>NC_083276.1:0-1374593 GCF_963506605.1 Zootoca vivipara
AAATTCAGCTAATAAAAATAATGGTAATGATGATGATGATGATGATGATGATGATGATGATGATAATAATAATAATAATAATAATAATAATAAACTGCTGACAGTGCAAAAAGATATAATTGCAACTGTTCACTTTGCAAAGGAAACCATCATTTGTATTTACCATATTTTTCCTTGTATAAGACAATGATTTTTGCTTTAAAAAACTTAGTCAAAAATTAGGTTCGTCTTATACATGGATTGTGAACCCCAAATTAAGAAATCAATATTTCAAACATCGAACAGAACTTTGATATTTTCTTAAATATTCAAAACACTGGTATTTTTAGTATTGTACTGTATATTTAAACATCAGCAGCAGTGAGTTTTAGGCGATTGCAAGGGCGACTGCAAGCTCGCCTCTGCCCCACTCCGCCTGCCACCACTGCGCCAAGTCCACCCACGCCAGAACCTGAACCCAAGTCATTATACCTTCTGTTTCTATATGACTGAGAGGGGGTGTTCGGGAGTCATTCATCCAGAAACAGTGAGAAGATTCCAGAACAGTCGTATATAAGTGGGAGTGGCACTCTGAGCATGCGCAGCTTCAGCTGGAAGTGCTGATAAAAGCAGAACTTTTGTTTTTTCCTTTTCCTAATGACTGACCAACAAATAATAATAATAATTTTTTATTTATACCCCACCCATCTGGCTGGGTTTCCCCAGCCACTCTGGGCGGCTTCCAACAGAAAAATAAAATAATCTATTCAACATTAAAAGCCTCCCTAAACAGGGCTGCCTTCAGATGTCTTCTAAAAAGTAGCTGTTTTTCTATTTGACATCCAATGGGAGGGCGTTCCACAGGGCGGTTCTATGCAACTTGGCTTCTCGCAACGAGGGAACCACCAGAAGGCCCTCGGTACTGGACCTCAGTGTCCGGGCAGAATGATGGGGATGGAGATGCTCCTTCAGGTATACTGGACCGAGGCCATTTAGGGCTTTAAAGGTCAGTACCAACGCTTTGAATTGTGCTCAGAAACGTGCTCCCAGTCATCAGTCTAGCTGCCGCATTCTGGATTAGTTGTAGTTTCCGGGTCACCTTCAAAGGTAGCCCCACATAGAGGACATTGCGGTAGTCCAAGCGGGAGATAACTAGAGCATGCAACACTCTGGCGAGACAGTCTGCAGGCAGGTAGGGTCTCAGCCTGCATACCAGATGGAGCTGATAGACAGCTGCCCTGGACACAGAATTGACTTGCGCCTCGATGGACAGCTGTGAGTCCAAAATGACTCCCAGGCTGCACACCTCCTCCTTCAGGGGCACAGTTACCCCATTCAGGACCAGGGAGTCCTCCACACCTGCCCGCCTCCTGTCCCCCACAAACAGTACTTCTGTCTTGTCAGAATTGAACCTTAATATGTTAGCCGCCATCCATCCTCCAACCGCCTCTAGGCACTCACACAGGACCTTCAGTGCCTTCACTGGTTCTCCAAACTGTTGTTGTCATGACTGCCTTTATTATTATTATTATTATTATAAATTTATTTATACCCCGCCCATCTGGCTGGGTTCCCCCTGCCATCCTGGGCGGCTTCAAACAAATACCAAAATACATTAAAATATCAGAGATTAAAAACTTCCCTAAACCTATTGATTGTGTCTGCCTGCATCTCGCTGCTAAAAAGAAAGAGGGAGTGAGACTTAAGTATGCCGTTACAGCTCTTGCTATAATGATTGTAAATAGGCAAAACAAAATATATATTTTAAAAAAATCTTCCAGTAGCACCTTAGAGACTAACTAAGTTTGTCATTGGTATGAGCTTTCGTGTGCATGCACACTTCTTCAGACCCTCATATATAGTGTGAGGGTGGGGAGGGGTATTCTCAGGAGGGTGGTGGGAATGGGTGTTTGACTGATAGGTGTGGAAACTCGTTGATGACTGTTAACGACTGCAATTTGTCTTACAGGAAAAAGCAAGGGGAGAGATGGCTAAAGATAGCTTTACCATGTATAATGAGATAAGAATCCAATGTCTTTGTTCAGGCCAGGTCTCTCCATGGTTCCAAGTTTGGTAATGAGTTGCAGTTCAGCAACTTCTCTTTCCAGTGTATTTCTGAAATTCTTTTGTAATAATCATTTTGTAAATAGGGTTACTGTGAAGCATTTATGACCAGTCAAGCAATAAAACACTTGACTGAGTTTTACGGTGTCTGTGAATGTTTCTTCTCAAAGTGTAGCTTCAACTGCTAACCACTGCTTCCAGAAACTCTGTTGAAGGACTGAAAGCTGCTAACAAGTATACTCATGCAGCAAAAGTACTCCTTAGAGGAAAAGATGGTATAAAAAGGCAATAAATGAATTTTAATAAGGACAAATGAAAGTTCTGCACTAACACAGGAATAATCAGCTGCACATATATACGATGGGTAACACTTGCCTTGACATTAGTACAAGTGAAAAGGATTTAGAGGTCTTAGTAAACCACAAGTTTAACACGAGTCAACAGTGTGATGCTGCAGTCAAAAAGGCCAATGTCTGCATCAACTGAAGTATGGTGTCCAGTTCAATGTCAGACTAGTGCTTGGACAGACTACACCTAGAATATTGTGTCCAGTTATGTGCAGAGGAGGGTGGCTAAGATGATCAAGGGTCTGGAAAACAAGCCTTGTGAGGAATGGTTTAGATAGAGAACTGGCTGTGTTTAGCCCAGAAAAGAGGAGGCTGAGATGGTGGAATGAAGGCCACCTTCAAATATCTCAAGGAAGAGCTTTCTGGTGGTCGAAGCTGTTCAATTTTCCGCAGTGGAATTTGCTACCAAGGAGTGTGGTAGAGTCTCCTTCTTTGGAGGTCTTTAAGCAAAGGCTTGACAGGCATATGTCAAGAATGCTTTGATGGTGTTTCCTGCTTGGCAGGGGGTTGGACTGGATGGCCCTTGTGGTCTCTTCCAACTCTACGATTCTATGATTCAACAGTGGAACGGACTCCCTCAGAAGGTGGTGGTTGCTCCTTCCAGAGGCTGGAAGGTCATGTCATGGATGCTTCAGCTGAGATTCCCACATTGCAGGTGGTTGAACTAGATTAACCTTAAGGTCCCTTCCAATGCTACAATTCAATGATTCTATGATTCTCCCCGTGGTGCATTATTTGATGGGGTATGAGCTTGGTGCTCTTACTGAAGTTCTTTCCACATTCCAAGCACTAATATGGTTTTTCCCCTGTATGAATTCTTTCATGTGAAGTGAGACTTCCTTTCCAGGTGAATCTCTTTCCACATTCCAAGCACTGATATGATTTCTCCCTACTGTGAGTTTTTTGATGGAAAATGCAATGAGAGTTTCGGCTGAATCTCTTTCCACATTCCAAACATTGATATGGTTTCTCCCCTGTATGAATTCTTTGATGGGAAATGAGATTTTCCTTTTGGTTGAATCTCTTTCCACATTCCAAGCACTGATATGGTTTCTCCCCTGTATGAATTCTTTGATGGGAAGTGAGAGTCCCTTTGGAATAGAAGCTGTTTCCACATTCAACACATTGATATGGTTTCTCCCCAGTGTGAATTCTTTGATGGACTGTGAGATGGGCCCTCTTACTGAAGCTCTTTCCACATTCCAAGCACCGATATGGTTTCTCCCCTGTATGAATTCTTTGATGGGAAGTGAGGTGGGTGTTCTGACTGAAGCTCTTTTCACATTCCAAGCACTGATATGGTTTCTCCCCAGTATGAATTCTTTGATGGGAAGTGACACTTTCTTTCCGACTAAAGCTCTTTCCACATTCCAAGCACTGATAGGGTTTCTCCCCGCTGTGAATTCTTTGATGGGAAGTGAGATTATCCTTCCGACTAAAGCTCTTTCCACATTCCAAGCACTGATATGGCTCTTCCCCTCTGTGAATTCTTTCATGTGATGTGAGATGGGAGTTCCGACTGAAGCTCTTTCCACATTCCAAGCACTGATGTGGTTTCTCCCCTGTATGGATTGTTTGATGGGAAGTGAGACTTACTTTCCAGGCGAAGCTCTCTCCACATTCTAAGCACTGATATGGTTTCTTCCCTGTATGAATTCTTTGATGGGAAGTGAGACCTTCCTTCTGGGTGAAGCTCTTTCCACATTCCAAACATTGATATGGTTTTTCCCCTGTATGAATTCTTTGATGTGAAGTAAGATTTACCTTCCAAGTGAAGCTCTTTCCACATTCTAAGCATTGATATGGTTTCTCCCCTGTATGAATTCTTTGATGGGAAGTGAGGCTTTCCTTGCAGGTGAAGCTCTTTCCACATTCAAAACACTGATAGGGATTCTCCCCACTGTGAGTTCTTTGATGGGAAGTGAGTGGGCCCTTCTGACTGAAGCTCTTTCCGCATTCGATGCACTGATACGGTTTCTCACCACTATGAGTTCTTTTATGGGAAGTAAGATGGGAGTTCCGACTAAAGCGCTTTTTACATTCCAAGCACTGATATGGTTTCTCCCCTGTATGAATTATTTGATGGGAAGTGAGACTTGCCTTCCAGGTGAAGCTCCTTCCACATTCCAGGCAATGATATGGTCTCTCCCCGCTGTGAGTTCTTTGATGGGAAATGAGATAGGAGCTTTGACTGAAGCTTTTTCCACATTCCAAGCACTGATATGATTTTTTCCTGCTGTGAGTTTTTTGATGGGAAGTGAGACTCCTCTTGGAATTGAAGCTGTTTCCACATTCCAAGCACTGATGTGGTTTCTCCCCCGTATGTATTCTTTGATGGGAAGTGAGACTTTCCTTACAGGTGAAGGACTTTCCACATTCCAAGCACTGACAGAGTATCTTCCCAATGGGATTTTTTTGATGGGAAGTGGAATGGGAGCTCTGACTGAAGCTCTCTTCACACACCATATAGTTATATGGCTTCTCCACTGTATGGATTTTGCAGGGGTCTCTCTTGTTCTTAATTTCCAATTCATCAGCAACTGAGACAATAAGAGAAATGGATTAGAGCCTTAGGAAGAATTGAGCCCCAGATTATTGAACAATGCTCGTCAACACTTGTGATAAGAGAAAAAAGTGAAGGAAGTTAGACAATTAAATAATGATGATGATGATGATGATGATAATACCCTGCCCAACTGGCTAGGCTTCCCAAACCACTTTGGGCAGCTCCCAACAGAATATTAAAAAAATGATAAAACATCAAACATTAAAAAGTTCCCTTCAGATGTCTTCTAAAAGTCAGATAGTTGTTTACTTCCTTGACATCTGATGGAAAGGCGTTCCAGAGTGTGGGCGCCACTACCTAGAAGGCCCTCTCTCTGGTTCCCTGTAACCTCACTTCTCGCAGGGAGGGAACTGTCAGAAGCCCCTTGGCGCTGGACCTCAGTGTCCAGGCTGAATGATGGGGATGAAGACACTCCTTCAGGTATACTGGGCTGAGGCCATTTAGCTTCAAAGGTCAGCACCAACACTTTGAATTGTGCTCGAAAACGTACTGGGAGCCAATGTAGGTCTTTCAAGACCGGTTTTATGTTGTCTCAGCAGCCGCTCCCAGTCACCAGTCTAGCTGCCGCATTCTGGATTAGTTGTAGTTTCCAGGTCACCTTCAAAGGTAGCCCCATATAGAGTGCATTGCAGTAGTCCAAGCAGGAGATAACTGTCAGTTATCATTTCTTAGTACAGAAAGTATTGATCTGATGTGTAGAGATCTTTCCTATTCTGATTAGTTCAGGAGTGTTCTAGGTTACTTCTCTGTGTGAAAGAAGGTTGATTTCTATGTGAGAGATGTTTTGGTGATTTCTCTGGGAATCTGTGTACAGCTGATTTAAACTGGTTCTGTTATGTTTCTGTCAAGGTCATACTGACTATAAAAGTAAGGCCAAGAGGAGCCTGGCTCTCACTTACTTTCTCTATCTCTTTGTTCTAGTGTTCTGTTCTATATGCGTAGTGTTAAGGTTTAAATCTTATTATAAGTTCTTACAAGTTTGTAAGTTTTATTTTGAGTGCTGCAACTGGATTTTTTATGTGCCAATCCTGAATGTATTGCATTTGTGACCATTACACTCATTTGCCTTCAGTATCAGTAAAGCTCTGCTGGATGAAGTATAATTGGCTCTGGTCTATTTTTTGAGAACTCTGCTGAACTCTGCTGTGCATGTTTAGGTTTTTACCTGCCCCCCCCTTCCATGGGCGTCAATAACTAAAGCATGCACACTCTGGCGAGACAGTCTGCGGGCAGGTAGGGTCTCAGTCGGTGTACCAGATGGAGCTGGTAGACAGCTGCCCTGGACAAAGAATTGACCTGTGCCTCCATGACCAGATGTGAGTCCAAAATGACTCCCAGGCTGCGCAGGCCTTCAGGGGCACAGTTACCCCGTTCATGACCAGGGAGTCCCCCACTCCCGCCCACCCCGTCCTCCAAGAACAGTACTTCTGTCTTGTCAGGATTCAACCTCTATCTCTTAGCCACCATCAATCCTCAAACAGCCTCCAGGCACTCACACAGGACATTCACTGGTTCTGATTTGAAAGAGAGGTAGAGCTGGGTATCATCTGCATACTGATGAACACCCAGGTCTTACTACAAGGTTCAGTGTTTTTGTATTAACTGACATATTTATAGGAACCTGAGATCTATAAAGCCTGGCTCTTTTCTGGGATGGATTTTGCTTGGCCCAATCATGGACTCTTCTCCATCTACAATGACAGTTGTCTCTTCAGTCAACCAAAAACCCTGACAGAAGCTCTTTCCTAACAGCTCTGAAGGCTAACTGGAGGGAGAATATTCACAGACAAAACAGTTGATAGTCCTCCATTCAAGCTTAGCTATTGGGAAGTTAGAATTTTTGATGTTGTAGGTAGCACTGTTGAGCTCCATCAAATTATTGGTGGTTTGCCACAATACTCAATATCAAAACAGAAATAATGATCCAACAGGGAGTCTTACTGAGAGAGTCCATGATCTCACGATTCTCCTCCATGACTTCCTTATGCAGAGTTCTCTGGTCAGGATCGAGCAGTGCCCACTCCTCATCTGTGAAATGAACATCAACATCTTCAAAGCACACTGGACCCTAAAAGAAAAAGGTAAAGACAGCATGAAGAATATCAACTGCACACTGCTCTGCCTGTGAATTGCTGTGTTGTTTTAATTGGATAAGTTTGTTGCACATTTCAATCATGTGTACTTGTTTTAACATTTTAATGGATTTTTTGTTGTATATTTTAATGATGGGTATTGATTTTGTGTAATAAGGTGCAACTTCAAATTCTTCTGCCTGTGCATAAAAGCTTGCCAGATGGAAGTATCCCCGCTCTACTCCTCAATGCACTGTTCTTGGCGGGGGGGGGGAGGCTCCCAATGCCCTAAAGCCAACTGCAAGGGCTGCATGGGAACACAAGGAGTGGAAGGAAAAGGGAGCTGAGCCCCATTGTGCAACTGATGTGGCTGGTTAGAGGACTCCTGGCCACTGCTTTTTATGGTTCATAAACTGCTTAGAAGCCTGTCTTAGCATTCAACAATAAATATATTTAAAAAGTGCAATAACATAAATAATACTAGCAACGTCCAGAATCCTAGTTAAGGTGAGGTGGCTGTTTATTATTCACAGCACAAAAATCTTCTGGAATGGCATGTTCAGCCTTTGTAAAGGGCAGTTTCACAGCAGCAAGAGGAGGGGGAGAGATTCATTTGTGCCCAGAGACACCCAGGCAGCCCCACCGCTCAACCTCTTTCCCCACAAGACTTCTTTCTCCTACTTTATCTGGGTCCACAGCCGCTGCTTTCCCTCGAGCAACATGATAAGATGGATGAGCAGGTCTTGCTGGCATCATTCGGTCACCTGTAAGTAAGAAGGCAAGTAGGAAGACACAGGTGCATGCTGCTCTCGGAGGTTTAAGCAGCACAGCTCTAACTTCAGATGGGCCTTACATAAAGTCTTGCCTGCTGAGTGCATTTGGATGTTTGTACTCATTTCACCCCCTTCATGGATCAATGCCTTGTCGTGGCAAAGGGGCTTGAATAACTCAGAGAAGCTATGAGCTATGCCGTGCAGGGCCACCCAAGATGGACAGGTCATAGTGGAGAGTTTTGACTAAACGTGATCCACCTGGAAAAGGAACTGGCAAGCCACTCCAGTATCCCTGCCAAGAAAACTCCATGGACAAAGACAACAGGCATATAAAAGTTATGATGCTGGAAGATGAGCCCCTCAGGTCAGAAAGCGTCCAACATGCTACTGAGGAAGAGTGGAGGACAAGTACAAGTAGATTCAGAGCTGATGAAGCGGCTCAGCCAAAGCCGAAAGGTCGCTCAGTTGCGGATATGCCTGGAAGCGAAAGGAAAGTCCAATGCTGTAAAGAAAAATATTGCATACGGTAGGAACCTGGAATGTAAGAACCATGAACCTTTGTAAGCTGGATGTGGTCAAAATGAGATGGCAAGAATAAATATTGACATCCTGGGTGTCAGTGAACTAAAATGGACGGGAATCGGCGAATTCAGTTTGGATGACCATCAAATCTACTACTGTGGGCAAGAATCCCGTAAAAGAAATGGAGTGGCCCTCATAGGCAACAAAAGAGTAGTGAAAGCTGTACTGGGATGCAATCTCAAAAATGATAGAATGATCTTGATACAAATCCAAGTCAGACCTTTTAACATCACAGTAATCCAAGTTTATGCACCAACTACCGGTGCTGAAGAAAGTGAAATTTACCAATTCTATGCAGACTTACAACACCTTCTAGAAATGACACCAAAGAAGGATGTTCTTCTCATTATAGGGGATTGGAATGCTAAAGTAGGGAGTCAAGAGATAAAAGGAACAACTGGCAAGTTTGGCCTTGGAGTTCAAAACGAAGCAGGGCAAAGGCTAATACAGTAGAGTTCTGTCAAGAGAACGAGCTGGTCATCACAAACACTCTTTTCCAACAACACAAGAGACGACTCTACACATGGACATCACCAGATGGGCAGCATCGAAATCAGATTGATTATATTCTCTGCAGCCAAAGATGGAGAAGCTCTATACAGTCAGCAAAAACAAGACCTGGACTTGACTGTGGCTCAGATCATCAGCTTCTTATAGCAAAATTCCAGCTTAAACTGAAGAAAGTAGGAAAAACCACTGGACCAGTAAGATACAATCTAAATCAACTCCCTTATGAATACTCAGTGGAAGTGAGGTACAAGTTTAAAGCTTTAGATTTGGTGGACAGAGTGCCTGAAGAACTATGGATGGAGGCTCGTAACATTATACAGGAGGCAGCAACGAAAACCATCCCAAGGAAAAGGAAATGCAAGAAAGCAAAATGGCTATCCAACGAGGCCTTACAAATAGCGGGGGAGAGGAAGCAAGCCAAATGCGGGGAAGATAGTGAAAGATACAGGAAACTGAATGCAGATTTCAAAGAAAAAAAAGCAAGGAGAGACAAGAGGGTCTTCCTAAATGAGCAATGCAAAGAAATAGAGGGAAACAATAGAATGGGGAAAACCAGAGATCTGTTCAAGAAAATTGGAGACATGAAAGGAACATTTCATACAAAGATTACCTTAATAAAGGACAAAAGTGGAAAGGACCTAACAGAAGCAGAAGACATCAAGAAGAAGTGGCAAGAATACACAGAGGAATAATACCAGAAAGATATGGAGGTCTCATACACCCCAGGTAGTGTGGTTGCTGACCTTGAGCCAGACATCTTGGAGAGTGAAGTCAAATGGGCATTAGAAAGCACTGCTAATAACAAGGCCAGTGGAAGTGATGATATTCCAGCCGAACTATTTAAAATTTTAAAAGATGCTGCTGTTAAGGTGCTACACCCAATATGCCAGCAAGTTTGGAAAACTCAGCAATGGCCAGAGGATTGGAGAAGATCAATCTACATCACAATCCCAAAGCACGGCAGTGCCAAAGAATTCTCCTACTACTGCACAATTGCGCTCATTTCACATGCTAGCAAGGTCATGCTTAAAATTCTACAAAGCAGGCTTCAGCAGTATGTGGACCGAGAACTCCCAGAAGTGCAAGCTGCATTTCAAAGGGGCAGAGGAACCAGAGACCAAATAGCAAACATGCGATGGATTATGGAGAAAGCTAGAGAGTTCCAGAAAAACATCTACTTCTGCTTCATTGACTATGCAAAAGCATTTGATTGTGTCGACCACAGCAAACTATGGCAAGTTCTTAAAGTAATGGGAGTGCCTGATCACCTCATCTGTCTCCTGAGAAATCTCTATGTGGGACAAGAAGCTACAGTAAGAACTGGATATGGAATAACTGATTGGTTCAAAATTGGGAAAGGAGTACGACAAGGTTGTATATTGTCTCCCTGCTTATTTAATGCAGAACTCATCATGCGAAAGGCTGGACTGGATGAACCCCAAGGCGGAATTAAGATTGCCGGAAGAGATATCAACAACCTCAGATATGCTGATGACCCAACCTTGATGGCAGAAATTGAGGAGGAATTAAAGAACCTTTTAATGAGGGTGAAAGAGGAGAGTGCAAAATATGGTCTGAAGCTCAACATATGATCTTAATGGCCACTGGTCCCATCACCTCCTGACAAATAGAAGGCAAAGAAATGGAGGCAATATCTTATAGACCCGTATTTATCTCAGTTTAGTTCCCGACCAAGAGAACGGCAGGCAGCATATTTGCTAAACAAGCCCACTGGGAAAATAACCTTCTCAGTGGCTAAATTCCTCTTCCTGGCGCTCAAGTGTTGAAAACGTATAATCGAATGTCTTGATGTGGGTTATCTGTAGGAGGTTTAGTAGCACGGTCATACCCCATTTATGTATCCCTCTGATGCCTTCAGTTTTATATGTTTATCTTTGTACTGAGTAATGTTTTTTGTTTCTGACTATCGGTCGAATAAAGTATATTGATTGATTGATTGATTGATTGAAATGGAGGCAGTGAGAGATTTTACTTTCCTGGGCTCATTGATCACTGCAGATGGTGACAGCAGTCACAAAATTAAGAGACGCCTGATTCTTGGGAGAAAAGCAATGACAAACCTAGACAGCATCTTAAAAAGCAGAAACATCACCTTGCCAACAAAGGTCCGTATAGTTAAATCTATGGTTTTCCCAGTAGTGATGTATGGAAGTGAGAGCTGGACCATAAAGAAGGCTGATCGCCGAAGAATTGATGCTTTTGAATTATGGTGCTGGAGGAGACTCTTGAGAGTCCCATGGACTGCGAGAAGATCAAACCTATCCATTCTGAAGTAAATCAGCTCTGAGTGCTCACTAGAAGGACAGATCCTGAAGCTGAGGCTCCAGTACTTTGGCCACCTCATGAGAAGGGAAGACTCCCTGGAAAAGACCCTGATGTTGGGAAAGATTGAGGGCACTAGGAGAAGGGGACGACAGAGGATG
This sequence comes from Zootoca vivipara, assembly GCF_963506605.1. NCBI lineage: Eukaryota > Metazoa > Chordata > Lepidosauria > Squamata > Lacertidae > Zootoca > Zootoca vivipara. The sequence goes on from NC_083276.1 coordinate 11,338, forward strand.
AGATGGTTGGACAGTGTTCTTGAAGCTATGAACATGAAGAAGTGTGCATGCACACGAAAAGCTCATACCAAAATAAAAACTTAGTTGGTCTTTAAGGTGCTACTGAAGGAATTTTTTTATTTTACTATGAACATGAGTTTGACCAAACTGTGGGAGGCAGTGCAAGACAGGAGTGCCTGGCGTGCTATGGTCCATGGGGTCACGAAGAGTCGGACACGACTAAACGACTAAACCAGGGGTTCCCAACAAAATTTTCTCGAGGACCCCTCATCGAGCCGCTATTGTGACAAGGACCCCCATTAATTCCTAACTCTCCTTGGGGTTCTTGGGTATGTTCCGCAGAGGACCCTAAGGTCCATTAATAATAATAGCTTAAAGGTCCCGGGCGCTAAAGAAGCCAGATTATACTCCACCAGGGCCAGAGCATTTTCAGTGATGGCTCCGACCTGGTGGAATGTTCTGTCCCACGAGACTAGGGCTCTGCAGGACATGATCTCCTTCCGCAGGGCCTGTAAGCCAGAGCTATACCGCCTGGCCTTCAGTTTCAAGTAGCCCGATCCTCTATTCCCTTTTCTTTTCTATGAAGAAACCCTTCTGGGACCCCACATTTAAACTCTTCCCTGGTCTCCTTGCTGGCCCTAGTAGGACCAACCTGGCCAGTTAGCCCTGGTGACCATTTGATGTCTACTGATTGGGGTTCCCCCCGCTCCCTAAATGACCCTGAATTTTTGAATTTTATTGACATTGATGCTGCATTTATGTTGTATTCTATGCTGTTTTTAAGTCGCATTTTAATCAATGTTTTACATACAGTGGTACCTCGCTAGACGAATGCCTCACAAGACGAAAAACTCGCAAAACGAAAGCGTTTTGCGATTTCAATAGAGACTCGCAAGACGAAGTTTCCTATGGCGCGCTTCGCAAAACTAATTTTTCGCTATACGAAGCGACTTGCGGGACAAATTAAATTCGTCTAGCGAGGCACCACTGTATGCTGTTAGCCACCCTGAGCCCAGTTTTTAAACCAGGAAGGGCGGGGTATAAATAAAAATTCATCATTTTTATTATTATTCCACAGCCGCAAATAAAACACCTTAAGTGTGTTTTCTATGCAATATACAATGTGACACTAGATGGCGGTGGTGAGCCTTATGGAAAATTCAATGTGTTTTTAAAAAGCTTTTTCAGAACAGTTTTTATGTGTGTGTAGACTCCATGTTGGGCCTGTTGGGAGATTCATTCCCCATCTGCAGTCATAGGATTGTTGTGTATCATATGACTGTATGTGTTTTCATTCCACATAGTGGAAGTGACGTAGACAGGATGTTTGTCTTACGTGTTCCTGAGGTGGAACTGTTGTTTCCTTTGTTCATTCTCTTCACTGCCTGCTATGCTAGAGAGAGGCAGCCATGCTAGACAGCTCTGAATGTCTGAGCTGGGCAAACAGAGACAGACTCTGCATTTTGCCACAATAAAGCAATTTAGCCTTATTCAATGGCTTGTGTGTGTTGTTCATGCTGGGAACAATCGCACATTTGATTGCACCACCGGACTCAAGTAGCCGGGCATGCGTGCACTGGCTTTCTCCTTGCCCTGGGCAGTCTCACAACTGGCCCAGGTGACAAATGCTAACAGAGCCCAAGTGTCTTCCTCGAAAGAATTCAAATAATCCATTATATTAGTTTCAAATTCAATAGCATGTGCCCAGATGTAGAAAGAACTCATCAAGCCTTACCCAATGGCCTCTCTCTGGTTTCCAACAGAGTCCTCTCTGAGGAATCCAAGCCCATTTCTGCAAACAGTTCCTTTCCCTGAAAGAGCAACAAGGATTTAAAACAAAGAAATGGGAGAAGTATTAGAAAAGGAATGGCAGAGGCAAAAAATTTTGGGGTATCCAATATCATTCATTGGATGCTTTCCAAAAAAGGACGGGATTTAGGGATATTGTCCCTCATGTTTGGAGCCCATTAGGAGCACCCAGAGGAAAGTCTCTCTCACCAGCTGCTCTGCCTGCTTTCTCTCCTCTGCCTGACTCAGGAGAAAACCTTCAGCCAGGGCCACTGCCTGGGAACTGGTCTCTGCTCCACATTCCCTCACCCAGCACTCCATCTCCAGTGGAAGGAGAGCCAGGAACTGCTCCAAGATCACCAGGTCCAGCATCTGAGCTTTCGTATGCCTTTCTGGCTTCAGCCACTGACCATCGAGACAGTAAAATTGGTTGCAAACTTCTCGGGGTCCTTCAGCCTCCAGGGAACAGAGCTGCCTGAACTGCTGGCACTGCACCTCTGAGTGGAGGGTGTCCTCCTCACCCAGGACCTTCTGCACCGAGTTTCCCCAGAATTTCCCACTGCTCCCAGTTTTGATAGCATGGCCTCTTCCTGCTTCAGGGTCAGCTGAGTCTTGCTCATCCATTTGGGTTCTCATGAAGCCTCGCGGAGATCCCGTTTTCTTCTGCCAAGTTCTGTCTGTCCTAATTAGAAGCACTAGCAAATCCTACAAAGCAAGTGCATTGTTCTGTTATAAAATTGATACACTGTCAGGAGAAGAAAAATGTTCCCTGAGTAAGTGTGGATGAGACTTACTAGGAACCAGGGTTGGACTGCACCACAGCCCAGACTCTGAGCTTTCTCTAAAAGAAAAAGGAAGAAGACTTTAGCCCTCCTAGAAATAACATTGCCATGCAAAATGCGCAGACAACTGAGGGCATTTCTGTGAGATGAATTGCCCCGGTTGTTCCTGCCTTTCAGTGCTTTCAGTCAATGCATGAAGTCAGAACTGCGACTGACGAGCGAGTACCAAGTGCATTGTGGACACTAGGTTGTGGTGGGGGTCCTAAACCTGGGGTCCTCAAAAGCTGCTCTCCGTCCTGCCCTCCCCCCAAACGCACATTTCTTTCCTGCTTCTGTCTCATTTTCTAGCACTTGGACTTGGAATCTCCAGTGTTCTCAAGACATACTACTAGCGTGGGGTCTCCCCTTTTTTTGTTCTGAGGTCCAGATACTTACCTGGCCAATCCCCTGAGGATGACGTGGGTAAGTTCAAAGTACATGTGGGTGGAGCCAAGCGACAGCACTGAAAAGCAAGTAAAGAAAGACTCATCTTATTTCTGAGACCTTAAGTTGTTTTAAACGGTTTTAATACAGTATTGTACTTTAATGTTGTAATCTGCCGTGGGAACTGAAGGTGAAGGGTGGATTAATAATGATGATGGTGTGACATAGCTTAACCCACACACAGCCACATATGCCTAGGGGTACTCCTGAATCCAGCATGGTCAATGGAGGCTCAGGTGGCCTCAGGGACTAGCTGGGCGAGTTGTGGGGGGTGGGTGGGAAAAATAAAGAGAAAATTTTCTTCCCAGCCGGCCAACTTCAGGGCAAAGGGGCTTTAGCCAACATGAAAAGGGGAGGGGAGTATTACTCCGACTTAACCTTAGCAACCACAAGCTTGCCTCACTAGGCGTTTGGCTATGCTATGTTGCTTCTGTTTAAACCAATTCACGAACCAAAGAATCCTACATTGAACACTCATAATGAAACATATATTGCAGATATTCCTGCATATTTATTTTGCTATTTTTGTGATATACAAATGACATGAGAAGACCCAGTTTAATTATTGGTATCATTCATTACTTCTATTATCCTTGTTTAAAGCAAAGCAGAATCAGACCCTTTGATAGAGCCATGGCTTCCAAAGGATCCTGGGGAACGCGGTTAGTTCAGGAGGCTGAGAGTTGATAGGCGATATTCCCCCACCCACCCCCGGTGGTTAACAACCCGTCTTTCTTGCCACGGATTATGGGAACGGAATCGAGGTTGGTGGCCCTCCCTGCCTCCTGCGGGAGGGAGTTCCCTAGTTCACCGCAGGAAGAAGCGCTTTCTTTTCTCCGCCTTCGACCGTCTTTCTCTATGGATTGCATGGCTCAGGTTTTCGTTTTTATTTTTTGCATATATATTTATGTCCAAATGTTTCTCTCTGGCTACCCCATCTGTAAATAATCAGTGTGCTTTGTCTCTCATTATAAACGGGGCTTATTTGCACGCCCGCCCGCCCCCCGACCCAGAGATGGTTCCCCAGGGCGACAAGCAGCGCCTGGACCCCCAGACCAGAGCTCCCGGGACATCCTGCCTTGGGGGTCCCCCATACACCCCCGGCTGCAGCCCTGGGACTGACTCACCCGAGGGTCTCAGGAAGCGAGAGACCGAAGCCGGAAGAGACGGGCAAGGAATACAGGCTTGGGCTAGGGAGGACCTGCAGTCCGCCTTCCTCTCCTGTCCTCTCTAGGAATCCAGAGCAATGCCTTTTAACCCTTGGCAAGCGAGGGGGCAGCTTTGGCTCGGGAGGCCTTCCTTTCCTGTCCTCTCTAGGAATCCAGCGCCATGTATTTTAACCCTTGGCAAGCGAGGGAGAAGCTTTGGCTCGGGAGGCCATCCTTTCCTGTCCTCTCTATGACATGGGGAGGCCTTCCTCTCCTGTCCTCTCTATGAATCCAGAGCCATGGCTTTCAACCCTTGGAGGTACTGTATTAAGTAATGAATGGACATATCAGACAACACAGAGATTTCTCCAAGTAGTTCTTTATAAGTAAGGCAGCCAGCTGTCAACATTGTAAAAAACAACAGCCCAGGGTTTCCCGCCCAAATTAACTCATAGAATCATAGAGTTGGAAGAGACCACAAGGGTCATCCAGTCCAACCCCCTGCCAAGCAGGAAACACCATCAAAGCATTCTTGACATATGCCTGTCAAGCCTCTGCTTGTTGTTGTTGTTTAGTGAACTTTAGTCGTTTAGTCGTGTCTGACTCTTCGTGACCCCATGGACCATAGCACGCCAGGCACTCCTGTCTTGCACTGCCTCCTGCAGTTTGGTCAAACTCATGTTCGTAGCTTCGAGAACACTGCCCAACCATCTCGTCCTCTGTCGTCCCCTTCTCCTAGTGCCCTCCATCTTTCCCAACATCAGGGTCTTTTCCAAGGAGTCTTCTCTTCTCATGAGGTGGCCAAAGTATTGGAGCCTCAGCTTCACGATCTGTCCTTCCAGTGAGCACTCAGGGCTGATTTCCTTCAGAATGGATAGGTTTGATCTTCTTGCAGTCCATGGGACTCTCAAGAGTCTCCTCCAGCACCATAATTCAAAAGCGTCAATTCTTCGGCGATCAGCCTTCTTTATGGTCCAGCTCTCACTTCCATACATCACTACTGGGAAAACCATAGCTTTAACTATACGGACCTTTGTAGGCAAGGTGATGTCTCTGCTTTTTAAGATGCTGTCTAGGTTTGTCATTGCTTTTCTCCCAAGAAGCAGGCGTCTTTTAATTTCGTGACTGCTGTCACCATCTGCAGTGATCAATGAGCCCAAGAAAGTAAAATCTCCCACTGCCTCCATTTCTTCCCCTTCTATTTGCCAGGAGGTGATGGGACCAGTGGCCATGATCTTGGTTTTTTTTATGTTGAGCTTCAGACCATATTTTGCGCTCTCCTCTTTCACCCTCATTAAAAGGTTCTTTAATTCCTCCTCACTTTCTGCCATCAAGGTTGTGTCATCTGCATATCTGAGGTTGTTGATTTTTCTTCCGGCAATCTTAATTCCGGCTTGGGATTCATCTAGTCCAGCCTTTCGCATGATGAATTCTGCATATAAGTTAAATAAGCAGAGAGACAATATACAACCTTGTCGTACTCCATTCCCAATTTTGAACCAATCAGTTGTTCCATATCCAGTTATAACTGTAGCTTCTTGTCCCACATAGAGATTTCTCAGGAGACAGATGAGGTGATCAGGCCCTCCCATTTCTTTAAGAACTTGCCATAGTTTGCTGTGGTCGACACAGTCAAAGGCTTTTGCATAGTCAATGAAGCAGAAGTAGATGTTTTTCTGGAACTCTCTAGCTTTCTCCATAATCCAGCGCATGTTTGCTATTTGGTCTCTGGTTTCTCTGACCCTTCGAAATCCAGCTTGCACTTCTGGGAGTTCTCGGTCCACATACTGCCTAAGCCTGCCTTGTAGAATTTAAACATAACCTTGCTAGCGTGTGAAATGAGCGCAATTGTGCGGTAGTTGGAGCATTATTTGGCACTGCCCTTCTTTGGAATTGGGATGTAGACTGATCTTCTCCAATCCTCTGGCCATTGCTGAGTTTTCCAAACTTGCTGGCATATTGGGTGTAGCACCTTAACAGCAGCATCTTTTAAAATTTTAAATAGTTCGGCTGGAATATCATCACTTCCATTGGCCTTGTTATTAGCAGTGCTTTCTAATGCCCATTTGACTTCACTCTCCAAGATGTCTGGCTCAAGGTCAGCAACCACACTACCTGGGGTGTACAAGACCTCCATATCTTTCTGGTATAATTCCTCTGTGTATTCTTGCCACCTCTTCTTGATGTCTTCTGCTTCTGTTAGGTCCTTACCACTTTTGTCCTTTATTATGGTAATCTTTGTACGAAATGTTCCTTTCATATCTCCAATTTTCTTGAACAGATCTCTGGTTTTCCCCATTCTATTGTTTTCCTCTATTTCTTTGCATTGCTCGTTTAAGAAGACCCTCTTGTCTCTCCTTGCTATTTTTTGGAAATCTGCATTCAGTTTCCTGTATCTTTCCCTATCTCCCTTGCATTTTACTTGCCTCCTCTCCTCTGCTATTTGTAAGGCCTCGTTGGACAGCCATTTTGCTTTCTTGCATTTCCTTTTCCTTGGGATGGTTTTCGTTGCTGCCTCCTTTATAATGTTACGAGCCTCCATCCATAGTTCTTCAGGCACTCTGTCCACCAAATCTAAATCCTTAAACCTGTTCCTCACTTCCACTGTGTATCATAAGGGATTTGATTTAGATTGTATCTTACTGGCCCAGTGGTTTTTCCTACTTTCTTCAGTTTAAGCTGGAATTTTGCTATAAGAAGCTGATTATCTGAGTTACAGCCAACTCCAGGTCTTGTTTTTGCTGACTGTATAGAGCTTCTCCATCTTTGGCTGCAGAGAATATAATCAATCTGATTTCGATACTGCCCATTTGGTGATATCCATGTGTAGAGTAGTCTCTTGTGTTATATATATATCTATATATATAAAAATGTAAAAATCATGAAACTGTGTTTGACACTTTTCTCCGTAATCGCTTGACCGATCGCCCTGAAATTTTGACACAACGATCCAGGCCACTCCCAGAGCGTTGTTGGGGGCAAAAATCCCTCAAATCACACACCTGCGCAGGTACAGACCTGCTTTTCCACCAACTCAAACAGCACCCTCAAGTGGTGTAATACCCTCCTCCACCCCCTCCCTTCCTGTGAAATCTAAGCCACACCCACAAACCAAATGACATCATCAACCAAGCAACTGAAACCCCCAAGGCGGCCATTATCACACCACTATGCCTTTGTTTAGTGTAGGCCCCTGATGGGCCGGGGGGGAACACACAACAACGCACTTGGGGGCACGGCAAGGGGTTCTTAGCACCACTAACCCCCCCAAAAAACCCACCAAAAATCAACATTGCCAAGTGGAGGTTGGGGCCTGCCTGGGGGGGTGGTGGCACAGGACACAGCACGGCCTTTGATTTATGTACGGTAGGCCCCTGCATGCCAAGGGGTTTTTCCTTTACCATTTAGCAGCACTACCACACCGGTCATGGGGGGGGGGAGGAACAAACTGAATAGATCATGGATCGGGACACATGGGGCCAGTCACAGGGATTAGCCACAACAACACACCACACCCACAAACCCCGCCTCTGCCACGAGATCCTGTAAAACAGGAGGCCTTGGCTCCATTTTACATACCGTGTTTCTCACATTTTAAGACGTGCCTATAAAATAAGGCATGGCACGATTTTCATGTGTTGAAAAAATATAAGACATACCCCGAAAATAAGCCGTAGTGCTACCGTATGTGAGCTCTACTTGGTGAAGAGGACAAAAGTGGCATTTGCGGTGGAGAGGAGAGGAAGGCACGAAGAAGAAAAGAGGAGCGATTAAATACGCTGCCTCATGAATGACCTCCGTGTGCGTCTCTTTCTCTCCCCCTGTGCGCGTCCCCTGTGCGCGTCTATTTCTCTCCCCCTGTGCGCGTCCCCTGTGCGCGTCTATTTCTCTCCCCCTGTGCGCGTCTCTTTCTCTCCCCCTGTGCGCGTCTATTTCTCTCCCCCTGTGCGCGTCTCCTTTTCTCCCCCTGTGCGCATCTCTTTTTTCTCCCCCTGTGCGCGTCTATTTCTCTCCCCCTGTGCGCGTCTATTTCTCTCCCCCTGTGCGCGTCCCTTTTTCTCCCCCCGTGCCTCTCTCGCTCTCTCTCTCTCTCTCTCTCTCTCTCTCACACACACACACAGCCCACCTCTCGCTTCCCCTCATCTTTTCCCCCTTCCATTCTACCGGTATGTGCCCAGCCATGAGTTGCCTGTTGATTTCTTCTTGATGTCCGAGACAGAGAGCGAGGCAGGCAAACTGCAGCTACGGTAGGAAAGTGGCGAGCTCTCGCAGACACGCGGGTGGTTTTTTTAAAACTGACATCCCCTCCCATCTCGTTTTGCCGAGAGACCCAGACAACTTGCATTCCTAGGCTTCAAAGGTTATGCATATGAAAGAGGAGATTAAGGAGATAGATAAAGACAACTTCCTATTATCACCTTGCCTTTGTCCTGAAAGGTAGAAACCTTATTGTAGCCATGAGATCTGGGCATCAAAGGAAAGTACTTAACAGCTATTTGATAAAGCCAATTGTGATTTCTGGCAGCATCTGGCTAATCAGTCCTGAGAGAGAGAAACGTGATTTCTAAATAGAGAAATAAACACAGCCAGTTGTACAGCATCTGTAAAATCCATATAAAAAATCATTTCCCTGTTATGATCCAGCCCCCGAATAAGACACCCCCAAAAAATAAGCCATAGGCTTGTTTTCTTGAGTAAAATTAAATATAAGACGTGTCTTAAAATGTAAGAAACACGGTACTAGGCCTCAGGTCTACAGCCCATTAAATACTATCCCAAATGGAGCCCTGGGTGGGAGGTGGGGGGAGGAGGAGCCCAAATAGGTCATCGGCTGACGTAGGGTGGGGGGTAGATAACCCACAGCAACGCACTTGGGGGCACGGCAAGGGGTTTTTACTTTACAATTTAGCACCACTACCCCCCCCCCCCCAAAATCCACAAGACAAAAATAAATACCATCCTTCAAAACGTCATGAGATACGCCAGTCATTGGGGGGGGGAACAGAATAGATCATGGATCGGGACACGTGGGGGCAGTCACAGGGATTAGCCACAGTCGTGCCCCTTTTAACCTAGGCTTTACCGTCTTTCTCCAAAAATAAGACACCGTCTTATATTTATTATTCCTAAAATAACCCCACATTGGCTTATTTTCAGGCGATGTCTTATTTTTTATTACGCGTCCAGCCTTACCTTTTCCTTGGGGCCCTCCAGAACTACGCCTATCACTATGTCTTATTTTCGGGGTATGGCTTATATTGCACAAATGTCTTATTTTAGGAGAAACAACTGATTGTTAAAAAAAACCCATGCACTTTCTCTCCCCAGTTTAAGTCCTCAGATATTTGCAGTGGCCACCCCCCCACCCCATTTACAATTCCCTACCTTCCCCTTGCCACTTCCTGGGTTTTTTATGGGACTGAACAACTCGGGTACTTCAGAACGTGCCTTCTGTTTCCAGGCCCTTACAGGCCCGGGCCAGGTAGATAATGTGGCCCTGTTTTTAACCCTTTTGTTACTTTTATCATTTTACTGATTGTGAATATGCTGACCGAGGCCCCCTTTAGATTCGGAGGCCCGCGCCAAGTGGCCCATATGACCCCCCCTCCTTCTGTCTGGGCCTGTCTGTCGCTATGGGGCTATGGGGCTTCGCTATTTGACCCCCCCCCCGGGTTGGGATTCTTTAAGTAGTTCTCTGGGTCCCAGGGCACATCATCACCCCCCCAATCCTTAATCTAAATATATAGAAATGTTCACGATGCGTGCGCAGGGGCCAATGTATGGAGATACAGGGGGGAGGGGACAACAGAGGGCTCAGACAAAAGTAAATACTGGGAAATGGAACCCAGAAACTGACAACTCCTTCTCCAATGATGGGGGCCAATGTAGGAAGATACCGGGGGTAGAGGCCAACACTCCACAGGAACAACAGAGGGTTCAGACAAAAGTGCATGCTGGGAAATAGAACCCAGAACCTAACAGTTCCTTTTCGAAGGGTGGGGGCCAAGGTATGGAAATACAAGGGGGAGCGGCCAACACTCCCCAGGGACAACAGAGGGAAGGGTATCCTACCGAAACACAGGGATGAGCCGGGGTGGAGGGAGGAGGGGCAGAATACGTCATGGATCGTGACGGGGGGGGGGTCCACAGGAAAGAACCACAGCAACGCGTGGCTGGGTCAGCTAGTATATATATAATAAACATGTACATGTTCATAAACATGTACATGAATGTACAGGCACATGTCTGAAGCAGCACAGGAAGACAGGCCTGACTGACACCATTTTGAGTCTCTCTGACCAGAATCACACACACATTTCCACATGACTATCAACTTGGGAGCCATAAGCCTGTAAGCCGGAGGCTCTGCCAACTGGACATTTCCCCATCAATGGTGCCAGACTGCTAGCCATCTCATTCACAATGGAAGACTCCTCCGATCAAAAGATAATGATCAACTTTTAGGAAACTGTTAATTTCTCTTTGTGTTTAGGAATTCACACCTGGGAGGGGTGAGAGGGGGACTAGGAGAGGTGTCAAAGGTGCTCAGATTTCTACCTTGAACCCTCCCTTTTTGTGAGGTATTGATTATGTAGGAATGATGTATTTTGGGGGTGTTTCTTGAAAACTGATAAAAATGGAGGTTCTCTTTTGTTCTGGGTTCCTTCCTTGCTCTCCTGTGTGAGGGGAAGGACCCTGTTGCAACAGCAAAAATAAAGGCTTTGCTTCTCAAAATTCTCTGGTTGGCCTCTGTTATATTCTCCGACCGATGGAGAACCCCACAAGGGCTCTTGTGTACCCCATTAGGGAATAAGGGCAGATTTTTGCTTATTACAGTTTTAAAACTGAATTTCATGTACCTGCTTAGGAAAATGAATCACCTTAAGTTTATTCCCAAGTATTCCCCATCTGTTTAAAATCTACCTTTTAAAAGTGATTTCCAATTTATGTACCTCTTGTATGATTATATGTAACTCTTCTTAAAATGTGTTCCAATTGATTTTAGACGATCTCCATACTGTATAAAAGTGTATCTACTCAGAACTCATTCTCTTTTAAATTTTATACTGTACATCGTATCACTAAGCAAGCCTTCACGCAAAGGAAAACGAGTGCTCACCAATACTGAATTAGAATAAGTCTTATCAAAGTTATACTCAGAATCTCCTATGAATTCCTATGAATTCCTACCCTTATGGTAACAATCCTTACTTAGGATTTCATTCCATTCTCTTAAGCCCTATATTTTTATATCACTCTATCATGTAAACAAGGATTATATTTGGAAATCTGTTTCCCTTAAAGCCGTTCCGTTCTCAAAATACAAGGAAAACAGCTACCCCTTCTGAGTCTGTAGGGAACAACAAGAGAATTCAATAAATACACAAATGTACCAGAACAAAAGGATTTTATTGAATAGATCACATACCAACCCAGGATAAAAAAATTCCTTCAGTAGCACCTTAAAGACCAACTAAGTTTTTATTTTGGTATGAGCTTTCGTGTGCATGCACACTTCTTCAGATACAGTGAAATACCCTGTTTCTCATATTTTAAGACATACCCATAAAATAAGCCATAGCAGGATTTTTAAGCATTCAAGGAATATAAGCCATACCCCGAAAATAAGACATAGTGATAGGCGTAGCAGCAATGCTGGCCGCGGCAGGAGGAGGAGGAAAAAAATAAGACATCCCTTGAAAATAAGCCATAGTGTGTTTTTTTGAGGAAAAAATAAATATAAGACATGTCTTATAATATGAGAAGCATGGTAGGAGTCCCCAGGCACTTATGTAGAGAAGGGGTGGGGAGGGGGTGGGGATGGGGAGGGGAGGGGGGATCACTCAGAAGGGTGTGGACAGTCAATCACCCATTTCCACCACCCTTCTGAGTGATCCCCCCTCCCCTCCCCATCCCCACCCCCTCCCCACCCCTTCTCTACATAAGTGCCTGGGGACTCCTATTTCACTGTATCTGAAGAAGTGTGCATGCACACGAAAGCTCATACCAAAATAAAAACTTAGTTGGTCTTTAAGGTGCTACTGAAGGAATTTTTTTATTTTACTTCGACCCAGACCAACACGGCTACCTACCTGTAACCAACCCAGGATAGTTACAGGTAGGTAGCCATGTTGGTCTGAGTCGAAACAAAATAAAAAAATTCCTTCAGTAGCACTTTAAAGACCAACTAAGTTTTAATTTTGGTATGAGCTTTCGTGTATCTGTTGGAATTTTTTTATTTTGTTTCAACCCAGGATAGACAGGATTTCGTGTTAAAATCTCTTTACCAGTGATAATTAAAATTACATTGACAAGAAATTCCAAAACCATCACTGCGATCAGAGTGACATTTCCAGGAATTCACAAAAAAGGAATTCACAAGTATCCTGTAATTTGAAAATGTTAATCTTTTGCAAGTACTATGTTTACTGAAAATGTTAATCTTTCCCGCCATTTTTCACTCCACCCACTTACATGTACAGCCAAAGGTATATAACGGGAAATGTTCTTTTGTTCAGGGTTCCTATTGCCATCTCTGCTTTTTTTTGGGGGGGGGGACCTCTGTTATAACAGACCTCTGTCTTAAAAAAAAAAAAAAAGATTATGCTTTGCTTTACAAGCCCTGGGTTTTGGTCTTTGTCATTTTATCCTGACCAAACGGAGCTTAGGTCTATCTGCTCCTTAGAGGATTTGTCCTCCTTTTGAGGCTGATCTCCCTTTAAGGGAACTTAATTAATTTTTATAACAGCCTGTTCTCCAGGAATTCTCAAAGATTACTGCCAGTGGTTCGGAAATCACCTCTGCCAGTTATTTTAATACTCTTGTATGTAGTTCATCTGGCCCTGGAGACTTGAATACATCTAAACTAGCCAAGTATTCTTGTACTACCTCCTTACTTGTTCAGGGCTGTGTTTCCCCTGCTGAATCATCTGCTCCATATTCTTCAGGTCGGGCATTGTTTTCTTTTTTGGAGAAGACTGTGGCAAATAAGGCATTGAGGAGTTCTGCCCTTTCTCTATCCCCTGTTCGCATTTCACCATCTTCTCCTCTAAGTGACCCCACTGTTTCCTTGTTCTTCCTTTTGCTACGGATATACTCATAAAAGCCCTTTTTGTTGCTTTTAACCTCTCTAGCAACCCTGAGTTCATTCTGTGCTTTAGCTTTTCTGACTTTGTCTCTACACGTGCTGGCTATTTGTTTGAATTCCTCTCTGGTGGTTTCTCCCTATTTCCATTTTTTGTACATATCCCCTTTAACTCTTAACTCAGTTAAAAGTTCTTTAGATAGCCATCCTGGCTTCTTTAGGCACCATCCATGTTTCCGTCTCATTGATATTGCCTGAAGTTGTGCTTTTAATATCTCCCTTTTAACAAACTCCCAACCATCATGAACTCCCTTCCCTTTTAGTATTTCTGTCCATGGGATTTCACCCAGCGTTTCTAATAAAACAGACCCCACTACACCAGACTGCCCATCAGTATCCCCAAATCAAAGATCTTATCAAACTTGTTCAATTATGTCCTGGAATATAGCGGGACTTTCGTGTAAGTTAGCTGACCCTGATTTTATACATTTTCTTGACTCTTATGATATAATCCTCCTGCAGGAATCTTGGTCTCTTAAACCATTAGAAATCCCAAATTTTACCATTTATAATTTACTTGCCACCAAAACCTTAACTAAAGGACGTCTGAAAGCTGGTTTGATTTGCGGTATTAAACAATCCACTAGCCTCAAAATCAACTATACTAGAAATATTGGACAGTATGCACAATTGATATCATTGTCTAAGGCTAATAAGGAAATTTTTCTTCTAAATGTATATTTACCACCCATTGACTCGGAAGCTAAACCAGATTACGGCTGGAATATGGTCTCTGAAGAGCTGTACTCAATACGCAGTAGATCTCCAAATGTCCCCATGATCGTAATGGGGGGGGGTACTAATGCACGAATTGGACCAAATAACGCAGCTCTCTATAAACGCTATGTTTCAACCTTAACCGAAGATTCTCCGCTCCCATTGAGACTGGGGAGGAATTCAAAAGATAATATCATTAACAAAGCAGGAGGAAAACTCTTACAATTGGCTTTGGAATTTAATCTTGCTTTCTTGAATGGGTCAACACGGCCTCTGTGGCAATAGGCAAGGCCAAAGGGACAGCCCACCATATCAAATCTCATTTTTTCTCCCCTGAAGGAAAAAGTAAGTAATTGACATGAAACTCTGCCCGCAACTTTTATATGGCGCCCCACTGGATTTCAGGCGACCTCAAGAAGCTGGACAAATTCCATGCATCCCTCTTGAGGTCATTATTTGGAAACTCTGTAAAATATGAGTCAATATGCTGCGAGCTAGGAATACTACCTCTATCAATACGAGCATGGCTGAGGACTTTGAAATACTGGATCTTCCTTCATAATAGAGCCCTATCCCCTAACTCTCTCCTTTACGACCTTCTAAGTGATAATACAAGCAATAACCTATCACTGACTTGTAGGAGAAAGTTGAACTCAATAGGACTAAAGAGAGCTGATTTTGAAAACACTGACCCCAAAGACGTCTGGAAAATTATTAGAAAGACTCTTATAGGGAAAAGCACTCTCTACTTACTTGAGGTGGCGGGCCGCAGTACCTGCTCCCCTTTATACCTGAACCTCCCTATGTGTAGAGACTTTAAAGGGGATATATGGCAAACTTGAAGAGTCAGGAAGGGTGCAGGCTCTTCATGTTGGCTAAATTCAACGTGTTCCCCTCTATGGAGATAGAAGGAAGATATCTAGCTCTCCCAAAAGCCAAACGTTTATGTAAATGCGGGAAGAATGAACCAGATACACTGGACCACATTTCTTTTCCTGCAATTATGGTATTAATGCGAGAAGGCGATTGCTGGGTGCTTTGCAGGTGGATGCATCGATCACGGCAATGCCAACTATTCAGGGGTTACTGTCGGATAATAATGATGGAGTTACTTTAGTGGTGGCTGAGCTTTTGTGCTCGGTTTATGCAGAGAGATTGGGCCACTGTGGAGAGGACCAGAGGATCCTAACTGAAAATTGATATATTGTTCTAAAATATTAATTTAATTAATATGTATTTTATTTCATGAAGTCTATAACGTGAATGTTTTATCCATAATTTTGTTCTGAAGCTCCTGAACTTGTCATGCCTAATAAAGGTTATTGATTTGATTTGAGCTCAGTCTTGGCAAATGTAAAACCTGTGCATAGAACAGCTTTTTGTGCCATGTGTTATAAACCTTACATTTACTTCCTCCTTTCCACCCACCACCCGTTTTTCTCTTTCCCCTTTGTTGTAATATATTTTCCAATCTCCAACAATTCACCCCCGTCCCCACTTTCAAGAACACTTCCAAGAGGAAGGTTACAATAAAAACAGAACATGCCACTGAGCCATGACTGTGGCAGCCGTGTGGGTGGCCACCTTCCCACCCTTCAGCGAGGGGAAACGCAGAGCCGGTAGGGTTTGGGGACCATCGTCAGGAATGCTGGTGCTGGCGAGGCATCGAGGTCCTCAGGAGCCACAAGAGGGACCAGGTCAAAGTGTTGCAGGATGGATGTCAAGGCCACAAAGATGGTCATGTCCACCAGCTTCTTGCCAATACAGGCCCGCTGGCCTGCAAGCAGAAAGGGAAGAGTGAGCTCTGGAAACACCTTCCTGGCTGCATCCTTAGAATGGCAAAGCCACACAGGCTGGGGTGGCAGGAAGGGAGACCAAATGAGATGCTAAATTGCAGGGGGGGGGCAGAGCAGCTCTTCCACGCTGTGGGCACAGAATCTATGCCTGTCTGTGACCCCCGTCTCCAAGCAGCCAGAGACTCCAGCAATACATTGGAATTAGGATGAGGCGCAGGAGAACCTGTTTGGCCTGCAAGATTCCTTTCAGCTGTAAAATGAGGGTGCATCTATTTACCTACGGAAAGTGGGATGAAGAATTTGCTCTCCTTCAGACCTCCATTATCATCCAGGAAATGCCCAGGATCAAACAGCAGTGGGTTGGGGAATTCTCTGCTGTCATGCAGCGAAGGCTTCAGAGCAGGGAAGACTGTGGTGCCCTGGTGGGGGGACAAAGAGAGGAGACCCTCCTGGGCTCAAGAGGTTCTTCTCCAAAAGAGAGGGAAGCAGAGAGCTCTGCCCTGCAGGTGCCATTCCAGACAAGGCCCTCAAGGTCTGGGGTCACCCCCTGCCTGGCTCAGGAGGGGCAGCCCTCAGTAACCTCCTCCAGGGACCAGGTGTCTGAGGGAGAAATGACTTGCACCCACCCCAGCCCTGGCCTCCATTCTGGGTGCTCCTGTGCACCTCAGGAGTCTCAGGCTTGCCCTGGTTGCAGCTGCATGGAGGGGACTACTTGGCAGGAATGGCCTTGATTCACGTGCAAAGTGCCAGCTGCACATTTCTGGTGCTGTGTGTTCGGAAAGCCCTTGAGTATGTCCTGCCCAACTTTCAAATCCGCTCCTCCACTATAACCAATACCCAGAAGGCTCCACAGTGTCTGCTGAGGATGAAAGGAAACTGCACACAGCTTTCTTGGTGGCCATTTTAGAGGCCACCTGGGAGGCCTGAAACTGACCTTGGGGATGAAGTATTGCCTGAAGAGAGTGTCCTTTGTGGTTGCACGTGGCAGATTCAGTGGCACAAGCGCCAGGGTTCGATGGATCTCATGGATGACAGCATCTGTGTAGGGCATCTTTCCCAGATCCACCATGCAAGGACTTCGTGATGAGCCAATCACAGTATCAATTTCTTGATGAACTTTCTCTGGGGTAAAAATAGATGAGATGTAGTAAGAGTGAGATTTTGTCAGTGTTTGTTTGTTTGTTTTTTTGCTTGGTTTTCTGTTCCTGTCCCTCTTCTCTGCCCTCTTCTTTTCCAAGCTCCTTAGTCTCCCAACCTAGAAGCCCCCCCTTCTGTCAGGGTGCTGCCTACCTTTGACCTCTGGGTGCTTCATGAGAGTCAGGAGGGCATAACTCAGGGTGAGGCTGGTGGATTCTGCTCCTCCAATGAAAAGGTCTAAGGTGCTCCTCACCAAAGCTTGAAGATCAAACACTGACCAGCTGTTCTGTTTCTCCTGTAGGGAGGTTGGAAGAGACGAAAGATGCACAAAACACATTATTTGCCCAAAGTAACTCTGCCATTACAGGATTCCACCACAAACACCTCCCAAGGATTTGGGGCTGGGCCTGTCTGTCATGTTTGCAATGCAGAGATAAGTCCCAGTCCTGGAAAACTCTTCCTCTCATCCTGTGTGAGGGGAGAGGACAATCTGCCACTTTCCAGGATCCCTCCCCTCAGCACACCCACCCACCCACCCATTACCCAAGCCACCCCCCACTCCCTATGAGGCCATCCGTGGGGGTGCAATGAGAAGCAAAATAAAGCCCTTTGTGCCCCCTCCCTCTGCCCCTGCTGCCGTGGCCCAGCATAAGGTGGGAGCAGGGGGTGCTTTGACCCTGGATGTGGGCTTCCAGAGCAAAACTGTGCCCTGCTGCCCCCTTTCATACAGACATGTTTCCCTGCCACCTCCAGTCTGGGAACGTGGCAGAGAGGCTCTGCTGAACACACAGCCAGGGGTGGCACAGCACCACACGCACTACATGGCACATGGAAGCTGCCCACGGATGGCCTCATAGTGAGACCCAGTGAGACAGCGGATCAGCTTCTAAGCAGGGTGGCCCAGGGATTGCTGCGGACAGGACAGCCAAGGAGGCAGGTGAAATGCCCCCACCTGCTCCATCCTGATGAGAAAGGCATCGATGAAGTCCTGAGGCTGGCTGGGCTTCGTCGTCTCCTGGTGTCTTTTCACTTGCCTTGAGATGAAATGCTTTAACTCCTCTGTATTTTTAAATATCTTCTTGTGAGATCCAGGGAAGTATTCCAGGATTGTCGGGAAAATATTGTACAGCTGTGAAGAGCAGGAGGTAAAGCTCATCATGTGATTCCTGCATTGCAGGGGGTTGGAGTAGATGCCCTTTGGTCCTTTCCAACGCTACAGTTCTGGGATTCTATAGTTGCCTGGCCATAAAAAGAAGCATTTCTTACCATTCTTACCATGGCATTTCCAGTCTGCCTGCCCTATGTTCAGGTTGACCTGAGTACCCCGACAACTGCTCACATCAGCCAGCCAACCTCCCCCCCCCCCCAGGGTGGTGCATAGAGTTTACACAGGAGATGGTGCTGCTCTGCCCCCCCCCCCCCCGCGCAACCTCTTCCTCCTCTGGATGTTCATAGCTCAGCTCTCTGTTCTTGCAGGCTACCTTCCATGCTGGAGCCCAGGGGTGAATTGGCAGGTGGGGGGGCAGGCACTCTGACCCTCTCCTTGGTCAGCTGGAGTCCAGCATCTGAGCGGCTTAAGGGGAGCAAGCAGTTGGAGCTGTTCCCCCCATTCAGCCCTTGAAGGGGGGAAGCTGACCTCTCCAGCCCACATCCACTGCTGAGGACCCACCCTAGCCAGCCCCTCCTGCTCCCCCCACCTGGTGGGCAAGGGGAATTGGAAGAGCTCAACTGATGGAAGCGGGGACTGCCTTTTCAGTGAGACGGTGCAGGCATTTTAGGGAGTTTTCCACAAAGGACCCAAACTGTGTGGCTGTGTGTACATTACCATTTTTTCTCAACTCTGATCAAAGCTGATTTGGGGGGGAAACACATCAAAATGCAGCATTTCATAGGATAGATACAGGATAGATATGGATTGTAGCTTCCCCAATAGGCAGTGAGGATGCCCTGGATGCAGTCTGAAAGGGAGCATGTCTGTCTGTCTGTGCCTCTTGGCAGAGGGAGATGGGGGCAGCAGGAGCAGACACAGACCAGAGTCAGGAAGTGCTGGGGAGGGGGGCACCATCACAGAAGGGCCCCCCCGTGTTCCCTCAGGTGTAGATTATGTGACGGGTCACTTCTTGCCCCACAGGAAGAAAGGAACCTCAACCATCTTTTGCCCTCCCTGCACATCCTATACAGAGGGTCACCCACCAGTGGCCCCTCCCCTCCTCCTGCCTGTGTGCTCACCTTTGTCATTGGGCTGGACTGGAGAAGGGCATTTTCTTGAACCAGGCGGATGAATCCCTGGAACTCCTCATCTTCATAGTCAAAACGACTCCCAAAGGAAACTGAACAGAGGAAGTTGGCAGTTGCCTGGCTGAGGAAGTGAGATGGGTCGAAGGGTCTTCCTGCCAGGGCGCAAACAGGGGCATCATTTTGAGGCTGTGGGGAGATCCCAGCTGCATCCGGTCAGGCTCCCCTCCAAGGCCAGGAAGGGTAAGGGCCCATCTTCAGACCCAAGGGAGAGGACTAAGGATGGCTTCTGGCCAGGTTGGCTCTGCTTTGCCTCCACAGCCAGAGTCAGCAATGATTCTGAATCCCACAAGAGGGACTGTTTTTGCACTCGGATCCTGCTTGGGGGTTTCCCATGGGGGCAGTGGCAGACTTTGGGCTCTCACGTTTCAGTGGCGCCCTATGTGACACTACAATCCACACACCCCCACTCTGTTCTACAGCCTTGTTTTGGCGCCCCCTGCAGGGTGTATCATGCTACCCTAAAACTGCCTCTGATGGGGTATCTGCTTGGCCCCTGTGAGAACAGGAGGCTGGCCTAGACGGGCTCCCCTTGGCCTGATCCCTTCTGCCCACAAGGCCAGTCCTGATCAGAATCTGTCCTGTGGAGCCAAAAAGTTAGCACAGTCTGGCATTTTGAAGGTGGTTGGACTAGAAGACCCTCGGGGTCCCTCCCAACTTCACAGTTCTATGATTCTATGAGCCACCAGCCATTTGCTACTTGGAATAAAAGAAGTCTGCTTGGAGCAAGGTCTGCTTGAGGAGCCCGTAGCACCGTGTGGTCTGGAGGTGAGGAAAAGAGGCCTCCTTACCATTTGTGTTTCTGAGTCTCTCCACCAGGAAACTAGCCTCCTCCTGGATCCTCTCCTCTAAGCTCCTTTTCCCCACCTCCAAGCTGCCCAAGGTGGCAACAGCAAACTGCCGCAGCTGCCTCCACGTCTCCCCGTTGCTGAAGCCAATTCCTGAGGACACGCAGAGAGGAAGGCAATGCATGAGGGGCAAAGGGCCAGGATGCTTCCCCCCCACCGCAGGGCTGTGATGACCCTCTGCCATAAGCTGAGCAGCAGAGGGTGGAATCCCACCATCTCTGTCTGTCTGTCTGTCTGTCTGTCTGTCTGTCTGTCTGTCTGTCTCTCTCTCACACACCACAGGAGCCAAGGATGCTCAATAGGGCAATTAGAGAGGAGGAGAATGGGGCATGTGCAGGATTCGGCCTCATTGCACAGGGGAAAACAATCTGCCTTTCTGATGCCCACAGACTTGGGTCTGGATTTCTGCAGAAAATGACAGCAGGAATGGAGATGGGGGGGCATCCAGAACACAAAACTACTTGGAACAAGGAACTCCCCCAATACTTACTTTCCCCCAGTTCCTGGCCTCTGGGCCTTAAAGCCCCTCCCCCCATGAAGGGGACCTGCGGACCTTAGTCTGTCAAATACCCAGCAGAGACCTAATGGGTGGCGGGGGGGGGGCACTCCTGTGTTGCGTTCACTGCCTTGCATAAGCCACACCTTAGAAAGCAGCCCATAAATATTTTGAACAAACCCATGTGGGCTCTGCCTGAGGGGCTGGAGGCTGTGCATGTGCTGGTATGCAGCTCTTCTGGAAACCAACCTGTTCCGCCGGTTGTTTTAGCCAGAATGGGGTTGTTTCCTCTGGCCCCGAAGGCGTCTCTCTGGGCCAGCAAGGCCTCCTGCGCCACTTCATGCCCATAGAGCACCACGACCCGTTCAGAGCCCAGGTGAATGGTGAAGATGGGCCCATACTTCTGGCTGAGCTGTGAGAGGAGGAGGGAGGGAGGTGGGCAGGCTTCCTTCGTGCAAGCAGAGGCTGACTCTCTGGGGGGGACCCTCAGGCTGTCCCCCAAGAGCCCCGGCCCAGCCTCCAGCGCCACAGGATGTGCCCTTCTGGGCTCCTCACAGGGAGCACAAGAAGAGGGCTGCTTATTTTGGCAAACCAAGTTGATGGACTATGCCGAAATGGCAAAATTAACTGGGAAGCTCAGAAATCAAGAATAACTTTTTTTTAAAATGGGGAAAGTTCATAATTTACGAGACCATTGTAAGCAGGTTAAAACATTAGCAGGATTTTCAACATACTTGTAAAGTGTTACGGAAATTACGGGGGAGGGCACATCTTTAAAGTTGTTAAATGTTACAAATAATATGCATAAATGTATCCTTTCGACTTGACAGCTCAGGGAAGTTACCTAGCTTTAAAAATCATATAAAATCAACTCCTTTGCCAGTTTCCTCCATTCCAATGCTATTTTGCCCTTGAAAAGGGAATCCAGGAAGTGCCCAGTGGTGACAATTGCTGAGCTGACTGCTGGCCAAGGAAAGCTTACCGGCAATCCCATCACCAGACCTGCGAAGGGGTCCAGACATCTATTGTACTCTGGGTGATGGGACTTTAGAGGTGTTTGCCTATGCTAACCTTATGCCTGGGTCTTGCCCTGACATGTCTGCTTATGCTAATCTTGAACCAAGGACTTGTCTGGACATGTTTGCCACGGTTGAACTAATGTAACCCCTGCCTTTCCCTCCCCTTTGGTGACAGATGTAAAGATGATGTATAAGTGATGCTGTGCGAACTGTATCCTGGGGTGTGGTGGGAAGTTTAAAAAGTCAATGTCACCCCATGCTCTGGGTTCAATTCCTCTTTGAACCTGTTGCGCAATATACTTTGGTCTACTCTACGCTATTTGCTCTGGTTGGTGGCTGGACTCCTTCTTTGTTTCGCAGTGACCTGCAGGCTCTGCCTGACGAGCTAGGTGGCTGAGCAGCCTCGCACCTAGATTTTTCCCCCGTAACAAAAGTAATGGAAAGTATGGATAATTTGGAAGGATAAAAATTTGGATAAGTATTGATATGCAGTGGTAAATATTATCATTAAGACCCTTGGAAGGGATGGGAGGAAGTCAGGAAATTCAGAGTGTTAAGGAAAATTCTGGGTTGAGAGACTACTCAACAGCCCAGCTCATCGGGGTACAAGTCCCCACGGGTCCATGGGGTCAGTAAAACATGTAAATTCCAGCCAAGTAATTTGGAGCAAAACAGCGGTCAGTAGACTTAGATCCTTTATCGTTGCGCAACAGGTTCAACAGCCGCGAGAGAACCCAGAGCATGGGGCGACACTGACTTTTAAAACTTCCCACCACATCCCAGGATACAGTTCGTACAGTATCATCAATACATCATTGCTACATCACCAAAATTTCAGAAAGGGGGAGGGTTACACATGATTAACATAAGGAAAATGTTACAGGTAGGTAGCCGTGTTGGTCTGACGTAGTCAAAACAAAATTTAAAAATTCCTTCCAGTAGCACCTTAGAGACCAACTAAGTTTGTCATTGGTATGAGTTTTTGTGTGCATGAAAGCTCATACCAATGACAAACTTAGTTGGTCTCTAAGGTGCTACTGAAAGGAATTTTTTATTTTATAAGGGAAATGTGTCGGGGCACCCAAGGATAGGATTAGCATAGGCAAACACGTGTGGGTCCAAAATTGGCCTCCACAGTCACTTACGGACTCATTGTTAAAACCGTGTTTATGGAAGACAATCTTACTTGGCTATGAGGGATCGCCAAAGAAGAAGAAGACTCAAAAGCACAATAGATCTTCCTTTGCATGTCTGGAGCCTGAGACAAGTCCCGTGATGAGATTTGGCTTCCCTTGGAGACCAATGAGCTCAGCAATTGTCACCTCTGGGCATTTCCTGGGGTAGGAGGTGTGTATACATGTCTTCAAGTTTAGGGAGGTGGCAGAGAAAAGAGTCCTTTTTCCAAGGGCAAAATGGCGTTGGGATGGAGGAACTTTGGCAAAGGGGTTGATTTTATATGATTTATAAAGCTAGGTATTTTCCCTGAGCTGTCAAGTCAAAAGGATACATTCAGGCATAATATTTGTAACATTTAACAACTTTAAAGATGTGCCCCCCCTCCCTGTAATTTCTGTAACTAGAGTAATCTTGATAGTTGGATCTTGAATTGTTTTTGTATGTTTATATATATATTTAAAATCAAATTTAAAGAATAATTAAAAAAGAATAGGACTGCTTATTTTGAGCCAGGTGCCTTTGGCCTGCCTACCTGGGCAGAGTCTTCTTTGCTGGTGGTTCCTGCAGCCATTTGGTGCTGCTGTGAGGAGGAGCTGCTAGGTCAGGGGTAGGCAACCTAAGGCCCGTGGGCCAGATGCGGCCCAATCGCCTTCTCAATCCGGCCCACGGATGATCCGGGAATCAGCATGTTTTTACATGAGCAGAATGTGTCCTTTTATTTAAAATGCATCTCTTGGTTATTTGTGGGACATAGGAATTCATTCACCCCCCAAAATATATATATATATATATATAATCCGGCCCACCACATGGTCTGAGGGACAGTGGACTGGCCCACAGCTGAAAAAGGTTGCTGACCCCTGTCTTAGGTGGTTCCTCTGGGAAGCCTAGAAGGGCAGGACTACCCTTATCGGGCCCCAGTGCGTCCTGCAGCCTCACCACCATGTGTGTCTCCTTGAGACAGGGTGGCAGAGGCACGCTGCAGGATGTGATCCCCCCCTTGCTCCAAAGCAGCCTCCTGGGAACCCTCACATTGCAAAGTGAAGCTTGGTTTGCAAATATCTAGAGCCTCCTGACTGAGAAGACCAAGAGGGTGAACTACTCAGGCCTCTTGCTGGGCAGGCCCTGGGGTGCCGTGGGGCTCCATGCCAGGCTAGCTTGCCAGCCCCCACCTGCCCATACTGGACGCTGGCTTACCTTCTCCAAGGATCCGGGGAAGTCCTTGGTGTCCAGCTGCAGGATGTTCCCCACCCAGGGCAGGGGCCAGGGGCCTGGAGGGAGCCTCTGGCAGGCAGGTGCCTTCCTCCGAGCTGAGAGGAAGAAGAGGCAAGCAGCACATAACAGAAGAAATATGCCAGGGCCCCCCCAAATCTCCATGACCAAAAACTGCGCTCCACCAGATTGCAGGATGAAGGGAGGCTGTTTATCACAGCCCAAAATATGCAAAGCTGCTCAGATGAAGGTGGGGCTGGGCTGCTAGCCAATCGCCTTCTGTTGGTCTTCAAGATAACAACTGCAACTTTCTGTGGCCAAAGGTCACCACCGGAGGTGGGTGGGAGGCCCTTGAAGGAAAGCCAAGGCAGATGCAGGCACACTCAGCCACCCACAGAGCCTCCAAAACGCAGGACTCTCCTGGCACGTGCAGAAGGTTCCTGCTGGCTCACAGCAAGGTGGGCCCAGCGTGCAGCATCTCACTCCCCCCAAAGTTCCACCAGGCACCTCCCAGGAACACACAAGCCCCAGCCAAAGCTCACTGCTTTGGGGTGTCTCTGCTTCTCTCTTTCACACTGCTGCAGCATCTTTTCTGTCTCCTGCAGCCTGTCCCACTCTGAATTCTGGGTTGTTTTAAGAAGGCCAGGAATGAGTCACAGCACATTTCATCACACAGCAAACCTGTTTCTCCCTTCAGAACAGCTGGACATCTGCTTGCCCAGGGAACTACAGAGACTGACCAACTAGAGAGGTGGTAGCAGGGAAGGAGCTGGTGGCTCACCCTCTGGGGGCGCAGGTCCAAGGGGATTCAATGCACTTCATGGCTTCAGGGCTTTTGCAGTCCCCATGATGTCACCCTCATCCAAGTGACAACCTGAACTTTCCTCACAATTAATTGGGGTTTCCCCAGTCTATGAATAATCTGATGGTGTGGGATCACATCCTTCCCAAGTGTGGACACTGAAGCAGATGCTTCCACATGATGTTCTTGAGAAGAGCCTGCTGGACCAGGTCAATGGCCCTTTCTAGTCTAGTAGCCAAGCAGATGCCTGTGGGAAACCTTCATGCAGGATTTGAGCACAAGAGCAATTCTCCCGTCCAGTAGTTTCCAGCAAATGGGATTCAGAAGGATGGTTGCTTCTGACCAGGATGCATATGTTATAAGAATTTTGAGGTCATTCATATATATATATATATATATATATATATATATATATATATATATATAATAATTGTTCATAAAACATGTACATGAATGTACAGTACAGGCACATGTCTGAAGCAGCACAGGAAGACAGGCCTTTCTGACACCATTTTGACTCTCTCTCTGACCAGGTGTTCCTCTGCAAGGAAGAAGGGGAGTGGGGGGGAACCTTCTCATTGTCTCAGGAATTAAAGTGATAATCCCTGGCATCCTGATACCTGGGTGCCAGACAAAAGGGTGTGATTAACTTGGCTGGGAAACAGGGAAATGTAAATATCTCTCTCTTTTGTTGATTAGGTTTGGGGGGCAGGGGGCAGGGTCCAGGATGCTCAGATTACTGCCACCAGACCTCCCCTTTCATGATGTACCTATGATGAATCTAGGGAGAGCGGTCTTGGGCTACACCCCTTCTGTGACATATGGATGATGCTTCTGGGGGGTGGGCTGAAACCAATTTCAAATTTCTTTTTAAGGGCAAGACACCTCTGTTTGGGGTCCCTTCCTTGTTCTCCTGCATGAGAGGAAGGACCCTGTTGCAACAGCGAAATAAAAGTGCCTTGCTTCGTACGTCCTGGTTTGGTCTCTGTTATTTGGTGGGCAGGAGACGCTTAAATTCGTCTGTTTGCCTGGATCCTTGGGCTCTCCCTGGGTCAGGATCCATTTCTCTGGGTTCATAGGAACCAGCTTAAATTTTACTTCAATTTGGCGACCACTTCGGGGACCCCAGTTTTGCCTTGAGCTCCGGGTTCACTGGGGAAGGGGAACCCAGCGTGCCCCTGCCCCTTTTGCAGGGGGGTAAACCAACCTCAGGACCCGAGGCACTTGGTAGTAATTGAGAGTCCAAGCGGGACCCCCAGGACGAAGCAACGTAAAAGGGGACAAGGCTGTTTTTCTTCAGGAACCAGTTGGAAGCTGGAGACAACGGGATTCGACTGAAAGGATCGGTCGTGAGTATTAAAAGGGGACACCTTGGGTGAGCTAAGAACCACAGCAACTAAAAATCTATTTCTCCGCTTGGACTATCCTTTTCTACTCTCCTCTTTGGACCTTAGTTGCAGCAAGGCTGCCAGGCACAGTTATAAAGTAGAACTGAGGTCCAGGGCAACAGTCTTTACGTTAAACGCAGAGCTTAGAAAGACTGTCCCAGCTCCCTTCTGCCAAACTGAGCAGAAGTCTGAGCAAACTGTCGCTTTTCTACCAATCTGGGAATCTGGCTATCCCAGCTCTGTTTCCTATTCCTCTGCTCTTAATCTTCGGGTGAAGACGCCCCTCTGCCATGGCGACCCTTGTTGGGTATGACCCATGATCAGAGATTGCAAGTGCGCCCGTTCCTCTTCCTACTTTGTATTCCTCAGTTCCGACCTGACATTGCATAGGCAAGCGTTCAGTAGGATCTGAGTCTAGTGTGTAAGAGGCAGGGAAGTTGCTGTGGAACCCTCAGGCAATTGATGACCAGTGGGAGGGTTCCAACAGGGTTTTAGCTGCACCAGCCGCCTAGTAGTTAGTGCACGCGAACGGTAGGCAGGAACACCACTAGAACGTGGGGGTGAGTCATAGACTCGGGAAGTTAGAGTGTCCAAGGAATAGGGTCGGGGACCCGAACTGCAGTATAAAAAGACAGAAGTAAAATGGGTACAACCCACTCTAAGGAATTCCTTTCCCAGACTCCCAACCGAGGCAAAGCACAACTGAGGCTTGGCTCCGGTAAGGACTTTGAGGATGAAAGTCCACTCCAATTCATTCTCTTAAATTGGCACGAAATCCCCGGGGCGGACAAGCTTGAAGGGAACCAATTGCAAAAACTTTGTAAGAAAAAACATTGGGTCCGATTTACTATGGACCACCCAGATGAGGGGAAATGGCTACCAGGAGGTTCCTTTAACATACAGAGAATCTCCACTTTAAAATTGACCCTGGAAGACCAGTACCCCCTTCAGAATGTTTACACGTTACATGTTGTCTGTTATATGTGTTGTCTGTTAAGTGTATGTGTGTCTGTTCCTTGTGTCTGCTATAGTTCATTGTTCCCCTTAAAGTAAATGAGAGATGTAATCCAGGTTTAGGAAATTAGGGGTTTGTGTTTAAAATTTGGCCATGACACCCACAGACTGCCTTTTTAAAGCACACATAGTTTAAAATAATATAATAATAAGGCAAGCTTGCTTAAATAATCTTATGTAAGGGCTTGATCAACCCAAAAACATGGCAAATCTTTAAAAGAGTGGAAGTAGTGTGTAAAGGTTTGTTTTAAAGAGGCTGTAGAAGGCCATTTTTTCCTCTCCAAAAGTAAAAAGAGGGGGCAGGATGAAGGAAAATAAAGAGTAGTAAGTTTGAAAATGCTTGCTCAATGCTTTGAAAATATTTTGAAACTTGAAAATGTTCACTTCATGAGGTGCGCAAATGTTTGTTATTGAGAGAGGCTCTAAAAGGGAGTCTTTCTCCAAGTGACTAGAGGAATATTGACTAAAGGAAAATTGAACAGCTATTCCAATAAAGGTGATTTGTTTGTCAAAAGTAGAGCTTCCATAGCCAGGAATTGTCTATCTGAGTCTAGTTTTAACTTCAATTGTGTTGGACAGAAGGGTTATTGTTGGGCTCCCCATATCAGTCTCTTAAGAAAAAAACAACTCATCTGCTAAAGGGTTCTGTATAAAGTTGGTATTTTCATTCAAATCTTGTGAATCCTGTATCTTAGAGGGTTAGACTAAATGACCTCAGGGTCCCTTCTAAACCCCATTTTAGAGCTATGTGAAAGGCAATGTGTCTGATGCGGTGATGGGTTGAAATTCAGCCCAGCTCTGCTTTCTGGCAAGGAAAGATTATTGGTTTTCAGAGTTGGAACAAGAGTGTCATTGTTGTTTTTTATGGAGTGATTATATAAGTTTGTATCACTTTGTCTATTAAGGTTTAAAGTTTAAGCACATATGAAAGTCTTGAACATTTCCCAATCTTTATCCAATCTTAAGGTTTGCTAAAGGCTTCTATATAACGTTGGTACTTTTAATCTTCCCCTTCCTTATTTTTCCCTTAGTACACACGTGTGCTTCCGTGATAGGGCATAGCCTGTGTTTCCTTCCCAGTCAGGCATCTGTACTCAAATGTATGTGAATCCTAAGGGCGGTGATAGTGTTGAGATCCCCATAATTCAGAAGGGGTGGACTAGATTACTCAAGCACTGAAAAGTGAGTTTAAACTCTGGTGGCTTAGTGAAATGGCCTGAATTCAGTCAAGCTTTACTCTTTGGTGGAGAAGGATGGAAAGATAGATTTTTAAAGTTTGGCATGAAGAGTTTGAGGTGCCACTTAGAAAGAGGTAGAGATGGTATATCATACATTGAAAATGAATGTCTGGGTTTTTTTCCCCCCCACCATATTGTCAGCTATTTTTTTAACTGCAAAACTCCAGCCAACAGTTCAAGCACATACAAATTCATAATCAAGCAGAATGAGCCTTGACCATCCCTGTAAATAAAGGGCCAGAAATTTTTGTCTGGAATTGGTAAGGCTGAAAATCAACGAGAATGCAAAGGATTTTATGAATTCTGGCTCTATGGCCATTCCCCATACATAAGGGGGCAGAGAATTTAGTCTGCCATGGCTGTAATAAATTATTTAAAACAAACAAACATTTGCAATTTATGAATTCTGACTGGTCATTTACCCATACATAAGGGGGCGGGTCATTGTTCCGCTAATGACTAGAGGGAAAGCACACTAATAATAATAATCCACATTTGTGAAATATTCTTGAATACAAGTCTGCACCCCAAAACCCTGTAGATAAAGGGGGCAAATCGAGATTTATTTTGCCTGGGGTATGAGATGTTTATTTGGTGACTTCATTAGGACTTTAATCTGACCCAACTTTTATTGCAGCTTCCAAGTTAGTTTAAGGTTTATAAGCCTGCTTCTTAAGCAGCAAGAAACAAGAAACAATGTATCAAATTGTATTAGGACTCCAAACTAGGAAAACGAATTTAAACTGGCTCTGAAAACAACAACAACACTGCTATGTTTCTATCTTTTGTTTGAAATCTAACCTTATTTTTAAATCTACTCTTTCCCCTTCCCTTCCTTTATTCAGATGGTAATTTGGTCAAGAGGTTGTTGTTGTTTAGTCGTTTAGTCATGTCCGACTCTTCGTGACCCCATGGACCATAGCACGCCAGGCGCTCCTGTCTTGCACTGCCTCCCGTAGTTTGGTCAAACTCATGTTCGTAGCTTCGAGAACACTGTCCAACCATCTTGTCCTCTGTCGTCCCCTTCTCCTAGTGCCCTCAATCTTTCCCAACATCAGGGTCTTTTCCAAGGATTCTTCTCTTCTCATGAGATGGCCAAAGTATTGGAGCCTCAGCTTCACGATCTGTCCTTCCAGTGAGCACTCAGGGCTGATTTCCTTAAGAATGGATAGGTTTGATCTTCTTGCAGTCCATGGGACTCTCAAGAGTCTCCTCCAGCACCATAATTCAAAAGCATCAATTCTTCGGCGATCAGCCTTCTTTATGGTCCAGCTCTCACTTCCATACATCACTACTGGTCAAGAGGTGCAGCACTTTAAAAAATGGTATAATAGACTGCCGAATCATGAACTCTGTACATGCACAGAGGCTATGTCAGCTTGAAGAGGAAAATAGAGGAGAAAAAGGAGGTTTTAACTAAGGGGCGAAAAAGTTATAATCTGCTCATGAAATATTATTCAAATTTCTTAATTTAAAGCTTTGAACCACTGAGGGAAAACAACCTCATGTGTGTTACTGGTCCATCAAAGTTAAATGGTTGCCAAGTTTCAAAATCTTAACATGCCAGATTCTTTCCACAGGTATAAATAGCAGAGTACTCCTACTATATGTCTGTCTCTTGAGTAGTTTATAAATTAATTAAGAGGTTCAAGGTTATGCTTTGCACATGAAACTTAAATTCTAATTTCCTTATGTAAAAATAAATAGATAAAGAACCATTGAACCATCAACTGTTTAGAAGCTGCCAATTCTAGTTCAACATGCAAAACTTTTCACAGCTCTCCCACTGTATACCTATACATTTTAGGAACAACATTTCCTGACAAGATTTTCACATGAAATAATTTCCCCCTTCCAGCAGGATACTGAGATTCAGGGTGCGGAGAAATTCTTTCAGAAACTTAATGCAAAATTATCTCCCAATGGGGGGGGGGACATGCCACCTAAACAAGCCCCCTCCACACTTGGAAATTCATAGAAAATTGCTGTCTACCAGTTGACAGACTATGCAAACAAAAGGCTCCATTGTTCTTTCCTAGCAGGTACTCAGGATGGATACTTATCTCCCATTTGCATTTCACCCTGAAGCATTACCCTACGTTAATATAACCCTCCCTTTTCTAATGTAGCAATGATTGAGTGTTTTCCCAATTCTTTTTCTTCCACAGCACAAAAAAAAAGAAAAAAAAAGTGAGGAGTGAGGAGATACAAACAGTAATTTCATTTCTCTTTGCCTTTGACGCTTCTCTTTAGCTTATAAATAATCTGATTCCATTTATAATTCTTTTTTTAAAATCTGATAAGTCCAATTTCATTTGAAAAATTGTTGTGTGAGTGGTAATCTAAATTTTATTTTGTTTTATTTTTGTATTTTTTTTTGTATTTCTACTTTTTCTTTCTGTGCATACAAATGTAGCATCTAACTCATTCTTTCCTGTAAATAATAATAATAATAATATTAATCCCTTTCAAACAAGATACGTGAACCTCAAAGAGAATTCAGAACCACATAAGGAAAATGTTAATAACTTATCGATTGTGTCCTTTGTTTCCTCCACAGCCAAACTAGGTGAAGTAAATTAAACTGACTGAGTAGACAATAACAGCAGTAATTAAATATGAATGATAATAGTAATATTTAAATGAATAAATTGCTTAACTATATTATTTACAGCTTCCCAAGAAGAAATTTCTAGAATATTCTCCCCTTTCTTGACTATTTATCATTAACTAATTATATCTTCAGGCCCCAACCCCCTGCAGGCCTATTTTCAAAAGGATGTGTATCATTTACAGCTTCCCGACAATTTTTTTAGAAATACTGTAGGATATTCTCCCCTTTTGTTTTCCCACTCCTTCCTTCCTAACTGTCTTTTAGTTCCAAGCACTCCTGTCCCTCTGCAGACTGTATTTCTGAAGACTGAATAATGAACCTACAGCAGCTGAACAGCATGAGAAAGCCCACAGCCATTGTTTCCATAAATGACTTTTTTGGGACTTTTGGGGACAAAAGGGAGGGGGGAGAAAGGGGGGAACTATTGTTGAAAAGTTTTAAGGATTTTGACTATAAGACTGTTTATTATCTGCAACAACAACAGACATCAGATTTTCCAAAGTAGCCACAGCATCTTCAAAATCTCCTTCCAAAAAGAAACAGACTGAAGAGGGGCAAGGGAAAGTGAATTGCAAGGACATACGCTCTCTTTTGACTTCAAGACTCTGTGCCCTATTAAGAATTGGCCTCAAGATACGCAACTGATATATGATTATGTTTTATGTTGTGTGATATTCAACAGAAACATTGAACTATGTCTGACAGTATGTTATTTCCACAAGGAGGGGTGTGTGTGAACCAATTTTGTGTTTAATTGTTTTTTATGTTTAATGTATAGTGTCCCAATGTTTTTTTTTTGTATTATTGCCATGCATTGTATGCCCTTTAAAAGATCAGGATATTGCATAGTCCAGTATTTAGATTAGATCAACTTATGACCACGTTTTCTTGTCCCACCTGGCACTCTGCAGTGTACCAACCTACTCTACACATTTTTAAAATTGTTTTTACTCATTTTACCAAGAATAAGCTCCAAGATCCATTAAACACCAGATAAATGAAGGTATTTATGTCTTGATTTAACAGGAATGATCCCTTTTAGAGTTAAATTTGACTAATTTGGACATGTTTTATGGGGCTGTATAAATTTTAATTTGGCTTCAATTCTAATTGGGCAAGTGTATCCAAGGTGCAAGTAGCTTTCTTCCTTTAAGAGCAACTGGGCAACTCCCTACAGTGCAAGGCCAGAGCCTATAATAATAAAGGCCCATAGGAAGCCCAAGGCAAAGGCATCTCTCTCATGACATGTCCAAACCTGTGGCAGCTATGGGGGGTGCCAGGCGACATGGTCAATATGAAAGCCCTAAGGGGATTCACCAGGGATTGTTGCTGCTGTGCCACGATGGAGGTGTGCAACCAGAGGAGAGCTAGCTTTTGACACCTGAGAACACACAAAAGGGTAAAAAAGCAAACTGCACTTTCCAGTCAATATTGGTGGACCATCCTGTTAAATGTAATACATAGACCATTTTTGAGAAATGCTTCTCCCAAAGTACTAAAACAACACATCTGGTTATTCTTTTGTGGGGCAACAATTTTTAAGAAAAATTATAGCCCCAAATGGGGGATTGTTATAAGAATTTTGAGGTCATATATATATATATGTAAGCAACAGCAATGGCTAGTACACAGTCTTTTTGTGAATAGTGAAATTTATTCCAAATAGAAAAAACAAAGGCAGACTGCCACATCATGCTCAAGGCCACTAGTTAATCAGATGATGACTCATCTAGCTCTCTAGCGTGATTCCGTCTCCTTTTAACCCTACGCTCAAACACCTCCCTCTGCTTCCGTCTGTATTGCAATTTCCTCTTATCCTGTAACCCTCCCCTCCTGCGTTCTTTTAACCTTAAAGACCCAGGAACAGGCTCGGACAAACTCTCTTCTGAGGTTTGATGAGCTTCTGGCATTTGCTCACCCCTCCCAGCCAGTTCCTCAGCCCTTATCAAAACATGCCTCCCTTCCAGTTCCGGGCTATCAGCCAAGTCCGACAGCTGAGCCTCATCACTTATCGGCTCTAACCTAACATCATCCCCCCCTCTAGGGGCCTCTTCTCCTTCCTCCTGCCTTCGTACTTCCTTACTTGGGGCGTTATGAGATACCTCCCACCATTCTCCCTCTTCACTTCCCCAATAACTGCAACCCGGTTGCGGCTCTTCTATTTCTTTCTCCTCTTCAGACCCACCATTCATTTCAGCTTCCCAATCTGCCTGTTCTGCCTGCTCCTCTACCCAACCCGGGGGTTTGGGTTTATTAGGGTACCTACGGTGAAACTCTCTCTGCAGCCTGGATGCATGTATATCGCTCGCATTCACCCACGAGTTCTCCTCTGGTCCGTACCCTTTCCAAGCCACCAAATACTGTACCCCCCTGCCTCTTCTACGAGAGTCTAATAGCTCAACCACTTCATATTCCGGTTCACCCTCCACCCAGATGGGCAAGGGTGGTGGCTCCTTCCTCTTCTGATACTGGTGTCTTGGCGTTACTGGAGATAGGAGTGATCGATGGAACACCGGGTACATCTTCATTGAAGCCGGTAAGCGTAACTCATACGAAACAGGATTAATTTGTTCCAACACTTCGAATGGCCCTACCCGTTGCGGCAGTAACTTCCTACAACGTCCCTTGCTCGGCCAATCTTTAGTGGATAGCCAAACTTGGTCCCCTACCCGTATCTCCTTGCCCACTTGTCGGTGTTTATCAGCTTCGGCCTTATACTGAGCCTTCGCCTTTTCTAGCTGTTCTCTCAGAATACTGTGCAGCGATTCCATTTCTTCTGCGAACTGTTCAGCTGCAGGCACTGCCAGACTGTCCCCCTGACCCAGAAACATCCGTGGATGTCGCCCATGGCAGGCAAAAAATGGCGTCTGCTGTGTAGAAGTGTGTACGGCATTATTATAAGCGAACTCAGCCAACGCTAGTTTCCCAACCCAGTCATCCTGTTGATAATTCACGTAACAACGTAGGTACTGTTGCAACGTCGCGTTCGTCCGTTCGGCCTCCCCGTTTGTCTGAGGGTGCCGAGCCGAAGAGAGGCACACCTCCACTTTCAGCAGTTGCATCAGTCGCCTCCAAAACTGAGAGGTAAATTGCGTTCCCCTATCTGACACAATCTTCTGTGGCAATCCATGTAATTTAAACACATGTTCTATGAAGAGTTGAGCGGTCTCCTGTGCTGATGGTAATTTCTTGCAAGGAACAAAATGTGCCATCTTGGAGAACAGATCTACTACCACCCAAACCACTGTCTGCTTCTGCGACTCGGGCAAATCAGTGATAAAGTCCATAGCAATACCTTCCCACGGCGCTTGTGGCGTGGGCAGTGGTTGAAGAAGCCCGGCTGGTGTTTCGCGAGGTCTTTTGGCCCGTTGGCACACTTCACATGCTCGGACATACTCCTTGACCTCCTCCTGCATCCGTGGCCACCAAAAATCCCTTGATACCAGACGTTCCGTCTTCCACTGCCCAAAATGTCCTGCTGTTGGACTGTCATGGCATTGTCTCAGCACCCTAGCACGAAGCTCTCCTTCGGGCACATAGAGAGCCTCTCCCTTGTACAGCAGCCCTCCTCTCTCAGTAAACTCCTTCACCTGGACTTCCCCCTTTCGTATTGCCTTCCTCTTCTCTCTAGCGAACCCATCCTCCTGCGTTTGTTGCAGAAAGTCTGACCGTTCTAATGCTGTCATTGTTGCTAGCTGCAGTTGTTCGGGGCTCAGGATCAATCTCCGTTCTGACCCGGTCTCTATTCCGGAATACTCCGGTTTTCGGGACAATGCATCCGCCCCCTGGTTCTGAGCACTAGACACATACTTTATCCGGAAATTGAACCTGGCAAAGAATTGCGCCCACCTAATCTGTCGTTGGTTCAAGTGACGAGCCGTCTGCCAGTACTCCAGGTTTTTATGATCAGTGCGTACCTCCACTTGATGCTGCGCCCCCTCCAAGAAATGCCGCCATGTTTGTAGAGAATCCTTTATTGCCAACAACTCTCTCTCCCATATAGTATAATTTTGTTCTGAAGCGTTTAACTTCCTTGAGTGAAAGGCGCATGGTCTCAGTTCCCCTTTGTCATCTTCCTGGAGAAGCACCGCCCCAATCGCTTTGTCTGATGCATCTGTTTCCACGACCATCGGCTTGTACGGGTCCGGGTGAACCAAGTATCTTTCCTCCACAAACAAGTTCTTAAGCCTCTCAAAAGCCCTCTGGGCTTCCTGAGTCCATTGAAACGCTTTTTTGCCTTTCAAACAATCTGTTATCGGTGCTGTAAGTCCTGAATACCTTGGTATAAACTTCCGATAATAATTGGCAAACCCCAAGAATCTTTGTACATCCTTTCGAGTCTTGGGTCTTTGCCATGACACTACTGCCTGTACCTTTGCTGGGTCCATGTGCACCCCCTCTGGGGTGATTCTGTAGCCTAAGAACTCTACTTCCGTTACGTGAAAATGGCATTTCTCCAACTTAGCGTACAATCGATGATCTCTTAGACGCTCTAACACTTCCTTCACGTGTTGTACGTGTTCTTCCAGACTCTCCGAATAGATTAATAGGGCATCTAAATAAGCGAGGACAGAACGATCCAACAGGTCGGACAGCACGTAATTAATAAATGCCTGAAAGGTGGCCGTGCCCGACTGTAAGCCAAACGGCATCACAAGATATTCAAAGGTCCCGTACCTGGTGTTAAAGGCCGTCTTCCATTCATCCCCCTCTCTTACTCGTATCAAATTATATGCCCCCCTCAAGTCCAGTTTCGTAAAAATTTTAGCCGACCGCAATCTCTCCAGTAAATCCCCAATTCGCGGCAACGGGTAACGACTGGGAATCATGCGCTGGTTGATCTTTCTATAATCAACTACAAGTCTTTTCTCAGAAGAGTTCTTCTTATCCACAAAGAAAATTGGAGCTCCTCCCGGAGTCTTGGTAGGCCGTATGAAACCCCGTTCCAAATTTTTTCGCAGGAACTCCCTCAATTCTACCAACTCCGCTTCTGACATTGAGTAGATACGACTGGCGGGTATCTCGGCCCCTGGCACCAGATCTATTTTGCAATCGTACTGGCGATGCGGTGGTAGCCGATCTGCCTCCTTCTCGCAGAATACGTCCCTAAAAGACTTATACTGCGGTGGTATTTGACTCTCTTCTCCAGTGAGAGGACCACAGTCTGTCGTACCGTTGGCCTCACCATTCCTCTCCGCCCTGATTCCCAAACAATGAAGTCGGCAATACACCGACGAAAAGGTCATCGATCTCTGGCCCCAGGAGATCATTGGATCATGACGGGATAGCCAGCTCATCCCTAAAATCACGGGGTAGGAGTTCAACCTGGTGATATGGAATGCAATGACCTCTCGGTGTCCCGGCAGTTCTAGACCAATTGGCATCGTGGCCTCTGACACACAGCCAGACAGTAACACCCTACCATCAATAGTTCTTACTTCTAAAGGTTCTTCCAATGATTGTGTCTCTATTCCCAACTTACTCACCAAGTCCACATCTATGAAATCAGTCGAGGCTCCAGAATCAATAAGAACTTCCACACACTCGCTCCTTCCATCGGGGAGTCGTAGCGTTGCGACTGCTGTAATTACTGGTAAGATCGGTCCAGGTGGAAGCCCTTCAGGTCTCTTTCCTCCCAACCCGAGGCCTCCAGAACGGGCTGGGTCATCTCGTTTCCCGACTGCTCCACTCTGACCTCTCCAGGTGTTGTTAAATTTGTGCCAGACAGCGCACCTCGGTTTCTTCCCACAGTACACTGACGAGCCACGTGATTGGGGGAGCCACAGGTAAAAACACAACCGCTCTCTCCACCTTCTCTCTCTCTCAGTGTGTGTAATACTAGGTGCTTTACCCCTTCTGATAGAACTACGTTGCATGGGTACCTCTTCCTCCACCCTTCGTGATTCCGGAGTCTCTAAGGGCACAAATGTCCTGTGGCTCTCTGACCTTCCTTGGCTCCTACGCACCTTGTCCAGCGATTGGAACCTCAGGTCTAGTTGTAAGGCGACTTGTGCCACCTCTTCCAAGGTATTCACCCTGGGATTTTTTGCCAACTCCAGCCGAATCTCTTCACTGAGTCCCGCCTTAAACAATCCAACCAAGGCCTTTCCTTCCCAGCCCAGTTGTCTAGCAAGCCTCACAAAAGAGGACCAGTACTGCGCTACAGTTCCCTTTCCTTGCTTGAGGCTCAAGAACTCCTGTTCCCACTCTGCCTCTTCAGGATTCCTGAACATGCTATCCAAAAGCTTCAAGAAGGCTGATAAATTGGTGAGCACTTGGTCATTAGACATTAGGTAAGGGGCAATACACTGCCGCGCCTTCCCTTCCAAAAGCCCCACCACCAGGGCCACTCTGGCATCATCATCTCTGTATTCTTCTCCCTTAAGCCTTAAATAATACAAGCAGGAAGCCCGAAAGGAATCATACTCTGCACTGCTCCCACTAAAACGTGGGGGAAGGGGAACTAAATTCTTTGCCACTTGCCTTCCAGATAAATCAGAGAGCTGTCTTGCTTGTTCTGAGGTCACTCCTTCCAGCCGCGCTAATCTTGCCTTTAACTCTTGGTTCTCTGCCCAAAGCGCCTGAGTAGTATCTTCTACCTTCATCTCCATTGCTGTTGCTGGTGCTGTTGCTGATAAATCCCCAGCCGGTTCCTTCTCTTCCATTCTTGCTTAAAACTACGTGCTTCCTCTTCAGCAGCAAGTTAGATGAGTCATGCTGTAAGCAACAGCAATGGCTAGTACACAGTCTTTTTGTGAATAGTGAAATTTATTCCAAATAGAAAAAACAAAGGCAGACTGCCACATCATGCTCAAGGCCACTAGTTAATCAGATGATGACTCATCTAGCTCTCTAGCGTGATTCCGTCTCCTTTTAACCCTACGCTCAAACACCTCCCTCTGCTTCCGTCTGTATTGCAATTTCCTCTTATCCTGTAACCCTCCCCTCCTGCGTTCTTTTAACCTTAAAGACCCAGGAACAGGCTCGGACAAACTCTCTTCTGAGGTTTGATGAGCTTCTGGCATTTGCTCACCCCTCCCAGCCAGTTCCTCAGCCCTTATCAAAACATGCCTCCCTTCCAGTTCCGGGCTATCAGCCAAGTCCGACAGCTGAGCCTCATCACTTATCGGCTCTAACCTAACAATATATATAATAATTGTTCATAAAACATGTACATGAATGTACAGTACAGGCACATGTCTGAAGCAGCACAGGAAGACAGGCCTTTCTGACACCATTTTGACTCTCTCTCTGACCAGGTGTTCCTCTGCAAGGAAGAAGGGGAGTGGGGGGGAACCTTCTCATTGTCTCAGGAATTAAAGTGATAATCCCTGGCATCCTGATACCTGGGTGCCAGACAAAAGGGTGTGATTAACTTGGCTGGGAAACAGGGAAATGTAAATATCTCTCTCTTTTGTTGATTAGGTTTGGGGGGCAGGGGGCAGGGTCCAGGATGCTCAGATTACTGCCACCAGACCTCCCCTTTCATGATGTACCTATGATGAATCTAGGGAGAGCGGTCTTGGGCTACACCCCTTCTGTGACATATGGATGATGCTTCTGGGGGGTGGGCTGAAACCAATTTCAAATTTCTTTTTAAGGGCAAGACACCTCTGTTTGGGGTACCTTCCTTGTTCTCCTGCGTGAGAGGAAGGACCCTGTTGCAACAGCGAAATAAAAGTGCCTTGCTTCGTACGTCCTGGTTTGGTCTCTGTTATTTGGTGGGCAGGAGACGCTTAAATTCGTCTGTTTGCCTGGATCCTTGGGCTCTCCCTGGGTCAGGATCCATTTCTCTGGGTTCATAGGAACCAGCTTAAATTTTACTTCACATAGCATAGACATCCTGGCTAGGAGCTCACCTCCACTCAGAGGTGCTTATGGGAAGAGAGTTCTGTGGCCTTTGTGCAGCAACTGTATCCTGCCATCTTGCCCTTCTGGTTTCTCTGGCCTGGTATCAGTGCTGCAATCACGAGAGGAATCCAGAACTGCTCCCAGCTGCAACTGCAAGATTTGTCACTGTTAAGACGCTCAAGACAAGAGCTGCGGGGAGGAGAGTCCTGTTTCCCAGCAGGAGCCATTTCCCACAATGCTTAGGGAAGCAGCAGCTGCAGCCTCTGGAAGGTGGGCCAGGTGAGTCCTAGAAGCCCAACCCCACAGGTGGGGCGAAACCTTGACCAAGGGTGTGCCCTGCACGGAGCATTGCCCTGGAGCCTCTGAGAGAGAGGGAGAGCAGGACTTCTAGTGGATCAGGTCATGTTTAGAATGCTGTTCTCCTGCTTTATCAACCTGAGTAGCTTTCAAAGGCTCTATTACGCAAGATAAGCACAGGAGCTGCTGCTTTGGACAAACACAGAGAAGTCGCCTTGTGGCAAAGGGCTCCCGCTTACCCCAGGAGAGCATCTTGTGTGCTGAGTGCTTGGCTGGAGGGCACCTCAGAAGCCCCCAAAGGAGACAAACTGTGCTCTGGTGCCAGAAGTGCAGATAGATTTTTTAAAAATAGGAACGATCCACAGGTGTATGTGCCGCATAGGAGCCAACTCCTAAGGGTCGAGGTACCTTCACCCCCCCCCTAAAATATTTGAGGGCATTGCATGGCGGGGCTTACCTGTCCCCCTCAATATTTTATTCACGTTGGCCCTCCTGGTGTGCAGGACAGGGGAATGAGTACCTCTGCACATGTCCACAACAGACACCAGGTTTCCTAGGTTGGAGGAACACGTGCATATTTTCTCCATCTTATTTTTTAATGCAATTTGGAGCAAATCTGCTATATTGGAAAATGCAAAAAAGGGGGACAGGGAAGTTTAGTTTTCCCAACTGTCCTTAACCAGCTAATGAACATTCCTGCCATTTTTTGGCTCATCATTTGGTTTACATTTATTTTAGAGCATAGAGGCATCACATGCTTTTAGTGATGCCTTATAGTTTTATAAACTCTCAGTGTGCTTATTGCTTTTAAACATCACAGGCACTAAATAACAGAAGAACCAATGAGCCCATACATGGGATGCATCCAAGCAGGCGGGCACAGAAGGGGTGGACAGATAAAGAAAAAAGGAATGGTCTAATTGTAGAGCAAATCACTTGTTTACAGATTGAAACCTATCTGTTAGCCAAATCCAGTGGACAAGAAGTTGAAAGAATAAGGTACTGAGGTACAGGAAAATAATATTTAGCTTTAAAATTTGTGACCATATTTTGCGGTGTTTTTTTTTACCCACTCCTGAAGCAGAGTGCCCAAGGAGTGAGAAAAATGAATTAATAGCAAGGACTGTTGAGCAAAGTGCACATTGAAAAAGCAACAGAAGGTGGGGGTAGTGTTGGTAAGCTTTTGCTGCCTGGCAGAAGCCTGACAACTCTGTTGTCAAAGGGAGCTTGCCTGCTTAATTGAATTTAAAAAGGGGGGGGGGGTTCTGCAGTTAACCTGAACAAACCTAAGGACAGTCGAAATAAAAATAAATAAAAAGTCCAGTAGCACCTTAAAGGTAAAGGGGTAAAACGACCCCTGACCATTAGGTCCAGTCACAGACGACTCTGGGGTTGCGGCACTCATCTCGCTTTATAGGCCGAGGGAGCCAGCTTTTGCCTGAAGACAGTTTCCAGGTCATGTGGCCAGCATGACAAAGCCGCTTCTGGCGAACCAGAGCAGCGCACGGAAATGCTGTTTACCTTCCCACCAGAGCGGTACCTATTTACCTACTTGCATTTGACGTGCTTTCGAACTGTTAAGTGGGCAGGAGCTGGGACCAAACAACGGGAGCTCACCCCATCGCAGGGATTCGAACCGCCGACCTTCTGATCGGCAAGCCCTAGGCTCTCTGGTTTAGACCACAGCGCCACCCACGTCCCTTAGAGAACAACTAAGTTTGTTCTGGGTATAAGCTTTCGTGTGTATGCACACTTCTTCAGATACACTGAAACAGAAGTCACCAGACCCTTATATATAGTGGGAGGGTGGGGTGTTTTTCTCAGGAGGGTAGTAGGAGATGGGTGATTGACTCAATGGGTATGGTGGTAAACCTGTTGACAATTGCTAACGACTGCAATTAGTCCTACAGGAAAAAGCAATTAATAGTATGCAGATGGTTAGCACAGGCATAGGCAACCTCGGCCCTCCAGATGTTTTGGGACTAAAACTCCCATCATCCCGGACCACTGCTCCTGTTAGCTAGGGATGATGGGAGTTGTAGTCCCAAAACATCTGGCAGGCCGAGGTTACCTATGCCTGGATTGTTGTTGTTTAGTCGTGTCCAGATAGTTGTTTACTTCTTTGGCATCTGATGGGAGAGCGTTCCACAGGGCGGGCGCCACCATCGAGAAATAACAGCCCTGCAAAGTTCAGCTCATTTGGGCCATGGTGGCTTTGTCTCCCTCAGCTCCTATACAGACATACGTCTTGGGTGCCAACAACAGTGAAACAGCACAATGTTTTCCAGATGCCAGTGGATGCGAACTAGCGGAGAACATCACTTACATGGGTAACTTTATGCTTATTGTTTATTACATTTAATTAAAAGGAAGGGAAAAAATGTCTGAGAGTAGCTTATTAAAAAAATACAGAGAGATAAATCCAGGCACCCCCAAACTTCGGCCCTCCAGATGTTTTGGACTACAATCCCCATCATCCCTGACCACTGGTCCTGTTAGCTAGGGATCATGGGAGTTGTAGGCCAAAACATCTGGAGGGCCTCAGTTTGGGGATGCCTGGATAAATCAGTTAAAAGCCAGATTTAAAATGATATACCATGTTGTTGTTGTTTAGTTGTGTCCGACTCTTCGTGACCCCATGGACCAGAGCACGCCAGGCACTCCTGTCTTCCACTGCCTCCCGCAGTTTGGTCAGACTTATGTTGGTAGCTTTGAGAACACTGTCCCCTTCTCCTAGTGCCCTCCATCTTTCTCAGCATCAGGGTCTTTTCCAGGGACTCTTCTCGTCTCATGAGGTGGCCAAAGTATTAGAGCCTCAGCTTCAGGATCTGTCCTTCCAGTGAGCACTCAGAGCTGATTTCCTTCAGAATGGATAGGTTTGATCTTCTCGCAGTCCATGGGACTCTCAAGAGTCTCCTCCAGCACCATAATTCAAAAGCATCAATTCTTCGACGATCAGCCTTCTTGATGGTCCAGTTGTCACTTCCATACATTACTACTGGGAAAACCATAGCTTGAACTATACGGACGTTTGTCAGCAAGGTGATGTCTCTGTTTTTTTTAAGATGCTGTCTAGGTTTGTCATTGCTTTTCTCCCAAAAAGCAGGCGTCTTTAAATTTCGTTACAGGTAGGTAGCCGTGTTGGTCTGGGTCGAAGTAAAATAAAAAAATTCCTTCAGTAGCTTTAAATTTCGTGACTGCTATCACCCTCTGCAGTGATCATGGAACCCAACCCAAGAAAGTAAAATCTCTCACTGCCTCTATTTCTTTCCCTTCTATATGCCAGGAGGTGATGGGACCAGTGGCCATGATCTTTTTTTTTTTTATGTTGAACTTCAGATCATATTTTGCGCTCTCATCCTTCACTCTCATTAAGAAGTTCTTTAATTCCGCCTCACTTTCTGCCATCAAGGTTGTGTCATCAGCATATCTGAGGTTGTTGATATTTCTTCCGGCACTCTAATGCCTTGATTAGCATATGTAATGAGACAGAAACCCCCCCCCCATCCCACTATATATAAGGGTCTGGTGACTTCTGTTTCATTTTTTTTTTAATTATATTTTTTATTAAACATTTTATCAACACACATACAGAACACAAATACAAAAAGTGAACATCAAAATACAGAAATACAAAAATACAAAAATACAACAAAAAAAAATACAACAACAAAAAAAATATATATCATCTCTAATCCATTTTAATATTCATTGTCCTCTGGCTTCCCCAATTCCCTACTATCTGATTTTCTTTTTTATAAACTTCTGTAGCAGTTTCTAAATCATCCTTCTTACCCATCATATAGTCTCTTTAACACTTCAAAAATTTCATCTTTATATCATCTATCATATTTTCTCCCTTTCAATCTTCTATTATTTCCCTATTGCCTTAACTTCTTTATTTTCCTGGATGTTCAAAATCTAGTTTTCAAATTCATACCCTATGTATATTTTAAATTTCTTCCAATCTTTTAAAACTTTGTCATTTGTTTGGTCCCGGAGTCTTCCTGTCAATTCTGCCAATTCCATATAATCCATCATTTTCATTTGCCATTCCTGCCTCGAAGGCAGTTCCTCTTTTTTCCAATATTGTGCTATTAAGATCCTAGCGGCTGTGGTGGCATACATAAACAAATTAACATCGTCCTTGGGGATTTCTTCCCCAATTATTCCAAGCAAAAAGGCTTCCGGTTTTTTCAAAAATGTGTTTTTAAACATCTTTTTCAACTCATTATAAATCATTTCCCAGAAGCCTTTTATCTTAGGGCATGTCCACCACATATGGTAGAATGAGCCAACATCCTGCTTACATTTCCAACATTTATTGTCGCTTTTGTGATACATTTTAGCCAGCTTGACCGGCGTCAAATACCATCTATACATCATTTTCATCAAATTTTCCTTCAACACAGTACAAGCCGTAAATTTCATACCCTTCTTCCACAATTTTTCCCACTCCGACATCATCACATTATGACCCAAGTCCTTGGCCCATTCAATCATCACTGATTTTGTTTGCTCATCTTTCAAATGCCATTTTAGCAACAAATTATACATTCTAGACAAATTCTTGTAGTCTGTCTCTAATAACTCCGTTTCTAATTTCGACTTTTCTGTCTGGAATCCTATTTTTTTATCTAGCTTGAATGCTTCATTTATCTGCACATACTGAAACCAGTCACTCAACCTATCTTTCAGTTGTTCATATGGCCTTAACTTAAAGTGGTTTCCCACCTCCATCAGGATATCTTTGTATTTCAACCTATTCTCATCCATATTTGTCCTTTTAGGTTTCTTTGCCTCAAGTGGTG
Organism: Zootoca vivipara; assembly: GCF_963506605.1. Classification (NCBI taxonomy): domain Eukaryota; kingdom Metazoa; phylum Chordata; class Lepidosauria; order Squamata; family Lacertidae; genus Zootoca; species Zootoca vivipara. The sequence continues at coordinate 55,395 of NC_083276.1, forward strand.
AGATCCACCTAGGAGTTTTTCTTTCCAATAGATCTTTGTATCTAATCCAAACATTAAACAATGATTTCCTAATTATATGGCTTTTAAAACCTTTGTGTAATTTTACTTTATCATACCATAAATATGCATGCCAACCAAACGCATTATCATGGCCCTCTAAATCCAACAAGTCATCATTGTCTAACAAAAACCATTCCTTCAACCAACAAAAAGCTGCGGCTTCAAAATAAATCTTTAAGTCTGGCAAGGAGAATCCTCCTCTTTCTTTTACATCAGTCAAAAGTTTGTATTTAATCCTGGGTTTCTTCCCCTGCCAGACAAATTTAGACAGTGTCTTCTGCCACTCTTGAAAACATTTCATTTTGTCAACTATCGGTAGGGCCTGAAATAAAAACAACATTCTCGGCAATACATTCATTTTAACAGTTGCAATTCTTCCCATTAAGGACAATTTCAACCTTGACCATACTTCCAAATCTCTTTGGATTTCTTTCCAAAGTTTCTCATAATTGTCTTTATACAAGTTCAAATTTTTTGACGTCATATTAACTCCTAGGTATAAAAAAGTGTAAAAAAAGTGTAAAAAATGGTGACTTCTGTTTCAGAGTATCTGAAGAAGTGTGCATGCACATGAAAGCTTATACCCAGAACAAACTTAGTTGGTCTCTAAGGTGCTACTGGACAATTTATTGTTTTATTTTTCGACTGTGTCAGACCAACACGGCAACCTACCTGAATCTAAAACCTAAGGGCTTTCACTCAAACTTGTCTCTCTGAAATGCAAATTTGGCTTGTCTTCAGAACCTTCTCCCTCCTTCCCTTAGCTCCACCTCCCAACAAAGGAAGGATGAAACTGCATGAATTGACTAGTATTGCAGAGCATGGCATCCACTAGCCTAGCTAATTAGCGGCTAGGAAGAGCTCAGAAGAACATACATAATAAACTGCTAGTCACTTTTCGTTGTCATTATATTTTTTAAGCTGTATTTTCAGAAATGCTCTGGGAAAGACTTAGCTCTCATTTACCACTGAGAAGTTTTTCTGCAGGGACGCTCAACAGAGTCTTTGCCCTACAAGTAAGTTGCCCTCCTGAATCGTGAATATAAACCAGGGGTCAGCAAACTTTTTCAGCAGGGGACCAGTCTACTGTCCCTCAGACCTTGTGGGGGCCGGACTATATTTTGAAAAAAAAATGAACGAATTCCTATGCCCCACAAATAACCCAGAGATGCATTTTAAATAAAAGGACACATTCTACTCATGTTCCTAGACTGTCCGGGGTCCGGATTGAGAAGGCGATTTGGCCACATCCGGCCCCCGGGCCTTAGTTTGGGGACCCCTGATATAAACTGTGAATGGGGTGTTCGGAGAGCAGCACAACACCCCAAAGCAGCATTTTGCTTGTATGGCAGTTTCTCAACAGTTTAAAAGGGTTGTACCCTCCACCTTCAGGGGGGCTGTGGAGGGCAAAGGTTAGCAGACCTCCCTTGAAGAATTTTCTCAAAAGAGACCATCTTCTCCCAAGTTCCACTGGTGAGAGCCTGGTGCTGATAATGTCAAAGTTGCAGGTTCAAACCCTGTTTGGGACAGCTGCCTATTCTTGCACTGCAGGGGGCTGAACTAGATGATTCCCAAGGTCCCTTCCAACTCTACAATTCTAGGATTTGATAAGAGCCAAAATGCTCCTCTCATTCCAGCTGGTATCTCTATGGGTGGGAAGGTCAATGGGCCCAGAGGAAGCCACAAGGCAACACCCCGATTCTGTGCTGTCACATTACGGCTGGTATGAAATGAAGGTCCTTTGGAGCAGCCATTAGCCACCCCTTCCCCTCCACATCCCTCCCTCTCTGACAGCTATAGCCCCAACCGACTAGCCAGGAGCAGATGGGCTCAGCCCATTTATTTAAGAACACCCTTTTATTTGAGGATTATCTTATGACAAAACACTTTTTTTACAGTACAACAATCCAAAATATGTCCAAATTATATACATCCCCCCAGAGCAATCCCTAGGAACCCGCCTTCAGCAGGCAGTTAAGATTTCCCAGCAGAAACAAGGAGCAGCATCTTCTGAGCTGAAGCGAAGCCATGAAGAGGGGAAGGGGAGTCTGTCCTGCCTCTAATGCCTGTCCTGCCTGGGTGCCCTGGAGGACCCCATAGCAGAGAGAGACCCCTCTCTCCCTGAACCTCATAGGAGATGCTCCGTGTGGGGTGAGTCTGCCTCCCTTTCAGAGGGAACAGCTGCCTTCATTTCCTCCACAGCACAATCTGGAGTTGTGTGCAGGACCCCCACTTAGACCCAGCAGCCACCTCTGCTCTGGAAGCCACAGACAGGCCAATGGTAGCTGATCCGGGGTGGGGTGGGGGGTAAGGTGGATGTGGCTGGCCACATGGCCACACTCCCTCCACGTGGGAAGTCTCTGTGGCTGTGGAAGAAGAGCCCTTCTAGGGAGGGAAAGGAGGCTCCTCACCAGAAGAGAGGGCAGGATCCAGCCAGTCTGTGCTGCCGCCTGCTCACTCCCGCCCTGGCCCTTAATCTTCCTGGACGAGGTCAAAGGGCTCAAAGGCCTGGCGGAAGTCTTGGGCTGCCGTGGCTTCTTCCTCTTGCCCCGCCTGGCAGCTCCTCCAGTCTGCCCGCCCAGGCATGCCCAGGATGGCTTCGCTGGCCAGGACCTCCCTGAGGGGAGAGAGAGGACACCCAGGAAAGCGTCAGCCCGGCCTGCTCTCTCCAAGCGCCCCCAACCCCACCAGGTCCACAGAGCAGTTGGCTTCCCGCCCCCTCCCCAAACCATTCCTGATTGGGGCATCTTCTGCTGGGGGAGGTTGAAGGGGCAGAGATACTGGAGGTTTCCAAGCAGAGGCTGGATGGTTTCAGTTGAGATTCCCGCATTGCAGGGGGCTGGGCTGGGTGACAGCTGGGATCTCTTCCGACTCTACAATTCTAGGATTCTCTGACCAAGAGAATCCTAGTGCTCAGCAACCACCCAGCATGTTCAGAGCCCCTGCTATTGGGGGGGGGGGGTGACGACAATTGACAAACCTTCCAAACTGGAGGGGAAAGCTCTTCCTAATACGGTGGAAGAGCTTCTCCCCGTTATCGAGCTCCACATAGAAATAAGGCGTCCCTGGCTGGACTATCTGAAAGACAAAACCCAAAGCCTCAGAACATCTCTGGGGCAGCATTTCCTATATGAAAGACAAAACCCAAAGCCTGCTGGGACCCCAAGGCTCAGAGTGGACAGAACACCAGAGCAGCCTCCTTCTTGCCTTGCCAACCCCAGGCTGAGCTGGAGATGCTTGTCCCAGCCTTGGAAGAGGTTTCAATAAGTTATTTGCTAAGTTTATCCTGTCCGTTGGCCCAAAGGCAGCAAACACGCCAGGGGTAAGGTAGGACCCTGCCCACTTGCAGCCAACTTGCAGCTCCGGTTTTCGAACCTTTTGGAAGTCGAACGGTCTTCCGGAATGGATTACATTCGAAAACTGAGGTACCACTGTATTATTATTATTCATTGCTGCAGCAGGACCCAGGAAATCTGGAGACCCTTAAAGCAGCCACGGAGTGATAGAGAGGCCAATACTCCCTCACCCCCCCTGAAAGTGGCCCTGTGGTCTGGCCCAAGACACAGATGGTCTGGGCAGATGCCTCAACGGCCACTGAAGAGGAGTCTTCACACAGCCTAGAAGGGGCAGCCAAGAGGACTCCCATTCAGGAATCTGTCAGCAGCAGCTGCTGCAGGGCCTGCCTGACTCTCAGGCCTTCCTCTGATTATCATAGAATCATAGAGTTGGAAGAGACCACAAGGGCCATCCAGTCCAACTCCCTGCCAAGCAAGATTACACCTGCCTCCCCCCCCCAAAGGGCCCTGCTATAGGCCTACTTCCTTCTGAGTGTCCCCCTCGGCTGATGGGGAGAGAGGCAGAAACGGCTCCAGGTTAGGTGAGCCACTTTGCAGTCAGTGACTATGGAGCAGGTGGCAAAGGAAGGACTGGGGACTGAGGTCCCCTGGATTAGCTGTGATTCCTGGACCAGATGACCCTGGAAGTCCCTTCCAACCCTGCATTTCTGATTCCTGGCCATCCAGATGAATTTTGCATGAGAAGGTGGCTCCACACAGCCACCAGCCATCTCTGAGCATGGCCCACCCACAGGGGTTGCTCCAAGGAGGGGGAGATCCAGCCTTGCTACAGAGGAAATGGACCTTGTGGCCCCAGGAGACCCTGGTGTGCTCCTTCTACCTGCTTGAGAGCCGAGTGCTCTGGGATCTCCAGCAACTCGATTCGCTGCTCCTCCGCCTGGACGATGAAGGCCTCCTTGATGTCTTCCGTAGTGCAGCAGTTCAGGGGAACAGGAACCACCTGGGGGATGAGAATCACAGCACAGAGGAGTTTGCATGGTGCATCGCAGCTTAAGAGCAGAACTACAAAGCAAGCTGAGAGTACCATCACAGGGGCCCACGGGGCGTCCCTCAGTACAGCTTGTCATCATGGTGAAAGGCAGAGAGCCTCTCCTGCAGGCTTAAACTTATGAAATTAGAGAAAAGAAGGAAAGGAAAGCTTTCCTGTAGCTGTAGGAGGTGAGCAGGAGCAGCCAGGGACTCTGCACCCTCCAGAAGCCCTCCACTCTCTGGCCTCCTCCACACTCTCTGTGACAGCCAGACGCCGCTCAGACACTGTCTCTGGCCGGCTACGCAGAACTGCCACAACAGCCACCCAGACTCTGAGAGCCCAGCAGCAACTACCACCTGCTCCCCAGAAGGAAGGGAAGGAGGAGCACCCCACTGTTCTTACGCCCACAGCCATCCCTCGGCTGTTCCCGAGCGACTAACCCTTGGCAGGCTTGGCAGGGGGTTGGACGGGATGGCTCTTGTGGTCTCTTCCAACTCTATGATTCTAGGAACCCAGAGCCCTCTCACCTGGAGCTGGAGGTGCTGACTGCGGTAGTTCCTCTCAAAGGCCACAAATCTCTTCCCTCTGGCCCCGAAGAACCTTTTCAGGGCAGACTTGTACTGCTCTACTTCTTCCACCACCTCTGACGCCAGGTCTACCATCGACTGACAGTGCCCAATAGGCAAGATGAGGACATGGTCTGGAGTCAAGCCCCCTTTGGCCAGGGCCAGGTAGCACTGCAGCAGAACCAGGTGCAGAGGAAGGAACACAAAGGGTGAGCGCCCCACCCCCTAACTCCGGCAGCAACACCAGCCGGGCCAAAGCTGAAGCAGCCCAGGTGGCGGGGTGGGGTGGGGGCTCTCCCTGGGGTCATACTGAGGTTTCCCCGGATCAACTGCTGCTTCCTTGCACACTGAGAGATACCAAAGAGCAGCTCAAGAGCATCCAGGGTCGGGACAGAAAACCACGGGAAGCCCTTTAAGGGGGAACCAAGCCTCCCTGCCAGACTTTCCAGCAGCGTCCCCTCCAGGAGGCCAGGTCATGGCCAGCCTCGCTGCATCTCAGTCATGCTCCTGTCCTCAGCTGTGAGCCCATCTCAGACCCACACAATGCCCAGCAAGCTCCAAAAGGGACCAAGGCAGAAAGAGGAACTCACGTGAGTGCCGATGCTCACCACCAAATGCTTCTCAACTTCTGGGCTAGCAAGGCAAAACCAGCAGGCGGCCGTTGGCAGGGCTTAAACAGGCAGGTGGAAGGGGGAGAGACACAAACACTCACACATCACAGGATGGCCAGCAGGAGGCACAGCAAGAGCACGGTTTTCTCCAGGCAACTTGGTGGGCCAGGCCTCCAGAAAGACCTTCCTGCAGGCCAAGGCTGTGCTGGACTCATGTGGGGAAGCGGACATTCCCTCGCTTCTTGCACCTGGGCCCCCAAGGCATGGCCACTGCTTCTCCCCAAGCACAATGGGGATCTCAGGGGTGACCCCACAAGCAGAGAACAGGCATGTGCTACAAGGGGGCTCAAGATGACTTGAGCAAGGGAGCCCACCCCCCTTGAGGATCAAAAGCCCATCCAAGGTGGGAGGACTCTTTCACCAACCAGCCACAGACAACTCCTTTCTCTCAGCATAGGATAGTGGCCCAACGGGGACCCTCTGGGCAGACGGAACTTGGCAACCTCAAGGCTGGGCTACTGCAATGTGCTTCATGGGGGGCTGCCCTTGGAAGCGGCTTGGAAGGCTGAATTTGTGCAGCTGCTTGACAGTTGACAGGTTGGAGGCAAGCAGATCCTATAACGTGAATCCTCTTGCAGCTCTGCTGGCTGATTGGGCACTTCCAAGCCTCATTCAAAGGGCTGGTTTTGACCTAGGAAGCTCTTTGCGAATTAGGGATTAGCCCTAATGTTTTATCACATATTCTTATTATTGTTGTTGTTATTATTATGTATTGAATTGCAAGCACAGGACAGGAGCAGAGCAGCCAGGAACTAGTTAATGGGAAATAAAAAAAATTCCTTCAGTAGCACCTTAAAGACCAACTAAGTTTTTATTTTGGTATGAGCCTTCAACGCATCATCAGAGATCTACAGCCTCTCCTGGACAATGACAGCTCCCTTTCTCAAGCTCTGGGAGGAAGACCTTTCATTGCCTACAGACAGCCACCCAATCTTAAACAACTCCTCACCCACAATAATACAACCACCAGACTTAACATGGACACTGGTACCAGAGCCTGCAATAAACCCAGATGCCAACTTTGCTGCCACATACACCCGGACAACACCATTACTGGCCCCAACAACATCCAACATACCATCTCAGGACTATTTAATTGCTCATCCTCTAACATTGTGTATGCCATCAAATGCCAACAGTGCCCTTCAGCTCTCTATATTGGACAAACAGGCCAAACCCTACGCCAAAGGATAAATGGACATAAATCTGACATCAGGAACCAGAAGACAGAAAAACCAGTAGGAGAACACTTCAATCTCCCAGGACATTCTATACAAGATCTCAAAGTAGCTGTCTTACTACAAAAGAATTTCAGAAATAGACTGGAAAGAGAAGTTGCTGAATTGCAACTTATCACCAAGCTCAAAACCATGGAGGGACCTGGTTTGAACAGAGATATCGGATTCTTATCTCATTATACATGATAAGCGATCTTCAGCCATCTCAACCCTTGCTTTTTCATGCAAAACCATTTGCAGTCGTTTGCGGTCATCAACAGCTATCAGTCAGTCAATCACCCATTTCCACCACCCTTCTGAGTGATCCCCCCTCCCCATCCCCACCCCTCCCCACCCCTTCTCTACATAAGTGCCTGGAAACTTCCATTTCACTGTATCTGAAGAAGTGTGCATGCACACGAAAGCTCATACCAAAATAAAAACTTAGTTGGTCTTTAAGGTGCTACTGAAGGAATTTTTTTTATTTTACTTCGATCCAGACCAACACGGCTACCTACCTGTAACTAGTTAATGGGAGGTAGTGATAGCTTTTAATTAGCTTCACCTGGGTTGGCTAGGCTAGGCCAAGTGCCTATATATAGCAGCAGGGCTGGGCTTTGTGTGTGTCTTTTACTTACTTGCTGCCATGAATAAAGATGCTATCGTACCACTACTGGCTGGACTCACTAGTTAACAAGTATTATTATTATTATTATCCTGTTCGTAGCCGCCCAGAGTGGCTGGACAATCCCAGCAGATGGGCAGGGTATAAATAAGAAATTATTATTATTATTATTATTATTATTATTATTATTATTATTATTAGGACCCTGTTATCTTCTGGAGCCCCTCTCCCACAAAGGAGACCTGGTAGACCCCCTGAGGGAGACTGGGAGGGTGGTGCAAGAGAAGGGCCTTTCTTGCTGTGGCTCTACATCTGCAGAGTCCTTTCCCCAGCAAGGTTGCTTGCTGCTGCCTCCACTGCGTGTGTGTGCTCTTTAATGTTGTAGCGCAATTACCTTTATGTTTTGTACTGTGTTGCAACAAGTGAGTAGCAAGTCTAGAGCCTCCCCCTTAAGTGGCTATGTTCTTTGCCTGCCGCCCAGTCAGGGTCTCCATGAAGAAGTGCGGAAGCAACCCCACAAAAGGCAAATCCAATTCCTGGCCTGAAGGGGGAAGTTCACCCTCTGCCCCCCATCTGGCTGAGGGGCTGCCAGTCCATGGAGAGAGGCTTGGGCCTGGTACTCACGGGGCTTGTTGGGGGCACGCTTGGGCTGCTGCCCCTCCCCACCTTCTGGGCGGCGCTTCCTTCCTTTTGGCTTGCTGCTTAAGTCAAAGAAGAACTGGGGAGCCAGCTCCTCCTGCAGAGGAAAGGAGAAGGGCTGCTATCAAGCCACCATCTGGAGAGCAGACTGGAGCAGGGCTGCTTCCATGTGTCTTGAGGCCTGGCAATCCTTCCTCTGGAACCGAGGAGCAAAACTCTTTTCTGAAAGAGCTGCAAAGTGGGACTGGGGAGCCCCAAAATATTGAGCAGCAGGATGAACAGACAGGGCACAGCAGGGCCATACAAGCAGCCTGCTGGGAGTTTCTTTCAGAGGAAACTTGGGAGATGATCCAAATTCAACTCTTGTGCAGTGCAGAGGGAGGATCAGTGGAACTCACGTGTTGTGCCAGGATGAAGGTTGTGTCTGAGAAAGGATCTCAGCTCCCTAGGTGGCACAATCCCCCGCCCCCCCTAGCTGTTTTTTGGGGGATGCTGAGGGGGGGAGGGGCAGTCCTGATGTGCATGAAGTGAATTCTGGCAAGGATCTTCTGGATGCAGAAAAGGGAATGGCCCCTTCCACTGACCATTCCCTGGCTGCTGAAGCCACCAGCTCCCCAACCTCCCTCCCCATGTGCCTATCACCCGGCCGGCCAGAAACAGCCAACCCTCCCGATCCCAAATGCTGGGCATCGCAAGTGGCTGGCGTGCCACTTGTGGGCTCCCCGTAGTGGACACTTGGCTGGCCATCAAGAGAGGAACAGGATGTGGGACTGAATGGGCCCCCTTTGGTCCATTCAGGGCCCTCCTGCCACTGGGCTCTCCTTACATGTTCTTAAACGTGCCAGATTTATATCCCACCTTCCTCTTGGGGCAGGAAACACACTAGTGATAAGTCAATTAAAGTGTGTGAAGACAATCCCAATGCAGAGGCAAAGGGGGGGGGGCTCTGCTGGAAATGCATATGTGCAGCCCCTGCCCCCAGTACCTTTTCGTTTGGCAGCAGGTGGGCACAGCTCTTGCCGCCCCCAGGCCTTCGATAGGGGTTCTCCGTCACATCTTGTGGCTGCTTGACCAGCTCTATAGGCTCCATGGAGCTCATTGGGAGGATGCTGAAGGCGTAGAGATACTGGAGGAAGCAAACAGCAAAGAAAGTGAGGAGAAACACAAACAACTGACTTGTTTCCATCAATGAAATGGTGATTACTTTGATGATTCTCATCAGAGGAGACAGGAAGGTCCCTGGAACTCTCTGTACCTTCCTCTTGTTGGAATTGCCCACCCCAGCCAAGGCAATGAACCTGCTGACATGCTGGGCTGCCTCCTGGAGAACTGCGTGGTTCCTGCAGAAGAGAAGAGCGAGGCCATTTCCAGCAGGAACAGAGTTCAGCTTCTTCCAGAGAAGCTCAGCAAGTCACACACTGAAAGCCTCAAGGAAAGGAGATTTCAAAACTCTCACGCTGAAAGGTGTCCTGCTTCACAGCGCCACTTTCCAGTTATGGGAGGGGCACGAGATGGGCTACAGGTGGAACCATCAATGCAGAACAAATTTGGAATTCTATAAAATCCTGAAATATCAGGGTAGCAAGCAGATTCCTGATCTGCCTCTCCAAGAGGACTCAATGCAAAGAGATTGCTTGGAGAATTTCAAGAGGCCACTTATGCACAGCAATATTTATTATATAAATAATACAGGTAATAATAAACAATATTCCCCCCTGGCCTAATGCATGGGATTGCATCAACACAGACACACCAGCCAGTCAGCAAACTGCTATCCCAGGCTCTGCATACCTGTAGGGAAGTCTTTCGTAATAGACCTTTTGCAGGGCAGCAAAATGGTACCTTGGCTTCAGACTCGCAGCTAGTAAAGACACCAGGCCAGAGCCACATTTCTTAGTGTCTATGTCACCCTATTTAAAACACAAACACACACATTTTGTTTCACATTACTGTGGGTTTGTTAGCAGTCTGAAGAAAGAAAGTCCCCCTCTGCCCATGTTTGGGAACTGCAGAAGGAAAGGATTGTCTTGAGGAAAGTAAACCTGCTTCCTAGAAAGCCTCTCCCTCCAGACAGCCCCCTCCACATCTGGGCCCAGGCTGCTGAAAGGCCGTCTGGCTTCCATAGTAAACGGCTCACCTGTGGAGGTCTCTGAAGGGGGCCTCGCACTGCACCCCCCTTTGTCTGATCTCAAGCTGGTGTCTGGTGGCTTCCCCATGGCAGGCTCCAGGCCTGAGAAGGGTCTCCCGCCAGAAGCACATCTGGCCTTTCGGCTCTCAATTAAATGGAGACTTTCTTCTTCTCTCAGACTTTTGAAACAATGACAGCATTTGGTTTCCACTCCCCATTTTAAACTTTTTGGAGATGATAACTGTTTACCACAGTTTTGGATATACAGTACTGTTATGCATTTTTGTCCATTTTAGAAAGGGTTGGGCTATTTCCTGTTACTTTATTGTCACTGCAAAATTTATTTATTATGCCTACATCCCACTCTTATAGTCAACATTTATTTTCTTCCAACGTTGAGCCACATTTATCTACTGCCATCCTCTGGGTTCAGTATTGCATCGCCACATATTTTTGTGGTATTCCTTACTGTTCCTGCTTTTCAAAAGTGGTGTATAATTTCAAGCACAGATTTACAATCACCATCACCACCACCACAATAAGACGTTCTGGTTGCAACCAGAATGTGGATTTCTATGGAAGAGAACACACAAGCCCCTTCCACCCCAAACTGGATACTTACAGGGCTATTTCCAAAGATTTCTACTCCCTTTGGCCAAGACGATGTCAGCAAGATGTCTACGCCTTTGAACTTAGAGGTGGACAGCAGGGAGGTTTTAAGATCAGTCACATCCTTGGTGCTGAAGCAGTGGGCTGGAGTTGGTTCCCCCCCTGTGGACTCTGTTCCACTGAGGTAGGCAATCTGCAGCCCAGAGGCTCCGCTGAAGACCCCTTTACGTCCTACATGCACAGCACAGAACACAACAGTCAGGATGAAACCCTTTGACACACCAGCAACGTGCCTGAAGACTGAACACAATTAATTCTACAGGGAGAGCCAGAGAGCTCCTAGTTGGGTGTATATGCTAGAATTCTGATTTGTTCAAGAGACAGGGAAGGAGCCTCTCTGCCTTGTGCTGGAAAGAACTTTCCCCTGGCCAGTAAAAATCCCCCATCTTTTCCCAGCCTCTGGTAGAGCCTGGCAGATGCCTGTGTAGTTATGCCCCATTCAATTCATGGGTCAGGTAGCTTGGCATGGAGTGGGGTGGGGGCTGAGAGAACAGGGGAAGAAACCTTGGGGAGCCCCACACCATCACCTTTGTGGAGGCATTGAGAGAGGTCAGAGGGACACCACCCCTCTCCTCCAAACAAGAAGGCTGAAGATCAAAAATCTTTGTTCTCCACCAAAGAAGGGCCAGGTGGCAGCCCTGCTCCCAAGCCCAGACCCCAGCAAGGAAGGACCCAAGTGAGAATTCTCGTTTGGCACAGTAACTTCCCATTTGGAAAAAGAAACAATTTATGGTGGGGAGCGGATAAAATCCACACCCTTCTGGTTTGAAGGAAATACAAAATATGGTTCCCTCAGAGCCCTAAATCAGGACCCAAACCATGTCTGAGTCCCAAGAGCAGTCAGCTCCTCCTCCCCTCAGCAGCTTTTAGGTGCAAGCCTGAAACCTTTCTATTTGCCTGGGCTTTGGTGGTTCTTCACCTCTATTGTGGCGCTCATCTTTTAGTGGGCATAGGGAGGGATCGTCCTTTTTATTGGATTGTTGGGATGAGCAGTTTTAGGATTCTATATGGTTTTTACTTTAGAGATTTTACTTTCTTGGGTTCCATGGTCACTGCAGATGGTGACAGCAGTCACGAAATTAAAAGACGCCTGCTTCTTGGGAGAAAAGCAATGACAAACCTAGACAGCATCTCAAAAAGCAGAGACATCACCTTGCCAACAAAGGTCCGTATAGTTAAAGCTATGGTTTTCCCAGTAGTGATGTATGGAAGTGACAGCTGGCCCATCAAGACGGCTGATCGCCGAAGAATTGATGCTTTTGAATTATGGTGCTGGAGGAGACTCTTGAGAGTCCCGTGGACTGCAAGAAGATCAAACCTATCCATTCTGAAGGAAATCAGCTCTGAGTGCTCACTGGAAGGACAGATCTTAAAGCTGAGGCTCCAATACTTTGGCCACCTCATGAGAAGAGAAGACTCCCTGGAAAAGACCCTGATGCTGGGAAAGATGGAGGGCACAAGAAGAAGGGGATGACAGAGGACGAGATGGTTGGACAATGTTCTTGAAGCTACCAACATGAGTCTGACCAAACTGTGGGAGGCAGTGCAAGACAGGAGTGCCTGGCATGCTCTAGTCCATGGGGTCACGAAGAGTCGGACACAACTAAACAACAACAACATGGTACATAATTTTAAATCTGGCTTTTGACTGATTTATCTCTCTGTATTTTTTTAATAAGCTACTCTCAGACATTTCCCCCCTTCCTTTTAAATAAATGTAATAAACCCCATGGCGTGCTATGGTCCATGGGGTCACGAAGAGTCAGACACGACTAAACGACTAAACAACAAACAACAACAATAAACAATAAGCATAAAGTTACCCAGGTAAGTGATGTTCTCCGCTAGTTCGCATCCACTGGCATCTGGAAAACATTGTGCTGTTTCACTGTTGTTGGCACCCAAGACGTATGTCTGTATAGGAGCTGAGGGAGACAAAGTCACCATGGCCCAAATGAGCTGAACTTTGCAGGGCTGTTATTTCTCGATGGTGGCGCCCGCCCTGTGGAACGCTCTCCCATCAGATGCCAAAGAAGTAAACAACTATCTGGCGTTTTGAAGACATCTGAAGGCAGCCCTGTTTAGGGAAGTTTTTAATCTTTTGCATTTTTAATCTTTTGTGGGAAGCCACCCAGAGTGGCTGGGGAAACTCAGCCAGATGGACGGGGTAACGGGGTATAAATGATAAATTATTATTATTATTATTATTATTATTTCTTTCTCCACAGACAATTCATTTCAGAGAAAGTGCTGGCTTTTGAAGAAGATATGACTGGGCACTGTGGTGTAGGCTAGAAGAAGCTTTCACAAGAGAGTGAGCTTCCTACATGGAAAGGGGTCCTTCACTTGGAGAATGCCCATTGTTCTGGGTGCATTTTGTGACAGGGAATTTCATTAGCATGAGCAGTTTCTGAGCTCTAGGTGCAGGAGTGTGCATAAGATTTCAGCTACAGAGTTGAAGGAAGACCCTTTTCTGTCTCCCCACTTCCAGCCACTCTCTGAAGACTGGAGAAGGGACCCTCATAAGAATATTAGGGGGGCGGGCAGGGGAAACATGGCTTTGTTTTCTGCAGTCTACAGATGAGGACTAGACCATGTGACAAATGAACATAAGATTTTAGCTGCAGTTCATTCATTTCCAGCTTTGTATCAGCTCCCAGTTCTCCTCTCTCCTGCGACCTCGCCCTACCTTTCTTGGCTCCTGTCTGGTATTGCTCCCATTCTGGGTCTTGGGCCGAGCCAAAGAAGTTCCCCACGCACAAGAGGAGCTGCAAGAGAAGGCCAAGGGGAGACGTTCAGGAAGGAGGCCCGAAGGGGAGACTCGGCGCCCCGCCGCTGAGGAGTAGAGGGGAAGAGGCGCCCTTACGTCGAAGGGGCCGCTCTTGCTCTGCACCGCCTGGACGCGGCTGTACAGGGAGCCCAGGCGACCCTCCACGTCCCCGCAGACCAGCCTGGAGGGGAGAGAGAGAGAAGGGGGCGTCAGGTGGGGTCGGGAAGGAAGGCTGGCCTCCTGCCCATGGCACTTCAGCCGCCGCGCGGGCGGAGGAGGCCTTGGTCGGGAGCCCCCCGAGGAGGAGGAGGAGGGGAGGGGAGGGGAGGGGAGACTCGCTCGGCCTGTCTCGGGCTCACACTCTCAGGGCTCCTCCGGGCGCCATCGCTCTCCCTCGCGCTTCCTCTTTCCGGCAGAAGGGGCGACGCGAGAACACTTCCGGTTCAGGCGGGCGGTGCGTTGCCTAAAGTCCTCCGGCACCCCCCCCCCCGGGAAACAGGAGCGAGAGGCGGCGGCGGGGGAGGCGCTTCTGCGCATGCGGCGCCCCGAGAGAGAAAGAGCGAAGGAAGGAAGGAAGGAAGCGCCATGTCCGGCGGCGGCGGCGGCGGGAGCAGCAGAGGCTTGGCCGGGGAGGGGGACGCCCGTCGCTGGCCCGGCCCGGCTCCTCCGGCGCCGCGCTCCCTTCCCGCCCGACCTCCCCGCTGGGCCGGCGCCGGGGCGAGTCTGGCCGGGGCGGCGGCGGCGCTGCTCCTCTTGCTCGGCGCCTCCGTCCACCAAGTGCAGGAGGGGCACCTGGCCGTCTATTACAGGTGAGGGGGGATGGGAAACCCCCCGGGACTCCCCCCGGCCCCCCTCCGGCCTGTCCGCTCAGCCCCCTCTCTTTCCCCCCAGGGGCGGGGCGCTGCTAGCCACCCTCAGCGGCCCTGGCTACCACCTCATGCTGCCCTTCGTCACCACGCCCAGAGCCGTCCAGGTCTGTATCTCCCCGGGGTGGGTGGGTGGGTGGGTGTATAAGCTTTGACTGGCAGCCGCTGCCCTGCCAGCTGCCAGGCAGGAAAAGGGGCCTCTGCTAACCCGCGGGGGGTTCCTGCCGGGGAGGAACAGGCGGGACTTTCCCGGAGCCCTGCTGCTGCTGCTGCTTCTGGGGTTCGCAGGGACCCTCCGCCCTCCCGGGGTTGCTCAGTCTCTCTTCTGTTTCAGACAACGCTACAAACAGACGAAGTGAAGAACGTGCCTTGCGGAACCAGGTGGGTCGCCCTTTTTATGGCTCTTGCTGCGTCCAAGGCTGGGCAGGGAGGAGCGCCTTAGGCTGGGTGTGATGGAGCCTGAGCTGCTTTTCTGGGCAGGAAGCACCCAGCACCTGTCATTCGCTCTGCTTCTTGGTTGCTCAGTGAGATGTGTTGGGCAGGATTCTGCCAGGAATCTCTTACGGAACCAAAGGGCTCAAAGGCAGTTTGCTTCATGGAAGCTGCAAGTAGCCAACAGGCTCATCTTGGGAAAGATGCTCTCCTGTGGGGCTGCTGGCCTTTCTCTTGCCTGGGTGGGGCTAGTCAGGTGTTTGGCGGGGACCCCAGTCTGGCTCTTGGCAGCTGCTGGACACAGCCAGGGTACCCAGTTATCTTTCAGTTGTAGCAGTGTGAAGGCAAAGAAGGGAGCTAGGGCTGCCTCTAGAGTCCCGTGTTGCTTCCTCTTCATTTTCTCTTGCATGTTGCTCAGTAGAGGTGTAGGCTAACTTTCAGTCTGTGCCGATAGCAGTGCAATAACCGTGGGACCTGCATCTGTTCCAGGTCACTCGGCCGGCGGCTTCATTGCCACCCGCTCCGTGACACAGGCTATGAGGAACCGCGAAGGCTGTTGTCTTCATTGGCTCTGGTGGGAGTTTGTGTTGTGGAGGGAATTGCTGCTGGTGCAGTAGCCCAGGTGGGCAAACGGTTTGTGCCACTCACTCCTGTGCCCGTTGTTGAGGGCCAAAGGTCATCTGGGGTCTCCTGGTTCTGACCCTGAGATGAGAGCAGAAAGCTGCCTAGACCAGCCCCCTGCCCACCCCCAGCTCTCTTGCAGTTAAACTCTGTGCACACTGTCTCTGCCTCTCTCCCTCTCAGTGTAGAGAAAGGCTCCAGAAAACTGAGTTTGCCCCAAGGGGTGGCGTAGCTTATCTTCCACCTTTTTTCCTTTCAGTGGAGGAGTCATGATCTACATTGATCGGATAGAGGTGGTGAACATGTTGGCTCCACATGCAGGTATGGCTCCTTTTCCTGTGCCTGAAAGCAAATCCTGGAGGAAGGAGAGAAGCAGAGCCCCTCGGAGACAGAGGAGGGTGGGCTCCCCAGCAGAGAGAGCTGAGGGAGGTGGAGGGTTGGTGGGCATGAAAAGGGGCTTCCAGAGGGAAATTGGAGGAGCTCATGTTGCTGAAAAGGAGGGTTTCCTGTTGACTGTTCCTGACTTTTGATGTTGGCTCAGTAAGGATTGCTAGGTTGATGGGAAACGGCCAGGGGCGGGGGTCCGGAAGCTGATGCTCTGCAGTGTAGTTATTGGTGACTGGCATGAGCAAGACTTACCACCCTCTGAAGGAACTGATTTTGGTCCAGCCAAAAAGGCTAAATTGCTTCTGAATCTGTCAGAGTCAAAGGCGTGTTTGTCTGGGGCATGCTGAGCAGACAGAGAGAGAGAGAGACTCTCCTTGGGCACCTACAGGGGAGGCAGTGGACAGAGCTGTTCTTGCAGGGGGTGAGGTGGGGTGGGGTGGTTGAGGCGGCAGGAGGAGGGGGAAGAGAAGGGAAGTGGGGCCCGGAAGGGCACCAGCTGGAAAAGGAGCACAGGACAGGGCTTCTGGGGGTGGGGATGGCAGAGGGTGAGCTCTGAAGAAGCTTTGCAGCTGGGCTTTAAGGAAAAAGCAGAGACTGACTCCCACTGTGGCCTGGCTCTCACCACAGTCCCTGTGAGCCTTTGCACGATGTTGGGAGCTGCTCCTCCCTGGACTTGTAAAGGTGGACTTCTTTATAGAAGCCTTCAGTTGCAGTTAACATAGGAGGAAAAATCTTATCAGTCTCCTGTAACACCACATTGTAATGTTTTCATTAGAGCTTCTCACTTTGGAACTGCTGAGTAAAAATTAGGACATCTGCTCATTAGGCCACTGCCATCTTTTTGTGGCTGCAGCCTTAAGCACACTTTCTTGCAAGTAAATCACACTGAAACCAGTTGGACTTCCTTCTGAGTAAATATAGCTAGGATCTGGCTTCAAATGTGTGAACAACCTTTTATACTTACTGGTACAAGTTGTATTCAATTGTTAGCTAGAAATTGTGATTAATTCAGCTCATTTGTGTTCAGGAAACGCTGAGCACCAGCATCTTGAATTTGCCACAGGTGAGAGAGCACCAATGGCTTCAGAGTGCCTTTCCGGTGACACTCTGCTGTTCCTTTTCTTAGTTTACGATGTTGTGAAGAACTACACTGCAGATTATGACAAGACCCTCATTTTCAACAAAGTCCATCATGAGCTCAACCAGTTCTGCAGTGCCCACACCCTCCAGGAGGTCTACATTGAGCTCTTTGGTAAGCAGGTGACGGGGGACTTGCTTTTGCTGGTACCGTTTCCCCAAAGCACATCCAGTGGATTGGAAATAGAGCAAGGATGTTTATACAGTTCCATCCCTCCTCTTCTGGGACTGCATGGAAGAGGAAGCCTGCAGAGGTTCTTGCTGGGTCAGGACTTTGTCCTCCAGCTCTCACCTGATAAAGATGATGATGATGATGATATTTTCTCATATATACACCACCCATCTGGTTGGGTTTCCCCAGCCACTCTGGGCAGCTTACAGCATATCTAAAAAATAATAAAAACAACAATCCTTAAAAATTTCCCTTAACAGGGCTGCCTTCAGGTGTCTTCTAAAAATCAGATAGTTCTTTATTTCATTGACACCTGAAGGGAGGGTGTTCCACAGGGAGGGAAGAAGGTCCTCTGCCTGGCTCCCTGTAACTTCGCTTCTTGCAGTGAGGGAACCAGCAGAAGATCCTTCGAGGAGGACCTCCGTGTCCGGGCTGAACGATGGGGTGGAGACGCTCCTTCAGGTATACTGGGCTGAGGCCGTTTAGGGTTTTAAAGGTCAGCACCAACACTTTGAATTGTGCTCGAAAACATACTGGGAGCCAATGTAGGTCTTTCAAAACCGGTGTTATGTGGTCTTGGCAGCCACTCCCAGTCACCAGTCTAGCTGCCGCAATCTGGATTAGTTGTAGTTTCCAAAGGTAGCCCCACATAGAGCACATTGCAGTAGTCCAAGCGGGAGATAACCAGAGCATGCACCACTCTGGTGAGACAGTCTGCGGGCAGGGAGGGTCTCAGCCTGTGTACCAGATGCAGCTGGTAGACATCTGCCCTGGACACAGAACTGACCTGCACCTCCATGGACAGCTGTGAGTCCAAAATGACTCCCAGGCTGTGCACCTGGTCCTTCAGGGGCACAGTTACCCCATTCAGGACCAGGAAATCCTCCACACCAGCCCGCCCCGTCCCCCCAAAACAGTACTTCTGTCTTGTCAGGATTCAACCTCAAACTGTTAACCGCCATCCATCCGCCAACTGCATTGAGACACTCATACAGGACCTTTACCACCCTCACTTTCTAATTTGAAGGAGAGGTAGAGCTGGGTCTTCCTGGTCATCCTGAGGTGCTGGATATCAGGAGGAATGCAGGAGCCCTTTGTGTTGTTGGACCTGCCCCAATTTCAGAATCTGCACCCCTGCTTCCTTAGATGTCCAGCAGGCGGGGTAAGAGGCTGCATGACCAGACTGGGATGGAGTGCTTGGGGAATTTAGGATTTCTGAAGGAGGAATAATATTTTTTAGGAGAGAGATGCAGCTGGCAGCTGGGCATTGTGTAGAGACACCCACAGAGCTCCCAGTCTGAGTTTCAAGTATTCTGCTTCACATTAAGCACCACAGAATTACTTTTGGTAGTGAGAACAATATTTATTATGGCATCCTGATATTTTGCCAGCTACTCTTGCTTTTGGGAATCTTTGACTGGGTTGCCTTAGGGCCTGTCCACAGCTGGGCAGTTGGCAGGGCAGTCTGGTGTCTTCGTTGACTCTTGCCTGTGGTTGGCATGTGGTTCAGTGGTGCAACATCTGCGGTGCATGCAGAATTTCTGTGGGTCAAGTCCTGGCAGCGTTTCCAGGTGAGACTGGGAGCATCTCTGACCTGAAGCCATTGTGGCTGGTCAGTGAGGCAGCACAGAGGCAGCTGGAGAAATGCTGGGACTCCTGACTTTCTTTGGCTGATGCTCCCTTTCATCTCCCCCCCCCCCCAAAAAAAAAACCTAGATCAAATCGATGAAAATCTGAAGCTGGCCCTGCAGCAGGATCTGAATGCCATGGCTCCAGGTCTCACCATCCAGGTAGTGCCCACCTCCCCTTTTTAGCTTTGGTTTTTCCCTTTTCTGGTTCTTGGTGGATTTAGGACTAGTCCACTTCTCTGCTTGGGGATGCAGTTTGAGGAGGGAGAGCTTCCCTCGGTCGAAAACGGATACTTGCCATATTGCTGGCGGGGGGGGGGGTCCAGTCTAGCAGGATGGGCCCAGATGCAGGGGGCCACTTCCTTTCTTTGCAGCAGAGGAGCTTGCACTTGGGGGGGCCTGCTGCAGTCTTATGAGGTCTGCTGGCTTTTGTGTGTGTGCAGGCAGTGCGTGTGACGAAGCCCAAGATCCCAGAAGCCATCCGAAGAGATTTTGAACTTGTGTGAGTATTTGCTGAGAGGATCAGAGAAGGGTCAGGCCAAAGTGCAGGGCCAGGGAGGGGCTCTAGGCCAGCATTTCAGAATTCCCATGGGGGGAGCAATCAAACTCCTCTTCTGGGAAGCCCTGGCAGGCAGACTGGACCTGAATGCCACCAGTTTCCACCCCCCTTGGGCTCCTCAGCCCCTGCTCTCCTGAGGCATCTCCTCTGTTTGGCAAACCACAGCGTGGTTTCGTAGACATGGACAGCCCCCTCCTGTGGATTTGTGCCCACCATTTTCTCAGAGGTCTCTCCATTCTGTGCAGCTGATGCAAAGGCCAGGGTGGGAGAAGCGCCTCTCAGGCGGCTTTGCTTGATGTTTCCTTCTCAGGGCTTTCAGGCTGGGCTGCCCTGCAGTTGCCAGGAGAATCAGAGCCGAGTGTCTCTGCTTGCCAGGCCCCCTGCAAAGAGGAAAGGAGCAACCAAGGCTGTTGCTGGATTGCTCTGGGCTATGCCTGAGATTGCTCAGGTCTGGCCCTTCTATGGCGGAGGGGTGGGCATGTGAAGAGAGAGATGGTTATTCGGGGGGTGGGGGTGGAGTTTTGATTCTGGCATATGGAGAAGTAGGTGGCTGGTG
The DNA here is from genome assembly GCF_963506605.1 of Zootoca vivipara. Lineage (NCBI taxonomy): Eukaryota > Metazoa > Chordata > Lepidosauria > Squamata > Lacertidae > Zootoca > Zootoca vivipara. The sequence continues at coordinate 75,424 of NC_083276.1, forward strand.
CCAATCTGAATTGCAAATGTTTATTTTGTGGGTTTCCCCCCCACACCCGCCATGTATCTGAATGAGAAAACATTCTGTCAAGTGAAGGGAAGGGCCAAGATCCAGTGCTGGAAAAGGAAACCTGTGTGTCTGGAGCAGGGTAAAAGCTGGAGGGGATTTAAAAGCCAAGCTCCTGCATTGCGCAACACCTTGGGATGCAGAGGAGGGGTCAGCCACCCCCTCCCAGGGCCCCTTCCTCCCCAGGGCAGGGGGGGGAGGGTGGCTGGGGCCCCACACCAAGGAGGAGCAGGGAGGGACCTTTTCTGTTTTGCCATTCAGGGAAGCAGAGAAGACGAAGCTCCTGATAGCGACCCAGAAGCAGAGAGTGGTGGAGAAGGAGGCCGAGACGGAGAGGAAGAGGGCCGTCATAGGTAACCAGACTCCCTTTGGGGCTCCCTTGGGAGAGTCTCCCCCCCCCAGTCCCTTATCCTCCCTTGGGACAGAAAATGGGAGGGGGGAGGCATGTGTGGCACAATGACCTTAGATTCTAGGCTTCTGGCTGGATCTAGACACACCCAAAAAGCATTTCAGGAAAATGCATTTCAAGCCTCTTAAAAAACAGAACTCCATAGCACCATATTTGCTCCATACAATTTATATACCATGTGATTGTTAAAAAACCCTAAAGTGGTTTATTAAAAGCATAAAATGAAAAAAATCAGAAAAAGCAGTTAAAAACAGCTATTTAAAACAGTTAGTTAAGAATTGAAACTAGCAGTAAGCTAAAAATGGATAAAACACCTTACATTTTTGGGCAGGCTTGTCTAAATAAAATATTCTTAAAGGTAAAGGGACCCCTGATCATTAGGTCCAGTTGTGACCGACTCTGGGGTTGCGGCACTCATCTCGCATTATTGGCCGAGGGAGCTGGCGTACAGCTTCCAGGTCATGTGGCCAGCATGACTAAGCCGCTTCTGGTAAACCAGAGCAGCATATGGAAACACCATTTACCTTCCCGCTTGGAGTGGTACCTATTTATCTACTTGCACTTTGACGTGCTTTCGAACTGCTAGGTGTGCAGGAGCTGGGACCAAGCAACGGGAGCTCACCCCATCGTGGGGATTCGAAGCGCTGACCTTCTGATCGGCAAGCCCTAGGCTCAGTGGTTTAACCCACAGCGCCACCTGTGTCTCTATTCTTAGCAGGCGCCAAAAAGGCCACAGTGATGAAGGCACCTGCCTGATGTCACTAGGCAGAGAGTTCTGAAGTGTGAAGGCTGCTGCAATAAAAGATCAGTTTCTGGCAAATGCAGAATGAGAATCCTGTGGCAGCTGTGTAGCTTATTGCTTGACATGGCAAACAGTTGCTAGTACCTGGTTGCAAAGACAGCCTGGAGCAAGAGACTCTGGAGAGGAGCCTGTGGCGACCACGGCTTCGCTTCTGGCAGAGGCCAGAATGCCTTCTTTCCCCAGGCCCAGCAGGGGCTTTCTGAGAAGAGGACTTGGCCTGTGAGGTCCCAGTGATGGTGTGTCACAGGCCAGTCCTGCGGGCCCTTTGGGGCTCTTGGGTGCCTGTTGCTAGAGCGCTGTTGCCACGGATTTCCTCTCAGGAGTCCTGGAGCACCGGCAGTGGGGCTTGGCTTTGCCCAGCTCTGGAGCATTGGTGCCCCTGGCTGCTGGTGTTTGACTGACTGCTCTCTCCTCACAGAAGCAGAGAAGGTGGCTCAGGTGGCAAAGATTCATTGCCAGCAGAGGGTCATGGAGACTTTGATGGAGAAGCAAATTTCTGAGCTTGAAGGTAGCTGTGCAGCCCTTACCTCTACCTCCTTCCTGCCTGCAAAGCAGAAGCTGTGAGCCAAATAACACCGTGTCTCTGGCTGTTACCCACAAGCATTTTGCCTGCAGCCAAGCAGAGCGCTGGGACTTTGCCTGTCTTCTGGGGACTGAGAAGCCAAGTCCAGGTGCAGCCTGGGTGTCTGGCCTTAATTGAGCATTGATGCCCTGTGGATGCCACTGGGGGTGGCCCAAGGCAGGGGCTCCTTTGCTCCAGATTCACTTGTGCTCATTGGCTCAGATTGCTTGAGCCAGAAAAAGAGATCTGCAGAGCCTGCACAAGCCGTGTGCCTCATGGAGAGTGAGAAGGGGGGCGGGTGGGTGTGTCTTATCTTCTCCCCAAAGCCTTTTGCCCAAAGTGTAAGCCAGGTCCCCAAAGGCAAGGTGGGCAGGGAGGAGGCAGGCAGAAAAGGGGCTGCTTTCTGCTCTGGTGAATCCTCTGGACCGTGGGGTTGGGGCTGTTTATTATTTTCATCATGGGTGGAACCAGTGAGAAACCAGCCTGTGCTTGAGTGGGATGTTGCTTTGCTGTGGGTTTCCAGGGCCGTATCCCCCTGGGGCACCCTGGTGATACTCCTTTCTCCTGAGCTGCCTTCCTTGGTCCCTTCCCAGACACGGCTTTCCTGGCGCGAGAGAAGGCAAAGGCCGACGCCAACTTCTACATGGCCCAGAGAGCAGCTGCCTCGAACAAGGTGAGTGTTGACTCTTGGCTGCCCCTGTGTGTGCTGGGGGTGGATCCTGAGCCATCCTCTGGGAGCAGGAAAAGGAGAACTCCTGCTTATTCGGAAGGATGGCTGTGGATGCTCATGACACAGAAATCCTTGCCTCATTCGTTCTCCCTCTCTCTCCCCCCCCCCCCACCTGCCCTGTGCAGCTGAAACTGACACCTGCCTTCCTGGAGCTGATGAGGCACCAGGCCGTGGCCTCCAACAGCAAGCTCTACTTTGGCAGCAGCCTCCCCCCGAACCTCTTTCTGGGCTCTTACGCCTTTGAGCCGGCAGAGGCGAGGACTGCAAGAGACAGCCGCCTCCTCTCCAAAGCAGGGAAGCTGCGCCTCCAGCACGGGGGAGGCGGGGCCAGCTCTGCCATGGCAGCCGCCACTTGATGCCTCTGCTGCCCCAGCCGTCGTGTCTGCTCCATGGTCTGAAACTGCAACTTACCGGCTGCCTCAGATCTGCCTTATTCAGGGCAGCACAAACCGTCCTTGGAAGTTGCGTGATCCTCCACAGCCGAAGGGTCAGCTTTCATGGCTGCTACATCTGCCCCATGGAGGAGGGGTGTGTGTGTGTGTGTGCGTGTGTGTGTGCGTGCTCTGGAGGACCTCAGCCGTTAAGTGTAGACCTCTTGTGAGGACAACTTTGACACAGCAGAAGTGGGGGGGGGGGAGATCTGATTTTACCACTGGTGCTTGCATGGTCATGGGTTTTGTTGGAAGCTGCTCTTTAGCCTCCTTGCAGGGTTTGCTTATGATGGAGGAGCATCTGTTGCAAAAAGTGCAGAAGCAGCAGACATACAACCCCAAGGGTGTGTCCTTTTGGAGAGTGTTCCTCACTCAAAACCTTCCTCTGGGTAGTACTTCCAAGCAGATGGGCTTAGGGTGCAAGCTCCCTTGGGTGTGGGTGTGTTGTGCTGCTTTATCATTGCTTCTTTCTCTGTGTCCCCTGGGTGTGGCATTGCCCCTCTGCGGAGGCCACCCCACAGCATGGCACTAGATGCTCCTTGCAGAGATGCCCAAAGGCTCAGAGTGTCTTCATTCTGGAGGCCAACAGCCAAAGGCCAGGTTGAATGAACTGCGATGCCAGGACGTGTGCAGAAGTGGGGACACATTTGCTGGGTTGTAACTGGATTAAACTGGTAGGCAGACTTTGCTTCAAAACTTAAAAATGCATTTGTGGAAGGTAAACCTGCTGACTGGAAGTGTTTCCTGGCTTTTTTTTTGTATGACTGCCATTTCAATTGAGCAAGAGAGATATATGCAAAATGTTGAACTTTGGATTAAGGGAAAATAAAGTTATTTTCATAATCTTTTCCTATGACATCTGTATCTGCTGCATCTCCTCAATCTAGTTGTTGCCTTCTAGCCTTTAACAAGCTGCTCTTCATCACACACATTGCATTTCACCAGAGCAATTAGTTTCTCCCCCCCCCCTGCAGAAATCTAATGGTGGGGTTTGTGTGTGTGAAGAGTCTGAAGTGCCAAGTTTCTCAGCTCCAAAAAGGAAGGTTGCAGCAACATTGCCAATGCCACATGAACAAGCAAGAAGCTTCCCCCTTTGCGGGTGTGTGTGTGAGGGAGGGAGGTGTTACAAGGGAGCCTTCAATATATGGTGTGGTGTGGTGTCCTCTTTAGCAAGCCCACAACTAATACAGTCTAATGGAAAGGACCCTCTTTCCCAACAGAGCATGTAGAACGCAGTGCAGGTGAACATCCACTCACCCACTGCCCCAAGATTATGGGGTGGGGCCTTGCTGTGCCCCTTTTGGCTCCATCACCATCTCATAGGCCTCAACACCTCCCTCCCGCCACCTGTGTCACATGACAGGACTTCAGGAACTGCTTACAGGTACTTTTTATGTCAAGTAAAATACACCAAATTGTTCATCTGCGTTGAAAAAGTGGATGCATCCAGAAATGCCACAATTCTTTATGGACAAGCAACGGCAGCTGCAGTGGGAGTGTCTTGCTGCAGCTCTAGGCTACCTATGCAATAGTAGTGCTAAATTTACCCGGGGAGTTCTGGGTGCAGCCCCTGGGGAGAGGGAAGGGGGTCACTTGGTGGCCACCAGCGGCCTGGGGGGCCCCGCCTGCAGCACGGCCTTCTGGCTCCGCTCAGCAGACATGTGCTCCAGCCGCTCCGTGTAGAAGCCGTTGAAGTCCAACCTGGGGAGGGAAGGGTGGCAGCAGCACAGGAGCATGACCAGGAAGTCCCTCTGCCAGAGCAGAAGAGCAGGGTCTGCAGAGTCCAACCTCCTGCTTTCAGCCATGGCCAAGCAGACGCCTCGGGGAAGGGCCCCCTCCCTGCACAGCCGCCCTGATGCTGGGAGGACAGAGCCTGCTTACCTGTAGATGATGTTGATCATGCTGTGTTCGCAGTCATTGGTGCTGTAGATGCTCAGCTTGTCCAGCAGGTCCAGGAGGTGGGCTGAGAAATTGCTGTCAAACTTGTTGATTGTGGCCTCGAAGCCAGAGGTGACGTGCAAGGTATCGGCCTGCTCTGCTATCAGCTGCAGAGAAAGGGGGGGAGTTAAGGCTCACAAGGGAGAAGGGAGGCCAGGCAAGGAAGTCGCCCTGGCCCTGCTGCCATGGTTCATCCTGGGGCAGGATTTCCTGGGAAGGACCCAACGGGTGCTCAGCACCATGAGAGAAGGGCTCCGTCCACACTTGAGGCAAGAGAGGGATTTGGCTATTAGACTACGGGACATCGGCAACGGCAGCAGGAATGCAGTAGGCCAGACCATGGCTCAGTCATGCTAAGCAGTTGTCTGGTCTAACCCCTCAGGCAGGAGTCCTTCCAAACCTACAGAAGCAGATCACTGAAGCTGGGGCATCTGCAGGAGGGCACGGGCTCTAACATGCAGCTCCAGACCTTCCCAGCATCCCTGAGCGAAGTGCTGGGATCTGCAAATGAAGAGGCACCGCCCCCCTACCTTGTTTGCCATCTGCTTCCGGGCGGATTCCTCTGTGCGCTCCTGATCGGTTGGGGGCCCCCTCATGGTCCCGTGCTCCACCGTCAGGCGTCCCAGCTCATTGTCCAGCTTTATGCTGTGGGATAATCTCTGGTGGGTGGGACACAGGCAGGCATAAGTACGCTGGGGTGCCCAGGGGGTGCCCCTCGCTCCCTGTGCACAGAGGGACACAATAGGAAACCCACCTGCATGCAGTTGGTGAACATGACGCAGACAGACATCATCTTGGAGAAGATCTTCAGCAGCTCTGGGTTGGTGAGCATGCAGTCCTTCAAGCAGTTGTCCAGGAAGCTGGTGTGGTGGCTCAAGACATCATCAATATTGGAAGCCTGCCCAGAGGAGAAAGCAACCCATCAGAAACGAGGGAATCGGAAACAGCCATGGCCAGAAATAGTTCTCTGTTCTTTTGCAGAGCTGGCGATGACAAAGCCTTATTTTCAGGGGCTGAGGCAGGTGGCAAAGGGAGCTCCATCTCACTGTCACATTGGAGGAAAGGGAGCACTAGAAGCCGAAATGTAGCCAAGGGGGCTTCTGAGCCAGGGGCCTCCTGTGAGCAGCTACTTCAGGCTCTCCGGTACAGCAGAAAGCTCCTTACCAGCCGGATCCTTGCTTTCCCAAAAGAGAGCCTGACACCCTTCCAACTCGCAAATGAAGCCCCTGCTTTAGCGGAAAAAGAAGAAAGCCCCTTGGGAACAGAGGCCCCACCCAGCCCCACCATTGGGAGGCGAAAGGAGGACTTGGGGGCCACTGGCCCTAGACTGACCGACTTCAGGTTCTTCTCCAGGACGTGCCAAGTCGGCTCCATCACTTCGAACATCATGTAGTACTGGATATTCTGCACAAAGTTGAGCATCCGTTGGCGAAGAGTGAAGGCGCCAGCAAACCTGGGAACGGGAGAGAGAGAGGAGCCTGGAGGGGTAGATGGGAGGAGAGCCCCTGTGGGGCTGCAGGATGCTGCCCAGACGCCCAGGAAGGAGCTGAAACTAGCTGCCAGGATGGCAGTGCCAGGCAGGAGGAGCCCTGCAATGGGGGGGGGGGAGGCAGCAAGGAGAAGAGGCACCCAGTTCTGACTACCAAGTTCTTTGCCCCTTGAGCAGTTTCTGAAGCCTCAGTGCCCCCTTCCAGAATCTGAAGGGAGCTCCCAGGGCCAGGGGACTTGCAGGGAGAGACCCTCTTGCTGCCAGGGGGCCCAATGCCCTCCCGTTGGCCTCGTCCATCCAAGAGTTCTGCAGAAAGCAGGAAGGCCCAGGAAGCGGCCACAACTCAGTGGGCTGAGCACCCACGGCGCATGCGGAGGGGCCAGCCTCTGCCTCCAGAGACTCTGCTGGGGACTGGGCCTGCCTGGCTCTGGGAGAGCTCACCATTTGGAGGAGTGCAGGGAGCACTGCTTGGCCGTCTTGCTGCTGATCCAGACGTTGCACAGCTGGCGCTCCACATGTTTGCAGTAGAACATGTGCCGGAAGAGCATCTGGTAGCGCGTCAAGGCCTTCCTAGGAGACGGGAAGAGGCATGGAGGAGCCGCTGCTTGGCCAGGGCCCGGAGAGGCCAAGGCAGGTTACCTCAGGGCCAGCGGCCGGCCAGTCATCTTTCCTCCAGAGGCACTGAGGAGGCCTTCCCGGCATCCCCTTCCCCTCCAAAGTTATGATGCATGGACTGAGGCAAATGCATGGAGGAAGGAGGATCAGGATCAGGCCAATGGCTGGCTGTGCTCTGCCCCCTCCGGATGGAAAGGATGAGCCACCATCAGCCGAGCTGCTCTGCCTTACCTGTTGATGATCAGCGAGAGCGGCCACTTCACAATGTAATCGAAGGAAAAGGCTTCCAGGCCGCTGAGCGAGAGCTCCGTGGGGTCTGCGTGGATGATGGCCTTCTCCTGCTTGGTTTCAATGGCCAGGACTCTCAGGAGCTGCGTGATGAGATCGTGGGGCATCAAGTCAACCTGGAAAGAGGGGAAAGGGCTGTGAGAGGAAGGAGGCCAATCAGACATTCAAGCTGCCGAGCAGAGCATGTGAGCAGACTGTCACAAACGACAGCAAATATTCCAATTTTCATTCACTGACAGCCTGTGAGGTCAAAGTCACACCCTGAACCAGCAGAAATGCTTAGTAGTCTTAAAAAACCTGTAGTAATAATAATAATAATAATAATAATAATAATAATAATAATAAGTTATTTATACCCCACCCATCTGGCTGGGTTTCCCCAGCCACTCTGGGCGGCTTCCAACAAAGTATTAAAATACATTGGTCTGTCAAACATTAAAAGCTTCCCTAAACAGGACTGCCTTCAGATGTTCTTTAAAAGTGGGGTGGTAGTTGTTCTCTTTGACATCTGGTGGGAGGACGTTCCACAGGGCGGGTGCCACTACTGAGAAGGCCCTCTGCCTGGTTCCCTGTAACTTGGCTTCTCGCAGTGAGGGAACCGCCAGAAGGTCCTCGGCACTGGACCTCAGTGTCCGGGCAGAACGATGGGGGTGGAGACACTCCTTCAGGTATACTGGACCGAGGCCATTTAGGGCTTTAAAGGTCAGCAGCAACACTGAATTGTGCTTGGATATGTACTGGGAGCCAATGTAGGTCTTTCAGGACCGGTGTTATGTAGTCTCATTGGCTGCTCCCAGTCACCAGTCTAGCTGCCGCATTCTGGATTAGTTGTAGTTTCCGGGTTACCTTCAAAGGTAACCCCACATAGAGCGTGTGGCGGATTAGTGCCTGCTGAGGATTCCGGTGCGTTGGGGGTTAAACTATCCCTCCAATGATAGGCACTTCTCCAGGAGGCGGAACTAGACTGTGTTTGAAAACAAAAGAGGGATAACGGTTAGTAGGAGTCAGTTGGGGGGAGAGGAGTTGGTTGGGGAAGGTGGAGAGTGAGATAGTGGGGAGTGGGAGGTTAGGCTTTGGAGGAATGAAATGCTCTAATAAGACTCTGTCCTATACCGAAAGGAATGCACTATAAGTTACCAGTAAAATCCATGTTCTCAAGTCAATAAATAAAGTTAAATGTGCTTAAACATTAACTGACTCCAGCAGTGTGTCAGTTCCTCTAGTTGTGTGACTAAGAAGAGAACCAAGCTTCCCTGGGGCCAGGAAAGGAAGCTAGTTCAAAGTACTTCTGACACTAAGAGCTGGTCAGTGAAGCCAAGAAAACCAACCAGGTTGGCCTGGAGAGGCCAACCAGAGCAGTAGGGATCCATGAGAGGGAAAACCCCACTGGTAATAAGGTGGTGAGAGGCTTTGGATAAAGTGCCCTGAGGTAACCTAGAGCCAAGCCCTATCTTTTGTAAAACTGGAGGTTTAATCCTGTTTTTGCTGAAAGCACAGTGGGAACCACTGTCTGGGTGTTAGAGACTCGTTGTCCTTCACAGAGCGCATTGCAGTAGTCCAAGCGGGAGATAACCAGAGCATGCAGCACTCTGGCGAGACAGTCCGCGGGCAGATAGGGTCTCAGTCTGCATACCAGATGGAGCTGGTAAACAGCTGCCCTGGACACAGAATTGACCTGCGCCTCCATGGACAGCTGTGAGTCCAAAATGACTCCCAGGTTGCGCACCTGGTCCTTCAGGGGCACAGTTACCCCATTCAGGACCAGGGAGTCCTCTCCACCTGCCAGCCTCCTGGGGCTCTGAGGCCTTGGCTTTGTGCCAGGCATCCTTTACCTTCAAGTCATCCTTGAAGGGGTCTGTGTTTGCTGTGCTCATCCGCAGGGCCAGCTCCAGCAGAGCCTCCAGCCGGGTGGGGATGATGTCGTCCACTGGCTTCTTCAGCTCCTCTTCGGTGAGGTCCATGAAATGGACGTAGAAGTCCCCCTGGTCCATGAGGAAGTAGTGCTTGATGGACCTGCTCACAGAAAGGAGCCACCAGTCAACTCCCTGCAGCAGGAACAGAGAAGGCAGGAGCGACCCCTCACCCCCCCGCCTGCCTCCCCCCGCCTGGTAGAAACAGGAAGAAGCAGATCTGGCTTTTGGAGTAAGAAGTGCTGCAAATATCTTTATGCCATCTGCAATAAAGCAGTCCCTTGCAATTCAGGAAATGGGGGGACACTCTCCTTGGAGTGGGGGTCCCATGGCCCCTGCCCCTCCGCCCAGCTCCTCCTGCAACCTCAGGGCAAGTCCATGAAAGTGCCTGCCTCCCGCCCCCTGCTGTCCCAGTTGGCCTGGAGCCCCTAAAACTGTCCCAGTTGGCCTGGAGAAGAAAAGCAGCCTGCAAGAGGCACCACCTGGAAGGAAGCAAACCTTAAGTGGGCCACAAGTTCTTTTTCTTCCATGAGGAAATCGAGCAGCACTTTGCTGGCGTAGTTGTAGGCTTTTTCAATCTGCTCCACATATTCCCGCTCCTTCAGTGTGTAGATGACCTCTTTGGCCAGGGGGCAAGTGACGTCATGGCCACACTCCCGAACGACATTCAAATACTTCCCTGCAGGATGGATGGGACAAAGGGACATGAGGATGGGCTCAGCTCTTCACTAAACGCTGTTCAGACCTTGTACACAAACAAATGAGCACATCTCCTCCCCCTTCCCTGCTGTCACTCTCATCCTCCTAATGCGTGAAACTTAAGTGCAGAACCTGACATTAGTCTCCGCTGAAACTTCTTTTGTTAGTTTGGCCTGACTTCTCCAATCCATTAAGGTATTTTTGTATACCGATTCTGTCTTCTGCAGCATTAGCTACCCCTCCCAGTTTGGTATCCTCTGCAAATTTGATGAGGATCCCCTCAATTCCTTCATCTGTCACCCACCTCCTTGAAGGAAGGGCAATGGAAAGAAGCCAGATAAATACCATGATCGGCTTTTGGAGCTTGAGAAAAAGCTCACAGGATCTCCTCCATACGACTCGCCCAGAGGCAGAAGGGAAGAGAGCTGCACAGGGAACCAGACCTCCCAAGCACTCTGCAACCGCTCCCCAGCCCCCACCTCTCCCTCTGCCTGGGGGCGTCCCCATCCACTGCATGACCCTCCCTCCAACCCTCCCACTTTCCTGTCAACCAGGGCTCCTCACCTGTGCTGAGAATTTTGTCTGCAATCTTCTGGAGGAAGGAGGGGATCTGCTGCTGGACAACTGTGTACCTCTGGTCCCAGTATTTGTCATTATAGTCCTCTTGGATCTTCTCCTTCTGGAGCTCATGCTCTTCCACCATGAATTCACTGTGGAATTAAAAAGCGGTTACGCCCATGGTGGGGAGGCACAGAGCAGGAGGCTCCCCAGCTCCCTTCATCCAGGCAGTCCCAGGACACACCACCCTGCTTGGACTCCCAAACAGACCACAGAGGTTTCTCCAGCTCACATGCCAAGAGAAGGATCACAGGTTCCTCCGCCCACCTGTAGGGATCATTGATGATGCCTCGGTAGATCCATTTCTCCAGGATTTCAAAGTAGGGGACGCTGGCGGCCTTGGTCAGGTAGAGGCAGAGCTCCTGGGCTTGGCTGTCTCCTGTGTAGTTGAATGTCTTATCATGCAGCAGGCTGAGTGTTGACCCTCCAACACACTCCCCTTTGTCCACAGAAGTGGCTGCAACAAGAAGCAAAGGGCAGGAAGAGTTAAGTCCTGCTGAAGCCAGGGCTGGCCAGGCGCCCATCTCTGGCAGACACACCTGGATGTTGCAGGAGCTCCCCCCAACTGAAAAGGGGTCAGGAGGAGATGGCTGCTCTGGACTGTGGCCTGGGACACTGGCTGACAAGGTGAGCGCCCAGAGCGGAGGCAGGGTTTCTGCGGGGCTCGATAGGCCCTTGGGGCTGCTGAAGCAAAACCTGCCTCTCAGGTGTCACTTGTGGCCCCAAATGTGCCCAAGAGCCTCCGAAAACAGGCCACTGGCAACCATTTCAGGAGCAGAACCTCTGCCAGTCCCTGGTGTTCTCAGGTGCACTTCTCGCGATTGAGATGCTCCAGCCAATCAGCTGTGGTGAATCTGAATCATGTAGAACTGTTTATTCAAAGACTGTCCCCCCACCCCACCCAATTCAGCTGAAAGAAGCTTCTGCAAAATCAACAAATAATGTTCAGCTCACAGACTGCAGACACAGAAACAGAGAGAGAGAACGCCAGCATTATTCCCGCATTCAACAGGAGGGGCCAGGGGATTGGTATTAATAAATGTATTATAAATTGGTATTGTTAAAATGAGGCTATTATTGGATTGTAATGGGAAACTAATAAAAATTATGATAAAAAAGGAGGGGCCAGAGGATGCCCCCTTTTGCTCTGGGGCTCCAGGGTAGGGGGGACTTGGAGGCTTCCACAGCATTTTGGGGGGGGGATGTGTACAAAGGAAGCTCCCCTGCACCTCCTCTTTCTAGGGCTGAGGGATGGGCTCCTTGTGGGAAGGCCCAGAGGGAGCCCCTTTGACTTTGCTGCACCCAGGAAAAGGAATGATCCAATCACTGGCCTCACCTGAGACTGACTGTGGCATGAGGGAACCCCTTTCAGCGCTGGGCTGCTGGACTCCCTTGGAAGGACCCTCCCTGCACCAACATCCCAGCAGTGGGCAGAGCCAGAGCCCCACCTGGACACACGGACCCAGCTCCTTCCGCTGCCCCCCTTGATGAAGGAGAGCCATCTTGGCCTCTCCTGGCAGTGGGGCTCCAAGGTCAAAGCCTCCCTCCCTCCCCCGCCCCCTTCAGGGGAGCAGGAGGCAAGCAGGCAGAGAAGGCGGCTGCTCAGAAGGACACCCTGCTCACCGCCCTCCAGAGATCCTGTCCCACACTCACCCAGGGAAGCCAGAATCTCCATGGTCCTCATGGTGGGCTGGATGTAGAACCAGAGCTTCTGCAGGGAGAGCAGGCCTTGGCGCTGCAGGTGCTCCAGCTGCGTCACCAAGGTCATGTACTCCTTAACCAGGGCCCTCATGGCGGCCGCCAGCGCGTGGTTCACCTGCCCGTACTCAAAGGAAGACTTCTCTTCCACGAACCTGTCAGGGTGCAGGACGAAGAGCTGCTGCTGGAAGCCAGCCCCAGCACTTCGGGGCCCCTCCAGAAAGGTAGCCCACCAATGTCCCCCCCCCACCTGCCCGAGACGCAAGGAAGCCTTGTTCTTGTGCAGCTCAGCAAGAAGCTCTCTAGGCAGGTGGGCAGCCCCCATTGCTCCCTGAGCTCCGGGGCCTATGGGGCTCTGAGCTGCTGCAGCCCCCAGGTGGGAGGAGCACAAGAGGCCCCACCCCCCAGCTGGCTGTCGCTGCGTCTTCTTTGCCTCCCCCAGCTCCGTTCCTGATGAGGAACCCCAGGCTGCTACCTGGTGACGATGGAGTAGCTCGCTGCCACAGGGAGGATCCTGGTGACCAGCTCCTTGACCGACATATCCAGGTTGGGGTCCACCAAGAAAGTGCGGCTCTCTCTGCCCACCAGTGGCTGTGCACTGATGTACCGGCCATCCACCCCAATCAGGACGTAGAGCAAGTCCTCCACCACAGCAGATTCCTGGGCTGCCAGCGGCAAAGTCCCTGGCAGAGGAAAGTGGCGCGGCATGTCAATCGAAGAAATGCATTTGGGGGACCCACCTGAGGGCCAAAAGGGCAGCTGGCCATTCTTAAAAAGAGAGGGTCTCCCACCACTGGGAGGGGAGGGGGCATTTTACAGGTGGCTGCCTTGAAATGCTCTTGGACTTTATCCCTATTGATATTTTGTGTACCTGGACACGGTTTCATGGGCTTATTTTTTATGTCAAGCTGTCTGACACTGTTTTTATGGTGCCTACTGGGCTCATGGATAAAACTCTACTCATATTCACGTGTTTTTAATCTATGGTAAGCTGGCAGTATAGTTAAAGCTATGGTTTTCCCAGTAGTGATGTATGGAAGTGAGAGCTGGACCATAAAGAAGGCTGATCGCCGAAGAATTGATGCTTTTGAATTCTGGTGCTGGAGGAGACTCTTGAGAGTCCCATGGACTGCAAGATGATTAAACCTATCTATTCTTAAGGAAATCAGCCCTGAGCGCTCACTGGAAGGACAGATCCTGAAGCTGAGGCTCCAATACTTTGGCCACCTCATGAGAAGACTCCCTGGAAAAGACCCTGATGTTGGGAAAGATTGAGGGCACTAGGAGAAGGGGACGACAGAGGACGAGATGGTTGGACAGTGTTCTCGAAGCTACGAACATGAGTTTGACCAAACTGCGGGAGGCAGTGGAAGACAGGAGTGCCTGGTGTGCTATGGTCCATGGGGTCACGAAGAGTTGGACACGATTAAACGACTAAACAACAACAACAACAACAAGCTGGCAGCTATGGGAAAGAAGAGGGCTCTTGGGTTTGGATTCTGCCTATGGATTTCCCATTGGGGGCATCTGGTGGGCCCCTGTGAGGACAGGTTGCTGGAATGGATAGGCCCCTATCTGGACCTTCCGTGCTGCACTGCCCAGACCCACGGCAGCAGAGCATCACCAGCTGCCCGGCTGCCCATTAACAGTCCCAGAGAAACACCCAGCAGGCAGAAACAGCCCCAGGCTGTGAGACCCTCCGCTCCTCTCGTGCAAGACTCACCTATAGGCACCGTGGTGTCCAGGCTCAGGCTGGAGCTAGTGAGGAAGTCCCCGATGAGGGCTGGCCTCTCATATACCCAGGCAGGAAAAGACGGAATGGGCTGCCCAGAGTTCTTCCTGTTCTGCTTGTCCCTGAGCGACTTCCGCACCAGCTCAAGAGACTGCCAAGGAAGAGAGCGAGTGACAGGTCAGCCCAGACACTGAACTATCAAGCAGCCATGGCGGCAGGGTGTGTGGCAGCTGGGCTCCCATTCCTTGCCAGTCTCTGCCCCCTTTGCTCAGGGCGCAAGAGAGGCTGGCACAGTGTTTGCACCCAGGACCCACCCCTAGTCCTCTTGACAAACCGGAGAGCAGCCCACCCACCCGGAACTTCCTCTGAAGGAGGCACTACAGGGAGCCCAGCTAGGGGCCTCCTGCAGCTGCCCACTGAGGTCATTGGCTTCTCCATCCCAGGCTTCCTGGGTGTGAGAGAGAGATCTCAAAGGCTTTGGCTGCAGCAGAACCTTCCCTTCCCTTCCCAAGTAACGAATCAGGGGACCCGAGAGAAGAGAGGGACCTGTGGGGCGCTGGAGCTGGTTGTGACGGTGCCCAGCTGCTTCCGTAGCTCCTCCAGCTCCTGGACGGTCATTTTGGCTGCTGTTGAGGGGATGGAGAAAGTGACGCTGCTGCTGGCTCCGCCACTGTTGGCTGCTGCATTGGCTGCCAGCTCTGCCCTTTCCTTGGCATTTTGCTGCAAGTACTGGAGGGTCTGCAAAAGCCCCACAAAAAGCAGAACTCAGCCGAGGTGGGCAACCTGCAGCCCTCAGGGGGCCGAATTCAAATTCAGGCCTCAGGCCAGAGCAACCTGTCTCTCTCTTGTCAGTCTGCCGGGTGGGAAGGGAGAGAGGGGAGTGGGGGGGCTCTGGACCCTCCAACCACGGGCTCCATGTCCCACCCTCTGTTTCGCTTGATGGGGAACTGGTGAGCCAGCGCCAGTTATCAAGGACAGTGCTGGGCTGGGTTGAGGAATGGCTGGCTGGGGGTAAGGCAGCTTGGCTTGTTCATGCTGCCTCTGCAGGGCTGCCTCTTGGGGGGGGGGCACCGAGGTCTGTCCTGTCTCTCTGTCCCGGCTCTGGGCCCCACCTCCCTTCCCCGGATCTGGAAGTGCTTTCTTGGTCTTCGTCTCCCCTGACCAGGAGCTTTGTCCCCTTCTCAGCTGGAGGGGAGGGGGCTCCTGTCCCATCCTCGGCATCTGGTGTCTGTGTGTCTGTCTGTCCGTCCCCTTTGGCCGGCAGGGGCATGCTCGCCTCGCCTCGCCTCGCCTCTCCTCACCTCCTTGTCCTCGGTGAGCTTGGAGAGCAGCTGCACCAGCGAGTCCAGGTGCCGCGTGTTCTTCGACTTCAGCTCGTCGTACTTGGTCAGAAAGTCTTCCGGCGTCCGAGAAAACTCCGCGATCTTCACCTGCGGGGAGAGAGGGGGCAGCGGGGGAGGTCAGCGCCCGGCGGGGGGAGGGACAAAAGGAGGAGGGTGACGCGGGGTCCCTGGGGAGGGTCCCGGGGCCATCTAGGAGGGAGGGAGGGAGGGAGGGAGAGGGGGTCCCGGGGTGTCCTTGCCTCCCTCCCTCCCTCCCTCCCTCCTTCCCCGGGCCTCCTCGCCTTGGCTCCGAGGGCGGCGGCGGAGGTGGCGAGGAAGGGCCCGCTCTGGCTCCTTTGCAGCAGCTCCACGTAGCCCTCGGCGCCGCCTTCCCCGCAGGAGCCCCTCGCGCGGAGGAGCCGGAGCAGCTCGTTCACATCGTGGTGGAGCCGGAACTCGCTCATGGCCGCCATGGACCGGGAGGCGGCGTCTCCCAGGCACCGGAAGCGCCGGCGGCGGGAGAGGAAGCGGAAGCGGGAGAGAGACCGGCTCTTCCGGCAGCAGGCGAGGAAAGCGGGAGGATGCGGGACGAGGAAGGCGAGCGAGACGGAGGAGGAGGCGGAGGCCCCTTCCGCTTCCGCCCGGCCAGGCTCCGCTTTCCCGCCCAGCACCCCTTTTTCGAGGCAGGCAGGCGGGGAGGGGAGAGGGAGGCCGGGGGGGGGGAGCCCTGGGCTACCGAAGGAGCCCTCCCGGAAGTGGCGTCATTGGCGGCGCCTCCGCTCATCTTGGTCTTTCTTCCCTCTTAGGACGGCGACGTCCAGCGCCATCTCCGCCTCCAGCATGCGCAGCCCAGCGACCCACCCGGAGGGGCCTCCCGGTGAGCGTCGCCCGCGGGCGCCCTGGTGGGAACCCCGCCGCCCCTTCCCCCTCCCTGGGCGCCCCTTGCGACCCCCGGCTGTGTCTTCTTCCGCAGGCCCCCCGCCGCCTTCTCGTGCCCGGCCGTGGGCTGCGCGCAGGTCTTCGACTCCCTGGCCAGCTGCGAGCATCACTACGGCCTCCTGCACCGCAGCGCCTGCGCCGCCTGCCAGCGCGCCTTCCCCTCGGCGCACCTGCTGCACCTGCACCTGCTCGAGTGGCACGACGCCCTCTTCGGGGTCATGGCGGAGAAGCGCAGCCTGGTGAGCGAGGGGGGAGGGCAGAGGGGGGAGAGAGCCAGAGGCAAGGCAAGGCAGCCCTGACGGCCCACATCCTCCTGACTGCTCTATGAAGCCGGGGCACAAGGGCATGGCTCCCCCATCCACGCTATGTCACCTCCATATATAGTCCGTATAATAGATCATTGGACCAGTAGCCAGCTTCCTCTTCATGACAATAATTTTATTATTTGTATCTTGTCCATCTGACTGTATTGCCCCAGCCATACAGCTTCCAATAAAATATAAAAATGCAATATGACATCAGAGATCTTTTTTTAAAAAAAAACCCCACCCCTGCTTGAGTGGCTGGGACCCCAAATGCTGACCAGCCCCCTTTTCTAGTACCAGTGCCTGGTCGAGAGCTGTCCCGAGAAGTTCAAGAACAGCAAAGAGCGCAAGGAGCACTTGGTCCGAGCTCACTGCTACCCGTCAGACTTCCGCTTTGATAAACCCGTGAAGGCAAAGAGGTAAGTACTCAGGTGTGGGTAACTGGGGAGGGGCAGACATGCTCACTGTTCAGCAGACCGGCTTCGGACATGGAGCAGAGGGGAGCAGACAAATATTCTTTGTAATACTGTTTGGCTTTCTTTGGAATCCTGCCCTTTTCACCAAGGAGCCAAGGGCATGGCTTCCCCATCCACGCTATGTCACCACAACAACCCTTTAAGGTAGGTAAGGTTGAGAGGAAGTGCCTGGCCCCAAAGTCATTTGGTGAGCCTCATGGTGGGGAGGGATTTAAATCCTCTTCTAAAAAGTCTTCACCTGCAACTGTGACTGCTGCACCACCCAGGCTCCTGCCTGCATGTTGCAAGAAGAAAAGCAAGGCTGGGGTGAGAAGAAGCTGACAAGGGCCAGGCCTCACTGACAGCCTCCATGTGGTGAGAGAAACTGGGGGGGGGGCGGCGGCAGCAAGGTCCTCATGCCTTTTCATAAAGTTGACAAGGGTTTTGCTCTGGGCTGTGTTTTTGCACCAGCACGAAGGAAGCGAGATCTCCCTCCAGAGAGAGCGCCTTCCTGATGGATGTGCGGGGGGGAGAAGACTGCAGGGAGCCGGCAGCGGACGATGCCATGGAAGTCGGCCCCAGCGAGAGCACAGAGGAGAAGCCACCCCAGCCTGGGGCAGAGGACACGCCAGCCTTTCCACCGCCTGAGAGGCGGCTCTACAGGTCCAGGTAGGTGCCTCTCCTGGAGCGGCTGTCCTCGTCTTACATCTGCTTGTTCTTTGTGTGTGGAAAATGATGTCGATGCTTGAATCATAGAATCATAGAATCATAGAATCATAGAATCATAGAGTTGGAAGAGACCACAAGGGCCATCCAGTCCAACCCCCTGCCAAGCAGGAAACACCATCAAAGCATTCCTGACAGATGGCTGTCAAGCCTCTGCTTAAAGACCTCCAAAGAAGGAGACTCCACCACACTCCTTGGCAGCAAATTCCACTGCCGAACAGCTCTCACTGTCAGGAAGTTCTTCCTAATGTTTAGGTGGAATTTTCTTTCTTGTAGTTTGAATCCGTTGCTCCGTGTCCGCTTCTCTGGAGCAGCAGAAAACAACCTTTCTCCCTCCTTTATATGACATCCTTTTATATATTTGAACATGGTTATCATATCACCCCTTAACCTTCTCTTCTCCAGGCTAAACATACCCAGCTCCCTAAGCCGTTCCTCATAAGGCATCGTTTCCAGGCCTTTGACCATTTTGGTTGCCCTCTTCTGGACACGTTCCAGCTTATCAGTATCCTTCTTGAACTGTGGTGCCCAGAACTGGACACAATACTCCAGGTGAGGTCTGACCAGAGCAGAATACAGTGGTACTATTACTTCCCTTGATCTAGATGCTATACTCCTATTGATGCAGCCCAGAATTGCATTGGCTTTTTTAGCTGCTGCATCACACTGCTGACTCATGTCAAGTTTGTGGTCAACCAAAACTCCTAGATCCTTTTCACATGTACTGCTCTCAAGCCAGGTGTCTCCCATCCTGTATTTGTGCCTTTCATTTTTTTTGCCCAAGTGTAGTACTTTACATTTCTCCTTGTTAAAATTCATCTTGTTTGCTTTGGCCCAGTTGTCTAATCTGTTAAGGTCATTCTGAAGTGTGATCCTGTCCTCTGGGGTGTTAGCCACCCCTCCCAATTTGGTGTCATCTGCAAACTTGCTCAGGATTCCCTCAAGCCCATCATCCAAGTCATTGATAAAGATGTTGAACAAGACTGGGCCCAAGACAGAACCCTGTGGCACCCCACTAGTCACTACTCTCCAGGATGAGGAGGAGCCATTGATGAGCACCCTTTGGGTTCGGTCAGTAATCCAGCTACAAATCCACTGAATGGTAGCATTGTCTAGCCCACATTTTACCAGCTTCTTTACAAGAATATCATGGGGCACCTTGTCAAAGGCCTTGCTGAAATCAAGATAGGCTACATCCACAGCGTTACCTTCATCTACCAGGCTTGTAATTCTGTCAAAAAATGAGATCAGATTAGTCTGACATGACTTATTTTTCAGGAACCCATGCTTGCTTCTTCGGTCAGCCACAAGCTAAAAAGGGTCACAAAACTTCCAAGAGAAATTAGATATCTCATCTTAAAATCCTTTTAGAATGGCTGGAAGCTGCATGAATGGCATCAATATTGTTGTTATTTCAGTTTAATTTATATTAAAATTATATCCCCCTTCCTTCCGGAGCACATGGTAGCATGCTCTTGAAATGTGTACGTCTGTGGCCTCTGGAATAAGTCAGGAAGAACTGTTCTGCTTTTGGAATATTGTTTGCGTGTATATACGTTTGCATAGCTTTGTTACTGAACTGGTGACTGAGTGAATTTTTTTATTAATCAAATGACAATGCTGCATGCACTTGTGGTAACATGAGCTCAATGTGGAGGTACCAGAAATGAGTTAAAATAAGGAACTACACCCATTGTTGAGCCTGAAGGGCTGATCAACAGGAAAGCGGAACAAATTTCAATAGATTTCTGGGCCTTCTGAGAAGCCCCAGGCAAGCCTCTGATCCACCAGGAGCCCTTTTTACTGCTGGCCACAAGGACACTGAAAGCTCTCTTGCTGTTCCTTCTCTTCCAGTGTCCCACCCACTGTTTGCTTTGGACAAGGGGCAAAGCGCAGCTTCCAAGGCAGAAAAAAGAAGGCCTGAGGGATCCAAGAGGAACTTGTGGAAGCGGCAGAGCGAAAAAAGACTCTTGCAAAGCCCAGGTGGCCTTTCTTCGGGCGGAGGAGTTGGTTTTGACCCTCCAGCAGAGGCAAAGTGGGCTCTGGTGCAGGGAGGTGCACCTGCTCTACCTGGCAGAGACAGCAAACTGGGTCCTTCACCAACTGGGAGCTGCTCCTGCAGGCCAGGAGTCCCCAGGACCAGAGTTGCGTGCAGAGGGTGAAAATCGTTTCCGAATTTTTGAAAATAAAATACTTGGTGTTTACAGAGTCCTGGATGTTGGAAAGAGCAGCTGGTTGATTAAGCCACAAGAGGCAAATGGAGGTCATCTCTCTCTGAACAAAATGCACAAAATACACAATCTGCATTTAAAAGCAATCTGTTCCTATGTTGCAAGAGATGTCCTATCATCTCTCCATTGATCAAAGGGGGGCGAAGTATTATCTTTCCTGTCAATACCAGTCTTTTGGCAGAAGTAAGGGCACAAAGAGTCCATCTAGATCAACCAGCTGCCAAGCCCCATATAATTGGCATGGCATTTAGGATAATGTTAACATCTGACAATTTTATTTCCCCCCCAAATATAGTATTTATACATCCTAAGACTTTAATCCAAAAAATCATAATTGTCAGACATTGCTTAAACTTATGTTTCAAAGAAGCGTTTTCCTAAATACATCTGCAACATGTTGTAGATAGTCCCTTTCTGTACAAAAGTACCAGTACACTTCTAAATACTACCTTTTGTTGCAAAAGATGAAGTTTATAATCTAACAACACATTTGCTATGGAAGCTAAGACATTATTACGTTTCTTAGTGGCTTTATACAAAGAAAATCTCAAAGAACTGGATAAAACCAGTTAAAAATTGGGGTTGAGGGAGACCCCTAACATAAAATAATCAATCTGTATCTATGAAACATTTAAATCATCAGTAGATGCTGGTGGCTCTATATAAAAATGTATTGAGGTGGCCTGTCTTGAAAGGACTGTTTCCAAGAGACACCTAAAAAGCGGCAGGGAGTTCCACCGGTCATCTTCCTTCCTGTGGGGCCAACCGCGCCTTGCAAGTTTCTCAAGCAGGGAAGCGCCCTAGCGCAGCCAGCTGCAAACTGCAGGGAGACCCCCTCAGCCGGGTGAGGGGGGGCTTATCTCGCCCAGCGCTTCTTTCTTGGGGCTCAGGGAAGCCCCCATCTCTACCCGAGCCTGCGCCCCTGCACCTGCTCAGCCTGGACTGGCAGGGAGGGGCCCCTTGGCTGCAGTCCCTCTTCCTCCCTCGCCCCGCAGCTCCCCGTTTCCATGGCGACGGGGTGGGGATGGGGAGGGAGATGCCAGCTCCCCCCCCCCCACGGAGCCCGGCCGGGAGGAAGAGGCTGACGGCGCGCAGCAGCAGCGACTCGGACGGAGGCGCCGCCAGGTGAGGGGGAGGAGGAGGAGAGGGGCGCCCCCGTCGGCTCGCGGGCCCGGAGCCCCTCCAGCAAGCGAGCGCCAAGGGCCCCCCCATCCTCCAGAGAGGACCCGGCTGGGTCGCCCCGCCACCCCGTAACTCAGGTCTGGGCGGCCGGGGGGGGGAAGAAGTGGGATGGGCAACCTCGCCCACCCCCGTGGAGCGGGCCAGCCCAGCCCGCCCCCCCCCCCCGGCCGGGATGGGCTTCCGTCTGCCCACACAGGACCCCAAGAGCTTGGAGGTCTGGCTCGCCCCCCTCCCGGCCCTTCTTTGTCCCTCCGCCCCCCACCTTGAATCCCCTTGCCCCCCCCTCCTGATCCCTTTCGAGACAGAGGCTTTTGCAAGGAGGCGCCCTCGGCCAGGCGGGTCCTGCCCCCCCTCCCAGAAGGAGCAGAGGGCCCTTCAAAGGCTGCCCCCCCCGACTTGCCCCTCTTTGGAAGCAAGGGGCACTGCATTGCAGGGGGTTGGACTAGATGACCCTGGGGTCCCCTCCATACCCTGCCATTCTTGGGTCCTATGGGCATCGCAGGAAGCCAGGGGCCCAAACCGGCCCCCTCCCGGGGCTGCGCGTTTCTCTCCGTCCTTCTGTGGCTTCCTGCCTTGGCGAGAACAGGAAAGGTGAGTCATGTTAGCTGAAGGTGGGTCCGTCCAGTCCCGTGTCCCGTCCCCCCCCCTCCCCGTCCTTCTCCGAGGAGTCGGACCATCCCGCCCGCCCCAGGCAAGAAGGGTCTCCCCCCCCCCCGGCTGAGAGCAGGGAGGCGGTGGCGGGTGAGCGCGCCCCTAGTCCGGAGCAGAAGCGCCCTCCTCGCCGCCGCTCTGTGTGCGCAAGGGGCGGGGGTGGCGGCTGCTGCTGGGCACCCGAGGGGCGGGAGAGAGGTCCAGGCTCTCCCCGGAGGAGGAGGAGGAGGAGGAGGAGGAAACGGGAGCCTCGTCTCTCTGCTGCCCAAGGAGCTCCGGAGCGGCCGGCAGACGCGCCTTTTGGGGCTCAGGACGCGGAGCAGAGATCGCCGCCGCAGCAGCAGGTGGGTCTGGGCTGGGCTGAGCGCAGCCCTGCGCGGCGGCACAGCAGGAGAAGGAGGCAGAGCGGGGGGTAGTGAAGAGGGGGGCACCAAGGAGGGAAGAGTCAGGCCCACCCTGCCTTGGTGCCTCAGAACCTGGGTCGCCTGGGCTTGGGCTTCCGCCAGGTGGAGAGAAAATTTCATTGGCTCTGCTGACTGTAACCGCCGCCCAAGGAAGCAGATGTCTCTCTTTTGCAGAAATGGGTGGCATGTGCAGGTCTGCCAGCCACTTCAGAGTAGATCCTCTTTTCCAGAGTTCAGCCAAACAGGTGGGCAAGATGCCTTTAATGATTATATATATATATATATATATATATAGGGGCGGGGGTGGCGGCTGGGCACCAGAGGGGTGCCCATATATATTCCATATAAAGTGGAACCTATAATATTTTTTTATTTGCAGAATTTGTTGGAGTGCTGGGGTTTTTGTGCAAGGGAAGTCTAGAAAGTGGGGGGTGGGGGTGGGGTGGGGTTACCTCTCTACTGTGACTTGGGGGCAATTTGTATGAAAATGGCTTGCATATATTTTTGTCGAGCCCCCCACTTTTCTTTGTCTGCATTTGGGCCTTCAATGTTTATCCTTTTAGAAACTCCCATCCTTCTTGGAATCCCTTCTCTTTGAGAATTTTTGACCATGGGATCACACCCAGTAGCTCCTTAAGCCAGTGTTTTTCAACCTTTTTTGGGCAAAGGCACACTTGTTTCATGAAAAAAAATCACGAGGCACACCACCATTAGAAAATGTTAAAAAAAATTAACTCGGCACACCAGGCAACATCTCGCGGCACACTAGTGTGCCGCGGAACAGTGGTTGAAAAACACTGCCTTAAGCTACTGTATATGAAGTTGGCCTTCTAAAAGTCCAGCGCCTGTGTCCGACTATGCTCAGTTTTCTCTTTCCTCTGTATCCTGAAACCCAGGAGAACAGGATCACTTCCTCCCAAGTTTCCAAGTGCTTCCACTTTGTCAATCAGTTCCTCCCTATTGGTGAGGACCAGATCCAAGATAGATGATCCCCTTGTTGGTTCTTCCACCTTCTGGGAAATGAAATGGCTGGCAAGGCAATGGAGGAATTTGTCAGACCTTACACTCTTGGACTAGAAGATGATGCCCAGGGTCCCTTTCAACTCAACAATGGCACAGGGGAAGGGGGATGTATGAAAGCTGGTTTGAGGTTTCTCTTATTGTTTTTTTTTTTGGGGGGGGGGTCCCTTGGCAGCAACTGGTAACTTCTTTCTATATAACTTCTTTCTAAGAGCCAGTGTGGTGTAGTGGTTAAGAGCGGTAGACTCATAATCTGGGGAACCAGGTTCGCTCCTCCACATGCAGCTGCTGGGTGACCTTGGGCTAGTCACACTTCTCTGAAATCTCTCAGCCCCACTCACCTCACAGAGTGTTTGTTGTGGGGGAGGAAGGGAAAGGAGAATGTTAGCAGCCTCTCCCCCTGGCAAGTCAGCACAGCCTAAAGGAATCCCCTGCCTTGCGCCTCTCCTGAGAGAGGACTGTTCTGCAGCCAGATGTTTTCATCTGTTTTAATGGCAGCTCCTGCTCTCTGCTGTTGTGGAGCAGCAGTATCCAAAGTGCTTAGGGGGCCAGAGGGGGATCTGGTTGGGGAGCAGGATGTACCCAACAGAAGCCTGGATCCTGGAAGCTGAAGTGGGAGTGGGTGTCTTTATCAGTGAATCGCATTTGCATCGATTCTTGGCCAGAGCTGCAGGCCTTATTAGATCAGCGCAGTTAAGTGGATTAAGACAATTGGCTTAGCCCCATCCTCCTCCTCCCTTCTGCAAAGGCCAGCTGTGTGCTGTGCAACAGAACAGCCCCCCGGGCACCCATGTCCCTGGCAGTGGGGCTGCGAGAGCCAGAGCCCAGCAACGCAGCTGGGGGACAACTCACCAGGCTCCTTGGAGGCATTGAAGGCTATGCTTCTCCACCAGCAAATGGTGGCACTGAGGTTTTGCCCATGAAGGTAAAGGATCCCTGGATGATTAAGTCCAGTCAAAGGCAACTATGCGGTTGTGGCACTCATCTCACTTTCATGCTGAGGGAGACACTGTTTGTCCATAGACAGCTTTTTGGGTCATGTGGCTAGCAGGACTAAACCACTTCTGGTGCAATCAGACACTGTGACGTAAGCCATTTAACTTCCCACCACAGTGGTACCTATTTATCTACTTGCACTGGCATGCTTTTGAACTGTTAGGTTGGCAGGAGCTGGGAAAGAGCCACAGGAACTCATTCTGTTGCAGGGATTTGAACTGCTGACCTTCCAATCAGCAAACCCAAGAGGCTCAATGTTTTAGTCCTGGTTTTGCCCATAAGCACATCTAGGCTCCATCCTGCCCCATCTTTGGGTGGAGACTCAGTAGAAGAGAGAAGCTGGAAGGCAGCCTGCAGGGGGCGGGGGACAGTCAGACTTTGCATTTCCCTTTCCCAAGAGCAGAGGCTCTTGCTTGGATTGGGAACTCCCAGTGCAGAGAGAACATCATCAGTGTTGGTTGTGGCCCAATGAAGGCATTTTTGTGTTTTCATGGGGCTTGTGTTTATTTTAAAGGGGAGGACATTTGCAGACCTTTCTACTGTGTTGGGTCAAAGTGCAGAGAAGGACCTGAAGATGCAGGTGGGGAACAAACATATTGGGTGAGGGACCCCTGGGGGGAGTTTGGCCAGAGCGGCCTTCCCCAACATGGTGCTTCCTGCCTGCTCAGATGCTCTGAACTCTCCGGGTCCCATCAGGCACCCCCAAAACATTGCTGTATGATGCCAAGGAGGATGGGAGTTGTAGTTCCCAGTTGCAGAAGGTGGAGGAGCTTCAGACTCTTTCCCCACAGCTTCTGCTTGGGCTCTCTCCCCTGGGGCCAAGTGGGGCCATGCCAGCTTCCTCTTCTCCCCGATCCTTATAGAGCCACAATATGGCGAAGGAGAGACCCCAGGCAGCCTAGCCCAGCATCTTAGTTGTGCATGAAAAGTATTCATAGAGCACCCTTTGTGCAATATTCCAGAGCGGTGTGCAGCAAGCTTTACAAAAGAGATAAATGATCACTTTAAAACAATGCAGACAGATAAGTAAGAATCACAACGGACTCCACTGGAAGTCCAGTGACATCTTGAGGGCCACCTTTGGCTCGTAGAGTAACTGGTCCACCCTCTGGGCCCTCTTTGGCCACTGGAATCAACAGAAGATCTGGTGATGGGTGCAGCTTCTCCAAGGGGCTGCTGCCGCCAAGTGGGACAAGGAGGGGTGCAGGTCTCCCCCAAATTCCAGTTCCTCCGAGATTCCTCCCTGGGTCTACCTGCTGACAGCTGTGCTCCCCTTGTTTGGCAGCCCCGAGCTCTGCTGAGCACAGCATGGAGGATTCTCCGGCCAGGAGCTCCAGTCCATCTGGCCTCACCTACGCCGTGGCTGCTTCACAGGTGGTGGGTTTGGCCGTGATCACCCTGACGGGGACCTGGATGGGCCAATACCGGGGCGGCATTGCCTGGGATGGATCCAAGCTGCAGTTCAATGCCCACCCTCTCTGCATGGTCATTGGGATGGTCTTCCTACAAGGAGACGGTAAGGAAGTGGTGGGAGGGGGCCTTTTGAGAACTGCCTTCCGAGGGAGACAACTGGGAGCTGCTTATTTCAAACCCCTGCCCCTGCTGTAACTGCATTCACAATTTAGGAGAGGGGACAGAACAGGATGTGCCCCCCCCCCCGCCCCAAAGGAGGCAGAAGCACATCTTGCACTGCCCAGCCAGGGGTCCACAAACTGTGTCTGCGCATGATCATTCAGCCATGGTCATTCAGCTGATGCTCCACTAGATCATCTTCCACTCTGTTATTCAAATTCCAGATTTTTGAGAGACCCTCAGATCTTTTCAATTATTTATTTGTTTGTTTTTAAAATATATATTAATGAATTTATAAGTGTACAAAATACAGAACTGAAGAATGCTTCTTGTGGGGTCTGAGCGGAGCAGTTCCTGGCCATGGGAGCAAGAGCCAAGCCCCCCTCTCAGCCAGCCCCACAACTCATTGCCCCTCTCCCCTCCATCTTCTCCTCTTGCAGCCATCCTGGTATATCGGGTCTTCCGGCACGAGACCAAGCGCTCCACCAAGATCCTGCACGGGCTGCTCCATGCCCTGGCGCTGGTCATTGCACTGGTTGGTGAGTCCTGGGGGGGGGGCAGCTGGAATAATCTGCCCCATTTGCTTGAGCCTCAACTTCCTGCCTGCTTTCTCAGAAGCTCCTCTGAGGGACACCAAGCTCAAGGGAGTGGTCAGAGGCTTCCCTGAGTCTCGGGGTCAACCCACAGCTCCTCGGAGTTCTCCAATAAGCTAGAGGAAGTGGGGCATGTTTTGGGCCTCCCCTCCCCAAAAGACATAAGGCTGGGGGGGGGAACCAGGCCATGGGTGACTTACTGCATTCCTCACATATATGGATTGGAATACGACTAGCAGGGCTCCCCAAGACAGACAGTCTCCACCACCTGCCATTTCTACCCATCTGCTTCTTCCCAGGCAAGTTGGACCTGCCCATCTCCCCATCCCTCATCCCTTGTGTTAAGTGCCCCCCCTCTGCTGCAGTTTTGTCTAAGGGTTGTGTCAGGGATGCTGGTGACTACCTTTGAGTAATGACGCTCCACACCGCCGTGTCTTTAAGACTTTTATTGGTGCACACTTATTTGCAGTGCAAGAGATAGGGGAGACATGACTGTTCAGTCTTCATCAGAATCTTGCAATGGCGCTTTCCGGCTATGCGCCCAGCAAAGTAGTTTGGGGACCCCCAAAGCGCCACCCCTTGTTCCTACGGGAGCTGGCACACCTCAAATCAGGCGTTGGGGGAAAAGGGCGCCTGTCCGATGCTCCGCCACTGGCCATTTCCTGTATAGGAGCTCCAGGCTGCAGTCACAGCTCTTGGATGCTGCCAGAGCCCTGTACCGACTTGCTCACTTCCTCCTGCCCTTCACTGGAGCCGCTGCTGGAGCTCTGACTGGTTGAGGAGCTGGACTTTATGATGGGGGGCTGTTCTCTGTAACTCCGCCCCCTTACAGGTTGGGATGGCAGGGAAAGGCAGGGGGTCACCTGAGGCCTCTTCCTCCCTCCCTCCCTTCAGGTCTGATAGCCGTGTTCCAATTCCACAAGAAGCAGAGCATCCCGGACATGTACAGCCTGCACAGCTGGTGTGGCATCCTGGCCTTTGGCTTCTACTTTGTGCAGGTGAGGCAAAAGCAGAGTGGGAGGAAGGAAGGAAGGGAGGGAGGAAGGGAGGGAGGGAGGGGAGGGGGCTGGTGTCTGCCTGGCCTCCTTCCGAAGCAGGTCTGTGCCCCAGAGAGCAGCGAGGGAGAAATGCACGAGGGGCAGGAAATCAGAGCCCGAGAAAGGAAGAAACTCTGGCTGCTGATTCCCTGTTGAAAGTACATGTGGTGCTGGGGCTCCCCAGATTCCTCAGCAACCTTGGAGGGGGGCTTGAGCTGTCCAGGGGTCTGTTGGCATGGACACAAGCACATGGAGGAAGAACGCCCTTGAGCCACATCCTTGCTGCATGCTGCAGCCTGACAGCTTCAGAGCTTCAGAGCTTCCAGCAGCCACCCACATGCATCTCAGGGGGGGGGCCTTTGATTCCAGGGCTGGGTGGGAGATCTCTGGGAGGGCTCCATCCACACTGCAGAAACAACGCGGGGCTCTTGACACTGTCTGCCTGGGGAGCTGGGCCTTGGCTCCCAGGATGCACATCTTTTCCCAAAGCACAGCTGGGGAGCCCTTCCTGCACCCCCTTCCTCCTGGGGGGTCACGCAGTGGCACCACATAGAATCTTAAGAGTTGGAAGGGACCGACCCCCTGCCATGCAGGAATCTCTGCTAAAGCATCCGTGACAGAGGGCCATCCAACCACTGCTTGAAAACCTCCAAGGAAGGAGGCTGCCGCTCTGAATCCCCTTTGAGCCAGCCCATGTGCCCCCCCCCATACCCGTCGTGGCTTCTTGGGATCAGAAGTGAAGGAAGCTGTGGGTGTGGATTATTGGAAGGGAGACCTTCTGCCCCTAAGCCTGGGGCACCATCTCAGGGGGACCTTTGATTCCAGGGCTGGATGGGAGATCTCTGGGAGGGCTGCATCCGCACTGCAGAAACCACACGGGGCTGTGCTGCCTCTTGACTTTGGGGCACTGGCTCCCCTTCCTCCTTAGTGGCTGCTGGGCTGGAGCTTCTTCCTCTTCCCCGGAGCCTCCTTTTCACTCCGCAGCAGATACAAACCACAGCATGTCTTCTTTGGGGCTGCCCTCCTCATCCTTTCCGTTGCCACCGCCCTGCTGGGGATCCTAGAGGTGCTGCTCTTCAACATCAAGTGAGTGGCCCCCACTTTGTGGAAGTGTTTCTGTTTTAACTTACAACCTGATGGCTCTCTGATAAATCCAGAATTTTGGGCTGCAAAGTGAGGGATGGAGCAGAAATGACTGCCTAGGAGGGGTGTTTGTTACAGCTTTTTGCAGTTTACTTGGTTAATATACTGTATTCTCAAATCAACATCCTGCAAAATGGCAGCAGTGCTGGGCTCGGAACTGAGTGCCGTCTCCATTGCCTCCTCTGGCCTGGAAGGCAGAATGAGATTCTGAACATGTCTGGTCAGCAGACGAGTTGCCCAAAGCCTTCAGCTGCCTTTTTCACAAACAAACAAACAAACAAACAAACAAACAAACAAACAAACAAACCAGAAATGGGGGTGGAGTGGAGATAAAGTGCTTGTGCTAATGTCAACGTTTCTGTTCTTGCTCAGGGAGACCTACAGCTCCTTTGCCCCAGAGGGAGTCCTTGCCAACACCTTGGGCCTCCTGCTGGTGGCTTTTGGGGCCATTGTGGGCTACATCTTGACACGGGAGGAGTGGCAAAGGCCCCCCTTGGCTGAGGAGATGGCCCTGTCCATGGATTTCAAGACCCTCACGGAAGAGGGCAGCCCAACAAGCCCCCAATGACAGCCGCCATCGCCACCTGCCTGTGTCTCCATGTGGTGTCTCTTGCTTGTCGTGCAACATGGTGGCTGCCACCTTTCCTGCTGGGCCACGTGTCAGCAAGCCCTCTCCATAGGACTCTTTGCCATCCCTTTTCCTTCATTGGCCATTGCAAGGGCCTCATTCTGCACAGGGGTCTCCTGTGAGCTGGGGTGTTGTGCCACTTTCCCTGTGCAGAGGGGATTTAACTCTGGAAGTGGCTCCTCTCTTCCTGCTCAGTGTTCATTAATGGCAGCAGGACAAGGAGTCCCCTGGGGCCATTCCCAGAAGGGGGGCTGACAGCACTCACAAAAAGGGTTCAGGGGTGTTGGGAGGGCAGCTGCAGATTCTGTGCAGCTGGAGGCTGTGACTTCTTGCAGAGCTGCATCAGTAAAAAACAAAATTCTGAAGGCTTTAGACATAAGCACCTTCCTTCAATTAATTGTCCAATAGATTTAAGCAAGCCTGAATATTTGTAGAGGTTCTCCTGTTTACACAGTGATTATCAGACATAACAACTGGGAGGCTGAGGCAAGAATGTTGCTTGTGCAATTTTGTCTCCTCTTTCTCTACCAGCAGATATTTGGTTGAAATTTTTGTTTTTTCCAACTCCAGAAAGCCCTAAAGTCGACAGTCTCTCATTCATCCTGTTTTCTGGGGTTTGGATGCAGGCATTTCCTCTGACGCAAACTGCTGTGGGAGATCTCTGGGGGACCTGGATGTTTAAACTCTCCTAATGGCTCAACTATATAAAAAAGATTATACAAACTGCAGGTTTGCAAAATCTTTGTAAGAAAAAGGTGGGGCATTATCTTATGGAAGTATTTGAATTGAATGCATCAGGTGTAATAGTGGGGTTGTGTACGGTAAGAATTACTTAGCTAAGGATGAGGACCACTATGAACACTCAATAGGCACTATGACAATACTGATCTTAAGTGTGAAATTATTTATTTTCCTGGGGACTCCTTGCCTTAATACAAATATACTCTCTTGTGTACTGACCAGTATATATTGTGTTTGGTGGGTGAGATGGACTTCAATAAATATTTGCAGCAAGTTCTTGAATTGTTTGAAGTTGATTTGTCAGTGAAATCTCAGCAGGGCCCTTTAGGGCTGGATCTCAGCTGCTGGTCAAGCTACACTCCTGAAGCTACTTAGTCCTGCTTAGCTCTTTCAAGAGTCCATCCCAAAACAAGCCCAAAACTGTTCCACAAACCAGAGGCCCAGCCATTTCAGCATCTTTGTTGTGTTCTGCCAAGGGCAGCTGCTCTTTCTGGATTCGAAGGCAATAAAAATGCTTGGGGTGACGACCACACGTTACTCATATGCAGCAAGAATGAAGCACAACAAGTCGCTTAGCCAGCCTGCAGAATGCATTATGTGTAATGCACAGGACTAGCCTGCCTAAAGGTAAAGGTAAAAGGGACCCCTGACCATTAGGCCCAGTCACGAACGACTCTGGGGTTGCGGCACTCATCTTGCTGGTGTACAGCTTCCAGGTCATGTGGCCGGCATGACAAAGCCGCTTCTTGCAAACCAGAGCAGCGCATGGAAACGCCGTTTACCTTCCCGCCAGAGCGGTACCTATTTATCTACTTGCACTTTGATGTGCTTTCGAACTGCTAGGTTGGCAGGAGCAGGGACTGCGCAATGGGAGCTCACCCCGTCACAGGGATTCGAACCGCCGACCTTCTGATCAGCAAGCCCTAGGCTCTGGTTTAACCCACAGTGCCACCTGCGTCCTAACCTGCATACAGAATGTTAAAGCACAAAGACTAACAGGGTAATGCTCAGCACCCTACTTGGAGTGCCACCAGTGTGTCCAGCCCCAACTTACAGGATACCAGGCAAAGCAAGAAGCCCTTTTCCTAGATTGGGTTTCTATATTAAGGCATGAAACAGCACACTTAATAGCAAAGTATCCGACTTCCAGGCAAGACCTTACTGCTTACGGCTCTTTAGTAGTTCAGAACCTTGGACAGCAATGGACGTGGCCCCTCGCAGTCAGCGGCAGCATCTCCACCAGCCCTGGGCCTTTCCTTTAAGCTTTGCATCTGGCTTGCAGAGTTTGAGCTGAGTTGAAGTCTTCCCGTTCTGTCTGGCTCCCTGGCTCCTGCTCACACAGTGTCGCACTGTCAGGAAAGGGGCATGTTAGTTGCACTGTGGTTACAAAGCATGAGGTACCGTATTTACTTAAGTCTAATGCGTCATTGGATCTAATGCGCACCTCAATTTTCAGAACCTTGAAACAAAACAAAACAAAATTTGCTGGCAAATGTAAATGTGTCATCGAGTCTAATGCGCACCTAAATATTCACAATGTGATTTTGCAAAAAAAAAAAAAAAGGTGTGCATTAGATTCGAATTAATATGGTAATTAGGGCATATTCAATGTGGTGTGATAATTGAGATTTGAACACAAAAGTCAGATAAACAAGTGTTATTTTGCTTTGTTAGGAGACATGGAAGAATGGAGTTAGTAAGGGATGTATAATGTAACAAGTGTTTAGGGTAAAGCCACATTTCCCCTGAGTGCTTACTGGAAGGACAGATTCTGAAGCACACTGTCCAACCATCTCGTCCTCTGTCGTCCCCTTCTCCTAGTGCCCTCCATCTTTCCCAACATCAAGGTCTTTTCCAGGGAGTCTTCTCTTCTCATGCGGTGGCCAAAGTATTGGATCCTCAGCTTCAGGATCTGTCCTTCCAGTGAGCACTCAGGGCTGATTTCCTTCAGAATGGATAGGTTTGATCTTCTTGCAGTCCACGGGACTCTCAAGAGTCTCCTCCAGCACCATAATTCAAAAGCATCAATTCTTTGGCGATCAGCCTTCTTGATGGTCCAGCTCTCACTTCCACACATCACTACTGGGAAAACCATAGCTTTAACTATACGGACCTTTGTCGCCAAGGTGATGTCTCTGCTTTGTAAGATGCTGTCTAGGTTTGTCATTGCTTTTCTCCCAAGAATCAGGCGTCTTTTAATTTCTTTTTTCTTTTTTAAATCATTTTTATTAGTTTTCCAATGAAAGAATACAGAATAAAATACAAGCAAAGAACACATTAGAAAGAAAAGAAAAATACAGATAAAAATACATCAAAAAACATAAAAATACAAAAAACTTTTTACATCCTTTACTAATATAATTCTTGTATCAGTGACTTCCTCCTTCCCTCCCTCCTCGTTTCTAGTAATAACTATATCAGCGCTCTCATTTTCAACATTCTTCACTTTTTCTAATACCAAACATCATATAATTATTATCAACTGCATTCTTCTCATAATTCTTTACTCTTATACATTAAATCGTATATACTTAAAAAACACATGTCTTTCTCCTTACTTCTTTAAACTAATGCTTCTATAGTTTCTTTGTACTTCCACTCCCTTGCTACCCAGTTTTTATCTTATAATTCTTTTCCAGATATGTCTTAAATTTCTTCCAGTCTTCTTCTGTCTTCTCTCTTCCTCTGTCGCGGATTCTCCCAGTCAGTTCAGACAGTTCCATATATGCTATCAACTTCATCTGCCATTCATCAATCGTCGGAAGATCTTCTGTTTTCCAAGTCCTTGCTAATACAATTCTAGCAGGTGTTGTGGCATACAGAAAAAAGTAATGTCTTTCTTTGGCAACGATACCGAGTAAAAAGGCCTCTGGTTTTTTGACAAATGTGTTTTTAAACACCTTCTTCAACTCATTATAAATCTTATCCCAGAAGCTTTTCACTCGGGGGCAGGTCCACCATATATGGAAAAAGGTCCCTTCCGATTCTTTACATTTCCAACACTTATTGTCTTTTTTATGATAAATCTTTGCCAATTTCACTGGCGTAAGATACCATCTATACATCATCTTATATAGATTTTCTTTCAAAACATTACAAGCAGTGAAATTCATGTTACATTTCCAAAACCTTTCCCAGTCTTCTATCATAATATTATGACCTATATCCTTTGCCCAATCAATCATAACCGATTTTGTTTGTTCATCCTTGTATGCCATTCCAACAACAATTTATACATTCTTGACAAATTTTTAGCCTTGGGTTCTAACAATTCTGTTTCCAATTTAGACTTTTCACGTTGAAAACCAATTTTCTTATCTATTCTATACAATTCATTAATCTGATGATACTGCAACCAATCACACAATTGATCTTTTATCTGGTCATATGGTTTTAACTTTATCTGTTCATCCACTTCTGTTAATAAATCCTTATATTTTAACAATTTTTCTTCCATATTCAACTTTTTCTTGGTTTTTGCCTCTAGGGTGATATCCACCTGGGTGTTTTCCTTTCTATCAGATCTTTATATCTAATCCAAACATTAAACAACAATTTTCTTATAATATGACATTTAAAACCATAATGAACCTTGACCTTGTTGTACCAAAGATATGCGTGCCAACCAAATGCCAACCAGGCGTCTTTTAATTTCGTGACTGCTGTCACCATCTGCAGTGATCAAGGAGCCCAGGAAAGTAAAATCTCTCACTGCCTCCATTTCTTCCCCTTCTATTTGTCAGGAGGTGATGGGACCAGTGGCCATGATCTTAGTTTTTTTGATGTTGAGCTTCAGACCATATTTTGGACTCTCCTCTTTCACCCTCATTAAAAGGTTCTTTAATTCCTCCTCAATTTCTGCCATCAAGGTTGGGTCATCAGCATATCTGAGGTTGTTGATATTTATTCCGGCAATCTTAATTCCAGCTTGGGGTTCATCCAGTCCAGCCTTTTGCATGATGAGTTCTGCATATAACTTAAATAAGCAGGGAGACAATATATAGAACCTTGTCGTACACCTTTCCCAATTTTGAACCAATCAGTTATTCCATATCCAGTTCTTACTGTAGCTTCTTGTCCCACATAGAGATTTCTCAGGAGACAGATGAGGTGATCAGGCACTCCCATTTCTTTAAGAACTTGCCATAGTTTGCTGTGGTCGACACAGTCAAATACTTTTGCATAGTCAATGAAGCAGAAGTATTTATTTTTCTGGAACTCTCTTGCTTTCTCCATAATCCATCGCATGTTTGCTATTTGGTCTCTGGTTCCTCTGCCCCTTTGAAATGCAGAATTTTAAGCATAACCTTGCTAGCGTGTGAAATGAGCGCAATTGTGTGGTAGTTGGAGCATTCTTTGGCACTGCCCTTCTTTGGAATTGGGATGTAGACTGATCTTCTCCAATCCTCTGGCCATTGCTGAGTTTTCCAAACTTGCTGGCATATTGAGTGTAGCACCTTAACAGCATCATCTTTTAAAATTTTAAATAGTTCAGCTGGAATACCATCACTTCCACTGGCCTTGTTATTTGCAGTGCTTTCTAACGCCCATTTGACTTCACTCTCCAAGATGTCTGGCTCAAGGTCAGCAACCACACTACCTGGGGTGTACGAGACCTCCATATCTTTCTGGTATTATTCCTCTGTGTATTCTTGCCACTTCTTCTTCATGTCTTCTGCTTCTGTTTCTTTCTACTTTTGTCCTTTATTATGGTAATCTTTGTATGAAATGTTCCTTTCATGTCTCCAATTTTACTTTTAGCAGACAACTGAAGGCGGCCCTGTTTAGGGAAGTTTTTAATGTTTAATGCTGTACTGTTTTAATATTCGGTTGGAAGCCGCCCAGAGTGGCTGGGGAAACCCAGCCAGATGGGTGGGGTATAATAAATTATTATTATTATTATTATTATTGAACAGATCTCTGGTTTTCCCCATTCTATTGTTTCCCTCTATTTCTTTGCATTGCTCATTTAAGAAGACCCTCTTGTCTCTCCTTGCTATTTTTTGGAAATCTGTATTTTGCTTGCCTCCTCTCCCCCACTATTTGTAAGGCCTTGTTGAACAGCCATTTTGCTTTCTTGCATTTCCTTTTCCTTGGGATGGTTTTCGTTGCTGCCTCCTGTATAATGTTACGAGCCTCCATCCATAATTCTTCAGGCACTCTGTCCACCAAATCTAAAGCTTTAAACTTGTACCTCACTTCCACTGAGTATTCATAAGGGAGTTGATTTAGATTGTGTCTTACTGGTCCAGTGGTTTTTCCTACTTTCTTCATTTTAAGCTGGAATTAAGCTGATGATCTGAGCCACAGTCAAGTCCAGGTCTTGTTTTTGCTGACTGTATAGAGCTTCTCCATCTTTGGCTGCAGAGAATATAATCAATCTGATTTCGATACTGCCCATTTGGTGATATCCATGTGTAGAGTAGTCTCTTGTGTTATATATATATCTATATATATAAAAATATATATATAGATATATATATAAAGCTTTAAAACCTACTGAGTTGTGTGAATATATCATAGTGTGATCCATGACATCAGTCCAGCTGCTTAAGCAGTTGGGAATACATCACTGTGTGATCTATGACATCAATTTAGCTTCTTAAGCAAGAAACCAGAAAATCTTAGCTTTCTTTTTTTAGAGTGTTATTATAGTCCTTATGCTTTAAAAGAACACGGTTGCTCTTACAAGTCTGATTCATGGGGCTCAGATACTGTATAATTGTACAGATTTCCTAATTTTCTCCCCTTGAGTTCATAAATTCTCAGCTTAAATTTACATACACATATTTCAATGCACTGAAATTGGGGTGTGTGTGTGAGGTAACAAACTTTGGTTCACACAGATCCAAGCTCAGATATTCTGAGTTTAACTACATTGTACTAAACTTTGATTTTGTGTACCATTCTCGGATGGCACTACAGTATTCATTCCACCAGCATTGTTAGGCTTATGAGAAGTGGGATTTTGTAGCGCAAAGCCTAGAAGAACTGAATGCAGTAGTTTTAGGAATCCCCTCGGGAACTTTGAGAAGAAGATGCAGAGTTTGAGGCAGAAATGCTACTGTGGCGCTGCTGCTGCTCTGGGAAGGAGAGGGGGGAAGGGGGCTGGGAGCCTCCCGCCTTCCTTCTGCCCCTGGGCGAGCTGACCTGGCACCCCGCGCCACCCAGCCTGGGCCTAGACTGAGACTGCCCTGCCTAGGCGAACCCTCGGGCGGGGGAAGCGCGCCGCGCCAGCAGCTCTTGATGCTTGTACTGCCGCGTTGCGCGCGTGCGTCCGCGTGCCGGGCTCCCCACTCGCCGCCCCTTCGCCGCTGCCGAGCGCAGGTCAGGAGAGGAGAGAAGGAAGGGGTGCAGTCCTTCTCCTGCATTGCTCGGCTCCCGGGAGCGAGGACGTTGGCAGGGGCTGATTGTCGCCGCCTGCAGCTAGTGCGGCCGGTGAGTCGCCAGCGCGAGAGAAAGAGAGGAGGAGGGGCGGGGCGGGTTCATTCTCTCTCTCTCTCTCTCTCTCTCTCTCTCTCTCTCTCTCCCAACCCGGGGGGCGCGCGCTCCTCCCCCTGCCTTGCCGGAGGGCGCGACGGGGAGCTGCAGGGAGGGCGCGGCGCGGCGGGCGGGAACGCCGAACTCGCGCTCCGCCGGGCTTCTGCTCCACCTCCCCCCGCCGGCACTGCCGCTCTCGGCCACAGCTGCGCGGCCCCCCCTGCCTACGCCCATGGCCACAACCCAGACAGGACCATGGCCTTTGGTTCCTCAGAAGGACTGAGTTGCATTGGAACAACATCCACTTTGCCAGAAAGGGCATAAGCAGGGCAGGCAGCTGGTGAACGGCCAAATTCCCCACT
The DNA here is from genome assembly GCF_963506605.1 of Zootoca vivipara. Taxonomy (NCBI): domain Eukaryota; kingdom Metazoa; phylum Chordata; class Lepidosauria; order Squamata; family Lacertidae; genus Zootoca; species Zootoca vivipara. The sequence goes on from NC_083276.1 coordinate 112,189, forward strand.
CCATGTTGGTTGCAGAAGACGTGTGAGCCGACTGTGACCCAAGGAAGCCTCTCCTCCCAGACAGACGTGGGGACGGAGCCATTCCAAATGTGTTACGAGTACGGTACTTCCTATGAGATAGAAATGTACCTACAGAATAAAGGATTTATTTCTGCCTAGATATTGCTTATTTATGTAGCCAAAGCCATTACAAAGCAAGACACATAGAAACAAAACAAAATACACCACACAATTAAACTAAGAAGAATTTCACTGAGCATCCCCACAAACCTCTCATTAAAGGCGAAGCACCCCCCCCCTTTGAGAAGTGCAAAGGGAGCGTGGCCTAATGGAAAGAAAGCACGAATGGAAAGAAAGCGCGGAGGGGCGGGAAGCCAAGAAGTGGCTCTCGCGCTTCTGCCCCGCCAATGGCCGCGTCCGAAGATTCCCCACCCTTTTCTTCATTTTGCCTGAGGCACTGAAAAGGGCAGGAAGAAGACGGCGAAGAGCGCCATGGCGGGGCGTCGGCGGGTGTCCCTTGCGCCCTTCGCGGGTCCCTCAAAGTTATCCCACAGAAGTCGAGGAGGGCCCGGGCCCCAAACAAGCAAGTCTGCGGCCCCTCAGGCGGGCAGCCCACCTGTGCCCCTGCCTGCACCCAGCAGAGGAGCTGGTCCCCCCACCTCATAGTGGAAACTATAAGCAAGTGTGAGGAGGCAAGGAGACGAATCCCAGCAGCCATGGACAGCCAGGACAGGCTCCCACAGAAGCCCTGGACTGGATAGTCGAAGGGCTGAAGGAAAGAAAGGAAGGAAGACATTCTCCCTGGTTACTTCCAAGCCTACAGGAGCTTTGGGTGTTTGGTCTGGCTTGTTTTGGGTGCCACAGGACTCCTCTGGTGCCTCTCCAAGAGTCGGATGCAGCAGCATCAGATGGGTGCCATTTGAAGACTTGTCATCTGGACTCTGCCCTGTGGGTCGTGCCCACTCCTGAACCCAGAAAGCACCAGGGGTCCTCCTCCTCGTCAGCTGCTGGTGGCCTCTCTTGCCTCGTCCACTGGCCCCCACCCGCCCCATCTGACTACCTTTCAGGCACAAAATCTACCGTAACTCCTCTGTGGGGAGATAATGTCATGTTCCCCCTGTCAAGAGCAGAGATTTAGAAATAATCACCAGTATGAAAGTGCTTATGTCATTTGAGTAGGATTAGGCTGAAATAGAAACCATGGAGATGAGGAATTCTATCTCTCGCAATCAAATTAAAGCGTTTCTGCCTTTTGTGAAATGCCAGGCTTCATTTGCCTTAATAGGTTGTGACACCCCTTCATGGATCAATGCCTTGTCGTGGCGAAGGGGCTTGAATAACTCAGAGAAGCTATGAGCTATGCCATGCAGGGCCACCCAAGATGGACAGGTCATAGTGGAGAGTTTTGACTAAACGTGATCCACCTGGAGAAGGAACTGGCAAGCCACTCCAGTAACCCTGCCAAGAAAACTCCATGGACAAAGACAACAGGCATATAAAAGTTATGACGCTGGAAGATGAGCCCCTCAGGTCGGAAGGCGTCCAACATGCTACTGAGGAAGAGCGGAGGACAAGTACAAGTAGATTCAGAGCTGATGAAGCGGCTGGGCCAAAGCCGAAAGGACGCTCAGTTGCGGATATGCCTGGAAGCGAAAGGAAAGTCCGATGCTGTAAAGAAAAATATTGCATAGGAACCTGGAATGTAAGAACCATGAATGGAGGTAAGCTGGATGTGGTCAAAAATGAGATGACAAGAATAAATATCGACATCCTGGGCATCAGTGAACTAAAATGGAAGGGAATGGGCGAATTCAGTTCGGATGACTATCATATCTACTACTGTGGGCAAGAATCCCGTAGTAGAAATGGAGTGGCCCTCATAGTCAACAAAAGAGTGGCAAAAGCTGTAATGGGATGCAATCTCAAAAATGACAGAATGATCTCGATACGAATCCAAGGCAGACCTTTTAACATCACAGTAATCCAAGTTTATGCACCAACTACCGGTGCTGAAGAAAGTGAAATTGACCAATTCTATGAAGACCTACAACACCTTCTAGAAATGACACCAAAGAAGGATGTTCTTCTCATTACAGGGGATTGGAATGCTAAAGTAGGGAATCAAGAGATAAAAGGAACAACTGGCAAGTTTGGCCTGGGAGTTCAAAATGAAGCAGGGCAAAGGCTAATAGAGTTCTGTCAAGAGAACAAGCTGGTCATCACAAACACTCTCTTCCAACAACACAAGAGACGACTCTACACATGGATATCACCAAATGGGCAGCATCGAAATCAGATTGATTATATTCTCTGCAGCCAAAGATGGAGAAGCTCTATACAGTCAGCAAAAACAAGACCTGGAGCTGACTGTAACTCAGATCATCAGCTTCTTATAGCAAAATTCCAGCTTAAACTGAAGAAAGTAGGAAAAACCACTGGGCCAGTAAGATACAATCTGAATCAAATCCCTTATGAATACACAGTGGAAGTGAGGAACAGGTTTAAGGATTTAGATTTGGTGGACAGAGTGCCTGAAGAACTATGGATGGAGGCTCGTAACATTATACAGGAGGCAGCAACGAAAACCATCCCAAGGAAAAGGAAATGCAAGAAAGCAAAATGGTTGTCCAACGAGGCCTTACAAATAGCGGAGGAGAGGAGGCAAGCAAAATGCAAGGGAGATAGGGAAAGATACAGGAAACTGAATGCAGATTTCCAAAAAAACAGCAAGGAGAGACAAGAGGGTCTTCTTAAATGAGCAATGCAAAGAAATAGAGGAAAACAATAGAATGGGGAAAACCAGAGATCTGTTCAAGAAAATTGGAGATATGAAAGGAACATTTCGTACAAAGATTACCATAATCAAGGACAAAAGTGGTAAGGACCTAACAGAAGCAGAAGACATCAAGAAGAGGTGGCAAGAATACACGGAGGAATTATACCAGAAAGATATGGAGGTCTTGTACACCCCAGGTAGTGTGGTTGCTGACCTTGAGCCAGACATCTTGGAGAGTGAAGTCAAATGGGCCTTAGAAAGCACTGCTAATAACAAGGCCAGTGGAAGTGATGATATTCCAGCTGAACTATTTAAAATTTTAAAAGATGATGCTGTTAAGGTGCTACACCCAATATGCCAGCAAGTTTGGAAAACTCAGCAATGGCCAGAGGATTGGAGAAGATCAGTCTACATCCCAATTCCAAAGAAGGGCAGTGCCAAAGAATGCTCCAACTACCGCACAATTGCGCTCATTTCACACGCTAGCAAGGTTATGCTTAAAATTCTACAAGGCAGGCTTAGGCAGTATGTGGACCGAGAACTCCCAGAAGTGCAAGCTGGATTTCGAAAGGGCAGAGGAACCAGAGACCAAATAGCAAACATGCGCTGGATTATGGAGAAAGCTAGAGAGTTCCAGAAAAACGTCTACTTCTGCTTCATTGACTATGCAAAAGCCTTTGACTGTGTCGACCACAGCAAACTATGGCAAGTTCTTAAAGAAATGGGAGTGCCTGATCACCTCATCTGTCTCCTGAGAAATCTCTATGTGGGACAAGAAGCTACAGTTAGAACTGGATATGGAACAACTGAGTGGTTCAAAATTGGGAAAGGAGTACGACAAGGTTGTATATTGTCTCCCTGCTTATTTAACTTATATGCAGAATTCATCATGCGAAAGGCTGGACTAGATGAATCCCAAGCCGGAATTAAGATTGCCGGAAGAAATATCAACAACCTCAGATATGCAGATGACACAACCTTGATGGCAGAAAGCGAGGAGGAATTAAAGAACCTTTTAATGAGGGTGAAAGAGGAGAGCGCAAAATATGGTCTGAAGCTCAACATCAAAAAAACCAAGATCATGGCCACTGGTCCCATCACCTCCTGGCAAATAGAAGGGGAAGAAATGGAGGCAGTGAGAGATTTTACCTTCTTGGGCTCCTTGATCACTGCAGATGGTGACAGCAGTCACGAAATTAAAAGACGCCTGCTTCTTGGGAGAAAAGCAATGACAAACCTAGACAGCATCTTAAAAAGCAGAGACATCACCTTGCCGACAAAGGTCCGTATAGTTAAAGCTATGGTTTTCCCAGTAGTGATGTATGGAAGTGAGAGCTGGACCATAAAGAAGGCTGATCGCCGAAGAATTGATGCTTTTGAATTATGGTGCTGGAGGAGACTCTTGAGAGTCCCATGGACTGCAAGAAGATCAAACCTATCCATTCTTAAGGAAATCAGCCCTGAGTGCTCCCTGGAAGGACAGATCATGAAGCTCAGGCTCCAATACTTTGGCCACCTCATGAGAAGAGAAGAATCCTTGGAAAAGACCCTGATGTTGGGAAAGATTGAGGGCACTAGGAGAAGGGGACGACAGAGGACAAGATGGTTGGACAGTGTTCTCGAAGCTACGAACATGAGTTTGACCAAATTGCGGGAGGCAGTGCAAGACAGGAGTGCCTGGCGTGCTATGGTCCATGGGGTCACGAAGAGTCGGACACGACTAAACGACTAAACAACAACAGGTTGTGACAACTTAGGCTTTGGTGAAATCCTCTTAGTAAGAATGTTAGGTGGCTTCTTTGTTCTCCACCCTGTAATCATGGAGCTAAGAACAAAGGTGACATCTCTTGCCTTTGTAGAAGCACTAATAGCGCCTTGTGCAAGTGTGGAATAGTTTTAGCTTTTGCATAGTCATATCCGTTTCTCAATGTATGCAGCATGCAACTCTGGATAACCTGAATTAAGAAAGAAGGATTACGGGGGGGAAAGACCCCAAAGTTTCAAGCAGTGTGATACCAAGGTTTTGTGAAGTCAGGAGTCCTGCAAGGGGCACCCAGGCATATAGTGCTTACTCTTGAAATGAGCCACCTGCTGCAAATTTCATACATTACTCCAATGAAACATCAGGAACAACTACTGGGTAAGATCCCATGGTCAGAAATACTCAGAGAGAATTGATTGGTGGTCCAAGATTGATGGGAGTTTCCTTAAGATGAAAAAATATTGAAGGTCCAAATGCAGGCAATTCCAACAAGAAATAAAAGTGGGAGGCATCTAAGGAAACCTGTGTGGCTGCATAAGGAGCTGACAGATGAACTGAGAGTTAAGGGAATGTATAAGAAATGGAAGAACAGAGAAATCACAAAGGAGGAGTATACACAAGTAGCCAACAGATGTATGGTGAATGTCAGGCGGGCTAAAGCTCAGTATGAGCGCAGGCTTGCAAGAGAGGTTAATAATAATAATAATAATAATAATAATAATAATAATAATAATAATAGCTTATTCAGCTATGTTCGATGGAAGAGGAAGAACAAGCAAGTGGTAGGTCACCTGCATGGAGAAGACAGAGAAATGCTCTTGGGTGACAGAGAGAAGGCGGAACTGCTCAACATCTACTTTTTCTCTGTCTTCACGCGAAAGGAAAGCAATGACCAACCTAGTGACAAAAGAAATGATGCAAAAAAGGAGTAGCAGCCCATGAAAGGAAAGGAGGTAGTAAGGGGACATCTAGTTATGGTACTTTAAATGAATTCAGATTCCAGGGCCTGATGAGCTGCATCCAAGGGTACTAAAGGAGCTTGCGGGTGTAATCTCAGCCTTGGTGATCTTTGAGAATTCTTGGTGAACAGGTGAGGAGGTGGTCAAATGTCCCCATTTTCAAAAAGGGAGAAAAAGAAGACCCAGGTAACTACTGACTAGTGAGCATAACATCAATACCAGGACAGGTCCTAGAACAGATAATTCAACAGTCAATCTATGAGCACTTAGAAAAGGATGCTGTGATTACTAAGACCCAGCATGGGTTTCTCAAAAATATGTCATGTCAGACCAATCTAATTTCTTTTTTTGATGGAGTTACAGGCTTTTCTGGATCAGGGGAATGCTGTGGACATAGTGTATCTTGATTTCAGTAAAGCTTTTGATGAAGTCCCTCATGATGTTCTTGAGAGGAAGCTGGTAAAATGTGGGCTAGATGAGATAACTGTTAAGTGGATTTATAGCTGGTCTACTTACTGAACCTAAAGAGTACTCATTAATGGTTCCCCATCATGCTGGGGGGAAAGTGAGAAGTGGGGCGCTGCAGGATTCTGTCCTGGGCCCATAGTCTTTATAAATGACTTGGATGAAGGAATTGAGGGGATGCTCACCCAATGACACCATACCAGGAGGGATAGCTAATGCTACAGAAGACAGAATTGGGATTCAAGATGACTTTAACAGATTGGAGAAAACTGGGCCAAAACAAACAAAATGCATTTCAATAGGGACAAAGGTAAGCTTCTACACTTAGGCAGGAAGAACCAGATGCACAAATATAAGATGAGGAACACCTAGTTGCCTACATGTGAAAATGATCTAGGGCGTCACAGAGCAAACCGGCAACACTCTTCAATGTTGGAGTTAATTCTTTATTGCAAATACACAACCCTTCACAGATTTTGCTGAGTGTCAGATCTAATGAGCAGCTCATCCCCGGTAGGTCTTACCTCATCAATCAATTGCAGAGTCACAGCTTTCCCACAGCCATCGAAGTCTCATCCTCTCCAGGGCTTCCCCCAAGCAATCTGAGACTGTGTGCATGGAACCTGCTGCTCCTCCTCACGTTTCAACCCTCTTTTGGTTCTGGGAGATGGGAGGGGAGCTTGTTGCAGCAGGAGGGGGAGACTCTCCACCTGTGTAGATCATTGGGTGATCATTATGTGGTCCATGGCAGTGTGATCCATCCATGCCCCCCCCAATTGCTCTGATTGACCAAAGCCAAGGGATTGAGTCCATGAGTGGACTAGAAGTGCCCATCATAATGAAGCTTGAACCCCCAAGATCCCAGACTGCTGCCAAAGCACTTGGTCTACACCACTCGACTGCCCATGCCTGGCACTTGTGACTGAAATTATTAGAGGCACTTTGCCCAGTGAGTCCCAGGCAGCAAATGGCACATGGTTGCAGTTTCTGGGCAAAGGCTCTGTGTCCAACAGCCCCTCATGATGAAGTGTAGGCCTGGTTACGGAGAAGGAGCCATTTCACGTGTCGTAAAGTGTCAGTGTGACGCTTCTTGGTCTGCGCGTTAATCATGGCCCCACTGCTCAGATTTATGCACACCATAAGTGCCTCCCTTTATTCCATAATAAATCTTGCAACTTCTGCTCCTGCTTTGGCCATAATAAAGAGAGGTTTTAATGGCAATTGTGAGTTCCAGAAATGAAACTCTCAGCATGCCATTATCCTCAGTCTTGATTACCTCAAAACACCTTGAACATCTCAGCACTGATAAATTGGGCACCTTGATTCCCCTAATTCAATGATAATAGAACCATTTTTTAAAAATGCAGCTCCTGAATTTTGAAACATTCTTTGTTCTAACAATTCGTTCTCATGAATTATTTTGCTTCATTAATTTCATACATAAATTACATTTGAATCATTCTGTTGCTGAGCAAAACACTTGGAGATTAAATGTATTGTGCACACGAGATGCTGATGCTGTACATGGACACATTCATCAACCCTCCCATTTTCTCCTATCTGGTCATGCATCACATATTGATCACATTCTTGTTTCAGCCACTCAAATGACTTCAGGGCTGTGCCTTGGAAGCCCACAGGGGTGGGGCAGGGGATGAAGACAGGACAGGGTGACCCCATCACAACATGAGCCTGTGAGGTGGCCCATGACCAATACTCGAGCCACTCCATCACTCCAGTCCTCAGCAATGTTATTGGTATAAGGCAGGTGAATTGTGGCTGGTGAAGAGCACTTGGCAGACCTCTCAGTGTGGCAGGTGAGAAGGCCAGCTGGATTCCTGAGCTGGTGAGCCTTCCAACTTAGTGTCACTGATGGACTCTGGGATTGTGGCACTCCAGATGCAATTCATCAGGCCCAGAGAAAGATTGGGATTCATTCCGAATGCCTAGGAGTTTTCCTTACTGACCACAGGCTGTCCTTGGTTGACCTACCTCTTCCTTGGTTGTCCTCTTCCTCTAAACATAGTCCCAAAGCCCCTTCCTCCCCTCTAGGTGCCAGCTGGTGGCAGCAGAGCCTACCAGAAAGTGCTCTCAACCGTAGGAGATACAGCAAGGGAAAAAGATTTTACATAGGGAAGCGTGTTGTAAATAATAGGAAGTAAATCCTTCTTTAATCCTTTCCCCCCCTCTTTTCTTATTCCTTTTTCCCCTTTATTTTTCGAGCATATGTATTTTTGTGTTTATGTATGAATGGATTTTTCTACTTATATATTTTCTTTGATTTTTTTATTGAAATTTTGAATTCTGCATTTTTAATTTTTTTTGAATAAAGAATTTTTAAAGTTTTTTTTTAAAAAAACACACAGAACGTGCTCTCAACCGAGATGAGTGCCCCCGCATGAAGGGAGCATACCTCTGGTGTTTTATAAGGATGAAGAATGGGCTACTTTTGCCCCTCATGACAAGGAGGGCCCTTTTGATTACACCTTGTCAACCACAAGGCTCTCTGAAATGTGTCTGCCAAGGTTGTGGCTAAGCCCTTCCTCCAAGATGTAAAGAATTAGCCACACGTTAGTGGACTTATTGAATCCTTTCTGAGTCATTAAACTGTCATCTGCACATCATGTCTTTTGGGTTCACTTGCCAGCAACACCGAAGGGAAGGTTCACTCAGGAGTAACCTCCGCTGGTGTGCCGACAGACCCCTTCAAATGCTCCCTTCCGCCACTGGCTGTGGCATTGTCCAGAACCACCATAGCACAGCTTCTGTCCTGTACAAATGTGCGGTGTCCCAGTCCTCCTCCCCTGCTGGCGCTGCTCTGTGGGAATGTCTGGCTGCTCCACATGCCTGTGTGTTGCCCAAGGTGAATCAGCACCACTTTTGCTGGGAGCAGTCAGCCATTCCATGGGAACTCCAGGCTGGGCCACAAGATCTGATCACCCCCCAAAGACCTTGCCTACTTGCACAGGCACTCCTGTCACTGTTCTTGGAGGGGCAGGAAACAAAACTTTTGGTTTGCTTATCAAGACACCCCCCAATCTCTCCCACAAAGGGAACAAAAGCTCCACATAAAAACATTGGAAGAGCCTGCTGGGGTCCAGCTTCCTTTCCTCAGTGGCCAGCCAGATGCCTCAAAGAGAAGCCAGGAAGAAGAATCATAGAATCATAGAATCATAGAGTTGGAAGAGACCACAAGGGCCATCCAGTCCAACCCCCTGCTGAGCAGGAAACACCTGCTTGAACACAAGAGCTCCTTCCTCTCCTGTGGATCCTAGCAGCTGGTGTTTGGAAGCATTGCTGTCTCCCCCATGGCTATTGGCCTTTGATAGCCCTCCTCTCCCCCATGAATTTGTCTAATCCACTTTTAAAGCCACCCAAGATGGTGGTCATCCCTGCCTCCTGAGGCAGAGAGTTCCATAATTGGCTTTACCCTTTGAACTAGGGTGCCTTGTAAATCTGGATGGACTGACGGATGGGAGACAATGGGGGCCCAGACTTGCCTGGAAGGAGAAGATGATTCAAGAAGTCAGGACAGAATTCCCTCCTCAGCCCCAGGAGGTCCTGGTTACAGGAACACTGGAGCAAACACAGCCACGTCTCAGCCCTTGGAGGTGGGGGGGGGGCTTTGCTTCAGGGCTGCAGTTATTAATTACTGGCATTTATTATTCTTGTCAGCCTCTTAATGCCCATTAGATTTTTCAATAGAAGCACTGCAATAAAAGTACAGTTCTTTGGATGGTTTATGATGCATGTTAATGAGGACACACAAAGGCCTTCTCAGTTATGTACTTTCTGTTCTGGAAGACAGACGTTCCTGGGAAAGGTGGTGGCTGCGGTTGCACAGGGTGTCTGGCCAAAGCCAAGTTGCCATGTTTTCAATTAAGTAGTCTTGCAAGGAGTGATGCTCCTGAGTGAAAGGACACCAGAGTCAGTTGGTGAGAGTTGGCCAGGGCCCCTGTTAGGACAGCCACATGTGTATCCCCTTCCCCCTGAAAAAGAAGTGGTAAGAGGACAGGGACCTGCATAAAACTTGCCTATGTTAACTTCAAGGCATAGTTACAGATTTATAAATATTTATTATGCTTTGTAGAAACTCTGTGGTGCGGAAGGGTATGACTTGGGACTCAGCTACATCAGCAAAAAAATTAAAATGTTTTAAATGTGTTATAACAACGTGATTTCCCTGGTCCTGAATGGGGTAACTGTGCCCCTGAAAGACCAGGTGCGCAGCCTGGGAGTCATTTTAGACTCACAGCTGTCCATGGAGGCACAGGTCAACTCCGTGTCCAGGGCAGCTGTTTATCAGCTCCATCTGGTACGCAGGCTGAGTCCTTACCTGCCCAGTGACTGTCTCTCCAGAGTGGTGCATGCTCTAGTTATCTCTCGCTTGGACTACTGCAATGCGCTCTACGTGGGGCTACCTTTGAAGGTGACCCGGAAACTACAACTAATCCAGAATGCGGCAGCTAGACTGGTGACTGGGAGCGGCCGCCGAGATCACATAACACCGGTCCTAAAAGACCTACATTGGCTCCCAGTACGTTTCCGAGCACAATTCAAAGTGTTGGTGTTGACCTTTAAAGCCCTAAATGGCCTCGGTCCGGTATACCTGAAGGAGCGTCTACACCCCCATCGTTCTGCCCGTACACTGAGGTCCAGCTCCGAGGGCCTTCTGGCAGTTCCCTCATTACGAGAAGCCAAGTTACAGGGAACCAGGCAGAGGGCCTTCTCGGTAGTGGCACCCACCCTGTGGAATGCCCTCCCACTAGAGGTCAAAGAGAACAATTACCAGACCTTTAGAAGGCATCTCAAGGCAGCCCTGTTTAGGGAAGCTTTTAATGTTTGATGGATTTCTGTATTTTAGAATTTCTGTTTTTTTGGAAGCCGCCCAGAGTGGCTGGGGGAACCCGGCCAGATGGGCGGGGTATAAATAATAAATTATTATTATTATTATTATTATTATTATTATTATTATTATTATGAGCTTTACAATGCATTTTCCTGAGACGTTTTTGGAATGTGTCTATAACCAGGCCAGGTGAACTTTGTGAGTGCCTGCTCACTAATGCACAGAGCATGGGAAATAAACAAGATGAACTTGAGCTCTTGGTACAGCAAACTAAATACGACATAATAGGCATCACTGAAACCTGGTAGGATGAGTCTCATGACTGGAATGTAGTAATAGAGGGATACAATCTATTTCAGAGAAATAGACCAAACAGGAAAGGAGGAGGAGTAGTGTTATATGTCAGGGATGTGTATACTTGTGAAGAGATCCAAGATTTAAAACTTCAAAGCCAATTTGAGAGTATCTGGGTCAAAATTAGGGGAGAGAAAAATAACAGTGATCTCATTGTGGGAGTTTACTATAGATCCCCAAGCCAAACTGAGGACACAGCTGATGCCTTCCTGGAACAGATGACCAAGCATTCTAAAGGAAGTGAGATAGTAGTAATGGGGGATTTCAACTATCCTGATATTTGTTGAATGTCAAACTCAGCCAAGAGCATAAGGTCGAACAGATTCCTCACTGGCCTTGCAGACAATTTCATTGTCCAGAAAGTGGGAGAAGCAACAAGAGGATTAGCCATTTTAGATCTGGTCCTAACCAATAGTGATGACCTGGTTAGTGGGGTAGAAGTGGCAGGAGCATTAGGTGGGAGTGATCATGCTCTTCTGGAGTTTATTATTCAGCGGAAAGGAGCAACCAAGCATACTAAGACTCAAATTCTAGACTTTAAGAAAGCCGACTTCAGAAAACTTAGGGAAACGCTGGGTGAGATCCCATGGACAGAAATACTAAAAGGGAAGGGAGTTCATGATGGTTGGGAGTTTGTTAAAAGGGAGATATTAAAAGCACAACTTCAGGCAATACCAATGAGACGGAAACATGGAAGGTGCCTAAAGAAGCCAGGGTGGCTATCTAAAGAACTTTTGACTGAGTTAAGATTTAAAAGGGATATGTACAGAAAATGGAAAAAGGGGGAAATCACCAGAGAGCTGCTCATTCATCTGATCCTCTTTTAAAGCCATCCAAGTTGGTGGCATCACTGCCTCCTGGGTGAGCAAGTCCCATACTTTAGCTCTCTGCGGGATGAAGAAGGACTTTCATTCGTCTGTCCTGAATCTTCCAGCCTTTGGCTTCATTAGATGTCCACAGGTTTGAGTGTTAGGAGAGAGGGAAGAGAACTTTTCTTCGTCCATTTTCTCCATGCCAGCCACCATTTTATGAACTTCTGTCATGTCGCCTCTTCCTTGCCTTTTCTTTAAAATTAAAAAAATGACTCCAGCACTGCAGCAAAGCAGCCAATTCAGCAGCCCAAGGCAGAGTGGATCAGAGCAGCAGCCCCATCAAAGGTGCCCTGACAATGTTTCACTTCTTTTGAATGGGATAATTACTTTGTTTGCATGTTAAAGTCTTGTTATTCTAATAGCTTCCTAATGCAATTAACAAGTTTATACTGCATTATGCAAAAATATATAGAGGCGGAAAGCAAGTGATGTAAAAGCAGCTTCCGTACCATCATAGTGTCGTGCTTAATCTGGAATGATTTGGGAGTAAGCTCCACACTTCCTGTTTTTGGCAGAGAGAAATTGCACCTGAGGCTTTGCTAAGCAGAAGGAGAAAATTTGACCAAAAAAGGTGATGGATTTTGAGATGTTGCCAAATAGGCTGGCTGGCTTTTCTTTCTTCCATCATTCACCTCACAAACAGCCTCTATTCATCATCATGCATATATTCCCCAGATTTCAACAAAGAGCTTGTTGTCTGTTAACTATCCAGCTGCAGCTGGTGGTTTTTCAGAAATTCAGTGGAAATGACTAGAGTTGGGTCTGCGGTTGTGTGAACACTTCAGAACTGGCTGACAGCCCAGCACCAGGAGTTAAAGGCTGGGCCCCTCAGAGCTCTCCTGTGCCTTTGGCCACCCAGAGGGACTATTACAATCAGAAGCACAGTCCTACACAGACAGGAATGGGAAATGGCCACATCATAAGTCAATAGGCACTGTCAGGGAGCCCCACTGGCCAAGAGGGGCTCAGGAGCTCCCTTTAGGCTCCCATTGGAGCACCAGCTGGACTTGCCCCATGCCGGGTGGGCATGGTTGTGGGGACGGGCCTTGTGGGTCAACCTAGGACCCATGTTGCACCTCATGAGACCTGAATGCCAGGCGTTCCCCACCACTGATCTAGCAACACCATGAACCAGGAAAATCTTAATGAACTGTAGAGTTGGAAGGGACCCCGAGGGTCATCTAGTCCTACCCCCTGCAATGCTGGAATCACAGCTAAAGTTCTTAAAAATCTCCAAGGAACGACGGTTCATAACCTTCCAAGGGAGACCTGTCCACTTGGACAGCTCTTGCCATCAGAAAGTTCTTCCTGATGCTGAGTCGGAATCTCCTTTCTTGTAGCTTGAAGTCATTGGTTTGAATCCTGCCCTCCAGAGCAGAATCCAAGGAAATGTTACTGAAGGTAAACCAAGAGATCATCACTTTGTAGGCTTTGAGGGTTTGGGGGAATGACATTTGACAGTGTGGTGTAGTGGGCAGTGTGGTGTAGTGGTTAAGAGCAGTAGACTCGTAATCTGGGGAACCGGGTTTGTGTCTCCACTCCTTCACATGTAGCTGCTGGGTGACCTTGGGCTAGTCACACTTCTCTGAAGTCTCTCAGCCTCACTCACCTCACAGAGTGTTTGTTGTGGGGGAGGAAGGGAAAGGAGATTGTTAGCCATTTTGAGACTCCTTCGGGTAGTGATAAAGCAGGATTTCAAATCCAAACTTCTTCTTCTTCTTCTTCTTCTTCTTCTTCTTCTTCTTCTTCTTCTTCTTCTTCTTCTTCTTCTTCTTCTTCTTCTTCTTCTTCCTCTTCCTCTTCCTCTTCTTCTTCCTCTTCTTCTTCTTCTTCTTCTTCTTCTTCTTCTTCTTCTTCTTCTTCTTCTTCTTCTTCTTCTTCCTCTTCTTCTTCTTCTCCCCCCCCCTTCTGTGTGGTGGTTCTACAGTAAGACTGAGGTCTATACAAAAGGATGGCTGATCTTGCCTACACATCTCTTTGGTGAGGCAGGTGTGTTGCCATGGCAACATGGCACTGGGGTAAGTGTCCAGTCATTTCCCCAGAGTCTTCAGGACAGTTTTGAATGGGACACAGCCTGCCTTCCCCTCACCCAGCAAAGGAATGCTGCTACCTAAGAGACACTGTGTGAAAAGAATAGGCGGGTCACTTTGGAGCCAGTCTGGGACAGAGTCAGAGACCTGGATTTGGAGACTCTGAGGAGCTAACTAGGGAACAACAACTAACTGCTTTCCTAGAAATAAGTGGGGGCTTGTTGGTCTCTAGGAGGCCGTTGCTGACCCTGATGGGGCCTCTTTGGCCTGTCTGCATGGATTTGGGACTGCCGGTATCTGTTGGAGTGTTTCAATTGCACTACCACTGATGTTCAACCTGTGTGTAAAAGGTCACAAGGGAACCAGACCCAGACCTTCAAATATTTGAAGGGCCGTCCCATGGAAGATGGAGCCAGCTTGTGTTCTGCTGCTCCAGAGGGGAGGGACCTGAACCGATGCATTCAAATTACAAGAAAGGAAGTTCAGCCTCAACATCAGGAAGAATTTCTGATGGCAAGAGTTGTTCAACAGTGAAACTCCCTTGGAAGGTGGTGGACTCTCCTTCCTTGGAGGTTTTGAAGTAGAGATTGTATGGGCACCTGTCTTGCATCATTTAGCTGTGATTCCTGTGATTCCTTAAAGAAATGGGAGTGCCTGATCACCTCATCTGTCTCCTGAGAAATCTCTATGTGGGACAAGAAGCTACAGTTAGAACTGGATATGGAACAACTGAGTGGTTCAAAATTGGGAAAGGAGTACGACAAGGTTGTATATTGTCTCCCTGCTTATTTAACTTATATGCAGAATTCATCATGCGAAAGGCTGGACTAGATGAATCCCAAGCCGGAATTAAGATTGCCGGAAGAAATATCAACAACCTCAGATATGCAGATGACACAACCTTGATGGCAGAAAGCGAGGAGGAATTAAAGAACCTTTTAATGAGGGTGAAAGAGGAGAGTGCAAAATATGGTCTGAAGCTCAACATCAAAAAAACCAAGATCATGGCCACTGGTCCCATCACCTCCTGGCAAATAGAAGGGGAAGAAATGGAGGCAGTGAGAGATTTTACCTTCTTGGGCTCCTTGATCACTGCAGATGGTGACAGCAGTCACGAAATTAAAAGACGCCTGCTTCTTGGGAGAAAAGCAATGACAAACCTAGACAGCATCTTAAAAAGCAGAGACATCACCTTGCCGACAAAGGTCCGTATAGTTAAAGCTATGGTTTTTCCAGTAGTGATGTATGGAAGTGAGAGCTGGACCATAAAGAAGGCTGATCGCCGAAGAATTGATGCTTTTGAATTCTGGTGCTGGAGGAGACTCTTGAGAGTCCCATGGACTGCAAGAAGATCAAACCTATCCATTCTTAAGGAAATCAGCCCTGAGTGCTCCCTGGAAGGACAGATCGTGAAGCTGAGGCTCCAATACTTTGGCCACCTCATGAGAAGAGAAGAATCCTTGGAAAAGACCCTGATGTTGGGAAAGATTGAGGGCACTAGGAGAAGGGGACGTCAGAGGACAAGATGGTTGGACAGTATTCTCGAAGCTACCAACATGAGTTTGACCAAACTGCGGGAGGCAGTGGAAGACAGGAATGCCTGGCGTGCTATGGTCCATGGGGTCACGAAGAGTCGGACACGACTAAACGACTAAACAACCTGCATTGTAGGGGATCGGACTAGATGACCCTTTGGGGTCTACAATTGGGGTCTCTGACCTGCCCCTGAAATTTCCCATCACCCTGAGAACTGGGACACATCTATCACAGCAATAAGTAAGGAAACAGTAGCAGCCAAGACCTGAATTTGCCCAGCAGGATTCAAAACAGAGCCTGCCTGCTGTGGGTGGATTCAGGGCAAGGCCCTTTGCTCCACATCCTGGCTAGGACCAGCCTATGTAGCTCTTAGGATGGGGCCTAAGTGGCATGCAGGGGCCCTGCCCTCTCCTTGCCCCCAAGCAAGGGGCCTTTCCAAACCACCATCCCCACCATAAGGCCTGATCCAGGTCTTTAGTCCTTATGTTGTATCCTGTGTCTATTTCTTGGTTCCTCATAACAGATTGGCAAGGCAAGTCTGCTGGGTACTTTCTCCTATATATACCCCCTGCACACAGCAACCCAGGGTGCACAGCCAGTTGGGGTCACTGGCCACATCCTGCACATCCCCAGTTGCTGGGGAAGAGCAGCCATGGGTGGCTTGCAAACCCCCTGCCAGGGGCACCTGCCTTCAGTCCTGAGCTTGCCATTGCAGAGTCCTTGCAGGGGAATCATAGAATCATATGGAGCACAGGCCAGGAGCCACTCTCAGGCCACTTGGGAGGCACCCAGCACCCTCCAGGTTAGGCTAGTTTTTAGTGCTGGGTGCTGATAGCCAAATTCTTTCCCTTCTCATTTTGCTGCTGAAGGAGACAAAGGCCAGCCAGCAGACGGCGCTGCTGCACCATGGATCTTCTTCTTCTTTGGTGATCCCTCGTATCCGAGTAAGATGTCTTCCATAAACACGGTTTTAACAATGAGTCCGTAAGTGACTGTGGAGGCCAGTTCTGGATCCATACTTCCTTCCACAGTGGGGACATTGGTTTCCGGGCGGGAGTTGATCACGGTGTGGATTTGCCAAGCGTGCCTTCCTCTTAGCACGTTTCTCCCTTGTGTCCTGTGTTCGAGGGTCTTCAAAGTCCACAACACCTTTGGTAAAGGCTGTTCTCCAACTGGAGCGCTCACAGGCCAGTTTCCCAGTTGTCAGTGTTTATACTACATTTTTTAAGATTTGCCTTGAGACAGTCTTTAAACCTTTTTTGTTGACCACTAGCATTACGCTTTCCATTTTTAAGTTCGGAATAGAGTAGTTGTTTTGGAAGACAATAATCAGGCATCCACACAACATGACCAGTCCAACGAAGTTGATGTTGAAGAATCATTGCTTCAACACTGGTGATCTTTGCTTCTTCCAGTACACTGATATTAGTTCGCCTGTCTTCCCAAGTGATGTGTAAAATTTTTCGGGGACACCGTTGATGGAATCTTTCGAGGAGTTGGAGATGGCGTTTATAAGTGGTCCATGTTTCATAAGCATATAGTAAGGTTGGTAGTACAATAGTTTTGTAAACAAGCATTTAGGTTTCCCTGCGAATGTCCTGGTCCTCAAACACTCTGCACTTCAATTGGGAGAAAGCTGCACTCGCAGAGCTCAGGCGATGCTGGATTTCGGCATCAGTGTTGGCCCTTGTGGAAAGGTAACTGCCTAGATAGGAGAAGTGATTGACATTCTCCAACGTTACACCACTGAGTTGGATTTGTGGCACTGCAGAGGGGTTGTTTTTTACTTGTTGGTGCAGCACTTTGGTTTTTTGGATGTTGAGTGATGCAAAGATATTTAGGATGGAGGTCATCCTCTGAGCGTACACAGACTACGTTGTCATCAGCACCACGGATACTGAGGACTTGGCAGTGGTTTGGGGACACACTGCCATAATCAGTATGAGCACTTTGCCTGGCTTCAATGAATGCTGAGCTGCACTGAGTTAACAATTTTGTACCTTTCTCAGGTTGAGAAGAGACAGAAATGAGAGAAGCTGGCTGACTGCGAGGCTCTCTTGCCCCACCCTGCAGTCTTTATGCCTTTTAAACGTTTTGTTTCCCTCCCTGGCAGGGTGTGTGTTGCCTGTGGTTGGCGGTGTGCCCACCAGCACCTCCTGTGGCCCCCAGGAAAGGTCCCCTCATCCCCCCTGCAGTTGAGCTCATCCGTCTGTCTCAGGATACAATGGGAGAGTGAGCCTTTGGGGGAGAAGTTAAACCATTGGAGAGTTTCTGTGTCTGCTGTGTCTCTCCAACTTGGGAAAGTCAGGTTTTGTTGCCTCTGGGGCAGATGAAGGCATCCGGTTGTGCTGCTGCAGATGCACTGGGCGTTTCTTCTCTCTGCGCTCCTCCCAGGGGTCATTCCTCCTCTGGTCACTGCTGTGAAAGTAGCGACTACCTGTCTGTCTCCAGGCGCTATTGTCATCTGCAAGGGATTTCCACATGGCGGGCTTGATGTTACCAGCCTTCATGTCACATTTGCAGGAATCCCAGCTAAAAGCACCCCTGACAGGTTGCTATCCAACCTCTGCTTAAAAACCTTCAGTGAAGGAGAGTCCGGATCTGCTTGCATAAGGATTATGTGGAGGTTGGGCTGCCTCTAGTCCATATTCAAGAGTCACTCTGATTTGTTTGTAGAGCAATGATGAGCCAAGATGCCTCCCTGCCCCTCCCTCCCTCCTGGTTTGCTTGTGTGTGTGTGTGTGTTGGGGGGGGGGAAGGTGCAGCTACACATCTTCCTATCAATCATTCATTCATCCTTCAACCAAAGTGGACCATTCTATTAGCCTCCACCCCCACCCCCTCACCGTGGAGGCAGACAGGCAGAACTTTCTTTCTGAAATAGGCAAAGCTACCCTGACCACCAAGAGTGGTTTCCTTTCCCCAAAGACTCCCCCTCCCTCCCAGCCAGGTGACCCTGCAGGCTTAGCATTTGCCCTGAGGTCAGTGGCAAGCATGGGTGTGGGGAGCCTGGTCTGGATAACCTTTTTGTTGCAGGTGATTCCTCAGGAGGCTTGAGGATGCCTGTTGGCTGCACAGGCTCCCCAAGCTCCTTCTGCTGGTGCCTCCTCACTCCCATCCCTGCTGCCATTAATTTAGGGAAGTTTTTAATTTCGGAAGTTTTATTGTGTTTTTATATTTTGCTGGAAGCTGCCCAGAATGCCTGGGGCAACCTAGTCAGATGGACAGCATTCTTCTTCTTCTTCTTCTTCTTCTTCTTCTTCTTCTTCTTCTTCTTCTTCTTCTTCTTCTTCTTCTTCTTCTTCTTCTTCTTCTTCGATTTGGGAGTTGAGCCAACAGCCACAAGGCTTTGGAGACTTCCCCCTGACCTTGAACTGACTGGGCTATAAATGGCCCAGCAGTGGCGCTGTAGGTTAAACCACAGAGCCTAGGGCTTGCCGATCAGAAGGTCAGCAGTTCGAATCCCCGCGACGGGGTGAGCTCCCATTGCTCAGTCCCAGCTCCTGCCAACCTAGCAGTTCGAAAGCACGTCAAAGTACAAGTAGATAAATAGGTGGGAAGGTAAACGGCATTTCCGTGTGCTGCTCTGGTTCGCCAGAAGGGGCTTAGTCATGCTGGCCACATGACCTGGAAGCTGTACGCCAGCTCCCTTGGCCAACAATGCGAGATGAGCACCACAACCCCAGAGTCAGTCACGACTGGACCCCACGGTCGGGGTCCCCTTACCTTTCCCTTTTACCTTGGTATGAAAGTGCTCTTCCATGGACTGGGCCGCTTTCTGGCTCTTCAGGGAGAGCCCTGTAAATATTTACAGCAGAGAGGAAGTGGGAGCAGTTGGGCTTCAGGAGGAGGAAGAGGGCCTGTGTTTGCTTTTGCCCTTGGCCTCTTTCCAAAGGAGCATGGACCCTGGTCAGGCGCTGCAGCCCTGAAATCTCCTGCTCCGTGGAGAGTTGGGGGCACATGCAGTGTGATCCTCAGCATGTCTACTTGGAAGTAAGATGAAGTGTGGACACGACTGCAGTGTGCAAAAGCTACAGAGGCCAATGGAGGAAGCCTTTTGGACTTCAAAAGGGCTGATCGTTCCGCCAATGAGCAGGAGCTGAGCATTTGCACAGGGGGATGGGAGGCCATAAATCTCTGCTATACTGTACTAAGGTCTGATTTCCTTTTTGAAATGGTTGTTCCTCCTCCCCGAATCTCCATAAAATATGCCATTATACGATGAGTGAGCTTCTAATTGCTCTTGAGAAAGGCTCATAATGCCCCAAAAGCACCTGAGATTTTTATAAGAGTGGAAAAATATATTTTAAAGATGTAAACGATTTTAAGATGATGGGATAAAAAGAGCACAGAGTGATTAAGGCTAACAATAGTGTGTGGCTGACTCTTAGTTCAGTGCCCGGCTGTTGTTCCCTCTGGGTGGATGGGGCTGTTCCCCCACAATGCCTTGCTCCATGTGCCTGGCTGGCAGAAGTGCGGTGTTCACTAGGTCATGGCAGCAAATCTCACAGTGGCAAGGAGTTCCATGGTTCACCAGTGGCCTCACCCTCATGCAGATATCAGCACAGGCTCATTCTCTCTCTCTGCCACCCCAACCACTCTGCTGCTCCAGAGAAGCGGACATGGAACAATGGATTCAAGCTACAAGAAAGAAGATTCCACCTAAACATTAGGAAGAACTTCCTGACAGTAAGAGCTGTTCGGCAGTGGAATTTGCTGCCAAGGAGTGTGGTGGAGTCTCCTTCTTTGGAGGTCTTTAAGCGGAGGCTTGACAGCCATCTGTCAGGAATGCTTTGATGGTGTTTCCTGCTTGGCAGGGGGTTGGACTGGATGGCCCTTGTGGTCTCTTCCAACTCTTCCAGATTCCATGATTCTAGGTTTATAAACGTGTCAGAGGATTCCACCTCTACAATTCTATGATTCTATGAATACGTGAGAAGTATTGCAAGGACTCTCAAGCTGAGCCTCTAGCCTCCCAGTAGAAAGCCTCGCTCGGTTTTACTGAGTTCCATCCAGGAGGCTGGAGGCTCAGCTTTGGAGTCGCGGGGGGGGGGGGTCGTCCTACCCCTGTACGTAGTGCACATACGCAGCTATGTTATGTAGCGACACTGCCCATGCACACTACGAGTGATGCCCCGCCCCCGGGTGCACAGCAATTTGCCGCCCTGGGTGATGCAGTGGCTTCGTACGCCGCTGATGATATGTACAATTTTATCACATGCAGAAAACAATATGTACGAACAAATCAGAGAGGGGAGCTGAGGGAAGTCCTTAGAGGGTGGGAGAGGGAGGGGGAAAGGGGTGGAATTGTAAGTGGCTATGTTATTGGTAATTTGTATTGTTCAAACATTCTTTTTCTTCAATAAAAATATATATTTTAAAAAATTCCTTCCAGTAGCTCCTTAGAGACCAACTAAATTTGTTATTGGTGGAAGTACTGGGAACCTTGGGAGGAAGTGATCATGTCCTCTTGGGTTTCATGATAGAGAGGCATGAGAAAGCTGAGAATGGTTGGACATGCACTCTGGACTTTAAGAAGATGCTGTTGGGAGACAGGGAAGGTGGAACTTTCCCGGGAAAGGGAAACAATGCTTAGGTGTGCCTAGATGAGTACCCCCACACTCCGCAGCTCTTTGAAGACTTCTGCACTTAGATGTTGAATGATGGGAAGGCCGGGTGGGCTAAGACTGCCCCCCCAGTCCAAAGGCTGAGTCTGGTGGTGGGTGCTAATGGGCCAGTGTGGTGTAGTGGTTAAGAGCGGTAGCCTTGTAATCTGGGGAATTGAGTTCGCGTCTCTGCTCCTCCACATGCAGCTGCTGGGTGACCTTTTGCTAGTCCCACTTCTCTGAAGTCTCTCAGCCCCACTCACCTCACAGAGTGTTTTTTGTGGGGGAGGAAGGGAAAGGAGATTGTGAGCTGCTTTGAGACTCCTTCGGGTAGTGATAAAGCAGGATATCAAATCCAAACTCTTCTTCTTCCTCTTCTAATGCCCCACACCTTGTTCCTTCCAAAGAGGCATCGACTGCCAGATGTTTCCGTTATGACTAGGAGGCGTCAAGCCATTAGCGCAACAGTTTCCACTCTCCTCAAGAACATTGATGCTGCTATCAGGCTCTGCCTCCAATGCATTAATTTCCCTGCTGCCATATGATGGATTTTGTATATTACCGTGTGCAGTGTGCTGTCATTATAAGCCTCCTGAAGGTGATCTGCCATTTCGTTTCTAATCCAAACCCAACCGCCTCACATCAAGGCCAAGAGCGGCTGTTGAGCAGGGGAGCAATGGGACGTGCCGCCCTGTCTTACCACTGCTGCTGCTGCTGTTGCCATCAGTGCTGGAGAAGCGGCTCCAGCATCGGACCCATTTCGGGTGAGATCTTGTGCGGTCAGCAAGATCACCCAGGTCGCACCTGAAATCGGTGCTGACCCTGGCGCTGCTTCTCTGCCAGTGGGGGAGGTTGTGGGGCACCCACAGGGGTTTCTGCCTTGGGGGCTTCTGTTGCCTGAGGCAGCAGCATCACCCTGTCTAATGGCTGGGTCGGCCCTGTTTCTGAGAACCTTCCCTTTCTGCATTTTTCACTTGGCAAGTGCAGATGGGTGGCTGAGTTCGGGGCTGCATTCTGCTCCCCACATCTTCCCCTCCAAGGTGTGGCTCTGGGGTAGCGGCTGCCCATCCTGTCTGTGGGGCCAGGGCAGGATGCTGAGGAGGGAGCAGATGTGGGCACCAGGGCCAGCCAGTGGCATGGAGAAAGAAGGGCCCCCCAGCCACACTGGCACCAGGAGTGCCAAGGCTGTTGGGGGCAGGAGCGAGGGTGGAGACTTGGCTGGGTCAGGCGCCCACGCTGTGTGGGGCGGCCAGAGCCACCATCACCCCTTTCCACCATGAGGCCCTTGGTGATAGCCCCCCTTGGGGACCCTGTGATCCCCCCAGCCTCAGCATTGCAGCACATCAACATGACAAACTATCCCATTCCCCTCTGGCTTAATAGCATCCCATCAAAATGCATCTTCCAACCTTAAAGAAAACTTCTTCTGTGTGAAAGATTTTTTTTTTTGCTTCATTTCCTTTGCAATTTCATTAATGTTTAATAAAAATAGATTATGAAAAATGTTTGGGGTGGTAATCTTCCTGAAATGATTATGTCTGTGGAGGTGGATCAGGTGCTCAAGGTAAAGGGAATGGATCTTCGCTGCTGTCTGTGGGAGCTGGGGGGGGGTAATTTATTTCCTGAGGGTTTGCTGATTGATTGGCAATGGAAGCCCAGCTTAGAAGGACCATATTTACTCAAATCTAATGCTCACCGGTTTTGGCCAGATTATGGTGTGAAAATTAAGGTGCACATTAGATTTGATGGCACACATTTACATTCGCCAGCAAATACTTTTTTGGGTTTCAAGTTCTGAAAATTGAGGTGCACATTAGATTCGATGGTGCCTTAGACGCGAGTAAATGCGGCAATTCTTGAGATGCTGAGTGGCCAGTGAAGGAAGTGGCTCCTTCCTCTGGAACAAAGGAGATCTTTGGAGATTTCCAGAGAGGGGGGCCTGAGCCCCATGAGGAGGTGGGAGTTGCTGCTCATTTGGCCCTCTTCTCAGGGGCGTACCCAGGATCAAATCTAGGGGGGGCAAGCCATGGTCGTCCAGGGGCGGGGCCAAGGGAGGGGAGGGGCCACCAAGTGGGAACGTGGGCAGGGCTACAGAACCCACCCCCCACTATGACCTCTGGATAGCAAGGAAAACAGCAGCAGCAGCGCCGACAGAAACTGAAAAGCAAAGCGAAGGAGTGCGCCCAGGAAACGACTCGACAGGAAGGGAGCGGCAGCGGCAGCGCTTTTCTGGCCAAGGGGCGTGCGGTGTTCGTGCGCTCCGTGAGCTACCAGGCTCCGCTTCGCTCCGCTCCCTTCGCCTCCAGCAGCCGCCTCCAGTAGCCGCTGGGCTTGCCGCCGCGCTGCTGCGCTCCCTCCGGTGTGCGCGTGGGCGGGCACTTCCTGCCGATCAGCTGTGAGCGGGTGCGCGCAGCCTTGTTCGAGCTTGCCCTGCCCCGCAGCTCCTAGCGCGGGGGACGCTGGTTTCCACCACCGCCGGTCTTTTGAAGCGCCACTACGCTTCTGCGGTTAGGCCCGCTGCTGCCGTGCTCCTGGGGGGGGGGGCTTGCTGAAGAGAAGGTGATGCTGGATGAAATATACTCGGAGTCAAGAGTGAATTTCATGCTCTTTATTCAGCTCATAGTCATCAAGGAGGAGAAGAGAAGACGAATGGCTCTTTTCCCCAAACCATCTGCTTATATACATTATTTACACAATGGGCCTTGCGTGATTGGCTACTTCAGGGCTACACCTGTGGGCCAATTATATTATGGATTGACTTCTGCCTGCAGCCTGATTGGCTGCTCCTACAGGCCAATCAGGTAGCAGATTCACTTCTGCCAGCCGCCTGATTGGCTGCTCCAGCAGGCCAATCAGGTTGCGGATTCACTTCCACCTGGAGTTGGATTGGGTAGCTCCCGCTGATTCTGAATCCTATTGTTCTAGGATTCAGCTCAGTACATAACACCCCTCCCCTCTAAGTTCCAGTCCTGCCCGGGAAGTTGCATTCGTAGTCCCCAAGGTCTGCTGGCCGCCTCCGTGTGCGTTGTGGCCTGGGGTGTTCCTTGGTCAGGGGTTCTGGTTCTGGCTCGTGTTCCGAGGCTGCTGGCTGTGCCAGGGCTGTCTGGTCTGGCGCCACTGAACCACTAGGTTGTAGCTCTGGTTCCGGTGTCCTTCCAGCCTCGGGGCGCCCCTCTGTGCCTACTGCTTCTGCTTCCCCTGCCCACCCCTCTCGCTCTACAGGCCTCACTGCCCTGCTGTCCCCTTGGGACCCCTCTGTCCCGCTCTCCTCCCGGGTTCCTCCTGGGAATCGTCGCCGTAGCTGGTCGCAGTGGCGGCGCCAACATTGCCCCCCTTCCGTTAGTACCTCGTACGACACGGGACCGGTCACCTTGGTGACTGTGGCGGGTACCCATGCTGGGCCTGCCCCAAAATTCTTTGCATACACTGGGTCCTGGGCCACAAATGTCCGGGGGTTCCTGCCTTTCCCCACCACTACCTCATCCTGAGCTCTGTCGGGGTGAAGTCGGTCCAGTCTAGTTGCAAGGCGCCGGCCCATTAGTAATTCAGCTGGGCTCCGGCCCGTCGTTGTGCTTGGGGTGCTGTGCTGTGCTAGAAGAAATGCGGCAAGGCGGTATTCCCAGTCCCCTTGTGTCATGCGGCGGAGGCTGTCCTTGGTGGTTCGCACCATGCGCTCCGCTTGGCCATTGGTGGCAGGGTGGAATGGTGCTGAGCGGATGTGGCGGATGGCGTTCTGCGCTGTGAAGGTCTGGAACTCCTCTGACGTGAATGCGGTTCCATTGTCCGAGACGAGGGTGTCAGGGAGCCCGTGGGTCGCAAACAGCTTACGTAGTACCCGGATGGCTGCCGCCGTAGAAGTGGATGGTACCAGTGCGACCTCCAGCCATTTGGTGTAGGAATCCACCACTATGAAGAATGTTTTTCCCTGGAAGGGGCCAGCGAAGTCCACGTGCAAGCGTGACCATGGATGTCGGGCGGACTCCCAGGGCTGGACTGGGGCCCTTGGGGGATCCGGGCGGGATTCTTGGCAGGTCTGGCAGTGTTGGACCCAGGCCTCTATCTCTCTGTCAATCCCCGGCCACCACACATAACTCCTGGCAAGGGCCTTCATCCTCACTACCCCTGGGTGTGTCTCGTGTAGGGCTGTGAGGACCCTTTTGCGGAGGGGCTGGGGAACAACGACCCTGCTTCCCCATAACAGGCACCCCTTGTGGGCCGACAGTTCATGTTTGCGGTTTGTGTAGCCAGCGAATTCTGGCCCGGGGCTGCTGCTGGGCCATCCTCGCCACACCCAGTCCAGGACCCGGGAGATGACCCTATCTTTTGTGGAATGGTGCGCAA
Source organism: Zootoca vivipara (assembly GCF_963506605.1). Lineage (NCBI taxonomy): Eukaryota > Metazoa > Chordata > Lepidosauria > Squamata > Lacertidae > Zootoca > Zootoca vivipara. The sequence goes on from NC_083276.1 coordinate 137,739, forward strand.
CTTCTTGTGCCTGAATGGGTCGGTCGGGAAGCAGCTCCAGGGTCATAACCTCTTGCGCAGGCGCTGGGTCGGGGCCTGTTTCTGGTAGTGGTAGCCTGCTGAGGGCGTCTGCGTGGCCCATTGCCTTCCCAGGGCGGTGGATTAGTGCATACTGGTAGCCGGCAAGGAAAATTGACCACCTGAGGACACGTGGAGACAACACTTGGGGGGTCTGCTTCTCAGGGGCAAACAGGCCAAGCAACGGCTTGTGGTCAGTCACTATGGTAAAGGGCCGCCCGTACAAGAAATCATGGAATTTTTTTACGCCCTTCACGATTGCCAGACCCTCCTTGTCAATCTGTGAGTAGTTTCGTTCGGCTGCAGCAAGCGTCTGGGAGAAGTATGCCACCGGCACCTCTCTTCCATCCGGGAGTTGGTGTCCCAGGACAGCGCCGATGCCATAGGGAGAGGCGTCGCATGCCAGCACCACTGGCAGCCTCTCGTCGAAGTGTGCTAAGACCGAGTTCGAGACGAGCAAGTCCTTGACTGCCTGGAATGCGGCCCTTTGTCGCTGGCCCCACACCCAAGGGGCCCTTTTATCTAGGAGTCTGTGTAGGGGCTCCGCTACCGCTGCCTTATGGGGAAGGAAGGCATGGTAAAAGTTCAATAGTCCCAAGAATGACTGAAGTTCGGGCTTGCTCTTGGGCGCTGGGGCCTCACAAATGGCCCGTACCTTGTCACCGGTTGGATGGACCCCTTCTGCGTCCACCTTAAATCCCAGAAAGTCCACCTGCGGCACTCCCAGTAAACACTTTTCCCGCTTCACCTTGAGGCCCGCCGTCTGGAAACGGTGCAGGACGGAGCGGAGGCGGTCCTCAAATTCCTCTGGTGTGGGCCCGGCGATCAGTACATCATCGAAGAAGGGGGTGACGCCACGAATCCCTTTAAGGAGAGAGTCCATTAGATTCTGGAATATGCCTGGTGCCACGCTAACGCCAAATTGCAGCCGCTTAACTCTGAATGCCCCTCTGTGCGTCACAATCGTCTGAGCCTCTGCTGTGGCTTCGTCCACAGGCAACTGTTGATACGCTTGGGCCAAGTCCAGTTTGCCAAAGATTTTTGACCCAGCCAGGGTGGCGAGGACATGGCTGACCACTGGCACTGGGTATGCATGGGCCGTGAGAGCCTTGTTTATGGTGCATTTGTAGTCTGCACAGATGCGGACCGAACCGTTAGGCTTGACGGGTGTGACAATTGGAGTTTCCCAGGGGGCGTTGGGCACCGGCTCCAGCACTCCTTGCTCCACGAGCCGGTCCAATTCCTCGTCTATGCGGGGTTTCAGGGCGAACGGGACCCGGCGGGCCTTGTGCCTGATGGGTCGTACAGCGGGGTCCAGCTGTAGGGCAATGGGGGGTCCTGTATATCGTCCCAATGCCCCATCGAAAACCCCTGGAAACTCTTTGCATATGGCGTCCACGTCCACTTGTAAGCTAGTGCGGTTCACCCCGGTAACGGCTAGCCCCAGAGGTCCAAACCATGCCAGTCCCAGTAAGCTAACGTAGGGGCCCTTAACTACCAGCAAGTCCAATTGTTGCTTTCGCCCTCGATATTGCACCCTGAAGGTCCCCACCCCCATAGTAGGGACCTTACATTTCTGGAAGTCCCGGAGGGTGAATGGGGCCGGCCTTAGTTTGGGACCCCCATTAGGGCACAGTTCCCTTAATGTTCGGGCCGAGATTATGGATAGAGTTGAACCCGTGTCCAGCTCCATGCGGCATGGGGCTCCCTCTATCTGTACCTCTATATAAATTTTCTCTGTGCTGGGATGGGGCAACTGGAATACCTGGTAGTCCGTGATCTCCGTTGAGTTGCCTTGGTGCATGGTGCCGTGTGACCTGGGGCTCCTGGGTCGGTCATCTGATGCTTGTCGACGGGTGAGTTGAGCCCGACACACCCGGGCGATGTGTCCCAATTTTCTGTACTGCCTGCACTCTGCGTTGCGGAAACGACAGGTCCTCCTCTCGTGGTTCTCCCCGCAGCTTGCACAGTTCCCTCCTTCTCGTCGAGGCTGCTGTGGTGTGTGTGCTGCTTGAGTGCGCCGCTGTACTCGGTGTACTTCCTCCCTGTCAGATTCGGATTCGTCGGTGAGGTCTTCGTGGTAGACCCTCGGTTGGGATGGCGGGGCCGGTCGTGCCTCTTGCGTTGACCTCTCGGCGGCTTCGGTTGCCAGGGCTTCCTCCAGAGCAATCTGGAACGTGAGGTCTTTTTTGGCGTAGAGGCGTCGTTGCAACATCTCGTCCCTCAGGCCACCGACGAGGCGGTCACGAAGCATGTTCTCCAATTCTGAGAAGTTGCATAACCGGGCGGCTTGGCGGAGGGAGGTCACAAACCCAGTTATGGTTTCCCCCGGGGCTTGCCGCTTTGCGTAGAAGGCATTTCGGCAAGCTACCACCGAGGGCTGTGGTGAGAAGTGCTCCTTCAGCCGTTCCATTATTGTTTTGTAAGAGACGGTAGCGACATCTCTAGGTGCAAGGAGAGCCCGGGCGATTTCAAACGTCTCCTCTCCACAGACGCTGAAGAATGTTGCCCTCTTCATGGCATCGTTGGTGACTTCTTTCGCTTGCAGGAGGAAGTTGAAACGGGCGGCGTACCCTTCCCAGTCTCCTGATGCTGGTTTGAATGGCGAGAAGCTGCTGTCGGTTGCCATTCTGGGTTCCTTGGGTCCTGGAGCTGAAGCCTGGATGCACGGTGCGATGCAGCGGTGCAGCAGGTGGCGGTGCTGCGGTGCAGTGCGTGGTGGCGGTCAGCTCAGCAGGATCCCATCCTCGTCGCCAGTGAAATATACTCGGAGTCAAGAGTGAATTTCATGCTCTTTATTCAGCTCATAGTCATCAAGGAGGAGAAGAGAAGACGAATGGCTCTTTCCCCCAAACCATCTGCTTATATACATTATTTACACAATGGGCCTTGCGTGATTGGCTACTTCAGGGCTACACCTGTGGGCCAATTATATTATGGATTGACTTCTGCCTGCAGCCTGATTGGCTGCTCCTACAGGCCAATCAGGTAGCAGATTCACTTCTGCCAGCCGCCTGATTGGCTGCTCCAGCAGGCCAATCAGGTTGCGGATTCACTTCCACCTGGAGTTGGATTGGGTAGCTCCCGCTGATTCTGAATCCTATTGTTCTAGGATTCAGCTCAGTACATAACACCGGAATAGATGGGTTTAGCCACACCTCTGTTTGCCTTGTGCTTTACTACTGAATGTCAATTGGGTTTTCTCTGGATTGACTTCTTGCTCTGATTTATTGCTGAAGAGTGGGTTTTCCAGGGGAAATTGGTGAGGCAAAAGAAAACTGCTTGGCTCCTGCTTTTTAGGCACAGCACAAGTTTGTATGAGCCCTGAATCAGATCAAGCGTAAAACCAGGTTTTCTGTGGATTGACATTTGTTCTGGTTAAGGAGTAAACAGTGTGTTTTCCTGGGGAAAAGGACAGACAAAAGAAAAGCCTCTTGGACCCTAGAAATCAGGGGAGAAAGGGTTAGGGTTAGGGTTAGGAGCCCTATGGCTTCCCTTTGATCTGTGAATGCAGCTGTCCAGTCTAGCCTGTGAATGTTTCTTCCCTGCTGTCCCTCCTCTGCAATTTTTGTGACGAGGATCCCCCCCTCCCCCAGCCTGGCCATTCCTCTCTTTTTCTCTTAAATAAGGAATATTTTGCCCAGAGGAGGCAGGGAAAGGCTTCAAATACCTGCTCAGTTTGACAAGATTAACTTTATAAAGTTCAGTTCTGTGTTATGACCAGGAGAGGCAGGGATCAATACTCAATGATCAGAAGGAGCCAACGTTTTGTATTTGGGTTTTTCCTCTGCTTGTGAGGTTAATGCCCCCAGGCAGATTAAATATGAAGTGCTTTCTTCACCCTCAGCAATGATCTACACTTTATTAACTTCTACTGGGCTGGGAATTATCTTCTCATAGAGCAATTTATGTTCTCCCATTGACTCTCACTTTGCCATAAATATATACAGTACAAACATCTCTTCATTTTAATAGGTTGACATTTCAAGCTGCTTAAGAGTATATCTGAGAGGCTTTCTGCTCCGAGGGTCCCCTGGATGAGAAGCAGCAGCCACTCCGAGCCCCAGTGCCGCAAGGCCCTCATTTGTGGGCCCAGAAACCCCTCACCCTCTTGGCAAGTCACAGAGCGCAGGCACCCCGGAAGTCTCTCAGAGGTTGGATAACGCAGCCGTCATAGAATCATAGAGTTGGAAGAGACCACAAGGGCCATCCAGTCCAACCCCCTGCCAAGCAGGAAACGCCATCTTTCCTCAGGAGACACCGTCTTTCCTCTCCTGCTTGCAAGTCTCTCATTCTGTGCCCCCCTTTCCAGGCAACACTTCGGAATGGGAAGCAAACTCCTCTGTGGAAGCTGGATGGAAACAGATGTACAATTCCAGATCTGCAGAACATGCATTATGTCTGAAAACCAGATTTCAGTATGTCTAAATTTCAGAAGCCTAAATTTCAGAGCAGTTTTGTGATTTTTAAATTGCTGACTGTGGCTGATGAGAGAGAGAGAGAGAGAGAGAGAGAGAGAGAGAGAGAGAGAGAGGAGACAGACTCCTCTGCCTCTCTTCTGTGGGGCTGGGGAGGGTGTTAAATTGGCTCCAGAAGAAAGCAGTTCTTGTGGTGGTGGGACCCCCACCTGCCAAGCCAACTCCTTGTATTCTCACTCTCCCCGCAGTCCAGCAGCCACAGGCCAGCCCACCCAAAGCCCAGGGTACCAGGGAGATGCTGAAAGCAGTTGCTAAGCAACAGGAGGAGGTGGAGGAACATTAGTATTTTGGAGCTCCTCTTGCAGCCAATGGCAGGCTCTGCTTGTGTCAAGCCCTCCTTTCATCATTCAGGCAGCAGAAGCAGCAGCAGCAGGAGATACCAAGTGAATCTGGACAAGCAGGGGGGTTGGGTCATTAAGATGCTACAATGGGGGGGCAGCAGTTGTGGCAAAGCTTCACAGAGACTGTTGACCCTCGCTCCTTATGAGTTGTGTCTCTGTAGGGATGGGAGGGACTTGCTACTGGTGGCTCCTTGCCCAGGATAAGGGACTACAGTAGCAACGCTATTGAGGTGCCAAAACATAACAAAGAGGTGCTGATACTCAGTTCCTGTGAGTTCCAGATGAACAAAGCCCTGCTGAGAGGAGATATCATAGAATCAAAGAATCCTAGAGTTGGAAGGAACCCCCAAGGGTCATCTAGTCCAACCCCCTGCAATGCAGGAATCCCAGCTAAAGCATCCCTGACAGGTCACCAACTTCTGCTTAAAAACCTCCAAAGAAGGAGAGTCCACCACCTCCCGTGGGAGTCTGTTCCACTGCCAAACAGCTCTTACTGTCAGAAAGTTTTTTCGAATGTTTAGTCAGATCTCCTTTCTTGTAACTTGAAGCCATTGGCTTGAGTCCTACCCACAAGAGCAGGAGAAAACAAGCATGCTCCCTCTTCTCTGTGACAGCCCTTGAGATATTGGAAGAGGACTCTCCTATCTCCTCTCAGTCTCCTCTTTTCCAGGCTAAACATACCAGTCTCCTTCAAGCACTCCTCATAAGGCTTAGTTTCCGACCCTGGATCATCTTGGTTTCCCTCCTGTGCACACATTCCAGCTTGTCAACATCCTTATTAAATTGTGGTGCCCAGGAATGGACACAGTATTCCAGAGGTGGCCTGACCAAGGCAGAATAGCGTGGGACTATGACTTCCCTGGATCTGAACACTAGACTTCTGTTGTTGCAACCTAGAATAGCATTAGCTTTTTTTTGCTGCTGCATCATATTGTTGACTCATGTTCAGCTTGTGATCCACCAAGACCCCTAGATCCCTTTCACATGTACTGCTAGGAAGCCAGGGGTCCCCCACCCTATATTTGTGCATCTGGTTCTTCCTGCAGAACCTGACATTTGTCCCTATGGAAATTCATTTTGTTAGCTTGCACCCAATTCTCCAGTCTGTTAAGGTAACTTTGAATTCTGGTTCTGTCTTCTGTGACATTAGCTACCCATCCTGGTTTGGTGTCAACTGCAGATTGGATGAGCAGCCCCTCAATTCCTTCATCCAAGTCGTTTATAAAGATGTTGAACAACAATGGGCCCAGGACAGAACCCTGTGGTACCCCACTTGTCACTTTTTTCCAGGAGGTTGAGGAACCATTCATGAGTGCTCTTTGGGTTCAGTCAGTCAACCAGCTAGCTACAAATCCACCTAGCAGTTACCTCCTTCAACCCACATTTTACCAGCTTCCTCGCAAGAATATCATGGGGAACTTTGTCAAAAGCCTTAATGAAATCAAGTTACAGTATGTCCACAGTATTTCCCCAATCCACCAAGTTTGTAATTCCATCAAAAAAGGAAATCAGATTGGTCTGGCATGACTTATTTTTGAGAAACCCATGCTGGGTCTTAGTAATCACAGCATCCTTTTCTAAATGCTCACAGACTGACTGTTGAATGATCTGTTCTAGGACCTGTCCTGGTATTGATGTTATGCTCACCAGTCAGTAGTTACCTGGGTCTTCTTTTTCTCCCTTTTTGAAAATGGGGACATTTGACCACCTCCTCACCTGTTCACCAAGAATTCTCAAAGATCACCAAGGCTGAGATTACACCCGCAAGCTCCTTTAATACCCTTGGATGCAGCTCATCAGGCCCTGGAATCTGAATTCATTTAAAGTGTCCAGGTGTTCCCTTACTACCTCTTTTCCTATCTGGGCTGCAGCTCTCTCCTTACATCATTTATTCTGTTATCACCATGTTGGGCATCACTTTCCTTTTGGGTGAAGACAAAGGCAAAGTAGATGTTGAACCGTTCTGCCTTCTCTTTCTCACCCAATTTCTCCGTGTTCCCCAGATAGGAGAGCCATCCTCAAATATCTGAAGGGCTGTCACATGGAGAAGGGAGCAACATTCATAAGGACATAGTGCTACAGGCCACACTCAATCCCCGGGGAGAGTCCGGGGGTTCCAGATGCTCAGCAGCACAAACTAATGTCTTTCTGAAATATGGTTTCTTTTAAAACATATTTACACCTGGAGCCTTCAATGGAGAGGGTGCAGAATAGTTTGCCCCTAGAATGTCTCTCATTGCCCCTCTCATAACTTCAGGAAGCAGCCAGTCTTGCCCCCCCCCTCCACCTCTCCTCCAGCCAGCACCCCATGGAGTTCTCCCCACTTTCTCTTTCTTGTTCACTGAACACCTTGCCAAAAACCTCTGCATAAAAGGACAACAGTGTGGTGTAGTGGTTAAGAGCGGTAGACTTGTAATCTGGGGAACCAGGTATGTGTCCCTGCTCCTCCACATGCAGCTGCTGGGTGACCTTGGGCTAGTAGTCACACTTCTTTGAAGTCTCTCAGCCCCACCCACCTCACAGGGTGTCTGTTGTGGGAGAGGAGGGGAAAGGAGATTGTTTGCTGCTTTGAGACTCCTTCGGGTAGTGATAAAGCGGGATATCAAATCCAAATTCTTCTTCTTCTTCTTCTTCTTCTTCTTCTTCTTCTTCTTCTTCTTCTTCTTCTTCTTCTTCTTCTTCTTCTTCTTCTTCTTCTTCTTCTTCCTGATATCACGTCCACGTTTTACTGGTAGGGCCTTTTGTCTTGTAGATGGCTTTCATGTTGGGTTAAGGGCAGGTCCCTTCTGTCCCTCTGCCCCTCTGCTGGCAGAATTGCAAGTTCAGCCTGTCAGCTCACTTTAATTCTCAAAGCCTCCAAGGAGCTAGGGGGCTAAATCTGGCATCCAGGGGATCCCTGTCCCCGCCAACCCACAACAATATGAAGATCCTGCTGGGTCAGGCCAATGGGTCGTCTACTGCAGCATCCAGTTCTCACCTGCAAGCTGTATGCCCTTTATGGGAAATCCACAGGCAGGATTCAACCCCAGGAGCTTTCTCCTCTCCGGTGGTTTCCTGCAACTGGCATTGGGAAGCCTCTCCTGCCTCCAACTGCAAAGGCAGAGCCGAGCTATCCTGGTTTGGAGCCACCAAGAGCCCTCTTCTCCTCCTTGAAGGGAAGAGTTCCTAGAAGAGGGGATCCAGCCACCCGGCCATGGCAGACGGTGTGTGTGTGTGTGTCCCTCCTGCCTCCCTCCCAGCGTTTTTATCCTGGCTAGCTCTGCTTCCCGAACGACGCTGTTTCTGGTGCAATCCATTCATCCCTTAATGAGGTCCAGACTAATTTATCTGACAACAATAAAAAAAGAAGAAGCTGCTACAACAAGGAGGACACTGGAAGCCTCTTAGCAGTGACGGTGCTAATGAAGCCTTAAAATGAAGGGCGAGATTAATTCCCCAAACTCCTCTGAGTCCTTGTGAAGTAACTCTGTCAGGAGGCGGCAGATACAGAGGCCAAATGGGGACATGATGCGGCGGGGGGGGGACCCTTCCTGTGAAGGGTGTGCGTTTGTGTGTGTGCTCACCCTCCACGTGAGGCTTGGGAAGGACAGGAATGAAATGTGCATTTGGATGGGGACAGGACTTCCCTTCTGGACACCTGGAAGGGCAGAGCATATGGGGGGTGGTGGTGGATGTGAGGTGCAGAAGCCCTTTTAAAGCCATCCAGGTTGGTGGACATTCCTGCCTCCTGCAGGAGTGAGTTCCATAGGTTAACTCTGCGATGTTTGAAGAAGCACACTACTCTCTGCATAAAGCAGCTCTCAGAGTTCCTATGGCACCTGCTGCCACTTTATTTTCCATTTGACCAGCCTCCTTTTGCAACTGCCTTCAGCAGGCAAGTATAATCTCATGACCCAGAGGTGGATTTAGGAGAGTGTGACTGTTTCACCCGCTGCTGCCATGTAAGTCGCTGCAACAATGACTTAGAAGAGAAGGTGAGAGAGAGGTGGCACTGAAATTTGGCCTTGCTCAAGGTGCCACTTCAATTTGAAGGCCCAAGTCTTCCACAGTCACTACCCTTTGATGGGCAGCGCAGGGTTGTCTCCCTCACGTCTCCCAGGCATTCAGCTCTGGAAAGAGGCAGTGACACCTTGGCCTCCTTGGCTGGTGGGAGCCCAGAGGCAATTCCCCCCCCCACTCACCTTTGATTCCTCTGCCTTCACTTCACCTTGTGGGAAATTCCTTGTGACACTTCCATGCAGATGCTGTTATGGAGAAAGTCATTCAGCCCAGGCACGAATCACATTTGCAGAAGGGAATAACGGATTGTGGAAAGGAACTGATGGGCTGGAGAATCTGGGTGCTGGGGCTGATCCTGAGCTTTTGCATTTCACCAACCCGCATCCCTCCAGAATGGATGGGAAGAGATTTGCACCTGGATAGGAGAACAATGGCTCAGCCCATTAGCTGACTTCTCTAGAGACAAATGAATTCTGTCCATCTATCCATGAAAAAAGCTGGAGTCTGAAGGAGACAGTTTAACTATGTTTTGCATGAATAAGAACTTCCTTTATCTGCTCTGAATCTTCTAGCCTTCCACTTCATTGGATGCCCATGAGTTCTGGTGCAATGAGAGAAAGAGAAAAACTTTTCTCTGTCCACTTTCTCTGTTAAGATGAGCAGACTCTGAAGATCAAGCCTGTCAATTAACTTGTCCAGTTAGACTGAGCATATTAAGTTTGGTTGCAGGTAGGTAGCCGTGTTGGTCTGACTTAGTCGAAACGAAAAATTAAAAAAATTCCTTCCAGTAGCACCTTAGAGACCAACTAAGTTTGTCATTTGGTTGATCAGTGTCAGGTTGCTTGTTAATAAAATTTATTTTCTCAATTACTACAGTCATACCTCGGTTTAAGTACGCCTCGGTTTGAGTATTTTCAGTTCAAGTACTCCGCGGACCTGTCTGGAACGGATTAATCCACTTTCCATTACTTTCAATGGGAAAGTTCGCTTCAGGTTAAGTACGGACTTCCGGAACCAATTACAGTCATACCTCGGGTTAAGTACACTTCAGGTTGAGTACTCCGTGGACCCGTCTGGAACAGATTAATCCACTTTCCATTACTTTCATTACTTTCAATGGGAAAGTTCACTTCAGGTTAAGTACAGACTTCCGGAACCAATTGTGTTTGTAAACCGAGGTACCACTGTACGTCGAATCTGGAATTTTAGGTTGAAGACAACACATGGTATCAGGAGTGAAATACATTGTAGGAAAGTAGTGTGGAAGAGTTGAGGGCTCCACATCCTTCATCTCTCTCCCATGAGGCAGCTGAAGAATGGAAGAGTGGAGAGTTGAAAGCAGCCAGTTTGTTCCTTTCAGTACTTCTCCCTTCTCACTGCTGTCAAAGAGCAGCAGAAGTGTGAGTAAAGCAGGGATGGAGGGACACTGAGGAATTGTTTTTCTCAAAGAAAATCTATTTTAACAAGAAGAAATAGCATAGATGGGTACAGCACAGTAGTCCACACCAAAAATCTAACACAACAGAACTTTCCCAAACTCTCTTCTCGCTGTGCTCAAACCTTGTTTTAAAACAGCCTCTTCCCCCTCTCATGTCACCCAGTTCACTCTACTCAAACCTCAGCCATTATTTAAAACTGTCCCTTTTTTTCCTCTCAGTGTTGCTCCATCACTGCTTTCATCAAACCTTTTTCCCTCTTCGTCCCCCGTCATATCTTTTCTCTTTTGCTCCTCTCCCACCATGACTTCAAAATGTATACTACTATCAAAATACCCAGGCAATAAATAAATATTCATGCCCATGGCTTTAGCTGGCTCCCATATGCCACATCTTCCACAGAGCAGAGTCCCTGGAGATTCTGCTCCCCTTGATCTGAAGTCCTGCCCAGCACAATCCTTTCACTGCCAGCTTTTCTTCTTGGAAAGAAGTGCTCGTCCTGTACACCGTTTGACAAAGCCTGCCTCAGCCTCTCCTGAGCTTCACAAAAATGCATTAATTGCTGCCATAATGATGTCTGTTGCTCACAACTTAATCACTACCCAACCTGTAGGGCAACCTTTCCTGTGCACCATGTTTCATATAATTGGTATTTATAATGACACTGCTTTAGCCTTGCCAAAGCAAAGCAAACAAACAAACAGAGAGAGTGATTTGCCATTCCTTTCAAAACATTCCTCCTTCACATTACAGTTATGCAGATTAATTTGCTGTTTGCTTTGTTATAGTCATAATCTTCCCAATTATCAGATTTCCAGTCTGCTGTGTGGAAAATTCAAACTGATATATACCAAGTTTATTAGGAATTGTGGCTGGCACTAATTCAGACCTGAGACAATCATGTCCTGGTGGCAGAATTAAAGCAAAATAGATCAGAGGAAGAGAAGGATGGTCCCTTTTTGCTCTTTGGAATATTTACAAGGCAACTGATCTGCATATAGTTCATGCAAAGCACCTTCTCTGGGTCTCAGCCTGCCAGCATTGATCCTCTCTTGCTTAAGCTAACCAACTCAGAGTGTCTCATCCAGACAAAGGCACCCAGGAAGCCCTTCCCTCTCTGGAACAGGGGTAGGCAACCTAAGGCCCGTGGGCCGGATGCAGCCCAATCGCCTTCTCAATCCTGCCTGCGGACAGTCTGGGAATCAGCATGTTTTTACATGAGTAGAATGTGTCCTTTTATTTAAAATGCAGCTCTGGGTTATTTGTGGGGCATAGGAATTCATTAATCCCCCCCCCACAATATTGTCCGGCCCACCACCTGGTCTGAGGGACAGTGGACTGGCCCACGGCTGAAAAAGGTTGCTGACCCCTGCTCTGGAATGTCCTTTGTTCCAGATATTCTGTTTTTTTCTTCATGTGTATCATACTGATACTTCTCTTCTGCCTCTCTCGGCTTATATTATCAGTTTAAGAAAGCTAAGTGAATCCTCTTGTTAGGAAGACTCCTCGTGTCATAAAATTGTTTCACATGGCATTTAAAGAGCTTAATAACTTGGCGAAGGAAGGGGGTGCAGTTGAACAAAGCTACTCAGGGGGGGGGGACTAATTAAGATGTGGAAGCTTCCCTGCCACGGAGCGCCAAGACACCAGCATATAAATAATTGACCCTCTGTGACTAATAATCAGAAGGAGAAAAACTTAAGCCGTTCAAACCAAAGCTGGATCTGGAACCATGAAACGGGGATGGGGTGTTTGAGCTGTGTGCTGATGTCCCCGAGGGAACGGGCCTCATCTCCACGGAAGAGAGTCTGCCCTGTGAGCAGAAGGTCCCAGGCTCAATCCCCATGGGCATCTCCAGGGAAGGCTGGGAATCCGAGACCTTGGAGAGTCATGGCTGCCAGTCAGTGTAGGCAGTGCTGAGCTAGACAGACCAATGGTCTGACTCCGGATAAGGCAGCGTCCTGGGTTCCTTTGCTTGGAACTGGAAGGGGAATGAAAAGAGGCAGAGATGGATGAGCTCTCTGAGGCCAGCACCAGACGAGACTGGCACAGGGTGGATCAGGCCCAAGGAGGGGGGCCAGCATCCTCTTCTCATAGGGGCCAGCCCCAACTGGGAGCCCCACAAGCAGCACCTGAGCGCAACAGCAGAAAATCTCCCCCGCTCAGCTTTGTTTTAATCTGAGTAGAATCTGTCGGTTTGGGTCCTGGCCTCAGTTGACTTCATCTTCCCAGGGATGGCCCTTCAGGGCGGGAGTCTTCCTGGGGTGACAGCTGCCCGCTGGCATTTGGTCCCCTCCATTGGGCTCCTGCAAGGGATGAGGGTCTCATTCTTCCTGCGTTACCTACCTTTACCCTTTTCCCACAAGTGGAGCGGGAGGAAGGGCCTTTTCCACAAAGCCCAGATGGAAAACAGACTCCATGGGACATGGAGGGAGCAGCCATTGCAGTGAGAGACATGTACACCGAGCAAAATTAAATTAACTCGGAAGAAATGAGCTGAAGCAACACTTGAATAAAATTGAAGTGCAAAAAAGAGAGAAGTCAACATCAAATGTGTTCTGATCTTTTTCTCAGTAATATAGGTTGAAATGTCAAACAATTTCAGATCTCCTCTTTATCTAAATCTCTCTTTGGCACATTGCAGTGACTGGGAATATATCTTGCAAGAATCAACATAAGTTGAACATATGATGATGATTTCCTTCTAAAGCACCTAAATTTTACTAAACGCTGTTCAAATATCAAAGCCAGTCCCTTCCTGCAGATTTAGACTCCAACAGGCACAGCACAAAAGGAGAAAGGAAAGGGGAGGGAAGAAGAGCGAGCCAAGCACCATTGCCATTGTTGGCCTTATAATTGGTGGAAGATGTGCCTTTTATCAGTTGCTCCTGGTGCGTGAAGCTATGAGTGTTCCTGGACTGGGAGAGCTGGACCAAAGCTGGACTTCACAGCTGGATCACTGCAATGTGCTCTTTGTGGGGCTTCCTCTGGGCTTGGCTCTGAAACTATGGTTGGTGCAGAACGCTGCAGCACAGTTGCTGACAGGAGTGAGGAGACGACAACATAGGACATCTCTGCTCAGAGACTGCTTGTCAATTTGTTACTGGGCCAAGTTTGAGATGTTACTGTTGATATAAAAAGCTCGAAACAGCGCTGATCAGCGAGGAATCCTCAAGCTCCGAGGTTCCTGGCTCTGTGACGGAGGGGGGGAGCCGTGAGAGCAACGCGGACCCCCAGAAGAACCCCAGATTGAGCTTTCTGGGGCGTGAGAGCTCGGCTGTGCCCCAAAGTGACTCCTCTGCCTATTTTGGAACTGGGCAGAGCAGCATCAAAAGTCGCTTCTGAGCATGCTCCGCCCAGTTCCAAAATGGCCGCCGCGCCAGAATAAATCGGGGGGAAACAAAAAAATCTGTTTTTTCAGCTAGGAACAGCTGGAAAAACGGGGATTTCCTGGGGAAAACTGGAGACTTGGCAGCTATGTTTGGATATAAACTCGGGTTTTGATGTTTTGGGAAATACAATCTGCACCACTTCCTGCCCTGCTCTGTTCCCATGAAATTTGAGGTGAACAGGATGCCTGTAGCCATAACATCATCTGATGGCCTTGACTTCCAGAAGGAACTTTTGGAATCGCTTTTGGACTTGAGAAATGAACTGCAGCAAAATAATATATTGTTGCATGAAATACAATGGTTGTGTGAATGGTGTGAAAGAAATCAGAATTGTCAGGAACAAGAAAAAGGATTAATTCTAACAGAGAGCGAAGTCAAGCAAGAGGAACAATCATCAGTCTTGGACAGTGTAATTGAACTTTAAAAAAAGGAGGAAGATACATGGAACATTGTTCCCCCAGTGAGGGTGGGGGTAGGGGAACAGAACATCTGTTTGATCCAAGGAGTCCCCAAAAAAGAACCAGCATGGAGCAATGTCCTCCCACTGAGAGAGGGAGGGCAGGATCCATGCTGGGGTCATAATCCAAAGGGAATAAAAACTGAGATAGGGCTGGAAAATGGAATTATGCTTTTTGGATGGTTTTGTACTACAGCATTTTAAGAACTGGGGAGGCATCAGGGGATGACTGAGGAAGAATGGTGGGTAGGCTGGGATAGGGTGGGAGTGGGGTGAGGGGTAATAATGGATGTAATTTTCTTGATTGATTTAGATGGTCCGAAAGTGGAATGACTTATGGAACTCGCTGAAGAATCTGGGAGACCCTGAGTTCAGGGGAAGGGGGGTTAAATTTGTTATAATGTGTTTAAATGTTAGTATGATAGAAGAATTAATATTTACATTTATGGAAAGTTCTTAGTAAAAATTTTGAGGCTAAGGGGAGAAATAGAAGATAGAAGGAAGGGAAAATAATTTTTGATTTGTATAAATTGATTAATTAATGGTGGAAAAATAGATGATATTTTTAGAATAGAATATTTGAGTGTTAATGATAAAATGTGTTAGATCAATTTAAGATTTAAGATGAAAACTGCTTAATTGGAATTTTAAAATGGACCCAGTGAGGAGGGAATCAAGGAAGTCAACAATGTTAAGTAAATAATATAAGATCTGAGATTTTTTTTAATGTTTTCTTTTTGTGTTTTTTTCTTGTTTTTTCCTGTTTTGAGTTTTTTTTTTTGTGGTTTTGTATTTGGAAAATGAATAAAAATTATTTGGAAAAAAAATTATTTGAAAAAAAGAAAGAAAGCTCTAAACAGCTCCAGACCCATTGCCTCACTAATAATAATAATAATAATAATAATAATAATAATAATAATAATAAATGATGGAATAAGTTAGGGTTGGATTTATTGTTGGCATGGCAATCAACAAAATAATATAAGAACTTAAGATGAGGCTGCTGGATCAGGCCAAAGGGGCCCATCTAGTCCAGCTTCCTGTTCTCACAGGTACCTCCATGGGAAATCTGCAAGCACAACTCTCCCCCCTTGTGGTTTCCAGCAACGGGTCTTCAGAAGCATTGCTGCTTGAGCAGAGCCATGCTGGCTAGGAGCCATCGAGAGCCCTCTCCTCCTGGCATGGATTGGTCTAAAGTTCTTTTTAAGCCATCCAAGTTGGTGGCCATCTTTGCCTCCTGCAAGAGTGAGTTCCATAGGTTAACTGCAATGCGTGAAGGACTTTCTATTATCTGTCCTGAATCTCCCAGCATTCAGCTTCATTGAAATGTTTTTGCAGGAGATGCTTGGTGGGGGACGGCATTGGGAAGGGTAGCCTCCCCCCTGAATAAACTGAGGTATGTGTGTGTGTGTGTGTGTGTGTGTGTGTGTGTGTGTGTGTGTGTGAAAACATCTTTTAAACACCCAAAGCTCAAGTGAGGCCAGCTGTTAGGATGTCATATAGAGGAGGGAGAAAGGTTGTTTTCTGCTGCTCCAGAGAAGTGGACACGGAGCAACGGATTCAAACTACAAGAAAGAAAATTCCACCTAAACATTAGGAAGAACTTCCTGACAGTAAGAGCTGTTCGGCAGTGGAATTTGCTGCCAAGGAGTGTGGTGGAGTCTCCTTCTTTGGAGGTCTTTAAGCAGAGGCTTGACAGCCATCTGTCAGGAATGCTTTGATGGTGTTTCCTGCTTGGCAGGGGGTTGGACTGGATGGCCCTTGTGGTCTCTTCCAACTCTATGATTCTATGATTCTATTCTATGTTGACTAAGAGCCCATCATTTCCCCACGATTAGTCTGAGGACATGTGACTAATTGGGATTGACATTCCTCCTGCTGACGTGGTGCTATCCAGGTGAGATCTGCCTCTCTAGCTGCTCTGGAGGCCTGTCTCAAACCTCCATCTTCGCCACGGCTGCTCATCTCCAGAGCTTCAGCTGAGCACCAGCCATATAATCACATTGTCAGGGCTGCTCCCTGCCTCTCCCTTAAGGGCGGCCAGGCCCAGGGCTGGCGCCTGAGCTTCTGGGTTGCCCACTTTGTCCCTGCAAGGACAGAGGCAGCAGCTGGAGAAGATGGCTGGCAAGGACCATAGAGACCCCGAGGCAACCAGGCCCCCAGCATCACAAGCCCCCAACTGCTGGAGTTGTGGTGTTAGGAGGGTCACACAGATGCCCCCCTGCACTGCTGGCACAGGGAACCAACGGCTGCAGCATCTCCGATGGAGGCTATTCAGCCTCTGTTTCCAAGGATGGAGGCAGGAGGGCTCAGTGGGCTGGGCCAGGGGCCTGTTCTTATTTTCCCTGTGCTGCTGGTAAATAGCTGGGTCAGCTGCCTTGTTATTCGGGTCTGGGCCAGCTCTGTTTCACAGAACCGTCTGCTGCTCCAGGGAGGTGGGGGCAAAGGAATGGCTGTGGAGCCAGCAACAGTCTGGAAACGATGCCTTATGAGGAACGGCTTAGGGAGCTGGGTATGTTTAGCCTGGAGAAGAGAAGGTTAAGGGGTGATATGATAGCCATGTTCAAATATATGAAAGGATGTCATATGGAGGAGGGAGAAAGATTGTTTTCTGCTGCTCCAGAGAAGCGGACACGGAGCAATGGATTCAAACTTCAAGAAAGAAGATTCCACCTAAACATTAGGAAGAACTTCCTGACAGTAAGAGCTGTTCGGCAGTGGAATTTGCTGCCAAGGAGTGTGGTGGAGTCTCCTTCTTTGGAGGTCTTTAAGCAGAGGCTTGACAGCCATATGTCAAGAATGCTTTGTTGGTGTTTTCTGCTTGGCAGGGGGTTGGACTGGATGGCCCTTGTGGTCTCTTCCAACTCTATGATTCTATGATAGTCACCAGAAACCAGTGGATTCATCCAACAATAGAGGCGATTCCAATCCAGCATTAAAGGTAAAGGGACCCCTGACCATTAGGTCCAGTCGTGACCGACTCTGGGGTTGCGGCACTCATCTCGCATTATTGGCCGAGGGAGCCGGCGTACAGCTTCCAGGTCATGAAGCCAGCATGACTAAGCCATTTCTGGCAAACCAGAGAAGCGCACGGAAACGGATTCGAACCGCTGACATCCTGTTCGGCAAGCCCTAGGCTTAGTGGTTTAAGCCACAGCGCCACCCGGGTCCCTTAATCCAGCATTAGGAATAACTTTACGAGGGTAAGAGCAATTTGTCAGTGGAACAGACTCCTTGGAAGGTCATAGAATCATAGAGTTGGAAGGGACCCCAAGGGTCATCCATCCCAACCCCCTGCAATGCAGGAATCTCAGCTAAAGCTAAAGTTAGGGAGAGTCCACAATCTCCCAAGGGAGAGCCTTCCATTGTGGAAAAAGGTGGTGGACCCTCCTTCCTTGGAGGTTTTTAAGCAGAGGTTGGATGACCATCTGCCATGGATGCTTTAGCTGTGGTGTCTCCATTGCAAGCGGTTGGACTAGATGACTCACGTGGTCCCTTCCAACGCTACAATGATATAATCCTATTCTTCCTCCTTCCAGTGCAAATCCTGGTAAGCCTGGAGAGCCTTGCAAGGCAGGCTTTTCCCACCAGGTGGCAGCAGCGAATGGAGAAGCTCCCCCAAGGAGACGCGACAGGTGCCTTCCTTAATTGACCTCCCTGGGATCGCTTGCCAGGATCCTGCCACAGATTCAGCCCTCCGAGGTCAACCTTCGAGAGAGAGAGAGAGAGAGAGAGAGAGAGAGAGAGAGAGAGAGAGAGAAAGTGCTTTAAGTCTTTTTTTCTTTTTCTTTTGCTGAAACCTCTCTCTCACACACAGAAAGAATGTACATCAGCACTTTTAGCCAGAGGTTCTAAGGAAGCAGCATCTTAAACAGGAAATATCTTGGGAAAATATTCTTTTTAAAACCCAATGAGAAGAGCTTAGGATGGAGATGAACACTCCTTGTTTGCAGGAAGACCTGCAGGCTGTAAGAAGAGACGGCACTCACTTTGGGAACATGGTTTCTGGGTTTGCTAAGATCCTTTTGCTCCTTTGGTGGTCTCTCAAGAGGAGGGAGATTCCTCAAGAAATGGAGGGGAACATTCCTTTGTCCCAAGGGAATGATGATGGTGGTGGTGGTGGTGATTTTATTATTTGTATGTCACCCATCTCTCTGGGTTGCCCCAGCCACTCTGGGTGGCTCCCAACAGAATACTAAAAACATGATAAAGCTTCAAACATTAAAAACTTCCCTGAACAGAGCTGCCTTCAGATGTCTTCTAAAAGTCAAATAGTTGTTTATTTCCTTGACATCTGGTGGGAGGGTGTTCCACAGGGCGGGCGCCACCACCGAGAAGGCCCTCAGCCTGGTTCCTTGTAACTTTGCTTCTTGCAGTGAGGGAACCAACAGAGGACACTCAGAGGAGGACCTCAGTGACTGGGCAGAACCATGGGGGGGTGGAGATGCTCTTTCAAGGCCTCTTTCTCATGTTCCCACCCTCTGGACCTCTTGAGGAGGGGGCATACGAAGAACGGCTTCAGAAGATGATCTCGGGTCTGGGTAGGGTCACATGGAAAGAGACGGTCCTTGAGATATCGCGGTCCTGAGCCCTTTAAGGCTTTATAGGTCAAAACCAGCACTTTGATTTGGGCCCAGAAACTAATTGGCAGCCAGTGCAGTCGGTCCAGGATCAGTGTAAGATGCTCAAACCGTCTTGCAACCTGGCCACTGAATTCTGCACCAGCTGAAGTTTCTGAACCATCTTCAGAGGCAGCCCTACGTATAACACATTGCAGTAATCTAACCATGATGAGGCCTGAATCCTGAAGGGAAGGGATCCAAATGATCCGCATCCTCCAGGTGTGTCTGGGGTTGTTCATTGACCACCCGCTCAATCACCTTGCTGAGGCGATCCTTCTGCTTGCTACAAGAAGAGGCGAACGGAAGGATGGGAAATGCCAAGTCACAGGCAGAGCAGGAGAAGAGACAGCCTCTGTGGCAAGGACACAGGTGGTCCCATGTCTGGGGAGATGTGCAGAAAGGACTTATTCACGCAGCGCATAGCTAAACTATGGAACCGCTTCCTGCAGGATGCAGTGGCAGCCACCAACTTTAAAAGAAGATGGCTGGTGGCTCCTAAGCCTGAAGGCACTACTCTGTCTCCACAGCTGGAAGTAGCAATGCTCCTGAATGCCAGTTGCCGGAAACCACAGAAGGGGAGAGGGCTCTTGTGCTTGGATCCTGCTTTCAGGTTTCCCACAGGCATCCGGCTGGCCACTGTGAGAACAGGAGGCTGGGCTAGAGGGGCCATTGGTCCCATCCAGCAGGATCTTCTTAGCACCCGCACCCACTTCCCATAAATGAATAGATGATTGCTAATGTCAAGATTTTCTTCAGTAGGAAGTCCCAACATTTTTGGTCCCCTCCCATTGGAGCTGGGCAATGAGGGAGGCTTTCTCCTGGTGCTTCTGCTCCTGAACCTCCCAAGGACTGTGGAGCTCCTCCTCCTCCACCACCTCCTCCACCTCCACCTCCACCGTCTTCAACAACAATGATTCATGACACCCGTAACTTCCAGCTTGTCTGACTTTTCAGCGCAGACTTGAAGAGCAGCTGGATGGGGGCCCCTGCAATGAAAAGAGCCGATTAATGAACCAGGCTTGCACTAATCACCCTGAGAGTTGCGAGGCAAGAGACGTTTGCCATGAAGCGGTGCCTTCGTCCTCCTTGCAAGACGAGGCATTGTGATTCATCTCACAGATTCAATTTTCAACATTAACGTGTCTGAATTTGTCAAATTCCCTTTTATCTGACATGGTAGACTAGGCAAGAATTAATGTTAATGGCTCTGGAACAGATAGAACTTACGACATGCCCCACAATCTGCTTGGGCCCCACAGAGAACAAAAAAAGGAGCTTTTCAGCGCAGATCCTGGGGCATTTTTGAGTGCGTTTAGGGGGGAGTTTAAGGGGGAGGCTCAGAGTTCTGTCTCTTGGTGGGCATAGGAGCAGAGACATTAAGCCAAGGGAGCTGAGGCAGTGACCTGCGCCATGTTTGTCATTCTGCCAGAGAACAAGCAACAGGCAAGACGCTGGAAGAGAAGGGGCAGCAACTTGAGGCCTGCCTAGCCACACCTCAAGTAACAGGACCACATGCAGAGTTACTCGATAGAGCTGAGTTGACTGAGATTGAGCACCAAGAGAGATGGGTTGCCCCCAGGGTGGAGAGAGATTCCCCATTGCAAGAGTCTTAACCCCTGGAGAAATGTGATGCACAAATTAGGACAGTCACAAACCACACTTTGTCATCAGAGTTGCAAAATTGCTTCCATGCTCTCACCGTGGACACCGATTCTGGGCCAGAGGAGCTAGGACAGCAGTTGCCCACCTCAGAAGACACGAAAGTGGCTTGATCGAACCCCATCAGATCCAAGGCTACTGACCGTGGGTGGGTATGCTGATAACATACTTGCTACCTTCCGTGGAGACAACTTTGGAGAAAGGGAATTGCAGCCCAGAGATGACAAGCTGGGTGGAAGAAGGAGGAAGTACTCAAACCATAAGTTTCTGACCTTTGTAACTTACTCCAAAACTATCAAAATAAGCCACAAGCAACATTTCATCTCAGATGAGGGGTCTGGAAACCAAGTCTGATGAGGAATGGTTGAGGGCATTTGGTGGGTTTAGCTTGGAGAAGATGAGACTGAGAGGAGAGCCATCTTCCAATATCTTAAGGGGGGGTCTCATCCTGCACATTAGCTGTTGCCCTGCATGGTGGTGGTGGTGGGGGTCAGTCAGAGGAAAGGGATCTCTTTTTTCTCTGCACAGTTGCTGACATCCTTTGGGATCAGCGGGATCCATACAGAGCAGAACTGAATTGCTCTCCGGGTCTCCTGCTTGCCCAAATGCCAGGCAGTGTGAGTCTTCTTGTTCTCAGTGTGACCTGCTTAGATGCCCCTGGCATCAGGAAGCCTCAAGTCTCAGAGCCTGGAAACACTAAAGGGTGGGGATGGACTGAGGGGGCCTCTTCCAGCAGCTGGGGGTGACACTGAAGTGCGTGGGGTTGGACTGGATGACCCTTGGGGTCCTTTCCACCTCCACAGTTCCTGAGCAATTTCTTCCTTCCTTCCTTTACTGAACCATCTCAGACCATCAGCTATCCGTGCAGAAACCCACCAACTGGCTCCTTGTTGACTTTAACAATCTTCTGAGCAATTTTAATAAATGAACTTGGCCAATATTTGTGGGGCTGAGGAGGCAGCGGAGCTAATAGGAATGGAAGGAGTGTCACTGGGGGGGACCGCCCAGGCGATGCGCAGCATTTTGGGGAAGTTTGAGACTAATGTGTCTTGTCACCAGTGTCTTGTCTGTTAAATGTTAAGTCCTACATACATGTGTTTTCTCAGCGTGTGCCAGGAGACTCCGCCGGGGGGGGCTGGGGGGGGCTTCTGCCAAGCGACTAACGCCAGCAGCTCACCTCCATTGCCCCTGCGGCTAATCTTCAAGGCAAATGGACCAGGTGGCTCCAGACCAACCCACCTTTCAAAGACCTGCCTTGGAGATGCCCTCGTGAGAAAAGGAGCCACGGGGAGTAGGAATACTTGCCAGCGCGACCCTTGGGCAGAGTGAGGCAAATGCCTCAGGCAGCAGATGCTGAGGAGAGGGATACAGTGGCTGCTCTCTTCTAGGACACCCCTCAGTTGGAGGAGCGCTCTTTGTATCACATGCCCTGTGCTGCTCCCTCTAAGCTAGTTGGCTGCCCTTCACTGCATAGAATCATAGAGTTGAAAAGGGACCCAAGAGTCATCTAGTCTAACCCCCTGCAATGTAGGAATCACAGCTCAAGAATCCCTGACAGTTGGCCCCCAACCTCTGCTTCAAACCACCAAGGAAGAAAACCACCTTTCACGGTCATCCATTCCTCTGTTGAGGAGCTCTCACCCTCAGAACGTTCTTCCTAAGGTTTAATGCTAAGTCCCTTTGCCACAGCTGAAGTCAGTCTCTAGTTGGTCCATGGGAAGAGGAAAGGGAATTTTGCCATTTGCCTCAAGCAGCAAAATGTCTTGGGCTGGCCCTGAGTATGAGGTGCAGAAATCACGGACTGCCTGGGCTTGTTTCCATCTGGGATTGGCATGGAAGCCACCAGCTTCATTGCTCTGGTGGATCGTCTGCCCAGGATAGTCAGGGACAGAAGTCTTTTCAGTTCAACTGGATCTCTTAGTGGTTTCTTATATCGTCAGTCAAAAGAACATCAGAACATCAGAAGAGCATGCTGGATCAGACCAGAAGGGGCCCATCTCGTCCAACATCCTGGTCTCAAAGGGGCCAACCAGATGCCCCCCCCCCGGAAAACTGCAAGCAGGATCCAAGCGCAAGAGCAACTCTCTTCTCCTGTGGTTTCCAGCACCTGGGATTTGGAAGCATGGATGCCTCCAGTTGTGGAGGAAAAGCATAGCCCTTGTGGCTAGGAGCCAGGAAATGGCACAATCCTGCCAACCAGGTTGGGGCCATCACTGTCTCCTGGGAGGGTGGGTTCCAGAGTTTCACTGAAGAAGTTCTTTCTTTTATCTGTCCCAAATCTTCCAACATTCAGCTTCATTCAATGTCCTCCAGTTTGCTTCCTTGAATATTGGGGTATCTCCCCCTTGACTGCAATGCCAGCTGCCACAAAGGTCAAAGGCCCACCAGCTCCCCCTGTTGCTCCTGCAATGCTACCTTTTAGAAACCCCCTTCCCTGCATTTCCCATTCTGCCAGGGAATGAGGGTAACGGAGACTTTTGAACTCCACCTTCTTCCCTCTGAATGGTCCTCTGCATTTATGTCCCTCCTATAAACTGCCCATTGTTAGTATCAACTTAAAAAGATGACAGCACTTTGCTGCCATTTCACAAACAGGAGGTCATGCCACCGGCTTAACTCAAAGAGTTGGTTTCTTGTTAATGGTTGTTGTTGTTATTTAGTTGTTTAGTCATGTCCGACTCTTCATGACCCCATGGACCAGAGCATGCCAGGCACGCCAGGCACTCCTGTCTTCCACTGCTTCCCGCAGTTTGGTCAAACTCATGTTCGTAGCTTCGAGAACACTCTCCAACCTTCTCGTCCTCTGTCGTCCCCTTCTCCTAGTGCCCTCCATCTTTCCCAACATCAGGGTCTTTTCCAAGGATTCTTCTCTTCTCATGAGGTGGCCAAAGTATTGGAGCCTCAGCTTCAGGATCTGTCCTTCCATTGAGCACCTCAGGGCTGATTTCCTTCAGAATGGAAATAATGGTTTGACTTTCCTAACAAGATCCTCAGATCTTTCTTTGTTTCATTGAACAAGTTTCCCTGGACACAGGCTGGGGAGAATGGTCTTTGTGACCTGGGAAAATTAGGGGACAATTAATGGGCCAATTCTATATGGTCTAGTCAGAGCTAAGCCCTATTGAGTCATTACTTAGGCGTGCACATTGTGTTTGTGTGTGTAGGATTGCAGTTTGCCATAAGGGGCATCTGGTCAGCCACTGTGAAAAGAGGGTGTCACTGGTCTGATCCAGTAGGCTCTTCTGATTTCCTTATTGCAAACCATAATACCCTGTGGACTGTCCTTCTGAAAACTGGCTGCCCAGATAAATTTGTGAACATCTTTCGGCTCCTCCATGATAATATGACAGAAACAATTGCAGATAACAATGGCTCTCAAAGTGAACCATTCGTGGTGGGATCAGGTGTTAAACAGGGTTGTGTTATTGCCCCAACTCTATTCATTATTTTCATTGCCATGATCCTACACTTTGTCAAAGGGAAACTCCCCACTGGGGTAGAAATCATATATTGAACAGATGGAAAGCTCTTTAATCTGAGCAGGCTGAAAGCAAAGAGTAAGGTTACCGTAACTTCCGTCATAGAGCTTCAGCATGCTGATGACAACGTAGTGTGCGCATATCTTTGCAGAAGCTTATGAAAAGCTTGGCCTATCACTCAACATTCAAAAAACCAAAGTGCTGCACCAACAAGAACAAAATAACCCCTCTGCAAATCCAACTCAGTGGTGTAACATTGGAAAATGTTGATCACTTCTACCTAGGCAGTTACCTGAGCTCTGTGAGTGCGGCTTTCTCCTGATTGAAGTGCAGAGTGTTTGAGGACCGGGACATTCGCAGGGAAACCAAAATGCTCGTTTACAAAGCTATTGTACTACCAACCTTACTGTATGCTTGTGAAACATGTATAAATGGCTTCTCTAACTCCTCAAAAGATTCCATCAACAGTGTCTCCAAAATGTTTTACACATCACTTGGGAAGACAGGCGAACTAATGCCAGTGTACTGGAAAAAGCAAAGATCACCAGTGTTGAAGCAATGATTCTTCAACATCAACTTCCTTAGACTGGTCATGTTGTGCGGATGCCTGATGATCGTCTTCCAAAGCAACTACTCTATTCTGAACTTAGAATGGAAAGTGTAATGCTGGTGGTCAACAAAAGAGGTTTACAGACTCTCTCAAGGCAAATCTAAAAAAATGTAGTACAGTATAAACACCAACAATTGGGAAACACTTGCCTGCGAGCACTCCAATTGGAGAACAGTCTTTTCCAAAGGTGTCGTGGGCTTTGAAGACACTCGAACTCAGGATGCAAGGGAGAAACATGCTAAGAGGAAGGCACATTTGGCAAACCCTCACCGTGATCATCCCCCGGCTGAAGAAAAAGAGGAAGAAGAGTTTGGATTTGATATCCCGCTTTATCCACAAGGTCCTTCTCACCCGGCACGGGACAAAGTCTTGCCCGCTACCCAAAACATTCATCGAAAGGGACATGTTTAAATTTCCCAGTGCATTCTTTGACCAAGCTCTTTTGCCTTGTCATTTTACAGCCACCTTGGTATCTGGCGCTTTAGCGTAAGCTCATTGCTTCCCAGGTCACCTGGGATGGCTGAGGAAGGATCCTGCATCATACAGGACCAGCATGAATCAAAGTGGGCTCTGCCCCCCCTTTTGGAAAAAAAATCCTCTTTCCAATGGAGCAGCAACTGTCTGGCACTGCCCAGCTAATTAGAGGCCACTGTTAATGGGAGGAAACGGGTTCAATCACTTTGAGAGCAGGGAGCAAATGCTCAGAACTTAATTACAGATCTTTTTAACTTGAAGAAGACGTAGTTTAGCCAAGCAGGGGGAGGAATGAAATGACCTGCTTTGTGCTCAAAATATATAATTGATTGCCTGAAATAATACCTATCCTCAAAGACACTTGCTAGGTGTCTCCTCCTGCCCTGCTGTGACCTTGCAGGAAGATTCGTGGTTTGTTTGTTTGTTTATTGCATTTATATCCTGCCTTTTCTCCAGAGAGCTGAAGGTTCCAGATACGTGGTTCTTCTCCCCCTCCTCACTTAATCCCCCAAACAACCCTGTGAGGTAGGCTAGACTGAGAGGCAGTAACTGACCACAAGGTCACACAGTGAACTTTATGGCCAAGATGGGGATTTGAACCCTGGGCTCCCAGGTCACAGACCAGTACTCCAACCACCACACAACACTGCCACTCTCAGTGAGGGAGATGGCCCTTCTCCATGGTGACACTTATTTTGTAGCATGAAAAACCACCATCCCATGATAAAGTGGGTGCAAAACGTGGTGTTTTTCTGTTGTTTATTAAAAATGGACCTTTTGCCCTGCAAGGAGTGAACAGTCAGGTAGCAACCGCAAAGTTAAATCTGCAGCTGCAAGAGAGTGGAGCTGTCCCTTTCCCTCAGCAGAAAGAGAGACCCTCGTTCCTTCTTCCCTTTTAGACCACAGAGGAAATGCTGGAATTTACAGGTGGCTTCGCACAGGAATCAGAGCAGCCGCCATCACGGCTTCTGCAGTGTCTTCTGAGCTGGCCCAGCAGCCCCTCCCCCAAGTGGCCTTTCCTGATGGACCACCATTATCCATTGGGGTCCAAGGCAGCTTCCAGCTGACAAAGAGACCCTACGCTCCCTCCTGCTGAGAAGAAAGCAAGACAAATGGGTCTGGCTTTCCTGGGCTGCAGTGCCTGGGACTGGGCTCTGGTAATTGCTTTAATTAGTTACACCCCTCTGCAAGTGCCATTCAGCCACTGCCACCACCACATATGCTTCTCATGGATAGGTTCTCTCACCCCAGCAGCCAAGACGGCCCTGGAGTGCTTCTCTGAACCAGAATGTGCTTGTGCTCTGAGCCAGGTGGGCAAAAGCCACAGTTCTTCTATAGTGTTACGAGTTTGTGGATGCCTTGTTGCTGTTTAGTCGTTTAATCGTGTCCGACTCTTCGTGACCCCCATGGATCACAGCACGCCAGGCACTCCTGTCTTCCACTGCCTCCCGCAGTTTGGTCAGACTCATGTTCGTAGCTTCGAGAACACTGTCCAACCATCTCGTCCTCTGTCGTCCCCTTCTCCTAGTGCCCTCAATCTTTCCCAACATCAGGGTCTTTCCCAAGGATTCTTCTCTTCTCATGAGGTGGCCAAAGTATTGGAGCCTCAGCTTCAGGATCTGTCCTTCCAGTGAGCACTCAGGGCTGATTTCCTTCAGAATGGATAGGTTTGATCTTCTTGCGGTCCATGGGACTCTCAAGAGTCTCCTCCAGCACCATAATTCAAAAGCATCAATTCTTCGGCAATCAGCCTTCTTTATGGTCCAGCTCTCACTTCCATACATCACTACTGGGAAAACCATAGCTTTAACTATACGGACCTTTGTCGGCAAGGTGATGTCTGTGCTTTTTAAGATGCTGTCTAGGTTTGTCATTGCTTTTCTCCCAAGAAGCAGGCGTCTTTTAATTTCGTGACTGCTGTCACCATCTGCAGTTATCAAGGAGCCCAAGAAAGTAAAATCTCTCACTGCCTCCATTTCTTCCCCTTCTATTTGCTAGGAGGTGATGGGACCAGTGGCCATGATCTTAGTTTTTTTGATGTTGAGCTTCAGACCATATTTTGGACTCTCCTCTTTCACCCTCATTAAAAGGTTCTTTAATTCCTCCTCACTTTCTGCCATCAAGGTTGGGTCATCTGCATATCTGAGGTTGTTGTGGATGCTAGAAAGCCTGAATTCCTGGGTCTAGTAGGAGTTAGAATTTAGTTAAGGGTAGGTGTTAAATCTGGGCCTCAGACTAATGTGTATTAAGGAAGACCTCGTGTATTAGACTGTGTGCTAGACAATGCTAATCCCCTGGAATCAGCAAGTCTTGAAATCTGTTGTTGTTGTTGTTTAGTCATTTAGTCGTGTCCGACTCTTCGTGACCCCATGGACCAGAGCACGCCAGGCACTCCTGTCTTGCACTGCCTCCCGCAGTTTGGTCAAACTCATGTTCGTAGCTTCGAGAACACTGTCCAGCCATCTTGTCCTCTGTCGTCCCCTTCTCCTAGTGCCCTCAATCTTTCCCAACATCAGGGTCTTTTCCAAGGATTCTTCTCTTCTCATGAGGTGGCCAAAGTATTGGAGCCTCAGCTTCACGATCTGTCCTTCCAGTGAGCACTCAGGGCTGATTTCCTTCAGAATGGATAGGTTTGATTTTCTTGCAGTCCATAGGACTCTCAAGAGTCTCCTCCAGCACCATAATTCAAAAGCATCAATTCTTCGGTGATCTGCCTTCTTCATGGTCCAGCTCTCACTTCCATACATCACTACTGGAAAGTTTATGAACAGACTTCCGGAACCAATTGTGTTCATAAACCGAGGTACCACTGTACTAAGAACGTAAGAAGAGTCCTGCAGCTGGATCAGGCCCATGACCTACCCGGTCCTACTATTTTGCTGTCCACTGTATTCAGTTTCTCGGACCAGATTTTTGTCCCCTTTATTATTGGAAACCTCGGGTGACTCCTTGGAAACACAGTTAACACATTTACTGCAAGATTCTGATCCGAGTAGGTCCCTTTTTGTTGCCAGGTTTCTGATTACAGTCTTAGCTTATAAGAGAAAAAATGGATTACTTTATGATTATTGATCTCGTTTAAATAATACTGATTTATAGTGATAATCTGATATTTTAAGTGCTGTATTGCTCTTATTTTAATGGAATTTAGAAATTTATGATTTTAGATATGTATTTTAATTTTTTTTAATTTTTTTGTCATATTTGTTTTGTTGTACAATGTATATTGGTATTGAATATGGGCCTACGGCCGTAATAAACTATCAGATCAGACCTACCCGGTCCAGCCTCCTGTTCTCACAGGGGCGACTCAGATGTCTCAGTGGGAAACCTGCAAGCAGGATCCAAGCACAAGATCCCTCTCCCCTCCTGTGGCTTCCAGCAACTGATATTCAAACACTGCTGCCTCTGACTGTGGAGGCAGAGTCGAGCCATTGTGGTTAGTAGCCATCCATGGACCTCTCCTAATAATGACAAAATGGAGGCAATTTTAGCATAACGATGTTGCTGTGGAATATGCCTTCTGGCAGGGAAGGAGACCCACAGCCCTCACTCCCCCATGCTGGATTTTGCTGCAACTGCTGCCCTCGTCTTCAGGTTCAGGTTCAATTGGAGGCCAATGGAATTGAGCAAGGCCCTTCTAATGCAATGGGATTGTTCTGCCGTCCCTTAATAGCTGGTGCCGGGCTTCTTGCGGTTAATTGAGACAGATCTGGACAGAAGGGGCCTTTCTTCATCTTGTCAAAGATAAATATGTGTCACAAGCTGAGAGAAGCTTCTGAGCTGCCATCCATCATCTTCCTTTTCACTCTGTACTAAATAACTCCCTGCAAGAGCATTAAAGGGCACCGATGTCTGAATGAACAGAATGGGGCAAAAGGAGGCAGGAGAATCCTTCCTTTGTCTCTGCTCTTCTGGCTGCCTCTCTCCCACTCCCAGGAACCGCAGCCAGTCCTGGGCCCAGTTCTGGGCATCCCAGTTTCAGGAAGATGTTGACAAGGAGTGCAGAGGAGGGAGACTGAGATGATCCCGGGTCTAGAAGCGGAGTTTTTGGAGGGATGATGGAGGGAGTTGGGTCTGCTTAGCTGCAGAAGAGAAGACAGGGGAGATATTGGGGTGTTGCCTGCCACCCCAAACTATGAGCAGGGGTTCCAGCTGCTTAGCCAGGGTTTGGTTTCCTTGGAATGTGGGACAGAGGAGACTGTGGTGTCTTTAGGAGAGATGGTTTATTTACGCATCTATACAACCGGAGCCTGTGATGGAGGGCCTTGCAGCATTAACACCCCAAGAGGGTCTTTCTTCTCCCATAGCCACATTGATTCCAGCAGAAGTCAGGCTTGGCTCTGACGCTTGACTTCCTGCAGCTTGCTTCTTGCTCCTAGCTCACAAACCTCAACTCTCACCCACCTTGTCTAACTACCAGTGAGGTGAGGGAGGTGAGCCCAAACATTGGGTTTCTGGCACAGAGCCCCTTCCTTTGTTACTTTAATGACCCATACTTTGGGGTCATTGCCAAGGCTGTCTGGCTATTCCAGCAACTGGATCCTTGTTGGACCCAGGAATTAGAAGGGACTCAGGTATAGGACCTAACCCCCTCCCCCCAAACTCACAACAAGAGCCACCTTCAATTCTCTAAAGGGCTGTATGGAAGATGGTACAAGCTTATTTTCTTCTGCGCTGGAGGGGAGGACCAGAACTAATGGCTTTAAGTATCCTGACTAAACATCAGAAAGAACTTTCTAACGGTAAGAGCTGTTCCACAGTGGAACGGATTCTCTCGGGAGGTTGTGAACTTTCCTTCTGTGGAGGTTTCCAAGCAGAGGTTGGATGGCCATCTGTCCTGGATGCTTTCACTGAGATTCCTGCAATGCAGGGGGCTGGACTAGATGGTCCTTGAGGTCCCTTTCAGCTCTACAAATTTGATGATTCTATGACCTGAGCTGGCAGGAAATTCAGGCAGCATATAAGCCGTTTCTCTAGTCCTTTTGCACAGGTGTGTGTAAATAGCTCTCTTGTCCCCTGGTCTTCTTCTTCGTCTTCCTCCTCCTCCTCCCCTCGCCCTGTCTTCTGCACACTGGGGGAATGGCATCAGAAACCATTAAAATTTCATTTGCATATATTTCTGGAAATGTGAAAGGACTGAACTTTTTACCTTGCTCTGCATGTCTCCTTCTTGCAGGCAGAAGCAGAAGGATGGCAGGAGCTGCTTCTGGCACTTGCTCAGCTGGGAAACCCTACTGGGAGGCGGAGGGGGACATCAGCTGGGGGGTCCCAGCCCCACCCCCCTCCATGGAGACAGGAGGAGAGGGGGGGAGGTGTGGACTTCTCTCAAATTCAGAAGATGGCTTTCTTTCTTTTCTGTAAAGAACTTTCTCTTTTGCTTTTAAGGAGGGAATACAACATCAAAACATCTCAATTTGTACATTTGCAAATTGAGAAAAATATAGAATAGAAAAAGAATCAACCAAGAAATATTGAATATGGAGGAACCATCGAGTGTATAGCAATGTGTGCTGACGTTTAACATAAATATTCAAAGGAAGGAGAGGAGGGGAGGTACACCTCAGTCAAATCTATCTTATTGAATTAACCATGTAAACACTGGATGCAGGTTTAGACTGTATGAATCATCACTGACATACTGTACTGAATAAAGTTGTGCCATATCATAAGGAATTTGTCTGTTTTACTCCCCTGGAAGGTCCTGAATGTTCTTTCCTTGGAGGTTTCCAAGCAGAGGTTGGAGGGCCATCTGCCATGGATGCTTTAGTTGAGATTCCCGCATTACAGGGAGTTGGACTGGATGACCCTTGGGGTCCCTTCCGTCTCTAGGATTCTATGATTCTCCACTGGGAGGCAGGGCAGAGACATCTCCTTCAGCCACTGGAGCAGAGCAGGAGCCTCCATCTATTTCTCCAGATCTCCCCAAGGGAAGCATCAGGCATGCCAAATGATTTTGCTGGTAACATTTTTGAAAAGCGCAACCCTTCTTTGCGTTGTGTAGCTGTATAGAAAGCCTTTATCTCCCAGCAGCTGTTTCTGGGCTGCTTGACGTGTCTTTCCCAGATGCTGCCTGAACCCTTTGGCTGGTTGGCACATTTGCCAGGCGCCAGCAGAGCCACCTTGCAAAGGCAAACATTGGCGCCGCCTGCCAAAAGACAGCGGTGGCAAAGGCGAGGGGAAGCAGATGCTTTCTGAGCAAGAGTCGGCAACGAACATGGAAGAACAACTGTACTCTGCTCTCCTCTCACCCAGAAAGGTGACTGGCAGGGCAAATCCAAAGATTCATAGAATCATAGAGTTGGAAGGGACCAAACTGCGGGAGGCAGTGCAAGACAGGAGTGCCTGGCGTGCTATGGTCCATGGGGTCACGAAGAGTCGGACACGACTAAACGACTAAACAACATGAATCAAATAGACCGGATTCTGAAAGTATGGGAAGATGAGGATTATAGGAAACACTGGGATGGGAGCATCTCAAGGATGTTGGACTGGATGGGCCATTGGCCTGATCCAGCAGGCTCTTCTGGCGTTCTTATGTTCATCATGAGGAGTCTCCTCCCAGGGCAAGCGTGAACTGGGGGGGGGGCTCCCTATTGGTACCCCCAGATTGACTCCAATGATTGGGAGTTCTGGGCATTAATCCTTCTGTAACCAGAAGGGGAGGGAAATCCAATTAAGGGCTTTCGACTGCTGCTAACAGGAAGTTGCCAGAAGAAAAGAGATGATGAATTAAAGGCTTCTTCAAACTTCGTTGAGCACAAACCTTAATTAAAGGGGACCAGAGATGATTCCTCGCAGGCTGGAAGGAGATGCTGTCAAGGCACGTTCCCCATGTGTACCTTTGCATTATTACAAGCCCATCTCCAAGGGGGCAGGAAATCAGGGCAATTCACTTGTCTGAGAAATGCCTCCCCCCCCAGGGGCTGCCTGTCAATCTCAGCTAGAGACCCCCTCCCTCCCTCCTGGGGCTATGAAATATTGAAAGGCCAGGCAGAGGAAACAGGGAGCAGGTGAAATGGCCGAGACCTCAGATGGCTTTCTGGTGTTTTCTCTTTTTGGTTTCTGGTGATGTTTCTTCATTTATTGATTGACTGCACAGGATTTCTTGTCCTCCTCTTCCTCTTCCTGGAATGTGACCCACGCTGGGAGAACTTGTGATGAAATCTTACAAGGAAATGGCTTGTTGTGAATCTCTGAAGCAGCACAAGAGGAGATCCACCAGAAGAGCCCGCTGGATCAGGCCTGCCTTGTCCAGAGCATCAGAGCAGCTCCCTCCTGGGGTTCCAGCCCCTAGCCTTCAGAAGCATGGCTGCCTCCAACTGTGGAGCATGGCCTTCAAAGCTAGTAGCCATTGATAGACCTCTCCTAAAGCCATCCTATGATGGGGGGTCTCCACCTTTGGCCCACCTAAGGTCCCAGAGATTCAACTCAAGACCCCAAGTGGCCTCTTGGCCTCAGAGACCACCCCCCAGACCTTGATGGATTTCTTATTAGAACTCAGGTACCTCCTTGGTGAAAGGGAAATGTTTACTAGCTAAGCCACGTGACGTCCACATGGAGGGTCTCAGGGGGTGACCACATGGGTGGCGCTGTGGTCTCAACCACTGAGCCTCTTGGGCTTGCCGATTGGAAGGTTGGAGGTTCCAATCCCCACGACGGAGAGCTCCCATTGCTGTGTCCCAGCTCCTGCCAACCTAGCAGTTCGAAAGCACACCAGTGCAAGGAGATAAATAGGCACCTCTGTGGCGGGAAGGTAAATGGCATTTCCGTGCGCTCTGGTTTCCGTCACGGTGTTCCATTGCACCAGAAGTGGTTCAGTCCTGCTGGCCACAAGACCTGGAAAGCTGTCTGTGGACAAACTCTGGCTCCCTTGGCCTGAAAGCGAGATGAGTGCCACAACCCCATAGTCGCCTTTGACTGGACCTTAACCTTTTACATGGAAGGTGTCAGGGGGGATGTTCTCCTTACTAAGCGCTGTGGGGAAGGGCTCTCTGCACATGCTCTTTGCCACCATTTGGCATACTGTGGTGTGATGGAAAGGGGCTCTTGAGACCCCTACCCTTTTCTCTCCTTCCTCTGTTTGCCTCCCTGTTCCCCCCACAGTCCGTCTCCCCAACACCACCTCAGGATCTGTCCTGATGCATGTATATAGTTGAGGGGAAAGAGACCCAATTACTGGTTTTACAGAATTGGTTGGTTTCCCCCCAGACTGGAATTTCTGCTCATGCTGTGCCAGCCAATTCATTCTCAGATGTTTTCCTGGGGGGACGGGGACTTGTACCAGAGATTGAAATTTCAGGTTTTGGAAAATGAAAGAAATTGCAGGGTGGTGTTTGTTTATTTATTATATGCTGAGCGATTCTCAGTGTGAGCCGCAGCAGTGGTGGCAAATCCCCGCCGCCCCCCGACAAACCCACGAAGGGCAGGACTTCTGCGGGAGAAACCTGGATGGGGTGGGGTGGGGATGCTAGTCCTTCCCAGTCATGCCCTGGCCAGAGTGTCTGTGTGTGGCAGTCCACCTCCATTGCCACATGATTCCTGCATTGCTGGAGGTTGGGCTAGATGACCGCTTGGGTTCCTTCGAGCTCTATGCAATGGCTCCTCTCAGGACAAAAGGAGAGCATGGGTCTACCAGCCCCACCAACCTTCCCAGGAGAGAGCCAGGCCAAGCAGCTCTTGCCCTGTGTGCCTCTTTCCCAAGACAAGCGGCTTCCTGTGCCCGGCCTGGAGGATCCCCCAAAGGTCCCCCCAGAAGCCGCGGAAAGGGAAACCTCATTTCCTCCTCGGAAGTGTCTTCAGAGAGATGAAGAGCTGGCACTCAGCGTTTGCATCCTGCACCTCCAGCCTGCATTATGCATCTCTTTGTCTGCTCCTTTGGAGTCCTTCCCTGTCTAAGGCTTTTGTAACAGTTCTTTTCACTTGACAGACATCCTTGGCGGCAGAGCAGAAAGATTGTTCAGCTGAGCAGCATTTCCTGGTGATGCGTCAGCCCTTGGAGGCTCACAAGAAGCTGGCAGAGCGGGGGGGGGCAGGGCTCACCTCCTCTGAAGGGGGGGGCTCTTCTGCTGGGCCTGGGTGCAAGACAAGGCCAGTTGGGGGAAGATCTAGGAGCCAAACCTAACAATGCATATTCTTGCTAGTTCGCATGAGAAGGAAAAACGGCCACAGAGCTACATTGCTGATAGACCATAGAAATGTACTGGGTAGAGAGGGCTCTGTGTGATGTCATTTCCCCTCCTCTCCTAGGAGGGAAGAAGCAAATAGTAATTCCCCGTTCCTCCCCTCTTTCTCTTTGACCAGCCATGTGGGAGGATGGAGGGCTGCTTGCACCAGGTCAGGCACACGCCTGAGATCGTTTCTGCTGTATTTTACCTGCATAGTTTTTAATGCTGCTGTAGCTGAGAACCCATGCAAGACTATGAGTAAGTAAATCACATTTTAAACTTACTTACCAGTCTGTTGTCAAAATTCTTTGTTAAGTGAGGTAAAGTAAAAAGAAAAGAAAAAGGTAAAGGACCCCTGGACGGTTAAGTCCAGTCA
This sequence comes from Zootoca vivipara, assembly GCF_963506605.1. Classification (NCBI taxonomy): domain Eukaryota; kingdom Metazoa; phylum Chordata; class Lepidosauria; order Squamata; family Lacertidae; genus Zootoca; species Zootoca vivipara. The sequence goes on from NC_083276.1 coordinate 172,286, forward strand.
AAGGCAACTATGTTGTTGCGGCGCTCATCTCGCTTTCATGCTGAGGGAGCTGGAGTTTGTCCACAGACAGCTTTCTGGGTCATGTGGCCAGCAGGACTAAACCGCTTCTGGCACAACGGGACACCGTGACGGAAACCAGAGCACATGGAAACGCTGTTTACCTTCCTGCCACAGGAATAGCCACACCTATTTATCTATTTGCACTGGCGTGCTTTCAAACTGAGACAGAGCAATGATTCGAACTGCTGACTTTCTGATCGGCAACCCCAAGAGGCTCAGTGGTTGAGATCATAGCGCCACCCGCATCCATAGCTGCCAAGTTTTCCCTTTTCTCACGAGGAAGCCTATTCAGCATAAGGGAATTTCCCTTAAAAAAGGGGATAACTTGGCAGCTATGCCCGCATCCTGTATTAAGTGAGGTAAGAAGGGGGGGCGGGAACTAGCTTGGTTTTCAGCTGGGCCTATTTAAAAGAAGGCTTCATAGTCTATGTTTTGTTTTTGCTGGTCAGGGTGGGACTTTAAACTCTGCCCACACATGTGGGTGCCTGGAGGGATGAACTGCAATTCATATCTCCTCTCTCCTACCTATTAAAACCCATCTCACACTTCTGCTGGACCCGGGTGCAGGACTCCACCTTCCGGTAGCAGCAACTGGTGGCCACTGAGCACAGGGAGGCGGGAAGGGAGGGGAGGGAGCAAGCCACCCTTGTCCCCTCATGCAGAATCATCCAATGGCAGAGGTGGAAGGAAGGGGCATCAAGGGTCATCCGGTCCAACCTGCAGCAATGCAGGAATCACAGCTGGAGAATCCGGGACAGGCAGCCATCCAGCCTCTTCGGCAGCTGCCATCACTTTGTAGAGATCTGAGGGGGGGGGGACTCTTCCATTTCAGTAATTTCCAAACACTCCGATAATGGGCAGCTGTGAAAGTTGTGCACAAAGCCATCAATCTTCCAGCTTAGATACAAGCCAGGCAAGGTGTCACATAGCTTGAAATGAAAATAGCCAAAGAGGAAAAGGAAGGAGGCTCCCATAGCCAGCCGAGCAAAGGACCAAAAGCACACAAATCCTCAGCCTCAGGGAGAAGGTTTTCTCTGTGTTTAAAAGATGCCCCCAAACCTCACAATTTGGCATTTCAAGAGTGCGCCCTTTGTTAAAATGAGAAGGCTGCTTTGGGGTGACGATGATGTCCTTCTTTGGCCCTGGATCCTTTGGCAGGAGCAGCTCACAGGAGGAGGAAAAGGCAGGATCCGAGGAGCAGCAGGAGCAGCCCCTCTCTCAAGGAGTGACTCACTTTGGGATTTCTCCACTCTCAGCAGCTGGAAATGGCAACAGAAGCAGCCAGATTATCATTCTCAGAAAGCCTCACTGGGCCCAACCCTTTTCCTCCAGGCTAAACTCTTCTCCAGGCTAAACTCTGGCCAGTTGCTGGAAACCACCAGAAGGGAGAAAGCTTCTGTGGTCGGATCCTGCTTGCCACTGGTTGCTAATCCTCCATTCATTGGCCTCAAAGGATTCTGGGCTGTAAATTCTGTGCATTTTGAAAGAGTGTTGCTAATCCCCGCCCCCCCCCGAGATCTGTTCACTTGTCAATGAGGGGGGAGCACGAGGGAGGGGCTTCTTTAAGTGAAGGGTATTAATATGTTTTTATGCGATTCTCTTTCTAAGAACAGATTAGTGGGTTTATCAGCATATAATTCTCTCTCTGCTGGATAAGCCTCGCGCAGAAAGGTTGCTCATGAAGCAATTAGCGCAGCTTAATTTGATGGTGTATTTGAGAAAGGGAAACAATAGATAAATGCAGAAAGAGGAAAAGAACTTGTGCAAAAGTTAAATAAAAAAAAGACGTTTCAAAGGCCAGCTCCTTTGCTGCCATCTGCTTGCTGTGACAGAGTTCGTAAATCAGAATATGGCCATGGAAGGTGTATTACTGGATGTTCAGAACAGTGTGTCCCGTTGACACATTTCTTATGCCTTTCTCTCCCCCCCCCACTCAATATGGTGGCACTTCCTGTTTTAATGAAGACAAGATCCGGGCCACTTGAATGCCCCTAAGAAAGTTGTGGGTGGGTGAGAGGAGGAGAGGGGGGCGCCAAGGGGTCCCTGGAGCTCATAGGAGTCAACTCCTAGGGGACGAGGTCCCTTTGCCCTCCCATAAAATATTTGAGGAGGCTGCCCCTCCAAATTGATGGGCGTTGCCATTCAAATGGTGTGTGTGTGTGTCGTTTGATCAATTAGGCAGGGTGGGACTTACCCATATTTTATTCAAGTTGACACCATTGCAAGCCAAAGAGCCACATCCATGTTTTTAAACAGAGGCCAAATGGTCACCTCTCAGGGAATCATTAGCTGAGATTCCTGCATTGCAGGGTTTGGACTGGATGACCCTATGGGTTCCTCTACAACTCTACGTGTGTATGATTCTCACAGATATGGCTGCCACAACTGAGCTCTGCTTCCTCCTCCTCCTCTTGAAATCTCATGGCCCATGTGGTGAACAAGACCTCTTCCTGCAGCATCTCCCTGCGTGTGGAATTGCCTTGGCTAATGGTGCCATTTCCCTGCCATCGCAGGCCTGCGTGAAGCAGCCAAGGCTTCCGCTGAGAAAATGGTCTCCAGCATCAAAAGGCAGTTACGGGGGACGTGAGCGGATTGACTCTCCGTTTCTCGCATTTGTACAGTGAGATTTGGAAGTGGAACAGCAAAGTGGAGCTCATTCGAGAGCATCTGCTCAGTCACAGCTGGAAGGAAAGCAGGGCGAGGGGAGGAGGAGCCGCTTCAGGGCTGCCGTTTGAAAGAGGGGCTCTCCGGAGAAGGAGAGAGAAAACTCAGGGCAGGGGGAGAAGGAAGGGGCTGAGGAAGAGAGTGTGTTGGCCAGGATGGCTTCCTTGGAAGGTTGGTGGTGGTGGTGATGATACCAGTTGCTGGAAAATAGGAATGGAGAGAGTTGCTTCTGCTGTACTCAGGGGTCCTGGTTGCAAGATTCCCATAATGGGCATCTGGTCGGCCACTATAAGAACAGGATGCTGGACTAGATAGGCTCCCTTTGGTCTGACCCACAGCCAGGCTCTCCTGACACTCTAACATCAACTTCCTTAGACTGGTCATGTTGTGCAGATGCCTGATGATTGTCTTCCAATGGGACTACTCTATTCTGAACTTAAAAATGGAAAGCACAATGCTGGTGGTCAACAAAAGAGATTCAAAGACTCTCTCAAGGCAAATCTAAAAAAATGTAGTACAAACACCAACAACTGGGAAACACTGGCCTGTGAGTGCTCCAGTTGGAGAACAGCCTTTACCAAAGGTGTCCTGGGCTTTGAAGATGCTCAAACTCAGGACAGAAGGGAGAAACACACTAAGAGGAAGGCACGCTTGGCAAATCCTCACCGCCCGGAAACCAATGTCCCCACTGTGGAAGGATGTGTGGATCCAGAATTGGCCTCCACAGTCACTTATGGACTCACTGTTAAAACCATAGTACTTGTTACTGCATACCTGAGGTTGTTGATATTTCTTCCGGCAATCTTAATTCCGGCTTGAGATTCATCCAGTCCATCCTTTCGCATGATGAATTCTGCGTATAAGTTAAATAAGCAGGGAGACAATATACAACCTTGTCGTACTCCTTTCCCAATTTTGAACCAATCAGTTATTCCATGTCCAGTTCTAACTGTAGCTTCTTGTCCCACATAGAGATTTCTCAGGAGACAAGTAGGAAAGTTTTTCCTACTTTCTTCAGTTTAAGCCTGCTCCATCTCCCACATGACAACCCTTTGGATATCTGAAGATGGCCATCGTGTCACCTCCCAGTCTTCTCTCCAGGTGAAACACCCCCAACTCCCTCAACTTCCTCAAGTGTTCACCATAAGCAGTGGGGCAGAGTTCCTGCTCTTGTGCTCAGGTCCCACTTGCAGACTTCCCAAAATGGGCATCTGGTCGGCCACTGTAAGAACAGGATGCTGGATCCCATGGACTTCTTTGGGCCTGATCCTGCTGCCGGGCCTGTTATGCCTATTAATATTTGTGCTAGATCTAGAAAGTGAATTGGTTATACAATGGCTACTTTCTCCTCCTCTTCCTTTTATCCACAAGGGTTTCTTCCTGTCCTGCTGTTCTTTTGTTCCAGGAAACGGAGAGTTAAAACGCTTTTTGAAGCCCAAACCAAATGTTAAATGAAGGCCTATGAATCTCCAATATATGCTTTTCTGTGCTTCTTCTCCACTAAATACCCAAATAAACAATAACACATGATTAATACACATAGAATACAAGAACACAAAAATGTCAGGCGTGCAGTTTCTTAAAATTACGCACCCCAGATCTCTTACAAGGTCTCTGGGAAGGAAGAGTAGATCTGGTCCCACGAAGCAGCCCCTCCAAGAGCCTCTTTGCTCACCTGGCTGCTTTTGACCAGGATCAGGGGCTCCACAGACGCAGATGGCGAAGGCCAGAGGAAGGGCTGGAAAGGACAAGAGATGGAGAGAAGACATTATTTTTAAAAAAACAACAACAACAAAATCAACATGTAAAAAGACCTTCTGGGCAGGCAGGTAAGAAGAATCCAGAGTTCATGGCTCTGCAAATAATGGGCAGATAAAATTTTATGTATTCTGTATTCTGTTCTTTATAGTTTACCAGCTGCTTCGAGAGCACTGCTGCCATCAGCGTTATTTTTTCATTAATGAAATAAATTTCATTAATGAAAACAACAGCAGCAAAACACAGAGGGCTTGTCAGACATCAAAGGCAGAGTTACAGGCTCATTTTGAGATAAGGATGGCTTTGGACCCCCACACTGAGCAGGCGTCTCCCAAGAGTCACGTGAAATTGCTTCTGCCGGGTGTCCTTCCCAAAGTGTCTAATCATTAATTAAATGATTGGTTTAAAATATGCATCGTATAGCCCACCCTTTTTCTGAAGAACTCAGAGCCAGAAACAATAACAGAATATACCATAAGAGTACAGTATACCATAAGACCATAAATGCAGAATAAAGTCCACATTTCAAACCACTGTAAAACTGCCGAACATCTCCAAGTTCCAACTTCAAAAAGCTTGAGGAAATCGCCATGCTTTAAACTGGCACCTAAATGGGAAGAGGTTGGTGCCAGCCAAATTTCAGAGGATTGGGAGCCTCACAACTGAGGCATCACCCCTGAGAAGGCCTTGCCTGGTGTCAACACGGAGCTCCTGGTAGCAGAATGCTTCAGGTAATCTTCTTGGCAGATCTTACCTCTCAGGCATGGAGAGATCTGCAAGCATTTAGACCCCAGGTCATCCAGGGCTTCTTCTTTTTTTTTTTTTAAGATTATTTTTATTAAGTTTTCCAAATAAACAACCCCCCAATCTTTTTTTACATTTCATCTTATATTCGCCCATCTCAGTTCATTTTGCTCTGCCGAGCTGTGACTTCCCTCCCTCCCATCATTCGGTTTTGTTTCCCACTCTTATCTCGCAGTTCCTTTTTGCCCACCTAGTTAAAACCAATTCGTAGGATTTAGTTCAGTCCTGCAAGTGTCTTTAAACTTCTGCAGTTCTTCTCCATATAGTCAATGAATTTACTCCATTCCCTTTGGAACTTTGTCTCTCCCTGGTTTCGGATCCCGCAGGTCAACTTTGCTAACTCTGCATAGTCAATCCTTTTCGTCTGCCACTCCTCAATTGTCGGTGTCTCTTGTAATTTCCATTTTTGGACTAATAAAGTTCTAGCCGCGGTTGTAGCATACATAAATAGTCTCTGATCTCCTTTTGCTATTTCCTCTCCCATCAGTCCCAATAGAAAAGCTTCAGGTTTTTGGGGGAAGGTATACCTAAACATCTTTTTCAATTCATTATATATCATTTCCCAAAATCTTTTTACTTTTTCACAGGTCCACCACATATCATAAAAATCACCATCTTTATCTTTACTTTTCCAGCAAGATTTACTACTCATTCTATACATTTTGGCAAGTTTTACTGGTGTTAAATACCATCTGTACATCATTTTCATTACATTTTCTTTCAAAGCGGTACATGCAGTAAATTTCAATGTCTCATTCCATAATTTCAACCACGCATCATACTCAATATTATACCCAATATCCCTTGCCCATCTTATCATCACCTCTTTTGTCATTTCATCTTTCATAAACCACTCTAATAAAAAATTGTACATTTTCGATAACAATTTCACTCTGCCTTCCAACAATTCTATTTGAAATTTGGACCTTTTATCTTCAAATCCTACTTTTCTATCATTTAACAATACATCATTCACTTGGTGGTACTGCAGCCATCCAGTCAAAACCTCTTTTATTTCCTCATACGGTTTTAATTTCCAGGCTCTGTCTGTTTTCATCAAAATCTCCTCATAGGTGGCTCCCCTCCCCTCCATATTTATCTTTTTAACAGTTAAGACCTCAACAGGTGATATCCACCATGGGGTCTTACTTTCTAACAGCATTTTATTTATTTCCCAAACCTCATATAATGATCTTCTTATCACATGATTTGTAAAACCTTTATGAACTTTTGTCTTTTCATACGAGAGGTAAGCATGCCAACCAAATCGGTTGTCGTAACAGGGCTTCACAAATCATCAATGAAATCTTGAATAAGAAATGTTTGGCCGCAAGGAATGTTTGAGGAGCTGGGTATGTTTAGCCTGCAGAGGAGAAGACTAAAAGTTCACACACACTTTTCCTGTCACATGGAAGAGTCACCAAGCTTGTTTTCTCTTGTTTTCTGGGGGGCAGGAGTTGGAGCCATGGCTTCAAGTTCCAAGAAAGAAGATTCCGACTCCACATCATCCAATGACTTGGATGTTCAAATATAAAGTGCCATCATGGCTGCCCCCCTGCACTGGCCGTCATGCCCCCGCAGGTGGTGTGCCATGCCCCCAGGATGAGTGCCATGCCCCTGCGGGTGGCACACCATGCCCCTGGGATGTGCGCCACGCCCCTGGGAGATGCACCAGCCACTCCCCTGCCTGCTCTGCACCACTGCACATGACCCAGGTAAAGGTAAAGGACCCTTGGACGGTTCAGTCCAGTCAATGACAACTATGGGGTTGTGGTGCTCATCTCGCTTTTCAGGCTGAGGGAGCTGGCATTTGTCCACAGACAGATGTCCGGGTCTTGTGGCCAGCAGGACTAAACCGCTTCTGGCGCAATGGGACACCATGACAGAAGCCAGAGTGCACGGAAATGCCATTTACCTTCCCACCGCAGTGGTACCTATTTATCTACTTGCACTGGTGTGCTTTTGAACTGCTAGGTTGGCAGGAGCTGGGACAGAGCCATGGGAGCTCAGCAGGTTGTAAGGATTTGAACCGCCGACCCTCCCATCGGCAAGCCCAAGAGGCTCAGTGGCCACCAGCTCTGTGTACATGACCCAACAACAGATTAGCAAATGGAATTTAGTGTGAACCCTTTCGAATGCCACATGTAAGGCCTTCTGGATGTCACAAAATTTGTTCCAACCGTGATGTTGTGGGTGTTTGTAGGGAGCACTTTATCCAGCTTATAGAACCCAAAGGGCCTTTTAAAATTTAGCCTCTGTGCTCTTAAGACTAACCAAACCTGTGTTTCACCATTAAACGATGTCATTTTATTCACTGTGCTTGAGGTCGTATTATAGAAACGCAGAAATACAGGAGGCTTTTTATTGCTCCTGTTTTAGCTGTGTAAACAAACACATAAACTGTGATTTTGGCTTTTACCTGGCCAAGTATTTCCTTTGGCAGAATGCTAGAACTGGAGCAGCTTCTGTCATCAATTTCCCGGGAAATAATAATAATAATAATAATAATATTTTTTAAAAAATATATTTATACCCCACTTTTTCCCTGATGGGACTCAAGGCAGCTTATGGATAAAAACAAGAACTAACTGCTAAAAACATTTTAAAAATAATTAAAATACAATTAAACATTGATAGAATTTAAAACTATATACATATATAAAATCTGTTTAAAACATATTTATAATTACGATAAAAGCAGCAGGGCCCTAGCCCTTTCATTAAAAGCAGTCATTTCCCAAAAGTCTCTTGGAAGAAGAAGAATCTGCTTGAAGAAAGAGAGCAAGGAGCCAGTCTCACTTCTCCAGGCAGGGAGCAGCCTCAAAACATCCTCGTGAGGGTGGTAGGACTGAGAGAAGGGCCAAGCCAGAGATCTCAGAGCCCAGTTGGGGTCCTAGGATGAAACAGGGTCTTTTGGATTGCTTGGACCTAAGCCATATAGGGCTTTATAGGGCTTTATAGGTCATAACCAGCCCTTTGACTTCTGCCTGGGAAAAGACCACTAGCCAGCAGAGCTGCCCTCAGTCTCTGGCATCTGGGAATGACTGGGGACCTTGGCTCAGTCTTTCTAAAATATGCATCCCCCCTGGAAGGTTCTGTGGGGCTCTGTGGCTTAAAGTGACTCATATCCGATTCCAGTGGCCGACCAGACACCTGGGGCAAACCTGCAAGGAGGTTTTGATCACAAGAGCAACTCTCCCCTCTTGTGGTTTCCAGCAACTGGGATCTAGAAGCATTGCTCTGTAGAGGCAGAGCAGCGACATTGTGGCTGACGACGACAATGGCAAATTATTACTTGCACCTCACCCAACTGACTGCGTTGCCCTGGCCACCCTGGGCAGTAGCCCTCAATAGCCCTCTCTTCGTCTATGATTTTTTTTTCTAATCCTCTTTTTAAGCCACGCCATTTGGTGGCAATAATTGCCACCTGTGGCAGTGAGTTCCGTAGTTTAACTGAGAAGCCCTTTCTTTTATTTGTCCTAAATCAGGGATTGGCAAGGTTTAGCTCTCCTGGGCCGGTTCATTCCAGCGGAGATCCCTCTGTGGGCCGCATTGCGTGCATGTGTAAGCACGAGCTCCCACAATTTCTGGTTTCTGCATCTGCACAGACGCGATTTCCGGCGCCGCGGAAGCGAATCCCCATGCTGCGCTGAGCCGGTTTAGTGCAGCGTGTGGAAACTCGCCGAGCGGGCGGCTCGGTTCAGGGTTAAACAACCCCCACAGGCCACTTGTGGCTCATGGGCCTTAGGTTGCCTAACCCTGTCCTAAATCTTCCAACACTCAGCTTCCTGGGATGTCCATGAGTTCCAGTGTTGGGCAAGAGGGAGAAAATTTTTTCTCCACCCCCTTTCTCCATGCAGGGCATCATTTTATAAGCTTCTGTCATGTCATCTGGTTGTGGGGCTACAGAAGCCCACTGCCAGCTCCAGTCAGGGGCTGGAGGGGAGCCCTGTGCCACTGCTCAGACTCACCTGAAATGCAGCCCGGATCTAGCCAGGAGCTGACCTGGGTCCTTAGAGACCTAAGATTTACCATAATCAAGACAATAAGTGTTGGAAATGTAAAAAGGTGGAAGGAACATTCTATCATATGTGGTGGACCTGCCCATTAGTAAAGGATTTCTGGGAAAAGATTTATAATGAATTGAAAAAAGTGTTGAAAAACACTTTTATTAAGAAACCAGAATCCTTCCTACTGGGCATAGTTGGAAGAGAATTGCCTTTGAAAGATGTAAATCTGTTTTTATATGCCACAACTGCAGCTAGAATTTTATTAGCAAAGTACTGGAAGACACCAAAGATACCTACAGTGGAAGAATGGCAGTTAAAGATGCTGGACTACATGGAACTTGCTGACCTGACCGGAAGACTACGCGACCGGGGAGAGGAGAAGGTGGAAGAGGAATGGAAGAAATTTAGAATTTATTATAAAAAATATTGTAGAATTGATTTATAAGCAACTGTGAGGAGATTTATAAGCAACTGTGGAGCTGCAGATAAAGGAAATAAGTGAGATATAATTGAAAATAGGTTAGATATGATAAGGAGATGTAAAATTAGGAAAAGGATATTGTAATTGGATTTGGACAATAAGATATAGAATCTGCCAACAATGATAAGCAATGAACCGTTAGAAGGGGGACCCGGGGAAGTCCTCTATTAAAATGAGAAAAAATGATATGGATGTTTAGTTATTTTTTGTTCTTTTTTTGCTTTTGCTTTTCTAATTTTTTATTCTTAAATATGGATGTCATAACAATGTGTAATTATATGGATGTTATTCTCTCTTTTTATAAAACCTAATAAAAATTGTATTTCAAAAAAAAAAGGAGCTGACCTGGGTCCTGATCCCCCTCCTTGCTAATTCTGGCAGCACCCTGATCGCTTCCTCTGCTTTCATTCACATTTTTAATCTATGTTTTTTAATTACATAGCATTATTAATTGCATTTGTCTGCCAGCTGCTCCAGGACGATGAGTCACTCAGCGCTGATGTTTGCCACATCCAGCAAAGGGCCGTGCAGCTTCTTACCGCCATCTGAGGAGCCCGGCTTCAGATCTCGATACGCTGTATCAATCGTGACATGTGGCTGCTGCGAGCGGGGCTGGCAATTAGCAGAAAGGCTCAGAACAACAAATGTGCAGGTCTCTGATTCTCAAGCAGCAGCAGCAGCAGCAGCAGCTGGAGTCTTGCTCAGATTAACAGGAGGGTGCTCCAAATATTTAGCACTTTCCTGCTACAAAGTAAATAACAAGAAGTAATTGCAGGAGGAAAAACAAGCCTCTCCTTCAACTGCTCTGCCTTTGCTTCTGCAAAAGGGAGCTCAGCCCACCTGCGGAATCTTGGTCAACAGAAGCTGCAAACTTTCAGCCAGGGAAATCTCACGAAAATCGGAAGATCAGGCCCAGGCATGGACCCTCCAGCAGTAAGATTCTGGAACAGTTTCCTTGGAAGGTGATGACTCTCCTTCCACGGAGGATTCTAAGCATAAGTTGGAGGACCCCCTGTCCTGGATGCTGAGATTCCTGCATTGCAGGGGGTTGGACTGGATGGCCCCTGGGGGTCCCTCGACTCTACAATTCATACTCATAGAATCATATTCTACAAGTCTGTTATTTTTGTTCATGCATGCCACACACTCCATTTTTCCAGTTTATCCTCATGGGATTTGACCTCTAGGCACTTTAAAGCATCCATGTCCTAAAGTACCATGGGTTGTATGATAATCCCGACTTCAAAAGAGAAAGAGTTTTATTTGAGCACAACTGCTGCCACCTCTGACCCCCCCCCGGTTTTACTGAGCATAGATGTGAAAACAGACAAGCCTGATGTTCTTCCTTCCCCCAGATTTCCCTGCCCCCCTAAAGCTTCTCAGGTTGGGATGTTTGGATAAAACCTCCAAGGGGGAGATGCATGATGGTCACTTCACCAGCATTGCAATGTCAACAAGCGACGGAGATGGAGAGAAGTTTATCCCAGGGATGTTGCGGCCCCCAGAACGATTTCACAGTGGCATAGTGGAGCATCCCTCTTTAGAAATATATATGGCAGCAGTTAAACTCTTAAATTCAATTATTGTATGCATATTAGCCATCCTGAGCAATAAAGGAAAGAAGAACCCGTCCAGACAAAGTGATTTACAGTAAGGGGTTGGCTGTGACCAGGATACTCACAATATTCCCAAGCCATAATGCCGCATAAATCACCCTTTGCAAGCCTTTGCTTCCAGCTTTTCATGAGTATTTATTATTTCATCTACATATAAAGTGCCCATCTCACAACAATATCTGGAGCTTAGTTGTTTCCATAAATAAAAGGGGAAAGCAGAGTGCCCAAAGGGACCAGGAGAAAGAAGAGGTGGGGAGGGAGAAGCTCCTTACTGCCTACAAGATGCTTTCATAGAATCAGGATTGTAGAGTTGGAAGGGACCCCAGGGATCATCTAGTCCAACCCCCTGAAATACAGGAGTAACAACTCAAGCATCTCTGACATTTCTGCAAGAATGATCCAGGAAACTCACAGAGGAAGTCGGAGTTCCCAGAGATCTCTTGACCACAGGACAAGGACTGAAGAAGGTGGCAGGACTTCCCCTTGAGGTTCTCTGTCGCACAGAGGCATCTCCAATTGTGACCCAGTGGAATTGGAAGCAGGAAGCCGCACAGTTATTTCACCCAACCTGGCCACCTGTATGTGTGCCACAAGCAACGTTTCGGCTCAGATGAGGGGCGTGGAAGCCAAGTCTGATGAGGAACGGTTGAGGGAGTTTGGTGGGTTTAGCCTGGAGAAGAGGAGACTGAGAGGAGATAGGAGAGCCATCTTCAAATATTTGAAGGTCTATTACATGTCGGATGGAACAAACTTGCTTTCTCCTGCTCTGGAGGGTAGGACTTGAACCAATAGCTTCCAGTTGCAAGAAAGGAGATTCTGACTAAACATCAGGAAGAACTTTCTGAGAGCAAGACTTGTTCAACAGTGGAATTGACGCTCTCAGAAGGTGAAGGATGCTCCTTCACTGGAGATTTTCAAACAGAGGGTGGATGTCAATCTCTTGGGGACCCTTGAGCAGCCATTCCTGAATTGCAGGTGGTTGGACTAAATGATCCTTGGGGTCCCTCCCAACTCTATGATTCTAAGAAGACTCGCAGGCCAGCCCAAGAGGGGTCTGGCTCTCTAGTGATCCTTGTGGCATGCAGACCATGCACTCGCTGAGTCTGCTGCACCTCATGCAGGGCTTTGCAAGCTGAGGCTCCTCTCTGTGAGTGGGGAAGTGGCCAATGGGGGCAGGAGACAGCCAAGGAAGATGAGGGAACCTTTGGAGTAGCCTCCCCTGGGAAGTCCTCACTCTGGGATTATATGATGCTGGAATGTGGCCTCTCCTTCCATGAAGATTTTCAAACAGAGGTTGGATGACCATCTCTCAGGGATCCTATAGCTGTGATTCCTGCATCGCAGTGGGTCGGACTACACGACCCTTAGGGCCCTTTCTAACTCTATAGTTGTTATCTACTGAGATGAATCCTAGAACAATAGGATCCAAAATGCAGCAGTCTGATTGGTTCGCAGGAGCCACCCAATCCAGCTCCATGTGGAAGTGAATCAGCAACCTGATTGGCCTACAGGTGCAGCCCTGAAGTAGCCAATCACGCAAGGCCCATTGTGTAAATAATGTATATAAGCGGACATTTTGGGGAAAGAGCCATTCTCCTCTTCTCCTTTGCTACTACAAGCTGAATAAAGAGCATGAAATTCACTCTCGAGTCTGAGTATATTTTAATAGTTCTATGGTTTTGTAAATTTCAAGGGAGCTCAAGAGACTTTTGCTACAACTTGCCACATTTTGCAGGCAGGTGTCACATAATGGCCTGTAAAAAGAGTACCCCACAAAGTGTCTCCCCAAGTATCAGGAGGTGGTCTCCCCTTGAGAAAGTCTTCTTTGCCCTTCAGAACAGAAGAATTCTTGGAGGTAACTCAGGACATAAGATCTTTCTTTCTTTCTTTCTTTCTTTCTTTCTTTCTTTCTTTCTTTCTTTCTTTCTTTCTTTCTTTCTTTCTTTCTTTCTTTCTTTCTTTCTTTCTTTCTTTCTTTCTTTCTTTCTTTCTTTCTTTCTTTCTTTCTTCCGCTATTGTATTTCCCAACCGTCCTTCCCAAGGATGCCAGGGCAGTAAACAATGTGATAAAACAATGAAGGCATCTTTAGCAAAACAATTCCAGTACAGATGCAGCCTGGGAAATATGGCAACAAAAGTCTTGTTGGACGATGAAGGTCTTCCGCAGGCACCAAAAAGTCAACAGAGACGGCAGAGTCCCAGAGTGTGGATCATTGCAGGCAGCCACCGGATGGCGCCCTTCTTTCGCAAAGCTGTATTTTGGGGGCACCCACTTAAGTCACTGGATTCAAAACTTTTGAGTTGTGTTTAAATGTTGGTGACCTACATTGTGCAGAGTCAGGCATTATCTCCTTAGACAAAGAGCGACATTTATTTTTGTGAAATGCTCAATAGATCCATTTCCCTAATCCTGATTTGTGGAAAGCGACAATGATTTAAGTCGATGGTACATTAGGAGATAAATACCAGGCTTTATTTTGCACAGATGGGCAGTTGCTACTTAGCAGCCTTTTCTTTTTTTTAAAGGGGAAAAAATGGCTAATTACTTGATATTTTGCATTTTACAGATAAAGTTCCTTGTTCCTTGTGCGACCAAAAGGATTTCGGAAGATTAATTAGCTCCTTGTTAATAAATAATTAAACATTTTATCTGCTCATTGCCCCAAAGCAAATGTAAATGTGATTTTCCTAATTTGATGTCCTGCAAACGGCAACGGCAGCGCCTGGAGGATTCTTTGAGGAGCTCCTGATCTATTGGCAGCCTGTTTTGCTTGCCTCCTGCTTCCTCTTAATTGTTGCTCCCCATAATCCAGTTACATGAATGATTACAGGCTTCATCAGACACAACAATGTGCTTTGCCTCTGCAGCATCAGGAGCCCAGGCTTGGTCCCAGGGGAGTTATTAGACATACCCAGCCAGGAGTTCCTGGAGGGCCTTTCAGGTCTCTGGAGGAGCAACTGGGAGCAGAGGTCCTGCTCCTCTTCTTAGCCCATCAAGGAAAAGGCCATAAGCAGTGCTGGGTTTTGGCCCAAGGGAGGCACATTTGGGGCAGGAAAAAAACTCCCAGCACCAGGAAAGGGGAAGAATCTCTTTTATTATTAGACAATCTCTCGCAGCTACATTTAAGACCCTAAAAAGAGTTTGCTGGATCAGACCAAAAGCATCCTCTTCTGACAGTGGCAACTCAGATCCCCCTTATGGTGTGGGTTGGGTTTTAATGGGTAGGAGAGAATATATGAATGGCAATCTATCCCTCCAAGCTCCCACAGAATTTCAAAATCCCATTCTTGGCAGCAAAATCAAAAGCACAGGAATTGTGTGAGTGAGTGAAAAACTTTTCTCCAGGCCATGCATCATTTTATAAACTTCTATAACACACCAGTCCCCACTGGGAAAGGGTCAATGGGCGCAACCCTGGCATCACAACCCTGTCGGGGAGCTTTGCACCCAAGCAGGCCACTTTGCTCCTGAGCAGAATCTGGCCATTGAAAGAGAGGCTCCAGCAGGAAATCACTGGGTTAAAATTCATTTGGGTCTGCATCAAGACAATGGTTTCCTACCCCACTACAAATGTTAAGTAACTCAGCCTTGAGCTTGATGTCTGAACTCAGAATTCAAAGCTAGAAATTTCACAGTCAAACCCATCACTTTCCACACTGAACCAGAAACCAGGGGGATTATCCCTCTCCTGGCTTAAGAGGTGGGGAAAGGTGGCTTCCTGCCCAGTTCGGAGGTGAAGGATCACTTTCTGGTTACGCCATTTCAGGGGCATATATAAAGGCTGAGACATCTTCCCCGACATAAAGCAGAGAAGACAGATGGGTCTGTGTTGTGTTTAAATCCCTGTAAATCACAGGAAATGAGCCAAGGGCGTAGCCAGGATCAAAACTAGGGGGGGGGGGGCAAGCCATGATCATTCAGGGGCGGGGCCACAAAGTGGGAACGTGGGCGGGGCTACAGGGCCAGCTGGCCTGGCGACATTGTGGTGGCGGCAGCGGCGGCAGCGGCCACCTTGTGCTTCTGGGGCTGGCAACGGCGGCGGCTACCCTGCTTGGCTGGAGAGGACGGGAGGGTCGGGCAGGCAAGAGGGGGTGACAGGGTGGGCGAGGGCAAGGCACGGCCGCAGTCACGACGGCTCCGAGGCGTTGCTGCATATCAGCATAATATTTCAACCATGTTGTGGGTTCAAGCCCCGCCTTAGGAAAAAATTCCTGCATTGCAGGGGGTTGGACTAGATGACCCTTGTGGTCCCTTCCGACTACAATTCTATGATTCTATTGATATATTGCCATAGCATATGCATCATTCTGCTTTCTTGAATTGTCCTACTCCTAGGCATAGCAGCCAACTCCTAGAGGCCTAGGTGCCTCCCCCCCCCCCAATTACTAGTAAATACCGTATGTGAAAGAGTCATCCCCCCCATGTTGATGGGCTTTCTATGTGGGGCTTATCTGCCCCCCCATATTTTATTAAGAATGGAAGAGGGAGGGAAGGAAGGAAGAAATAGAGAGAGGGATAACTCATATTTGTGGGTGCCTCTGGGTGACGCTGTGATGCTGGAACTCTGCAGCAAGAGGACGGGAGGGTCGGGCAGGCGAGAGGGGGTGGCAGGGCGGGTGAGGGCGAGGGAAGGCACGGCCGCAGTCACGACAGCTCCGAGGCGTTGCTGCATATCAGCATAATATTTCAACCATGTTGTGGGTTCAAGCCCCACCTTGGGGGGAAAATCCTGCATTGCAGGGGGTTGGACTAGATGGCCCTTGTGGTCCCTTCCGACTACAATTCTATGATTCCATTGATATATTACCATAGCATATGCATCATTCTGCTTTCTTGAATTGTCCTACTCCTAGGCATAGCAGCCAAATCCTAGAGGCCTAGGTGCCTCACCCCCCCCCCCCCATTACTGGTAAATACCGTATTTGAAAGAGTCACCCCCCCCATTTTGATGGGCTTTCTATGTGGGGCTTATCTGCCCCCCCCAGTATTTTATTAAGGATGGAAGAGGGAGGGAAGGAAGGAATAATAGAGAGAGGGATACCTCATATTTGTGGGTGCCTCTGGGTGATGCTGTGAAGCTGGAACTCTGCAGCAAGAGGATGGGAGGGTCGGGCAGGGGAGAGGGTGGCAGGGCAGGCGAGGGCGAGGCAAGACAGGGCCGCAGTCTCGATGGCTCCGAGGCGTTGCTGCATATCAGCATAATATTTCAACCATGTTGTGGGTTCAAGCCCCACATTGGGGAAAAATTCCTGCATTGCAGTGGGTTGGACTAGATGACCCTTGTGGTCCCTTCCGACTACAATTCCATGATTCTAGTGATATATTACCATAGCATATGCATGATTCTGCTTTCTTGAATTGTCCTAGGCATAGCAGCCAACTCCTAGAGGCCTAGGTGCCTCCCCCCCCCAAAAGAAATTACTGGTAAATACTGTATTTTAAAGAGTCCTCCCCCCCCCATGTTGATGGGCTTTCTATGTGGGGCTTATCTGCCCCCCCCCCAGTATTTTATTGAGGATGGAAGAGGGAGGGAAGGAAGGAAGGAATAGAGAGAGGGATAACTCACATTTGTGGGTGCCTCTGGGTGACGCTGTGATGCTAGAACTCTGCAGCAAGAGGAAGATACCGGTACACCTGTACAGGAGCCTTGTAAGCAGCTTTCTCTCTGCTTGATTTACAGCAGGCACGTCCAACAGGTAGATTGTGATCTACCAGTAGATCACTGGATGTCTGTGGTAGATCACTGCTAGATCACTGGCACCCCTAAAAAAAGCTCACCCAAATTTTTCCTCCTCCCTAAAAAAAGCTGAACTATGACCTGAAGCCCTAAACAAAAATGGGCCTCCCTCCCTCCTAAAAGAAGCTCAACAAGTTTGACCTAAACCCCCCAAAACAGGGCTTCCCTTCCTTAAAAAAACTCAACAGCTTTGAACTGAACCCCTCAAAAGGGGGTAGATCACTCCCAGTTTTTAACTCTGTGAGTAGATCAGAGTCTCTTGGGAGGTGGCCACCCCTGATTTATAGTATACAGATGCAGGAGGAGGGGCAGACTGGAACACCAATGCTTTTTATAAACATCACTGTGTCTATCAAAGCTACAGCCCCCCCCCTTCTTATTCACTTCCTTTTAGCCTTGCAGGGCCACCTTAGTCAAATTGAATCCTCTGCACCCTCATTAAATCGCCAATAGAACTGTTAATGCGATCCCTGAATGCCCATTAACAACTCCCACTGAATAACAATAGGGTGAATAGGGTGGACCTTGCCTGAAGGGATATTCTGCTCCATTGTCTTAACTGCTTAAGTACTGGTAGCCACTTTGCTTTATTTATTTGATGTGTTTTTGTTACAGCTGTGTTCCCGCCCCCAGCAAGTGGAGAGCTGCTCTTGCTAAAGCAAAGCGCTTTCCACTTCAGTTTTTGGAGGGGCAAAGTATTGGTTATGGTCTGTAAAATACAATAATTTTTTGCTTCTAGGGGGGGCAGCTGCCCCCTCCTGCCCCCCCTGTCTACACCCATGAAATGAGCTTTCCCCATTGACACTTGTATTTATTTTTTGCTGAGAGCCTTTTGCTGAACTCAGACACTTTGGAGACAGATGCCTGAGAGACACCGGGAGATTGTTCTTCCATGGCTGCTCCTTGGCGGCTGAAGACACGTGGGAGGAGAGGAACTGACCCCCCCCCCCCAAAGTAATCTGCTTAGTTCAGAAGCAGAATCCATACCCCATGGAAGAGTCTGCTTGAGGAAGGAGCAGTGGTAGACCTCCACTTTGGGCCCCCCCCAAGCTTGAACTGTCCTGTGGGCCCCTTCACAACCAGCAGTGAGGTCTGGGAAAGCACTGTTCTCTTCTTCACCACATCTTTACAACATCTGTGCAACTGACTTTCAAACTTAAGAGATTGTTAAAATACATACAAGAAAAAATTAATCCATTTGACTCAAATCAATGCGACTCAAATTGGGTAAAGTAGACCCCAAAATGTTAAGGAACGTGGACTAACGTCACTTCTGGGGGCCCTCTGAGATTAGGGGCCCTGGAGCTGAAGCTTCCTTAGTTTCCTAGTAGATCTGCCTCTGGGAAGGAGAGGGGTGGACTATCTGAGAGGCCACTTGGGACTGTGTCAATCCAGGGTGAGGAAGCACCTGGGCTGGGCCACCGGGAGCCAGGCGAGTTCCCAAGTGTGGCTCCCAAGATCATGCCCACCATGGCAGTGAAGGTCCTGGGTGCTCTTTGGCAAGGCACCGCCAATGCCAGTCCTCCCATCAATAGAATTACTACTACTACTACTAGTAGTAGTAGTAGTGGCAGGGGGTTGGACTGGATGGCCCTTGTGGTCTCTTCCAACTCTATGATTCTACTAATATTCCGCCCTATACCTGGAGGTCTTAGGGCAGTCCACAGAACAAAATCAAAATATAAAACAACAAAACATATAATCAAAATAAAAAACAACAACCCAACCCCCCCAAACCCCACTACATTTAAAAAGGGCTACATAGAATGAGAGCTGTTGTTGTTGTTTAGTTGTTTAGTCGTGTCCGACTCTTCATGACCCCATGGACCATAGCACACCAGGCACTCCTGTCTTGCACTGCCTCCCGCAGTTTGGTCAAACTCATGTTCGTAGCTTCGAGAACACTGTCCAACCATCGCGTCCTCTGTCATCCCCTTCTCCTAGTGCCCTCAATCTTTCCCAACATCAGGGTCTTTTCCAAGGATTCTTCTCTTCTCATGAGGTGGCCAAAGTATTGGAGCCTCAGCTTCAGGATCTGTCCTTCCAGTGAGCACTCAGGGCTGATTTCCTTCAGAATGGATAGGTTTGATCTTCTTGCAGTCCATGGGACTCTCAAGAGTCTCCTCCAGCACCATAATTCAAAAGCATCAATTCTTCGGCGATCAGCCTTCTTTATGGTCCAGCTCTCACTTCCATACATCACTACTGGGAAAACCATAGCTTTAACTATACGTACCTTTGTCGGCAAGGTGATGTCTCTGCTTTTTAAGATGCTGTCTAGGTTTGTCATTGCTTTTCTCCCAAGAAGCAGGCGTCTTTTAATTTCGTGACTGCTGTCACCATCTGCAGTGATCAAGGAGCCCAAGAAAGTAAAATCTCTCATGAGAGCTACATTGACCTAAAGACTGTTCAGAGGACGTCCAGGGCAACTGACTGAGGACTTCAAGGGGTTTGTCCAACAGGAGGAGCCCATGGGAAGGGCAGATTCAGTCCCCACATCTGGTCAATGCCTTGTGCCCACAGCATGGAACATCACTCTGTAGACTGCTGACAGGGAGAGGCATTTGAGACAATGTTCCACCCACTCAGCTACACAGCTGCTTTGAAAACATATGCTGTAACCTCAGTTTCTTTTCTTTCTTTCTTTCTTTTTTTCTTTTAAAAAAAAAAATCAGTTTCGAGATTATCCCAGATGTTTTTGCAGGATAACAGCACTGGCCCATTTTTGTTTGCCAGTTCCAAGAGAGGGTGCTCAGTCCCCAGGGACAAGTTGGCCAGGTTGCTTTTTAATCCTGCATACCTTCTGAAAGATTCTGAAGCTGAGCTTAGACATTTAGCAACTGGAGGGCAAGGAAGTCCCACAGAGAAGGGAGTGGCCTTACAAACATCTCTCTCTCTGTGTCTCCAAGTAGGAGGCAAGGACAATGGTAAGATGACCAAGATGGTCAAGGGACTTGGAAACCAAGTCTGATGAGGAACAGATAAGGAAGTTTGGGTTGTTTAGCCTGGAGAAGAGAATATGGAGAGGTGACTTGATAGTCATCTTCAGGTACCTGAAAATCCGTCACATGGAAGAAGGAACAAGCTTGTTTTCTTTTGCTATGGAAGGATGAACCCGAACCTACGGATTTGAGTGACAAGTAAGGAGATTCTGACTGAACATCAGGAAGAACTTTCTCAAAGTAAGAGCTGTTTGGCAGTGGAACAGGCTCCCTCAGGAGATGGTGGACTCTCCTTCCTTGGAGGTTTTTAAGCAGAGGTTGGGTGCTCTGTCACAGAGCCTTTCACTGACTCCTGCATTGCAGGGGGTTGGACTAAATGACCCTCAGGGTCCCTTCCAGCTCTGCAATTCTAGCATTCTAGGATTCTGTGAAAGGAAATGAAATATCAACTGTTCCTCAAGCACTTCACTAATTACAACACACAAACACACACATGCACTCTGGCCATTGAGTATCCCACCAGTTGAGAGTCTTCCATTAGCTTGTTGCGTCATCAACATGTGGCACACTGCTTGCTTTTTTTTTTTTGAGAGCTCTTCTTGGGACCATTTTTGCAGCTGGGCCATTTGACAGCCAGGGAGAGATAAACATCTTCAGACAGGAACCTGCTTTGTCTTGTTTCTGTTTGTGTTCCTGTTAGGAACTCTGTCACGTCTCTGATAAAAACTTTTCACAACTGCTCTCCAAAGTGTTTAGACCGAGGTGCCTTGAAAATTGATGACAGCTTCCTTCTCTTTGTTTGGTTATTATGGAAAGCTCCGCTAGTGGGTTATCACGGCAGAAAGAGGTCTGCAATTTGGTGCCTAATGCACTGCGCACACACAAACACACCGTTTCCCTGCTCAGATGTATTATAAGTGGATACATCAGAGCCACAAAGCAAGAGAGCAGATTATTTCTCACATGGTAATGAGGGCAAAACGAAAGTGGCAACCTCGGGATTTCTCTCCAGGAAAATGATAGGGGTGTGATCCGCGATGAGAGCCTTTCTCCTCAGAGAGTTTATAAATGTCATTCCCTGTTCTATTTGCAGAGCAGAGCAGAAGGCAATTAACTTCCAGTTGTCCTTGGATATCTCCTTTGGAAGTCGCCTTCCCTTTCCCTTGAAAGGGACAAGTACCAGACTCAGTGTTTCCAAATGAGGAGCCGGCACAATTAAATCTCCTTTGTGAGCCCCTTGAACGACCCATTTCTCCCTAGAACTCTTGCATGTCTCTGCCCCAGCTGCAATTCAATGCTGGATGTTGTGGGGAAAGGGATCTCCCCAAAGTGGAGCTTTTTGATTTTCAGTTTGTTTGTTCAGAACGGGTGGATGGACGCCGAGTGCGAGGTTGTGCCAAGCAGTTGGGGCTGCGATTGCTTCTGTGGGCTGAGGAGGCAGCAGGGCGAGGGGTGAACTGGTGGGACCTGGAGACTTCCAAGCACTTTCTGTCTTGGCAGAGAGTCTGGTTGCTTTGAAGGGAGCAGAAGGGGGGAAGAGATCTGCCAAGAAAGAACATCCAGAGGACCTTGCGTGACGGCAGATCAGAAGATGGAGGAAGCTTCTTTTCTTCTGCTCCAGGGGGGAGGACCTGAGCCAATGGATTCAGATTCATGAATCATGGAGTCATGGAGTTGGAAGGGAATCTAGCCCATGCCCCTGCAATGCAGGAATCACTTCCCGACAGGTGGCCAAGTGACCTCTGTTTGAAAGGTTCCAGTGAAGGAGAGTCCAACACCTTCTGAGGTCCTCCTCTGTAGTCTCCCCTCATTTCCTATAGTAGAGGTAAAACCACAGAACTGTAGAGAACTGCTGCTCTCTGGGGGCCTCTTGCTCCTGCCCCACGGCAGCTGCCAGGGGAGACTCCCAGAGCAGGCTTTTAATAATAATAATAATAATAATAATAATAATAATAATAATAATAATAATATATTATTTATACCCCGCCCATCTGGCTGGGTTTCCCCAGCCACTCTGGGCGACTTCCAACAGAAAAATAAAACACAATAATCTATTAAACATTAAAAGCCTCCCTGAACAGGGCTGCCTTCAGATGTCTTCTAAAAGTCTAGTAGTTGTTTTCCTCTTTGACATCTGTTGGGAGGGCGTTCCACAGGGCAGGCGCCACCACCGAGAAGGCCCTCTGCCTAGTTCCCTGCAACTTGGCTTCTCGCAACAAGGGAACCGCCAGAAGGCCCTCGGTGCTGGACTTCAGTGTCTGGGCAGAACGATGGGGGTGGAGACGCTCCTTCAGGTATACTGGACCGAGGCCATTTAGGGCTTTCAAGGTCAGCACCAACACTTTGAATTGTGCTCGGAAACGTACTGGGAGCCAATGTAGATCTTTCAAGACCGGTGTTATGTGATCTTGGCGGCCGCTGCCAGTCACCAGTCTAGCTGCCGCATTCTGGATTAGTTGTCTTTTTGTCTTTTGTCTTTTTCCATGCTACTTAAGGTGTAGAGAAGGCCTGGGGGATCTTTTCCCCAATTTTTTTTCAATGAATCCAGGGACACTTTTTTTTTAGCTGAGTAGCAACAGGGAGTCAGTAGTGGGGATGGAGAGGCAAAGTCCCTGGGCCCAAGCTGTGGGAATGTTTAGGAATGTGGATGAGGAGATATTGTTTAATATATCCTATCCCAGTTTGTGTTAGCAAGCTTCAAACTTAGCAGAGTTTACATTCCCTTTTAATGCACAGCAAAAATGGTTGCTCAGGCTTGCTGAAGCCTATAGAATAATATATATTTCCTGGATTTCCCCCTTTATCCCTCTTAAAAGAAAATACACGACACAGTGCTCATTAAAAGTATGAAAACAGTTTACTTACAGACTTCCTGAGATACAGCACAACTCAAGAGGCAGACTAGCTTAGATAAAAGTATTTACATGCTGAATCTGCTCCATAGGGGAAAGCAGATTCATTGTTCTCTTTGCTGGAAGCCAAGAGATCTCTTCCTTAGATCATAGAATCATAGAGTTGGGCCATCCAGTCCAACCCCCTGCCAAGCAGGAAACACCATCAAAGCATTCTTGACATATGCCTGTCAAGCCTCTGCTTAAAGACCTCCAATGATGTTGCTTGCTTGAAGTCCAAATCGAAAGAGAATGAAATGGCCGCTGGTCAGTGACTTTACCTGGCCAGGTAATGCCCACTTGAATTACAAACAGAGGAAATCCCTCCCAGATCAGTGGCAGGAAGTTTTGCTGCTGACCTGGTCAGGTGTCCCTCCATGTGGTCACTCTAGGAACTGTTGTGACTTGACTGCACCTAGCTTTACATCCCACACAAGCACATATGCCTATCCCGAGCCTTCCCCATTGATCTGCCCCTCCCCCTTTGTTTTGACACATCAGGGGCGGCTCAGGAGTCACGGGCGGGTGGGCATTGCCCAGGAGGGGCACAAGGCATGCAGTTTCTCTGCCAGGCAAGGTGCAAAACCCTTCTTTCGCACTCTATGAAACATAAATGCGCAGAGTTTTTTTTAAAAAAACTGGGCAATGTCCGGCCGTTCAAAACAAAGGGGGGAGGGGCAGGAGATCTGTACCACTGGACGTCCCCGGTTCCCCTTCTGCAGTGGCTTAAAGACTTAACAACCTTTCTCCCTCCTCTATATGGCATCCTTTTATATATTTGAACATGGCTATCATATCACCCCTTAACCTTCTCTTCTCCAGGCTAAACATACCCAGCTTCCTAAGCCGTTCCTCATAAGGCATCGTTTCCAGGCCTTTGACCATTTGGGTTGCCCTTCTCTGGACACGTTCCAGCTTGTCAGTATCCTTCTTGAACTCTGGTGCCCAGAACTGGACACAGTACTCCAGGTGAGGTCTGACCAGAGCAGAATACAGTGGTACTATTCCTTCCCTTGATCTAGATGCTATACTCCTATTGATGCAGCCCAGAATTGCATTGGCTTTTTTAGCTGCTGCATCACACTGCTGACTCATGTTAAGTTTGTGGTCTACCAGGACTCCTAGATCCTTTTCACATGTACTGCTCTCAAGCCAGGTGGCACCCATCCTGTATTTGTGCCTTTCAAATCTGGGGACAGATTTGCAAATCCGGGGACTGTCCCTGGGAACCAGGGAAGTTTGGTAACCCTATCCTGGGGGCCTTCTTGGAGAAGCCTCCTTTGTTGGCACCTCTCCTGATTGATGGATTGAGTCTCCTGACCAGCCGCTTCCCCACAATAGCTGCTCCAAAGGAGCTGAGAGAAAACATTTGAAAATATCAAAATGCAAAGCATTGGAAATATAACTATGCAAGATACAGAGCATGTCAGCAAATTCAAAAATGATAGAGATCAAGAATTTGGGCAAAGACAGAATACATTCCGTATCACAAAAAAGATTACAATATAGGCTTAAATACATAAATACAAAGCAAAATGAGCATTAACTGACAATAAAGTTTCTGGCCTGGTCTTGAATGCTGTCCAGAGGAGAGAGGTCCTCTGTCCCGGCCAGGTAACAACTGCAGTGAACTCTGAAAAGGCTCAGCAACTTCGACCGGCTCATAGAACTGCAGCCAGACAGCTGAGCAGGGCTGGTTGCGTGGGACATGGAACTTTTCAGAGTTCCCTGCAGAGTCCCTTGTTGCAGCAGCTCCACCGGCTGCCGGTCTGTTTCCAGGAACAATTCAAAGAGCTGGTTCTCACCCACAAAGCCCAACACTGGACTCTTTGGGCACCTGCTAAAAGCATTCTCGTTTAGACAAGCCTGCTCAGGGGCTTAGAAAGCTGATGAAAGTTTTGATCTGTGTTTAAGGTAAAGGGACCCCTGACCGTGGGGTCCAGTCGTGAACGACTCTGGGGTTGCGGAGCTCATCTCGCATTATTGGCCGAGGGAGCCAGCGTACAGCTTCTGGGTCATGTGGCCAGCATGACTAAGCCGCTTCTGGCGAACCAGAGCAGCACATGGAAAAAACCGTTTACCTTCCCGCCAAAGTGGTACCTATTTATCTACTTGCACTTTGACGTGTTTTCGAACTGCTAGGTTGGCAGGATCAGGGACCGAGCAACGGGAGCTCACCCCATCGCAGGGATTAGAACTGCCAACCTTCTGATCGGCAAGCCCAAGAAGCTCAGTGGTTTAGACCACAGTGCCACCCGCATCCCCTTGATCTGTGTTTAGCCTATTGTTATTTTAACTTTTTGAAAGTTTTTCTTTTTACAAACAAATGGGGTATAAATTTTATGAACTGAACAAATGAACACGGCACAGGCTATCTTTTAAACCCCATTCTGAGTGCAACCCATTTTGCTGCCTGGGTTACTTTTCTGCCCCAACTCCAGATGCTTCTGGCCTCCTTCCTTAGGAGCAGAACTCCATTCCTCCGTCACTCTGAAAAAGGACCAGGCAAATTCATGGAAGAGGAGAGGGCGATGGAGGGCTGATAGTCAGGATGGCTCTGCTCTGCCTCCACGATGGAAGAAGGTGGGGACGCTCCTGCTCACTAGGGGCTGGAGACCCCAGGAAAGAGAGGGCTGTTGGGCTTGGATCCTGCTTGTGGGCTTCCCAAGAGGGCCACCTTGAGAACAGGAGGCTGAACTTAGATGGGTCCTTCGGCTCGTCTTATGTTCTTAGAAGACTTTTCTGGAGAGTGCCTGGAGCTGGAAGATGAAGTCAGTGTGGATCAGAACCCTCCTCTCTCTCTCTCTCTCTCTCTCTCTCTCTCTCTCTCTCTCTCTCTCTCTCTCTCTCTCTCTCTCTCCATCCCTCCCCTTCCAGCTCAGCCCACAACTCCTTCAAAACAAGTTCCTTCTTCCTGCAATTCACAAGAGTCCTGGAACTTAATTATGGCTCTAATATGCCCGCTAATGAATGTGAGCATAATTATGTCATGGAGTGATTTCAGGGGTATTTCGTACTAATGTTAATCACTTCCATTTAATGTGTACACTGGTTAATGAAAACAGCGTGGGCTTCGGGCAGATGGCCTAAACCTCACAGGAGCCCGAGGCCAGTTCTGGACAGCTTCTTTCAAGGGGCAGCGAGTTATGAGGCTGGGCACTAATCCAGTGAATGGGGCTAGGAAGCTCCGAGGGTGAGCCAGGCTGCCCTGGTGGATTCCTGTCTGCCTCCTCTGGTCAATGGCTCCAGCAGAAGTCCACAGCCCACCAGGGAGATGGTTGCTCTTCCCTGGGCCAGCTTCACTTGGATATCTGGAAGGGAACTCCCAGAAGTTGATATGTTCATAATAGGAGATGAAGTCATTTCCATTGGAGCCTGACAACACTCCTGCGAGGAAGAGCCATAGCTCAGAGGTAGAGCATCTGCCTTGCATGTGGAAGGTCTCAAGTTCCACCCCCAGTGGCATCTCCAGGTAGATCTGGGACAGATCCTTGCTTGAAACCCTGGGGACACAAGGGAGAGAGATGGACCTATGAGTCTGAGTCAGTATAAAAGAGCTTCCAATGTCCCCATGAGCCACCTCAACTGCCTCTTTGCAGTCACTGGAGGTGACAAAGGCAGAGGACTCCTCTTCTGGTGGCTGGAGAGAGTTTGCTGCAGAAATCACAAGAGCCCAGAGATGAGGCAAATCATAGAATGCTAGGAGGAGACCCCAGGGGTCTTCTAGTCCAGCCCCCTACAACGCAGGAATCACAACTAAAGAAGCCTGATGGATGGTCACCCAGCCTCTGTCTACAAAGCTCCAGGGAAGGGGAGCCCCCCCAACTTCCAAGGAAACCCCTTCCACTGTCCAACAGCTCTCACCACCAGAAGGTTCTTCCTATTGTTGAGTTGCAATCTCCTTTCCTGCCATTTGAACCCATTGATTTGGCTCTGGAGCCTGAGAAAACAAGCTTGCTCCACCTTCTGTCTGACAGCTCTTCAGATATTTCAAGGTGTATCACCTCTCAGTTGCCTCTTCTCCTGGCTAAGCATGCCCAGTTCCCTCATTCCTCACAAGGCTTGCTTTCTAGACCCTCCAATGTGGCTTTCAGCAACTGGTATTCAGAAGCGTTGCTGCTTCTAGCTGTGGAGACAGAGCAGAGCCCTCATGTCTAGGAGTCATCCATTGTCCATGATTGATCAAATCTTTTTTTAAAGCCATCTAAGCCACTGCCTCATGCAAGGGTGAGTTCCATAGTTTGACCAAGTTAACCCTTTACCATCTTCCTCTGCATGCACGAGGCAAAGTGGAAGGAGCCATCCTATGAGGAGAAGCAAAGGAGGAGGTTTGGTCGGGAGAAGGGGGTCAAGCAGATGAGCCAGGGGAAAGAGCCCCTGTGGACTCGCAGCAGGAGCTGGACTAATAGAAGGCCACAGAATTTGCAGCCTCCAGGTGAAAATGGCAGCGCTGCCTCCTTGGCCCCCTTCCCCCTCCCCCCATTCTCTCGCAAATGACTCCTGCAGCCAGAAAGATGACATTTCTCCCCATGCAAAATCTGTCCCAAGGCAAGATCTCACCGCTGGAAGGGAATATTGATTAGGGAAGTTTTCCAGAGCTCAATACAAACAGCTACTGTTATGAAAATTATAGCTTGGGGGTGCTTTGCTGTAAATTGCAAAAGTCTTGAGATGTGCTCCTGTTTTCAACTGCTCAGATTCTTTAGGAAAGTCCAAAGTCTCCCCTGAGAAAAATAATGAATTGAGCAAAATGTTAATTCATCCCAAATATATTTGTCCAAGAAGCAACTCTCTTTGTCCCTCTGAGTCGAGGAGCAAAATTCAAAATGATTTCCCACTGGTGGGCTTGGGAAGGGACCCCACATGGATCTTGCTGGGTTTTCTGTTGGGAGATCTTGGCCCCTACAAGTTGGAGAATCGAGAGGCTGATGAGATGTGACCCGACAGGCCAGGCCAGGACCAGGGACAGCTCCTCACGCAGTTTGACAAACACACAGGCATCTTCTTGCATCTGGCCATTCCTCCTCTCAGGGTGGTGTTAATCTGAGCCAGGTCAACCCTTCCTCCTTCGCTGGTGCCTGGGATTCCTGCTCTCTGGTGTCCCAGCTCTGCCTCTGACTTGCTTTGTCTGCTGGTTGACAAGGTGTGCCTTAAAGCAGCAAGCATCTCCCTTGACAAATGTAATTTCTGGTGCCAAGCTTGATATCTGATCCTCAAATGAAGACACCCACCATGTTCTGCCTCTTCTGAGACATTGTGGGAAGACTGATGATGGAACAATGAGTGAGAATAGCAGGCTGGACCATCTATTCCCATTGCCCAACCCAAGATATTTGACAGCAGAACAGCCTCCCTCAGAAGGCAGTGGACTCTCCTTCATTGGAGGTTTTCAAGCAGAGGTTGGAGGGGTTCTTCAGCCACGATTCCTGCATTGCAGGAGCTTGAAATGACCTTGGAGGCCTCTTCCAGATCTGTAGTTCTAGGATTCTATCATACTGCCTCTCACATGAGTGTTTAAGGTGTCGCTGTACCTTTACCTGCTCTTCTAATAGCATTGGAATTGCTGTCCCTTGAATTAGTTGCACCTAGCCAGGCCCTGAGATCTTAAGATGATCCTGGAGAGTAGTGACTAGTTGGGTGCCACAGGGTTCTGTCTTGGGCCCAGTCTTATTCAACACAGAATCATAGAATCATAGAGTTGGAAGAGACCACAAGGGCCATCCAGTCCAACCCCCTACCAAGCAGGAAACACCATCAAAGCATTCTTGACATATGCCTGTCAAGCCTCTGCTTAAAGACCTCCAAAGAAGGAGACTCCACCACACTCCTTGGTAGCAAATTCCACTGCCAAACAGCTCTTACTGTCAGGAAGTTGAGATGAAATCTTCTTTCTTGAAGTTTGAATCCATTGCTCCGTGTCCGCTTCTCTGGAGCAGCAGAAAACAACCTTTCTCCCTCCTCTATATGACATCCTTTTATATATTTGAACATGGCTATCATATCACCCCTTAACCTTCTCTTCTCCAGGCTAAACATACCCAGCTTCTCTTCTCATTGTCCCCAGGGTGGGGAAACCCAGAGAAATGGGATCCATAGCTGCCAAGTTTTCACTTTTCTCGCAAGGAAGCCTATTCAGCATAAGGGAAAATCCCTGTAAAAAAGGGATAACTTGGCAGCTATGATGGGATCACTGCAACTCTCTTCATCAATCCCAAGGGGAACCGTGATGAGTTGGAGCTGCTGTTTTTGCCAGGCTGATTCACGTGAGCTGCAGAAAGGACTGAAGATTTGGGGTGTTGCAAAGGTGACCAAGAAAGAAGTATCTGAGGTTGCGAACATGTTGCAATGGCAACATGTGTCCAGTGTCCAGGCAAGCTTTCTCGTGTTCTGTGCCCTGACCACTAGGGGGAGCTGCTGATTCATTGATGTGGAAGATGCTTTTTCCTGGCGATTGTGAGCAACATGGAAATGAGGTGAAACGTAGGAATCTCTGGCCAGGCAACCTGAGTTTGGGTAGCCTTTGTAGAATCTCATCCCAGAAGATGTGGTGACTTTACTCCATTGTTACCAACTGCTCATGGTCAGGGCCGGCTCGTCGTAGACCCCCGGTGGCGCAGTGCACCATGGCGCGGGGGGTGGTAAGCTGGGCGCTGTTCTGGTAAGGTGGGCGCTGCGCGGCGAAGCCGCGCGGAAACCAATTGCGCCCTGCAAGGGCGGGGCGGGCGGCGGAGCAATCTCCACCCCTCAGCACGAGGGCGCGCGATCTGCTCAAGACGGCCCTGCTCATGGTATCCCCTCCCTGAAGATAGAGCCATCTACAGTACTTTAAGCCCCGCAATGCAGGAACATTGCATGTACAAAATGACACCCCCCCCTCAAATCCTTCCTTAAAAACCACCTCCTCTATACAATCTTTGGCTTGTGAATCCTTGTTCCCCACAAGCCTTTGTAATGGCATTTGGCCAAATCTTCTGCAGAGCACCATGGACAGATCCAGAATGGTGCTGGGAAAGTCATTGTTGCTGTTCATGGTGTGGTCAATTTGAATCCAACTTGGTGAAATCCATTGGGTTGCTGTGAGAGCCTTTTGCAATTCCTGCCCCTCCCGTCGCTTCCAGCTACACGACTTGCGCTGACCCACTTTGCAAACATCAGGGTAGCAAGGCTTCCTTGTGAATGGAACTACCGTAGTCAGAGCCCCACCCCACCCCCGTCTTTGAAGAGGCACACTCAGTTTTATTTCCTGGCAATTTCAGGAAAGGAATCCTCCTCTTTCCCACGGAGGGCCTTGCAAGATCCAGAAACTCAGTGACAGGTTTTGCGGGAAAATCACAGAGCAGCTCAGCAGACACTGTAATTATGGAGATTAATACCCTTCCTAATTAAAGATACATGGCAGCCACAATTATTCTGCTTTTATCTAGAGAGAGCGACATTAATGTTTGCGGCAAGCCATAAGTAGGCCAAAAGGTAATTGCAATTTCAAGAGGGTTCTCTGGAGTTGAGCGCAAACCATCTCTAGGCTTTTTTCTACTGGCAGCAGAAGTGGCAGAAGTCTCTCTCTCTCTCTCTCTTGGAAAGACATGGCAGCAGCCCAAGACAGCACCAGAGAGATTTAGGAAAGGCTGACCCCTTCAATATGGCCTCTTGGGGGCAGTGGTGAGTCCACATTGTTGCTGTTCCTACTAAGGGTCAAGTTCAAGGTGCCCTGGGCTGGAGGGGGATGGGCTAGGTAGCCGTGAAAAGATGCCTCCATATGGCCAACCTGGAGCCTCTCCATCCTGGCCAAGATGAGCCCCGTGGCAAACACCTCAAGCGGCTCCCTCCACATGGCCTCCAATGGGCAGACCCCCAGGAGCAGAGAAAATTGTATGAGACCAACCCAGGCTATTGGTCTGTCCAATTCAGCACTGGTTGCTCTGACTGGCAGCTGCTCTGGCAAGGGGCCTCCTGGCTTTGCCTGGAGATGGACGCCATTGGGGACGGATCCTGGAGCCTTCTTCATGCAGGACAGGTGCCAGACTGCTGAGCTTCAGCTCTTGCCCTGTGGTTCTAGATACTTGTGCCTTGATATTTATGTATTGATGCTGATATTTGTGTTCTGTGTTGTAAACCTCCCTGTGGTCTTTTGATGAAGGGCAGTATATAAATTTAATAAGGGAAAATGAAAAATGAATGAAATTCTAGCGTGTCATCAAGGAGTGGGAAGGGGAGGGGAACGAGCCCCAATGCTTTTCAGGCCCTCAAATAAGTCAATAAAACTCATTTAAAGCTCTCCTGTTAGGCAAACGTGATCTCGTGTCCCAAGAGCTGAAGGCAATTGCAAAGCAATTCATATTTGAATGCAGATTCAATTTTGTTTGCTTAATGTGACGATGACGGGGAATTTTCATTCTCCTTTGCTGGAAAACACACAGGGCAGGTGGGGCTGGAAATGCACTTAACTTGCCGTGGTGGAAAGAGGTAAATGGCACAAAATGCTGCATTAATTTGAGTTTCCAGCAACTGGGAGCCTATCCACACCCCCATTTTGTGTGATGTGGTACATAAGTAGCAGTCAAGTACAACATTCCTTGTATTCCTAGAGTGGACATGCAGGGGAATGTTTGGTCCAGCCAGTCAGAACTTCCTGTTTCCTCCTGGGCTGGGACATACTAGAGGTGGGCGTGACCTTACCTGTGCAGGTAACAAAAGCACAAGGCACACAACCCTCCTCTCTTCTTTTTCCATCTTCCTTTTGTCATGTGAACTGCAGTGAGTGCCAGTCTGCAGTCACTGGAATTAACCCCCATATAGGTTAGATCCTCATGTATATAGTTTGTAACTAAGTCTGCCTTCTGGGATCCAACTGTGAACAGAATGTGAGTAAATTACTTTTAGATACTTTACACAAGATTGTGGCGTGTTTATTCTTTTAAGAGGGATATAAGGGAACTTACCAGGTCACTAATATTGAGAGACTTACACAAGCCTGCAACCAGCTACCCGCTGTGCATTTGAAAGGGGAATGTAAAACTCTGCTAAGTTATAGAACTTGCTAGCACAAGTTAGGAAGGATATTAATAAACAATATATCCTCTCCTGCCTCCCTGAACATTCCCACACGTTTGCCCCCAGGGAAACCCAATCTTTAGCACTGAATTGGAAGAAATGGCAACTGGGTTTTCCAAAGATTGCTGTTTGTTCTGATTTATCGCTAAAGAGCAGGTTTTCTGGGGGGAAACAGCAGGAGAAAGGCAAAATCGCTTGGACCCAGGCCTTGTAGGCATGGGCCAAACAGAAGTGTGCACAGCCCTGATAATCGGAAGAATTGCTGCCTCCGGCTGTAGCAGCAGAGCATAGATCCATTATGATGAGTAGCCATTGAGAGTCTTTTCCTCCTCTGTGAATTTGCCTGATCCTCTTTGAAAGCCATTCAGGTTGGTGGCCACCCCTGCCCTCTGTGTTGGGTGAAGAAGGACTTGTTCTTACCTGTCCTGAATCTTCAACATTCAGCTTCATTGGATGCCCACACAGTCTCATCTTAGGAGAGAGGGAGAGAAGCTTTCCCCCATCACTTTCTCCAGGCCAGGCATCATTTTAGACACATCTATCATGCCACCACAATGCTGGACTAGATGGGCCATGGGCCTGATCCTGCAGACTCTTCTTAGGTTCTTACACATTCTTGTGTTCTCCTCCTGGCACATGCAAAGGAGCAGCCCATCCACACAAGAAGACCAGCCTGTCCTCTCCTGGGTGGTCTCAGTCGGGGGCATGCCAGGGCTTCTTCAGGCGGCACAGGAAAATCCACGTGGCAAATATGCTGGGATTGGGGCCGGACTCTCCCTGGCAAATTTGCTCCCTTGTTCCTTCCCATCATTGTCAGGCTGACACTTGCCCTGTTTCGCTGTCCTTTCCCATCACAGTCACTGTCATCCAAATGTGCCACTCCGGTTTTAATGCTCCATAAATCTGTACAGAGTGCTGCTGTGTGTTTCAGCTCCCTGCCCCCTTACCCTGAGCATGAAATGGGGGAGAACTGGCCCTATTTACCTCCTCCTTCCAAAAACCTTTGCAGTCACAATGACACCCCCCCCCCAGTAAGAGAATGGTTTGTCCCTTTCCCCGGCAAAACCTGATTCAAAGCCACCAGCCTCACTCTCTTGCAAGAAAATGTCCTGATTTTTTTGGGGGGGGTCCTTTTGCTGGCTGTGTCCCATGGGATGGGGGCAGTGTGTGTGCATGGCATGGGGGGGGAGTGAGATGGGAAGGTCTGGGGGCTGTTGAGGGAACAGTTAAGGTACAAACCTCTCTGTGCTTAGGAAGGCAGCTGGGAAGGAATCCTGGGCAAATAAATTACCCATACAAAAACAGGCGATTCTGGCAAAATGGGACAAAGACTTCCCTGGGGGACACCGAGAGGATGGAGCTGTGCTTTGCATTCAGATGTCTTTCTTCCCGAGGAAAAGCAGCAACTGACAGCACACACACACACACACACACACACACACACACACACACACACACACCGCTTGTGGAAAATGGGTCACCAGAGCTGACTCACTGGCCAGAAAAGAAGCCAAGATTTTGCCTGCTTTGTCATCTGGATTTGTGGTGACTTAAAATGACACAAGCCATTCTGAGGATGAGGAAGACATGGGGGGAAAAAGGGCGAAAAGGAAGTGAAGTGAAAGCAAACCCCCAATGGACACCAGGCTAGTTGTCAAGGCTGCCCAATAGAGGCTTGTGGGCACCTCCTTCTTTCCCGGACTGGCTCCACCACACTTTTCAGGAGCCACTTGGGGGCAGGAGGCTGGAGGAGCAGCTCAGGCACCACAGCCTGGGCATTTTCCATTCAGAGCTCAGAGAAAACCTGCATGGACCTTTAAAACAATACCCTTAGCAGAATAAAAAAAATCTCTGTATGAAACCCAAAAATGCAGCAGCGTTTAATGACTGCTGAGGGCATTGCACTGTCTGCCCGTCTGCTACCAGGCTAGGCCCAAGTTGGTGCAGAAAACCCTCTACAGCCTGGGACTGGAATAGCTGAAAGGCGGCCTCATCCCCTGCAAACCCAACCAGTCACTGTGTTCTACGATTCCTGCATCGCATGGGGTTGGGCTAGATCAGTGGTCCTCAACCTTGGGCCTCCAGATGTTTTTGGCCTACAACTCCCATGATCCCTAGCTAGCAGGACCAGTGGTGAGGGATGATGGGAATTGTAGTCTCAAAACATCTGGAGGCCCAAGGTTGAGGACCACTGGGCTAGATGATCCCTGAGGGTTTTTCAAACTCTACCATTCTAGGATTGCAAGAAGGTCTGGAAGAAAACGGTGTGGCTCCTCATACACATGGCTGAGTTGCAAAGTCCACATGGGAAGTGGGCCTGAAGGGACATCTTAGTCACAACAGTGTGGGGCATTATTGCAGTCAAGCCAACAATTCACGTTTTGCCAGATAATAGCCCTGTGAGATCACTTCCTTTGTCTGCCTTGGTAGGAAGCTGGAACACTCTACACTTCCTTACTTCCTGAGCTGCCTTTTCTTTCTTCATCATGCTTCCAAGCTGACCTCATATGCATGTCTGAGCTCTGCAGCTTAGACACCATTTTAGAACTGACATTTTGTACTTTTGTAACTTAGATAGTTATGGTGCTGGAGGAGACTCTTGAGAGTCCCATGGACAGCAAGAAGATCAAACCTCTCCATTCTGAAGGAAATCAGCCCTGAGTCCTCCCTGGAAGGACAGATCGTGAAGCTGAGGCTCCAATACTTTGGCCACCTCATGAGAAGAGACGACTCCCTGGAAAAGACCTTGATGTTGGGAAAGATTGAGGGCACAAGGAGAAGGGGACGACAGAGGACGAGATGGTTGGACAGTGTTCTCGAAGCTACGAACATGAGTTTGACCAAACTGCGGGAGGCAGTGCAAGACAGGAGTGCCTGGCGTGCTATGGTCCATGGGGTCACGAAGAGTCGGACACGATTAAACGACTAAACAACAACAACAAACTTAGATAGTTATAAACCTGCCTTCACTTTGCTACTGTAATTAGTCCTGCAAGACCTGGATTATGTAAGTAAATACTACTTTTATTTATTCACAAAATGGCATGTGTATGATTGTTGTTTTTAAGAGGGAGAAAGGGGGTAATGCCAGGAAAATCCAGTCTGCCTTAAAGCATCCTAGACTGTTGTTTCAGCAGAGTACCAGAAGATGGTACTCTGCTGATCTCACAAGAGCAAGAGAGGATAATAACTAAATATATCCTTCTCCTAGTGTCTAAATCCATTCCTACAAACAGGACATGGGACGATGAGTTTGCCACAGAGGCATTTTTGCGTACAAATCACACAGAAACATCCACATGGAGACTTAGCCTTAGGGCAAGTCTGAATGGGACAGAACAGGAGTTGCAGACTCACCCCTGACCATCCATGTCCCAGGCTCCTTCCAGAAGACTGCTCCCCTTCCCTGGGGGATGGATTTGCGGGAGGGCATCCGGGACCTCCCTGTGACCCGGTAGTGGGTGGAGGGATGCGGCCCGTGTCATTGGGACTCCCAGCCATGTCACGCCTCCGGCTGACTAATCGAGTTAGCTGGGGGGGGGGGCGACTGCTTGCCATTTAAACTGTGGCACGGCTGGGGGGTGGCCTCCATTCACCTCCTTGTTGGTGTCAGAAAAATGCCCTGGGGGTGCCCACAAGCCCCTGAAACTCTGAGCATCCTCTGGTACGCACAGCTCTGGAAAAGGCATCCCCCTTCTTCTCCAGGGCGCTCCAGCGACATATACCAGCTGGTATATACACACTAATCTTCTGGCAAAACAAAGCAAGAAGAGTGAGACATCGTAGATCTAATCTACTATTTATTTACACACTATGTACAGACAAAGGGATAATGGTGTCCATTCTCTCCAGCTCCAAGAGAACAAACAGAAAGAAATAAAAGTACAGTGTAATAGTA
Organism: Zootoca vivipara; assembly: GCF_963506605.1. NCBI lineage: Eukaryota > Metazoa > Chordata > Lepidosauria > Squamata > Lacertidae > Zootoca > Zootoca vivipara. The sequence goes on from NC_083276.1 coordinate 208,199, forward strand.
CCCGCAGCGGAAGAGATAAGACGTCTTCCTTTCCCAGAGTTGTCCCAGACAGGCATGTGATTTAAAACAATCTCATCTGCAGCATCGGAGGAGTGAAATTGCTAACAGTTGGATCTCCCAGCCCACCCGCCCTCTTTTTATGCGTTGCTTGACTTTGGCCTTGCTATGGACTAATCATAGAATCATAGATTTGGAAGAGACCACAAGGGCCATCCAGTCCAACCCCCTGCCGAGCAGGAAACACCATCAAAGCATTCTTGACAGATGGCTGTCAAGCCTCTGCTTAAAGACCTCCAAAGAAGGAGACTCCACCACACTCCTTGGTAGCAAATTCCACTACCGAACAGCTCTTACTGTCAGGAAGTTCTTCCTAATGTTTAGGTGGAATCTTCTTTCTTGTAGTTTGAATCCATTGCTCCGTGTCCGCTTCTATGGAGCAGCAGAAAACAACCTTTCTCCCTCCTCTATATGACATCCTTTCATATATTTGAACATGGTTATCATATCACCCCTTAACCTTCTCTTCTCCAGGCTAAACATACCCAGCTCCCTAAGCCGTTCCTCATAAGGCATCATTTCCAGGCCTTTGACCATTTTGGTTGCCCTCTTCTGGACACGTTCCAGCTTGTCAGTATCCTTCTTGAACTGTGGTGCCCAGAACTGGACACAGTACTCCAGGTGAGGTCTGACCAGAGCAGAATACAGTGGTACTATTACTTCCCTTGATCTAGATGCTATACTCCTATTGATGCAGCCCAGAATTGCATTGGCTTTTTTAGCTGCTGCATCACACTGTTGACTCATGTCAAGTTTGTGGTCTACCAAGACTCCTAGATCCTTTTCACATGTACTGCTCTCAAGCCAGGTGTCTCCCATCCTGTATTTGTGCCTTTCATTTTTTCTGCCCAAGTGTAGTACTTTACATTTCTCCTTGTTAAAATTCATATTGTTTGCTTTGGCCCAGTTGTCTAATCTGTTAAGGTCATTCTGAAGTGTGATCCTGTCCTCTGGGGTGTTAGCCACCCCTCCCAATTTGGTGTCGTCTGCAAACTTGCTCAGGATTCCCTCAAGCCCATCATCCAAGTCATTGATAAAGATGTTGAACAAGACTGGGCCCAAGACAGAACCCTGTGGCACCCCACTAGTCACTACTCTCCAGGATGAGGAGGAGCCATTGATGAGCACCCTTTGGGTTCGGTCAGTAAGCCAGTTACAAATCCACTGAATGGTAGCATTGTCTAGCCCACATTTTACCAGCTTCTTTACAAGAATATCATGGGGCACCTTGTCAAAGGCCTTGCTGAAATCAAGATAGGCTACATCCACAGCATTCCCTTCATCTACCAGGCTTGTAATTCTGTCAAAAAATGAGATCAGATTAGTCTGACATGACTTATTTTTCAGGAACCCATGCTGACTTTTAGTGATCACAGAGTTTCTTTCTAGGTGCTCACAGACTGTTTGCTTAATGATCTGCTCTAGAATCTTTCCTGGTATTGATGTCAGGCTGACTGGGCGGTAATTGTTTGGGTCCTCTCTTTTCCCCTTTTTGAAAATAGGGACAACGTTTGCCCTCCTCCAGTCTGCTGGGACTTCGCCTGTTCTCCAGGAATTTTCAAAGATTATTGCCAGTGGTTTTGAAATCACCTCTGCCAGTTCTTTTAATCCTCTTGGATGTAGTTCACCTGGCCCTGGAGACTTGAAGACATCTAAACTAGCCAAGTATTCTTGTACTACCTCCTTACTTATTCTGGGCTGTGTTTCCCCTGCTGAATCATCTGCTCCATATTCTTCAGGTCGGGCGTTGTTTTCTTTCTTGGAGAAGACTGAGGCAAAGAAGGCATTGAGGAGTTCTGCCCTTTCTCTATCCCCTGTTCACATTTCACCATCTTCTCCTCTAAGTGACCCCACTTAATGTCAGCCGCCTTATTGTTGGGGCCAGGTAGGAATTTTTCCAGTTGGCAAATTGGCACCAGCAATTTGGTTTTTGCCTACCTTGTAGCAATCATCACAACTTTGTATGGTTAGGTGGGTAAGCCTTGTTCATAGGAGGGGAGGTTGTTGCCTCCACCTGCCCCTCTTTGTTAAGGGGATCCTGTTAAAGGGATCTGGGGGTATGGATCTTTTCCGAAGCCTGGGCATGGGCATGGGCCATGCCACAACCCCATCGGCGACCCTGGGGTGCTCTTAATTGATGTATATCACAGGGCTCCCCCTACCAATGGTCGACCCTTAAGAGAGTGGACGTGCAGGAGTCAGGATATAGTCTGGTTTCACCCAATGCCTAAGCCAAACCACTCACATCTGTAACCAATAAAGTTGTGGCCTAATTTATCCCATTTACCGAAAATATCATAGCTGCCAAGTTTTCCCTTTTCTCGCGAGGAAGCCTATTCAGCATAAGGGGAAATCCCTTAAAAAAAGGGATAACTTGGCAGCTATGAAAATATTTGTGTCCTTGGGTTTATTAACTAAGGGAACTCCGGGCCCCTGGGCCTCACCACATAATGTTTCAGACAGGTGACCTCTTCAGCCGTGGTTTTATGAGCCGATCCATGAGGGCAGCACAAATGGACAATCTGACTCTTCCTCTGGGACAACAGTTGCTGTGTCCCACTTCACAGTCTTTTGGCTTCCTTGTTCTTAAGGGTAATGGGATTATTCTATAGAAATAACTCTAAATAGGTAATAATGATGGGGTTGATGGGGCTGGAAGAGGCTTCCATTCAGTGTGCCAAATATCTGGAGCTCTTTTGATTATCCCCTCCACTCCCTCAGAATTTTTGGCTTCCCAAATCCTATTTGCATTCATGGAAAACGCCAAGCAATTCTCAGCTTCAAAACAGATATACCCCGGGGAGGAAACAAAGAGGCTGGGATTAGCAGGATCAACGCACCCTCCATTCTCCTCTTCGGCTCCTCTGACAAAACTCCAGCTTTGGGGATGATGCTCAGAGCGAGGCGAGTGGGACCTTTTCGTCAGCCAAAGTACACCCAGCTCACGAGGGACGGAGGGAGGGAGGGAAGGAGGCTGCCTGCTCGTTTCACGGATGATGCCGCACTCCTAGCTGGATCTCCCATTGGGCTGAGGAGAATGCTACAAGCACTCTATGAATACTGTGTACAGCATGAGTTTCAACCTAATGATGCTAAGACCAAGATTATGGTCTTCTCCGCCTGAGCAAAATTTCACTTGTGGTCGATGAATGGTACTACATTGGAGCAGGTTAACTGTTTCAAGTATCTGGGACACGTAATTCGATCAAATAGGTCCTTTCTGGCTCATAGAGATTATATAACTACAAACGCATCTAAAGCAGCCATGATGATTAGATCTCTACATGCTAAGAACCAGGCTCAATCAGTGAAAGTTGCCTTGAGACTCTTTCAAAGGAAAGTCCTTCCCCTCCTGTTGGTGGGCATTTCCCTGGGTGCCCATAGGGATTTTCTCAGATTGGAATCTATCCAATAATGATTTCTTAGAGCCATCCTTAGGATCCCCCCTTCTGTAGCGGGGGCGGTCATGTGATTAGAGGTTGGTTGGCAAGCATTCCGGTATGTGGCCTTGAAGGCAAAACTGGCTCTGGCTCAAGCTATGCTTCAACCCGGTGGGCATGGCCCCCTTGATATTGAGGGATGATTTCCAATCATCGTGGGGAAAGGAGATCATAAATGAAGTGCAGGCCTGTGGATTGTCACATCTTTTCCTGGAGTCTATGACATTTAGTCAAGCCAGAGCTGTGATCTTTCAAAGACTGAGTGACATTGCTAGACAAGAGGACATTGCAGTTTTAGTCCCATGATTAGGCCTGAATCCCGACTGACTTCCTGACAGTAAGAGCTTTTCGACAGTGGAATCTGCTGCCAAGGAGTGTGGTGGAGTCTCCTTCTTTGGAGGTCTTTGGAGGCTTGACAGTCATCTGTCAGGAATGCTTTGATGGTGTTTCCTGCTTGGCAGGGGGTTGGACTGGATGGCCCTTGTGGTCTCTTCCAACTTTATGCTTCCATGATTCTAGGACTGGAAGGGATCCAAATGGTCCACTTCTTCCAGGCGTGCCTGGAGTTGTTCAGCAACCACTTGCTCAATCACCTTGCCCAAGAATGGAAGATTTGAGACTGGGTGATAGTTGGCCATATTGGCCGCATCTAAAGATGGTTTTTTAAGAAGTGGTTTAATAACCGCCTCTTTCAGCGGGTCTGGGAAGGCTCCCTCACAGAGAGAGGCATTCACCAACCCGCGAAGCCCATCGCCCAGCCCTTCCCGGCTAGCTTTTATAAGCCAGGATGGGCAAGGATCAAGGAGACAGGTGGTTGGTTTCACTCGTCCAAGTAGCCTGTCCACATCCTTGGAGGTAACAGATTGGAACTGATTCCACGCAACTTGACTAGACAGGACTTTATCACTCTCCCGCCCCAGCCCTGCTCCCATGGTGGAGTCCACCTCTTCCTGAATCTGAGTGACTTTATCTGCAAAAAACTTTGCAAAATCATTTCAGGAGATCATGCGGCCCATACTGGGTCCTGATTGAGCAGGTGGTTCCGCTAAATTGCGAACCACCTGAAAGAGTCTCCTGCTGCTGTTTTCTGCAGATGCAATAGAGGAGGTGAAGAAAGTCTTCTTCGCTGTCGCTACAGCCACTTGGTAGGCTCGACATTGAGCTCTAACCCATGTCCGGTCAGCTTCAGAATGAGTTATCCGCCACCGGTGCTCTAGCCGTCTCAGCGATTGTTTCATTGCCCTCAGATCCATGGAAAACCACGGGGCTGTCCGGGCTCCATGCAATCGGAGAGGGTGCTTCGGAGCCAGACAGTCAATAGCCCTGGCTAACTCCACATTCCAGCAGGCCACCAGGGAATCGGCTGAAAGGCCATCAACATTGGAAAAAACATCCCCTACCACTCTCTGGAAACCATTTGGATCCATTAAGTGGCGGGGGCGGACAATCTGAATCGGCCCCACCTCCCTGCAGAGGGGATGGGTCGTGGAGAAGTCCAGTTGCACCAGGAAGTGATCTGACCATGGCACTTCTTTAGTTTCACTTTTACTTAATGTCAGATCACCAACATCCATAGAGGTGAAGTTTTATATAACCATTGTTAAAGCAGGTCAATTGTAACAAAGTTTTGTAGCAGTTATTGTCGGGTATTTTGTGTTATTGTTATTGTTGAATTCTAAATAAAGCTTTTTAACCTAAAGGGGAAAAAAGAACATTTACTTGGATTGAATGCTAAGAGAGGGTTTTCACGGGGAAAGTTCAGGGCATAAAGTAAAATAAGAAATGCTCAGACATGGCGCTTTTGCGCATGGGCATGTGCCTAGAAAGAACAAAAGCAAAGTGTGGAGAAGTCCTCAGCCAGAGAAAAGGGCAATTCTTTTGTTCCAGATTGATGTTTGCTCTGATTTCCTGGGAAAGGACTGGAGCCAGGGGAAAACTGCTTGGACCCATGCATTCTAGGTGTGGCCCCATGTGGGACAAGCAGAAGTGTGGACGAACACTTCCTTAATCAATTTTAAGCCGCTTTTCCTCCCCGCAACTCTGCTGCTCAACAGAGGCCTTTTTGTGCCTCCCCTATTGCCCCCCTGTCTCCTGTTTGCTCCCTTCTCATCCTTACAGTAGCCAAAGAGAATAATAGAATCATAGAGTTGGAAGAGACCACAAGGGCCATCCAGTCCAACCCCCTGCCAAGCAGGAAACACCATCAAAGCATTCTTGACATATGCCTGTCAAGCCTCTGCTTAAAGACTCCACCACACTCCTTGGCAGCAAATTCCACTGCCGAACAGCTCTTACTGTCAGGAAGTTCTTCCTAATGTTTAGGTGGAATCTTCTTTCTTGTAGTTTGAATCCATTGCTCTGTGTCCGCTTCTCTGGAGCGGCAGAAAACAATCTTTCTCCCTCCTCCATATGACATCCTTTCATATATTTGAACATAGCTATCATATCACCCCTTAACCTTCACTTCTCCAGGCTAAACATACCCAGCTCCCTAAGCCGTTCCTCATAAGGCATCATTTCCAGGCCTTTGACCATTTTGGTTGCCCTCTTCTGGACACGTTCCAGCTTGTCAGTATCCTTCTTGAAAGAGATTCCTTGTAAGGAAGCTTCAGCTCAGCTCCCCAGAAAATGGGATTTAAAATGTCACCAACAACACCTCCTCCCAAAACAGCTCAGGATGTTCTAGCGCTTTCAACACTCAGCTCCGATTAGGCTAAGCGTCCCTTTGAAATTAGGGCTTACTTTCTGCAGGGGGGAGGGGGGCTGCCTTCCTGCCCCCAACCTTGGGCAAAAGGAACTCCCTCCCATTCTCTGATGCACCAAAAGCCCCCTCAACTTTTCCGGGGCTTAGCTGAGTGCGGCCAGAGTGTTTTTAAGATGTGGTTACATCAAAAGAGACAAAGGGCGAGGAGATGAAGACAATTAGCAGCGCTGATCCCACCGCAACTTCCAATTCATTTTCAAATCCAGAAATGACACTCTTCAAGTGAGGTCGGGTCGTCCTTCTCTCAACCACACAGGAGGCGGCTCACTTCCTTTTGTTCTCAGTTAATGTTTGGAGGATTGCCAAATTCCAGTTAACCACGAGTAGATGCGGGAGGCGGAGATGCGGGAGGCAAAGGGAAAAGCAGATCAGGAGAGAGGAGGGTAGAGACAAGGGCGGTGCCTTCTTAGACCGACTCAGCTGAAAAGCATCCATGACACGAAGCGACGGAGACTCGTATATGGTGCCAAGGAGACCACATCTTGGCATCAGCAAGAGAGAGGGGCAAGGGAGGGGAGGGGCGGGTGGCTTGGCCGGGAATCATTGGGCAACAAGAGCAGTTCCCCGCCTCCTTGACCTTAACACTGCTGTCAGTCTGGGTGCGTGTGCATCAGTCATAGAGTCATAGATTTGGAAGGGGCCATCTAGTCCAACCCCTTGCAATACAGGAATCACACCTGAAGCATTCCTGACAGGTGACCACTCAACCTTTGTTTAAGAACCTACAGTGGTACCTCTACTTACAAATAACTCTACTTACGATTTTTTCTACTTACAAATGGAGCTCCGTCCGCCATCTTGGATGCGGTTTAGATAGGATTTTTTCTACTTACAAATTTTTAGATAGGGTCACTTCGACTTACAAATTTTTTCTCCCAATGCATTCCTATGGGATTTGACTTACAATTTTTTCGACCTACAAATGTGTGTTCGGAATGCATTAAATTCGTAAGTAGAGGTACCACTATATAGTGAAGAAGGGCCCACCCGTTAGGAGCTCTTGCCAGAGGTGGAGCAAGGGGTGTGTGGTGGGGGTGGTCTGCCCCGGGTGCCATTCTGAGGGGGGTGACACTGCCACGCTGCCCCCAGGGCCAGTTGCTGCATGTGGCACCCCCCTGGGATGCTCACCCCGCCCCTGGGTGCACGCCACTCCGGGTGCCAGAGCACCTAGCTCCGCCTCTGCCTCAGGCCAAATCAAGACTTTGTGAAATTAAGTAAAACAAACAAACAAACAAACACATTCATAAGAAATTCCCATTGTGAAAAAAGGTTTTAAGTGCTTATGCTCACAATGTTAAGTAAATAAACCATAAAACAACACTTGCAACTGGAAGTCTCTTATTTTTCCTTCTTGTAATAATTTCAATGTGGGGGTGGGGGTGATAAGAAATTTTCCACACCGGGTACCACCTGACCATTCTACCCCACTGGCTCTTGCCCTCGGAAAGCTTCCTCTATTTCCCATGTGATATTTGAAGATGGCTCTCATATCTCCTCTTATCCAGGCTAAGCATACCCAGCTCCCTGAACGGTTCCTCACAAGGCTTGGTTTCCAGACTCAGCTCCTGGACCATCTTGGCTGCCCTCCTCTGCACACTTCCCAGCTTGTCAACATGTGGCGCCCAGGACTCTCAGTCTTCGCTTCTCCAGGCTCAACATACTTTTCTTTCCCCATTCCCAAAAGGGCCAGAGGTGTGTCCTCCCCCCTCTCCTCTTTGTTTCAGAGAGAAGTCAAATGAGAGGGATCTGCTTGTTCCTCTTAAATAATACACATCCTGGTTCATCTCCTTTCCCCTCCCCCACCAGAGCTGGAATTAATTGAGCTTTTCATATTTGCAAATCAAACCTGAGTGTTTGTTTCCTTTGCAGAATAATTGAATTGGAATTTACCCTCGGAAGGCAATTCCCACTGAGTTCCTGAGCGGCTTCAGCTTTCATTAGCCCAGGTCCTCCTTGGCTTCATAGGAACTGAATGAATGGAAGGGAAAGTTTGACTCCTCTGATTAAAATTCAACCCCAGTGAACTAATTGGATCTGAAGTCAGGCTGGAGCAGCAGCCCCTGAGCACGTGCAGATGCCAGAACAGCGGCGGGGGCAGCTGACGATTTGTAGTAAACACAGAGGCTCCCTGCCATGGTCTGGAGCTGGAAAGGGCTGGTCTCTGAGGGTTGGAGAGGAGGAGGTGTGTGTGTGTGCGCGCGCACACACGCCAATGAAGGATGAGGAGAGTTTGGTTCAGGGATTGTGGAAAGAAGGATGCACTAAGGTGGGTTGGACTATATGACCCCTAGGGTCCCTTCCATCTCTACAATTCTATGATTCCATGTTTCTATGAAAGAGGGACACTTGGCCAGTGAGAAACTCTGGAAGGCTGCCAAATCCTTAAAAACAAAAATACCCAGTTGATTGATGAAGCTCCTTTTACTTGATTGATCAGCTGATGATATTGAACCATGTTTACACATTCTCAAAAGCTCAAGGCAGGTGACGTTTTGAGAGGTTGGACAAAATGTAAAAGGGCTTACAGTTTAATAAGCATGTCTTACTGCTCACTGCTTTAGTAATTCTTATTCGCTTTCCATTCTGCTCCCTTCTGCCTTGGTCAGGCCCCACCTGGAGTCGTGTCCAGTTCAAGAAGGATGATGACAAGCTGGAGGGCAACCAAGAGGCTCAAGGGTCTGGAAACCAAGCTTGTTTTCCTGGAGCAGAGGACCCAAACCAATGGAGTCTAATGACAAGAAAGGAGATTCTGACTAAACACAAGGAAGAACTTTCTGAGGGTGAGATTTGTTCAACAGTGGACCGGACTCTCCTTCATTGGAGATTCTTAAGCAGAGGTTGGCTGGCCATCTGTCACAGATGCTTCAGTTGTCCTTGGAATCATGGTGTATGTGTGTCAATTTCTTCTTTTTATGCAAATAGTACAGGGGACCATGGCATAATAATAATAATAATAATAATAATAATAATAAATTATTATTATTATTATTATTATTATTATTATTATTATTATTATTACCCCATCCATCTGGCTGAGTTTCCCCAGCCACTCTGGGCGGCTTCCAACAGAAAAATAAAATACAGTAATCTATTAAACATTAAAAGCCTCCCTAAACAGGGCTGCCTTCAGATGTCTTCTAAAAGTCTCCACAGGGCAGGTGCCACTACTGAGAAGGCCCTCTGCCTAGGTCCCTGCAACTTGGCTTCTCGCAACAAGGGAACTGCCAGAAGGCCCTCGGTGCTGGACCTCAGTGTCCGGGCAGAATGATGGAGGTGGAGACGCTCCTTCAGGTATACTGGACCGAGGCCATTTAGGGCTTTAAAGGTCAGCACCAACACTTTGAATTGTGTTTGGAAACAAATTGGGCGCCAATGGAGATCTTTCAAGTTCATGGTACATCTGCAGTAGAACAACCGGACGCCTTCACTAGCTTCAGCTGCAATGAAGCCTGTCTCTCCCGCATCTTTCTCTACAGCCACAGCAGGGGCCGCAAACTTCCAACAGCTTCACCTCACCCCCAAAGGCACCCTCCTCCACTGTCTCCTGTGACAGACCGATACCACCCAAAACGTGCCCACGATGCTTGAAAACCGAGCCAGCCCATCTAGCAAGGGCAGCTTGTAGCATCTTAAAAATGAGCATGGAGATGGTTAGGAGTGGTACCTACCGGTAACACCAAGGAAACTAGCGCTAATACACCCAGGAACCTCACCACAATGTTGGAGAGGAAGCACCTCCACAGGCACATACCTCCACATGTGCTGGGAATGCCCCAAAAGCCAACTATTCTGGACAACATAATCCACCTACTCTCAACAGCCAGAAACGTCATAGCCAGACACTGGAGAGACTTGTCAGAAGTAAGCATGGACTAGTGGTACCAAATAGTATGGGAAACAGCCTTATTAGAAAAAAACTAACCATTAAACTGAAACTGACACGGGGACAAATGGAAGAAGACACCTTCACCCCGGTATGGCTCCCCTTTATCACATACACAGTCCAATAAGACAAGAACAAGAATCCACCAACAGCATGCAAATCAATCTGGCTAACCTGATCCAAAACACCCACCCGCCCCATTCACACATGAAAACAAATTCGCCACAGCCAATCACAACCAACCTACCCCACCCATGGCCAACCCCAACCTCTCTCACCACCAAAGGAACACAAGCAAATAGCAAAGAGAACCCGCACAAGCGCCACTGACACAAAACCCCACACATACATTAAGTAAAATAGAAACATCACCACCCGACTCCACCCCCACCCATCATGGCCCCCTCCACCTCTTCCCCCCTTTTCTTCCTAATGCAACACTAATGTCTCAACAAATGAAACTGATCTGCAGAAAATGTAACTTGAAAAAAGAGACATTGCACAATAGGATCCAGAATCAGCAGTCTGATTGGTCCGCAGGAGCCACCCAATCCAACTCTAGGTGGAAGTGAATCCGCAACCTGATTGGCCTGCAGGAGCAGCCAATCAGACTGCTGGCAGAAGTCAATCCACAAACTGATTGGCCCCCAGGTGTAGCCCTGAAGTAGCCAATCACGCCAAGCCCATTGTGTAAATAATGTATATAAGCAGATGGTTTTGGGAAAAGGGCATTCTTCTCTTCTTCTCCTTGATGACTACGAGCTGAATAAAGAGATCGGACTGAAGAAACAGTGGAGGAAGACTGGAAAAAAGTTAAAGTTTATTTAAAGAATAAGCTTATGAGAGAGTAGAACCAATGGAAGTGAAGGAGATACAAGGAGGTTGTAGATAATAACAAGTTAAGAAATAAGTATTGTTAGAAGTAGTTATAGGTATGTAGAAAGAAATGGAATAGTAGAGAAGGTAAATATCAAGGAAGATAAGATATAGAATTAAGTTAATTTTTAAGTAAAGTTAGTTGTTTAATATGATTTTGAAATTACTAAAAGGGATTTACATTGTAACACAGAAGGGGCAGGAACGAGGAAGTCATTAGATGAGATAAAAAGTGAGATTATGAAATAAGAATTTTTTTTTGTTTTTTTTGTATTCTGGTGTTTTTGTATTTCTGTATTTTGAATGTTTTTTTTTGTCGTTATTTTTGTTGTATTTGTTGTCTGTTATAAAAATCAATAAACATATTTTTTTAAAAAATGAAATTCACTATCGACTCCGAGAATATTTCACACATACTTTTGTAAACCAAGGAATCTTTAATAAAAAAGATGTTTAAAAAAGAACATGGTGACTTGATTGGGGCCTGCAAACCCAGCGAAGGGGAAGCAGCTGCCCCTACCTCTGCCTTGCTGTGAGGGATGCCTCTGCCCTCCCCTCTCCCCTTTCCCCTCCCCCCTCCAGTTGGTTTGCTGATCATGGGCAGCATCCTAATTGCTGCTTCCTCCTCGGATGCTTTGCTTGTCAGGCTGAGCCTCTGTGTGCTCCGATTTGTAGGTTGATACCCAAAATATGCAGGAGATGGTGGTTGCCATGGCAGCGCAATCGAGACCAGGCCATCTAAAACACCTCAATTTTTTTAATTTTTTTTTTTCTAAAAAAACTTTGATCATGTTTTATGGGCAAGATTAAAGAGGGAGATGACATTTGTGCTCGTGGATTCTTGGTGCAGGGTTTTTCCATCAGTATTTCCAGGAAAGAGCTTAGCTGCTGGTTGAGGGCAATCACCCATCTAGTCCAGCCTCCTCTTCTCACAGTGGCCAACCAGATGCCCATTAGGGGAAACCTATTAGCAGGTCCTGAGCACAAGAGGATTCCCCCCCCCACATGGTTTCCAGCTAGCGGCATTCAGAAGCATTGCTGCTTGGAGGCAGGGCAGAGCCTTCCTGGCTAGCAGCCAACCATAGCCACCCATAGCCCTTTCCTCCTCCATGAATTTGTCTAATCTTCTTTTAAATCCATCCAAGGTGGTGGCCATCACTGCCTCCTGTGGCAGGGAGTTCCATAGTTTAACTCTACACTGTGTTCCCCCTTCCTCATAATGTCTCAATAAGTAAAATTGATGTGTAAAAATGATACATGGGAGAAAAATAATAATGAGACATTGCACTACCTTTGTAACCCAAGAAAAATAATTACAAAACAAAACAAAACAAAACAACACTCTACCCTGTGTAATGAGGTCCTTTCTTTCATCTCTCCTAGCTCCTCCAACATTCAGCTTCCCTGGATGTCTCATAGTGTCCACTTTCTCCATGCTCCTCTCTTCTCTTCACTTAAAGGTCCCAAGTGCTGCCACCTTTCCCCATAGGGGACTTGCTCCTTTCTTGTATCTTGAAGCCATGGGTTCGAGTCCTGCTCTCCAGAGCAGGAGAAAAGAAGCTCGCTCCATCCTCCATGTGACAACCCTTGAGATATTTGAAGACGGCTCTCATATCTCCTCACAAAAGCACCATCTGCTGTAAATCCAAACGGCTGTTTGCCCCAACTGGGCGCTAAAGAGCAGGTTGTAGTGGGGGAAACTCACAAAACAACTTAAAAAGTGGTGAGGGATGTGGGGCTGTGGTGGGTGGGGGGAGGAGAGAGCCAGGAGGGACCCTCAGGAGCATCACCTGCTCGGAAGTCCAGTTGCTCCTCTCAGGGCAACCTGTGGACCCAGAACTTGTCATGCCCACTTTGGATAATGCCAAGAGGAAGATGGGAAGCAGCGACAGGATTGGTCTTCCCTGGCCCCTCTGTCTCCTTCTCTTGACTAACTACAGAAAAGGCTTCATTTAAAGTGTTCATAGTGCCTTCTTATCTCTCCCTCGCTGGAGAGGCCCGTCATGAATTATACATCCAGGCCCAGCATGAAATATTCAAGTCGTGTCCTTTCCTTTCAGCTCAGGCTGCCCAGCAAAGCAACTAACTGGTGGAGTGGGGAAGGAAGTGAGAGGCAGGAGGCAGGAAGGCCCCAGACCCCCCCCCCCCCCCGAGAAAGAGAAGGAAGAGCAGCAGCAGCAGGAGGAGGAGTCTTCCAGTGCTGCAGTGGGTGGTGGCGGTGGCCCAGTCCCCTTGGGACCCTTCCTGTTGCAAGGAGAAGGAGGGTGCCAAGGTGGCTCAGACCCAGGCCTTCCAGAGTCTTCAAAGACAAGCAACCCTAAAAGATTTGGGATCAGCCACTTGCTTGTAATCATAACAATCCAATGAAGAAAGGATAGATAAAAGAAAGTAATTCTTCATGCAGTGGAACTTGTTCCTGCAGGAAGCAGTGATGGCCACCAACTCAGACGGTCTTAGTCTGACCAGAGCAGAATACAGTGGTACTATTACTTCCCTTGATCAAATGCTATACTCCTATTGATGCAGACCAGAATTGCATTGGCTTTTTAAGCTGCTGCATCACACTGTTGACTCATGTCAAGTTTGTGGTCTACCAAGACTCCTAGATCCTTTTCACATGTACTGCTCTCAAGCCAGGTGTCTCCCATCCTGTATTTGTGCCTTTCTTTCTTTCTTTCTTTCTTTCTTTCTTTCTTTCTTTCTTTCTTTCTTTCTTTCTTTCTTTCTTTCTTTCTTTCTTTCTTTCTTTCTTTCTTTTTTGCCCAAGTGTAGTACTTTACATTTCTCCTTGTTAAAATCTTGTTTGCTTTGGCCCAGTTGTCTAATCTGTTAAGGTCATTTTGAAGTGTGATCCTGTCCTCTGGGGATTAGCCACCGCTCCCAATTTGGTGTCGTCTGCAAACTTGCTCAGGATGCCCTCAAGCCCATCATCCAAGTCATTGATAAAGATGTTGAACTTATTCAACTGGGCCCAAGACAGAACCCTGTGGCACCCCACTAGTCACTACTCTCCAGGATGAGGAGGAGCCATTGATGAGCACCCTTTGGGTTTGGTCAGTCAGCCAGTTACAAATCCACTGAATGGTAGCATTGTCTAGCCCGCATTTTACCAGCTTCTTTACAAGAATATCATGGGGCACCTTGTCAAAGGCCTTGCTGAAATCAAGATAGGCTACATCCACAGCGTTCCCTTCATCTACCAGGCTTGTAATTCTGTCAAAAAATGAGATCAGATTAGTCTGACATGACCTATTTTTCAGAAACCCATGCTGACTTTTAGTGATCACAGCGTTTCTTTCTCACAGACCGTTTGCTTAAGGATCTGCTCTAGAATCTTTCCTGGTATTGATGTCAGGCTGACTGGGCGGTAATTGTTTGGGTCCTCTCTTTCCCCCTTTTTGAAAATAGGGACAACATTTGCCCTCCTCCAGTCTGCTGGAACTTCGCCTGTTCTCTAGGAATTTTCAAAGATTACTGTGAGGGACAGGGGATACCGGGAGGTCCCTCCCATCTTGAGCTCCAGCCCATCCCCGAGCGCTGGGGAAAGCAGGGAGAGTTCCGCCTCAAGTGGAGAAGCAGGAAGTGGTGTCCGAGGCTCAGGCAAGGTAGCGGAGCCAGCGTCCCAGGTGGGACAGGAAGGGGGGAGCAAGGGGGGAAGGCCGATCCCGCTCACCCCGGAATTGCGCAAGAAACGTCGTGGGAAGAGGCTGGGTCTCCCCAAGCTTTTATGCTGGAGGAAAACGCGCCAACCTCCATTCGAAGGTACTGAAGAAGACGGACAAGATGTGCCACTCTCTGTAAATAGCACTGCCTTTAGCACTGTAAATACACAGCACCAATAAAAGGATAAAATGCAGAGCTGTGTGGAGTCGTTACTCTGAAGTAGCCCACTCAGGCCACTGTGACAATTACTGTCAGTGGTTCGGAAATCACCTCTGCCAGTTCTTTTAATACTCTTGGATGTAGTTCATCTGGCCCTGGAGACTTGAATACATCTAAACTAGCCAAGTATTCTTGTACTACCTCCTTACTTATTCTGGGCTGTGTTTCCCCTGCTGAATCATCTGCGCCATATTCTTCACGTTGGGCATTGTTTTTTGTTTTTTGTTTGGAGAAGGCTGAGTCAAAGAAGATGGCAGATTCTCCTTGAATGGAGGCTTTTAAGCAGAAGTAGCATGGCCATCTGCCAGGGATTCTTCAGCTGTGATTCCTGGCTTGCAGGGGGTTGAGCTAGATGACCCTGCATTGGCTGAAAGACAAACCCGTTACTTTTCAAAGGCCTCATTCTCCAAATCAGCCTAATATTTGGTGTGTCCCATTTACACACACAACAGGGTCAATTCATTTCTACCTTCTCCCAGCTTAGCAGCTTTTAAATAATGGCTGGGCCCACATCAAAAGCACTCAGCCTTCAAATTGGAACAAACAGTTGCATGCAATGTGTCTTACACACACACACACACACACAGAGAGAGAGAGAGAGAGAGAGAGAGAGAGAGAGAGAGAGAGAGAGAGAGAGAAGGAGAGAGAGAGAGAGAGAGAGAGAGAGAGAGAGAGAGAGAGAGAGAGAGAGAGAGAGAGAGAGAGAGAGAGAGAGAGAGAGAGGCTGCTTCTGGCTGCCTGTAAATCACACAGAATTATTCTAGAGAGGGAGAAGCAAAAGAACAGAGCAGAAAGCAGGCGGCTGTCTGAGCGCCTGTCCTTGAAGTGAATGAAAACAGCTTGGCTCGAACCTTCTGCACTCAGAGCATTTTTGAGTGTGTTTGTTTAGCATTTGATGTGAGTTCATTGTGTGGCTTCCAGATGTTTGGTGTCAAGTTTTGCACATGTGGGTGGGTGGGGGGGATCCAGGACCTCTCCTTCAAGTTCTGTAAGTTACTTTTGGCTGACGTTGCCCTTGGCTGGTTGCCAAGCCTGGTACAAGCCACATGATGCACCTTGGCACATAGTCGTGTGTGTGTGTGTGTGTGTGTGTGTGTGTGTGTGTGTGTCCACAGGCTCTGAGCCTTTTGTCCCCAAGATGCTACAAGAACAGAAAAGGGGCACCCAGGCTTTAAATGTTTCTCACTATCCTGGAAAAGATGGCAAATGGGGAGCCACAGGGTTCTTTCCTGGCGCTGCGGTTCAACACCTTTATGAACTACTTGGACAAAGGAACTGAGGGGATGCTCATCAAATTTGCAGATGACCCCAAACTGGGAGGGGTAGCTAATGCAACAGAAAGCAGAATTGGGATTCAAAGTGACTCTTTAAAAAAAAACATTTTTATTGGGGAAAAAGCATTTTTAAACAATACAAATTACCAATAACACAGCCAATCACAATTCCCCCCTTTTTCCCTCCCCTCCCTCTCCCACCCTCTAAGGGCTCCCCTCAGCTCCCTTCTCTGATTTGTTTGTAACATATTGTTTTCTGCATATTATAAAATTGTACATAAAGGTAAATGTAAACCACATTCTATTGTTTTAAGAAGGGTTATAGCCAACATTAGCCCTACTCGGAGAAGGTCCATTGACATTAATGGCCATGACCAGCTTGGGTTCATTCATTTCTATGAACAGAGGGCTTTTCCACACTTACCTTTCATCCCATGCACAGCCTGGGCTTTAAAGCTTCATGTCTGAGGGACCTTTTTTATTCTGCTCCACAGCCTTCCCTATAAAAACCTTCTCTTTAAAGCTCAATGGGAGCAAATGAAACTCTGCGGAAAACCCAGACTGACATTTGCTTTTGTGGGGAGAGCTCTGGGGCAAAACGAGAGCACTCTCAGACATTTGAAGTGTGGACCTGTGCCTGGGAAGAGCAGGGCAAAAGGCTAGTGTGGAGAAGCCCTGGGTGCAGATCTGTTGGCTACAACCCCTGTTCTTTAATTTTGTATATTCCATTGATGGAGTGAAACTCTTGCTCCAAAGCATTGCAAAGCTGGTCTTGGGCCACGAGAGGATGGGATGGAGGGCTCCATCCAATTGCAGGCATTCACTGCTAATGGGAAGCCAGCTGGAAAAGTTGGTGAGGAACCAGCGTTTGGGCCGCACACATTTCAACACAGTGAAAATTAATTTGGAGAGCCGTCAGCATAGAACGTCATCAAAATCTGGTCCGTTTTCATTCTGCTGTCAGTCTCTGAAGGCCAGAATAGGCAGGCCCTGTCAAGGCAGACGCCATGAGCCCAAACAAGCCCCGCTCTCCAAGCTGCCTCTTCCCAGGCGCTCCGATGATCCTGTATCCTGGTAGGTGCCAGGTGCCTGCCTCTTGCCATTCACCACAATGGCTGGAGAGTAGGCCCCTTTCATTCAGTCATCCCTTCATCCATTTTATAAAATTTATACACTGCTTGATTGTAAAAGATGGGTATGGTTGGAGAAGATATTGCAAAGAGTGATCGGAAAGTGTTCCTATATGCAACAACAGTGGTGAGACTATTGTTAGCACAGGTTTGGAAAAAACAGCAACTTGACAGTGGAAGATTGGCAACAGAAGAGTACATGGAAATAGCTAAACTAACTGGGAAAATCTGACAACAGGACGATGAAACATTTCAAAAAGAATGGAAGAAATTTATGTTGTACTGTACATAGGAAAGATTTATATGAAATAGAGAAACCAGTAGAATAGAAATAAACCTCATAATGTGTAACACAAATATTTTTATTGGAATAATCATCATCATCATCATCATGAAGTACAATGTAACTAAAGTAACCAACTGCATTTACAAATAGTACATAGATAGACAACAACAATGTTAAAATAAGAATTGTATGCATCAAAGGGTTTATATACTCACAGACAATTCATGGACAATTGCATAATTAGAACAACAATATATAGAATGGATAAATAAAATGTGAAAAATTAGAAGTGACATAAAGAAACCAGAAGGCGGAAGGAGGGAAGTCAGCTCGTAGGAGCAAACTATAAATGTATAATGTAACATAATATGTATTTGAAGTATGAAAAACTTGTTGTTGTTGTTGTTTAGTCATTTAAGGCTATATTAAAAAACAAACAAAAAACAAAAGATAAAATCAGTGATAGACTAGAAACAGATTAAAACTTGCATTAACTTCCTAAATACCTGGTCAGGCTTATGTAAACAAGGATATTTTTAGCAGGCACAGAGCACAGTGGAGGCTGTGATGTCCATAGGCAGGGAGTGCTGGTGCTACCAAACTAAAATATCAAGTCCTTACAAATGCAGAACGAGTCAGTGTCAGTTCCACAGATCAAAGTGTCTTTAGTGCTGCCTCTCTTGGCTTGGCATCCGTCAAGATGGTTAGATGATAACAGATCCATTCCTGCTTCAAAACGATACTTTGCATGCAGAGCTCGCCCAAAGGAGACGTCCTGGGAATCCCCCAGAAGCCACATCCCCTCTGCATGCAAATACCCTTCCCTTCCTGACTTCCACTCCCTTCCACAGCCCAGAGCTCTGATCCATGTTATGGACTAACAGCCAGCACTATTTGCATCTTCCAGCTGGAAGGGCGTGTTAAGTTATGCGAGCGGAAAGCACAGCCTGCAAAGCGGGAAGCGGAGGTGCATGGCCATCCTCGCAGCTGTGAGAGTGCTGGAAGCCAGTGGAGCCTCTTGCCGTTGGCTTCGCCTTCCAGCACCTCCTTCCAAGCAAGCCAGGCTGGGCTGTGCACCTTGACTGTGCCAAAATGGTCTGGGAGGCGGCCTGAAGGAGAGCAGGGATGGCCACCAACTCGCATGGCTTTAAATGAGGATTGGACAAATTTGTGGAGGGGGAGAGGGCTATTGGAGGCTGCTAGCCAGGTTGGCTAGGCTCTGGCGCCTCAGTTAGAGGGAGCGATGCTTCTGAATACTAGTTGCGGGAAACCATAGGAGGGGAGAGGGCTCTGGTGCTTGAATCCTGCTTTTGGGTTTCCCTTCAGGATCTGTGAGGAGAGGGTGTTGGGCTTGATGCGCTGCTGGCCTGGTCCAGCAGGCTCTTCTTCTTCTTCTTCTTCTTCTTCTTCTTCTTCTTCTTCTTCTTCTTCTTCTTCTTCTTCTTCTTCTTCTTCTTCTTCTTCTTCTTCTTCTTCTTCTTCTTCTTCCTCCTCCTCCTCCTCCTCCTCCTCCTCCTCCTCCTCCTCCTCCTCCTCCTCCTCCTCCTCTTCTTCTCCTCCTCCTCCTCCTCCTCCTCCTCCTCCTCCTCCTCCTCCTCCTCCTCCTCCTCCTCCTCCTCCTCCTCCTCCTCCTCCTCCTCCTCCTCCTGACTCTCTGCTGCCGCATGTGTGCCCAGATCATGCTCCAGACAAGAGCAGCGCCTAGCCATGCCTGTTCCTCGCCCTCTCCTCCAGAGCTGTCCATTTGCTGGGTGCTGAAGTCACAATTGGCTGCTCAAGAGGAGTGAAACGGCCTTCCCACAGCTGAGCGCAGCAGCTCATTCCAATGAGTGGGGAAGCTCTCCTCCCACCAGAGCCAGCAATCCGCAGCTGCTGGACCAACATGTTTCCAATGCAGATACATCATTGCACGCATCCGCCAAAGATGGATGCTTGGTATTCACTCTTGTACTGTGTGTGCCTTTGAGTATTGATTAGTAACATAAAAAGAGCCTGCTGGATCAGACCAATGGCCCATCTTGTCGCGCTGCCTGTTCTCACAGTGGTCAACAAGGTGCCTCTAGGCAGGGATGTCCAATGGGTAGATCGTGATCTACTGGTAGATCACTGGGGGTGTCCCAGGTAGATTGCGGGATGACTGAAGGTGATTCCTCCCTCCCCAAAAAGGTTAAAAAATGTGGCCTCTCTCCAAAAAAGCTCAACAACTTTGCTTCCCCTCCCCAAAAGCTCAGTCACCATCTTGGGTAGATCACTGGGTAGTTAGTTACCATCTCAGGGAGATCACTGCCAGTTTTTTTTATAGTGGGAGTAGATTGCAGCATCTTGGGAGTTGGACATGCCTGCTCTAAGGGAAGCTCACAAGCAGGACCCCTCCTGTGGCTTCCTGTAACTGGTATACAGAAGCATGGCTGACCCCAGAGACAGAGCAGAGTCTTCATGATTAGTAGCCATGGGTAGCCTTATGCTCCTCCATCAATTTGCCTAATCCTCTTTTAAAGCCGGCCAAGTTGGTGGCCATCATTGCCTCCTGTGGACATGAGTTCCTCTCCCATGACCACAGGCAGGAGCAAAGACTTGCGGGAGGCAGGCACTGCCTCTGTTTTTTGGATTCGCCAAGCAGCAATGTTCACCAAAGCACATGAAACAAGAATAGCAGCCTGCCTCCCTCCCTTCCCGGATCATAAATAGAAGTGACAGAGTCAATAGTACCCCTTCTAAAGGGAAAATATATCAATGTGACTGTAGGCCATAATAGGGAGGGTCTTAAATGACTCAGACATTTGGAGACCCTGACCCTGGTTCACCCTGAATTTTTCAACATTCAGCTTCATTGAATGAACATTCCTTCTTCACCTGCCGAGCAAAGCTAATGCAGGAGGCAAAGCTTCATGGGCATATGCAGAGTGCCAGGTGGACCAACCTATGTTACTCTTCAGCTGGAGTTGTCCCCCTTACAGCGGCATACAGGAGTTTTGCAGGGGGCACAAGTCTCTCCACTGCAGAGTGAGGGGCAGTGGTCTGCTCATCCACATGAGGAGCTCAGAGGCAGGCGAGCTCCTTCCTCCTCCCAGGGGCATTCAGGGTGAAAGTCTCCCCTCTCTTCCCTCTTTTAACTTCTTCCCGACTGCTCATAATCCTCTAATAAAGGTGTAAAAACTGAGTATTAAGCCCAGCAGAGATTGTGCTGAGCAGACTGACAGGTTCCCAGGGCAGCTAATCTTGCCTCAGACCCAAGGACTTTCTACATAATTGAAAAATCTTTAATTAAAATCCCCTTTTTAAATTTTAGCCCCATCAAAGCCAATGAGATGTCCTGCAGGGCTCAGCCAGACTGAAGAGTCATTTTGACCCTGGTTTCATGTTTCCAGTGTGGGTTCCATTTGCAAATTGTTCCCAGGGAACATTTAGCTGCTCTTGCTGGAGAAAATGCGTCTCGTTCAGCCAGGAGTTTCTGGAGAGGCTAATGCTATTCTAGGCTGCATCAACTGAAGTCATAGTACCAATCTTCTGTTGAGGCAGCTTGGAATAGCATTAGCTTTTTTTGCTGCTGCATCACAACGTTGACTCATGTTCAGCTTGTGATCCACCAAGACCCCTAGATCCCTTTCACATGTAGTGTTAGTAAGCCAGGTGTCCCCCATCCTATATTTGTGCATCTGGTTTTTCCCGCCTAAGTGCAGAACCTGATATTGGTCCCTATTTACATTCATGTTGTTATACCATACATACATACATACATACATACATACATGTAGTGCAGAGATGGGGCAGGTTTGCCATGTCACATGCTACTTGGAAAGAGGAAGGAAGGAAGGAAGGAAGGAAGGAAGGAAGGAAGGAAGGAAGGAAGGAAGCAAAAGAAAGAAAGAAAGAAAGAGAGAAAGAGAGAGAAAGAAAGAAAGAAAGAGAGAAAGAAAGAGAAAGAGAAAGAGAAAGAGAAAGAGAAAGAAAGAAAGAAAGAAAGAAAGAAAGAAAGAAAGAAAGAAAGAAAGAAAGAAAGAAAGAGCTGTGCTGTGTGTGGTGGAGGAAGACAAGCTTTGTAGAGGAACAGGTGGCATTTTGGTCAGAGGCCAGGGAAAGTTTGCTGCATCTTCTTGGCAGAGATGCAGGCCCCATGCAGGGAGCCCCCAGAGTAAGTTCCTGAAATGTACAAAAGCCGGCAAGGAAAGCGCTGCTTGCCTGAAGCCTCCCAAGTCTGGCCTGATTCTAGCGGCGTCTGCTCAGCTGCAAGGAGCTGCGCTGAGTTACGGCATCGCTAATTAGAAGGTCCCCCAATGTTTCTGAACGCCTCGGGGAACAGCAGAACTCATGTTTGATCTTGCCTAACACAAGCATCTTTGTTAACTTCTTACCTTTTCAGGAGCGAAAAAGCTCCAGAGCTGCTTCCCATGGATTCAGTTTCCTGCTGCCTGGGAGCAGCACCAGCTTGTCTCAGCAAGTCAGAGAAGAATTTGGACAAATATCTCCTCTTTTGTCGAGGCAGAGGAATGGGGGGTGGCCACCAGCTGGCGATGCAGCTCCTACTCCCCAACCCCAGGGAATCTCTCCCTACCCATGCCAATGTTTCCACTGAGCTGTGTCAGCCGTGGAACCCATGGGATTTGGTGGGATTTTCTCAGCGAAGTCTCGCCATGAGCCCCAGGACACCTGCAACAGCCCCCTGAGCCTACACATCACAACAGAATCAGAGAATTGGGGGTTGTAAGGGACCCCAAGGGCCATCTAGTCCAACCCCCTGGAATCCTGCATCCTGTTCTGGGCACCATAACTTCAGAAGTACATTGACAAGCTAGAAGGTGCACAGAGGAGGGTGGTCAAGAAGACCAAGGATCCAGAATCCAAGCCTTGTGAGGAACAGTGGAGGGAGCTGGGTCTGCTTAACATGAAGGAGAGAAGCCGAAGAGGTGATATGGCAGCCCTCTTCAACTGTAGGAAGGGCTGTTCCAAGGAGGACACAACAAGCTTGTTTTCTGCCGCTCCCAAGGGGAAGACGCAAACTGGCAGATTTAAATTGCGAGAAAGGAGATTCCGATTAAACCATAAGAAGAACATTCACAGTGGAACGGACTCCCTTGGAAGGCGGTGGAATCCTCTTCCCTGGGGTTTTTTAAGCAAAAGCTGGGTGGTCATCTGCCAGGGATACTTTAGCTGTGGTTCCTGCATTGCAGGGGGTTGGAGTAGATGACCCTTGGGGACCCCTTCCACCTCTACAGTTCTATGATTGTAGCCCCTACAATGCCAGAATCACAGCTCTAGAATCCCTGACAACTTTGCAAAGAGGCCAAAAGGGTGTGTGTGTGTGTGTGCTGGAACAAACCCTGAAGAACTGCATTAAACAAACAGCTCACCACCTCCCCTTCCTTGAGCTGAATGCAAATTTCCTTTAAGCAGGACGTCTGCTACTGGACCTGCATTCATACATGATCTCCATTTTCTATTTTAAAATGGTAGATAACTGCTCAGAGTCTCCTGGGGGGGCAGGCTGGGTTAGAAAACTAAATGATGAATCAAAGCATAAACAGAATAAGATGTGATGTTGTAGCAAATGAGCTGCATTGGGAATGATTGTGAAACTGAGTCTGCTGCAGCTCCCCCACCCAAACACACACACACACACACACACACACACACACACACACACACACGAGTAAGCGCCACTAAGCATAGCAGGACTCACTTCCAAATAAACGTCATGCTACACTTCACATTCCTGCCAACCTAGCAGTTCGAAAGCACGTCAAAATGCAAGTAGATAAATAGGAACCGCTACAGCGGGAAGGTAAACGGCGTTTCCATGTGCTGCTCTGGTTTGCCAGAAGCGGCTTTGTCATGCTGGCCACATCACCTGGAAGCTATACGCCGGCTCCCTCGGCCAATAATGTGAGATGAGCGCGCAACCCCAGAGTCGGTCACGACTGGACCTAATGGTCAGGGGTCCCTTTACCTTTACCTTACACTTCACATAAGAAGAGAACAAAGAGCCTGGCATGTGGAGGAGGCCAAAGGGGGTCCATCTGGTCCAGAATCCTGTCTTCACAATGGTCAGCCAGATTCCCCAAAAGGAATCCCACAAGCAAGGCCTGAGAGCAACAGCACTGTGTCCTCACTTGTGATTCCCAGCAACCGATAGCCAGAGCTGCCTGGACTGTGCCTGGGCATTGAGGTTCTCCCAGTAGACCTCCACAGGTCTACAGTGGCCAACCAAATGCCCATCATGTGAAGCCCCCCCCCCCCCAACAGCAGGAATGGTCTCTAGAGCTGGGATTCTCAGCAACTGGCACAGCAAGGCCTTTTTCCTCTGAGCGTGGAGGCCAAGTATATCTGCTTGCAAAGGCAAATGCTGCACACCAAACTGAGCCAGACCCAGGGAAGAAAGGGCATCTCTTCGCAATCCCTGGGACCAACCAGGAGCACCAAAGGGCATCCATTCACAAAGTGGGCAGAAGCACAGCTCCAATGTCTTCTTCATGGTCTAGGGCTGCATCCAGTGCCCCCTTTGAGGACCTCGGGACAAATCTCTCTGATTCAGGTCTGATTTGTGCTCTGGCAGGCTCATAGGAGATCCCTCCCAAAGACTGCTCAGTCAGCACGCGGCAGTTGGAGGCAGAAGCGCAGGTGTCATGGAGCATCTTCTGGCTGCTGCATGCAAGACAGGTATGTGCTCAGGGATGGCGATATTTATTCATCACTTGTTCAGCACAGATCACAAGGAAGAGTTCATCAGAAGATCAAAAACCAGGACTCTCCCTCAGAGCCGGCACTCCAATTGAATAGAAAGTGGAAAGAGGAAAGCTGTTTCCTCCACAGGAAGGGGTGGAGCCTTTTATGCCCCCAGCAGCTCCTCTCCTCTCTCTTTCCAGCTGAAGCAGCTGAGAGCACACCTGGGAGACCGTCAGAGACACTTCATCCTGTTCCAGAGACGGCTGCTAATGAAAAAGTGCAATTAATTGCGTGTAAAAGGTTGCACTTGACTTAGATGGAGTGAAGGGAGCTGGAGCGACTGCGCGGCCTCATCCAGGCACCAGGAGAAGCATCTGGGAAATCAATTAATCACCAACATTTGCTCTCTCTAGCGTGATGCAGGCCTTTCATTAGCTGCTGGGAGCGGCAGCTGCTCCTTGGAGGGAGCCTCTGCCCGTCAGGACACCCACCCCACAACTCCCTTTGGAAGGTCTCTCTCTCTCTCGGCAGGTGGCTCTTCAAAGCATTCCCACCGGGCCACTCATGGGATCTGTGGCCACAACTGCAGGAAGAATCACCCGGGGGGGACGGGACTCAGGTGTCCCATCCGCAGGCCAGCCCCACTTGTGTGCTCTGTGGTGTGGGGTGTGATACATAAGTAGCAGCCAAGTACAACATTCCTTGTTTTCCTAGAGTGGACATGTGGGGAAATGTTTGGTCCAGCCAGTTGAAGACTTCCTGTTTCCTCCTGGCTGGGACATATTTCCTTTGCTAGAGGTGGGCGTCACCTTACCTGTCCAGGTAACACAAAAGGACAAGGCATGCTGCCACACTCTCTCTTCCATCTTTCTTTCGTCGTGTGAACTGCAGTGACTGCTAGCTTGCAGTCACTGGGATTATTCCCCCATATAGGTAGAGCCACGTGCATATATTACTTGTAACTAGGTCTGCCTTCAGGGATCCAACTGTGAACTGAATGTGTGAGTAAACTTCTTTTATATACTTTACATAAGATTGTGGTGTGCTTATTCTTTTAAGAGGCATAGAAGGGGACTTAGGTAAAGGTAAAGGGACCCCTGACCATTAGGTCCAGTCGTGACCGACTCTGGAATTGCGGTGCTCATCTCGCATTATTGGCCAAGGGAGCCGGTGTACAGCTTCCAGGTCATATGGCCAGCATGACTAAGCCGCTTCTGGCGAACCAGAGCAGCACACGGAAACACCGTTTACCTTCCCGCTTGGAGCAGTACCTATTTATCTACTTGCACTTTGAGGTGCTTTCGAACTGCTAGGTTGGCAGGAGCTGGGACCGAGCAACGGGAGCTCACCCCGTCACAGGGATTCGAACCGCCAATCTTCTGGTCAGCAAGCCCTAGGCTCCGTAGTTTAACCCACAGTGCCACCCGGGTCCCTATAAGGGGATTTACCAGGAATCTAATATTGAGAGGCTTACACAAGACTGCAACTAGCTACCTGCTGTGCATTTAAAAGGGGATTGTGAAACTCTGCTAAGTAAAAGAACTTGCTAGCGCAAGTTAGGAAGAATATTTATAAACAATATATCCTCTCCTGCCTCCCTGAACATTCCCACATGTGGGGCAAATCCCCCTGGGTGGGTTCAAGCATGGAGGCTCACACCTACCTCCTGATTGGTGAGACCAGGACACACACTAAGAGGCAAAAGAGACACCATTCTCTACCCAACCACTTTCAGCCACCCCAGTATTTCACCATTTCCTCCTCCAGCCACAGTCCTTGAAATGCAGCTTTACTCAAACATGATTGAAGCCCTCCTTGTACCTTATTTGGAATTGGTTTTCACTTCAACATTCATCTTTAGGTTCTTCCTTAAATGGTCTTACCAGTTTGGGAGTCAGGTCACACTTTTGCATATGTGGCACTGACATTACTGAAATTGAGAATCCCACATGAGTGGAGACCCTTCAGACCAGGACATTTCCCCTCATATGGGAGTTTTGTTTAGGTGCCTGTGCTGCTCTTTCTTTCTTTCTTTCTTTCTTTCTTTCTTTCTTTCTTTCTTTCTTTCTTTCTTTCTTTCTTTCTTTCTTTCTTTCTTTCTTTCTTTCTTTCTTTCTTTCTTTCTTTCAAAAAATGCCCCACTCCAGAAGTGGGCAAAAGGGTGCAGTCAGGCAATTGGAAATTTGCTTGTGCAGTTTTCTAGTTTTTGCAAATCTGGGCACTCTACACCCCCTGCCCCCGTTTCAGGAGCACCTCAGAAATAGTAGCAAGTCTGGCTGGAAACTAAAAGGAAGCCTTGCGGAAGTAGAGGGCATGGGAAGGAGAGTAGCAGAAAGTGACCATTGATCCATTCACCCCAAAACACTGAAACAAATATACCGTGCTTTTGAGAGGAACAGCTTGGAAGCCCAATTTCCGCCAATTTATCAGATTATCCCTGTATCAGGTAAACCCAAATTTGCAAGGGGAAAACTCCTGCACTGCTAGATAACCTTAGAGTCCCTTCCAGCTCTACAATACTGTGATTCCTTCAGGTGTGGCTCGGCCTGCAGTGTTGCTCAGTATTCCGGAGTAGATTTATGTCCCAAGATATAAAACTCACACCTCCTCCTATTTTCAGGGTTTTTAAGTAATCAGAAGTGAGCCACCCAGCTCATGGCATCTTTGTTAACAACACCTCCACTCAAAATCAGCCACATTTTAACTGGATTAACCTTGAATCCAAAAACTCAAGAAGAGCCTTCACGCTCGTCCGAAGGTCGGCATTGCCCTCGCCAGTGCTGTTAGGCTCCTTCGGAAAGATCCCATACGAGCAGAGACTCTGCTCCTGCCTATTGGGGGAAGTAGGCAGCCCCGAGCATCTATTTTTTAGATGCCCTCTGTTTGATAAGGCACACAGAGATACCATCGCCCCCATTCTGGAGAGCCTGGCCGACCTCCCAGATAAGGTCAAACTAAAGGCCCTGCTATTAGGAAAGGAGCCAAAGTTAACTCGGACGGTAGCCAGATTCTGCGCGCAGATCTGCAGGACCAGTCTCTCCCCCCCCCCCCCGAACAGGACAGCCATTGGAATAGCAAACTCGGTATTGGACTGTGGGAAGTAGTTCCTCCGCTCGGGTACGAAACTGAGAACTTTGAGCAGCACCAGGGGAAAGGCTAGCTGGACCCGCCTTCTGGAAACATAGCCCCTTCAAACCCATAGACTCTTATATCCACCCCGAATGACAACTCCCATAGCCTTGTAAAGCATTTTTATTTTTAATAGCTGGTATATGACCGTAATAAAGCTTGATTGATTGAACTGGGTGGGTTTTTTTTAATGAAAATCGTCATCCTCGTCTTCATTTGAATGCTGCCTCTGCATAAAAATTTTGTTCAAAGCAGCTTACAACAGGAAAGAGAAACCACAAGACACAACAAGATGTCATAGTAGCAACATTAATTAGCCAGGATAATACAGCAATCCAAACCATTCCAAAGCAATAATTGGAACCAATAGTAACAAGGCAAGCAAAGCAATCAATAATAATATCGTTCAGCATAATGACGTCGAGTTAACTAATTAACCCAACATCTCAAGAGGCGGACAGAAGAGGGAATGGAGCACAGCAAAGAAAGAAACATGGCAGCAACAAAAGACCTAAGAATGAACATCTGGGGAAAGGCGTCTTCCTGAGGCCACATGAAATACAACACTGTCAAACCTGAATATTTTCTGCTGCAGTTGGAAGGTGATGGACCCTCTTTCCTTGGAGGTTTTTAAGCAGAGGTTGGGTGGCCATCAGCCAGGGATTTTCCAGCTGTGATTCCTGCATCTCAGGGGGTTGGGCTAGATGACCCTTGGAGTCCCATCCAACTCTACAATTCTCTGATTCTATGAAAAGCTACATGAGTCACAGTCTGTGCTGCTGGGGCAAAGAACATTTTGGAGGGATGTTTCCAACCTCCTGCCTGCTGGGCTGACGCTCCCTTTTGTTGGCACTTGCCAAGGATGGCACAGAGACCAAACCCTGTTCACTTGAGTAGCCTGTTGTTCCTAAAATAATAATAATAATAATAATAATAATAATAATAATAATAATAATAATAATAATTTATTATTTATACCCAGGTTCTCCAGCCACTCTGGGCGGCTTCCAACAAAATATTAAAATACAGAAATCCATCAGACATTAAAAGCTTCCCTAAGATGCCTTCTAAAGGTCTGGTAATTGTTGTTCTCTTTGACCTCTGGTGGGAGGGCATTCCACAGGGTGGGTGCCACTACCGAAAAGGCCCTCTGCCTGGTTCCCTGTAACTTGGCTTCTTGTAGCGAGGGAACTGCCAGAAGGCCCTCGGCGCTGGACCTCAGTGTCCAGGCAGAACGATGGGGGAGGAGACGCTCCTTCAGGTCTATGGTCTAATGGCCTCCTGGACCGAGACTGATGGAACAAGAGATCCATCACTAGCCTTCTCTTTATTATTCACAAAAACAGCTTTGTTGAATTGGGAAGGAAAGTTTAGCATCTTTCACTAATGTTCAATTAGTCATGCGGATTTTTCAGCATCTGTGCCAATGTGATGCAGGATTTGGAGAATGCCAGATCCCCCTCCATCGTGGGCCTAGGAAGGAGGGCTCAGGTGGGGACAAGTTCTGGCACCACCTGAGCTTCAAAAGCACACACAACATACAGCACGTACCCCTCTGCAAAGAGGCGGGTTCAAATCCCCCAGGCTGTCCCTGAGGAAGGGCGACGAAGGTTTGCATTTGTGTGAAATGCGGAAAGGTTCCAGCACAAGACTAGAGCGCATTCGCACCCATCAAAACACACAACAAAACAGCACCAGCATCAGTTTGACACATATTATTTGTGGATTATCAAAATTAGTGTCATAGGAAAAACCTGAAATAATTATAGCTATCAGAATTATAATAATCAGGAAAATCAAAGAATGTGTCAGCAGCACCGTCATGTTGGGATGTAAAAGCTGTGTCGGAGCAATCAAAATAAGGAACATCAACAGACACAAATAGATTCGGAATAATTAAAGGCAAAGTTGGCGTCAGCCTTGTGGTTTCGCTGCTGGATCAATACAAAACAGGGTCCAACTTCAGGTGCAGGAGGAAAAAAGTGCTTCATTGGACCTGGTATAGCATCACATCCCAGAACGGTATCATTGGAAGGGACAGCAAGGGGCATCTAGTCCATCTCTGGCATTGCAGGGGTCATGGCTGAGGAATCCCTGACAGATGACCACCCAACCTCTGCTTAAAAACCTCCAGGAAAGGAGAGTCCACTGTTGGGAAGGTTACAGGTAGGTAGCCGTGTTGGTCTGGGTCGAAGTAATTGGACCTATATTGGACAAACAGGCCAAACCCTACGCCAAAGGATAAATGGACACAAATCTGACATCAGGAACCAGAAGACAGAAAAACCAGTAGGAGAACACTTCAATCTCCCAGGACATTCTATACAAGATCTCAAAGTAGCTGTCTTACTACAAAAGAATTTCAGAAATAGACTGGAAAGAGAAGTTGCTGAATTACAACTTATCACCAAGCTCAAAACCATGGAGGGACCTGGTTTGAACAGAGACATTGGATTCTTATCTCATTATACATGATAAGCGATCTTCAGCCATCTCCACCCTTGCTTTTTCATGCAAGACCATTGGCAGTCGTTTTCAGTCAGTCAATCACCCACTCCCACCACCCTTCTGAGTGATACCCCCTCCCCACCCCACCCCTCCCCACCCCTTCTCCACATAAGCGCCTGGGGACTCCTGTTTCACTGTATCTGAAGAAGTGTGCATGCACACGAAAGCTCATACCAAAATAAAAACTTAGTTGGTCTTTAAGGTGCTACTGAAGGAATTTTTTTATTTCACTGTTGGGAAGGAGGAGGTCAATTAAAGACCCTCCTGGTGACACAGAACAAAACAAACTTATCTCCCAGCACTGTTCCTAGGAAGACTTTTTGAAAATGCAGTAAGAAGCACATCCTGCTCACATAGAAATGAGTCCAACCTCCTAAAGAATCTCTGACAGACAGGGAGCCATCCAAGCGATGCCTAAAACCCTCCAATGATGGAGAGCCCACCACCTTCCGAGTCGGTTCCACTGTCCAGCAGCTCTCAGCATCAGGAAGTTCTTCCTAAGGTTGACTTGGAATCTCCTTTCTTGTAGTTTGGGTCCTCTCCTCGGGAGCAGCAGAAAACCCTACAATGCTCCCACAGTGGTCCCTTGGTTCTCAAATGCCTTGGGACTCAAATAACTTGGAACCCAAACGCTGCAAACCTGGAAGTAAGTGTGTTTCGGTTTGTGAACCTTTTTCGGAAGTCGAATGTGCTCTGTTTTGAGTGTTACGCTTCTGATTTGAGTGCCACAATTCCGTTTTGAGTGTTACGTTGAGGTCTGTATGTTTTTGCTATTTGTTTTGAGGTCTGTTTTTGTGGCTCTTTGTTTGTCTCTTGGTGACAGTGTAGAACCCAGTTCAGCTACTGATTGATTCATTGATTGTGTGACTGCAGTATATTGTTTATTGCTTTCATTTAATGGATCAATGGTCTCGTTAGATAATAAAATTCATGTTAAATTGCTGCTTTAGGGTTGTTTTTAAAAGTCTGGAACGGATTTATCTGTTTTGCATTCCTTTCTATGGGAAAGCACACCTTGTGTTTTAGAACACTTTGGTTTTGGAAAGGACTTCCAGAACAGATTAAGTTTGAGAAGCAAGGTACCACTGTATTCTCCTATTTGGCAATGCTGCTGCCCAAGTGAGGCTCCATCTTGAGGGGCCTTATGGAGGGAGGGGGGGCTAGGGAGAGAATTTTCTGCTCCAGCACCCAGTTTGGCAGGCCCCCCCCCTGCACCTCAGAGCAGGAGGGAAAAGGGGTTCTGAGTCCCTGCCTCAGGATTGGGCCTTTGCCCATGACTTTCTTTAGGGTTGCAGGACAGAGGCAGGATGGGGGAGCACAAAGGGGGATGCCCACTATACCCTCTCCGTGTGGTGCCCTTGACATCTGGGTGGGCTCTTAGCTCAGGAAGAAGAGTTGCTCAGGCCCTTTTCACCCCCCTCCCCACCTGTTGTGTTGGAAGCAGGAAGGGGGAGGGGCAAAGGCAGCCAAATGAGTGGCAGGTGATGCTCCCTAGGAGGGATGCAGGGAGGGGAGAAGCAATCAGGAGAGACAGAAATCTGTTGAAAAGGTTAAAGACGGCATGAATAATGCAAATTTCAATTGCTTCTGAATAAACGAGGGGCTGTTCAAGGCTCTGCTCAGGAGTTGCCCAGGGAGGGGCTGGGGGAGCAAGGTCTGTCTTCCTTCATGGGAGAGAAATCTGGGAGTGGGGGGGGGAGACAGAAGTAGGAGGAGGAAGGGGAAACGCCTTGCCTTACCATAAAGAAGAACATGAGAGCATGAGACGAGCCTGCTGGATCAGGCCAATGGCTCACCCTGTTCCCACAGTGGCCAACCAAGCACCAGTGGGAAACTAACCTGCAAGCAGGACCCCAGCACAAGAGCACCTCTCCCTCTCTTTTAATAGTCTTCTAAGGCGAGTGCCAAATCTTCAGAAGTGTAATGGGAGGAAGCAGTTTTAATCATCTTCTATCTTAGGGAGCGTATAATCTCAGCAAGCAAGCAGAGTTCAAACCAGCAGAACCATTTCGAAGGCAAAGCTTCCTTCCTTCCTTCCTTCCTTCCTTCCTTCCTTCCTTCCTTCCTTCCTTCCTTCCTTCCTTCCTTCCTTCCTTCCTTCCTTCTAGTAAGAGTCAAAGACTGATCTTCTTTAGCCATCTTTAATGCTTGCCTCCTCCACTGTTGCCTGAGCCAAGGGTCATTCTGTTGTCAGTGCAATACCTATAGTGAATGAGAGAAGAGGGGAAGATGGGACACTCCACTCGGAATCCTCACCTACATCAGCCAAGAAACACGACATCAGCCAAGAAACACGGCATCAGCTGGTCACTTGCGAACTGCTCAGCAAGTTGAATCTTCTCGCCAGGTGCTTTGTCTCAAAACACAATGAAGAAATGGCAGCTCAAAGGCTCTGAATCAGCTTCCAGACTGACGCATGTTCAAATAGTAAACAAAGGCAAAACTGCCAAACCAAGTTCAAAACTAGAGACCAATAAGATGTAGAAATCACTAAAGATGATTTACAATGTAACGCAGTTGGAGGACGAATGAGGAAGTCAACAGTGTTAGATTTGAATTAAGATATAGAAAATTGGAATTTTATTTTTGTTTTTTGTATTTTTGTATTTTTGTATTTTGTATTCTGTATGTTTTTTGTTTTTGTTTGCTATAAAATCAATAAATATATATATATAAACTAGAGACCAATAGACTCCATTTTTTAATAGTACTAGTTACAGGTAGGTAGCCGTGTTGGTCTGATGTAGTTGAAACAAAAATTTTTTAAAAAAACCTTCCAGTAGCACCTTAGAGACCAACTAAGTTTGTCATTGGTATGAGTTTTCGTGTGCATGCTCATACCAATGACAAACTTAGTTGGTCTCTAAGGTGCTACTGGAAGGATTTTTTTTCATTTTTTTAAAAAAGTGACATGGTATTAGGAGCCTGGATGCAAGGTATTGCTTAAACTTTGCTCTGCAGTGGGAATGCAGGAGGACCACACACATACCGAGGAAAAGCTGACCTTTGGAAGACACATTAGGAGCAGGGGGGAAACCAAAAACAGACACCAGGCCTCTCTTTCCCTATTTGGTGACAAGAAAGTGCAAGAGAGCGTTCCTTGGGACCCCTCCTGCTGTTTCCAGCAACTGGTACCGGTATTTGAGAGCACCATTGCCTCTGGCTGTGCAGGGCAGGGCAGAGCCACCATAGCTAGGAGCCATTGATCTCCCTCTCCTTTTTTATGGTCCAATCCTCTTTGGGACCCATCCAGGTTGGTGGCACTGCTGAGGGAAGGAGTTTCATGGTTTAACTATGTCCTGCACGAAGAAGGACTTCCTTTGATAGGCGAGAAGGAGAAAGTCTTTCCTCTATTCACTTTCTCCATTTTGTGCATGATTTTAGAATCATCTAACTCGCCTTTTCTCCAAACTAAAAAGTTCCAAACACTGCGACCGTTCTTCATAGGGCTGCAGCGCTGATCCTTCTGGCAGCCGTCTTCTGAACTTTTCCCAACTCTGTAATATGACCAGAACTGTGCACAGCATTTCAAATGTGGTTGCACCATAGACTTGTATGATGGCATTAGGATACTGGCAGTTTTATTTCCAATCCATTTCCTATTGATGCCTAGCATGGACTTTGCCTCTCTCATGGCTGTTGCATTCTGGGTCAGCACCTTCCTTGAACCCCCTGCTCTGACCCCGAGGTCTTGTTCTCGGCCTCCCTGTGAGACTCACCACATCTTTTTGTGGGGGTTGGCCAAGGGATCTGTCCAACCCCTCATGCACAGCGGATCTTTACATTGGCACTTGGGCCCATGGCGCTTCCTCCAAGGAGATCATCCTGGCTCTCCTGAAGTTGATCCCTTTTCATCCTCGCAACAGCCTGCTCATGGCAATTTCTGGAGCTGCTCGAATTCTGCACGGATCCTCTGCTTCCTAGCCAAACCCATCTTTCATGTAACCAGCTGTGATTTATTGATTTGCTAGCGTTTGACGCCGCATCTCCCAGCAACAGCTCCAGGGGAGCCCACTTGGCAAATATTTCAGAAAAGCAAAATACTTCTCATAAAAAACTAGAGAAAGTGCAAACTGTTTTCACCCTGCAGAAAACAAGGTTCCATAAATCAGTAATTGCTTTTTTTGATTGGCAAAGGCAGGTCTGCAAACAGGGCTAGGATTTTAATTACTGGGGGAAGTCAGTTCACATTGCATCCCTTTGCCAGAGTAATGGCCACCATCTTAGCAGTGGGGAACGGAGGCTGAGGGAAGGAGAGCTGGATTCTCAAACTGGAAGCTCAAACTCCTGCTTGAGATGGGATTTCCATGTTTGCAGCCGGCTGCAGGGCCTGATGATGCCCTTGGAGAGGAGGAGGAGGAGGAGGAAGTGGAGCACAGACTAGCTGCCAGGCAGAGCGGGACATAGGGGGCCAGGTGGACCAATGGCCAAACTCCGTGAAAAGCAGGCTTATAGGCTCATGTAGCTATTAACCTCTGAGAGCCAGTGTGGTGTAGTGGTTAAGAGCAGTGGGCTCGTAATCTGGTGAACTGGGTTCACTTCCCTGCTCCTCCACATGCAGCTGCTGGGTGACCTTGGACTAGTCACACTTCTCTGAAGTCTCTCAGCCCCACCCACCTCACAGAGTGTTTGTTGTGGGAGAGGAAGGGAAAAGAGAATGTTAGCCGCTTTGAGACTCCTTCGGGTAGTGATAAAGCGGGATATCAAATCCAAACTACTACTACTACTCTTCTTCTTCTTCTTCTTCTTCTTCTTCTTCTTCTTCTTCTTCTTCTTCTTCTTCTTCTTCTTCTTCTTCTTCTTCTTCTTCTTCTTCTTCTTCCCCCTTAATGGAACTGGAACCTGAATTATTCAATTAGATACTATTGAAGTGAGAAATTTTCAGTTTGCGAATATTATTTAAACATTACGCTTATTACAGAAATTGTATGGTTGCATGTAATTTTGTTTTCTATGTTCACAATTGGTTTGTTAATAGGGATTATTCCCATTATTGAATGGTATTGTTGGCCTGAGTTCTTGGCCTGATTCATATTGGTGTGGCTTCCTGTTATGGGCATCTGGCCGTTCACTGTGAGAACTGAATCTTGGATCAGATGAGCCCCCTTGGCCTCATCCAGCAGGATTCTCTTATGCTCTTACCATTTTAATCCAGTTTGGTTCTTGCCTTACACAAGAATGCCGAGCTGATCGAGTGAATCTGACAAAACTCCAAAAGATAACTTCATAATTAACAAACTCTTTGGATTTGAACGATGCCATTCAAATCAAAACAGCTTTTCAGATTATCATTAAAATTCAAGCTATCTGACAGGCGCTCTCTGAAAGTACTTGGGCAGTGAACATCCCCAAATGGATGCCTGTATTTTAAAAAAGGCATTATTTATTAAGGGAAAGTAGAGAATAATGTGAGACACTTTCCTCGGGGAAATCACTAAAGTTCCTTATGTTGCTGACGATCAACATTCATGAGCTGCTTTTGAAGCATGCGCTGGGATGTAAATCTGAATGAATTAATGAATGGGCTTTGGGAAGAGCAAGAGGCTCAGCCCTCTATAGTCATTCTCGCCTCCCCCCCCCCAAGCAATCCGCCTGGGACCCTGACGGCAACCATTCTCCAACATGTCCATCCTTTGCAGGTCTCATCACAGGCCCCCCAAAGGCTCCATTCCAGCCACGGGAAGGAGGTTCCCCAAGCCAGTGCCAGGCAAAACCCTCAGGTGGCTCCTAGGCAGGCAAAATCTTCTAATATGTGAAGATGGGGGTGGGGACTGCCACCTGTGGGGTGGGGCATCCAGCGTGGGGGGGACACAACCGTGATGGCAGCCTCAGGATTGCGCTGCCCGGGGCGGAGTGCCCCTATTGCCCCCTCTTCCTACACCCCTGGTTTGATTGAGGTGGCTCTTCTGATCTCATGTTCTTGACCGCCTCCGCAGCATGTTGCCTCTCTCACATCCTTCAAACACCTCTTCCTATCCCAGCTTCCACCCAGACGCGGGTGGAGCTGTGGTCTAAACGACTGAGCCTCTTGGGCTTGTTGATCGGAAGGTTGGCGGTTCCAGTCCCCATGACGGAGTCAGCTCCCATTGCTCTGTCCCAGCTGCTGCCAACCTAGCAGTTCGAAAGCACACCAGTGCAAGTAGATAAATAGGCATGTCTGTCACGGTGTTCCATTGTGCCAGTAGCGGTTTAGTCCTGCTGGCCACATGACCCAGAAAGCTGTCTGTGGACAAACGCTGGCTCCCTCGGCCTGAAAGCGAGATGAGCGCCACAACCCCATAGGCGCCATTATTATTTATTATTATTATTATTATTATTATTATTATTATTATTATTATTATTTTATTTATACCCCGCCCATCTGGCTGGGTTTCCCCCACTACTCTGGGCGCCTTCCAACAAATACCAAAATACATTAAAATATCACAGATTAAAAACTTCCCTAAACAAGGCTGCCTTTAGGTGTTTTCTAAATGTCCGGTAGTTGTTTATCTCCTTGACCTCCGATGGAAGGGCGTTCCACAGGGCGGGAGCCACCACCGAGAAGGCCCTCTGCCTGGTTCCCTGTAGCTTTGCTTCTCGCAGTGAGGGAACTGCCAGAAGGCCCTCGGCGCTGGATCTCAGTGTCCGGGCTGAACAATGGGGGTGGAGACGCTCCTTCAGGTATATAGGACCAAGGCCGTTTAGGGCTTTAAAGGTCAGCACCAACACTTTGAATTGTGCTCGGAAACATACTGGGAGCCAATGTAGGTCTCTTAGGACCAGTGTTATGTGGTCTCGGCAGCCGCTCCCAGTCACCAGTCTAGCTGCCGCATTCTGGATTAATTGCAGTTTCCGAGTCACCTTCAAGGGTAGCCCCACGTAGAGCGCATTGTCCAAGCGGGAGATAACTAGAGCATGCACCACTCTGGTGAGACAGTCTGCAGGCAGGTAGGGTCTCATCCTGCGTACCAGACGGAGCTGCCCTGGACACAGAATTGACCTGCACCTCCATGGACAGCTGTGAGTCCAAAATGACTCCCAGGCTGCGCACCTGGTCCTTCAAGGACACAATTATCCTATTCAGGACCAGGGAGTCCTCCACACCCGCCCGCTCCCTGTCCCCCCCAAACAGTACTTCTGTCTTGTCAGGATTCAACCTCAATCTGTTAGCCGCCATCCATCCTCCAACCGCCTCCAGGCACTCACACAGGACATTCACTGCCTTCACTGTTTCTGATTTGAAAGAGAGGTAGAGCTGGGTATCATCCACATACTGATGAACACCCAGCCCAACCCCCCCCCCCTGATGATCTCTCCCAGCGGCTTCATATAGATGTTAAAAAGCATGGAGGGCCCAGGGGTGAGAGCCCAGGGGTCTGAACACTCATCCCCCAGGGGTCCTTTACCTTTCTTTACCTATCCTGACTTTCTTTCAAAGCCTTTGGCCCAACCCCCCTGCCCCCCACTGAATCAAGGGCTCAGGCTCCTCAATTTCATTTTGGTGCTCAGCAGATCTCAAGGTCCTTGATATTAAGGTGTTTAAAAGAAAGGGAAATGTTTGGTTTGACACCCCCTCCAAATTATTTGTCCATGCGGATGAGTGAAATGGGGATTATTTTCTAACAAAAGTGTTCCATTATCGGGTGGGAGTGGGGTCACACTGAGTCGAGATCAATGAATGGGGAACATCATCATTTTTATTTAAGAAATGAATAGAAGTGTCCTTCCTTCAGTCCTTGGCAACCATCCAGTAGCCTAACAAACAATGCCAAGAGCAGACCTAATATCATATCCATGAAACCCACACGGGG
This sequence comes from Zootoca vivipara, assembly GCF_963506605.1. NCBI lineage: Eukaryota > Metazoa > Chordata > Lepidosauria > Squamata > Lacertidae > Zootoca > Zootoca vivipara. The sequence goes on from NC_083276.1 coordinate 245,881, forward strand.
AAAAACAGATCTACAAAAGGAATTTATGGCAATAAGCACAATACACAATAATATGCAATGCCTAATAGCAAGACATAATCAGGAGCCTTTTCACAGTGTCAACACAGATATAAATTACACAACTCAACCATTGCGAAATGCAAGAGTCTAACAACATGCATTATTATCTACCCCTCCCAGGTGCTGCTCTAAAACATAATGCATATTTAACAACAGCAATGGGCGTGTGTGTGTGTGTATTAAATGAGATTTTTAAAAATGTGGTCATTAAGCTACTGGAATGAAAATGGAGACGAAAGAAAGATATCCCAGACAACAGGTGATTGTTCAATGCTTGCAGGCAGAAATGTTTCGGAATACCTTTCCTGGAAACTGCAGGAGGGGAGAGTTGCTCTTGTGCTTGGATTCTGCTTGCAGCCTTCCCCTAACGGGCATCTGGTTGGCCCCTGTGAGAATAGGACGCTGTTTTTATCATGATCGTTTGTATGGTTTGACTGCCTGTGCATCATTTCTGGCTGCTGTATGAGGAAGCACATGAACCTGACCTTTTTGTAAGTAAAACCATTTTATGACTTACCAAGTGTGTGGTCATAGCTTCAAAAGAGATTTTAAAAGGGGACATTTTGGGGACTCACTGGAAAGGCACATTTTAAAGGATTTACAGCCTATAGTTCTATGCATTTCTTGGCTGCATCTTTTGCAGCTGGGGTTCTCTCATCAAAGATTGCTGGCCCCAAACTTTGGTCTTGGCTTCCAGGACTCCAAAAGTATCATGGGATCTCCAGAGAAAGGCCCCCACCCCTCCAACTCTGAGCCCCTTGCAGATGTTTCTCTCCCAATTGTTTGCCATCATGCGTTCCCTCCTACAGATGACATTGCTGGCCTCATTCCCATTGCTGCTCAGGCACCCAATTAACATGGCAAAAACCTTGGCAGCTGCACCAGGCAGGCAGAATTGCACCTGTGGAGACCAGCCGGATGCTACAGCAACACTCCACACGTGGCTCTCCTCCTTCCCTCCCTCCTGAAGTTTCAAGCTCACGGCGAGTCACTGGGTCACCTGTGCCGAGTGTAACTGGCTTCCCTAACTGCTGCTCATTATGCAGATGTGTTATTTACAAACACCATTGGGCTGAAGCGACTGTGATTGGAAAGTGGAATCAGCACCACTCCAGGAGGAGAAGCCACCCTGTGGGAAGGCGAGAGGGAACTTGCGTAGGAACCTAGCAAGGGTGTAGCTCTATTCTTGGCCCCACCTGGGGTCCTGTGTCCAGTTCTGGGCAGCCCAGTTGAAGGAGGATATGGAGAAGCTGGAAGGTGTGCAACCAAGATGATCAAGGGTCTGGAAACCAAGCCTTGTGAGGAATGGTTGAGGGAGTTGGGAATGTTTGGAGAAGACAGGATCGGGAGGGGATGCGAAAGCCATTTTCAAATACCCGAGGGGCTGTCACATAGAAGATGGAGCAAGCTTGTTTTCTGCTGCTCTGAAGGAGAGGACCCAAACAAATGTATTCAAGTTACAAGAAAACAAATTCTGACTAAACCTTAGGAGGTACTTTCTGATAGTAAGAGCTGTTTGACAGACACCCTTGGAGGGTGGTGGGCTCTCCTTTGTCTGGGATGTGATACATAAGCAGCAGTCAAGTGCAACATTCCTTGTTTTCCTAGAGTGGACATGCGGGGGAATGATTGGTCCAGCCAGTCGAAAACTTCCTGTTTCCTCCTGGCTGGGACATACTTCCTTTGCATGTGCCTAGAGATGGGCACATGACCTTACCTGTCCAGGTAACAAAAGGGATAAGGCACACAGCATTCTTTCTTGTTTATTAATCAACAATATATCAGGACTGTCCACCCCACTGCCTGCATGTGCTGCTGTCAAGAGCTCTCCATTCTCCTGCTGGTGATTTGCTCCAGCTCCTTCCCACACGAGGTCCTTGCCCGGTGGCCCTCATTAAACTGTCGCAGAGACCTGACAGCCAGCATAGGTTGGAGCGAGGCTGTCACGGCTCATGAGGGGTCTGTCAGCACTTTGAGAAAGTTGCTGCTGATGCCATTGTCCTTTGGCAGCCCCCTGGAGCCCCTCAGCCTTCACAGGCTCCACATCCCCCTGCCCGCCAAGGACAGGGTGACCACTTCATCAGGGAACTGGAGGGCCTGGCCCTGGGAGCCATCGGCCAAATCCTGCTGAATGGTGCTGGGATTGGTAACCCCGATGCTCAGGAGTGTTTTCCCCTGGGGTTTCTGCAGATAATGCTTTTTTATTTATTTATTTATTGAAAGATAATATTCTCCAGAAACAGCCAGTGAGACAAAGGCCTCCCTCTGCTAAGAGGAGTGTTTCTCCAGGTGTTACGCAATCTTTTCTCAGGTGCTTCTGGAAAAGCATAGAATCATAGAATGGTAGAGTTGGAAGGGACCCTGAGGATCACCTAGTCCAACTGCCTGCAGTGCAGGAATCTCAAGAATGCTCAGCCTGCCCGCCCCCTCCCTCCCTCATCCCCCTTCCCTGTGGGCCAAGAGAGGCCATCCTGCTGGCATGGCCAGGACCACCATCCCAGGGGGGCCACAGATGATGCCTTGTGAGACCTGGTGGTCTTCCTCCCATGGGCAAGATCGAGGGACATCTGATCAAGGCTTGCTAGCTTGGCAGGGAAAAGACTCGCCTAATGATCTTCCTGAGAAATTTTATGCGCTGTGATAAGTGGGGAGTTGTCATTCCGCTTGATGCTCCCCAGCCTGCTCTGTCTTCCTAATGATTGCAATTGGTGGGCTGCTCTGCCCTCCTGCTTCACTCACAGGAAAGGCACAAAGCCCTCCCCCCTCCCTGATGATGATGCACAGCATGGCCAGGCACTGGGATGAAGCAAAATGAACACCCCTAAACCACCCTGAGAAACCCCAATTCCTATCTTCCCTGGTGCCCAGGGACCTTTGCTCTGCTCTGCCTTCCTGCTGCTGAGGCACATCTGTGTTGCGCAGGCAGCGAAAACTCAGTCAGACCCCCCCACTCCTTCCCCATAAACACTTGCCTGGCAACCTCCATCCACCTCAAATAGGTGATAGAGGATACCAGGAAACAAATCCAAATGTCAATCTTAATTGTGATTTGGAGCTTACTGCACCCGAAACCTTGAGTGTGGCATTTAAGAGAAGTCATTACACTGCTTGATTCTGCCTTGGCTAGACGCCACCCAGGGTCATAGCTGTCAACTTATGGATTGGAAAATAAGGGATCAGCAGCCTCGCCCAGCAGCGCAGCATCGGAAGTCACTTCTGCGCATGTCTGGACACACACATAAGCGACTTCCGGTGCTGGGCTGCCCGTGTCCACATGTCTGGGCACCAGAAATCGCTTCTGCGCATGTCTGGACGGTTTCTGGTTTCCAGTGCCCAGACATGGGCAGAGTGACATCGGAAATTGGTTCTGCGCATGCCCGGGCATGTGCAGAGGCAATTTCCGGCAGCACTTGGCAAGTGAGCAAGCAGCCAACCGCCGAGCGAGGCGTTTTACCGGGCGGCGGCTGGCTGCTCGCTCGCGGGGGTGGGGGTGCCGAGTGGAGAGGAGCTGCTTTGAAATCCGGGAAATTTACAGGATTTACAGGATATCTACAATCTGGGATAGCAGCGGGAAACAGACTGAAAGAATGCTTTGATGGTGTTTCCTGCTTGGCAGGGGGTTGGACTCGATGGCCCTTGTGGTCTCTTCCAACTCTATGATTCTATGATTCTATGAAATAAGGGGGTTTTCCGCAAAAAACGGGAGGGTTGACAGCTCTGCCCAGGGTCCTGTGTCCAGCTCTGCACACCACAACTTAAGGAGGGTGTTGACAAGCTGGAAGGTGCACAGAGAACTGTGGGCAAGATGGCCAAGGCTCTGGAGACAAATCCTTGTGAGGAACGGTTGTGGGAGTTGGGTCTGCTTAGCCTGGAGAAGAGAAGACTGGGAGGCGATATGAGAGCCACCTTCAAATATCTGAAGAGCTGCTTCACAGAAGAGGGAGCAATTTTCTTTTCTTTTCAGGGGAGAACCAAGTCAGGAGATTCCAACTCAACAGGAGGAAGAGCTTTCTGGCAGTAGGAGCTCTTCAACCGTGGAGCGGACTCCCTCAGAAGGGAGGGAGATCTCCTTCCTTGGAGGTTTTAAGGAGAGGTTGAGTGGCCATCTGCCAGGGAGTCTTTCCCTGTGATTCCTGGACCACAAGGAATGGGGGTGGAGGACCCATAGTGTCCCTTCCAACTAACTCTGCAATGCTACAGTTCTCTGATCCACGTGCACAACCCACCCTAAGCTTTGTGTGTCCTTTCAATGATGTGGTTTCAGGTTGGTGCCGATGTGCAATTTGGATCTTGGCCAACCCAGGCTGTTTTTCTTTATCCTGTCGAGTCTTGGAAAGCTGTTAAGAGGCTGTTAACATTTGGGGTTTGGACACTGTGGTTTTACTTTAATGTTGATTTTGATTATTTGCTACTTTTCTCATGTGACAGCATAATTGCAGATGTAGAAATCAAATGTTTCCATGCAGTCATTCAAGCGGAATTTAGGGGAAATAGGAAATGTTTGCTTCTTGGCAAACCAGACGAATTCAGTCTAAATACAGGAACCATTTATCACACACACACACACACACAGAGAGAGAGAGAGAGAGAGAGAGAGAGAGAGAGAGAGAGAGAGAGAGAGAGAGACACTTAAGAACCTTAGAAACCTGTTTTTAGGATTTCTTTAAACTTCCCCTTTATTCATTCATTCATTCATTCATTCTGCTCTTCAGATGTGCTCAGCAAGAGTGGAGGGCAGCTTTGGAACATGCCAGACCATAATGGAGGGGGTGGAATCCTTAGGTCAGTCCCAAAATCGCAGTCTGGTAGAGTTCCCAAAAGAGTCAAGTCATGGTCCACCAACAGTGAAAGTTGAGTGGACACAGAGCCTCTGACTTGCTTCTCTTTTGATTCCTCCCCATCTTCTTTGATGCCCCTGAGCTTGCTCCAGTCAAGTCTCTCCCCTTCATGAAGCATGGGATCCTCACCTGCCCTGAGCGCCACCTAATTGAGCGACCACAATCCTTCTCCCAGACCTCACCTGTTGCAGTCTCTTAAAGGGCACTTTCCTACTCACTGGATCATCACCTTGTCGTAGTGAGTGGGCTTGCATGTTCCTATGACCCTTGTGAGCGAAGCCGTCGGGAATCTCGTACTGCCAGCAGGATCACACAAGGCGGTAAGGTCAAAGGGAAGGAGCTAAACAAAGAATGATCCAAGACGTCCTCAACGGCAGAACAGGCGGATGATAACAAATGGTATGTTACAACGGCTGTGAAGGCGGGTGAAGGCTGCAGCAGATAGGAATCTACCGGTTTGTTGTGACTACTTCATGCCATCGGAACAGAGCCCTACTGCGAAGACTGTGCGTTGGTCAGCGTGCCCTGATCTTCTTGTTGTTGTTGTTTAGTCGTTTAGTCGTGTCTGACTCTCCGTGACCCCATGAACCAGAGCATGCCAGGCACTCCTGTCTTCCACTGCCTCCCGCAGTTTGGTCAAACTCATGTTCGTAGCTTCGAGAACACTGTCCAACCATCTCATCCTCTGTCGTCTCCTTCTCCTAGTGCCCTCAATCTTTCCCAACATCAGGGTCTTTTCCATGGATTCTTCTCTTCTCATGAGGTGGCCAAAGTATTGGAGCCTCAGCTTCACGATCTGTCACATAAAACAAAAACATAAAACTTCACTGATCTACACACATAAAACAAAATCACGCACAGGCGTCTTCCAGAAACCCAACCCAAACCCCAAAAGTCCCATGGCAATTGACAAATTGCTTCAGGTTACAAACTCCGCTAACCCAGAAATAGTACCTCAGGTTAAGAACTTTGCGTTTGTAACCTGAAGAGTTTGTAACCCGAGGCACCACTGTACTTCTCTGAGCATCGAGTTGTTAAGACTTTTGCAAATAATAATAACAATAATAAAAATGTGGAAGCAGGTTTTTGTGCAAAGGGCATCAACAAAGTGCTTATTAATACCCTTTGCAATTTAAATGCAATCAAGGAATGGCTCTTTCTGTGAAACTGGCTCAACTAATCTGCATTACACACTTGTTCTCTTTCTCCCTCACCAGTGGCAAGAATTCTCTTCCGCAAGCAACAAGCGATGAGCCCAAGAGTGGGGCAAAGCTGTGTGTCTTTTGCCGTGGGGAGGAGGTATTTGCCAGGAGAGGTCTAACCTCCAGACCTGCCTGCCTTGCTTGAAGAATGAAAACATTTTGTGGAATATTTGAGAAAATACCACGGTTATGTTAAAACATATGCAGGATGTGTCTAGCAACAGATGAGAAATTGTCATTTAATAATTTGATAATTAATTTTGTTTAATAATTCTGAATTTAATAATTCAGAGTTAATGTGTACAATGGATAAAATGTAAGTAAGTAAGCAGTTTGTAAAGGAATAAAAGTACATCATGGAAGGGTGGATGGGAAGACAACCGATATAAGAGATTGGTTCTGATTGTATTTTTAAAGTATTTGTAAAATTTGAAAATTTAATAAAAAGATATTACGGAAAAGCACGACTTCCTCTGACACATAGCCATTGTAGCCATGAATTTGTCTGGCCCTCTTTTGAAAGCACCCACGATCGTGCCCCCACCGCCCTTAAATCTGCTCTGCAGAGACTTTCTTTTCTCTGCCTTGAATCTCCCGAGGTTCAGCTTCTGCTCTGCTCTGGGGCTCCTGGAGACGATGGCCGCCCCCCTCCTGCCTCGCTCTTTGAGCAGAGCCGCTGTCACCGCCAGAACGGTGCAAATTCGACTTTGCTACAAGTTGACGGGATGCAAAGCCTGATTATGGCTCACATTTGGATGACATTTCATTAATGAAAACAACAACGCACATCAAAGGCGAAGAAGAAAAATTAATATTTCCAGTGACATTTTCAGGTTTCGTTTGCATAAGTAGGAAGAGGGCCCTCTGGTCAAACGCTGCTGCTGCCTGGGTGATGGCTGGTCCTGCCCAGACTCCCTCCATGGCCTGAAGGGAGGTTTACCTGCATGGTTTCTCACTCAGGTGAGCTTCCCCTAGGAAACACGCATGGCAAACACTCCCCACAGTCCTTCCGCCCTGAGATTTTGCCCCGCAGACCCAGAGATGGCTCCAGTTTCCCCTTTTTCTTGTGTTTACAGCAAGAACTGAGATAGCTGCTCCCTGCCCCCCTGACAAAAATCCTGCTACCTACTGAGGTGTGCTCTCTATTACTGTTAAATTTTATTTCAGTGCATTTCCTCCAAGGAGCTCAAGGTGCTGGACCTGGTTCTCCCCCTCCTCATTGAATCCCCACAACAACCCTGTGAGGTAGGTCAGGCTGAGTGGCCGTGCCTAGCCCCCTTAGCTTCACAGCCAGGGGGGGGGGGTTGAACCCTGGTCCTAGTCTGACATGCTAACCACTACACCATGTTGTCTCTTTGGAGAACAACCCACAGGGCACCCAGGCACAGAGTATTTTGAGGGGGTGCTGGGTCACCCAGGACTGGGTTGAGGTTTGAGAAAGCCCTCAGCTACTGAAGAAGAAGAAGAGTAGTTTTGGCTTTGATATCCCGCTTTATCACTACCCGAAGGAGTCTCAAAGCGGCCAACAATCTCCTTTCCCTTCCTCCCCCACAACAAACACTCTGTGAGGTGAGTGAGGCTGAGAGACTTCAGAGAAGTGTGACTAGCCCAAGGTCACCCAGCAGCTGCATGTGGAGGAGCGGGGAATCGAACCCAGTTCCCCAGATTACGAGTCTACCTCTCTTAACCACTACACCACACTGAAGGCAATGGGGCCATTTATCTGTCCAGCTGTCCTTTGTCAACAACAAATTGTCACTGGTTTTTGTGTTGAATATACGCTATATGGTAATTTATGGACCTAGAAAGTATCTCAAGCCATTTGCACATGCAGAATGGAGGCACCCTATATATAGAAATGAGCAAAGCAGTGATATTTGAGGGAGGAGGCGAGCAGGCAGGGCCCATGACTTACATCATAGGAGCCGACACAACACAAAACAAAACAAAACACAGTTGCTGGATGTAGGTTTTATTTTATTTGCTTTTTATCTTATATTTTGTAAATGTGCATCCAGGTGTTTTTTTCCCCTTTAATTTTTTTTGGGCTTGTTGAGCTTATATGTCAATCCAGCCCTGGGGTCCCCACCCAGGTCAAGAAAAGGGGAGATGGAGCAGCTTGGGAACAACCGCTTCTGAAGAAGAGAAAGGGTGGGAGCTGGATTTGTGCCCCCCCCCCAAGGCAAGTTCATCCGCAGTGCAGATATTGTGGCCAGAGAGGCAGAAGAGAAAGAGCCTAACTGCGTGAGGACAAGACAGACGAGCAGCGGCAGGAGGAGGCAGAGCCTGTGAGACCAAGGGAAAGCCCTGGACTTGAGGCAACAGGCTGGGCAGGGGGCTCTTCCCTCTCCCTTGCCCCCCCCCACCCGGTTGCCTGCTGCCTTGCGCCTCCTTGCATGGGTGAAGAGCTCTCTGGGCACGCTTTGGCACAAGTGAGCAGGGCGATGTGACAGCCCACCGCCATCCTGCCAGCCACTTAATATATGCAGCTGCGGAGCAAGAACAACAGATTCCAGCTGACAGCTCAGACGGGCGCCCAGCCCCTTCGCACACACGGGATTAAACCGAACAGAAAGGTGATCATATTGAGTTTGCGTATCTCAGGAGCCAGCTGGGCTGTTGCAGCAGACAGTTCATGGGAATGCAGGGAGAGCTGGCTGGATTCGGCCAAAGGCCCATCTAGCTCAGCATCCTTTTCTCACAGAGGCCAACCAGATGCCCCAGTGGGAAACCAGTGGGCAGGAGTGGAGCACCAGAACCCTCTCTCCTGCTGCCATTGACAGTGATTCAGAAACCTCGCTCTCCCTGACTATGCAGGGTGGAACACAGCCATCACGACTAGCAGCTTGAGGACCTGGTTAGTGGGGTAGAAGTGGCAGGATCATTAGGTGGGAGTGATCATGCTGTTCTGGAGTTTATTGTTCAGCGGAAAGGAGCAACCAAGCATACTAAGACTCAAATTCTAGACTTTAAGAAAGCCGACTTCAGAAAACTTAGGGAAACGCTGGGTGAGATCCCATGGACAGAAATACTAAAAGGGAAGGGAGTTCACGATGGTTGGGAGTTGGTTAAAAGAGAGATATTAAAAGCACAACTCCAGGCAATACCAATGAGACGGAAACATGGAAGGTGCCTAAAGAAGCCAGGGTGGCTATCTAAAGAACTTTTAACTGAGTTAAGATTTAAAAGGGATATGTACAAAAAATGGAAAAGGGGGGAAATCACCAGAGAGGAATTCAAACATATAGCCAGCATGTGTAGAGACAAAGTCAGAAAAGCTAAAGCACAGAATGAACTCAGGCTCACCAGAGAGGTTAAAAGCAACAAAAAGGGCTTTTATGGGTATGTCCGTAGCAAAAGGAAGAACAAGGAAACAGTGGGGTCACTTAGAGGAGAAGATGGTGAAATGCGAACAGGGGACAGAGAAAGGGCAGAACTCCTCAACGCCTTCTTTGCCCCAGTCTTCTCCAAAAAAGAAAACAATGCCCGACCTGAAGAATATGGAGCAGATGATTCAGCAGGGGAAACACAGCCCTGAACAAGTAAGGAGGTAGTACAAGAATACTTGGCTAGTTTAGATGTCTTCAAGTCTCCAGGGCCAGATGAACTACATCCAAGAGTATTAAAAGAACTGGCAGAGGTGATTTCAGAACCACTGGCAATAATCTTTGAAAATTCCTGGAGAACAGGCGAAGTCCCAGCAGACTGGAGGAGGGCAAATGTTGTCCCTATTTTCAAAAAGGGGAAAAGAGAGGACCCAAACAATTACCGCCCAGTCAGCCTGACATCAATACCAGGAAAGATTCTAGAGCAGATCATTAAGCAAACAGTCTGTGAGCACCTAGAAAGAAACTCTGTGATCACTAAAAGTCAGCATGGGTTCCTGAAAAATAAGTCATGTCAGACTAATCTGATCTCATTTTTTGACAAAATTACAAGCCTGGTAGATGAAGGGAACGCTGTGGATGTAGCCTATCTTGATTTCAGCAAGGCCTTTGACAAGGTGCCCCATGATATTCTTGTAAAGAAGCTGGTAAAATGCGGGCTAGACAATGCTACCATTCAGTGGATTTGTAACTGGCTGGCTGACCGAACCCAAAGGGTGCTCATCAATGGCTCCTCCTCATCCTGGAGAGTAGTGACTAGTGGGGTGCCACAGGGTTCTGTCTTGGGCCCAGTCTTATTCAACATCTTTATCAATGACTTGGATGATGGGCTTGAGGGCATCCTGAGCAAGTTTGCAGATGACACCAAATTGGGAGGGGTGGCTAATACTGTACCCCAGAGGACAGGATCACCCTTCAAAATGACCTTAACAGATTAGACAACTGGGCCAAAGCAAACAAGATGAACTTTAACAAGGAGATATTGGTTGACCACAAACTTGACATGAGTCAGCAGTGTGATGCAGCAGCTAAAAAAGCCAATGCAATTCTGGGCTGCATCAATAGGAATATAGCATCTAGATCAAGGGAAGTAATAGTACCACTATATTCTGCTCTGGTCAGACCTCACCTGGAGTACTGTGTCCAGTTCTGGGCACTACAGTTCAAGAAGGATACTGACAAACTGGAACGTGTCCAGAGGAGGGCAACCAAAATGGTCAAAGGCCTGGAAATGATGCCTTATGAGGAACGGCTTAGGGAGCTGGGTATGTTTAGCCTGGAGAAGAGAAGGTTAAGGGGTGATATGATAGCCATGTTCAAATATATTGTTTTCTGCTGCTCCAGAGAAGCGGACACGGAGCAATGGATTCAAGCTACAAGAAAGAAGATTCCACCTAAACATTAGGAAGAACTAGGAGATCTTGGTAGCCCTCTCCTTCTCCATGAATTCATTGAAGCCTCTTTTAAAGCCATTTGGGTTGGTGGCCATCAGTGCCTCCTGTTGCAGGGAGTTCCATAGTTCTATAGGGCGAGACAATGACTATGGGACACTTCTTCTTCTTCTTCTTCTTCTTCTTCTTCTTCTTCTTCTTCTTCTTCTTCTTCTTCTTCTTCTTCTTCTTCTTCTTCTTCTTCTTCTTCTTCTTCTTCTTCTTCTTCCTCGTAGCCAAGTAAGATTGTCTTCCATGAACACGGTTTTAATAATGAGTCCGTAAGTGACTGTGGAGGCCAATTCTGGATCCACACATCCTTCCACAGTGGAGACATTGGTTTCTGGGTGGGAGTTGATCACGGTGAGGGTTTGCCAAGGGTTCCTTCCTCTTAGCATGTTTCTCCCTTGCGTCCTGAGTTTGAGTGTTTTCAAAGCCCATGACACCTTTGGTAGAGGCTGTTCTCCAACTGGAGTGCTCGCAGGCCAGTGTTTCCCAGTTGTCAGTGTTTATACTACCTTTTTAAAAATAGATTTGCATTGAGAGAGTTTTTAAACCTCCTTTGTTGACCACCAGCATTACACTTTCCATTTTTAAATTCGGAATAGAGTAGTTGCTTTGGAAGACGATAATCAGACACAACATGATCAGTCCAACGAAGTTGATGTTGAAGATTCATTGTTTCGACTGGTGATCTTTGCTTCTTCCAGTACACTGGCATTGGTTCACCTGTCTTCCCACGTGATGTGTAATTTTTTCTCAGACACCCCCTTCCACCCACTGCTCAGAGAACTCTATGCACCTGCAGTTAAATCTCAGCTCAATCCAAACTCTGGGATTTCCATAATCCACATTTTTACTGCACAACGGCATCTATTTTTGGAAGCAATAAAGGCCTGGCTGTCTTTTGCGTGCACATGTTGGTTTCACCGATGTCAAAATTGCAAGAGGAACAGCAGCTCACAAACCTGGCTTGCAAAGGCAAGTGGAGAAACTGCAAGCGTGTAAGTGGGAGCAGCAGCTGCCACTGTGTGCTCCTTTTGCCATCCTGAGTGACTCATAGAGTGAGTCAGGCATGGGAGGGGGATTACTCCCATTTCATTCATGGGTCTCTCCAGCTGGACTTGCAAACAGTGATTCACTTCTCTTTGGGCGGCTGAGAGAGCGGCAGAGAGAGAAGCGTTGTCTTTCAGATCTGCCAAAGACCCAGAAAACACACAAAGGATGGAGCCTAAGCAGAGGCTGGGGGGGGGGCATTGGTCAGCGAGTCTTTCGCTGTGATCCCTGCAGCCCTAAGGACAAAAGCGGCAGACCCTTGCCAGGCACTCCTGGGCACCTTCTCCTCGGTGGTCTTGCAGCAACAGGTTTCCTGAGCTCGGTTGCTGAAACTGGCAAGACATTGTCAGAGCTGTTGAGTGAACTGGAAGCTCTTAACTCAACAGAGGTATTAAACTAGACACACATGTAACTAGCCAACTGCTAAGAAAATCCAATACAGTTACGTTTTGGATGTGGCAGCCCTTCATGTATTTGAAGAGGTCTCTTAGGTCACCTCTCAGCCGGCTTTCACCTTCCCTTGGAGAGGCTTCCATTGGATTTAATGGGAGTTGCTTCTGAGTGGACATACTGTATGTAGACAGGATTGCTGCATTAGAAAGATGCTTTGAACTGGTCTGGGCAGGAGGAAGTTTTTAGGATGGGCCTGAAGACTTAGCAATAGACATGTTTTATTGGTAGCTGTAAGGGCTCCATAGAGAGTTAGAGAGTTCCAGAAAAAAGCTAGAGAGTTCCAGAAAAACATCTACTTCTGTTTCATTGACTACGCAAAAGCCTTTGACTGTGTCGACCACAGCAAACTATGGCAAGTTCTTAAAGAAATGGGAGTGCCTGATCACCTCATCTGTCTCCTGAGAAATCTCTATGTGGGACAAGAAGCTACAGTTAGAACTGGATATGGAAAAACTGATTGGTTCAAAATTGGGAAAGGAGTACGACAAGGTTGTATATTGTCTCCCTGCTTATTTAACTTATATGCAGAATTCATCATGCGAAAGGCTGGACTAGATGAATCCCAAACAGGAATTAAGATTGCCGGAAGAAATATCAACAACCTCAGATATGCTGATGACACAGCCTCGATGGCAGAAAGTGAGGAGGAATTAAAGAAACTTTTAATGAGGGTGAAAGAGGAGAGCGCAAATTATTAAAAAACCCAAGATCATGGCCACTGGTCTCATCACCTCCTGTCAAATAGAAGGGGAAAGAAATGGAGGCAATGAGAGATTTTACAAAGTTGACAGAGGAACAGGTTGGTGGGGTAACCTAAGGGGACGCAAAGGAAGCCTACAGTCAAATGGGTGCAATATTGCACATAATATTGAATGTATAATACTGAATATTGAATGTATAATACTGCAGTGAGAGATTTTACTTTCTTGGGCTCCTTGATCACTGCAGATGGTGACAGCAGTCACGAAATTAAAAGACGCCTGCTTCTTGGGAGAAAAGCAATGACAAACCTAGACAGCATCTTAAAAAGCAGAGACATCACCTTGCCGACAAAGGTCCATATAGTTAAAGCAATGGTTTCCCCAGTAGTGATGTATGGAAGTGAGAGCTGGACCATCAAGAAGGCTGATCGCTGAAGAACTGATGCTTTTGAATTATGGTGCTGGAGGAGACTCTTGAGAGTCCCATGGACTGCTAGAAGATCAAACCTATCCATTCTTAAGGAAATCAGCCCTGAGTGCTCACTGGAAGGACAGATCCTGAAGCTGAGGCTCCAATACTTTGGCCACCTCATGAGAAGAGAAGACTCCCTGGAAAAGACCCTGATGTTGGGAAAGATTCGGAGCACTAGGAAAAGAGGACGGCAGAGGACAAGGTGGTTGGACAGTGTTCTCGAAGCTACCAGCATGAGTTTGACCAAACTGCAGGAGGCAGTGGAAGACAGGAGTGCCTGGCGTGCTGTGGTCCATTGGGTCAGGAAGAGTCGGACACGACTAAACGACTAAACAACAACAATTACTTCCCTTGATCTAGATGCTATACTCCTATTGATGCAGCCCAGAATTGCATTGACTTTTTTAGCTGCTGCATCACACTCTTGACTCATGCCAAGTTTGTGGTCTAGATCCTTTTCACATGTACTACTCTCAAGCCAGGTGTCACCCTCGACTAAACGACTAAACAGCAACAACAACAATGGTTAATGATGGCCATTCCTTTTCGTTAATTAGTCAAATTGCTGCTCTCTTTAATGCCCCCAAATATCTCCCTATCTCACTCCACAGATTAATTTTCTTTTGTTTCTGTATTTATTGCTCATTCTACATTTTTGCATTTTCTTTTTCCAGTTAATCATTGATTGCATCTCAAACGGCACTTTCCCATTTACATGCCTCTTTCCTTTATACTGTATTTCAGAGTTTTCATGGTTTATCTTCTGTGATTTAAATACATCTTTCCAATTGTATTTTTACTCTTAGCCTGACTCTGGCCTCTTCCTGGTCCTGGAGACAAGGAACTCACTGGAGCAAGAACTCCACCTGGCTAGAAAGATACCGGCACTTGGGTTCACCAACAGCTGGGGATCCCAAGGAGCAGGAAATGCAAAATGGAATGCAGTAGATACAGGTAGGTAGCCATGTTGGTCTGGTGTAGTCGAAACAAAATACTGTAAAAAAAAATTCCTCCAGTAGCACTTTAGAGACCAACTAAGTTTGTCATTGGTATGAGCTTTTGTGTGCATGCATCTGAAGAAGTACAGTGATACCTCTACTTACGAATTTAATGCGTTCCAAACACACATTTGTAAGTAGAAAAAAAAGTAAGTCGAATCCCATAGGAATGCATTGGGAGAAAAAATCGTAAGTAGGAAAAATCCTATCTAAAAATTTGTAAGTAGAAAAAAATCCTATCTAAACCGCATCCAAGATGGCGGATGGAGCTCCATTCGTAAGTAGAAACATTCGTAAGTAGAGTTATTCATAAGTAGAGGTACCACTGTACTTCTTCAGATGCATGCACACAAAAGCTCATACCAATGACAAACTTAGTTGGTCTCTAAGGTGCTACTGGAAGGAATTTTTTATTTTGTTTGGAATGCAGTAATGTTTGTTTGTGGATTCAATTTATATCCCTTCTCCCAAAGGAGCCCGGAACACGCCCCATGCATGTGGCATGCCACACTCCCAGAACACACGCCAGCCCCACCCCCGTGGCGGAGCTTGGTGTGCTGTGTTCAGTTCTGGACACCCCAATTTTAGGAGGACATTGACAAGCTGAACCATGTGCAGAGGAGGGTGACTGAGAAGATCAAGGGTCTGGAAACCAAGCCTTGTGAGGAACAATGGAGAGAGCTGGGGATGTTTGGAGAAGGCAGGATTGGGAGAGGATCTGAGAGTCATCTTCAAATACATGAAGGGCTGTCCCACAGAAAAGAGATTCTGTCTCAACCTGAGGAAGAACTTTATGAGAGTAAGAGCTGCTCAACAGTGGAATGGACTCCCTCAGAAGATGGTGGGTGCCCCCTCCCTGCCAGTTCTGAAGCAGAGGTTGGATGGCCACATGTCAGGGATGCTTTAGTTGAAATCCCTGCATTTCTACAATTCTTGGGTTCTAGGTTTTGAGCAGAAGAGCCCTCTCTCCTCCTGTGCCATGGTACCTTGGTTCTCAAACTTAATCCGTTCTCAACTCAATCCAGTGATATGATAGCCATGTTCAAAAATATAAAAGGATGTCATATAGAGGAGGGAGAAAGATTGTTTTCTGCTGCTCCAGAGAAGCAGACACTGAGCAACGGATTCAAACTACAAGAAAGAAGATTCCACCTAAACATTAGGAAGAACTTCCTGACAGTAAGAGCTGTTTGGCAGTGGAATTGAGTCTCCTTCTTTGGAGGTCTTTAAGCAGAGGCTTGACAGGCATATGTCAAGAATGCTTTGATGGTGTTTCCTGCTTGGCAGGGGGTTGGACTGGATAGCCCTTGTGGTCCCTTCCAACTCTAGGATTCTATGATGAGCAGGGTAGGCAGTGCCAGATTTACGGATAAGCTAAAGAAGCTCTAGCTTAGGGCTCCAATCTCTTGGGGGCCCCAAAAAATGTAAAGAAAAAAAACTTGGTGTACATTTCCAAAAAATAAAATAAAAAAACAAATAAAATAAAACCTACATAGAACAACAGTGTTTTGTGTTGTGTAGGCTCCTATGATGGAAGTCATGGGCCCCACCCGTTTGCCTGCTCCCTCAAATATCCCTGGTTTGCTCCTTTCTATATATAGGGTGCCTCCATTCTGCATGGACTGGTTGCAGGGCAACATGTGCAAATGGCTTGAGATACCTATTCAGTCCATAAATTACCATAAAGCATCTATTCAACACAAAAAAACAGCAGCAATTTGTTGTTGACAAAGGACATACCGTAGCAAAGGCCCCATTCCCTTCAGGAGCTGAGGGCCTCATCCAACCTCAATCCGGCCCTGAGCGTAGGGAAGGCATCAGGAACCTTCCATGGTGCTCCTGGCCTCTCTTTTCTTTTCTGAGTGCAAGGAACATTTATTCACAAGTATCACACTCTCTTTTCATTGGTGCCCCCCCCCTCGCTGTGCAACACTCTGTCTCTGCCAGGGAAAGCTGAGCAAAATGGCCTGGAGGCTGTGATGTTGGCCGGCTTGTCTGAACAGCTCCTGTTGCTGCTGCTGCCTCTGATCAGGGGGGGAGATGAGTGGATTTTGGCCCAATTATCTCTCCAGCCAGGAGGTGTGAATGTGAGCACAGAGTCAGGGACTCCCTTGCAGCAACAGGCAGCAAGGGGTTAAACAGTTACACTCACCCCTCCTTAATTATTCAATATACAGATAATTACGTGAGTCATTTACATGAAATTATCTCCAAAAGATGTGCCACAATTCCCATTAATTGCTGAATATCTCAATTTCTCCTAATTAATGACTGTTGCTCCTAGAACATCACAGCTTAATCTGGTAAGAGAGATCTCTATTTTTAAAATAAATCCAATTCCGTGTAAATCTCTTGGGGAGGAAGGAGGCGCAGGCAGGCCTTCCTGAGAGGAGGAAGAGGAGGAGGAAGAGGAGGAAGAAACACACCCAAGCTTGGAATTATTGAAAATATCAGGCAGCCAAGAAATCTGCCTCCTTCTCAGTGATTTCTACCTCATCCCAGGTAAAACCAGTACAGTTTAGAATCCAAAGACATTAAAACGTGGAACTATAGAGATGGAAGGGACCCAAAGGGCCCACAATTCTATGGTTTTATGAAAGGGATTTGGGCTATGATAATAACCCTATTAAATGGGGAAGAATGTGGAGCAGGGTGCCTTGGAAATCAACTGCAGCAAAGATTTAAGAATCTACTCTCAAGATAATCTTTAGGTGGCACTGCACACCAGTCATTTTATCACACGTTAACCCCTGTCTGTCCCCCAAAAGCTGGTGCTGGGGGAAAAAACATCAAAAAACACTGTAGTATTTCCACTTACAGTGGGAGTGTCACTCAGGGCATCTTTTGGGGAGGGGATGTTCCTAGAAATCAATTTATAAACTCAACCAAAATGAGATGGGTCGAACAAAGATGTTTGGATAAAGAATGGATTCTGTGTTTATATTGTGAGTTACAAGAATGGCTATTGCAAAAAAAATTGGAAATATTTAGAGGAAAAAGGATTTACGATATAATCAAATCTAGTCTGTAGCTATTGAAGAAAAATTAACTCAAAATTCAAGGCATGCTAGAGGACAAACGGGGGGAGGGAATCATTTTCAACTACATGCTGTTGTTGTTTAGTTGTTCAGTCGTGTCTGACTCTTCGGGACCCCATGGACCCCAGCATGCCAGGCACTCCTGTCTTGCACTGCCTCCCGCAGTTTGGTCAGACTCTTGTGGGTAGCTTCGAGAACTACATGCAACTACATGGCAAAATATTATTTTGGATATGGGCAATAATAACTATGTTCAAAAGCTTCCTGTGATATATGCTTCCATTTGGATCTCAGAGTGACTTTTCAGCTTCATGTGAGCACATCATACCTTGAGGGCAATTACTGATATTTTGTTGTTGTTGTTTAGTCGTTTAGTCGTGTCTGACGTTTCGTGACCCCATGAACCCCACCGCTGATATTTACAGATGAATAAATATTTTAACGATGTCTTTCTCCCTCACAACACCAACTTTAATGAATAAGTTAATCCCTTTTTCAGGGAATGTGAGTGAAGCAGTGCAAATTCGTACCCTCTGTGTGCATTTGTGTAGGCTTAATCTTACTTTTTGCAGAATCATAGAATTGTAGAGTTCAAAGGGTCGTCTAGTCCCTAAGTGAACATGTTTTAGTTTAAATAAATAAAAAAACTACATATATTTGAAATAATAATAATAATAATAATAATAATAATAATAATAATAATAGTTGTTTAATCAGTTGTGGGCAAGCCAAGGTCTTCAGGCCCCTCTCCGTGAGAATATTCCACCCCCAATGCCCGGGTCTGGGGTCAGATGAGGCGGGGCGGGGTGGACACGCGCATCCCGAGCAGGACATGCAAAAAGGGGATCCCTGAGCAGAGCAGGATCTCTGGGGCAGCAGGGCAGGGAGGGAACTGCCAGAGGGGATGCCAGGGAGGGGGGCTCCCTCCCCCCGCGGGAGTCTCCTCGGGAGCCGGGCTGCTTTGCGGCTTAACGTCTGTCGGGCAGAGTTTTCTCCGAGGCAGCAGCGGCCCCAGCCTACAGACCGAGGAACTTCAAGATAACGTCGGGGGAGAAGGAATCCGAACTGGGCAGAGTCTACTCTTGGCCCCCGGCCATTCTCACTATTCCTAGCAAGAAGGGGCAGCAGACCCGCCAGGAGGAGGCGGGGGGGGGGGTGTCGCATTTTCTCTTGGAAGAGAGATGGGGGGGGGAGTCTCCAAAATCGCAGCTTTGCAGAACTTGGTTAAGAGAGAGATCAGGGCACGGAGGGTGGGGCTTGTGAGGAAGAGAAAATAGGGGGGGGGGCTCCTCGAGGGTGGGGGAATATCCAAGATGGGTGGGGGCTGTGCAGGAGGAAGTGCGCCCTGGAAGGATTCTGACAGTTCCTGCAGAGGGAGGGAGAGAGGGAGGGAGGGAGAGAGAGAGAGAGCGCACCTGGCTTCTGGTTTCTAGCAAAGCTGGAGGATCTTCCAATACTGTAGTTTGAAACACCTACAGGGTGTCACGTCCCCGAGGAGCTGAATTTGGAAGGGATTTCCTTTCAGGATAATATTGCAAAAGCAGTAGCTTCTGGTTCACGTGGGAAGAAGAGCAGAAACACGTGGCTTTCTGAATTTCATCAACAGAAGCAAGCACCCCATATCGTGCCATCCTTTCGCACCGCATTGAAATGGTGGCCAGGGCTCAGTTCCATTTCAGGCACAGTGTGGCACTGGGTTCAAAGTTCATAGGACTTTGAGATGGTTACAAATCTATCTATCTATGTCTCTGAAATTCAGGGCAGGTCGCAGAGTATTATTGCATCCCAGAGAGAAAAAAAGATGCTTTAGTTGAAAAATTATAAGAATGCAAGATTGTAATATTTGCAGAAGACTGGGAGGGGTAGTGAATGCTGCAGAAGACAGAATCAGAATTCAAAATTACCTTCACAGATTGGAGAACTGGGCACAAGCTAACAAAATGAATTTCTGTAAGGACCAATGTCAGGTCCTTAGCCAGGAAGAACCAGATGCACAAATATAGGATGGGGGACACTTGGCTGACTAGCAGTACATGTGGAAAGGATCTGGGGGTCTTGGTGGACCACAAGCTGAACATGAGTCAACAGTATGATGCAGCAGCAGAAAAAACTAATGCTATTTGAGGCTGCATCCACAGATGTCTAGTGTCCAGATCAAAGGAAGTAATGGTCCCAAACTATTCTTCCTTGCTCAGACCCCACCTGGAATACTGTGTGTCCAATTCTGGGTGCCACAATTTAAGAGGGATAAATTTAGGAAGCAGAAGCTGCAATGTGTGCAGAGGAGGATGACCAAGAAGAAGGAGAAGAGTTTGGATTTGATATCCCGCTTTATCACTACCCGAAGGAGTCTCAAAGCGGCTAACAATCTCCTTTCCCCTCCTCCCCCACAACAAACACTCTGTGAGGTGAGTGAGGCTGAGAGGCTTCAGAGAAGTGTGACTAGCCCAAGGTCACCCAGCAGCTGCATGTGGAGGAGCGGAGACGCGAACCTGGTTCCCCAGATTATGAGTCTACCGCTCTTAACCACTACACCACACTGGCTCTCAAGGGCCAGTGACCAAGAAGATCAAGGGCCCAGAAACCAAGCCATATGAAGAATGGTTGAGGGAGTTGGGTATGTTTAGCCTGGAGAAGAGGAACCTGAGAAGTGATATGATGGCCATCTTCAAATATCTGACGGGCTGCTTCATGGAAGATGAAGTGAGTGTGTTTTCAGAGGGCAGGACCTGAACTTGCTAGATTCAACTCGCAAGAAAGGAGATTCCCACTAAACATTAGGAAGAACATTTTCTTTATTTATTATTATTATTATTAAACAAAATGTAATAATAATAATAAATAAACAAAATGTTCTTCCTAATGTTTAGTGGGAATCTCCTTTCTTGCAAGGTTGGAGTAGATGACCCTCAGGGTTCCTTCCAGCTCTACAGTTCTATGATTCTGTGACAGTAAGAGCTGTTCGACAGTGGAATTTGCTGCCAAGGAGTGTGGTGGAATCTCCTTCTTTGGAGGTCTTTAAGCAGAGGCTTGACAGTCATCTGCCAGGAATGCTTTGATGGTGTTTCCTGCTTGGCAGGGGGTTGGACTGGATGGCCCTCGTGGTCTCTTCCAATTCTATGATTCTATGCAATCCCAGCCTGCAGGATGCTCCCTCTCCTCACACAGAGTTGTGGGCATGCATGACCAGCTCACAACCCCACAGAGCTGGTGGTGTTCTTTGTGAACCCCACTCTGCCTATCCATATCTCTATATGTGCAGCAATGTGGAGAAGCATCCCTGTTCGACGCGTTGAGTCATGCTGCACACAGCGTGAGCCGCTCACCATGGAGAGGCAGACAGCTGCCACAGCAGGCAGTAGGAACACAGGAAACTGCCTTGGTGCATCTGGCTCAGCATTGCCAACACTGGCTGGCAGCAAGAGCTCTCTGGGGTTTCAGGCGGGGGGCATTTCCTACCATACCAGGGACCTTCTGCATGCAGAACAGGTGTTCTATGGGGGTGGGACTGTATCCCCAAAACAGCAAATCAGCCTCCATAGACTGGTCTCCTTGAGGCTCCCAGTGACTCCTGTTCTGCAAGTTACAGGCAGAGTGAGGGATGGAAAGCCCATAGATTCCTGGCAAAATCCAGCCTGGTCTGTGGAGTGGAGCCTGTCTGGTCCTCCTGCTCTGCAATGCGACGTCAGGCGTCATGGGCTGATGTGAATTATGTCTGGCCCAGGTCCAAACTGACTCCTTGGGGTGGGTGGGGCACCTGCTTTCCAAGCGGAAGGTCCCAGGTGCTAGGCTCTGGGAGGAGAACAGGCCACTGGACTAGATAGCTCCCCCCCTTTGGCCTGATCCAGAAGGCTCTTCTGATGTCTTTATGGAACCTGCGGGTGGAGAGAGGGCTCTTGTGCTCGAGTCCTGCTTGTGGGATCCCCATGGGGGTTGGCTGCTGTGAGAGGAGGATGCAGGTCAACATGGGTCCTTGGCCTGATCCAGCAGTAACTTTTGCTTATGTGTTTATCACCCTCAGCTCCGGGGAAAACCATGCAATCGGAGAGGGCGCTTCGGAGCCAGACAGTCAATAGCCCTGGTTAACTCCATATTCCAACAGGTCACCAGGGAATCAGCTGAAAGGCCATCAACAAGGGATAAAGCATCCCCTACTGCTCTCTGGAAACCATTTGGATCCATTAAGTGGCGGGGGTGGACCATCCAAATTGGTCCTACCTCCCTGCAGAGGGGAAGGGTCGCGGAGAAGTCCAGTTGCACTTGGAGGTTTCTCAGCAGAGGTCAGATGGCCACCTGCCAGGGGCCATTTTGCTATGATTCCCTCGTTACATAAGGTTGAACTAGATGACCCTTGGGGTGCCTTTCAACTATACAATTCTATGATTTCACAGCAGCCAATGGGACTCACTAAGAGGCTCAAGAGCCTGGTGGGCAGAGCGTGGACTGCAAAACCTCCTTTACATCTTGAGTTGAAGAATAAATTTGGGTCTTGGCACAGGGTGTGTGGCTTCCCTTCAGCTCAGAATACAGACAAGCATTAAGAGTTGGAGAGAGGCAGATTCCAAGCCAAATAATTAAAAACTCACTATTCCCAACTAATTAAGAAGCCGGCATCTCTCTGCATGGAAGAGGAGGGCTTATATTGTACATGCTTGGACAGGGAGTTTGGAGATTCAGTGGAGAGAGTGTTGGATTAGGACCGGGGAGATCAAGGGGGCACACATGGTTTCCCCCCTCCTCATTTGATCCCTCCAACAACCTGCGAGGTAAGCTAGGCTGAGCTTCGTGGCTGACTGGGTGGGTGGAGATTCAAACAATGGTATCTCAGGCCCTAGACCAACACTCTAATCCAGGCATGGCCAAACTTGGCCCTCCAGATGTTTTGAGACTACAACTCCCATCATCTGCAGCTAACAGGACCAGTGGTCAGGGATGATGGGAATTGTAGTCCCAAAACATCTGGAGGGCCAAATTGGGCCATGCCTGCTCTAACCACTACACCACACTGGCTTCCCCACTGGTCCACAGGGAGTCCTGCCTGGCCTACTACATTCGGACCTGCTGTTGCCAAGAGGTCCCTCCCATTTCTCGGAGAAGGAGGTCACCCACGTTCCGGCTCTTATTCCAGGATCTCCCACTTACTCAGGGAGCAGAGGGTGAGTCACCCAGGTGAGTCACCTGCTCACAAGGTGCATGTAGCTCCCCAGTGTCCCTCGGGTGCTTTGAGTGTTCAGAGTGCTTCACACCAATTGAAACAACCTTGTAAGGTAGGTCAGAGGAGGCCAGGTCTAAGAGACTTGAGACCTCTTGGAAGAGGCAAGTTTCAAGCCTTAAGAGGTATTCCCCCCCCCACCTGCTTGGAAGAGGCCACAGCAGAACCCCAGGGTGAGCTCTTTCACACCTCAGGACTTTTTGCCTTCCCTTGCCAAGGAGGACTTGCCTGTGTGCCTTCTCCTCTCCAGGCTGCTCCCTAGCACCATCACCAGCGGCAGCAGACCACCCACATCTCAGGGGGATGTGGGGAAGTGGAAGGATCTTCCTGGACCTCAGGACCTTGAACCACCATTTGCTGCCCTGTTTGGGGGTCACCTTTGACCAGGGTGCCCTGGCCTTCAATGCAAGCCCTGCCCTGAGCTGTCAAATGAGGGGACAACACTGCAGGGAGAGTGGCTGGCCTAGCAGTTTTGCAGAAAGACCAATTACAGCCAGTATGTTCCTTGGAGAGAGACGCAGGCAGCTGCTTCAGGCCAGCTAAGCAGGCAGGGATGAGGGCTGGGCAGAGGCTCTGGAGCTCAGCCTGGGAGATGCTCAGTTATTGCATAGAAAGAATCATGATCACAGAATTGCAGAGGTGGAAGGGACACCCCAAAGGTCCTCTAGTTCAACCTCCTTCAATGCAGGGCCATCATCCTCACCAGTGATTTCCAAAGGATTGTGCTCTGAAAGAACTTCCAAGCCCCCTCAGTACTCCTACAACCCCCTGCAAGGTAGGCCCATGAACTTTATTATCATTATTGTTATTTATTAAACCTGTAGGCCACCCTTCATCTGAGGATCACAGCGTGGTTTGCAACTTAGAAATACAAAATGAGATCAAAACACACATCACAAAAACAAGACCAAATCAAGACCACCCACTCCCACAAACACATTTAAATGGACGTCGCTTCTGTCAGCTAAGAGTCCGGCCTGCTGCCCGCTTTCCCTCCACGCAGGCCGATCGCCGGTGAAAGCGAAGCAACACCCCTTCGCCATCTCCGCCACCGAGCGAAGCTCCTGTCCAGCCTCCCGGGTCCCCGCCGTCGGAAGAAGCGCCCGCGCCGCGCCCCGGAGAGAGGCCGGCAGAGCGCGAGCCCCGTCGGGAGGAGCGCGTCCCTTCTCGGCTCAGCTACGGTAGTTGCTCTCGGGCCCGCTCCGGAGGGCAGCAGCACGTCGCAGAACCGCTGGCCCTCGTGCTGTTGGCCCTGCGCCCCCGTCCCACCGCAACTCCTCCGCTGGGCAGCCCACAAAGTCCATCCTCTTCCGACGGGGCGTCCGGCCGGCGTTCCTTTCGTCGCTCGGAAGCGCGGCGCCGCGGACCTTCTCCCGCGCCCCAGCAGCTCCGCCATCGCCGTCCTCGCGATCCGAGAGGGAGCAGCACCCGATGGAGCCGAGACCCCGCACCCCGTCTCTTTGTTGGTGGAGGCGGGGAGGAGAAAAGAAGCGGCGGTCGCGGCAGAACAGGCGTGCACTGCCCGGAGGAAGAGACCGGCGGTGGTGAGGGGCGCACACAGGTCGGGCAGCCCCCTCCCCGACGGCGACGGCCTCGGCGGTGCGTCCCGGCTCAGCCGCGGCCGCCGCCGAGTGGAGGGGCGTCTGGGCGGCGGGCGCCTTTATTGGAGGCCGGGCTAGGCGGGCGCCGCCTCGCAGCTCCTGCGCCGGCGCCGCCCCCTCCCCAACCCGCTTGCTTGCCCGCCCCTCCGCGCCGCCGGACGCTTCCCGTCTCCGCCACTCGGGCGCGCTTCGGACTGCGGAGGAGACGCCGCTGCCGCTGCCGCCGCCACAAGGCTTCATGCGGCAGCGAGGAGGCGAGCGGGGTTCGGCCGGGCGGCAGCCGCCTTGTTCCGGGGCTTCTGGTGGTGTGGCGCCGGGGATGGAGCTGGCCGCGGCGGGCGGCGGCGGCGGCGAAGAAGGAGAGGCTCGGTTCGGCGCGCTCGGAGGAGCCCAGGCGGGCGGCGCTCGGCTGCGACTGTCCCCGCGGCGCTGCCACTGAACGGCGCCCGGCCGAGGCTCCGGCGCGCCTGCTCCTCTCGCTCGCGCTCTTTCCTTCGTGCCTGCCTGCCGGCGGCGGCGGAATCTACAACAGCAGCGGGGATGTGATCGGCGACCGGGGCGGCGGCTCTGGGGCGGAGGGGCCCGGGGCCAGCGAGGGCGCGGCGCGCCCGGAGGGATCTTTGCGCATCGCGGGAGCGGCGGGCGAGGCGGCGCGCAGGGCGTCGGGGCCGGGCAAGGTCACCCCCGGGCCGGTGGAGTCGCTTCCCGCCGCCCGCGCGCTTCCCATGGGGCGAGCTCGGCGGCTTGAGTGCGCCCGCCGAGCCGGGCGCTCCGGCCCCGAGCGCAGCCGCTCTTGTGCCGCCGCCGCCGCCCGGGGCCGCTGCCGCCGCCTCTCGCCTCTAGGATGCGGCGCCTGCCGCGGCTCCTGGTGAGCGGCGCACCGGAGCAGGGAGCGGGCGGACGACGACGACGAGGAAGGCGGCCAGCAGTAGCAGCAGCAGCAGGAGGAAGGCGGCCGCCGGAGACGGAGCGCCCCGGGCGGCCGGTCGGATTCCCCGGGAGGCAGCAGGTAAGCGCCTCGGCTCGCGCTTTCTGCATTGCAGCCCCCGCGCGGGGAGGGGGGGAAGGGGGTTGAGAGACGTGGGGAGGGGAGGGGGGCGAGCCACCTCTTCCCAGTGGGGGGCCTGTTTCCTCGCGCCCTCCCCGGCGGAGGGAGGGGGAAGGGAGGGGAGGGTCCCGCTGGGCACGGCCAGGTGTGGCTGCTGCGCTCTTCTCCCGGTTTTCCTGCGCGACGAGGGGGTGAGCGTAGCCCCTCCTTATTTCCCGGTTCTATAACAGAAGGACGCTCCCCACCCCCCACCCCGGTCCTGTTTAGGAGAGATGGAGGTTCCTGCAAAGCACTCCCTCCCCCCACCTGCCAAATCCTCCCCCGTTTTCGGGGCTCCGGAACTCGCTTCTCCGCCTGCCTGCCGCTGCGGCTCTGGCAGGTTGGGGGAGCTCCAGGGTCGGTTTTGGAGGGTCTGGACGCGGGAGCGCCCCCCCCCGCACCGGGGGGAAGGAGTCAGCCGCCAGCCCCCGATTCCCAGCACGTAGAACCAAGGGCCTGGCGCCGAGTGGATGGGATTTCTCCGGGGAGGGGAGAGCACCGTTCGTGCGGCCGAATCCAGGCTTGCCCCCCCCAAAGCCCCGGACCCCTCGGGGGACTCGCTCCGCTTCTTGCCTGCGCATATTTTTTTTCTCTCCGCAGCAGCGGGGGGGGGGGTGTCCCTACCGGTTTCTAGGAGAGAGGGTCTTTGGGCTGCCCCTCCCCCAGCGCTTTGGATCTCCCCGCTCCTGCCCCCCTCCTGCTGATGCTCTCCGAAGGTGTGGGGTGCCTCCTGGAAAGGAGTGCTAGAGCCCCGAAGCAGGAGGGGGCGGGCAGAATGGCAGGTTTTTTGGGGGGGCTGAGAGGAGGAGGAGGAGGAGGATGTGGAGGAGGACAGAGCCCAGGCAATGGTGGGGTCTGTATCCCTCCCCCCCCCCAGGTCGATTGGCATGGAAATGGCAGCTCCCTGGAGGAGGAGGGGCAGGGGGGAGGGAGAAATACCTGGCGATGAAGAGGTTTCCAACTGTTAAGTTGCCCTCCTGTTTCTTTGGCGTTGGGGACCTAAACTGCTGTTGCAACCTGTCCCCCTTTTGGGGGGGGGATGGAGAGGGGCGTCTTTCTGTAAGGCCCTTGTGAATTGTGCTTGTCGGGCAGGAGTCTCTTCCTCCTGGCTGCTGGTATGGGGCTTTCAGGAGAATGGGGCAGGGGGTGCCCTTAATGGTGAGCTGCTGGGGTCTCCCTTCTCCCTCCAGGCCCTGAGAGCAGGTCTGAGGTCTTTGCAGAGCTCTGGAGCCAGTTGGGGGGGGGCTGGAGGGCAAGGAGCCCCCCCACGTGGGGGAAGGGTACTTAGTATTCAGTATCTCTGGACATTGTTTTAGCCTCATGTCCAGCCGGTTTCTTCCTGGCCTGGGGACATGTGCTTGGCCAGAGGAGGCTCCTGGCCCCCCCACCCCAGGCCTGTCCCAGTTGAGGCACTTCTCTGAGCCATGGAGCTCATCCTGCCCATACTCACACCCAGTTCATTTTCTCTTTGTCCCTTTTGTTTGTACCAGAGGACAGATGCACAGATTGGTGGAGGGGGGCATTCCTCGGGGAAAGGCCAGAGCTTAAGGGTCGAGCAGCTACTTTTCCAAGTAGGGGCTGAGGGAGACCCTGGACCCCTGGAGAGTCTGCTGCCAGGCAGTCTAGATGCTACAGAGCTCCATGGCCTGTTGGCCTGGATCCCACATAAGCAACTCCCTGAGTAGCAACTGGTTGGAAGGTGGAAGACAGGCCAGTCTTTCGTCCAAATGTCACCTTGGCTGTATGAGGTGGCCTTAGGAAGCCCGTATTTCCTTGGCCCCCAGCTGCGATATGGATAGGAAAGGTGGCCCCTTACAGGTCTGCTGCAATGATTGCTCTTATAATGTTGCTTAATTTTAGGGCCTAAGCCCTAAGGCATGAAGGCTTTGCCAAAACAGTGTATTGGAAAAGCCTGGCGGCTGGATCCGACCAAAGCGGAGGCCTGACTAGTTGGGCACCTGGTCTCCCTACCCCACCTCACCCTCCACTGGTGCTCCCCAGGACGTGGTCTCCTTTGGGGGCCTCCTGAGGATCTCCGTGGTGGAGCATTTGCCTTGATAGCCAAGGGTTCAATCCAAGTTCCCAGCTGGGAGTGGGAATGTCCCTGGCCTGAACCCCTGGAGAGCCATCACTGGCAGCCAAGGTAGACAAGACCAAGGGAGATGGACCCAGTGGTCTGACTCAGGAGAAGACAGGCTCCCCAGTTTCCTGCCTGCCTCTGGCAGCGGAGGGAGGACATTGACCGCAAGGCTGGCACCCACATTCCAGCCCCCACTTGCCCATGGAGCCCCAAGGCGGTTGTGGAGGTGGAGACCCCCCAAGCCCCTCCCTCCCTCCTGGTCAAGGAGACCTTCAAGGGGGAGTCCAGCCTTTCTTCTCCTTCTGGGCGAGGAGAGCTGGATGTGGGCAAGCCTCCCGGGCTGCAATTGCTTGCCCTCCCTTTCCCCAGGGGATCGATACTCCTTCTGCTCGAGGGCTTGATAACAGGGCTGGTTTTATAGGAAAATCTTTGGGGATGCTATCAGAGCAAACATTCTGCTCGGGAAAATCATTAGAGTAGCTTTGTCTTTAGCAGGCTGAGCCGAGCCCCAGCTAAGTAGGCGAGGTCTGTCTGCTGGCAAGGAGAGCAGGCCCCTTGGGGAGCAGCCATGGCGGTTGCCGGCGGGGTGGGTGTCACTTGGAAGCAGGTGTGAGCGACTTGTGCTGATCCAGATAGGGCAGGGGGACAAGGCCTGGCAAGGAAGTTTCCCCTGCCCCCACCCTACCAGAAGAAATTGAAATATGGACGTGGTTCAGTCCTTTCCAGGGGAATTGGCCTGGAGAGTGTGGCTGCCTTTGGACGGCCAACTGCCAAATGGCTCAGGGCACTTATGGGTGGGGTGTGTGCTCAGGCCCACATGTGAATACCCAGATGGGACCATCCCCACTTGAGGCTGAGGGGAGGAAGCAGGCAGGCAGGCAGGCATTGTCAGAGGAGCGATTCAGCCCAGCAGGACCAAAGGCTGCCTTCCTAGCGGCGGCTGCTTTCTCCTCTCGGTGTCTCCCGTGCCCTTGAGCCTGAAATAGATGCTACTCCAGAACGGAACAACAAGCCTTGCAGGATTGCGCCGGCTCCGCAGCTCCGCATGCATCTGTTCAAAAGGTGCAGCGGTTGTAGAAGCACCACATGCGGTGGAAGGGGGAGGCGAGGGGTAGGATTTGGCCTGTGTGTGAGAGAGTGAGAGAAGGAGTGGAAAGGGGGCTGTGTTCTGGGCACCTGAGGCCGTTTTCAAGGGAGACGTGGAATGCTTCTGAGCCTCTCCCCTCTATGGGTCACGTGTGGGAGGTTTTGACACACAATTGGACAGAGCGAGGGAGAGACATCAGACCTTGGTTCCTGCCAGTGTGGATCTTGCCAGTTTTGTGGACTAGCCAGTTCCAGCATCATGCTTGGAAGCAGCCTCTAAAGCTGCAGCATCCAGCCTTTTCAGACCCAGGATGCACTTTGCATAGAATCAGAGAATTCTAGATTTGGAAGGGACCCCAAGGGTCATCTAGTCCAACCCCGTGCAATTCAGGAATCACAACTAAAGCATCCCTGACAGGTGTCTGTCCAACCTCTGCTTAAAAAAACCCAGTGCCCCCAAACATGCATTGGGGGACCCATTTCTTAACCTTCCCCATCTATTTCCACGCTGGCAGTGCTCCTGTTTGAGCTTCTGCTCAAATCAGTCCGTGGCCTGCTAGTGGCTCTTGCCCCACCAGCTGAAGACCAGTCCTCGAAAAAAGCCCCCTCAAATGCTGGAGTATTTGTACTAGTTTGTGGCTTGGAGGTGGAGAGGGGCCCAAGGCTCTTGGGCATTTTGGTGGCCCTACAAGCCTGAGTTCACAGGGGGGGCTATGGAAGCTGCCATTTTGGATTTCTGTTTGGCTGATGAAAATTGGAGCAAAGGCTCTGTGGAGAAGTGGAAGGATCAAATGAGATAAAGAACATCTCCGTTGCCCCCACTTCTCTGGTTCTGCTCACCGCCTGAAATGTTTCACAGAGGGGAGGGGGTGGTCTGTCCTGGATGGTGCAGAGTTCCCAAGGCATGGATATACCAAAGTCCTCTCACCACCAAGGGGCTTGGAAGCAGACACACCTGCAAAGATCACAGAATACCTGTGGGAGTTGGCATGGGGGAGCTGGAGAAGAAGATAAAAGGTTCATAGAATTGTAGAGTTGGTTCGTCTAGTCTATGCAGTGCGGGAATCGCAGCAAACCTTCTGGCTGGAGAGGAGGGGGCAGAGCATTTCTGGGTCACAGGCTTGTCCTGCTGAGCCTCCCAGACAACCCAGAGAGCTCAGTTCAGCCTGGCAAAAATCCCTGGCCTCCTCCTCGCCGGTTTTCTTTTTCATTTATGGGAGAGGAGCAGATCTTGAAGTATAAATCAGGGAGAAGCTACACGAGAGCAGGTGCTCATTTCAATTTGTTGTTCTGGTTGTTGATGGATGTCTCTGGACTACGGCGGTACAAGGTATTCGTTCTCAGATCAAAAGGACCCTTTTGCTGAAGAATTAGGGCTGCTACAGATCGGCTTGTGCTCCCCAAAGCATGAGCATTAGAAGTTGAGCCTCCTGCCTCAGCCTCCAGCACCACATCAACAGTCAAGAGATGCCAACCCAGTTTGTCCTGCTAAGCCCAACCATGGCTTTGTGGGGGCAGGCAGGTGTGGTCTCTCAGAGAGGAGAATGTGCCCACTGTGCAGCTGAGAGCTAAGTCATGGTTTGGTAGAACAAACCAAAAGCAGATGACACCCAAGCAAACCATGGCTTAGCTCCCAGTGGTGCAACAGAAGCTGAGGAGGAAGGAGACAGTGGTAATCTCCTCTCCAGAGCCCATAGGTTTGTGGGTCCATGCTAAGCTATGGTTTGTTAGGTTATGTTACTGTTTATTTACCGTACATGCTGCCTTTCCGCCGAAAGACTCCCAAGGCAACTCCCAGGAACAAGCAGATACATTATTCACAAAACATATTTATATACCACTGTTTCAAAAAACAAACAGCAGTTTGCAACAATACTGTATATAAATCCAAAACCGCACAGTAAATTCATAAGGCATTAGAAGCAAATACGTACACACAAAATGATTCAAATACAGAATAATGCAAATACAAATGATGTACCATCAAAAGAGCCATAGAATCATAGAGTTGGAAGGGATCCCAAGGGTCATCTAGTCCAACCCTGTCCAGTGCAGGGATCTCAGCTAAAGAATTTCTGATCAGGGTCCCAGGCAGGGTCGGTGTGGCAAGGCAGTGGGCCCCCCAGACCCTCCCCTGCCCCTCAGTGTTGCATGAGAACAGGTCCCTTCCCCTGCGTTGGGCCCATGCTTCCCTCTCCTTGGCCTCCTGGCTCTGGGGCCGTGAGCCCCTTCCCTCTCTGCATTCCTCTGGCTTGAGGAAAAAGACACATCTTGATAAGGAGCCCAGAAGCAGCTGGATGGCTTACCTGGCCCATCATCCCTTTCCCCCTGTTGGCCAACCAGAAGTCCCTGTTGCTTCCGAGGTCTTCCTTTGTTTGGAGCGCCAGGCTGCTGGGCTCAGGGAGAAGGAGCCGGAATTGGTGCCAGGGGTGGGGATCCTTCCAGCCAATTGGTATTTTGTAATGTCATGTAACAGCTTGAGCCCACCATGTTCCCTTCCTTCTCTCCACCCTTACTATGTTTTTCCTATGCCAACAAACCTCATGGAGATCATCTGTCTAAAAAACCAAGTAGCTCCCCTCCCTCCACCTCCCTAGCAACGCATTTAAAAGCAGGGACCAGATTGAAGAACATCAGAAGAGCTTTCTGGATCAGGCCCATCTAGTCCAGCCTTCTCTTCTCACAGTGGCCAACCAGGTGCCCTAAATGGGAAACCAACAAGCAGGATCCGAGCATAAGAGCATCCCTCTCCCCTCCTGGGGTTTCCAGCAACTGGTGTTCAGAAGCATCGCTGCCTCTGACTGTGGAGGAAGAGCAGAGTCCTCTCCTTGTGGCCAGGAGCCATTGAAAGCTTTGTCCTCCGTGAATTTGCACAATTCTTGTAAAAAGCTATCCAAGTTGGTGACGTTTGCGGCCTCCTGCAGAAGTGAGCTCCATCTGTTTCAGCAAAGCTACCTTCCTGGACTGAGCCTCTTTGCCTTCTCACCTGGGGGTGGCAATCTTCCCAACATGACTGCATGCCAAAATGGTGCCCCCTGTCTCTGTGAGGTAGAATCATAGAATCATAGAGTTGGAAGAGACCACAAGGGCCATCCAGTCCAACCCCCTGCCAAGCAGGAAACACCATCAAAGCATTCTTGACATATGCCTGTCAAGCCTCTGCTTAAAGACCTCCAAAGAAGGAGACTCCACCACACTCCTTGGTAGCAAATCCCACTGCTGAACAGCCCTTACTGTCAGGAAGTTCTTCCTAATGTTTAGGTGGAATCTTCATTCCTGAAGTTTGAATCCATTGCTCTGTGTCCGCTTCTCTGGAGCAGCAGAAAACAACCTTTCTACCTCCTCTATATGACATCCTTTCATATATTTGAACATGGCTATCATATCACCCCTTAACCTTCTCTTCTCCAGGCTAAACATACCCAGCTCCTTCCCTTGCTGCTCATTCAAGGGGTCTCTACCCCCCCCCCTGTTTAATCCTCCTCATCCTTCTCTGTGGCCTTCATGGGGCTTGTTCTTCAAATGGGGGCAGGGAAGACTTGCCCCCTTTAGATGTGTTTTCTCTGATTTCAGCGTCTCCGTTGTGTTTGCTCTGAAAGAAATCACCTTGAGGTACCTGAGCGCAAAAAAATGCAGCTAATATTTATTAATAACATCAGCTGCCGCTACTGCATTTCTAACCGGCCTGAATCAAATGATCTCAGGGCAGGTTGGAATCTATAAAAATGCCGATACAATGTAAACTGTAAAAACCGCAAAAAATCAGCCATGTGAAATCTAATAACCAGTGGCAAAATCCAATATAGGGCCATTATACAAATTGGTGGCATGACTGGCTTTGGAATAATGTACTGTTCTAGTTGCCTCCCCTCCAAAAGGACACTGTAGAGTTGGAAAAGTTTCAGAAAGGGGCCACCAAATTGATCAAGGTGGCAACAATGCTGCAAAATACCAGTTGCTCAATTCGCCAATGAATTTGGGACGTAGAATTTCAGTGTCATGTGAGTGAGATGAATAAGCACCCAGCAATCAAAGACGGTTTTACCCCAGCAAGATATCTGTCAAAATTACAAATATCTAATATAGACGGTCGTTCACCCTCACTAGATTCAACATGCTGCCATTTGCCTTATTGCAGGGCGGATATGTGGGTAAACCCGTAGGCAGAGTGAGTCTGCCCCTGCGGCCTGATAGAGGTGGAAACCGTCTCTCATGTCTTGCTACGATGTCGTTTTTATGAGGATATACACTTGGTCTTTATCACCCCTGTTACACAGAAAATTCCAAGTGGGTCTGAACCTCAATGCTTAAAATCCCTGATAGAGGATAAGGATCCAGAGATCAAGCTAAGGGTGACTAAATTTTGCGCGGCTGCCACAAAACTCAGGGAACAAGCTGTGCTATTACAAAGACTAAGGCTTCAGATGCAAACTCTAGATAATATTTTAGAGACTAAGACCTAAACCACATTTCTAATGGCTGTCATATTCGTATTGTTTATTGTCATATTTGATTGTTAATTCAAACTTCATTCTATTGTGTTTGATGTTCGCTTAGTACGGTTTGTGAATCTGGTCTGGGACCATAATAAATTCCATTCATTCAAATACCAGTTGCTGGAAACCCCAGGAGAGGAGAGAAGAGCTCTTGGGCTTGGATCCTGCTTGCGGGTTTCCCATGATGGGCATCTGGTTGGCCCTTGTGAGAACAGGATGCATGGCTAGTTGGACCCCTGGTCCTAGGCGTGCAGCTCAGATGCCACAGCTTCCACTAAGAGCCACCCACACCCCAAATTCTCCAGTGAACAGCCACGTCTGAACTTGGCGCCTGGACGAGACCAATGAACGTTGGTGCCAACCAGGCCTAATCCTGAATTCACTGGGAACAGGAGGCACACTAGACTAGATGGCTGGATCCAGCAGGCTGTTCTTGTGTTCTTCTGCACTTCCTGGTGGCCTGAATCGCACATCAAGAGCTGGGGACCCCAGGCCACTGCATGGGTTTCTGGTCTCTTTGTAACCCCCCTCAGCAGAGGGGCCAGTGGGGGGCTGATGACCCCAGCCCCCCACCGGCATCCCCAATGACTGGCAGTGCAGAGAAGGGCAGAGGGAGGGCCACAAACCGTTTCCTCCTCCGGTGCATGCACATTCCTCCGCTGCCGACACTTTCCTCCCTTGGCCTATTCTTTGCAGGGCATCTGGGAGGTCAGCCGTGGGGAGACGGGGGCCAAGAGGAGCCCTATCTTCTGAAAATAAATGTTCCCTGGTGCTGTAAGGGCAGCACTGTGGGGGCTCCACAGTTCAAGAAATGAATGGAAATCTCTCTGGTTTTGGCATTCTCCAGAGCCTCTTTTCTGAGTTTATGCTCCTCAGTAAAATGGATTGTTTACAATATCATCTGTGTCCTTAGTAAATCTAAAGCCCATGAAATGGGAGAATCTCATCTCTTACCTGCAAATATTGTGTGAAATGGCAAATCTGCAGAATTGCACACCCCCCCCCCAACCCCACCACTACTGTTGCAATAGTCATTGTGCATTGCTGAATTACTTTCCATGGTGTATTTTTGCAGCACACTCTTAATAGTTGAAAGGGGAAATAGAAAAAGATATTTCTGCTTATTTATTTTTGTGTGGGTTCATTATTATTATTATTAAACACATTGTAATTCCCTTTTTTTGATACTTTTGTGCTGTGAGAGCGAAGGAAGGGATTATCCATCTTGGGTGTCTCCTCTTATCCGTCAGAATAATATCACAGGTCAGCGTTACCTGTGATTCTCCTATGATTTCTGGGGGGCCCTCGCCCTGGTTCTGCAGTCAAGCAGGGATGTCTCTGTCTGTGCATTTCTGGTCATGCTGGATTCAGCAGGATTTGTCAGCAAACATGCTGAGTTTTGTCGTGCTATTGCCTTCCTTAGTGGGTTGTGCAAACTGCTGTTCTGAATAATGCTTTTTGTAGGGTACAGTGTAGAGGATGAGTTTGTGGAACGAAGGGGGCAGGGCCCCCCCAAAGGTTTTGGGAACCCCTGAACCGTAGTTAAATTGTGCTTTGAATTGACTGGCTGGGTGGTCGGCTCACCTGAGCCCACAGTGTGATGCAGCAGCAGGAGAAGAAAGATAATGCTATTCTAGGCTGCATCAAGAGAGGTCCAGTGTCCAGTCGAAGGAAAGTCCTGGCACCCTCTCTTCTGCCTTGATCAGACCACACCTGGAATATGGTGACCAGTTCTGGGCACCACAATTTGACCTACCTGGCAGGGTTGTTGTGAAGGTGAAACGGGGAGCAGCACGCCACGTTGAGCTCCTTGGAGGATTAAAGGTAAAGGGACCCATGACCATTAGACCCAGTCGTGTCCGACTCTGGGGTTGCGCGCTCATCTCACATTATTGGCCGAGGGAGCCGGCGTATAGCTTCCAGGTCATGTGGCCAGCATGACAAAGCCGCTTCTGGCAAACCAGAGCAGCGCATGGAAACGCTGTTTACCTTCCCGCTGTAGCGGTTCCTATTTATCTACTTGCATTTTGACGTGCTTTCGAACTGCTAGGTTGGCAGGAGCTGGGACCGAGCAATGGGAGCTCACCCCATCACAGGGATTCGAACCGCCAACCTTCTGATCAGCAAGCCCTAGGCTCAGTGGTTTAACCCACAGCGCCACCTAGGTCCTTCCTTGGAGGATATTGGTGGTCTAAAAGTGCAAGAAATAAAAATAAACACCAAAGCAATGGACTGTGGTTTCCCAGTGTGGATTCTTCACGGGCAACGAGGCCTCCGGGTTGGCGATTTATGCATGTTTGTTTCCTCCATCAAAGGGCCTCTAGGGATGGCCATTCGAAGAGGTGGAAGGGAGCCCACCCTGGACCCACAAGTGCTGGCCTCCTGCCTTCCCTGCTGTGTCGGATGCTGGCCTTCGTGAAGTGGGGCCTCACTCTGGCTCGCAGGAGCCCTTTTGTCCGTCAGCGCCTGTTTGGTTGCCTTTCCTGGAACAGTCACGAGCTTCTCCTTAGCAATGCCAGACTCCGCAGATGACATCAACCTGGCAGGTGGTCTGTGGCTGCCCTGGGTCCCTCCCCACAGGTCTGAGTCACTCTTCCTGGCTTCTCTTGGGGGGAATGGGAAGTGAATGCCATAACCTCCTTTCTGCACGGCATCCACCTGTCTTCGTGCAGAATGGAGACTGAGAGCAAGTTTCAAGACTAGGATCGCAAGAGCACCTTGAAGGGAAGCACTCGGGTTTTTGCTGGACGTAGAAATGGCTGGAAACCCTTTGAACCACTAAGTGCAGCTTCACAGTGAAGGTTGGTGGAGGAATTGAGGACCTTGGATCAGAGGTGAGCTCACAGAGAGCTTGGGGAAATAATTGTATTTGGGCAATGGATCTGAGTCCTGGTATTTTAGGTGCAGCTGGACATTGGCTGTTTCCTAACTGTCTTCTATCCCTTTAAGGTATTCCATGACCCTGAATTCAACTTCTGAAGAGGTTTCTGCTTGGCAGACGTTAGAAGGCTTTTGAATTTCGCAGTAGAGAACATGTGTGTGTAAATTGCCTCTCAGAGTTAGACTTACGGCACCTTAAAGACTAATTGCAGATATATCATTATATTGATTGATTGCATCTATATTCCACCGTTTTCTCCAAGGAGCTCAAAGTGGTGTACATGGCTCTCCTCCTCCTCTTTGATCCTCATAGCAACCCTGCGAGGTAGGGTTAGGCGGAGAGGCAGTGACTGGGCCAGGGTCACCCAATGAGCTTCAGGCTGGGTGGGATTTGAACCCAGCTCACTCCTAGTCTGACCTTCTAACCACCACATCACACTGGCATGGTGGGCCTCAGGGGATCCCTGGTCATCCTTGAGAGCGATGTGCGGGGCACTCCCACCTGGAAAGGGGCACATGGCACAATTTCATGCCCCCCAAGCAAGGGAGAAAGCTTCTTCAATGGTTGTCTCTTGACCTGCATGGGGGGGGGCAGGGGCAAGGGAGAGGGCTTTCAAGGGCTCCCAGCCAGGAAATCACACTAGCCATGAAGAGGGCTCTTGTGCTCGGATCTTGCTTGCTGGTTTCCCACAGGCAACTGTTCAGCCATTGTGAGAGCAGGATGATGACCCAGGTGAACTACTGGCCTGTTTCAGCAGGCTCTTCTGATGCTCACTCTCCTTCCTTGGAGAGCAGATGTTGGGATGGTCATCTGTCCTGGAGACTCCTGCATTACAGGGGGCTGGACTAGATGACTCTTGGGGTCCCTTCCAACTCTACCATTCTATGGTTCTATGATTCTCATGGAAACAGAGAAGAGCAGGCTCTTCTGGTGTTGTTATGCAAGGGAAATGCTGTCATGCTCCTCAACGTGCTTGAGCAAGCGGCCTTCTTGGTAGCAACGGCAAGAGCAGGTCCTAGTAAATGACAGATGGAGAGAGCTATTCTGGCAGCAGGCTGGGGAGATGCAGGCTGCTCTTCATGAGAGCATCGGAAAAGCCTGCTGGATCAGGCCACTGGGCGCCACCTCGTAGTGCATCCTGTTCTTGCCATGACCATCGGATGCCCCAGGGAGAAGTCCACAGGCAGGAGCTGAGCATAAGAGCACTTCTCCAGCACATCCCCCACCCAGCAGGAGGGGGGAAGGATCAGGCCCTCGGCAAGAGTGAGCAGCCTCCATGCCAAAGGAAAGGGCTTGGTGCCAAGTGGGGCCAGACTTGTCTGCCCCTTAATCCCATCTTGGTTTCAACCCCTACCGGTATTTGGATATCTGACTCGAGGTGTGTGGCACGTTGAGAGTTCTGTGCTCTGACTCTGAGGCAGAATGAGAAAGCAAGGAGACCCATGCCAATCAAGTAAAAAAGGTTTTTGGGGTTGTTGTTTTTTTTAAAAAACCCAACAACAACAACTGGGGAATTTGTGTGGCTTGGTGGGAATTGTCACAAGCGAGGTTGAGAAGTTGCCGTGTTGGCGTTCCATGTGGTAAGCACCAACGAGTCGTGATTTCCTCTCCCTTGCGGGCCTTGGCACACGCCGTCCTGCAAAGTATGGGTGGGCAGACTCCTCTCAAACCCTCGCCACCTATGAACACCCTTCCAAAAAAGCAGGATAAAATGGGGTTCGGATACCTTAACTGCAACGAGTTTAGAGTTGCCCGCCAAATGTTCTCCTGAGTCCAGAGGTCTGACATTGCTGGCTCTCTCAGAAGAAGACTGTTTCTCAAGAAAGGGGCACATATCCAGTAGGCACTCCATGATCCCATGTGGGTCACACTTTCGACACTTGGTTGCGATGAGCAGGCCTCTGGGCAGATGCAGGAAAAGGCATCTTGGACCTGTGATGCTCCTGGTTTGGCGGTTGGCTTTGAGCAGATCTTCCTCTGGTCTTGAGCGAAAGAATTGTAGCAGGATCGGGAAGGCGAAGCCAGGAGGGGACTGCATCTCAGCAGGGCTGGGCTGGCAGATGTGTAGCCTAGCTGTGCTCTTTGTGTTTGTGCTGCAAGCAGTGACTTAGCGCCTGAATTTATCTCCAGGCAAAGCTGAGGGTTGTGTAAGTTTCCTAGATAAATAAAGGAACTGGGCCACTCGCCCACACCCTGCCCTGTCTGGCCATCTGTCCAAGGAAGGCCGGAAGCCAGAATTGAGAGCTGCAGCTTCCTGAATTCTTCTCCTCCTCCTCCTCTTTCCTCAAGTGGCTTTGGAGTCAAGAGCTAGTGGTCCAGTGACCAGGCACTGCCCTTGATTTCCCAGCAGGGGACGAAGGCCTTGTCTCCCAGGATGATGCTTGCCAGCCCTCCTTGTGCCCCCCAAAAAGAAGAAGCTTTTCTGCCCGAGAGAGAAACCCTCCAAATAAGTGAAACAGAGAAAAAGGTTTGCTTTGCCTGCATGACTGGAGGTTTGATGGCCACTCTTGTGTTGGAAAATCTCCCCACACTTTTGTTTTGTCCCGCCACTGGAGCATCCTCTCAGAGCAAGAATTCCCCCCTGCGACTCTCTCACGGATCTGTCCTTGGGTTCCCCACAGAACAAACTCCTTCAGAAGGTGGTGGAGTGTCCTTCCTTGGAGGTTGGAAGGTCTTCTGTCGTGGGTGCTGGAGATTCCTGCAACCCTCCCAGCCCCACAATTCAATGATTCGATGAACTCTCCAGAATGGATTTGAGGCTCTCCTGAGGCACATCTAATGCCACAAAGCAAGAGCCTGGGGTGGGGCTGGTAAAAAGAAAGCAGTCTTTGCACTGAATCTGCACTTCATTTTTGCCTTGGGCTCCAAAGAATCTTGACTGAGCACCTGCAGAAGCTGTCCATTAATGGTCAGATACTTAGAGGAGGGCTAGGACCCCGCCCCCCAAAAAGCTTGTGGGCTCTGCAGAAAGTGAAGGAAAAAGTCCTTCTTCATGTACTGCATGGTTAAACTAAGGAATTCCCTCTGCAGGAGGCAATGATGGCTGCCAACCTAGATGGATTTAAATTTGGATTAAATTCATGGACGGCCATTGATGGCACTTAGCCAGGATGGCTCTGCTCAGCCTTCACAGTCGGAGGCAGCCAGGCTTCCGAATGTCAGTTGCTGGAACTGCAGGAGGGGAGAGCTGCTCTTGTGTTCGAATCCTGCTTGCGGGATTCCCACTGAGACATCTGGTTGCCCCTGTGGGAACTGGGTGCTGGACTAGATGGGCCATGGGCCTCATCCAGCAGGGCTTTTATTGGTACATTCTTAGGCTACCCCTTCAGCCTTGAGATACCTTCTGGGCAGATACAGTCATACCTCGGTTTAAGTACGCTTCGGTTTGAGTACTTTCAGTTTAAGTACTCCACGGACCCATCTGGAACAGATTAATCCACTTTCCATTACTTTCAATGGGAACGTTCGCTTCAGGTTAAGTACGCTTCAGGTTAAGTACAGACTTCCGGAACCGAGGTACCACTGTACCTTGAACTGGAAGTGATCTTCTGTGGATCCCTGTTTGAGCTGGTGGCTGTTTCAGCCAGTGCTGCATGGACCCCTGGCCTTTGGGTGGGA
This sequence comes from Zootoca vivipara, assembly GCF_963506605.1. Classification (NCBI taxonomy): domain Eukaryota; kingdom Metazoa; phylum Chordata; class Lepidosauria; order Squamata; family Lacertidae; genus Zootoca; species Zootoca vivipara. The sequence continues at coordinate 285,576 of NC_083276.1, forward strand.
GGGAAAAGCTCATTTACCTGGAGCCCCCACCAAGGCTCCCCTTAGCAAGCCTTTGCCTGAACATCGCCCCAACCATGGAGCGATTCAGATGGGGATGACATTGTGCCAGAGCTGTGAGTGTGTCTCTTATCTCAAAGGCTCAGGTGAAGAGAGTGCGGAGTTAAGAACATTAGAACCTGGAGGCCCATAAAGGCCAGGCGAGAGAAACACAAACAGAGGACCTTGATCTGCCTCCAGATACAAATCTTGACTTGCTTCCTTCATGCAGTGAGAGTATTCATGGGGGTGGGGACAATGGGAGCCAACAGTCTTGTTTAGGAGGTTATAAACATGGTTGGTTAATAACAGAATATGAGTTTCTGCTGCAGTTGTGATGTTCATCCTATTTTTTTAGTTGCTGGTTTGTTTAATAGTGTTTTGTGGATTGCAGTTGTTTTACTGACGATTTGTTAATTATAATATATGATTTATGCTGTCCTTGTTCTGTTCTCTTATTGTTAGTTATGGTTTGTAAGCCAATTTGGGAAAAGAGCATGGATGTATTATCAATCAATCAATCAATCAATCAATCAATCAACAAGCCCCTTTGGAGCAGCCAATACTTTTCCTGGGAAAGGGCCTTTCAACATCAGTAGAAGGTTTTCTAGTCCCCCACCCAGCCCCTTCCCTGTTTTCTGCCTTTTCCAGAAAAGGCCGCTTGTTTTTCAAAGCTCTTTGTGGTCTGGCAGCTCAGATGTTTGATTTGCCTCTTTGAAAAAAGGACAGGGGGAGATAAATTCCTTCAGGGTGCTGGAATTGATCGAAATGGGCCTAATAATAATTAGGTCGAATCAAACTTGTTTTTTTAAAAATGTAATTGGATCTGAGATTCAAGTTCTGCAATGATGATCCTTGTTCTTTTCTGTAATCTCCAGATGGGGTCTGGGCTGGGCTGCTATCTCATGTGGGGTCTGGTGGGGGCTGTTCCAGGTGGGGAGAGGGCAGGACACCCCTTGAGTCTCTGAAGCCAGCTTGCTGCCGGTGGCTCCGCTGGGGGTGAGTAAGGGAACTCTGCCAGGAACATGGAAGCCCTCCTGTCTCCATGATGTGTTGTGTGATGATTAGAATCCCCATATCTGCACCTTGCTCTTGTTGTTTAGTCGTTTAGTCATGTCCGACTCTTCGTGACCCCATGGACCAGAGCACACCAAGCACTCCTGTCTTCCACTGCCTCCCGCAGTTTGGTCAAACTCATGTCCGTAGCTTCGAGAACACTGTCCAACCATCTCATCCTCTGTCGTCCCCTTCTCCTAGTGCCCTCCATCTTTCCCAACATCAGGGTCTTTCCCAGGGAGTCTTCTCTTCTCATGAGGTGGCCAAAGTCTTGGAGCCTCAGCTTCACGATCTGTCCTTCCAGTGAGTTGTGTGATGATTAGAATCCCCATATCGGCACCTTGCTCTTAGAATCCCAGACTTGTAGAGTTGGAAGGGATTCTCCAAGCCCCTGCAATGCAGGAATCACATTTCAAGAATCCCTGCCAGATGGCCGCCCGACCTTTGCTTAAAAACCTCCGAGGAAAGAAAGCCCACCACTTTCCATCAGAAAGTTATTCCTAATGTTCAATCAAATAATGTTTAATCAAATCCACAAGCCATTAAACCTGGGGAGAGAACCCTTCAAACAGGCAGGCAAGGGGTGGGGACCAGTTGCTGCTTTGCCTTGATACAGCTTCATCCAAGATGATGGGCGACCAAGAAGATGAAGGGTCTAGGAAGCAAGCCTTGTGAGGAACGGTGGAGGGAGTTGGGTGTGTTTAGCCTGGAGAAGAGAAAACAGAGAGGTGACATGAGAGCCACCTTCAAATATCTTGTAGGCTGGAGGGAGCCAGCTTGTTTTCTCCTGCTCTGGAGGGGAGGACCTAAAATCAATGGGTTCAAATGACAAGAAATGAGATTTTGTGTATTGCAGGGAGATGGATTTAGTGACCCTCGGGGTCCCTTCCAAGGCTACATTTCTATGATTAAACCATGTTTCTGAGTGTTTGTCTGCCCTAGACATGCAATCAAACATTTGCCAAAGGAAGTTTGAAGACTTCTCCCTTCTCTGCAATTTTCCCCAGTGCTGGTTTTGGACTTCAAGCCTCTTCATGGTGAGGGGCCTTTGCCATAGAATCATTGGAAGGGACCCCAAAGGTCATCTAGTCCAACCTCCTGCAATGCAGGAATCACATCTCAAGAATCCCTGACAGACGGCTGTCCAACCTCTGCTGGGAAACCTCAGTCCACCACCAGTAGGGAGTCCATCCTACTGTTAAATAGCTCTTGCCAGCAGAAAGTTCTTCCTAATGTTTAGCTGGGACCTCCTTTCTTCTCATTTGGATCCATTGAATATTCCGCCTTGGTCAAGCCCCACCTGGAGTCCTGTGTCCAGTTCTCAGAGGATATGGAGGAGAAGAAGAAGAAGAAGAGGAGGAGGAGGAGGAGGAGGAGGAGGAGGAGGAGGAGGAGGAGGAGGAGGAAGGGGGAAGTTTGGATTTGATATCCCGCTTTATCACTACCCGAAGGAGTCTCAAAGCTGCTAACATTCTCCTTTCCCTTCCTCCCCCACAACAAACACTCTGTGAGGTGAGTGAGGCTGAGAGACTTCAGAGAAGTGTGACTAGCCCAAGGTCACCCAGCAGCTGCATGGGGAGGAGCGGAGACGCTAAGCTGGTTCCCCAGATTACGAGTCTACCGCTCTTAACCACTATACCATGCTGGAAGCTGGAAGGTGTGCCGGGGAGGGCAACCAAGATGATCAAGGGGCTGGAGACCAAGCCTGATGAGGAACAGTTGAAGGAGCTGGGTATGTTTAGCCTGGAAAAGAGAAGACTGAGAGGAGATATGAGAAAAATTCCTTCCAGCAGCACCTTAAAGACCAACTAAGTTTTTTATTTTGGTATGAACTTTCGTGTGCATGCACACTTCTTCAGATACGTATCTGAATACTTAGTTGGTCTTTAAGGTGCTGCTGGAAGGAATTTTTTTTATTTTGTTTCGACTACGTCAGACCAACACGGCTACTAGGGGATATGAGAGCCATCTTCAGAGATATCTCAAGGGCTGTCACATGGAAGAGAGAACAAGGTTGTTTTCTCCCGCTCTGGACGGTAGGACTTGAACCCATGGCTTCAAGTTACAAGAAGGGGATTCTGACTAATCATCAGGAAGAACTTTCTGACAGTAGGAGCTGTTCCATAGTGGAATGGTTTCCCTCGGGAGGTTGTGGACTCTCCTTCCTTGGAGGTTTTTAAGCAGAGGTTGGATGGCCATCTGTCCTGGATGCTTGAGCTGAGATTCCTGCATTGCAGGGGGTTGGACTAGATGACCCTTCTCCTCCCTTCTAACTTTACAGTTCTAGGATTCTATAAGTGACAGTATCCAAGACTGCTGAATAGAGCTTCCTTGTAGAGGAGCAGTATATCTCTGTGGCTTCTCCTGTTTCCATGCCCTGCTTATGGCCTTTGCAGAGGCCTCTGGCTGGCTGGGAGCAGCTCTGGTGGGACTTTGTGGCGGTGTGAGGGGCCTGGGGCATCTTTGCCCTGTCCTAGCTGAGCAGTCTCTTCTCTGCATAGAAGCTGATTGTGGTGGAAGTTGAGGAGACTGAAGATTAGGAAGAACTCCCTGGTGGAATCCTGCCAGGGATTTGTTAGTTGTGCATTGCAGGGGGTTGAGCTAGATGATCCTTGGGGTCCCCTTCCAACTTGATAGTTGTATGATTCTATGCGACCCAGAGAAGGTGGCGCCAGGGCTGAACTGCCACCCCACAGCAGATGCCGGCCATCCTGGGATGAGCTGGGGCTCTGCTCCTGCTGGCGATGAGTTTGATGCACCTCTGGATGAGTTTATTAAAACTCTTCTCTCTTTGCCCGATGAATTTTTCATGTCCGCAGGATGAATTGTACATAGCCCAAAAAATAAATTAAAATAAGTGCACATAAATCATTTACCATTCTTGGCTCCTGGAAAAAAAATATGTTTCCGTTGTGTAGGGCTTGTCCTTTTTTGGAAGGCATTATGATTATCCCCATCTTCTGCGGCGTGAATATTCCTTGAGATGATAAGGACGTCGCGTCTCCAAGAGATCCAAATCATTCTCTCTCCCCCGCCCCCCCATTGAAGATGGTCGGAGGAAAGCCTCTGTCTCTCTGCAGTTTCCTGGAACATGTTGGATTAGCTTTATCTCACTTTCATATGGATAGAGCATCCGTTAGTGGAAAAGGCTGCAAATAAATCTTGCTTATTAAAGGGCTGAAAGAGATGCTCTCGTTCTCCGATTGTGTCTGCTGTGCACGGAGCCATCAATTTTCTCTTCTGTCCTTGCAGCAGCCTTAGAAGTCTGGTGCCTGTTTCTGGAACAATGCGCATTACGGAAGGGTGGCCTAGTGGTTAGAGTGCAGGACTCGCACCTGGGAGAGACCAGGGTTCAATTCCCCCCCCCTCGGCCGTGTTACCTCGGGGGCCAGTCACTGCCTTTCAGCCCAGCCTACCTCTCAGGGGTGTTGTGAGGATAAAACAGGAAGATGAAAACCGTAGGTGCCACCAACATTTGAGGAAAAGTGGGATACAAGCTCAATAAAGGGACCCCAAGGGTCACCTGCTCCTGCCCCCTGCAAGGCAGGAATCCTGGCTAAAAGATCCTTGACCGATGGCCCTCTGGCCTCCAAGGAATAGGAGTCTTGGTCTAGGAGTCTTGGTAGACCACAAACTTGACATGAGTCAACAGTGTGATGCAGCCGCTAAAAAAGCCAATGCAATTCTGGGCTGCATCAATAGGAGTATAGCATCTAGATCAAGGGAAGGAATAGTACCACTGTATTCTGCTCTGGTCAGACCCCACCTGGAGTACTGTGTCCAGTTCTGGGCACCACAGTTCAAGAAGGATACTGACAAGCTGGAACGTGTCCAGAAGAGGGCAACCAAAATGGTCAAAGGCCTGGAAACGATGCTTTATGAGGAATGGCTTAGGGAGCTGGGTATGTTTAGCCTGGAGAAGAGAAGGTTAAGGGGTGATATGATAGCCATGTTCAAATATATAAAAGGATATCATATAGAGGAGGGAGAAAGGTTGTTTTCTGCTGTTCCAGAGAAGCGGACACGGAGCAATGGATTCAAACTACAAGAAAGAAGATTCCACCTAAACTTTAGGAAGAACTTCCTGACAGTAAGAGCTGTTCGACAGTGGAATTTGCTACCAAGGAGTGTGGTGGAGTCTCCTTCTTTGGAGGTCTTTAAGCAGAGGCTTGACAGGCATATGTCAAGAATGCTTTGATGGTGTTTCCTGCTCGGCAGGGGGTTGGACTGGATGGCCCTTGTGGCCTCTTCCAACTTTATGATTCTATGATTCTATGAATGAGAGTCTTATCTTATCCTCTTCACTGCCCAACAGCTCTGCCTGCATCTCTGCATTTGTTTATTTCACCCTCAAAGTGGTTTACAAAGGAAAGAAGACAATGACATGGTCAGTGAAAACAGCTCTTCTTTCTTCGTCAGAGTTTCCTTGTTAGAGACCATTAGGAATGGTATTTTTTTATTTTCATTTTAAAAAAACACCCTGTCATTTTATGATTTTTAAAATACAGCAAAGGTGTCCAAAAAATATCTGTCCCGATTTTCTTAAAATATACATTTTGCACCAGATGACAGAATTAAAAATCGACAAAATATTAATGTGAATAAGCAATTAAAAACCTAGGAAAACCAGGAGGACGGTCTGAAGCTGGGAATGTGGCAGCAGCAGCAGCAGCAGCAGCAGCAGCAGCAGCAGCAGCAGCTGATGTAATTCATGAGGCCTCTCTTGAAATCTGCCACATAGCCACCCTTTTAAATACTCAAAGAATCGTAACATTGTAGAGTTGGCAGGGACCCCAGGGGTCATCTAGTCCCACCCCTGTAATACAGGAAATACAGCTAAGGGATCCCTGACAGGTGGCCACCCAACCTCTGCTTAAAAGGCTCCTGTGAAGAGACTCTGCCCCCTACTCTGTGCAGGAAGAGGTTTGCCCTGGCACTCGGCCCCCTGTCTCCCCTGGGCTTGACTTCAGAAGGGCTCCAAGTGCCTATTTAGGTCTCACTTTTCCATGAATAACACTCAAAACACCTAAAATCAGAACAGAAGAATACAATGGTATTTTAAAAAAAGAAACAACAAGGATATATTAATATATGGAACAACTTGGTAAACCTTATTAAGGTTATATAACATAAATATCAAAATATCAAGTCATGAAAAAGCCCAGTGCTTTCTTTCTGGGGGTACGCAGGGGTACACATACCCCTAAATATTGTGTGAATCTTTGTACTTTTGTCCATTTACTGTATTATTTTCCTCAATTTGAACTATAACATGGTGGTTTTCTTGAGTAAAAGGAGAGTACCCCTCAACATTTTTAATAGAAAGGACGCACTGAAAAAGCCACTAAACAATTCATAAAAATATTTAAGACCATGGTTATAGCCTTCAGGATCAGGCCAGCATCCTGTTCCCACTGGGGCCAGCCTGCATGAGCACCACCTTATTCTACTCCATAAACTTGCCTTTTATAAGCCATCCCTGCCTCCTGTGGCAGGGAGTTCCACAGTTTAACGAAGCTGTGCATGGCAAAGGACTTTAATCTGTCTTGAGTCTTCCAGCTTCATGGGATGTCCAGAGTTAGGAGAGAGGGGAAAGGGCTTTTCTCTTCCCACTCTCTGCGTGGCTTGAGCTCCCTGAGTGCGCTTCCTTTCTCTGCCCGTCCCGCGCAGGCACCAACTCTTTGCACATTGGGGTGTGTGTGCATCATTCCGCTGAGAGGAGAGTCACATTGCGAGGTGGTGGCAGCGCCACCTGCCCTTCACCAGCTCACGGTGGGCAGAGGTCCAAGTTGCGTTGCGATTTCGCATTGCCATTTGGCGTCCAGATGGATGTGTGAATCAGCTTTGAGGCAGAGAATGAGGAGGAATATTTGGTCAGCCGAGATGGAGGCCTCCTTGAGTTCTGCTCCGCTCAGTCATCTACTCTCTACTTGGCTTAAGCATGGGAATTAAAATTGAGTGAAGCTCAGTGACTAAACGCGAAAAGGGATGATTCAAACTTGTTGATTGTAATCTTTGTGCCACCAGCTAATTAACAGAAAATCTAGTCTTGATTCCCCTTGCAGCCTCTTGGTCAGATGGGCTGAATCAGCTGGGCGGATGCGCGCAGGCTTCCTACAAAGTTCAGTCCTACTGGGCTCAAGGGAGCTTACTCCTTTTTTATTTATAAAGCATTTTATTCAATTTTCCAAATAAACGCATTTAAAACAATAAACGAAACAAACAAACATTCAAAAACAAATAACACACACAATTATCTTTTTAACAATTCTTCCCAAATTTCTCCTTCTCAATGCTCTGCCGAGCTTGACTTCCCTCCCTCCCCTCATTTGGTTTTCTATTCAGCTCTTATCTCGCAGTTCCTTTATTCCATCCATTTAAAGTCAATTCGTAGGATTTATTTCAGTCCTGCAAGTGTCTTTAAACTTCTACAATTCTTTTCCATATAGTCCACAAATTTATTCCAGTCTTTTTGGAACCTTGTTTCCCCCTGGTTCTGGATCCTGCTAGTCAGTCTCGCTAGTTCCACATAGTCTATCATTTTTGTCTGCCACTCTTCAATCGTCGGCAAATTCTGAGTTTTCCATTTTTGGGCTAATATAATACAAGAATATTATATAGTCCTCCTTTGCAATCTCTTGTCCAATAATTCCTAATAAAAATGCCTCTGGTTTTTTGGGAAAAGTATACTTAAGGATCTTTTTCAGTTCATTATATATCTTTTCCCAAAATCTTTTAACTTTTTCGCATTTCCACCACATATGATAAAACTCTCCTTCCTTCTCATTACATTTCCAGCACATTTTATTACTCATCCTATACATTTTAGCTAATTTTGCTGGTGTTAAATACCATCTGTACATCATCTTCCAGACATTCTCTTTCAGGGCGGCACATGCAGTAAATTTCAATGTTTGATTCCATAATTTCAACCACGCATCATACTCAATATTGTACCCAAAGGGAGCTTACTCCTGAGTAGGCTTGTGCCACAGAAAACTTAGACAACAAACTAGTCATGAACTTTGTCTCTTAAGCAGGACAGGCCTAACTCCACCCAGATACAATTATGTACAGTGCCACCTAGTGAATAAATGATACAAAAGCTCTATTCACGCAGGGAGCACAATATTGTGCCCTTGATTTGGTGCCAATGCCAAGGGGGATTGAATTCTTCGATGTGAATTTTTTTAAAAAAACATTTAGAACTCTTTAGTCGCTCCATCTTCCATGAAGCAACCCTTCAGATATTTGAAGGTGAGTGTACCCAACTCCCTCAACTGTTCCTCATATGGCTTGGTTTCCAGACCCTTGATCTTCTTGGTCACCCTCCTCTGCACACCTTCCAGCGGGTCAACATCTTTCTTAAATTGTGGTGCCCAGAATTGGACACAGTATTCCAGGTGGGGGTCTGACAAAAAACAGAAAAGAGTGAGACTATTACTCCCCTTGATCTGGACACTAGACTTCTGTTGATGCAGCCTAGAATAACATTAGCCCTTTTTTTGCTGTTGCCTCACACTGTGGACTCATGTTCAGCTTGTGATCCACCAAGACCCCCAGATCCTTTTCACATGTACTGCTAGTAAGTCAGGTGTCCCCCACCCTATATTTGTGCATCTGGTTCTTCCTGCCTAAGTGCAGAACCTGACATTGGTCCCTATTGAAATTCAACTTGTTGGCTTGCGCCCAGTTCTCCAATCTGTTAAGGTCATTTTGAATTCTGATTCTGTCTTTTGTGACATTAATTACCCATCCCGGTTTGGTGTCATCTGCAAATTCGATGAGCGTCCCCTCAATTCCTTCATCCAAGTCATTTATAAGGACGTTGAACAACAAGACAGGACAGAACCCTGCAGCAGTGCAGCACCCCATTTGTGTCCCTGGAAGTGCTAGATGATGATGATGATAGTAATAATAATATTTATACCCCTCCCACCTGGCTGGGTTTCACCAGCCACTCTGGGCGGCTCCCAACAGAATATTTAAAGCACAATAAGGCATCAGTCATTAAAAACTTCCCTAAACAGGGCTGCCTTCAGATGTCTTTTAAAAGTCAGATAATTGTTTATTTTCTTGACATCTGATGGGAGGGCATTCCACAGGGCGGGTGCCACCACCGATAAGGCCCTCTGCCTGGCTCCTTGCTTGAGCATTTCTATAAAATCTCAGGCATTAAGGAGAAGAAGCTGGAATCTGGTTTTTCTTTGCTCCCTTCTGGGGGTTATTCAGAAAGCTTTTCCTTCTGATGACTGTCGGGAGCAGATGGGGGCCACCAAATTATCCCACTGATTATTTAGTGAACATGGGGATGCTGAGAGCTTGATTCAGATCCTCAAACAGCAGACTGGGAGGTTGTATGAAATTTCACACCTGCTGTGTGACAGTGGAGGCTAGAAGATGCTTTTCATGCCCATGGTCCTGGGGTCAATTGCAGGCATCTCAAGGATCCAGTGGTGTCTGGCTGAGAACTGAATGCTGGACTAGGTGGGCCATTGGCCTGATCCAGCATGTTCCTATGTTATCCTCCATGAATTTGGAGGAGCATTGCTCGATCCTCTGGATCATTTTGCTTTCCCTTTTCTGCAGCCGCCAATACCTACAGTATCCTTTTTGAGGTGAGAGGGCTGCAAATGTACACATTTGTAGAATGGTGTTAGGATGCCAGCAGCATTATTCTGAGTCCCTTTCCTAATGATTCCCAACATGGAAAGTCCCACTGGCTCAATGTTTCCATCCACTGTCCTCTCTGGTCCAAATATCCTGGTCCTTGTCTGGAGCTCCTCACAATCTCCCCCCTCCCTTTAATGATCCCAAACAAATTTGACCATCTCACTGCAGAACTGCTTTGGGAATCCTGGGGCATTTGTGTTTCATTTAGGACAGGGGTCCCCCAACTCACCACGCTTCGGGTTTGTGCCCGCAGTGTGCACACACACTATTTCCGGCGCACTTCCGGGTTGCGGGAGCACCGGAAATAGCTTTTGCGCATGCGCATGCACACACGCCCCCTCCGACACTGAAGTGCACTGGAAATGATGTTTGCGCATGTGCGCAAACTATTTCCAGTGCCCCTTTAGACCCAGAAGTGGGTAAGAGCGGGCGGCAGCAGCGGGCAACGGGCCGGATAAATGAGGCCTCCGGGCCATATCCGGCCTCCGGGCCGTAGTCTGGGAGACCTCTGATTTAGGAAATCCTGAGATGTTTAACTACCTGGAGTGGAATGTCTGCAAAGCTGCACTCCATGTAAGGAGGCTTTTGGGAAGCCCCTTTTGGCTAGTTTTAGGGGGTCCCTCTTGGGTCTCCTAGTAAGTGGATGGTAAAGACCTGAGCCCTCTTGGATCAGAGGAAGCATCCTGTTGAGAACAGCATCCTGTGTCCTTTCCCAGAGCAGACAGTTAGATTTCCCAGTGACAGCTGCCAGTTTACTGGTGGATTCAAATTACAGGAAAGGAGATTCCGACGCAACATGAGAAAGAACTTTCTATTGGCAAGAGCTGTTCTCAAGTGAAATGGTCTCCCTTGGAAGGTGGCGGACTCTCCTTCTTTGGAGGTTTTTTAGCAGAAGTTGGATTGCCAGATGTCATGGAGGCATTGCTGGGCGCTCTGGTTTCCATCACAGTGTCCCGTTGTGCCAGAAGTGGTTTAGTCCTGCTGGCCACATGACCGGGAAAGCTGTCTGCGGACAAACTCCGGCTCCCTTGGCCTGAAAGCGAGATGAGCGCCTCAACCCCATAGTTGCCTTTGACTGGACTTAACCATCCAGGGGTCCTTTACCTTTTTAAATTTTAGTTGAGATTTCTGCATTGCAGGGGTTTGAACTAGAAGACCCTTTGGGTCCCTACAATTCTGTGAGTCTACAAATAAAAACAAAAACCACAGCTCACCTTGGTTGGAGGCCATCTGTAAGGGGTGCTTTAGTTGAGATTCCTGCATTGGACTAGTTGACTCTTGAGGTCTCTTCCAACTCGATACTTCTGTGATTCTATACCTATCAGAAAGGTCCATTCTTGGCTTTTTCTCCACCACCCTGAACCATTCTCTCTTTATTATGGCAGAAATTTCTTTTGGGTCCCTCACTGTGCTTCAGTGACTGTACGTGGTGAAGAGAAGAGACACGAGTTTTGCATCCTCATTTTTGGGGTGGTCCTCCTTTGACTGAGTGGGAGATGACGGAGGTGGGAGGAGGTGTGTTGGCGGTGAGGCAGCTCCTCCTGAGCAGGTTGGAGAAGGAGGCAGCTGTTGCTGGGGTGGGGTTGCCATGGTGTTGGCTTGGAAACCGCACTTTGGCAGTGGGATTTGCTGGGTGACTTGAGCATCTTGTGGAGCTCTTGCGCAACTGCCTTCTTCCATGTCAGTCCTTCACTGCCCCCGGCCACGTGCTGAGCACAAGAACGTGAGAAGAGGCTCTTGGATCAGGCCAATGGGGACCGGTCTCATCCACCCTCCTGATCTCATGGTGGCGAACCAGATGCCCATTCACAAGCAGGACCCGAGTGCGAGAGCAACTCTCCCCAAGAGTCTTCTCCATTAATCCCCTCTTAAAGCCATCTTGGTTGATGGCCATCATAGCTTCCGGTGGCAGGGAGTTCCACAGGATAACTATGTGCTGTATGAAGGACTTACTTTTATCCGTCCTGAACCTCCCAACATTCAGATGGTGATGGTGGGGATGGCATTAAATTTAAATACTGCCCTTCATCCGAAGATCTCGGGTGGTTAACAAGATAAAAAAGTTAAAACAAAACCATAACCCCATCATTGGATGTTCACAGGAGAGGAAGAAAAAAACGTCTCCTCTTTCTCCTTGACATGCATAATTTTATATAATTATATAATTATATATAAAGATGCAACATAATATCATGTTGCATCTTCTCTAAACTGAAAAGCCCCAAATGTACCACCCCCTCCGTTGTTTTGGTTGGCCATTTCCAAACTTTTCCAAAGCTACAAAATTTTTGAAGTAAGACAACCAGGACTGCAGATTCTTCCAAATGGAGTTACAGTCAGAGGTCAGCAAACTTTTTCAGCAGGGGGCCGGTCCGCTGTCCCTCAGACCTTGTGGGGGGCCGGACTATATTTTGAAGAAAAAATGAATGAATTCCTATGCCCCACAAATAACCCAGAGATGCATTTTAAATAAAAGGACACATTCTACTCATGTAAAAACTGATTCCCAGGCTGTCTGTGGGCCGGATTTAGAAGGCGATTGGGCAGATCCGGCCCCTGGGCCTTAGTTTGCGTAGATAAAACTATTATAAGTAGAAAACAAGTAAAGTGGTTCTAAATGGAATGATATAAATGCCACACACACACACCCCAAAATCCCCAGGAGAAACTGTGACTCGGAAATGACGTCTCTCAGTGGCTCATGGATCTCTTCTGAAAAATCCAGGGGCTGATCCTTCTGGCGAGGAGGACCCATGGATCTGCCGCTCCTCACCTGCCGCTCTTTGACTGCCTGGGGAAGAGTCTCCAGATCTCAGCTGCCCCCTCTGGGGGCTCCAAGACGTGCTTTATTACAGGCGTGCGACGGCGTTCCGCACCGCCGCAATTAAAAATGAAAAATAAAACCGAGAATGCATAAAAAATTCATAGGCCACAGCAAATTAATATCAAATCAGTGGTGTGTGCTGGTATCTGGAATTAACACTATTATGCTAATCACTAATCTGAATTCAAATTGGACAGCTTGAAAGTGGAGAGGCATTAATAGCATTTTAAATCAGATTGGCTGAAACCTGACAATTTAACTACAGTCAGGTGGGCTCGGCTGCCTCTGCAGGTGGGGGGGGGGGTGCAAGGAAAGAGAGCCAGGGGAAATGCTGCTGTATTTGGGGGGGAGGGGGTTGGGGAGAGGAAGGAGAGCTTCGGGCAGTTCAATTCCCCGCCCCCTGCATTGGATTTTGTGTTTGGGTGTGTGAATTCAAGTCCTGCTGTGTGCGAAGAAGCTTCCATTAGGTTCCCAAATGTTCATTGGATTCTGCTTGTGACAGCCTTGCGAGGTAGGATGTAGACTCGGGCCCAGGGAGGGGGAGCCGGGCAGCTACTTGTGGGCGCCTAGTTGGCCACTGTGGGAACAGGAAGATGGACTACCCCCCACCCAATTTGTTCTGACCCGTCCGTAAGAGCTAAGTGACAGTGCAGCAGTCTCCGCCAGGAGATTGTGGACTCTTGTTCCTTGGAGGCCTTTAAACAGAGGTTGGGGCCATCTGTCAGGGATGCTTGAGCTGAGATTCCTGCATTGCAGGGGTCAGACTAGATCAGTGTTTCCCAACCTTGTGCCTCCAGATGTTTTGGGACTACAACTCCCATCATCCCTAGCTAGCAAGACCAGTGGTCAGGAATGATGGGATTTGTAGTCCGAAAACATCTGGAGGCACAACGTTGGGAAACACTGGACTAGATGATCCATGGTTCCAGCCAAACTTCACAATTCTATGATCTTATGATATCATCCTTCTTCTTTGGCGATCACTCGTAGCCGAGTAAGATTGTCTTCCATAAACATGGTTTTAACAATGAGTCCGTAAGTGACTGTGGAGGCCAATTCTGGATCCACACGTCCTTCCACAGTGGGGACGTTGGTTTCCGGGTGGGAGTTGATCATGGTGAGGGTTTTCCAAGCGTGCCTTCCTCTTAGCACATTTCCCCCTTTCGTCCTGAGTTCAAGTGTCTTCAAAGCCCATGACACCTGTAAGAGAGAGGGCTTGCAGAGAGCAGCCCACTCTGCTTACTTCCATCAGATGAGAGAGCAGCAGCAAGTCTGGGAGTTCAAATCAGGAACAGGAAGGGTTAAGACGGGTCCAGGGCTCTGCAGAGTCCTGGTGGCTCAGCTCCAGGTTGGTAGCAGGGAAGCAGGGGAGGAGCTAGCTTCAGCAGGGGCTGGAAAGGAGGGAGGAGAGGGAACGGCACCTCAGGAGCCTGGTTTGGGACCACGGAGGACCCATAGAGCAAGGAGGAGGGGCGTTTGGAGTCTTAAAAGGGGGGTCAGAGCCCACGAGACGCCATTGTGGGCTTCTGCCCCATGCAGAGCAGACATGATTTGAGACATCTCACCACTGTATATAGCATGCACAATAAAACTATGAAAATCCAGAGGATGTGTGGAGTGCTTACTCGGGAGTAGCCAACACCCCATCTGTGACAGCAAGCCCACAAACTTTTGATGGCTACCCCGAGGGAAGAGGGCTGCAAATGGAGCAGCCGGCATGAAGTTGGCAGCATCTAAAGCAGAAGAGAGAGATGCCGAGGGAGGATTGGCATGAGTTGCCAGCACCCTGCAACTATGGAACGGCTCAAGCACCAGGTAGGCACCCGGGCACAGGGGAAGCCAAGCTTAGTGAACCGAGCAGCTCTGAACACAGCCAAGCCGGGGGAGCGGAGGCTGGACAAGCAGAGAGGACACTCGGGACGGGCCAGCACTTCGTAGGGCGACCCTCAGCACAAGCTGGCTCTAAGACTGAGAGGCATGGTGGCGTGGAAGTGCAGGAGGCGGAGAGGCGAGTCCGGGCAGAGGGGACAGACGGAGGGGAAAGGCAGCGGCCACAAGTTCCCATACAGTCCCGGGGAGGCAGCTGCAGCACAGCACAGCCCCCTCCAGCCAGATGTGATGCAGAGGGACAAAGCCCGCGCGCGGGTACTTTTAAACGCTGACGCGGGAAAACAGAGGAAAGAGAAAGGCGGGAGATGCCTTTACAATGCACCCAGCCACTGGGTGGAACACTGCCCCCAGAGGAAGGAATGGCGAGAGCAGGCAGGCACAGACACAAGCTTGGATGCCAGATCAGGAGGGGAGGGGCCAGGCAGAGCACCAACAACTGAGCCCTCCTGTAACACCCCACAGCACGACAAAGAGATGGAAGTGAGTCTGCAGCTGCCAAGAGGCCAGACCCAGGAGACAGTCGGGCTTCTCCGCAGGGGCAGCAGCGACGATTTCCTATCGGTGCACTTGGCTAAGCAGGATCAGATTCCCATTTTCCCAAGGGAGCTGCCCATGAGCGTCTTGACCGTAGGCGGCCGGGAATTGCAGGAGGGTGAGGTCACGCAACAGACCCCCTCTCGGAAGATGACAGTGAACAAGCACGCAGAAGTGCTAGCTTTGGACTTAATGGACAATGACCCTGTGGGCAGCCAGCGCCGGGGAGATCTCACCTTTGGAGATGCAGACGGCAAGGAGCACTGCAGGAAAGAAGGAGAATCCTCAGGATCGCACCACATCAGCTCCCCAGGCGGATGGAACGACGCAGAGGCGGGGATGCAGGAAGAGAAACTGAGCCAACTCACCAAAGAGGACACTTTGACCCAGAACATACGGAGGGACTTGAGGGAGAAAAAGGGGGCAGGGGAAGGGCTTGCAGAGAAAGAGGGGTTACTCTTTAGCAATGATGCCCGGTATATGCCCCAGGACTCCCTCAGAGGGAAGATTCTCAAGCAATATCATGACAACCCCACGGAGGGGCATGCAGTACATGTCTTCACGAGGCTCACACCCAGTAAGGCCAGTCTTGGGCGAAACCCCAGAGCCTTCCCAGAGCAGGGGGAGGGGGAGATTGGGGGACCACCTATTGAGGCATGGGGTGAGAGGAGGGAGACAGTACACCAACAACTGGATGGAGACGTGGCAAGGGGCAATGAGGCTTACAAGGAGGGGGCAGACCATCACAGGGGACTGGAGAAGGTCTTCCACGGAGGGGACAGGGTCTGGCTGTGGTCAGAAGGCCTTCCCATGGGGGGAAGGGGGAAGAAGCTGGCACCCAGAAGGCTGGGGCCCTTCAAGGTTCTGACACAGATCAACCCTGTCACCTTCAGGGGGGAAGCACCTACAGCGAGAAAGGTCCATCC
Source organism: Zootoca vivipara (assembly GCF_963506605.1). NCBI lineage: Eukaryota > Metazoa > Chordata > Lepidosauria > Squamata > Lacertidae > Zootoca > Zootoca vivipara. Next base: position 301,515 of record NC_083276.1, read on the forward strand.
CGTGGGTCACAGGTCTTTGCTCTCACACTTTAGGGAAAGCCCAAGGTTCAGAGGACGTGACACACATCCAACACAAGACGCTGACAGGAGGGAGGGGGAGGAAATCACACAAAAGACACTAGACAGAAGGGTGGAGGGAGAAGGCAGCCAAGAGGTTCCAGAAAGAAAGGAAGAGGAGGAGGTCTACAGTGCCACAGCGAGCCCGGGCTCCCGGTGGGGGGAGGGGGGGTTAAAATGTCTGATGGCCAGGCAGGGCACTCCTGCTTCCCAAAACGCGGAGGCAACCACGCACACCATGCAAGGGGAGGACCGCACACTGGAACTGCACGCTCCTTTCTCCCACAGACCCAAACCACCACACGTCAGTAGCACAGGGAACACAGAGGGGGAGGGCGATCCCAGGTGGGGAGCAGGGGAGACGCAGACCCAAGGAGCCCTCCGGGAATCGGAAGCAATTTTCCAGAGGGAGGAGGAGGATGACAACGGAAGGAACTACACGGACCAGCCACCCAGCACCGACGGGGAACAGGATTTTACACACACTACAGAGGAGGAAGACCTGTCAGGCTTCCAGCCCTCTTTACAGACATCAGACCAGGCAAACCAGGCCTCAGGAAGGGGGGGGGGAGCCTGGAGGGGGGGTGGATGTAAGAGAGAGGGCTTGCAGAGAGCAGCCCACTCTGCTTACTTCCACCAGATGGGAGAGCAGCAGCAAGTCTGGGAGTTCAAATCAGGAACAGGAAGGGTTAAGACGGGTCCAGGGCTCTGCAGAGTCCTGGTGGCTCAGCTCCAGGTTGGTAGCAGGGAAGCAGGGGAGGAGCTAGCTTCAGCAGGGGCTGGAAAGGAGGGAGGAGAGAGAACGGCACCTCAGGAGCCTGGTTTGGGACCACGGAGGACCCATAGAGCAAGGAGGAGGGGCGTTTGGAGTCTTAAAAGGGGGGTCAGAGCCCACGAGACGCCATTGTGGGCTTCTGCCCCATGCAGAGCAGACATGATTTGAGACATCTCACCACTGTATATAGCATGCACAATAAAACTATGAAAATCCAGAGGATGTGTGGAGTGCTTACTCGGGAGTAGCCAACACCCCATCTGTGACAGCACCTTTGGGAAAGGCTGTTCTCCAATTGGAGAAATCACAAGGGAGTGGCCTCTCCTTCCTTGGAGGCCTTGAAGCAGATTTTGGGTCTGTAATGGAAACTCTAGCTGAGATTCCTGAATTGCAGGGGGTCAGACTAGAGGACCCTTGGTGCCCCTTCAGTCCTGTGCTTCTATACTGCTCTTGGCTCGAGGGTTGCCACTTTGGAAGCAAAAGGTGGCCCTGGTGAGGAGCAGCAGCCTGTAATGTGGCCCTCTTGCCTCTCACCTTGAGGAAGGTTTGCTTCCCCTCATCCCTTGCCAGAGAGGCTGAGATGTTGCCCTTGAGCCCTTCAACCTCCCCGGCTGGAAAAGAAGCATCTCCTCTCCTCCCCCCCCCCCGGGTCTGTGCCACGCTGCCTTGTGCTATTTCAGAGCCTGTCGGCCATGAATAGCCCCACGTGGGTCTCATAGTGTAATGTGCAGGATGCTCGGAGTGACTTAGCGTAACTGGATTACACCCCGCGGATGCTCTGCACACTCCAGCTTTGTCCCTGCAGACCCTGGGGCTTTGCCGGGTCTTACGTGTCACCGGACCGCGGCTTAGGCAGAATTAGGCCACTTAGGGGCCAACCGTCTCGCCTGGAGGAATAGCCGGGCAATCTCTGAAGGGGAGGCCAGAAGGGAGACACACTCATCTGGTGGATCAGGCAGGAGCTTCTCCCACCTCCCGGATTCCAGGCACCCGGAAGGTGCCTGATCAGCCACATGCAGGAAGGGAATAGCAAGAGACTTGTTGGCCTCATCCAGCAGGATGACTCTTATCCCATGTTTGTGTCCTCAAAAATGTATCCTTGCCAGGGCTGGGCGATGTCTGCTTTTCCACATCTTCTTTGGCAATCCCTCATAGCAGAGTAAGATTGTCTTCCATGAACACGGTTTTAACAATGAGTCCGTAAGTGACTGTGGAGGCCAGTTCTGGATCCACACTTCCTTCCACAGTGGGGACATTGGTTTCTGGGTGGGAGTTGATCCCGATGAGGGTTTGCCAAGCCTGCCTTCCTCTTAGCACGTTTCTCCCTTTCGTTCTGAGTTCGAGGGTCTTCATAGCCCATGACACCTTGGGTAGAGGCTGTTCTCCAATTGGAGCGCTCGCAGGCCAGGGTTTCCCAGTTACCAGTGCTTATACCACATTTTTTTAAAGATTTGCCTGGAGAGAGTCTTTTTGTTGACCACCAGCATTACGCTTTCCATTTTTAAGTTCGGAATAGAGTAATTGCTTTGGAAGATGATAATCAGGCATCCACACAACATGACCAGTCCAGCGAAGTTGATGTTGAAGAATCATTGCTTCAACACTGATGATCTTTGCTTCTTCCAGGACACTGAATCATAGAATCATAGAATCATAAAGTTGGAAGAGACCACAAGGGCCATCCAGTCCAACCCCCTGCCAAGCAGGAAACGCCATCAAAGCATTCTTGACATATGCCTGTCAAGCCTCTGCTTAAAGACCTCCAAAGGAGGAGACTCCACCACACTCCTTGGCAGCAAATTCCACTGCCGAACAGCTCTTACTGTCAGGAAGTTCTTCCTAATGTTCGCCTGTCTTCCCAAGTGATGTGTAGAATTTTTCGGACACCATTTGATGGAATCTTTCAAGGAGTTGGAGATGGCGTTTATAAGTGGTCCATGATATATCACCAGCTAAACTTCGCAATATGTCAATATATCATGATGTCTGAAATAAGGGTGGAGCTATGTAGAGGCATCGGCTGGCTTCACGGTTTCCCCTACATCGTGATTTTGGCCAGCTGCTGCTCTTGGAATTCACTGCTCCCTGCAGGAGGCAGGGGAGAACTCAGCCGGCAGAGTTAGTAGAGAAGGATTACTCCCTCCGTGTCCCCCCCCCCGCATTGATTTTTGCATAGCACACACAAACATGCATCATGATTTGCAATATATTGCCAGGTCAAAAATTATGAACCCAGTATCATGATATGGACCGCAAGGCGGATTTGGGCGATATATTGAAATATTGCCCAGCCCTAATCTTTGTTCTTCTTCGTGCAGCACAGAGTTAAACTGTGGAACTCTGTCAGGGGACCCTGGGTGGGGAGCGAGTTTGCCCAGGGACAGGAACTAAGGGGACCAGCCGAGCAAGAGGAGGGCTGGCTGGAGTGCAAGCCGGAAGGCGGTGCAGGGGCTCTGAGCGAGGCGGAGGAGTCTAGGGATGCAACCGAGACGCAGGCGGGAGAGGCGGTGTCCGAAGATACTGCAGCAGGGGAGGTATCGGAAGCTGGGGAATCGAGGAGGCTGTTTAGCAGTTCGGGGGAGGGGTCTGGTCCTGCTCCCTCCTCTGAGGTTCGTAGATGGGAAAAACGTCAGGAGCAAAGAAGGAAACGAGGCGAGCCGAGGTTGTTTTGCTGGATCGAGACGCGCGCCAGTTCCGGATTCTGACTCAGAATAGGCGGCCATGTCTTTCATAGAATCATAGAATCATAGAGTTGGAAGAGACCACAAGGGCCATCCAGTCCAACCCCCTGCCAAGCAGGAAACGCCATCAAAGCATTCTTGACATATGCCTGTCAAGCCTCTGCTTAAAGACCTCCAAAGGAGGATACTCCACCACACTCCTTGGTAGCAAATTCCACTGCCGAACAGCTCTTACTGTCAGGAAGTTCTTCCTATTGTTTAGGTGGAATCTTCTTTCTTGTAGTTTGAATCCATTGCTCCGTGTCCGCTTCTCTGGAGCAGCAGAAAACAACCTTTCTCCCTCCTCCATATGACATCCTTTCATATATTTGAACATGGCTATCATATCACCCCTTTACCTTCTCTTCTCCAGGCTAAACATACCCAGCTCCCTAAGCCGTTCCTCATAAGGCATCGTTTCTTTCTGAACTCTGAACTGTACATATGTATATAGTATTAAAATCTGAAAAGCCATCACTGAGCCTTGGTAGTCTTTGGCCATGGGAATCCGCACACCAGCCCTGACAAACCCCCTCCCCCAGGAGGCAGAGGTGACCATCAAACTGGATGGCTTTAAAAGAGGGTTAGCTAAATTCGCAAAGGAGGCGGCTTTTGATGATTATGAGCCTCAATGGCTCATCTCTGCCTCTTCTGAATCTCGGTGTTGGAAACCTCTGCTGGTTACTTGGCTGATACTGAATCTGGTCATGATGCAATTAATAAAATGGAAAATCAATCCATGTCAACAATCTCCTAGGGATTTCTAGGTTACTGTCATGAGCAGCGATGCAGTATTCTGAAATGCTTGGGGTGACCTAAATAAATTGGGATCTGAGTTATGATGTTTGATCCCCCCCCCAAGTTTAGTTGACTGAACAAGCTCACCATCCCCATTTGACCTGCTCAAATTTTACCCTCCTCCCAAAAATAGCACTTAACTATAACTGAAATATTTGATTAAGGAGAAGCATCTCTCCAATGCACGTAACAGTAAAATCCTATGTGCATCTTTTCAAAAATAAGTCTTGTTGAGTTTTATGGGACTTATTCTCATGGAAGTGTGTACAGGATCACAGCCTTAATCTGGTTTCCGAGTTATTTTCAGTAGATTTATATCTTTCCTTGGAAATTAATATGCAAGTTCTTGTAAATGTTTTAAGACATCGCCAATTAGTTGCATGAGACAAAAACCTAAGGAGATCTTGCACATCATCATCGTTTATTTTCATGCTGCCTTTCCATCGTTAAAACCCTCAAGGTGGCTCGCAACATGAAATGATTTGCATATTTACAAAAATAGAACCCAAGCAGTCATAAGCAATAAGGGGCATCATATCAAAATGTACACAACAAAATTAAACAATCCCCACATAAGTCATGATAAGTTCTCAAAATAAAGATACGAAAAGAAGGTGGTCTCTCTGGAAGCCTCACCATTGGCAGCTGACCTCTGTCAATCAGTCAAGGGGGGCGGGGCTCTCTGCTCCAGCACCCCAAAAGCCTTCTTTGCAAGTTTTCTAGGTTTAGGGAATTTTGCAATTATATTCTTCCCACCGGTCACCTTCCGAGTCTGGTTTACTAAAAGAACAAGGAAAATGGACCAGCGCAATCTGCTGCCTGTTTGGGACACCCAAAATGCAGGATTGGAGGAAGGCGCTCAGCCCTGAGCTGGACTCTGTCCAAAGGCAGCAGGCTGTGCTTGGCACTTTGGGGTGGGGTGTTTTGCACACATTGCACAATCCTGACGGAGGAGGACTTCATCTCGGGGTGGGTGGACCTGTCAGTTTGGTTGGTTTTTTTAAAGTCCTCATGAAAATTCATCAGCATTTCAGTGCAGATCTCTCCTGGTAAACACACATTTCTGCAAGCAATTTCCCCCAGTGCAAGGCATTTCCCCCACGAATGCATGCACACCCCCACCTAATACTCCAGACAGACAATTTTGTACCCCTTGCTTGGTTGGAGAAATCCGGGGAGGTGCAAATTCCAAAGGGGAGGCTGCCTTTTGGTTCTTGTTCTGATTTGGAAAGGGCACCTGAGGTCTGGAGAGCAGGTGTGCCAGGGCGGGGAGTCCAGACCTGTCCTGGCTAAAAAGCACCAAAGGGATTTGCACTGATGTCCTCCAGTGCTTCAAGTTTTGCTGTTGTGCTTGGAGTTCTCAGTTAATGGTCAGGGTCGGTCCTGGGTTAAGGATCTCCCTATGAATAAGGGTGACCCCACGGGATGCGACCCACTGAACTCTGTCTGGGCATCTGGGCAGAAGCCTTCTCCCCGGACCCCTTTAATGAGGCACCCCACTTCCTTGGAGGAGAGCAGGGCTCCTACAGGCAAGATCCTACTCCAGTTGAGCTGTCAGGTCCTGCCACGACCTCCTTAAATGCCCCAAGAGGGGACCACACTGGAAGAAGGGACTGGGGAGACTCCCCTCCCCAGGCCACGCCCACTGGCCCACCCGGGATTGGCTGGTGGTAGGGCAGGCACCCCTAGCACCCTCTGCTGGCCACGCAAGGCGCAACAGGCTTCCCTGGCGCAGCAGAGAGACGGTCCAGGCCACCAGCCCTGCTCTCCACGGAAGGTGGACAACCCTTCTCTGCTTTGAGGATGGAGGCTGAGTCAGGAGGAAGAGTCTTTGCCCCCACTCTGCCTGCTTGAGAGTGTCGCCAAAGAGGAGCAGCATCTCACTCACCTCTGAGGCAGGCAGGAGCCAAGGGCAGGACCCCTACCCAGCAAAGCAAAGAGATGGGAAGTGGGTACATGGTGGGGAAGGCAGAATTTGCCCCCTGCCCTGCAGCAGGAGTAAAAGGAGAATCGGATGCTCACAGTTCTGGAGAAGACTTGCACTTCTGTTGATACAGCATAGCATGTTGTTGTTGTTGTTGTTGTTGTTGTTGTTTAGTCGTGTCCGACTCTTCGTGACCCCATGGACCAGAGCACTCCAGGCACTCCTGTCTTCCACTGCCTCCCGCAGTTTGGTCAGACTCATGTTGGTAGCTTTGAGAACACTGTCCAACCATCTTGTCCTCTGTCGTCCCCTTCTCCTTGTGCCCTCCATCTTTCCCAACATCAGGGTCTTTTCCAGGGAGTCTTCTCTTCTCATGAGGTGGCCAAAGTATTGGAGCCTCAGCTTCACGATCTGTCCTTCCAGTGAGCACTCAGGGCTGATTTCCTTCAGAATGGATAGGTTTGATCCTCTTGCAGTCCATGGGACTCTCAAGAGTCTCCTCCAGCACCAAAATTCAAAAGCATCAATTCTTCGGCTGGGAAAACCATAGCTTTAACTATACGGACCTTTGTCGGCCAGGTGATGTCTCTGCTTTTTAAGATGCTGTCTAGGAGACAGGAGTGCCTGGCGTGCTATGGTCCATGGGGTCACGAAGAGTCGGACACGACTAAACGACTAAACAACAACAACAACTAGGTTTGTTATTGCTTTTCTCCCAAGAAGCAGGCGTCTTTTAATTTCATGACTGCTGTCACCATCTGCAGTGATCAAGGAGCCCAGGAAAGTAAAATCTCTCACTGCCTCCATAGCATGAGCTTTTTTGCAGCTGCATCGCACTGTTGACTCCTGTTCAGCTTGTGATCCACCAAGACCCCCAGATCCTTTTCACATGTACTGCTAGTAAGCCAGGTGTCCCCCCCATCATATATTTGTGCATCTGGTTCTTCCCGCCTAAGGGCAGAACCTGACATTAGGATCTTCTTAGGTTCTTGTTTCCTTAAGGCAGGGAGAGGAACAGGCAGGCCAGAAATTGAACCAACAAGCAGGTCTAGTTTCAGGCATGGAGCCCTTCCCAGCCTCCCCACCCCCACCCCGAGATGCTGCCAGGGGCTTCTGCAGAAAACAGAGGGGCTTCTGAATGGCTGTTATCCCTTGCCCCTCTGTTCCATGACTCAAGTCCAGCACTTTCCCTCCTGATCCACCACACACCCTCTGCCGGGGCCCACACGCTGCTCCCAGGCAGTGGTGCTGGAGGAATGCCCAACAGAGGGGGTGGGTGGGGAGGAGGAGGCAGCTGCCCTTGGTTATCACCATCACCATCACAAGAATGGATCATGCCAATGGTCCATCTAGTTCAGCATCCTATTGGTTGGCCATATACCCCCAACGGGACACCCATAAGCGTCACAGCGCTCCCCCCTCCTCCTCCTCTTTTTTTTTTTTGCAAATCATCTTTATTGGTTTCTTTTCATTTATGTTCATAGAATCACATTATAACATCTCAGCTCTCTTATGGCTAAACATGTATTTCTAGTTACAGGTAGGTAGCCGTGTTGGTCTGACATAGTCGAAACAAAAAATAAAAAAAAATCCTTCCAGTAGCACCTTGGAGACCAACTAAGTTTGTCATTCTTGTGCATGCACACTTCTTCAGATACACTGAAACAGAAGCCACCAGACCCTTTTATATATGGTAGTGAGAGGGTGGAGAGGGGTATTATTCAGAAGGGTGGTGGGAATGGGTGATTGGCTGATAGGAGTGGTAAACCTGTTGACGACTGTTAACGACTGCAATTGGTATTGCAGGAAAAAGCAAGGCGTGAAATGGCTAAAGAAAGCTTTATCATGTATAATGAGATAAGAATCCAGTGTCCTGGATAGAATGTCCTGGGAGATTGAAGTGTTCTCCTACTGGTTTCTCTGTCTTGTGATTCCTGATGTCAGATTTATGTCCATTTATCCTTTGGCGTAGGGTTTGGCCTGTTTGTCCAATATAGAGAGCTGAAGGGCACCGTTGGCATTTGATGGCATACACAATGTTAGAAGATGAGCAATTAAATAGTCCTGAGATGGTATGTTGGATGTTGTTGGGGCCAGTAATGGTGTTGTCTGGGTGTATGTGGCAGCAAAGTTGGCATCTGGGTTTATTGCAGGCTCTGGTACCAGTGTCCATGTTAAGTCTGGTGGTTGTATTATTGTGGGTGAGGAGTTGTTTAAGATTGGGTGGCTGTCTGTAGGCAATGAAAGGTCTTCCTCCCAGAGCTTGAGAAAGGGAGCTGTCATTGTCCAGGAGAGGCTGTAGATCTCTGATGATGCGTTGTACTGTTTTAGCTTGGGAGCTGTATGTGATGACTAGTGGTGTTCTGTGATTTTCTTTTTTGGGTCTGTCTTGCAGCAGGTTCTCTCTAGGTATCAGTCTGGCTCTGTTGATCTGTTGTTTAACTTCATCAGGTGGATATTTTAGTTCTAAAAAGGTTTGCTGTAGATCTCTTAGGTGAAAGTCTCTGGAGTTGGAACAGATGCGGCTGTAACGTAGGGCCTGGCTGTATACGATGGATTGTTTGGTATGTTTGGGATGGTAGCTAGAAGCATGTAGATATGTTTGTCGGTCAGTTGGTTTACAGTATAGGGTGGTGCCTATACGACCATCCTGTATTTTTATAGTAGTGTCCAAAAAGTGTATTTCTTGCATAGATTGGTTCATTGTTAGGTTGATGGTGCGGTGAAAGTCATTGAATGTCTGGTGGAAGGTGTCCAGGGTCTGTTGTCCATGTGTCCAGATAATAAAAAATATCGTCAATGTATCACAGGTACAAGAGAGGTTTGAGTGGGTAGGAGTCTAGGAAACGATGTTCTAAATCTGCCATGAAGATGTTGGCATACTGTGGGGCCATGCGGGTGCCCATGGCTGTGCCGCTGATCTGGAGGAACAGGTCATCACCAAATTTGAAGTGGTTGTGGGTAAGGACAAAGTGGCAGAGTTTGGTAGCAAAGTCCGCTGTGATTTTATCTGAAATGGTGTTCCTTATGGCTTGTAAACCATCGTTGTGTGGGATGTTGGTATACAGAGATTCCACATCCATAGTGGCTAGTATAGTGTTGTTAGGAAGATTATTCAATGATTGTATTTTCCTCAGAAAATCTGTGGTGTCACGTACATAGCTGGGAGCACTGATAGCATATGGTTTCAGAACAGAGTCCATATAGCCAGAAACACCCACTGTAATAGTGTCAATACCTGAGATGATGGGGTGTCCATGTATTTCTAAATAATAATAAAGAAAACAAAAACAAAAATTTGTGCTTAATTGCTTGATTCGTTCGCATTCCTTTTATACTTGACTTCCCTCCCTTTCTTACTTGGGTCCTCAGTTTTACTTAGAATCATAGAATCATAGAGTTGGAAGAGACCACAAGGGCCATCCAGTCCAACCCCCTGCCAAGCAGGAAACACCATCAAAGCATTCCTGACAGATGGCTGTCAAGCCTCTGCTTAAAGACCTCCAAAGAGGGAGACTCCACCACACTCCTTGGTAGCAAATTCCACTGCCGAACAGCTCTTACTGTCAGGAAGTTCTTCCTAATGTTTAGGTGGAATCTTCTTTCTTGAAATTTGAATCCATTGCTCCGTGTCCGCTTCTCTGGAGCAGCAGAAAACAATCTTTCTCCCTCCTCCATATGACATCCTTTCATATATTTGAACATGGCTATCATATCACCCCTTAACCTTCTCTTCTCTTATTGAATGCCTCTCTTATGAGTGAGTTTTCCTGTTTTTCCACTATATTTTAGTATTTTTTTTCTTACAGAAGTTATTATAAACCAGTCAAAATTTCAATTTCCCCATATTGTTTGAATATGTTCCAATCTTTTTTTAAAAAATGTTTTGTTTGATCTCTTATCTGCCTGGTCAACTTGTCCATCTCCGCGCTCTCCTCTTTCGGGATTTCCAGCACCTGCCATCAGAAGGACTGCTCCCTCCCACTGGGGAGGCAGAGCAGAGCCATCCTGACCTCCTCCTCCTCCTCCTCCTCCTCCTCCTCCTCCTCCTCCTCCATGAATTTGTCCAATCCTCTTCTCAAGCCATCCAACTTGATGGCCAGCCTTGCCTCCTGTGGGGGCGAGTTCCATGGTTTAACTGTGCTCTGCCTTGGAGCAGGGAGAGAAGGGGAGGCGACCAGCATGGCCTCTTCCTCCTTGCCCAGGCTGGGGAGGCCTGCTGGGTATGTCTGGCTGCTCCTGAGGAGATGAGAGGGGTGGGTGGGGTCCTCTCTCCCCCCCCCCGCCTGCTCCATGCGCATTATTGCTCCGCCATCAATAATTCACAGGCTGCTGCTGCTGTGGCTCCACCAAGACTCTCTGGCTGCATCCATTAGAGGAGAGAGGAGAGATGTCAGGAACCCGAGAGCTGCATCCTGGAGGTGCTGCAGCGGAGGCTCCTGCGAAGCAGCTGACCCGCCGCTTCTCTCTCTCTCTCTCTCTCTCTCTCTCTCTCTCTCTCTCTCTCTCTCTCTCTCTCTCTCTCTCTCTCTCTCTCTCTCTCTCTCTCTGCAGCTTCTGCTCTCCTCCCTTCCACCCTCCCCATGTTGCCATGGGGGTTTCCTCTTCATTTGCCCCCCATCGCGCCAGCCTTGTGCGGCTTCTCTGGAAGCAGATGTGCTTGGAGCTTTGAGAGCCCGATAAAAAGGCAGAGCATCAAGAGGTGTTGGTGCAGGATGAAACATTGCTTACTTTTGCACCCGCAGGTGTTCATAAGGAGACCAAAGAGCCTGCCGGATCAGGCCAATGGCCCACCTTGCCCAGCATCCTGTTCTTGCAGGAGGTAGAGCGTAGCTTGTTCGCCTTAGAGAGCCCCCTCCTCCTCCTTGAATTTGTCCAATCTTCTTTTAAAGGCCTCCAAGCTGGTGTCCCCCGTGGGAGCAAGTGCCGCAATTGAATTCTGTGCTGCATGAAGAAGTCCTTCCCACGTTCAGCTTCATGGGAATGTCCAGGAGTTCTCAGTGTTAGGAGAGAGGGAGGAAATGTCCCTTTTCCCCACTCTTTGTGGATGGTGTCCTGCTGGAGATTCGGCTTGTACCAAGCTGCCCTTCAGGGCTTTCTGGAAAAGTTTCTTCTTCCCCTCTCTTCTGTCTTTCACCCCTCCCCAAAATGCCCCTGAATTGATAGGGGGCCCATCTTCAACCTCTGTGAGACTTGCCTTGGTCTCTGTTCACTGGATCCCCCCCATATAATTTAGATTAGGCCTGTGGGAATCTGCTCTGTGTCCAGCTCCCTGACAACGGCTCCCAAGGGTCATCTCTTCCAAGCACCTGCAATGCAGGAATCACAGCCATAAAATTATTTCCATCACTTGTTCCCTGCCATTGAGCTCTGGTATCTTCCTCTGGGCTTCTCCCCTTGGAGACTGGAGGCTGGGCTGGGCAGAGACCTTTCTTAGAGGGACAAACAAATGCAGACGTATCTTCTCGGTGAAGTTTGCACTTTGCCCGAGGTGAGCCTTAGAGGGAGAGGCCCTGCGCATTGATGGTGCGGCCTAAGAAATGATGGCAGTGCAGGGGTTAATCGAACATGGAGCAATTCAGGAGTTGATGGATGGCTTGCAACTTTTCTCCAGCCTTTCCAGGAAAGGTGGGGGTGGCATCTCTGAGCCACTTTGCTTCCAAGCTTGCATAGAACTTGCGTGCCTATCGATCTCTTCCATCTTTGGGTCTTGCTACTAAAGGATTCTCAAGGCAGCTCAGGATAAATGTCCATAAAATATTAACACTGGATAATTAAAACAATACATAAGCAGGAGGATAAATATACGTGGAGGTCCAGGGAGAAAGCCGCCCAGCGCCCTTCTGAAACAAAGATGTCTTTTCGGGAGACGGTGAAGGAATGATCTGCTCTTTCTCCTCTCTCACATACAAACCCCTCCAAGGAGAGACTCTGAGCAGCGATTCTCCTCAAGGACTCCACAGAGTAAAGGAGTCTGGCTTCACTGGGATGCAGAGGGTGCTTAAAAAAAACACCAAGGCTCTCTCCTCACTCCAGATCCCAGCGCTGGAAGACGGAGTCCTCTGTCAGGGATGCTTGAGTTGTGATTCCCACTTTGGAGGGGGTTAGACTAGATGACCCTTCCAACTCTACAGTGCTGTGATTCCCACAGTGCAGGGTTAAACCCTGGAATATGCTCCCAGGTGTATACAGATTCATGGAGGAGGAGGAGGAGGAGGAGGAGGAGGAGGAGGAGGAGGAGGAGGAGGAGGAGAGGGCTATCGGTGGTTACTATCCAGGAAGGCTCTGCTCTGCAGTTGGAGACAAGTCAATGGTTCTGAATACAGTGGTACCTTGAATTACTTCCAGAAGTCCGTTCCAAAACCAAAGCATTCCAAAACCAAGGCACACTTCTTTCCCATAGAAAGTAATGCAAAATGGATGAATCCATTCCAGACTTTTAAAAACAACCCCTAAAAGAGCAATTTAGCACCAATTTTACTATCTAATGAGACCATTGGTCCATAAGATGAAAGCAGTAAACAATGTACTGCAGTCACACAATCAATCCATCAGTAGCTGAACTGGGTTCCACACAGTCACGAGAACAAAACAAAAAAGAGCCACAAAAACAGAAATGCAAAATAAATAGCAAAAACAGACAGACCTTAGCATAACACTCAAAATGGAGCACATTCGGCTTCTGAAAAAAGTTCACAAAGTGAAACACTTACTTCTGGGTTTGCAGTTTTGGGGTTCCAAGTTGTTTGAGTACCAAGGCGTTTGAGAACCAAGGGACCACTGTACACCGCTTGGTGGAAGCCACAGGAGAGGAGAGGGATGCTCATGTGCTCGGATTCTGCTTGCTGGTTTCCCTTGGGGCATCTGGGTGGCTACTGTGAGCACAGGACCCTGTCCATTTTAATGAAGAAGACAGGCTATGCTGTGGTCACAGGCAGCTCACCCTCTCGGCCTCACCTGTCTTCTCCTTTGCCCCCCCTCCCGACTTGTGACTCTGGAAGGGCAGGCCAGGAGGGGGGGGGCTCCAAGCAAATGGGCTTCTGCCATCCTTTCAAGCTGTAGCAATGAGAGCAACTGGCTGCTCAACATTTTAATTAAGCTTACAAGGTGAAAATAAAAGGAAAACCTGAAAGGAGCAAGTAGCATCGAGGAGTTTTACAGCTCAATTCACGTCTTAGCTCACTGCGAGGGTGCTAAGGAGGGAGAGAGCCCAATGAAGCTGAATGCTGGAAGATTCAGGAGAGATAAAGGGAGTTCAACTGTGGAACTCCCTCCCACAGGAGGCAGGGAGGGCCACAAACCTGGATGGCTTTAAAAGAACTGTGGACAAATTCATGGAGGAGGAGGAGAGGGCTATCAATGGCCACCAGCCAGGATGTTCTGCTTTGGCTCCACAACTGGAGGCAGAAATGCTCTAAATACAAATTGCTGGAAGCCAAAGGAGGAGAGAGTTGCTTTGGGTTCAAGTCCTGCTTGTGGGTTTCCCCTTGAGACATCTGGCCGGCCACTGTAAGAAGAGGAGGCTGGACTAGGTGAGCCGTAGGCCTGATACTGCATGTCTGAGGTTTTGATCCCTGGCAAGAGGTTGGCCAGCCTCTTGTTCTTGGGACAAGCTCTTCCATTGTTGAGCATCTCAGATCGGGAGGAGTTGACACTTGCTTCCCTGTTGCAAGACCCACCAATTTGGGGTCAGGCCTGACCTTTGGAGCAATGGAGAGCAGGAGTCTACTCCCTCTTCAGCTCTTCCAGGGCAGCTGCCCAGTCCCCTTTTCATCTTCACCTGAATCATCACCATTGTTTATTTGTGTGCTGCCTTTCCATAGCCAAACCCTGCCCAAGGCGGCTTTCAAAATGGAAATAGTCATGGAACTGCAAAAATAGGACAAAAGTAGCCGTAAGCAATAACTAGAAGTGAATCAAAACAAACACAGCAAAATTGAAACACTCCCCACATAAGTCATAAAAGGATTATAAAAAATACAGGTGCAAAAAATAATAATACCAATAGCAGCAAAATTAGCATCTCCAGAGTTAAATGTTGACCCCAAGAAAAACCCCTAAACCCCACCCCACCCCAAGAGTCTGCAGGCATCCTGAAAAGAAGGTCTTTCAGGGCTCACAAGCAAGAAGGCCTTTCTCAAAGCCTCAGCTCCATCTGTCGGTCCATCCACCATCTGTCCGGGCCCCAGAGCCCTCCCTGGTCAGGTGCCTCAAGAGGCTCGCAAAGCAGGGAGCAGGTCTTGCAGGACTCGCACCAAGAACCTTCTCCGCTCTGGACCTCTCCGGCTCCTCCGACTCTTCTTCCCAGGACCTGCCTTCAAGGACCCTTGCCATTCCAGCCTCCGTCCTGGTCTACCTCCTCCTTATAATGTGGATTTCCGTGTGTCTCGGACTCCAGACCAGCCTGGTCAGCGTAGAAGACTCTGTGTGTCCGTCTGTTGGAGACTCTGTTCCCTTCGCACCCAAGCAGCCTTGGCTTGCCTTTGTCCTTTCAGCTGCCTCCTGGGGACCTGACGCTTCCTGCTTGCTGAGCTCTCAGCTTCTGCTTCCAGCGTTGGGGCCTTTTGCTCTTGGGACCGAGGTCCAGGGTTTATTTTAAAGGGAGGATGTCACCTCCCTGGTGCTGGCCCAGCCTGCCAGCCTGTCAACATCATTTTCCATCTCTGTCAAATCTGTAAGCGTTTCTGACTTTTTCCTGTCATCCGTTAACATTTTGCTGTTTCCCCCTAAGCATCAAACTTCACCTTCCCTTGACATCCTCCTCCTTACTCCACGCAGAGCTGGGGAAACCCACTTCTGTTGTTTTCTACGCCTCTGGCCAGTCTCAGCTCCTTCTGGGAGGACAGGGCTGCGGCTACTTATGGCTTCTCTGTGGGGAGTTCTGGTCGGTCCTGGTGAGAGCCTCCTGGTGGACATTGTAGTCATTCTAGGCTGCATCATCAGGAGGTTGGAATAGATAACCCTCAGGCTTCCTTCAAACAATACAATTCTATGATTCTAAGTCATGAGTAGGCAAACTAAGGCCCGGGGGGGGGGGCGGGTCTGGGCCAATCGCCTTCTAAATCCTGCCCACGGACAGTCCGGGAATCAGCGTGTTTTTACATGAGTAGAATGTGTGCTTTTATTTAAAATGCATCTCTGGGTTATTTGTGGGGCATAGGAATTCATTCATTATTTTTTCCCAAAATATAGTCTGGCCCCCCACAAGGTCTGAGGGACAGTGGCCTGGCCCCCTGATGAAAAAGTTTGCTGACCCCTGTTCTAAGTCTAGTGTCTTCAGACCATACATGGAATACAGTTTCCAGTTCCGGGCGCCACAATTTAAGAAGGTTATTGACAAGCCAGAATGTCTGCAGAGGAGGGCAACCAAGATTATCCAGGGTCTGGAAACTAAGCCTTATGAGGAACGGTTGAAGGAGCTGGGTATGTTTTGCCTGGAAAAGAGGAGACTGAGAGGAGAAATGAGAACCATCTTCAAATATCTCAAAGGCTGTCACATGGAAGAGGGACCAAGCTTGTTTTCTACTGCTCTGGGGGGGGGGGGAGGACTCGAGGCAATGGCTTCAAGTTCCAAGAAAGGAGATTCTGACTAAACATCAGGAAGAACTTTCTGACCATAGGAGCTGTTCCATAGTGGAATGGTTTCCCTCGGGAGGTTGTGGACTCTCCTTCCTTGGAAGTTTCTAAGCAGAGGCTGGATGTCCACCTCTCCTGGATGCTTTAGCTGCCTTGCAGGGGGTTGGACTGGATGACCCTTAGTGCCCATTCCAATTCTATGATCTATGATTCTGCACCTGACCCTTCACCTGCCAGTTGGATGCAAGTGCAGGAGAGCAGCGTTTCCTCCTCGGCTTGAGAGAGAAGGTTGTCGGCAAGGTGTGGATTTATGGGATGATCTGCTCCTGGCAGAGTTAATTTCCAGCAGATGCCAGGATAGCTGAAAGCCCCCATTACTACACTTCTCACCTGCAAAAGTTCAGTCATCTCTTTCAGGAGTTTCCTCCTTGTCTTCTGGCTGGCTGACAGGAGAATGCCAGGCCGCTCTGCTGTCCTCAGATGTCTCAACTTCTGCTAACTAACATGTTCTAATTGTTATCTTAAGTATTCCCCTCCTCCCTTTTGTACACCGCTTTGACCTTTCTAATAGGAAGCAATTAATGAGTTGTGCAAATAAACGAATAAAGCAACTAAACCGTTAGGTTTCAATTAGAAATGCAAACAATCTTGCAAAGGAGTTGAGCTGCTAGCAGGAAGCAGGAACCTCCTCAATGGGGAGGGGGGGAAAGCAGGCAACAGGTTTTCCTTGGTTATTTTCCTCTATGCCAGGGGTCCCCAGACTTACCCGGCTTTGGGCCGGTGCCCGCCACGCCGATCGTGCGGCGGGCCGGAGGGCGGGGGGTGCGCGCCCGTGCGCATGCGCACACACACTTACTGGCGCGGTGGCGCGCTTCCAGGTTGGAAAAATCGCCGAAAATCGTTTGTGTGCATGCATATGGGCCTCCCCCCCAACCCGGAAGTGCACCGGAAATGACCTCTTCTGGGTCGGGAGAGGCCCATACGCATGCGCACAAACGATTTTCAGCGCTTTTTCCTGATCTGGAAGTGCGCCGCCGCGCTGCGCGCCGTAAGAGCGGGCGGCGGGGGTCGTCATGGGCCGGATTGGGCGGCCAATTGGGCTGCATCTGGCCCGCGGGCCGTAGTTTGGGGACCCCTGCTCTATGCTAATCTGCCTCAAACAGAACTTGAAAGTGTTGTTATCACCTCATTGACTTGGCAGGCCAAGAAGTGTCTGTCAGATGGCTCCTGAATCTGCCCCTGCCCGCCTGCCATCCCTGCTCCTCCTCTAGCTTTCCAGAGTCATAGAAGTGCAGAGTTGGAAGAGACCCAAGGGGTCATTTAGCCCACCCCACCCCCTGCAATGCTGGAATCGCAGCCACATTGCAGGAGCCCAAAGTGGGGCTGGGGGGTCCTCTCTCTTTCCCCCTCTCCATTGCCCGGGATTCTGAGGAGCCTTCTGGGGAGCTCAGTGGATCTCCCTATGGATCCCATTCCTGGCTTCTCTTTCTATACTAGGCCACAGAACTTGTGGGGAAGCTTTTTTCCGCCTGGCTGAAGTTGGTGGGCCTAAAATTTACCTGCCTCTGTGGAGGCACCTACATCCAGTCCTGTTTAGGGAAGTTTTTAATGTTTGAAATTTTATTCTGTTTTTAGTGTTCTGTTGGGCGCTGAGAGTGGCTGGGGAAACCCAGCTAAATGGGTGGGGTATAAATAATGAAATTATTACAGTGGTACCTTGGTTCTCAAACTTAATCTGTTCCGGAAGTCCGTTCCAAAACCATAGCGTAATGCAAACCAAAGTAATGCAAAATGGATTAATCCGTTTCAGACTTTTAAAAACAACCCCTAAAACATCAATTTAACATGAATTTTACTACCTAACGAGACAATTGATCCATAAATGAAAGCAATGTACTGTACTATAAAATAAACAAGCGAGTATTGTAGATGATGAAAATTAAATTTTTATTTTCTTACTTGCTCTGATGATAGTCATTGTTTGGAAGGGGGACTTTTATCC
The DNA here is from genome assembly GCF_963506605.1 of Zootoca vivipara. Lineage (NCBI taxonomy): Eukaryota > Metazoa > Chordata > Lepidosauria > Squamata > Lacertidae > Zootoca > Zootoca vivipara. Next base: position 319,367 of record NC_083276.1, read on the forward strand.
ATTTCCGCAGTAACACCATCTGTCAATCAGCTGAACCGGGTTCCACACAGTCACAAAAACAAATTAACTGAAAAAGCCTCAAAAACAAAAATTCAAAATAAATAGCAAAACCAAAAGTGCCAAATACTGTGGTATCTTGGTTCTCGAACTTAATCCATTCCAGAAGTCTGTTTGACTTCCGAAATGTTCTAAAACCAGGACACAGCTTCTGATTGGTGCAGGCGCCCCGGAAACAATAGACGACAGCCACATCGGACGTTGGCTTCCGGAAAACGTTTGAAAACCAGAACACTTACTTCCAGGTTTTCGGTGTTTGGGAACCAAGGTGTTTGAGAACTAAGGTACCACTGTATTATTATTATTATTATTATTATTATTATTATTATTATTATTAATATTATCCATGGCCACCATCCCTGGGAGAGAAGCTCTGCCTCCACAGTCGGAGGCAGCAATGCTTCTGAATCCTAGGAGGGGCCAGGTCGTTTGTGCTTGGATCCTGCTTGCAAATTTCCCTCTGGGGCATCTTCTCTGCTGCTGTGAGCGGACTAGATAGGCCATTGCTTTAGCCTCTCGGCATTCAGAGGCAGCATCATGCACAAGCAGTCATAATAATAATAATAATAATAATAATAATAATAATAATAATAATTTACTATTTGTACCCCGCCCATCTGGCTGAGTCTCCCCAGCCACTCTGGGCAGCTCCCAATCAAATATTAAAACAATACAGCATTAAATATTAAAAAAAACTTCCCTCAACAGGGCTGCCTTCAGATGTCTTTTAAAAGTAGGAGAGCTGCTTATTTCCTTGACATCTGTTGGAAGTTACAGGTAGGTAGCCGTGTTGGTCTGGGTCGAAGTAAAATAAAAAAAATCCTTCAGTAGCACCTTAAAGACCAACTAAGTTTTTATTTTGGTATGAGCTTTCGTGTGCATGCACACTTCTTCAGATACAGTGAAATGGGAGTCCCCAGGCACTTATGTAGAGAAGGGGTGGGGAGGGGTGGGGATGGGGAGGGGGGATCACTCAGAAGGGTGGTGGAAGTGGGTGATTGACTGACTGATAGCTGTTGATGACCGAAAACGACTGCAAATGGTTTTGCATGAAAAAGCAAGGGTTGAGATGGCTGAAGATCGCTTATCATGTATAATGAGATAAGAATCCGATATCTCTGTTGGAAGGGCATTCCACAGGGCGGGTGCCACTACCGAGAAGGCCCTCTGAATGCACAAGATTCTTTCCTGCGCATTTCCTTGTGCCACTTGCCAGGCACGATGCTCCTGCGCTCGCCTTCCCTGACCCAGCCTGGCCTCCTTTCCCTGGCATGGAGGGCCTGTTTCTCTGGGGGGGGGGGCACTGAGGGGGACCCTCCCCATCTGCTGCCAGGAGGAAGAGCAAGCGCTCCTGTCCGGAATCTGCTTGCAAGGAGTTGTGTAGGGAACGGGAAAAGGTTAGTTAGCTGGACTTTATTTCCATGTCGCCTTTTGGCCAGAAAGGACTCCCAGGGCAACTCTCAAGGAGCAGAAGATAAATAAAACTGAAGCAATAAAATGCAGCTTATAGAAATCTGGGGCAAAATCCGAACATCTACTCCCCCCCCCCCCGAAAAATAAGGTCACTCTTCCCAAATGCACACAATACACTTCCTGAGGACAAAAGAATTTATGAATGTAAGAAGAGTTTGCTGGATCAGGCCAGTGGCCCATCTAGTCCAGCCTCCTGTTTCTGTTTCTGTGTCTGGAGCCTCGCTGCAAATGGCCCGCCTTCTCCAGGGTCAGAAAAATTGGGGGCCTTCTCCTCAAGGATGTGCTTAAACATCACCCTTGGAAGTCTGAATTAATGCAAAAGAATATTCTCTGTGGAAAGGCGTAAATGGTTTTATTCCAAAAATTTATGGTTCCTTCTCAGAACGACCTGCCTCCCTCATGTTCAAAGCTGCTGGGGAAGGGAACAAGTTTAATTGGTACATTTATAGTCCTGGACTGCCTGGCTCTCCACGAAGGAGCCCAACCACTTTCTTTCCAACGCAACGCATAAATTGGAGCAATATTGGATTCTGCAGAGAAGAGATTACCCTCTCAGCTGCCTATAAAAATGAATTTGTTTCTGTAAGCTTTTTCCCTTTGTCCAGTGGACACAGAGTCTCCTGGGCGTCCGCAATGGAGGCAGAAAAAGACAAATCATGCCATTGGTCGGCCCCTGGGCTCTCGACACCCTCTGGATGTGGGGCAGGGGCAGACTGTCCCCCATCAGGGCAGGCCATGGGGGTCCTTGTCTGGGGGCGGGAGGCCGAGCCCTCTGGACATGAAGGGAGTTGGCAGAGGGGCTGGAAGAGGTTGCAGACTGACATTCCATAAACCACAGAGAGCATTTTAATATGTTTTATATCCTGCCTTTCAACAAAGCAGTTTGCAAGGCGGCTAATGTTAAGTGCACAGAACCATGTGGGATGGAAATAATTAAACGGAGGCAGAAGAAAATCGGCAGCAAAGTAATCTTCAGCCGTCATAAAAAAAAGCACTATCTCCTTCCAATAAAACAGTTTTAAGTTGGAAGCAAAGCGAAGTTGGAGCCAAGGAAATTTATCTGGGGGGGGGAGGGCGATTGCACGGCCTGGATCTTCAGCTTGCCCGTGGTTTCAGACATGTGCTCCTAGGATTGCAGAGTTGGGAGGGACCTCAAGGGTCATCTAGTCCAACCCCCTGCAATGCGGGACTCAAAGCTGATTACCGTCTGCGAATGGTTGAGAGGGAGCCAGGAGCTGCTGGGTTATTTGTGGGGCATAGGAATTCGTTCATATTTCCCTCCCCAAAATATAGTCCGGCCTCCTGCTGAAAAAGTTTGCTGACCCCTGACATATTAGCTGTATTTCTGCCCCAGTGGGGGTGGAAACTTGCAAAATCGCCAGTTTCATAAAGCAACAGGTTACCATAACTTCTCTATTAGAAGCGCACTCAAGGATTTCCAAGAGTACACACGATCACATTTATTGTGGCCCTTTGGGCCACCACCACAATATTTCTTCAGCTGCGACTGGTTTCCTGCTAAACTCCTGCAACTTTCCTGCTGCAAATGCTCCAGTTCTTTTGGTGACGTTGGTTGTCCTGCTTTTAATGTGCTACAGCACAAGAGCACCTATGCATAACACTCGGATTCCTTGTGATGGAGCCATCCCCACTTTCCCATTGCTGGAGACCTCAGGAGGGGAGAGGGCTCTTGTGTTCGAATCCTGATTGCTGGTTTCCCGTAATGGGCATCTGGTAGACCTCTGTGAGGACAGGCTGCTGCTGGGCTGGATGGGCCCCTTTGGCCTGATCCTGCAGAGCTGTGCTTACTGTTGTGTCTTTGTGCATGGATCTAAGCAATTGCTTAGAACAGGAATCACAGCCAGAACATGTCCTCCTTTTCAAGGGTAAAATTTCTCTGCCTGGGTGGATTTTTTAAATTTACCAAAATGTCTATGGCTTTACTTTCTGCAGGAGACATAGATGTAACTGGCAGTTGAAGACTTGCTCTCCTCTCCTCTTCTCCTGCCCCCTCAGCAATATACCCCTCAGCTTCTATAGCCTACCTATAGTAGGAGGTTTAAAATGAGAGTTGTCATAGCGTCGTCTTTTTTTGCTCTTCAGAATATGGCAACCCAAGTTCTGATCTTATTTTTTGAAAGTTTTAAAGAGGTGTGTGTGTTTTTTAAAAATACTAATAATGTTATTGTCGTATTCAGCTTGTAAACCAATTTGAGGTTGTTGGAGTGTTTTTTTTGCAATCAAGTGGTGTATACATTTTATGAAATAATAAATACAGAAATAGCTGTTCCATAGTGGAAGAGACCCCCTTGAACTCTCCTTTGCCAGAGGTTTTTATGCAGAGCTCGGACAGCCACCTGATATGGATTCTTTAGCTGTGTTCAGGGGGGAGGTCCAGATGGCCTTGGGGTTCCCTTCCAACAATTCTACACTTCTATGAAACGAATTGCGCCGGCGTGGCTGTGTGTGGGACTCGAACCTGGTGCTCCCCATGTAACTCCTCTTCCCTCTCTCTCCTCTCTCTCTCTCTCTCTCTCAGCATCCTGACCCCGCTCTACAATGGAAAAACTGCTTCTGTATCTGCTCTTCATTGGCATAGCGGCGAAGGCCCAGATCTGTCCCAAGCGCTGCGTCTGCCAGATCCTGTCTCCCAACCTCGCCACCCTTTGCGCCAAGAAGGGCCTCCTGTTTGTGCCCCCCAACATCGACCGGAGGACCGTGGAGCTGCGGCTGGCCGACAACTTTGTCACCAGCATCAAGCGCAAGGATTTTGCCAACATGACCAGCCTGGTGGACCTGACCCTCTCGCGGAACACCATCAGCTTTGTCACCCCGCACGCCTTTGCCGACCTGCGCAACCTCAGGGCCCTGCACCTGAACAGCAACCGGCTGACCAAGATCACCCACGACATGCTGAGCGGCCTCCTCAACCTGCACCACCTGATCCTCAACAACAACCAGCTGACGCTGATCTCCGCCACGGCCTTTGACGACGTCCTGGCGCTTGAGGAGCTGGACCTGTCCTACAACAACCTGGAGACCATCCCCTGGGACGCCGTGGAGAAGATGGTCAGCTTGCACACCCTCAGCCTGGACCACAACATGATCGACAGCATCCCCAAGGGGACCTTCTCCCACCTCCACAAGATGACCCGCCTGGACGTCACCTCCAACAAGCTGCACAAGCTGCCCCCCGACCCCCTCTTCCAGAGGGCCCAGGTCTTGGCCACCTCAGGGATCATCAGCCCCTCCACCTTCGCCCTCAGCTTTGGCGGGAACCCCTTGCACTGCAACTGCGAGCTGCTGTGGCTGCGGCGCCTCTCCAGGGAGGACGACCTGGAGACGTGCGCCACCCCGCCGCTCCTCTCGGGCCGCTATTTCTGGTCGGTCCCCGAGGAGGAGTTTCTGTGCGAGCCGCCCCTCATCACGAGGCACACCCACGAGCTGAGGGTGCTGGAGGGCCAGAGGGCCATCCTGAGGTGCAAGGCCCGCGGGGACCCCGAGCCGGCCATCCACTGGATCTCGCCCGAGGGCAAGCTGATCTCCAACGCCACGCGCTCGCTGGTCTACGACAACGGGACCCTCGACATCCACATCACCACCATGAAGGATACGGGCTCCTTCACCTGCATCGCCTCCAACCCGGCCGGGGAGGCCACGCAGTCGGTGGACCTGCACATCATCAAGCTGCCCCACATCGTCAACAGCACCAACCACATCCACGAGCCGGACCCCGGCTCCTCAGACATCTCCACCTCCACCAAGTCCGGCTCCAACGCCAGCAGCAGCAGCAGCAGCAGCAGCAATGGGGAGACCAAGGTCAGCCCCGACAAGAAGGTGGTGGTGGCCGAGGCCACATCCTCTACCGCCCTGCTCAAGTTCAACTTCCAAAGGAATATCCCTGGAATACGCATGTTCCAAATCCAGTACAATGGGACGTACGATGACTCGCTTGTTTACAGGTAAGGAGCCCCGGACCAGTTTGGTCCATCGCCTGCTCCCTTTGCTGGGGGGAACCTTTCCCTTTCACCTCTTCTCGGCTCTTGGGGGGTTAGGTGGACTCAGCAGGAGATAGGGAGAAACCCTCTTCATTCAGGTCTTGCCAGCGCCGAATTCAGGACAGTGTGGGGCTGGACAAAGGAGGGATGGTGGAGATGGCCTCCCCCTCCTGAATCTTCCAGAGAAGAGGAAGACAGTATAGATTTAGAGCAGTGGTTTGAGGAAGGACATGGCTCAGAGGTAGATGAAGAGCTGAGTTAGGAAATAACAGCAGAGGAAGGGAGGGGAGCAGAGCCGGAGCAGCTGGATGACACATTATCACTAGATAGCATTCCAGACCCCCTTCTCCCGGAAGATCAAAGGCTCCTAAGCAAATGGCCTAAAGCGGCAACTGTAAAATGGGTGGTGCTGTTGGCGATTGAGGAGAGAAGGGGGATGGAGATTATTCAGAGCAATGCCATCATTTCTAAGCCTCCCTCTGTGAATATTGAATAAAAGACATTGGTAAGAGCTTCCTTGCCTTATCTATTCCTGACAGCCTGCTGTGGGGGATCAGATTCCTTGACACCTGACAGCGGGTGGCTTCCCTGCACAGGGCACTGAGCCAAGGGAGCACAAAATCGAGAAGATCCGTAACTGAGATGATCTATTGGTGGAGGGGGGCAAATTTTGGCCTCACACAGGGAGCCATATTACAAAAGATTACCAAATCCAGCAGCATAGCTAGCCACTCGGGGGCCCTGTGCCCGGGGTGGGGTGAGCAAGGGCAGGGAGTCTGTCCCCTGCCTCCCCCTAGAGCATAGCTGCCAAGTCTCCCATTTTCTCCGGGAAACCCCCGTTTTTCCAGCTGTCCCCAGCCGAAAAAATGGATTTTTTTTTGTTTTACCCCGGTTTATTCTGGCGCGGCGGCCATTTTGGAACTGTGCTGCAGCCATTTTGGAACTGGGCAGAGCAGCATCAAAAGTGGCTTCTGAGCATGCTCCGCCCAGTTCCAAAATGGCAGCCGCGCTACTTCTGGTATGCTAATTTCGGTCCGCTCCCTTATTTTTCAGAGAGGAACTTGGCAGGTATGCTGTAGAGTGGCTGAGAGTGTGTGACGGGCAGACACAAGCCTCATGGTGCCGTTTTGGGCAGCGTGGAGCCTGCAGACACCCAAGCCACTCCATCACTCCCAGGAGAGATGTGGGACCCAGTGACCCACCCCCCCAGCTACAAAGTCTGCCCCTGGTCTTGCAAGACTTCTCCCCCCAGGCCTTTGGGAACAGACTGCCTTTACCCAAAAGGCTGGTGCCATGTCAGTTTAATTGCAATTACTGGTATGGCTTCCATCGATGTTATCTATGTGCTTAGTTTTAACGCTAGCAGCGTTTAATTGTTTTTCAAGGATTGCTTTCCACCTCATGCTTTTAGAAGTCTTTCTTTTTATCTGTACGCCACCTGAAAACGTCAAAATGCAGAGCATTGGAAGTGCAAATATACAAAATGCAGTTTATGGAAGTCGATTAAAAAATGACAGAAATCAGCAATTTCTTCTTCTTCTGTGGCGATCACTCGTATCGGAGTAAGATTGTCTTCCATAAACATAGTTTTAACAATAGGTCCATAAGTGACCGTGGAGGCCAATTCTGGATCCACACATCCTTCCACAATGGGGACATTGGTTTCCAGGTGGGAGTTGATCACGGTGTGGATTTGCCAAGTGTGCCTTTCCCTTAGCATGTTTCTCCCTTGCGTCCTGAGTTCGAGTGTCTTCAAAGCCCAGGACACCTTTGATGAAGGCTGTTCTCCAACTGGAGCGCTCGCAGGCCAGGGTTTCCCAGTTTTCAGTGTTTATACTACATTTTAAAAGATTTGCCTTGAGACAGTCTTTAAACCTCTTTTGTTGACCACCAGCATTACGCTTTCCATTTTAAGATCGTAATAGAGTAGTTGCTTTGGAAGACGATCATCAGGCATCCGCACAACAATGTCCAGCAGCACCTTAGAGACCAACTAAGTTTGTTCTGGGTCTAAGCTTTTGTGTGCATGCACACTTCTTCAGATACTCTGAAATAGAAGTCACCAGACCCTTATATATAGTGAGAGGATGGGGTGGGGTTTTTCTCAGGAGGGTAGTGGGAGATGGGTGCTTGACTCAATGGGTATGGTAAACCTGTTGACAACTGTTAACGACTGCAAATAGTCCTACAGGAAAAAGCAAGGAATAGTATGCAGATGGTTAGCATATGTAATGAGACAGGAATCCAATATCTCTGTTAAGACCAGGTCTCTCCATAGTTTTCAGTTTAGTGATAAGTTGTAATTCAGCAACTTCTCTTTCAAGTCTATTTCTGAAATCTTTTGTAATAAGACAGCTGCTTTGAGACCTTGTATAGAATGTCCTGGGAGATTGAAGTGTTCTCCTACTGGTTTCTCTGTCTTGTGGTTCCTGATGTCAGATTTATGTCCATTTATCCTTTGGCATAGTAGGGTTTGGCCTGTTTGTCCAATATACAGTGGTGCCTCGACTTACGAATTTAATCCGTTCCGAAGGCACCTTCGTAGGTCGAAAAATTCGTAAGTCCAAAAGCGCCATTGGAAATGCGATTTCCCATAGGAATGCATTGGAAACGGAAAAATTTGTAAGTCGTAGCAACCCCATCTAAACCCCCCCCCTATCTAAAACCGCCACGGTTTTCCGTTCAGATGTTGAGAAATTCGTAAGCGTGCGGCCATTTGCCCCATTCGTAAGTCAAAAAATTCGGTTGTCGAGTCGTTCGTAAGTCGATGTACCACTGTAGAGAGCTGAAGGGCACTGTTGGCATTTGATGGCATACACAATGTTAGAAGATGAGCAATTAAATAGCCCTGAGATGGTATGTTTGACGTTGTTGGGGCCAGTAATGGTGTTGTCCGGGTGTATGTGGCAGCAAAGTTGGCATCTGGGTTTATTGCAGGCTCTGGTACCAGTGTCCATGTTAAGTCTGCTTGCTGTATTATTGTGGGTGAGGAGTTGTTTAAGATTGGGTGGCTGTCTGTAGGCAATGAAAGGTCTTCCTCCCAGAGCTTGAGAAAGAGAGCTGTCATTGTCTAGGAGAGGTTGTAGATCTCTGATGATGCGCTGTACTGTTTTAGCTTGGGGGCTGTATGTGATGTTCTGCTATTTTCTTTTTTGGGTCTGTCTTGCAGCAGGTTCTCTCTGGGGATCAGCCTCCTGGAAGTCTCCGCTGCTGGTGTAAGTCTTGGTGCATTTCAGGAAGTTGGGGGGTCTAGGAAAGTGCGGTGAAAGAGTAGCCAAAAATGTTCAGTGTTCTCAGGCCAGTTCTCTGGGACTCTCTGCCACTGGAGACTCAGTAGGGACCTTCTGTGCCAACTTCTAAAAGCCTGCTGAAAACCTTCTTATTCTATTCCTCTAGGTCTCTGCAGGCCATTAAAACTGCAACCTTCCACAATATTTTGTTGATGTCTGACATTTTGTTTTATTTTGTTGCGGTTTTTATGGGATGGTTTTATTGGTGTAAACCACTTTGATATTTTGTATGACACAGCAGTAGAAATATTCTTCATAAATAAGATGTCTGATGATGGGAAATGTAGTCCATTTCACTTTTTATTTGCAGGCTGCCTTTTCTGTATCTCTGCCCGCGAGATGCTTGCAAGCAGCAGGAGAAAAATTAATACACAGCAAAGATCAGACATCTCAAAGCAATCTGATCCAATGCAGATAAGAATAGGACCTTCACATAAACAACTTATATCAAATAAAGAAATGGCCAATAATACATTTAGAATATAATAGCACCCAATAATGAAATAGAAATTAACCCTCAACAATTGCAATAATAATAATAATAATAATAATAATAATAATAATAATAATAATAATAATTTATTATTTATACCCCGCCCATCTGGCCGGGTTCCCCCAGCCACTCTGGGCGGCTTCCAACAAAACAGAAATTCTAAAATACAGAAATCCAATAAATCATTAAAGGTAAAGGGGCCCCTGACCATCAGGTCCAGTCATGTCCGACTCTGGGGTTGCGGCGCTCATCTCGCTCTATAGGCTTAGGGAGCCAGCGTTTGTCCGCAGACAGCTTCCGGGTCATGTGGCCAGCATGACAAAACTGCTTCTGGCGAACCAGAGCAGCGCACGGAAATGCCGTTTACCTTCCCGCCGGAGCGGTCCCTATTTATCTACTTGCACTTTGATGTGCTTTTGAACTGCTAGGTGGGCAGGAGCTGGGACAGAGCAACAGGAGCTCACCCCATTGCAGGGATTCAAACCGCCGACCTTCTGATCAGCAAGCCCTAGGCTCTGTGTTTTAACCCACAGTGCCACCTGGGTCCCTTCACATAAACAACTTATGTCAAATAAAGAAATCGCCAATAATGCATTTAGAATATAATAGCACCCAATAATGAAATAGAAATTCACCCTCAACAATTGCAATAAATCATTACTAGGTTGTAATCAATAAAAATAGCAGTGAGTCAGAATGCATAAAATGCCATAATAATAATAATAATAATAATAATAATAATAATAATAATAATTATTATTATTTATACCCCACCCATCTGGCTGAGTCTCCCCAGCCACTCTGGGCGGCTCCCAATTGAATATTAAAACAATACAGAATTAAATATTAAAAGCTTCCCTAAACAGGGCTGCCTTCAGATGTCCTTTAAAATTAGGATAGCTGCTTATTTCCTTGACATCTGATGGAAGGGCGTTCCATGGGGCGGGTGCTGCTACCGAGAAGGCCCTCTGTCTGGTTCCCTGTAACTTCACTTCTCGCAATGAGGGAACCGCCAGAAGGCCCTCGGCGCTGGATCTCAGTGTCCGGGGTGAGCAGTGGAGGTGGAGATGCTCCTTCAGGTATACAGGACCAAGGCCATTTAGGACTTTAAAGGTCAACACCAACACTTTGAATTGTGCTCAGAAACGTACTGGGAGCCAGTGTAGATCTCTCGGGACTGGTGTTATGTGGTCTCGGTGGCCGCTCCCAGTCACCAGTCTATCTGCCGCATTCTGGATTAGTTGCAGTTTCTGGGTCACCTTCAAAGGTAGCTCCACGTAGAGCGCATTGCAGTAGTCCAAGCGGGAGATAACTAGAGCATGCACCACTCTGGTGAGACAGTCTGCAGGCAGGTAGGGTCTCAGCCTGCGTACCAGATGGAGCTAATAAACAGCTGCCCTGGACATAGAATTGACCTGCGCCTCCATGGACAGCTGTGAGTCCAAAATGACTCCCAGGCTGTGCACCTGGTCCTTCAGGGGCACAGTTACCCCTTTCAGGACCAGGGAGTCCTCCACACCTGCCCGCCTCCTGTCCCCCACAAACAGTACTTCTGTCTACAATACACAAAAAATGTAAAAGGACTGAATTGAGTAACAAAGTCAAATAATATATAGATATATATAAACCCCACCAACATCTGGCAGACCAGATGTTCTCCAGACCTCCTTGAAATGTGTTGGAACCAAAGTGTGGTCTCAAAGAGGGGAATGGCTATTTGTACGTTGCCTTGAGTCCCATCAGGGCAAAAGGCTGAGTCTGAATAAATATGTAATGTACAAAAAACAGAGAGGTGAGGGTTGAGGGAGTCAGGTAAACTTCTAGATTTGCTTTGAATTAATTGTGCATAGGTTTCTTTGCCAGAATGAGCCTGTCGCCAAAGCGGCTGGCGATAACCATTCAAAACATCCCAGTGCAGAGCGTTGGAAGTGGAAAAATAGGAAGTGCAGAGGAGGTCAGTAAATTCAGGAATGACAGAAATCAGGAACACTCCCATGGTTAGATTCTGATGAAACATTAGGAGGACCTTTCCGACAGTGAGAGCCAGGGCCGGATTTAGGTTTGATGAGGCCCTCAGCTCCTGCAGGTAATGGGGCCCGTGTTATGTCCAGCTGTCTTTTGTGAACAGCAAATTGTCGCTGGTTTTTGTGTTGAATATATGCTATATAGCCGACATGTCCACCAGGTAGATCACTGGACGTCTGTGGTAGATCACTTGTAGATCACTGGCTCCCCCCAAAGAAGCTCACCAACCTAAAAAAAACAGGGCTTTCCTCCTCCCTAAGAAAAAGCTCAACAATTTTGACCTGAACCCCCGAAAAGGGGCTAGATCACTGCCGGTTTTTAACTTTGTGAGTAGATCCCAGCCTCTTGGGAGTTGGCCACCCCTGCTATATGGTAATAGATGGACCTAATAGGTATCTAAAGCCATTTGCACATGCAGAATGTAGGCACCCTCTATATAGAAAGGCACAAACTAGTGATATTTTATGGAGCAGGCGAGCAGGCGGAGCTCATTTCTTACTTCATAGGAGCCTACACAACACAAAACACTGTTGCTCTAGGTAGGTTTTATTTTATTTGGTTTTTATATTATATTTTGGATCTTATATTTTATCTTATTTTTTATCTTATATTTTAGTTTATATTTTGTTTGATGGCAGGATGGATTCCCTTGGGAGGTGGCGGACTCACTTTCCTTGGAGGTTTTCAAACACAGCCGCCTGTCAGGGAACCTTGAGCTGTGATTCCTGCATTGCAGGGGGCTGGACTAGAGGACCCTTGGGGGTACCTTCCAATTCTGCAGCTCTTTGATTCTCTACAAGCACCAACTGGCTCCAGGCAGGAGGAAAGCAAAGCCTTTTTGCAGCCATCAGGTTTGATTTGTGCTTTATTTTTGGCTCATCCCCGCTGACCTTTAATCCGTCAAGGTAATCTGATTAGCGGAAGGATTGGAAAGTTAGCCCTACTCAGGAGACACTAACACCCTCTGTTTGGGGGAGGGAACGACAGGGGAAAAGGATATCCATGAATTATTTTTATTTATATATATCCATGGATGAATGACGGGAAGAGCGTGTGGACAAGGTGTTGGATTTGCTAAGGGGATTTGCTTTGAAGCTTCCTAATGGAGCAGTCACACCTTTCCAAACCGATTTGTCATAAATTATTCCCTTTTTCTCCCCCACTTTCCCAAGCCACGTCCTTGGGGAGGGAGCGGGATCCTGCAGATCAAAGCCACCCAGAAGCCTCCCCCCCCCCGACTCTCCCAGGACACCGGCAAGTTTCCTTGCAGTTTCTGCATCGGGCGAGAGAGCGTTTGCCGGGGACTCCCCTTGGGGGCTGTGGGGAGGGCTGGGTGTCTGTGGTTGTGGGGCTGCTCCCAGGGACTAGAACAGGCATCCCCAAACTGCGACCCCCCAGATGTTTTGGACTACAATTCTCATCATCCCTGACCACTGGTCCTCTTAGTTAGGGATCATGGGAGTTGTAGGCCAAAACATCTGGAGGGCCGCAGTTTGGGGATGCCTGGACTAGAAGCCTGAGGAGGAGAGGAGGCAGAAGGACAGAGCCTGTCCCGAGAGAGGATGCTCAGCCAGGGCGGTCCTGAGTCTTTGGAGACGTCTCAGGTTGTGTCTGGGCCCCTTGGACTGCTTGCCCCCGAGTCCGGGCCAATCGAGGCCAACTTGCGGTGGGCAGCTGCAGGGCCGTCTTGAGCATGCCTGGCGCCCTGGCGCAACGGATCCCTCCGGCGCCCCCCCCGCCCCGTTTCCCAGCCTGGCCATAGGGCCGGCCCTGGGCCAGGGGGCGCTGCCTGCCCCCGTTGTGATGCCCCTGCGCGGCGGAGGCGGCCCCAGGCCCGCACGCCTCTGGGGAGCGGCCTGAACAGCTGAGAGGTGGGTCTATGGCTGCATCAGGCGTCCGGCGCACCTGGGGTGGCCTCAGGCGGCCTCCACCGCACCTTGCAGTGGGTGCAGCGGCGCCCCTGGTAGCCTGGCGCCCTGCGCCACCGTACCCGGGCCTAGAGACGGCCCTGGGCAGCTGGCTGGCTCACCTCTCCACTTTGTTTTCTCGTTTTCCCTATATTTACAACCCACCCTATTTTTATGACTGTGGTTTATGACGTTGCTTTCTGGCTGCCGTCTTCCCTGAGACCTTCGGATGAAGGGAGCGTCATAAATAACATGATTTGCTTCTTTCTCCGGCCTTAGGAAGCCAGCAAGTGGCCTCGATACCTAGTTGGCCCTGCTGGTCCAGCTTGCTCTGTATTGCCTGCAGAGACTGGCACACAATTTCCAGGGGTTCAGGCAGGGAGATGCTCTAACCACTGAGCTACAACCCCACAGTACAGTAGTCCTAAGCTCACGGTTCCACATTTTCACAGCAGTTTGCCACCATTATTGTTGCCGTTACCCCACTAGCCTTTTAGTGTGATTTCCTCCAAATGGACAAACCTGTTTGCAATTTTGCTTGATAAAGACATTTTTTGTGAAACAACTTTCCATAATGAGTCTTTAGTTACAGGTAGGTAGCCGTGTTGGTCTGAGTTGAAACAAAATAAAAAAATTCCTTCAGTAGCACCTTAAAGACCAACTAAGTTTTTATTTTGGTATGAGCTTTCGTGTGCATGCACACTTCGTCAGATACACTGAAACAGAATCCACCAGACCCTTATGTATATTCAGAGGGTGGGGGTGGGGGTGATGGGAATGGGTGATGGGCTGATAGGAGTGGTAAACCTGTTGATGACTGTTAACGACTGTTAATGACTGCAATTGGTCTTGCGGGGGGGGGGGGGAAGCAAGGTGCAACAACATTCAACATACCATCTCAGGACTATTTAATTGCTCGTCTTCTAACATTGTGTATGCCATCAAATGCCAACGGTGCCCTTCAGCTCTCTATATTGGACAAACAGGCCAAACCCTACGCCAAAGGATAAATGGACATAAATCTGACATCAGGAACCACAAGACAGAGAAACCAGTAGGAGAACACTTCAATCTCCCAGGACATTCTATACAAGATCTCAAAGCAGCTGTTTTCTTGCAGAAAAAATTCAGAAACAGACTGGAAAGAGAAGTTGCTGAATTGCAACTCATTAGCAAGCTTAAAACCATGGAGCCACCTGGAATGAACAGAGACATAGGATTCTTATCTCATTATACATGATCAAGCTTTCCTTAGCACCTCAGCCCTTGCTTCCCCCCCCCCCGCAAGACCAATTGCAGTCATTAACAGTCATTAACAGTCATCAACAGGTTTACCACTCCTATCAGCCCATCACCCATTCCCATCACCCCCACCCTCTGAATATACATAAGGGTCTGGTGGATTCTGTTTCAGTGTATCTGACGAAGTGTGCATGCACATGAAAGCTCATACCAAAATAAAAACTTAGTTGGTCTTTAAGACGAGTCTTTGTTTGCTGTTTTCCTCCATTCCTGCCTTTACGTGAGCATTTGCCCTTGCAAGTGCCACTTTGGAGAACCGCATTGCAAAATCTGGAGAAGTGCGGGTTTCTGAAGGGTGGCCGTGTGTTTCAGTTCACATGCCATTCTGGAAAAGCCAAATTTGGGTCTCTTCTCCATTCTTATCTGTGAAAAGAGGACCTTGCAGGACTGTTGTGGGGATTAAACAAGGAGGGGGTGAGAACCATCTAAGGCGCCTCGAGCTCCTTGGGGAGAAAAGCTGGGATATAAATGCAGGAAATAAACAAGAAGACTTGAGAGCAAGGAGCAGGCCCCTCCCCTACCAGAAGTGGACACGGGGGTCTGATTCCTTTACCCACCCCTCTGTGTGTTGGGGAGCTTGTCTTTTTGCCATGGGGTATTTGCAACAAAGCCACCTTCTCCTCTGGCTTCTGCACTACTGAGAAAGAGGCGGCTGGGTGCCCTAAATGATCTCGGCCCAGTATACCTGAAGGAGCGTCTCCACCCCCGTCTCTCAACCTGGACGCCGAGGTCCCTCTCCCGAGGGTCTTCTGGTGGTTTCCTCACTGCGAGAAGTGAAGTTATAGGGAACCAGGCAGAGGGCCTTCGTGGTGGTGATGCCCGCTCTGTGGAACGCCCTCCCTTCAGATGTCAAGGAACTAAACAACTCTCTGACTTTTAGAAGACATCTGAAGAGAAGTTTTCAATGTTTGATGAGAGCCAGTGTGGTATAGTGGTGAAGAGAGGTAGACTTGTAATCTGGGGAACCGGGTTCGCGTCTCCGCTCCTCCACATGCAGCTGCTGGGTGACCTTGGGCTAGTCACACTTCTCTGAAGTCTCTCAGCCCCACTCACCTCACAGAGTGTTTGTTGTGGGGAAGGAAGGGAAAGGAGAATGTTAGCCGCTTTGAGACTCCTTCGGGTAGTGATAAAGCGGGATATCAAATCCAAACTCTTCTTATTGTATTTTTAATATTTTGTTGGGAGCTGCCCAGGGTGGCTGAGGAAACCCAGTCAGATGGGCACTGTATAATTATTATTATTATTATTATTATTATTATTATTATTATTATTATTATTATGCACCCCCCCTTGCCCCACAAGGCTTCTCTTCAGGCCTCCCAACCTGTTTCAGGTGGGAGGCAGAAAGAGGGCTCATCTTTTGCCAGGGACAAGCATCACGGAGCCTCCAAACCACCGTTTGTCCTGAGTGGCAGCTGAGGAGGAGCATCTTTTGGCAGCGGCTGGAGAGCGGGCGAGGAGAGGCTGCGGCCGGCAAGGCCCAGACCCACGTGACCCTCTGGCTCTGGGGTGCAGGCAGGGGGCAGAGCCACCCTGGGCAGCAAGAAAGGGGGAGCAGAGCGGAGTGGGTGGAATCTTGTTTTTTTGGGGGGGAAGTATGCATTGTGCGTCTGCATCTAATCTTGCCCCTCTCTAAAATGGATATATTGGTGTGTGTGTGTTTCTTTTTGTAAATCTACCAAAGAATGCAATAAAACAAAATCGGGATTCAGGGCTTTCCGTTGGTGGAGTGATGGCGGGGGATACAGGCAAAAAAGAGGGGGTCGAGGAGGGTCAGTTGTAGGGAAGTGAGCAATGTCCCTATTTTCATCTGAGGAGCGTGGGTGGGTATGCTGGAGGTGCAACGGCTTCCGTTCAAAAAGAGAACAAATCCCATGTTATGCAGGGAGCAGGGGGGGCAACAGCTCCTGCCCTCTTCCTGACTTTGGTGCTTTGAGTTTGGGGGTGCCCTGTCCCCTGGCGCTGCTTCTGAGTCTTCCTTCTCCGTTGTTTGACTCTCCTTGGCACAGCGAGAAGCGTTGGCTTCTTTCCTTTGTCTTCTTAAATAACGTTCGTTGAATTGTTTCTGCAAAGGTTATACAAAATTCTGCAAAACAGGGCAGGATCAGGCAGGATCGGCTGACAATTCGCAGAGTCCCCATGCAACCACCGGCCATAGCTGCCAAGTTTTCCCTTTTCTCGCGAGGAAGCCTATTCAGCATAAGGGACAATCCCTTTAAAAAAGGGATAACTTGGCAGCTATGCCACCGGCTGCTCGGTTTTATATTGCTGTAAACTGCTCTGCTACGATTTTTTACGATGCAGGGGTATATACATATTTTTAATAACTAAATAAATAGAAGGACAGATTGCTGTGGAACAAGGACAGATGAGAAACAAAAGGAAAGTAAAGAAAGCACAGGTGTGTGGATGCATCAAACGCAGCAACTGGAACTATTTCTGGCATAGACATTGCGGTTAGACAAGACAGGGTTGCAAAACGTGGGCCCTGTTATGGCTGGCCAGGGAAAGGAATTGAAAGTATTTGCAGGCCTGAGTCACTGCACTGGCCTTATTCGCTCGTGCACTGAGGGGGCTCCCAGCTCATGCTCCTCCTTGGTCGGCAAATGAAATAAAATCAAGCCAAACAGGTATGAAATTGCTGACCCCGTGTGCAGCAGCCATGGAAAAGGCAAATTCCACGATAGGAATAATTAGGAAAGAAATGGGAAGCAAAACTGCCAACATCATAATGCCTTTGGCCAGATCTATGGCGCAACTGCATCTGGAGTCCTGCATGCAGTTCTGGGTGCCTCACGTCAAAAAGGATGAAAATGAAAGGGATGAGAAAAGCCCCCCCCCCCCCGAAATGATTGAGGGGCTGGAGCAGGTTCTCTACGAAGAAAGGTTGAAGTGTTCGGGACTTTTTAGTTTTGAGGAAACACTAGACCTCATGGACATCCAATGAATGAATGTGGGGAGATTCGATCCTCCTTCATGCAGTGCATAGTTAACTTACGGAACTCACTGCCACAGGAGGGAGGGAGCAACGGCCACCAACAGGGCCATCTTTAGCATATGCGCCGCCAGGGGTGCAAAGATCCGCCTAGTGCCTCCAAATTTAGTTTAGCTGCCCCCAAGTTTTTAAGGGGGGGCACTCAAAGTTGTTGAGCTTTTGGGGGGGAGGAAAATCGCACACCTGTAACAATGACTAAGTTTGTCACTGGTATGAGCTTTTTCTTCAGATACACAGTTGTCCACAGGTTTGCCTCACCTATCAGCCAATCCCCCATTCCCACCACCCTTCTAAGTAATACCCCTCCCCACCCTCTGACTATACATAAGGGTCTGGTGACTTCTGTTTCAGTGTATCTGAAGAAGTGCGCATGCACACAAAAGTTCATACCAATGACAAACTTAGTTACTGGAAGGAATTTTTTTATTTTGTTTTGACTACGGCAGACCAACACACAGCTACCTACCTGTAACATTTTGGCAAGTTTACTTGGTGTTAAAAACCACCTATATAGATTCAGGTAGGTAGCTGTGTTGGTCTGACGCAGTCAATATATATATAAATAAAAATAATTGTCCAGTAGCACCTTAGAGACCAACTAAGTTTGTTCTTGTTATAAGCTTCCATGTGCATTCTTCATCTGAAGAAGTGTGCATGCACGCAAAAGCTTCTACCAAAAACAAGCTTAGTTGGTCCCTAACACACACATGGACCCAGGTGGCGCTGTGGTTAAACCACTGAGCCTAGGGCTTGCCAATCAGAAGGTTGGCGGTTCGAATCCCTGTGACGGGGTGAGCTCCCGTTGCTTGGTCCCAGCTCCTGCCAACCTAGCAGTTCGAAAGCACGTCAAAATGCAAGTAGATAAATAGGAACCGCTACAGCGGGAAGGTAAACAGCGTTTCCATGTGCTGCTCTGGTTTGCCAGAAGTGGCTTTGTCATGCTGGCCACATGACCTGGAAGCTGTACGCCGGCTCTCTCGGCCAATAATGCGAGATGAGCGCGCAACCCCAGAGTCGGTCACGACTGGACCTAATGGTCAGGGGTCCCTTTACCTTTTAACACACACATATATATATATATATCGACCACCTATATAGCTCCTCTAAGATTCTGAGGTTGGTCCTCCCAGTCCAACCCAGTGACGTGTTTCTTCTCTCTGTCCCTCCGCAGAATGATCCCTCCCACGAGCAAGACCTTCCTGGTCAACAACCTGGCGGCGGGGACGGTCTACGACCTGTGTGTCCTGGCCATCTACGACGACGGCATCACCTCCCTGACGGCCACCCGCGTGGTGGGCTGCATCCAGTTCACGACGGAGCAGGACTACGTGCGCTGCCACTTCATGCAGTCCCAGTTCCTGGGGGGCACCATGATCATCATCATCGGGGGCATCATCGTGGCCTCCGTGCTGGTCTTCATCATCATCCTCATGATCCGCTACAAGGTGTGCAACAACGGCGGGCACCCCAAGGCCGCCAAGGTCAGCAACGTTTACTCCCAGACCAACGGGGCCCAGCAGGCCCAGCAGCCAGGCTTCGGCGGCGCCGGCGCTGCCCTGCCGCCGTCGGGCTCCAAGCAGGCCGTGGGGCGCGAGGAGAGCCTGCAGTGCTGCAAGGTGGGCGGCGAGGGCTCAGCGCGGCCGGCGGACGCCTTTCCCGGCCAGGACTCCTGCTCCACTTCTGCCGGCGCCGGCGCTACCTCCGCTCTGCCGCCCACGTGGACTCCGGGGCCCCCCGCTTCCCAAAAGCTGAAGCGCAAGCCCACGCCAAAGTCCGGCAGCCACGACGCCGTGCCGAGCGAAGGGGCCTCCTGCTCCTCCGCGTCCGGCGGCCTCGAGTCGCAGAACACGAACCGCAACAACTCCACGGCGCTGCAGCTGGCCGCCCGGCCAGCGGACTCTTCCCTGGGGGCAGCCCCCACCCACAAGAGAGCGCAAGCCAAGCCAAGTAAGTTCCTCACCTTGCCCGCCGACCCGTCCCGTGCCAGGCGCAGGTACTCCCTAAACGGAGAGATCATGGAATACCACTGTTACCTTAACTCCCCGAATCCGGGCGGATTTTGGTCTAAGCGGAGCCTGTCCATGAATGGGATGCTCCTTCAGACAGACTCCTCCGAGGCGGATAGTGGCCAAGCGACTTTCTCCAGTTCGGAGTGGATATTGGAAAGCACGGTGTGAGCCGCCGGGGGTGTGTGGCTGTTCTTTTTTTTATTTTGCCAGTCCTAAAAAAGGACGGAGGTTCCGCCCGCCCTCCAAACACTGTCCAAGAACTCGTGTCCCGGTGGGGGCAGAGGCTGGATTTTTCCTGCCCCTCTCGCCTCTCTGTGCAGAGCGGGGCGTGGACCACCGAGGAGCACCCTTTCTCACCACCTTTTCTCTCTTGGGGTTTCCGTTTAATCTAACAACCGGAGGGAAATATTGGCAAGGAAACAAAGATTTAAGGGGAAAGCACAAGAGTCGAGTGGGGTCTCCGCCTGTGCTAGGATCGGCACCCAGGTCCCCCCCTAGCTGATCAAGGACCCAGGAGAGAGAGAAAGAGCCTTGGCCAGGGGGGAAGAAAGAGCCGTTTGTAGAAGGGCCTCGTTGCTCTTTCCTCGTGCCAACGGACGGCTGCTTTTCTGATGGATCAGTAGACAAAAAAGGGAGAGGGAGCCTTTCTAAATCGAGCCAAGTGTCTTCTGCCCTCTTTCCCCCTGTGACTTTGGTCCTGCCTTCCTTTCTGGCCCAACGCTGTACAAAACCCATCAACTCTGTGTTGCTACGTTGTGTAAAATAAAATATTCCTTCAATACCTTCAGCCGGTGTGACCAAGCCATGCCCTTGAAATGACCCTCCTTGGTTCAGAGGTGCTGGGGGTGCCCTGTCCAGGTGGCCGATGGGGAGAGGGGGAAGGAGGAGGTCTCTGCCCCTGCCCCCTGGCCAGGCTTCCCAATGGGCAGAGGTCATCTGCTATAGAGGCAGGATGGAGCCGGGATGGAAGTGTGTCTGGTCAGAGAGCCTGTCCATCTCTCTCTTGGTAGCTGTGAGTAGGAGCCGGGGGTCTCTAGCAGCAGAGAAAGTGGGTCAGCGGTGCTACAGGCTGGCCAGCCTTGCTTTCTGTGGGTCTTGTTGGCTCTAGGGGGATTTCTCCAGGCTGAGTCAGCAGCATTTATATTTGTGCCAATTTCGCTCTTTTGTTCCTTCTATTTGTGCGAGGCTATGAGTCAGCTTTCCAGGCAGAAAGGACGGCCTGTTGCAATGCAATAAAACTGATAGAAAGTGGTTAAAACACCCCGAAACAGAGCAGCCGTAAAACCTCTGCAACGCTCGCCCCGGGAAATCTCTCGAGGCTTCTGCAAATTCCTTCTTGGGGCTCCAAATGGCTTAATCTTGTTTCTGGAGTTGCCCCGGTGCTCGATCGATCCCTTGTTCTCCTGGACAAATCCTAGAAGCCGCTCACAGTATGGCTGTGCGCTTTCAGCCCCAGGTCGCTGACGGATCCCAGGGAAGGAATTGCATTCGCTCGCAAAGAGGGATCTCGGCGTGATTTCACAATTGCGTCAAGATTCCTCCTTCGTTTGTTCCATGATAGACTTAATGCATATGACAAGTGGGCTCGGTTGGCTTCTCTGTTTTGAGAACTTGTGTGGGCAGAAGAAAAAATACAACAACTGAAACTCAAAATGTGCCTGTGCCAATTCAAAGATGAATGCCCCCCCCCCAAGTACTCCCATCACCCCACACCACCCGTGGGTTCTTCCTTGGCCTTGCCTGCTTTCTGGGTCCTTCCTTTGGGGTTACTTTGGGGCGCCAATGAGCTTCTCTCTTTGCTTAGGGTGAATCTGGTGGGGAAGGAAAATGAGCCTCTCTTGCATTTTCTCCCTCCAGAGTCAGCTCCTCTTGCTTGCAAAGCCTCCCCTCCCCCACTCTCTTTCTATTTATTATATTTATTTAGTTCCATTATATTTCTTATTCCCCCTGATATGAACTCAAGGCTATTTTTACCTAAAATTACTCACTGAGTGGCATTTTTAAAAGTCACCTCTCTGGCCAAGTCCATCCAAAGCAGCTTGCAACATTATTATTATTATTATTATTATTATTATTATTATTATTATTATTATTATTATTATTATCATTCCCACATGCAAATTTAAACGGCACAGAGGGAATACAGAAAGCTAAAAATGTCACAAAGACAATAGCTGAAAATGAATTAAACTCTAATATGATTAAAACAATATAAAATAACCGAATCTATTAAAATACAGATAATAAAAGAACATTAAGAAAAAAAAACCCCAATGGGCCAGCTGTTCTTTAGCCGTGTTTCCTTCATTGCATTTGCTGCATCCTTTCAGTCTATTATGGCTTTAACCTTTGCATGTCTAAAACTGTTGTGTTTTCCCCTTGGTTTTAGTGTTTTATCTCTTTGAGATAAACTACTTTGAGATCATTTTACAATCAAGCTCTGCAATCATTTTATGAAAGGACTAAATAATAAATAATTGCAGGGGTGGGCTAAATGCCTCTCGGGGTCCCTTCCAGCTCTACAATGCTGTGATTCTATTAATAATGTATAGACTACCCTAAAAGAAGGCAGTGAAAACAAAATAGGAGCAGTATAATTTAGACAAAAAGCCCAATCTTAAATTTCAGGTCCTGGCCCTAAATAATAATAATAATAATAATAATAATAATAATAATAATAATAATATATTTATACCACGCCCATCTGGCTGGGTTTTCCCAGCCACTCTGGGCAGCTTCCAATAAAAGATTAAAAGTACATTAAAACACCAGTCATTAAAAACTTCCCTAAACCAATGCTGCTTTGGAGAGAAAATGTTCAGAATTGCCATAGCCGGTCCCCTTTCTGGAAGTTGTGTGGCTTGGGGGTCTGTTTGTTTGTTTGTTTCATAAAATTTACACGTCGCTTGATTGTTGAAAACAAATAAGCCTCAAAGCAGTTTACAAGGAAACCATCGAGAAAAATTGACAGCAACACTTTAAAACATGCATGAAGTTAAAATGCTAGTAACAGATTAAAACTCACACCAGCTTTTCAGGGACCTGAGTTGAGGTAGTTCTGATGAGGTTGTTTTGAGCAGGGACCCCCCAAGAGAACATGGCTGGATCTCAAGAGGCAGGGAGTTCCAAAGTGTAGCAGCTGAATGTGGTGCCTGTCACAGTGTGGGACTCTGGAACTCCCTGCCACAGGAGGCAGAGATGGCTGCCAACCTGGATGGCTTTCAAAGAGGATTGGCGGAGGAGAGGGCTGTCCATGCCTAGGACTGGACTGAGGTGGTCACCTGGTCAAACCCTTCGAAATGCAGGAATCACAGGGAAAGAATCCCAGGCTGGTGGCCACCCGGGGGGGGGTGTGGGGTGGACCGCTCCGGGAGCCTCACTGACATTTGGTGCGCCGCCCGCCCGTGACTCCCAAGCCTACCCCAAGCCATCGTGGTAAGGGGGGAGCTGCGCCGCTTTGCCGATAGCATCCCCCTCCCCCTTCGTTTTGACAGCTTGGGGGGGGCTTGGGAGTCACAGGTGGGCGGCATGCCAAATGTCCGCCATGGGTGGCTTGCTTTGCCCCTGGCTGCAGGGCGCGCACTGCTCCGGGCCCCTAGGGAGGGCACCCTGCGCACCACGCCCCCCCCTTGGGAGCACGCCCGCCCTAGGCAGCCTGGGCATATGGTCTGCTGCTGGGCCATCCAACCTCTGTTTGGAAACTTCCAATGAAGGTTACAGAATCCTAGGATTGTGGAGTGTGGGGGGGGGGGGAGACCCCAAGGGCCATCTAGGAGGTAGCCACCGGCCCCATCCCAGCGCAAGGCCCCACCCTTCCAGACAAAAGGGACTGGAGGAGGGTGAAGCTGGGGACAATCCTGAGGGCCGCATAGAGAGCCCGCAAGGGCCACGGTCATTCCCTGGCCCTAAACTAGGCAGCCTTGACACTTGCAGACCAGGCAATTGCTGCTTGGCCTCCCATTCTTTGGTCTCTCATGCACACTCTCCCCTGGGGCGCCTCTGCAAGTTCAAAGCTCTAGGCTGACATCCTTGGCCCGCTGACCCGGGTTAACCCAAGAGGACTTGCTCCTGAGGAGTAATTGATCCGGTTTCGCTAGACTAAACCCTGCCTTACTCTGAGCACAAAGAACGACGTGTGTGAATGTGGGCCATTATTATTTGTAACAAAATCTGTGTGCAGCTTTCCTGAAAACAAAAGTTCTAGCAGTTTGCGAAGAACATAAAATATGCATTAAAAGAATGCAAAAGATACATTAAAATAAAAAAGCAACATTGAAAGCATTTGGGGGTTGGAGTAGATGACCCTTCCAACTCTACAATTCTTAAGTTCATAGAAAAGCAGAAGGAATAAAATTCACAGTTAAAAGCACGCATTCTGAGCTAAATAGGCAGATTTTTTTATTTAAAAAAATGCATCAACTTTGCAAAACACACGTACATTCTTTAGGTCACTGTTTACCCTGAGCACATCATGGGCCATATATTTTGTGGTGCTCTCTCTCCAACCCCCCCCCCTCAGGTGCCGGAAGTCATAGCTGCCAAGTTTTCCCTTTTCTCGCGAGGAAGCCTATTCAGCATAAGGGAAAATCCCTTTTAAAAAGGGATAACTTGGCAGCTATGCCGGAAGTTTATCTACAGGGACGAGAGCTTCCTTTTCTCTCCTGCCTTCTAGGCCATCCTGCTTGGGGCTGGCGGGTTGGAATCAGAAACGATGGTATGGTGCTAAACTTTCCTAGCAAAGTGTGGTTTGTCATTTTCATGGTTAGTTCAAAGCATGAGGCAGATGCTTCCAAACTCATTTTGGGGACGGGGGACAGGCAGGGACCGACTCAAAGCTGCCTGGCTCCTAGTCTGCTAAGCAATGGTTTGGCATCACGACCAAACTGGGTTATTCATCATCACCATCGTCATTTTATTTGTATTCCGTCTTTCCATAGTTAAAACAATGCTCAAGGCGGCTTACAACATGACAAGGTTTACATAATTATGTTGTTGTTGTTGTTGTTTAGTCGTGTCCGACTCTTTGTGACCCCATGGACCAGAGCACGCCAGGCACTCCTGTCTTGCACTGCCTCCCGTAGTTTGGTCAAACTCATGTTCGTAGCTTCGAGAACACTGTCCAACCATCTCGTCCTCTGTCGTCCCCTTCTCCTAGTGCCCTCAATCTTTCCCAACATCAGGGTCTTTTCCAAGGATTCTTCTCTTCTCATGAGGTGGCTAAAGTATTGGAGCCTCAGCTTCACGATCTGTCCTTCCAGGGAGCACTCAGGGCTGATTTCCTTAAGAATGGATAGGTTTGATCTTCTTGCAGTCCATGGGACTCTCAAGAGTCTCCTCCAGCACCATAATTCAAAAGCATCAATTCTTCGGCGATCAGCCTTCTTTATGGTCCAGCTCTCACTTCCATACATAACTACTGGGAAAACCATAGCTTTAACTATACGGACCTTTGTCGGCAAGGTGATGTCTCTGCTTTTTAAGATGCTGTCTAGGTTTGTCATTGCTTTTCTCCCAAGAAGCAGGCGTCTTTTAATTTCGTGACTGCTGTCACCATCTGCAGTGATCAAGGAGCCCAAGAAAGTAAAATCTCTCACTGCCTCCATTTCTTCCCCTTCTATTTGCCAGGAGGTGATGGGACCAGTGGCCATGATCTTGGTTTTTTTGATGTAGAGCTTCAGACCATATTTTGCGCTCTCCTCTTTCACCCTCATTAAAAGGTTCTTTAATTCCTCCTCGCTTTCTGCCATCAAGGTTGTGTCATCTGCATATCTGAGGTCGTTGATATTTCTTCCGGCAATCTTAATTCCGTCTTGGGATTCATCTAGTCCAGCCTTTCGCATGATGAATTCTGCATTTAAGTTAAATAAGCAGGGAGACAATATACAACCTTGTCGTACTCCTTTCCCAATTTTGAACCAATCAGTTGTTCCATATCCAGTTCTAACTGTAGCTTCTTGTCCCACATAGAGATTTCTCAGGAGACAGATGAGGTGATCAGGCACTCCCATTTCTTTAAGAACTTGCCATAGTTTGCTGTGGTCGACACAGTCAAAGGCTTTTGCATAGTCAATGAAGCAGAAGTAGACGTTTTTCTGGAACTCTCTAGCTTTCTCCATAATCCAGCGCATGTTTGCTATTTGGTCTCTGGTTCCTCTGCCCTTTCGAAATCCAGCTTGCACTTCTGGGAGTTCTCGGTCCACATACTGCCTAAGCCTGCCTTGTAGAATTTTAAGCATAACCTTGCTAGCGTGTGAAATGAGCGCAATTGTGCGGTAGTTGCAGCATTCTTTGGCACTGCCCTTCTTTGGAATTGGGATGTAGACTGATCTTCTCCAATCCTCTGGCCATTGCTGAGTTTTCCAAACTTGCTGGCATATTGGGTGTAGCACCTTAACAGCATCATCTTTTAAAATTTTAAATAGTTCAGCTGGAATATCATCACTTCCACTGGCCTTGTTATTAGCAGTGCTTTCTAAGGCCCATTTGACTTCACTCTCCAAGATGTCTGGCTCAAGGTCAGCAACCACACTACCTGGGGTGTACGAGACCTCCATATCTTTCTGGTATAACTCCTCTGTGTATTCCTGCCACCTCTTCTTGATGTCTTCTGCTTCTGTTAGGTCCTTACCACTTTTGTCCTTGATTATGGTAATCTTTGTACGAAATGTTCCTTTCATATCTCCAATTTTCTTGAACAGATCTCTGGTTTTCCCCATTCTATTGTTTTCCTCTATTTCTTTGCATTGCTCATTTAAGAAGACCCTCTTGTCTCTCCTTGCTGTTTTTTGGAAATCTGCATTCAGTTTCCTGTATCTTTCCCTAATTATTTAATTATTATATATAATACATAATTATATAACATAACAAAAGTCATAAACAATCAATAAAACACATCAAAAGGTACACAACCAAATGGAAAACAATTTCCACATAAATCATACAATCTAAAGCTAAAAATACAACATCAATATCAATAACAATTTAGAATGGCATAGATAAGAAACCAAAAGCAATATTTAAAAAGGAGCCCTCTCCGTCGAGCAGCAGCAGCAGCAGCCCTTTCTTATGTCCTAATGCTTGGCTTTGGCCTGTTCTTCGCCAGCCTGCCTTCACGGAAGCTTCCAAGAATGAAATGCAGGGAGGCGATAAATCCGGCTGGAGCCAACATGATAAAGACAGAACAAGGTGCAAACAGCCTGGGAAGGAGAAAACATTTAAGAATCAATAGAAAACCACATATAACAGAACCTGGGTTTTGTTTTTTTTAAGCAGCTATAGCTAAAAGGCTAATTATAGAATGCCATAGCTTCCAGCTTGCCATAGCTGGAAAGACAGCTAGTTCTTCATGCAGTGCATGGATGAACTGCAGAACTCCCTGCCACAGGAGGCAGACATGGCTTGAAAAGAGGATGAGGCACATTCATGGAAGATTCAAGCGCACTTTCTCCCCTCCTCTGGTTTCCAGCAACTGGCATTCAGAGAAGCAGAGCAACATGCCTCACACCCCTGGATAGCCCTCTCCTCTTCCAGGAATTTGTCTCGCCCTCTTGTAAGGCCATCTAGGTTGCTGGCCATCTCTGCCTCCGGTGGCAGTGAGTCCCACAGTTCAACCCGGCACTGTGTGCCGAAGCCTTTTCTTTCCTGGGTCCCGGGTCCTCCTGCGGGGGGGGGGGGAACCTGGCTCCATCTTTCCTGCTTGAGGGGAAGATGCTTAGACGGGCAGGTGGGCGGCAGGGAGGGAGGGAGCTGGTGGAAGTTCTCCCCTTCCAGGTTGGTTCTGCTTTTGTGAAGTTGAGGAGCTGAGCCAAGCCGGGCGTTTTGTCTCCTTATAGATCTCTTTCTCTTTCTCTCTCTCTCTCTTTCTGTTTCTCTTTCACCACACAGAAGCTGGCAGCAGCCTGAAGAGTGCTTGCCACCCTCCTCCTCCTCCTCTTCCTCCTCCTGAAAACGTGGCCGCCCACGTTTGCACCCGACAAAAATCCATTCGGTTTCAACTCACCGGAGACTGAGAATAGGGCCAAATTCTGCTCCACCAGCAGGGACGTCACACCCCCCGGTGCCTCAGGCCTGCGCTGGGAACCCACAGAGACTGGAGATGCTGGAGGGATGGAGGGTCTCCCCTGTCTCCCCTCCCCCTTTTCACCCCACCCCACCCCCGGAAAACCCTGCCCAGGCATTGCAAGTGTCTTCTTCTGGCCTTCAGGACTTTATTTCTCTTTTGTACAGCAAAGAATTAACAGGGAGAGGGACCTGGGCCCAGCGTGGCCTCCGTTCTTCCTATTCGTGGTTGCTGGTTGGTGGTGGTTGAATTCACAGACCGTACGACTGATTCTCCATTATGTCACACCACCCCTGGAAATAAATGTTTTAATATGAAGCGTTTCCCCACTGGTTCATTGACAAGAGCATGGCGGGCGGGCGGGCGGGGGCGTCTTGGAGACACATCCTGCAACACCTTGGAGCAGCTTCCAGGCGGGCTGGGAGAAGGTCCAGCTCACTCCCCGCTCACTGAGGCTGGAACAGAATTAAGTGTGTCGTCTTCTGAATCCAGCTCCTTCCCAGCCATCTATGAAGCTCTTGCCTTGTTCAGTAAAAGGGTCTGGCAGCCTGAAGGGCCTGGGAGTCACATGACCCTTTC
This sequence comes from Zootoca vivipara, assembly GCF_963506605.1. NCBI lineage: Eukaryota > Metazoa > Chordata > Lepidosauria > Squamata > Lacertidae > Zootoca > Zootoca vivipara. The sequence continues at coordinate 347,554 of NC_083276.1, forward strand.
CAGGAAGATTGTGTTGGGTCAGTGGGCCAGATTTCGGGAAAGTCTTGTGACCATCATGCACACCCCACCTTTTCCTCAAAGGAGCTCAAGGGGAGGGAGGTTCATGGCTCTCCCTCCTCCCCATTTCATCCTCACAACCACCTTGTGAGGTAGGCTAGGCTAAGAGGCACCAACTGCCCCCCTAAGTTACAGCCAGTGATCTCCATGGCTGAGTAGGGAGAGTCAACCCTGTTTTCCCAGGTTCTAGTCCAATGCTAATGATGATGATGATGATTAATTAAATTTGTATGTCATCTGGGGATCTCAGGGTGGTTCACAATATTAAAAATACAAGTTAAAAATACAAAATACATAATAAAACAAGAACCAAAACCGAAACATACCCTGTTTCTCATATTTTAAGACATACCCATAAAATAAGCCATAGCAGGATTTTTAAGCATTCAAGGAATATAAGCCATACCCCGAAAATAAGACATAGTGATAGGCGCAGCAGCAATGCCGGCCGCGGCAGGAGGAGGAGGAAAAAAATAAGACATCCCTTGAAAATAAGCCATAGTGTGTATTTTTGAGAAAAAAATAAATATAAGACATGTCTTATAATATGAGAAACACGGTAACAATAACCCCTTCTACAAACACATCTAAAAGGACATAGGATGTCAATCAGCCAAAAGCCTGGTTAAAAAGGAACATTTTTGCCTGGCGTCTAAGGGTGTACAATGAAGGTGCCAGGTGAGCCTCCCTGGGGAGAGCCTCCCACAAATGGGGAGCCACTGCAGAGAAGGCCCTGTTCTCGTGTTGCCACCCTCCAGTCCTCACATGGAGGCGGCACATGAAGAGGGGCCTCGGAAGATGATCTCAGAGTCCGGTGGGTTCATATGGAAAGAGGCGGTCCTTGAGGTATTGTGGTCCTGAGCTGTTTAAGGATTTACAGGTATAGGTCAAAACCGGCACTTTGAATTGGGCCTGGAAGCTAATAGGCAGCCAGTGCAGTTGGGCCAGGATCAGTGTAATATTCTCCAACTATCTGGCCCCTGTCTTGCCTGACCGCCAAATTTTGCACCAGCTGAAGCTTCTGAACCATCTTCAGAGGCAGCCCCACATATAATGCATAATACAGAGAAAGTGTAGCCCCGTCAAGAGCTGGCAACCCCCCCCCCCCATCACTCCTGTCTAGGGAACCAGCCACTAAGAGTACCTCCGTTTTATCCAAATTGAGCCTCAGTTTGTTGGCTCTGATCCAAACCCTTACCAAGTCACGTCAATGGTCCAGCACATCCACTGCCCCACACTGGCTCTCTGGAATGGCATCTGCCCCCCACCCAGCACAGAGAGGGGCGCAGGCAGGCAGCCCAGTGGGCAAGAAGGGTGTCAGACTCCATGCTGGAGCGTGACCAATGAGCCTTTCGTTTTGGCCTCTGCAGTCCAGCAATCTGCCTTGTGAATCAGATGGGGCTCTTCTTTGGCAATGCCCAGGGGTGGCCTCCTGTTGGGATGTTGCCAGCATTTTTTTTGGGGGGGGGTGAGCCTTCCTTCCTAGATGCTGGATCACAGAGAGAGGACAGCTCTGGAGACGAGTCTTCTGGTTTCCGCCAAGCATGTGCAGGGGTGCAAAAGGTGTGCTTGTGCTTGGCAAAGAGAAAGAGGGTGTGCATCATCGCACCCTCCCCAATGGATCGGCTGCTGGGGCCATGTGTTCCATCCTGCCTTTGAGGATCCGGCTAAAGGCAGGCAGGCAGGCAGGCCCCTCTCTGAGTCCTTTGGGCCACCTTGTGGGCCCTCTCAGAAGCCATGGCTTACCAGGGAAGGAAGCCCAAGGCCAGGGGCAAGAGGACAGAGAGAAGTTCTTCTCCCTCTTTCCTGACACTGGAACACTCCTGGACAGCCAGTGAAGCTGTCCAGTGAAGCTGTCCAGGTCAGAGAAAAGAAAGTGCTTCACGCACCGCATGGTCCAACTCTGGAGCTCACTCCCACTGGGGGGAAACTAGCTTGAAGGGCTTTAAAGGATTTTAGGCAAATTCCGGGAGCAGAGGGTCATTCATGGCTGCTAGCCGAGACAGCTATGCCCTGCCTTTCTCAATGGGAAACAAGTAGAATAAGGAAAATTAAAGGCATGTCTTAATTATGCATTCTCAATGCATTTTTAATTTTAATTTTCCTTATTCTACTTGTTAATTCAGTGCAATTCTATTACAGTTGATTTTGACAGCTTGGTGACTAAGCTCTTTAGCGACGAAACGTCGGATAAGCGGAATGACGCCTAAGCATTGACCCACTGGAATATCACAACTGGGCTCTTTATTACTGCGTTTGCAATTGTTCAAGATAAAATCTATTTTGGAAAGAGAAGAAATGAGCACTGAACCACTGACACTACAAGTGCGCTCTTTATTTACAGCATTTGCAATGGTTTAAGATAAAACCTATTTGAGAAAGAAACTCCTTTTGCCATTTTTATGGACGTTTATTGTTTGTTTACAGATAGTTGCCTTGGGGATATTACCTTGTGCCGATTGCAGTTGTCCTTGTCCTTGTATTCAGAAGTTGTCCTTCTGAATCCCAGTTGCTGGAACCCACCAGATGGGATGGCTGTTCTTGTGCTTGGATCCTGCTTCCTGGTTTCCCACAGGGTTGGCCTTTCTCCCTCCTCTATATGACATCCTTTCATATATTTGAACATGGCTATCATATCACCCCTTAACCTTCTCTTCTCCAGGCTAAACATACCCAGCTCACTAAGCCGTTCCTCATAAGGCATCATTTCCAGGCCTTTGACCATTTTGGTTGCCCTCCTCTGGACACGTTCAAGCTTGTCAATATCCTTCTTGAACTGTGGTGCCCAGAACTGGACACAGTACTCCAGGTGAGGTCTGACCAGAGCAGAATACAGTGGTACTATTACTTCCCTTGATCTAGATGCTATACTCCTATTGATGCAGCCCAGAATTGCATTGGCTTTTTTAGCTGCTGCATCACACTGCTGACTCATGTCAAGTTTGTGGTCTACCAAGACTCCTAGATCCTTTTCACATGTACTGCTCTCAAGCCAGGTGTCTCCCATCCTGTATTTGTGCCTTTCATATTTTTTGCCCAAGTGTTGTACTTTACATTTCTCCTTGTTAAAATTCATATTGACCCTGGATCATCTTGATCGCCCCCCTCTGCAAACTTTCCAGCTTGTCAACATCCTTCTTAAATTGTGGTGTCTGGAATTGGACAAGTATTCCAAGTGTGATCTGACCAAGGCAGAATACAGTGGAACCAAATACTTCCCTTGTTTTGTTGCCTCTTGACAGCTTCTAGGAGCTACAGGGGAGAACTTGCTTACTCCATCTTGCATCTGGCAGCCCTTGAGATATTTGAAGATGGCTCTCATATCTCCTCTCAGTCTCCTCTTTTCCAAGCTGAGCACACCCAACTCCCTCAACTGTTCTGACTCTTCCTGCATCACCTCGGCTGCTTAACCCAACAGCCCTGTGAGGAAGAAGATTCCACCTAAGCATTAGGAAGAACTTCCTGACAGTAAGAGCTGTTCGGCAGTGGAATTTGCTACCAAGGAGTGTGGTGGAGTCTCCTTCTTTGGAGGTCTTTAAGCAGAGGCTTGACAGGCATATGTCAAGAATGCTTTGATGGTGTTTCCTGCTTGGCAGGGGGTTGGACTGGATGGCCCTTGTGGTCTCTTCCAACTCTACGATTCTATGATTCTAAGAACACTCTCTGTCCCATTTTCCTGGCTGCTTCTCCACCCCAGCCCCCCTTCCCATCATGGCCTGGGAGAGGGACAGCTTGCAATGGTGTTCCTGGGTTCCTGCTGGCCTGTCAGGACAGCACTAGGTGTGCACAGCCTTCCCTTGGTGCCAATGATGGATGTGCCCCTCCTGCCCCATAAGGGGGATTTGGTTGGACCTCAAACCATGAGCAAAAATGAAGGAGCCTTTCCCCTCCTTGGAGCCAGCCAAGAGCCAGCCTTGCCTCTAGAGATGCTCCTCTCCTGCCCAGCTGCTTCTCCTGAACACCTTGGCAGCCCGGCAGAGCTTTCTCTGCCCTGCAGATGTCTCCTTGCCAAATCGGGCTTCCCCAGAGCCTAGAGCTGGCCATATGCTCCCACTTGCACCCTGGCAACCTTGGAGAGAGCAAGCACCAGGGCTTCAATTTATTTCCTGTTGTTTTTGCAGAGAAGCTGCTCTGCCCCGATGTTTTGAGCGTAGGGCAGGCTTGCCCTGAGCCAGAGGTGACCCTACTGCAAGGCAGAGGGAGGTGGTTCTATAATTCTGTGAAATCTGGTGCCTTTTTCTCAATCTCAGCCTGCAGAAGAGGAGACGTAGAAGAGACTGTCACCTGGAAGATGGAGCAAGGTGAGGACCCAGAACAAGGTTTCCTACATTGCAGGGGCTGGAGAAGATGACCCTTTGGGCCCCTGCAAACTCTATGATTGTATGATGATTCAATGGATCCAAATTCCAAGGAAGGAGATTCCAACTCAACATCAGGAAGAACTTTCTGACAGCAAGAGATGATCAGCAGTGGAATAAACTCCATCAGAAGGTGGAGGACTCTCCTCCCTGGGAGGTTTTTAAGCAGTAGTTGGATGGCCATTGCTCAGGGATTCTTTAGCCACGAGTCCTGCATTGCAGGGGGTTGGACTAGATGACCCTGAGGGTGCCTTGCAGCCCTATCATTCTATGTTTCTATGGTAGGGCTGCCATATTTCAAAAAGTAAAAGCCAGGACACCCCAGAATTCTTGAGCTTTTTTAAAAGGAACCCCCCTCCAAGTTGTTGAACTTTTATTTACAAAAGCACCTCCCAAAAAACCATGCAATTTTTCTAATATCCAGGACAAATCCCCCCTGGACGTCAATTCCGCCTTTGAAATCCTAATGATATCCAGGAAAATCTGGACGTATGGCAGCCCTATTCTGTGGCTCCTTGGGGAGCAGAGAGAGAAAGAGGCCCCTGCTGGGACTGGGACAGGGCCTGGTTTGCAAGCGCCAGGGGCTTTTCTTTTGCAGAGAAGGGGGGGGGACTTGCCCTGAGCCAGAGCCGGCCCCACCATGAGGCAGAGGGAGGCAGCCACCTCAGCCATCTGTTCAAGAGTGTCCGGAAAGGGCAGCAAACAGTTATTCAGTTTATTAATGTTGCTTCATTCCTCCCCCACTCCGGCCTCCTGGTGCCTATGCATAAGGGAGGCTTAAAATAATTCTAAAACCACATTACAATAAGGAATATATTTAAATGCAAAGAATACAAATGAGAACAATGCACAAGATACACAGCATTGAAAAACAGCAACAGCAGAGCTCAGGAGTAAAAAGAATAATAAACTGAGTAAGACTGGTCTTTTCTGTATTGTTGGGGGTGGGGGCGGGAAAGGCACTTTGGGGATTTTCCAGCTCAGATGCCAAAATAACTTGGCTCGCCTTGAGGGATCCCTTGTGGGCACCTTGACTGGGGCAGGGAGGGGAGGGGAGGCCCTGTTGGGTGCTGGGCATTTATATCCCACCTTTTTCTCCCAGAAGCTCAGAATGGCACCTGTGGTTCTCCCCTTATCCTGTTTCATCTTCACAACAACCCTGTGAGGTAGGGTTAGGCTGAGAAGAGGTGGTGACTGGCCCCCAAGGTCAGCCAGTGAGCTTTGTGGCCATGTGGGGACCTGAAGCCTTCAGAGGGTCAGGCTCTCTTCAGCCTTGGAGTCCTGTGTCCACTTCTGGGCACCACAATTTCAGGATATGGACAAGCAGGAAGGTGTGCAGAGGAGGGTGACTGAGATGATCAAGGGTCTGGAAGCCAAGCCATGAGGAATGGTTGCAGGAGTTAGGTATTTTTAGCCTGGAAAAGAGAATCATAGAACCGTAGAATTGGAAGGGAACCCAATGGTCATCTAGTCCAACCCTGTGCAATGACCGAGAGGGGGCATGATAGCCACCTTCAAATATCAAAAGGGCTCTCCCATGGAAGAGGGAGCAAGCTTGTTGTCTGGTGCTCTGCAGGGTAGGACCCGAACCAATGAATTTAAGTGACAAGAAAGGAGTTTCCAGCTCAACCTTCGGAAGAACTGTCTGCTGGTAAGGGTGCTGGACAGCGGAATGGACTTCCTCAGAAGGGGATGGACTCTTCTTCATGGGATGTTTTTCCACAGAGGTTGGGTGGTCATCTCTCAATGATTCTCTAGCTGTGATTCCTGCACTTCGGGAGTTGGACTAGATGACACTTGGGGGGTCCCATCCAAATCAACAATTTGATGATTCTACCCTAGGCTGCAGCAATACCTTTCCATTACAGGACCCTCTTCCCATGGAGATCTTTGAAGGCCATCCCCATGTTGCATCCCAGTGACTATCTGAGATAGCTCAGTGGGTAGAGCATGAAACTCTTAATCTCAAGGTTGTGGGTTTGAGCCCTACGTTGCAGGGGGGAAAGATTCCTGCATTGTGGGGGGTTGGACTAGAAGACCCTCATAGTCCCTTCTAATGCTACAATTCTATGATTCTTCCTCTGCTTTGAAACAGTCCTGGGAACATAAAATTCAGGAGCTATCCTCCCTCTGCCCCCCAGTAACCCATCTGTGTGTAGTTGGAACTCCAGTGCTGTGGAGCCTGGAAGTTGGGCCTGGAGCTGTCCGTGGTGCTGGCTGATCTCTCCACGCTCTGAAAGGATGTAATGACAAGCGAAGCACAAGAACAAGACAAGATGGTTTCGGGCAAATTCACAAGTTTAATTAAACGTGTTATCAACCAGCTTTCTGCCCTCGGAAGAGGTTTGGCGAGGAATGGGGGGGAGGGGGTGTGTGTCTCCGCAGAGGATGATGTCACCCACTGTTGGTAAATATTCAAGATCCGTGTTGTGAAGGCAGCTGGAGCTTGTCCACACCTCAGTGGGAGAAGCTGAGCAGGCAGGCTGCCAATCAGACCAGTAAGCATCACAAGGAAGCCGGTGGCCTCAGATGGTACTTGGTGATCTGTAGAGCTGTGGGGTGTGCTGTGTGTGTGTGTGTGTGTCAACTGGGAGGTCATGGGGTTAAGAGCAACACACCCAGTGGGGTGGGGAGAGCAGTGCTTCTAATCTTGCATTTCTGCCAGAAGTGTTCTCTGGATTCCAGGTAGACCTCTTTCCTCATGTGCCTCTGAAGAACACAAATATCTCTCTAAAAATAGAAAAGAGCATCTCCGGGGCAAGAACCACCCAGGAGCTTCGGGGGTCTACTGTGTCCAGTTCTGGTGGCCTCACCTCATAAAGAAGATTGTAGAGTTGGGGAAGGTTTAGGGACAGGGCCAGCAAAATGACCAAGGGGGCGGAGAGACTCCCCTCTGAAGAAAAGCTGCAGTGTTTGAGACTTTTCAGTTTAGAGAAAAGGAGACTAAGAGGTGGCACCTAGGAAATTTATAGACTTATGTATGGCGCAGAGAAAGTGGGCAGCAGGAAGATTTCCTCCCTCTTTCATAACACTAGAACTCACCCAAGGAAGTTGAATGTCATAAGATGATCCAGAGAGAGCTATCGGGGGCTGCTGGTCACCAAGGCTCTGCTCTGGCTGCTCTTGTGTTTGGGTCCTGCTTTTGGACTTCCCACCGGGACATCTGGTTGGCCTCTGTGAGAAAAGGATGCTGGTCTGGGTGGGCCATTGGCCTGATCCAGCAGGCACTTCCTATGTTCTTTAGGGAGGCTTTTCATGTTTAATAGATTATTTTATTTCATTTTTCTGTTGGAAGCTGCCCAGAGTGGTTGGGGAAAACAGCCAGATGGGTGGGGTATGTATAAATAAATAAATAAATAAATAGATAAATAAATAAATAAATAAATTATTATTTATACCCCACCCATCTGGCCGGGTTCCCCCAGCCACTCTAGGCGGCTTCCAACAAAATATTAAAATACAGAAATCCATCAAACATTATTATTATTATTATTATTATTATTATTATTATTATTATTATTATTATTATTGCATCTTTTTCAAGAGGCCTAGAGACTCTCCCAGGCTTGAGGGCTCAGGAACACAGGGAACTGCCTGGTGCCCAGTTAGACCAGGCACCCCCAAACTGCGGCCCTCCAGATGTTTTGCCCTACAACTCCCATGATCCCTAGCTAACAGGACCAGTGGTCAGGGATGATGGGGATTGTAGTCCAAAACATCTGGAGGGCCGAAGTTTGGGGATGCCTGCGTTAGACCATTGTCGGTCCATGATGAGGTTGAAGCTGGGACCTCCTGCATGCCAAGCAGAAGCCAGAAGGAGGCTGCCGTGAATATCCCCAGCCATTCACAACTGCAAAGTCATCCCTGCTCACTGAGTGTGTGCAGAAAAGCAGGCTCAGTCCCTGCCAAATTGCAGCTACTGCTATTTGCATTTCATTATCTCTGGAACTATAAATACCCCCAACGTTATTTTCACAGCACTCGCGTGTGGTATTTGAACATTTTGCCAGTTAGCAGCAAAACGGGGGGCAGAAGGGATACTGGGCTCTGTGTTGCTCACTTCTACACACAGACACAGCACATTTGATAGGAGAGATGGGAGTAAAGTGTGTGTGTGTGTGTGTGTGTGTGTGTTGGCCTTGCATGTCTGAAAGGGACCAGACACACACACAGAGGCAGCTGCTGGGGTGTGACTCTGTGAACATAGGAGAATGAGCTCCCCGAATAGTGATCAGTGGTCACAGTTACCAGCCAGTTCTCAATGTGGGACATCTGCAAGCAGGATTCAAGGGGGGGGTCTCCTCTCCACCCCTGTGGCTTCCAGCAACTGGTTCTGCTGGTTTTCCATTGGGGCATCTAGCCGGCCACTGTGAGAACAGAATTGGCTTGAGAAGAAGGCAGTGCAAGTTCCCTGGCATCCAAGGAAGTGGGGCTAGCATTGTGAGTGCAGCTCAAGGCATGGGAGAAGAGGGATCCTGCCCACCCCAGGATGTGGCCTTGCCCCCTTCAGTGGGAGCTGCCCCCTTTGCCTCGATCTCCTCATCCACATCCAGATCCAGTTTGGAGGGAGAGCGAGTGTGGTGCTGCTGCTTACTCTGCGGAGGTGCTTCCAGATTCTCTCCTTCCTGATATGGCAGGGAGAGCAGAGAGAGAACTTGCCGCCTTCATCCAGATGGTCGGATGTGACTGTGGGAATGTTAGGGATGTGGATTAGGATATATTATTAGATAGATCCTATCCAAGCTTGTGTTAGCAAGCTTCCAATATCAGCAGAGTGACATTCCCCTTTTGTGCGCAGCAAAGCGTGAGCGTTAGGTTCGCTAGAACCTCTATAACAATATTATACTTTATACTTCAATATTACACTTCCTGGCAAAGTCCCCTTTGTCCCTCTTAAAAGAAATACACAACACAGTGTTTATAAAATAAGATAGAGTTTACTTTCAGTTTCATCCTGAGTTAACAGCATAATCTCAGAAAGGCAGGCTTGCTTAGAAAAGTTACAAGTACTGTATATACATCTGGAGACTACTTGGTAAAGTGAGGCTCCATTTGGTCTCACTCTTGACTGCAGGCCAAGATGGAGAACCATCCTAACTGGAGATATTCTGAAGATGTGTTCCCATCGAAGGATAGAAGGCTAAGAGAGAGAGTGGCTGCTGGTTAGAGGTTTTTGTTCCAGCTAAACCATCTCATTTGCATGTCTTTAGGAACAGGAACTTAATCAGGTGTCCCTCCAGGTAAGTTCCTGTTAGTGGACACTCTAGGAACTGTTGTGACTTGTCTGCCCCAGTGTTCCATCCCACAGTGACTGGGCAGGAAGGGCAGGTTGGTTTCCTGTCGGGGAGGAGAGGAGAGAAGAGGAGGCCCTTGTGCCAGGTGACCTTCAGAAGGGCCTGGAGATTGCACGAGAATCACCGGAGGGAAATTCCTCAGGCAGCTGCAGATGCTCTGGACAATGGACAAATTAATGGAGGAGAGGCCTATAGAATAGATGGGGGCAGCAATGCTTCTGAACCCCAGTGGCTGGAAACCACAAGAGGGAAGAGGGCTCTTGGGCTCAAATCCTGCCCATATGGGCATCTGGTTGGCCTCTGTGAGAACAGGATCCTGGACTAGATGGGCCACTGGCCTGATCCAGCTTCTCATGTTCTTATGTTCATCCTCTCCTTTATCCAGGCATCCCAAGGGGGGTGTCAGGACTCAGGAGACCTCCATACTCAGCTTTTGAAAATGAAAGCACGCATCTTTTGCCTGCGGCTGAACAGGGGGGAGTCTGTGCTCTGATGCCCCACCCGCACTGCCTTGGGGGGCAATTCCCAGGGCTGGAGATGGTGAGATTCCCTGGGCGACCCTTTCATCTGCAGAGGATGTCTTCCTCCCAGGAGTAAGGGGTGTCTCCTGCTCACGCTTACGAAGGTTTCTGTAGGGAACCAGTAATCAGGGTTCGAGCACAAGAGCCCCATCTCCTCCTGCAGTTTCCAGCCACCAGTGTTCAGAAGCAAAGATTTGTCTCCCTTCCCTCGAGTGAGAGGGAGATGCACCCACAAGACTGATTCTTCTGTGTGTCTTAACAGGCAGCGCTAGAGTTTTAAATGAAACCTTTGCCAGGGCAATCAAAAGGTGAGTAGGAGGGGGGAAATCAACTAGGTTCCCTACTGAAAACCCGGCTCTCTCTTTCACCGCCTGGCCCCCACAGAGCTTGTTAACATTTCCTAGCAAATTCTCTTTCCCTTAATAGCCTCTTTCCATGGCAAAACCCAAACACCTCCTGCCCCTCTTGCCGTCCTTCAACTCCGCACATAATTGCATCCTTGCCCTGCTAAATGTTTCCTTCCTGCTTAATCTTTCCACTCGCTCGGCTCCCTTCATTACAGAGCATCTGAATGAAGAGTCCTTAATGGCCTCTTGTGGGGACCATTATTGAAGGTCTTATGAACCTTCTAAAATGTGTTTCTGCCACCCCTGAGGAGCTCAGAGACCGAGCGACTGGGATCCTTCTCCCAGTCAGAGGTGTGGATGAGATTTCTCCTGGGTTGGAGGGAGGAGGCCCTGGGAGGGAGCAGGAGATTTGGCAGGAGGTCAGACAAGAACACTCACCTTTGCTTTTCCAGCTCCTAACACTGGATTGTTGAAAGGCGAACAAAAACTGGACACAGTTGTCACAAACATTTCCCTCAGTGCTGAAAAAGTCTTTTTGCGCATCTTTGTGCCCTTTGCAGAAATGTGGACAGGGGACCTCACTGAAGTGCCCTCCCTTGTTCACAGTGAATGGCTGAAAAGCAAAAAGAATACAGTATAAGAAGAGCCTGCCGGATTTGGCCAATGGGGGCCCATCAAGTCCGGCATTCTCACAGTGGCCAACCAGATGCCTGTGGGAAATCTTCAAGCAGGATTTGAGCATAAGAGCAGCTCTCCCCTCCTGTGGCTTCAGGAGCTGAACTGGGGTTCAGAAGCATTGCTGCCTATGACTGTGGAGGCAGAGTAGAGGCATCATAATCAGTAGCCATTGAGTCCTCTTTTAAAGCAATTGAGGGAGGGAGTTCCATAGTTCAGGGGTTCCCAACAAAATTTTCTCGAGGACCCCTCATCGAGCCACTATTGGGACAAGGACCCCCATTAATTCCTAATCCTAAAATTAAAAAGTGAGAGCCAAATTAAGAGTCTTTTTATAAGAGTCCAGGGAGGAGGGAGGGGAATGGAGAAGACAGGGTACCTGCGCAGCAGCGCACAAATGAAGCCGACGCGCGCAAAGCATCTTGGGGAGGTGAGCGTTAGTAGAATGCGCGCGCTGCCTCTTTGCAAAACAGTAGTGTTTGTAAAGCGCCACCTAACGGCATACAGCAGAACTACTGCCTCATCTAATTCTAGTTTTGCGCTAGACTCTGCTCATGCAGGAAGCGGCCAAAACAAAAAATCTGTTATCATACAAAATATATTTAATATATTTTTTATTCTAATAGCATCTTGCGGACCCCTCTGGCATAGCTCGCGGACCCCTGGGGGTCCCCGGACCACCTGTTGGGAACCACTGCCATAGTTGAACTATGCACCGCGTGAAGGACTTTCACTTTGTGCACCTTGATGTCTGCTTCCTCCCATCCCATGAGCATCAGACACCCATTTCCTGAGGGTGATGCTGAACTGAGGCTCCTGAGAGGCTCCTTGGCTTTTGCTCATTGAAATAAGATTGGGCCTGGGAGGAGCCTCGGTCTCTTGCTGTAATGCGTTGCAGAGATGTGTGCAACCGTGACATGAAGCCTGGTAGCATCAACCCCGCCATGTGGGGATCCCTTGAAGACGACCGCAGTTCCTGGAGACAGTCGCATCCATGGCAGTGACCAGAGGAGAAATGACCACTGGGAGGAGCGCAGAGAAAAGGAACACCGTGGTGCTTTTGAAGCGGCACAACTGGATGCTTTCATTTGCACCAACTGCAATGAAACATGTCTCTCCCATATCAGTCTCTACAGCCACAGCAGCCGCTGCAATGTCCCAACATTTTGACTTCACCCCCAAAGGCACACTCCTCCATTGTCTCCTGAGACAGGCAGGTGCCAACCAGCCAACTTGCCTTCGTCAACCTCTGGATATGATGAGTTGCCAACCTGTGGCCAACCGTCCGTCTTTCAGGTGCCCTTCTTGCATTTTAGCCCAACCCTCTGCAATGCAGGAATCACAGGTAAAGAATTTCTGCTAGGTGGCCATTTAACCTCTGCTTAAAAACCTCCAAGGAAGTAAAGCCCACCAACTTCCAAGGGAGTCAGTTCCAGCATCCAGCACCTCTTACCATCAGACGGTTCTTCCCAATACTTTGTTGGAATCTCCTTTCTTGACATTTGACTCAACAGAAGCATACTGTCATCAACAGAGGTATAGAGTCCATCATGGGAAGTCAAAATGCTGCTCTATTCTGCCTTGGTCAGACCACATCTGGAATAGAATCCTAGAATCCTAGAGTTGGAAGAGACCACAAGGGCCATCCAGTCCAACCCCCTGCCAAGCAGGAAACACCAAGCAGGAATACTGTGTCCAGTTCTGGGCACCACAATTTAAAGATGGAATAAGCTTGTTTTTCCCCTAACCTCTGGATGTTAGGATCCGAAGCAATGGATTCAAGCTTCAAGAGATTCTGAGCAAACATCAGGTAGAACTTCCATCTGTCATGGAAGCTTTAGTTAGCTCAGCAGGTTGAGCTCTTAATCTCAAGGTTGTGGGTTTGAGCCCTAGGCTACAGGGGGGAAAGATTCCTTCATTGCAGGGGGTTGGACTAGAAGACCCTCATGGTCCCTTCTAATGCTATAGTTCTATGACTCTATTGGTTTGGGTCCACCCCTCTGGAGCAGCAGAAGGAAAGCTGGCTTCATCTTCCATATGGGATCCCTTCAGATATTTGAAGAGGCCTCTCCTATCCCCTCTTAGTCTTCTCTAGGGATGCCATATGCCCAAAAGGCGGCACTTTGTCCTGGATCTTGGGCAAGTCAGTTGGGGGGGGGGAAGAAATGCACTTATTTGGTGGTTTCCTAAAGAAAACAATTCCAACAATTTAGGGGACTTCCTTAAAAAAGCCTAACAATTTTGGGGTGTCCTGGTTTTTAGTTTTCTAAATATGGCAACACTCGTCTCCATGCAGACAGGAGGCAGGGAGGTGGGTGCTGCACCCAGATGCCAATCCGCCCCCCATCCCAGCGTGTCGCTCAAGGCAGCTGCCTCCGAGAGCCTCATGGGAGCACTGGCCAGGGGTTGCTTGATACGCTACCGCTAATAATAGAGGTGAATTGAAACCAGCCAGAGAAGGAAACCAGCCCCAGGGTCTGCGGGGCCATTAGAGAAGGAAGGGAAAAGCTGAGAACTGAAGGAATAATTGAGGGGAACGGCAGGGAAGCCGAATTGTGGTTTCAGCCATGGAAGAAGAAGACGTTGAAAGGAGACCCACGCTTGGAACGTTATTTTTTGGAGAGGGCCTCTCAAGTGGAGGTGACAAAAGGATGACATTTCAGAACTTAGCTGACAAATGAAAAAATAATGAGCCGCTGAGGCCAGATGGCATTCATGTTGCATGAGAAAATGCAAGCTGCACTCAAGTTATTTGATAGTTCATAGGACAGCCTACACACACACACACACACACACACGATTTCTTTTGGGTGTTAGAGTCATAGAGTTGGAAGAGACCACAAGGGCCATCCAGTCCAACCCCCTGCCAAGCAGGAAACACCATCAAAGCATTCTTGACATATGCCTGTCAAGCCTCTGCTTAAAGACCTCCAAAGAAGGAGACTCCACCACACTTCTTGGTAGCAAATTCCACTGTCAAACAGCTCTTACTGTCAGGAAGTTCTTCCTAATGTTTAGGTGGAACCTTCTTTCTTGTAGTTTGGATCCATTGCTCTGTGGCCGCTTCTCTGGAGCAGCAGAAAACAACCTTTCTCCCTCCTCCATATGACATCCTTTGATATATTTGAACATGGCTATCATATCACCCCTTAACCTTCTCTTCTCCAGGCTAAACATACCCAGCTCCCTAAGCCGTTCCTCATAAGGCATCGTTTCCAGGCCTTTGACCATTTTTGGACTCCAGCTCCCATCAGCCAGCACAGCCAATGGTCAGGGATGAGAATGAGGATGTGGAAGAAAGTACTTCTCCGTGCATTGCTAACTTTGGAACTCACTGCTACAGCAGGCTGTGATGGCCACCAACCTGGATGGCTTTAAAAGAGGGTTAGACAAGTTCATGGGGGAAGAGAGGACTGTCGGTGGCTAATAGACATGGCTGGAAGCAGCAGTGCTTCCAAATGCCACTTGCTGGAAACCACAGGAGGGGAGAGGACTGCTTATAGAATGATAGAATTGCAGAGTTGGAAGGGGACCCAATGGTCATCTAGTCCAACCCTCTGCAATGCAAGAATCTCAACTAAAGCATTCATTACAGATGGCCATCCAACCTCTCCCATCCAAGGACAGAGAGTCTACAACCTCCTGAGGGAATCAGTTCCACTGCCAAACAGCTCTTACTGTCAGAAAGTTCTTCCTGACATCCAGTTGGAATTCCCTTTCTTGAAACTTGAAGCCATTGGTTTAGGTCCGGGGGAGGCAACCTAAGGCCCAGGGCCCGGATCTGACCCAATTGCTTTCTCAATCCGGCCCACAGACGGTCCGGGAATCAGCATGTTTTTACATGAATGTGTCATTTTATTTAAAATGCATCTCTGGGATATTTGTGGGGCATAGGAATTTGTTCATTCCCCCCATATATATATATATATATATATATATATATATATATATATATAGTCCAGCCCACCACATGGTCTGAGGGGCGGTGGACCAGCCCATGGCTGAAAAAGGTTGCTGATCCCTGGTTTAGGTCCTCCCCTCCACAGCAAGAGAAATCAAGCTTGTTCCCTCTTCCATGTGACAGCCCTTGAGATATCTGAAGATGGCTCTTGTGGCTCCTCTCAGTCTCTTTTCCAGACTCAAAATACCCAGCTCCTTCAACTGTTCCTCATCAGGCTTGGTTTCCAGAGCCTTGATCTTCTTGGTCGCCCTCCTCTGCTCACCTTCCAGCTTGTCAACATCCTTCTTAAATTGTGGTGCCCAGAACTGGACACAGTATTCCAGGTGGGGTCTGACCAAGGCAGAAGAGAGGGGGACTGTGTGACTTTTCTTTTTTCTTTTGGCTGGATCTCAACAGGCAGAGGATGCAAAGTGTTGGTGCTGCCACACTGCATGGTCGATTCTTTGGAATGTGGTACAGCTATTATGTGGCTCTTGTAACTCTGCTGATCAAAGTGGTTGAGTGGGCGCAGGTGGGGTCAGGCGAAGTGGTCTTGAGTGTTTGTGGGCTTTACATACTAATAGTGAGTCCTTAAACTGGGGCTGCTAGCAAATCAGCAAGTGGTGCCGATTTCTCTTTCGCCGCCCCCCCCAGCACCTCTCTCTCTGCCTCTCTGCCTCTCTGCCTCTCTCTCTCTCTGCCTCTCTCTCTCTCTGCCTCTCTGCCTCTCTGCCTCTCTCTCTCTCTCTCTCTCTCTCTCTCTCTCTCTCTCTCTCTCTCTCTCACACACACACACACACACACACACACACACACACACACCACAGAGCAGAGGATGAAGCTTGCCAGAGGGAGCAGAAGCAGAGGCTGCATCATCTGGGTTGCTGGAGGAGGCTGGGGGGGGTACAGTAAATGAAGCCTAAAGTCCCAGCCTCTGCTCATTCCCTGCTGGGGTTGCAAGGGTTAACCTGCTGCATCTGTACATTCACCTTCAGCAGGCCATGGAGGGGGTAGGGGGCTTTCCTGTGGATGCCCGCAGCAAAGCGCCTGCTTGCCTGTGCCAATTTTGGAGACTGAGATCTGTTTGTGTGGGGGGGGGGAGGTGGGCGGGGAAGGGGCTGCAAAGCAGAGGCCAACATCTGCTCGCCTTGTCAGCTAAACTGGGGCAGTTCCGGAGGGAGAGCGAATCCACACACACTGAATTG
The DNA here is from genome assembly GCF_963506605.1 of Zootoca vivipara. Classification (NCBI taxonomy): domain Eukaryota; kingdom Metazoa; phylum Chordata; class Lepidosauria; order Squamata; family Lacertidae; genus Zootoca; species Zootoca vivipara. The sequence goes on from NC_083276.1 coordinate 363,951, forward strand.
GGGGGGGGCGCTGATGCAGAAAAAGGAGCTCAGCTCTCCTCTCCTGCAGGGAAACTGGTGGGGAGAGGGAGAGGCTTTGCTTCGCTGGCACTCAGAAGTCGGGAAGATTCGCTCAGGGTCCTCAGACGCCTGCCAGTCAGGAGAACGTCAGTTGATGGATCACCGGGCTCAATGGCCCATCTAGCGCAGCATCCTGTTCTACTCTCTGCTCCTGTGGCCTCCATAAGGACATCCGAAGAGCCCCCTGGACCAGGCCAATCCATGGTCCATCTCGTCTCCTCCAGTAGGCTCTTCTTATGATGTGCTTATGTTCTTAAGGGCAAGAAAGGTGACCTCCTCCTCTTTGCACACAGAAAACTCTCCTTCTTTGGCGATCCCTCGTAGGTGAGTAAGATTGTCTTCCATAAACACGGTTTTAACAATGAGTCCGTAAGTGACTGTGAAGGCCAATTCTGGATCCACACGTCCTTCCACAGTGGGGACATTGGTTTCCAGGTGGGAGTTGATGACGGTGAGGGTTTGCCAAGCGTGCCTTCCTCTTAGCACATTTCTCCCTTGCGTCCTGAGTTCGAGCGTCTTCAAAACCCATGACACCTTTGAACACAGAAAACTAACCATTCAGGGACAAAAGATAGAGAAAATCCTCTTTCTTTCTTTCTTTCTTTCTTCACCCCCATCTCTCCATGAGAGCTCTGCTGGATCGTGCCCCCTTCCACCCCTTTCCCTATCGGTAGATTTGTCTCTCTCTTTCTCATGCTCACCCACCCCGCTTCCACAAAGGGCGCCTGGCGGAGAGCCGCTTGCTGAGCGTGGAGTGCGAGTCCTTTGAAAACGAGCCATTGCATTTTGCACGGAGCAACGCTTGCGCTTGACAACAAGGCGAAGCCCAAAGGCGTGCGCCAACCCTGAGGGCTCTTTGCCAAGAATACCAGGGCCTTGCTTGGAGAGAGAGAGAAAAGTTCTCGGCGGCGCAAGGACTAGTTAATTACCCAACAATTAGGAGCAGATTGAAGCGGAGAAGGAGACGAGAGCGAAATGTCAGCAGAAGCGGGGCTCCGTGATTTCCTGTTTGCGCATCGTACACCTGGCCTATTCTTCCAAATGTTCCTCCCTCATTAATTATGATAAAACCTTTCCAAGGCAGAGCAGAAGCATTTGTGGCTTCCAAAAATAAGTGTTTTGAAAATATTTAACTTCCGTGCGTCAGGCGTGATTGTGTTGGGAGACGTTCCCAGGTGCGGCTCTGTTGTGGATGCCTCCTCCTGGCAGGAGGGAAAGGAAGACCGCCAGGAGCTGCGGGAGAAGCGCAGGTGAGGCTGCCCTGCCACCTGAGTCAGGCCATTGGCCCTTCCAGCCTGGAACCGTCTCCTATGACCAGCCAGGATCCCGGCGCCCCCTGGCTGAAGAGAGCCTGGAACAAGGCTGAGCTTGGCAGCTGCCTTCAGGAAATAAGAACTGTGCTGGATCAGGGCCAATGGCCCATCTACGGTACTATTGCCTCCTCACAGTTGCCAACCAGGCGTCCCAATGGGAAGAAGCCCACCAGCAGGATCTGAGCACAGCAGGAGAATAAATGCCTAAGAAGAGTTTTGCTGGATCAAGCTCAGTGACCCATCTAGTCTAGGATCCTGTTCCCACAGAGCCAACAAAATGCACTTCATGGGAAACAGCAATCAGGATTTGAGCACAAGAGCCCTCTTTCCTCCCATGGTTTCCACTAGCTGGTATTCAGTGTGGGATGTGAAACACAAGAGCAGTCAAGTACAACATCCCTGGATGTCTGGTCCAGCCAGTCGGGACTTCCTGTTTCTCCTGGGCTGGGACAGACTTCCTCTGCATGTGACAAGGTGGGCGTGACCTGTACAGGTAACAAAAGCACCTGGCCTGGTGGCCATTCTCTCTCTTCTGACTTGGCTCTCAAGCAAGCAACAACTGCTTAGCCTAAGACAGCGTTTCTCAACCGCTGTTCCCCGGCACACTAGTGTGCCGCGAGACGCTGGCTGGTGTGCCGCGACGTGCGGCGACGAGAAGGGCGATTTGCATTGTCACATGCCTGGCGGCCGCCAATACACAGCGCTAAGTCACCGGAAAGGGCCACGACGCGGAGCGAGCGCAGCTCTCAACAGCCACCACCACGGGAGGGTGGTTTTAGACAAACTTAAAGAAGCTGGCTGGATGAGCTCAACCTGAAACTTGCTGAGCAAAGGATTGTGCTGGCAGAGAAATCAGCGGCTTGTGAAACCTTATTAAAGGAGATTGCAACCAACACAGCAATTGGCAAGTGTTTCTTACAGTCATAATTATATAGTCAATATAGGGCGGCACAGAGTTAAATTTTTTAACTTTTTTAATGGTGGTGTGCCTCGTGATTTTTTTCATGGAACAAGTGTGCCTTGGCCCAAAAAAGGTTGAGAAACACTGGCCTAAGATGCTTCCAAGAGAGGACAAAGGAGCTATCTCCTTATGAGATGGTTTCCAAGTGTATATTACTTTTTCTAAGCTAAAGTCTGCCTTCTGGGATCCTGTGTGAACAGAATGATGTGAGTATACTTTTATAGAAGACTATGTTGTGTCTTATCTTTTAGGAGGGAATAAGGGGGGAAATACCAGGACAATATTATTATAGAGGTTTTAGTGAACCTGAGCATCCGCTGCTGCTGTGAGTTTAAGAGGGGAATGTTAACTCTGCTAAATTCTGAAACTTGCTAAAACAAGTTGGAATAGGGATATAATCAAATAATATATCCTCTCCTGCATTCCTGAACATTCCCACATTCAGAAACATTGCTGCCTCTGACCACTATGGAGGCAAAGCATAGCCTTTGGGGCTAGTGGCTCCAATAGCCCTCCCCTCCTCCAGGAATTGGTCTAATCCTGTTTTAAAGCCATCTAGATTGGTGGTCACAGGATGCGGGTGGTGCTGTGTTCTAAACCACAGAGCCTAGGGCTTGCCAATCAGAAGGTCGGCAGTTCGAATCCCCGCAATGGGGTGAGCTCCCATTGCTCGGTCCCAGCTCCTGCCAACCTAGCAGTTTGAAAGCACCTCAAAGTGCAAGTAGAGAAATAGGTACCGCTCCGGCAGGAAGGTAAACGGCATTTTCATGTACTGCTCTGGTTCACCAGAAGCGGCTTTGTCATGCTGGCCACATGACCTGGAAGCTGTACGCTGGCTCTCTCGGCCAGTAAAGCGAGATGAGTGCCACAACCCCAGAGTCATCCACAACTGGACCTAATGGTCAGGGGTACCTTTACCTTTACCTTTAGACTGGTGATCACCACTGTGTCCTGTGGCAAGGAGTTCCATAGCATGCATTGTGCAAATAAGGGCTTTATTTTATCTGCCCTGGATAAGTGCTGGAACCCCTGGCATCTCTCACCACTGAGAGAATGAAGGCACCAATGGTTCGAATCACAGAAGTTGGAAAGGAATCCTAGAGTTGGAAGGGAACCCAAGGGTCATCTAGTCCAACCCCCTGCAATGCAGGAATCAACTTCAGACGTTTAATAATAATAATAATAATAATAATAATAATAATAATAATAATAATTCTATTATTTATATCCCACCACTCTGTGAAGCTTCCAGCAAAATATAAAATAATAATAAAATGTCAAACATTAGAAACTTCCTGATAGAGGGTTGCCTTCGTATGTCTTCTAAAAGTTGTATAGTTCTTTATCTCCTTGTCATCTGAAAGGAGGGCGTTCCATAGGGAGGGCATCTCCCCTTGAGAAGATCCTCTGCCTGGTTGCCTGTAACTTTTCTTCCCGCATTGAGGGAACCACCAGAAGACATTTGCAAGTGGACCTCAGTGTCCAGGTTCAGCATCCATTAACATCACAGGTGTGCCTGTTGTTACCTGGAAAGAGGAGGGGAACCCCCCCAAATGTATGCTTTCCAAGCTGTTTCCTGAAGAATACCGTCTTGTGCTAATTTATGCAAAAGTGCCGCTTTTGGATATTGAGAAAAACAAGCGAAGAGAAGCCGCAGATTCCTCCTCCCGGCCTCCCAGTTTCACTATAACAACCGGAAACGGATCTGGCTTCCTCCCAACACAAGCCCCCCTCCCCAGGTTCTTGCGAGGTCATTTTTGTTTTTGCATGAGCGAGCTGGAGCTCAAATCTGGGGAAGCAAACAAGCCCCTGGTGAGCTGGTAAGACAGAAACACACAAAGGGCAGGAGATGGAATTATTCCATCTGGCTGAATCTCTTTTGTGGGCTTCTAAACTAATTTTGCATTGTTAGGACACAAGGAAACTCAGTTATGACAAGAGATTGAGAGAAATGGGCCTGCCTCATCACCAAAATGCTCTCCACTTTCCCTCCGGTCTCCCTCTCCCCTTCAGCTGCACTCATAGAATGGTAGAGTTGGGACCCTGAAGGTCATCTAGTCCACCCCCCGCAGTGCAGGATACACTAAAACATCCCTGACAGATGGGCACCGGAAGTCAAGAGAGCCCACCACCTTTCCAGATGGTTGTGCAATAGCTCTTAGCCCTAGAAAGTTATTCTTTTAATGTTTCGCCATAATCTCCTTTCTTGTCATTCGAACCCATCCTCTCTCGCCTTTGTACCCAGGCTTTCTGCCTGGAGCCTACAGTTGCTCTCTTGCAAAGCTGGGCATCTGCCCTTCAGCAGCCAGCTGCACACACAGCTCAGAACTTGAGCCGGACTCTGTGGGCAAGGGGTTTGATGCTAGAGGTATGGAAGGGGAAAGGAAGACACCATGAAATGTGGAGGAGAGAGAAGAAGTGGTGGAGAAGGAGGAGAGACCTCCCTTTCCCTTCTCTATTCCTCCCCCTTCCATCAACACACCTTTTCCCTCTCTTCCTTATTCCCCCCCCTCTGTTTCCCTTTTCCCTCCCTTGCTTCACCACCAACTTGGATGGCTTCAAAAAGGATTCATACACATTCATGGAGGAGAAGGCTCCTAGCCACAATGGCTGTGTTCTACTGCGTGTCCTCCAACACCCCACTGATCAAAATCAGGACACTCTCTTTTTGGTCCCAAGCTCTCACAGGAGCTAGCTGACTCATGCAAGAGCACGAGACGAAAAGGGGTGTCTTTTGGTCCAGTGCTCTGGCACGAACCAGAAAACTCATGCCAGAGTGCCGGTCCAAAAACCGGGACATTCCAGGATGGCTTCTGTAATTCTGGGCTGTCCTGCTCAAATCAGGACGGTTGAGGGGTATGAGGTGAGGTTGTTGTGGTTTTGTATCCCAGTTGCTGGAAACAACAGGAGGGAAGAACTACTCTTGCTCTCAGGTCCTGCTTTGGGTCTCCTTCTTTGGGGCATCTGCTCAGCCACAGTGAGAGCAGGAGGCTGGACTGGGTCTTTGGCCTGATCCGTCTGTTTTTATTTTCACTGTTAAATTGCCACTGGAGAGGCGGAGCCGAGTTGCACCATTCTCTGGATCGTGGTGTTGGCCTGGAAGAATTCTGAGCAGCTCAGGTGCCTTTATTTCCACCAAGGAAGATTTTCCTCCTGTGCAAAACCTTTCCAGTTCCAGGTGGCAATTTGGTCGCAAAACAGCACAAGCTTCACCCCGAGCCCCGATTCTGGCCCTTTGCATTCTTGCCGCCCAGCCATGACTCCTCTCATGAGTGTATTAAGAAATAAATAGTGTTAAATGAGGTTGTCATAACTGCAATCATTCCTTGCCTTACAGAGTCTGAAATAACAAGATTGCCCTTTAAGTGTCTGGTAGAAGTCTAGTACGGAGGTGTGATGCTTCTGAAAGGGTGGGTGAAGAAAGATTATATAGTAAAATCACCCCGAGGAGTTGGGGAAGTTTTGGATGTGAAGAAGAGATGAGAGGCACCCTGGGGACCTAGTGGGAATAGGTTGGGTGGAGGTCCCTGGGCAGGGGAGAGGACACTTCCTTGTCATTCTTTGAAGGCCCTCCTATTTTGCTGAATGGCAAACGAATGGCAAATTCACCCAGGATTGGATGTGTGCCAAAAGAGCGTCGGACATAAGAAGAGGCTGCTGGGTCAGGCCAATGGCCCATCTGGTCTAGCTTGCTGTCCTCACAGTGGCCAACCAGATGCCTGCAAGAAACCCACAATCAGGATCCAAGCTCAGGAGTTCTCTCTCCTCTTGCAATTTCCAGCAACTGGTATTCAGAAGCATTGCTGCCGCCTCAGCATCCCAGACAAGGGAGAAAAACTCCTACTTGGGAAAGGAGAGAGGACCCTGGCCCCAGTTTGGGCTCCATAATCCCCTGCAATGTACTTGTGATTCCTGCATTGCAGGGGGTTGTGCTAGAAGACCCCCTTGGGTCCCTTCCAACTCTGCAATTCTGTGATTCCATGATTCTAAGTTCTGCCCTGCTTTGGCTCAGCAATGGACACCAAGAAGTCCACTCCATCTGTGGGCTAGACTTCAACTTTGGACAGTGAGATGGCTCTGCAACCTCTGGAGGGTGATGTAGTCAGGATCTTGCTCATTTTCTGGAGCAAGACCAAGTTCATATTTCTGCCAAGGTGGGCAGGTTTCTGGGCCCATTTGACTTAATAAGCACCACAGTCTTTTCGGAGCACAAAACTGCATGCAGCTGGAAATGTGCCGTGGGTTTCTGAAGCATCCCAGAAAAGGTTGTCTTTGTGTATCCTCCTCTCCTGGCTTGCCAAATAATGTCACTATTCAAAGGGAAAAACAGCCTGGAGGCAAAGGGGCTTTGAAGAGTTTTGTCCCTTCATGTCCTGCCAAAAGAAGCACGGATCCCGCTTAACTTTTCAGACTTGGGAGTTGCAAAATGAAAACCCTTTCTGCTTTCTCACAACATCCTTACACCTTATTAACTGCAAGCCAGTCCTTGAGGGTGTGCTGATTCCTGGGGTTTTTTCAGGAGCTGTCTCTCTGTCATCTCTCCCTCTCTGTCACACACAACTGGGGGCCACTGAATTTTCTAAGCCGAGCTCAGCTGGGACCTCGGATTTCAAAAAGAGCCACTAGCAATTCTGTTCAGGCATTCCGAGTGGTTTGGAGATGGAAGGAACACTTGCTAAAGAGAGACCCCGTCTGCCTGCCACAAGCCACAGCTTCATCTTCACAGGAGGGTCTGCCTTGGGCCCACTTTGCATGCCCCATACAGGAATTCATAGAATCATAGAATTGCAGAGTTGAAAGGGACCCAAAGGGTCATTTAGTCCAACCTCCTGCAAGCAGTTCTGGCACAGGATTTGTGAGGTCACAGAGTGAGAGAAAAGACCCCCCAGTACTGTGCCTTGCTCAGCCCCCTCCTGGATTCCTATGTCCAGTTCTGGGCACCCCACTTGGAGGAGGATATGGAGAAGCTGGAAGGTGTGCCGAGGAGGGCAACCAAGATACTCAAGGGTCTGGAAAGCAAGCCTTGTGAGGAGCAGTTGAGGGAGCTGGGGACGTTTAGCCTGGAAAAGAGGAGACCGAGAGGAGATACGAGAGCCATCTTCAGATATCTCAAGGGCTGTCACAGGGAATAGGGAACATATTTGTTTTCTCCTGCTCTGGAGGGTACAACCCAAATGTGGGATGTAATCCACTGGGAGCAGTCAAATACAACATTCCTTGTTTTCCTAGAGTGGACATGCAAGGGAATGTTTGGTCCAGCCAGTCGAAACGCCCTGTTCCTCCTGGCCTGGAGCATCTTTCCTTGCATGTGACTAAAAGGTGGGCGTGGCCTTACCTGACCTAACAAAAGGTCCAGTCACACAGCCACCTGCCTCTCTTCTGCTTCCCTTTTCATCCTGCAGACTTCCTGGACTGCTAGCCTGTAGTCACTAGGTCAACTCCCATATGGGATAAACCTTTAGGAACTCCCATCCTTACCTACATGTTTGTCCCCATCAGTATCTGTGGCTGATCTCCATCTGCTGAGACTGCTGGGAATTGAGTCCCACAAGATCTGGGAGGAGGCACAGCTGTCCCCCACCCCTGCATGGCATAGATCTAGGGAGATCAAGATGTCCAAAATCCAGGGTCTTGGTTTGGGCTAGTTCTTGTATGGAGTCTAAATGACTGGGCTCCAATAGGAAGCAGCCTGTGTTTTCAGGTGCAAAACAATTTCCAAGCAAATGAATTTATTCCTCAGTGTCCATACTGGTTTCTGGAGTCTTCTTGAAGTGTCAGGTGACATTCATGACATTCAGCATATTCCTGCTCAGAATGGCCTCGGTGACCCTGCGGGCACCTTAGGTCAGGGGTCCCCAGACTTACCGCGCGGCGGGCCGGTGCCCGCCGCGCCAACCACGCGGTGGGCCGGAGGGTAGGGGAGTGCGCGCGCAGCGGGCCGGAGGGCAGGGGAGTGCGCGCCCGTGCGCATGCGCACACGCACACGGGCGGGGAAAAAAACGCCGAAAAACGCTTGTGCGCATGCGTATGGGCCTCCCCCGACCCGGAAGTGCACCAGAAATGACCTCTTCCGGGTCGGGAGAGGCCCATACGCATGCGCACAAAGGATTTTCGGCGATTTTTTGCCGATTTTTTAGATCGTCGCTGCGCCGCGCGCCGTGAGAGCGGGAGGCAACAGCGGGCGGCGGGGGTCGTCGCGGGCCGGATTGGAAGGCCGATTGGGCCGCATCCGGCCCGGGGGCCGTAGTTTGGGGACCCCTGCCTTAGGTGGTTCATGGCACACATGACACACACGAACACCCCTCTCTGGGCATGCTCTTTTCAGTGCCGGCGTGTCCATTAAGGCGAACTAGGCAGCTGCCTAGGGCGCCAAAATGGAGGGGGTGCTGGCCAGCCTGCCCGCCGACCCCCAGTGCTGCCTGGGGCAGCCTCCTCTGCGCCTGTCACTGTTGAGTGGCTTCAGGCTGCTATCCCGCACAGTGGAGGCGGCCCCAGGCTTCCGCTCCCTGCGTAAAGCTCTGGAGGTGCGTGGGGAGCACGAACCTGGGACTGCCTCCTCTGCGCCTGTCACTGTTGAGCGGCTTCAGGTCGCTATCCCAAGGTGCGTGTGTACCTCCGGAGAGTGGCCTGAAGCCGCTCAACAGCTGACAGGCACAGTGGAGGCAGTCCCAGGCTCGTGCCCCCCGTGCGAAGCTCCGGAGGCATGCGGGGAGCGGGAGCCCGGGGCCACCTCGCTGCGCCTCTCTGCTGTTTTTTATTTTATTTTTATTTTTTTCTACTTTCCCCCTATTTTTCATTTTTATTTTTTCTATTTTTATTTATTTATTATTTATTTATTTATTAAGGGGGGGGCAGAAGGTGATCTCGCCTAGGGCGCAAAAAACCCTAGCACCGGCCCTGGCTCTTTTGGGGTGGGGAGAGGTACAGGCAGATCCATAAGCGGCTCTTTGGAGCACGGGACGCTTTTGTGAAGCACAGAACACAAACACACCCCAGCCCCCTTTTAGCATTGAGAGCAAAAACTGTGATTCTCAAAGACAGCTCCATTTTAATACATGAGCCAATAACTTCAATATATTGTGGGAATTAATTTGAATTTGACTCAGCGGAGACCTGTGTTAATTATGCAGGCACTGCAAAGTCCATCACCTTAGGCAGGGCTTCACCATGTTAACACTTTCAAACATCCTTTTGGTTCTTGTTTCAAGTAAGTGTAAATATTTTGCATTCTGGATCCTGCCGTTCCCCTCAAATTGGAGGAGGTGCATGTAAAACATTTGTCTTCTCAAAGAGAATCACAGGTTCTTGTTTAAATTATCAAGTCAGCGCTGTGCATAATTCCAGCCTGATTTCCCCCCGTTAATAGTCATTTGCATTTCATTATACGTCTTACTTCTATGTTCCCAGTCCATCATCTGCAAAGATCTGAGTGACCGTAAAAGCGGAAATGAAGAATCTGCACGAATGCATTGTCTCCTCCACCCCACTGCCTCCTCCAATCTCTTTACCCACCCTTAGAAAACAGATATTCCTTGGGGTGCCCTGTGGCAGTTCTGGGGGGTCTAGCAGCCAAATGAAAAAGAGGATGCGTTGGCAGGCAAGGGTCATGGCAGGATCTAAACAGACAGCAAGTACGTTGTGGACTTGGGGGTTGAGACTTCCTTGGGCAGGCAGGTGTGAGGACCAAAGGCAAGGCTGGATCAGGACCGTGGCCCAGCTAATCCAGCATCTTCTTCTGACAGGGGCCAAACAGGAGCCCATTGCGGCCTCAAGTAACTGGTACTCAGAAGCATGGCTGCCTCCAACGGTGAAGAGCAGAGCAGAGACACCCAGGGGAGCCATCAATAGTCCTCTCCTCCATAAAGGCAACCAAAATGGTCAAAGGCCTGGAAACGATCCCTTATGAGGAGCAGCTTAGGGAGCTGGGTATGTTTAGCCTGGAGAAGAGAAGGTTAAGGGGTGATATGATAGCCATGTTCAAATATATAAAAGGATGCCATATAGAGGAGGGAGAAAGGTTGTTTTCTGCTGCTCCAGAGAAGCGGACACGGAGCAATGGATTCAAACTACAAGAAAGAAGATTCCACCTAAACATTAGGAAGAACTTCCTGACAGTAAGAGCTCTTCGGCAGTGGAATTTGCTACCAAGGAGTGTGGTGGAGTCTCCTTCTTTGGAGGTCTTTAAGCGGAGGCTTGACAGCCATATGTCAAGAATGCTTTGATGGTGTTTCCTGCTTGGCAGGGGGTTGGACTGGATGGCCCTCGTGGTCTCTTCCAACTCTATGATTCTATGAAATTTGTCCAACCCTCTTTTAACGTCATCTTGCTTGGTCGACATCACTGTCTCCTATCTTGCACGAAGAAGGATTTTATTTCTTTCTGTGCTGAATCTTCCAACATTCAGTGTCCCTGAATGTTCACAAGCTCTAGAGCTCAATTAATTTGCTGCCCAAAACAATCCCGTGAATTTTGACACCGCCACCATTCTTTTGTTATATGCTTTCCCTCCAAGGGCAACCCAATGTGACTTACAAAAAAGCCAAAAACCAACATACATGAATGTAATAGCAGACACAACAAGGATATAAAAATGTGAGGCAGTTGTCCATAGAAGAGACTTTACTTTTCGAATAAAGCTATGCAAAAACTTTGCAAGAGTGTTATGGAACAGGCCTACAAGCAAGCAGGGACATTCCCCGCAGAAATACCCAGAGCTACAGCAACATTCAGGGTTACAGCAAAGAGCAAGGTATTCCATTTGGAGATGCTAGCATAGAATTTGGTTGCCAGATATTCGCTGAGGATCAAGGCAGCAACTCCTCATTGCTTCAGATTCTGGAGATGATGCAGGCTGCCACTCCTCTTCTGGCCTGGTCCCACGGTCCGCATCCTCCCGGCCATTTCTGTCACCACCTGCGCAACTGGACTTCTGGCGGGGTGTGATACTGCGATACTGCCTGGGTGTTTGGCTTGTTCCCTCCTGGTACTTGCGGCCCATTCTCCATCCCAGGGCTCTGAGCAAGCAGGAGGTCGCAGAGGAGCAAGGAGCCACAGCGAAGGTGCACTGACGCTGGAGGGGTGCTAAAGGGGGCCACTCAAAAGGCAGCACCAGAACGAGGATGCTGTGCTTGGTGGAATGTGAATGGATGCTAGTGGAGGATATACTTATTAGATACTATCACGTTTGTGAGTTCAGCAAAGCACTTCCCCTGCAGCTTAAAAGGGAAGCTTAGATAGGCTAGTTTAAGTCATGGGTAGGCAAACTTAGGCCCGGGGGCTGGATCCGGCCCAATTGCCTTCTGGATCCGGCCCGCGGATGGTCTGGGAATCAACACGTGGATTGGCATGGGGATTCTGATCGTTCAGGCTGTGCCATCCCCCCCCCCACACACCACGGCGGCGCCTCCTCCCTCCCTCCTCCTGGCTTCTCCCCGCCCTGCCTAGAGGAGGAAGGGGGCTGGGCTTCATTGAGCCGTGGTTGGCTGAGTGACACTTTAAGCAGCCCCTCTCCAGAGCCAGCCCTTTCATACCGCTCACTGTCCTGCCGCCGCCAGCCCCTGCCGCTCGCAAGGCACAGGTAAGCAACCACTGGGGCTCATCTGATGCTGTGGAGAAGGGAGGGGAGAGTCGGGGGGAGATTTTATTTTATTTTCCAAAATAAAGTCCGGCCCACAAGGTCTTCCCCCCCCCCAACTATTTTTATTGATTTCTAAATACAGAAGAAAAAAAGATAACAAAAATGAGAAAAATAAATAAATACATGTGTTACAAACTTATACAATATTACAAATGTTATACATTCATCTGATAAATAGGAATGTTCTGCTGAACACGACTTCCTTCCTTCCCCTCCCTTGGTTTTCAGAACTTGTCTCTAATTTATTTGCACTTTTCCTTTTTTTTCCTCCTGACTTTCTCTTAAATAGGTCTTACCTTGTTTATTGTCAGAGATATCTATTATACATGTTGTAGGTTTTATGTTAGTCCCGTCAGCGTCTTCATATTTTTACAGTTTTCCTTTAAATATTCCACAAATTTACTCCAATTCTTTTGAAACCGCTGGTCTTCCAGCCCCCCACAAGGTCTGAGGGACAGTGGACTGGCCCCCTTAGAAAAAAGTTTATTTAAGTAATGCTTTAAGGCAGACTGGATGCTTTAAGGCAGACTGGATTCTCCTGGCATGTCACCCTTTTCTCCCCCTTAAAACAACAAACAGTCTTCTAAAAGGTAAAAAACAACAACAACATTTGCTCACTTGGAATACTTGTTGAAGAGTAACAGATACAACAGCTTTGTTCAGGCAGGCTTAAAATGGCAATACTAAAGTCATACAGTACTAAAGTCTCGCTTAAAATGGTGTCTGAGCATTGGAGCTCAGACATGCAAATGTCCTCACATTGTTGGCTTGGTGGAAAGTGACAAAAAGGACATGATGTGCCCAGGCAGGCAGAACAGTACATAGCTCTGCCCTCCCCTTGTCAAAGCACGGTGGGAGTGTCTCACAGAAATCTCTCTAGCAAGCTTATATGGAAACTCTGTGAACTTCAGCCCCTATCATGTGCCTGTCTAGCAAAACAGGAATTGTTGGTTTGACTGTACTTTAAATATTCCATGCGGGTGGTTCTGGGGTCTCAACCACGGAGCCTCTTGGGCTTGCCAGTTGGTGGTTCAAATCCCGGCAATGGGGTGAGCTCCCATTGCTCTGTCCCAGCTCCTGCCAACCTCGGAGTTTGAAAACACACCAGTGCTAGTAGATAAATAGGTACCACTGCAGCGGGAAGGGAAATGGCATTTCTGTGTGCTCTGGTTTCCGTCACGGTGTCCTGTTGCGCCAGAAGTGGTTTAGTCCTGCTGGCCACATGACCTGGGAAACTGTCTGCAGACAAATGCCGGCTCCCTTGGCCTGAAAGTGAGATGAGCACCACAACCCCATTGTCACCTTTGACTGGACATAACCGTCCAGGGGTCCTTTACCTTTTACCTTTTAAAAATTCCACACTGCTGACCCCTTGCAACAATCTATGGAGAATTCTCTACCCAGTACCTGTAAGAATCAATGTTTCCACAGCCAAGAAGCACCTGAACATCTGGGGTTCAAAAAAGGAGATTCTGACTCTACATCAGGAAGAACTTTCTGGCAGTAAGAGCTGTTTGACGGTGGAACAGGCTCGCTCAGGAGGAGGAGGACTCTCCCTCCTTGGAGGTTTTTAAGCAGAGGTTGGGTGGCCATCTGTCATGGGTGCTCCAGTTGAGATTCTTGCACTGCAGGGGGTTGGACTGGATGACCTTCGAGATCCCTTCCAAATCTTCCATTCTATGATTCTAAGATTTTGGTGGCAGAGCTCTGGACCTCTTGAAGATATGTCTGTGTGCAAGTAACTGGGTGACTGGGTGGGGGGAAGGGCCGTCCTGCTTGCCTCTCCTCTGGGGGGCAGGGTGTATGTTTTTTTGGGAGGGCGGGTTCTCCCCAGGATAGAGCTGTCTGAGTAGACTGCCATGACTTGCAGCCGAGTCCTCTTGGCGTGTTGTTTAAGCCTGTTCTTCTCTTTGCATGGATTGCTTTTATTGTCGTCTTTAATAAATGTTCACATTTTACATTGCTCAAACAGCACACTGGAGACCCACCAGCCTCTCTGTGCAGAACAATGAAAACATCCAAAAAACACAAAACTTGCATTAGTAAGTGAAACTCAAACTGTGATTCCGCATCCCCATCTCTTGGAATTGCCAACTCAGACGGAAATGCTTGGTGGCCCCTTTTCTATCGGGAGGGAGAAAGCAGCCCCCCCCCCACATGCACTCCCATCATTTCATGAATGCTCAGAAACTCAGCTTCTGTGAGATCATAGAATCACGGAATGGTAGAGCTGGAAGGGACCATCAAGGGTCATCTACTCCCACATTTTGCAATGCAGGAATTGCAGCAAAAGAATCTCTGGCAGTTAGCTATCCAGCCTGTTTTAAAAGCATCCAATGAATCATACAATTTTAGCATTGGAAGGGACCCCAAAAGTCACCCAGCCCCCTGCAATGCAGGATTCACAGCTGGAGAATCCTTGACAGATGGTCACCTGAGCTCTGTTTAAATTCCCCCAAGGAAGGAGAGTTGACCACCTTCTGAGGGAGACCACCAGAAAGTCCTTCCCGATGTCTCATTGGAATCTCCTTGCACCTCGACTCCACGAGTTTGGATCTGTCCCTCCAGAGCAGGAGAAAACAAACTTGCTCTCCATCTTCAATGTGGCAGCAGCCCTTCAAATGAAGATGGCTACCATGTCTCTTTTCAGCTTTCTTTTCTCCTTGCTAAACATACCCAAATCCCTCAGCCATTTTAAAGCATTTTGCATTGGCTGGATTGTACCCAAAAAATTATGCTGATTTTTAAATGTGAAAACAGTTTTAATGACATGCCTCAGATGTGGAAGCTCTCCAGATTAAGCCCAGATGTTCATGCAGTGGAAAGTCTTGTCCATTCCACCGATTTACTTATATTCATGATTTTTTTATATATATAAAAAATAACCAGCATGATGGGAGGAATAACCCTATATGAGCAAAATGTCTGCAGGAACAGAGGAAAAAAAATACTATTATTCTCTTTCAAATTCCCCAGAAACAACCCCTTTCCCCCATCTCTCTCTCTCTCTCAGCCTCACTTGCTCTGGCCAGAGAAGTCTAACTCTTCATTTTCTTTTTATTGCTCTTCACAAATTTGAAGCCATTGACAGACAACCTCTTTCGCCTCTTTTTTCCTTCCCTGTCATTAAACGCAACATTGCGAAAGTTGAAGCTTTAAAATGTTTCAAACTGAATGTGACTTCTAACATGACAGATTCTTTCCTCCTTTGGAGGAGGGGGCACAGATCCCAAGGCAGACTCAGCTCCTCCCAGCTCCCCCCTTGTAATGCATTCAAAAGCTCTTCTACCCACACCCTTAAAATAATAATAATAATTAAGCACTGGAAGTAGGATTCCATCCTGATTCAGGTGAAGTGGATGTGACTGACTGGGAGCAAGACCTCTGGGTTTCGGAGAGCTCAATGAAGATATCAACCCAGCGTTTGTTCGGCTGCTGCAGAAAAGGCAAACTGCATTCTAAGGGTCATCCGGAAAGGGATTGAAAAACTTCTGATGTCATAATGCCATTGCACAAATCTATGGCGTGGCAGCGTTTGGAGTAGTGTGTACAGTTCTGGTGACTAGTGGCGTAGCATGGGCAAGGGGGCTGTGTCTCCAGGCGCAGAATCTTGGTGTGTGTGGGTGTGTGAACCAGGTCCCCCCAACCCCCCCCCCCAGCCTGGCCTTGGTGAGAGCAGAGGGTGAAGAGTACGTACCCTCTGCTCCCTGCCCCCTCCTGGTGTCTGAGATGAGATAATGAGATGATCTTTATTGTCATTGTCCCCTTGCGGGAACAACGAAATTACTCAGTTACCACATCCACTCAGATAAGGCATTCCACACAATCCAAAATTACTACAAAACCCTAATTAAAACAGTGCAATACAATACAATATAACAAGTAAAATAAGATGACTTCAAAGTCGAGACTTTCCATTTAAGGCCAAAATCGCTCTAGAGAAGAAACTGTTCCTGAGACGGCTCATTCTTGCCTGCATTGTTCTATATCTCCATCCCGATGGCAGGAGCTCGAAGAAACTGACCAGGATGTGATGGATCTCTTGATATATCTAGTGCTTTTCTATGGCACCTGGTGGTATAGATTTGTTCTAAGGTGGAGAGTGAGCAGCCAATAATGCTCTCTGCTGTTTTAATAATTCTGCACAGCCCTGCTCTGTCCTGGGAAGTACAGCTTCCGTACCACACACATAAACCGTACGTGAGCATGTTCTGTATGGCCCAGTGAGAGAAGGCAAGCAGCAGCTTTCATGGAAGATGGTCTGAGCGCCTGCCCAGCGGTGTTGGCAAGGGCAAATGCGCTGAGCACCCACCCTGGGCACCAGTGAGCATCACTACGCCCCTGCTGGTCACTTCACCTCAAAAAGGACAATGTGGAGTTGGGAAAGCTTCAAAAATGTGCCTCTTTCCCCAGTCCATAGACTGGCTAATTAATATGGTTTTATTTGTACATATGTATAACCTGGGCAAGAGATAGAGGGGCTCCAAACATGAACACCCCCAACATATCTTGCTTCTCCATTAGACACAGCTTTGAATGCAGCACAGAGCAAGGTCTCTCTCTGCATTTCAAACTCCCAACCTGTTTCCAGCTGGCTCTCTCTCCCTCTCTCCCTCTCTCCCTCTCCCTAAAATAATAGAATCATAGAGTTGGAAGAGACCACAAGGGCCATCCAGTCCAACCCCCTGCCAAGCAGGAAACACCATCAAAGCATTCCTGACAGATGGCTGTCAAGCCTCTGCTTAAAGACCTCCAAAGAAGGAGACTCCACCACACTCCTTGGTAGCAAATTCCACTGCCAAACAGCTCTTACTGTCAGGATGTTCTTCCTAATGTTTAGGTGGAATCTTCTTTCCTGAAGTTTGAATCCATTGCTCCGTGTCCGCTTCTCTGGAGCAGCAGAAAACAATCTTTCTCCCTCCTCCACATGACATCCTTTTATATATTTGAACATGGCTATCATATCACCCCTTAACCTTCTCTTCTCCAGGCTAAACATACCCAGGCTAAACATACCCATTTAGAAGGCGACTGGGCCGAATCCGGCCCTCAGTTTGCCTACCCATGCTCTAATACCTTCTACCCCCACAAGTATAGGAATCCAGTAATTGAAAGAGACTCATGAAGTTATACAAATTGACCCCCCCCAACTCACAACAGTACAGAGGACAGACCCCCAAACCCTGACTGAATCTCTACCTAGATACTTGTTGTTCTTGTCTATAGGGGTTAGGTAATTGAGAGCTTTGGACTTGTTAGGTCACAAGGTCACAAAGAGAAGGGTTTTGCCTGCTCTGGTCTCTCCATCCTGCTGCCAAACTCACCCAGCTATCTAACTCAGTGTTACCCAGACTTGGGTCTCCAGCTGTTGTTGGACTACAACTCCCATCACCCCTAGCTAGAAGGACCAGTGGTCAGAGATGATGGAATTTGTAGTCCAAAAATTGCCGGAGACCCAAGGTTGAGAAACAAAGGTCTAACTCACTTGCCTGTCTTGACAGTCACTTTGTCACAAGGGCTGAGATACTCGTCAGACGGGTCTCTTCTCTTTCCCTCACATCCATGATGCAATAAAGCACCACAGGTTTTTGGGGTGTGGCGGGGTGCATAAGATGTTTGCAGAAGCATGTTTTGAAAATTAAAATGAACTCTCTAGTGAACCCACCAGCAGAGAAAGAGGAAGGAAGAGGAATCTTCCAGGGATTGTGCTAAACTAAAGCGCAGTGATTTGAAAAGCTATTAAAATGAAAGAGGAAAAATTAGAAAGGTGATCCAAATAGCAGAAAGTCAATCCCAGAGTATAAATTCCAGCGGGTGAAATGCAATAAGGCAGCTAGCTGCCTGAGAGAGAATGCGAGGAGTGAGAAGCTAAAGCAATGAGAGCCAATAACAAGAATTTATTTTGAAAATACATTAGAAAGACTAAAGGCTGGTGGAGAATCTGAAGTGCCATTACGGAAGCAAAGTGGGAGCAGAGCACTTAAGGAAGAACCAGCCAGCAAGAGAACGATTGCCAGGAGGAACTAATTGAACCCTTTTCCATCTCCCTCCCTCTCCCTCTCTCTCTCTCTCTCTCTCTCTCTCTCTCTCTCTCTCTCTCTCTCTCTCTCTCTCTCTCTCTCTCAGAAAGTGAAGGGGGAGGTGAATTGTACACCCAGAGCAATGATGGTTTATAGGTGACAGCAGAGCAGTTGCCACAAATGGAGCAGCAGAAGCCAAAATTGTGTGGAGAATACACTCCAAGGGGCTGGAAGAAGCAGAGACATAACATCATCTCTGTTCCAAGAAGGTGGGAGGTTTTCAAAAGGTGCCTGCCTTGAGCCTAGAGCATGGGTAGGCAAACTAAGGCCTGGGGCCCGGATCTGACCCAATCGCCTTCTCAATCCGGCCCATGGACAGTCCGGGAATCAGCGTGTTTTTACATGAGTAGAATGTGTGCTTTTATTTAACATGCATCTCTGGGTTATTTGTGGGGCATAGGAATTCATTCATCCCCCCCCAAAAAAAATATAGTCCGGCCCCCACAAGGTCTGAGGGACAGTGTACCAGCCCACGGCTGAAAAAGGTTGCTGATCCCTGGCCTAGAAAGTCCAGGCCAGCAGCACTCAGGGAGGCCACGCGGAGCATTTCATTTGAATTTCTGCCCAAAACCTCAGGAAGCGGAGCAGAAGGGTTTGGAAAACCTTAAGACATGCCCTTAAAAGTAGTCAGAATGGCACCAAGAAGCTCTTTCAGTGGCTTGAAGCGAAATTTTTCATAGAGAAAGAGTCAAGGCTAGTTTCTTCCTTGACCAGCAAGCTGTAAGCCCAATTGCAGTGTTGAAATATTCCATCTTAAAATTTGTTGTTGTTGTTGTTGTTTAGTCGTTTAGTCGTGTCCGACTCTTCGTGACCCCATGGACCAGAGCACGCCAGGCACTCCTGTCTTGCACTGCCTCCCGCAGTTTGGTCAAACTCATGTTCGTAGCTTCGAGAACACTGTCCAACCATCTTGTCCTCTGTCATCCCCTTCTCCTAGTGCCCTCCATCTTTCCCAACATCAGGGTCTTTTCCAAGGATTCTTCTCTTCTCATGAGGTGGCCAAAGTATTGGAGCCTCAGCTTCACGATCTGTCCTTCCAGGGAGCACTCAGGGCTGATTTCCTTAAGAATGGATAGGTTTGATCTTCTTGCAGTCCATGGGACTCTCAAGAGTCTCCTCCAGCACCATAATTCAAAAGCATCAATTCTTCGGCATCTTAAATGCCGAACGTAATTATTCATCTTTGTGTCTACAGTGTACGTATATTCCGGTGTTGGCCTATCTTTCACTGTAATGTCATGTTTCTCTTGAATATGCAAGGCTCCAAATGCTGTGTTGCTGAGAAGGTCCAAAACACAACGTTGTGGAAACAGGCACATTTCACGAAGTTCTCCTGGCCTTGGCCCAGCCTCGTGGCTTGACGGCACATGCGCAGACATGTTCTCTAAGGAGGGGAGCGCTTCTTCAGCCAAGTCCCTCTCCATACTTTCTAACTAAAGTACAGACATACAATATAGTCTTTCTGATAACCTCACACTTCACTTGAAACGGTACACCTTTAATTGGAGACACATTAAACATAAAGCACAAATTCCTGGAGGAGGAAAGGACTACCATAGAATCATAGAATCATAGAATCATAGAGTTGGAAGAGACCACAGGGGCCATCCAGTCCAACCCCCTGCCAAGCAGGAAACACCATCAAAGCATTCTTGACATATGCCTGTCAAGCCTCTGCTTAAAGACCTCCAAAGAAGGAGACTCCACCACACTCCTTGGCAGCAAATTCCACTGCCGAACAGCTCTTACTGTCAGGAAGTTCTTCCTAATGTTTAGGTGGAAGAACTTCCTGACAGTAAGATGGCTCTGTCACCACAGTTGGAGGCAACAAGGCTTAGGTTTTTTGGTTCTCTCCTGGCTCATTCATTGCCCCCGGTTCCCCACCAGCTTCAGTCGGCCTGCCCTCCTGGTGTATTGGGGAGGAGGCCTGGCCCCCCACTCTGTTTGGCTAAGTGACTACCGTAATTACAATTTCCATATTTAATTCTTGTCAGCAAACCATTAAACATCCACTGCAGACGAGTGACGCTGCGAGCCTGCCTGCCTCCCTGTTTGATGTTCTTCCCATCAGTATGCAGCTCACTCTCCCACGGAAACAGAGCCGGCTGCTTCGACACCAAAATGGTGACCCCCAGATAAACAGGATTTATGATGCTTAAATGGCCTGGCGCAATCGCTTGCAAAGAGCCTTAACCTTTCTGAGTCCAGCACAAGAGGCAGGCGTGGTGATGCCCGGGCATTAGCCAAGGAAACGTCAGCCTCTCCACTGGGGAATATTTCCTCTGGGAAGAGAAGGAGCAAAGTCTCACCTACTTCACCCATCAACTTGTAACAGCGGTTTTTTAAAAAAAGAAAGGCAGGATATTTCCCCCTCCCCCCTCCCTCCTCCCCCCTCCCTGGATTAGAGCATGCTGCTTTCTATGCAATCCGTCACCCCAATTCCCAATGCCATCATCATCCAGCCCACAGTTGTGGGTTTCTCACAAACATCTGGTTGACCACTGTGAGAACAGGGTGCTAGACTAGGTGAGCCATTGGCCTGATCCAGCAGATGCTCTTCTGATGTTCTGATGTGCTTAGGAGGGCTTGCCTTAACTAAGGTCTGTCCTGCTCATGGGCTGGTTAAGGAAAAGCAAAGTCTTCATTCTGGTGCTTTTCTCGCTCTCCCCAGAAACAGCTCTTCCTTGTCCTTCTGCGCTGCCAACTTCAGCTTCACAGCAATGCACAGCCTGCCAATTTATGGCTTATTTTGCCTCGAACAAATATTACATCTAATTTCCCACTGTAATCCGTTTAATTGCTGGAAGAATTGAAACAGCTGGCTGGCAAGACTTTTAAATGCAAATCATCCATGTCTCGCTGTCAATGATAGCTTATTGCTCTGTGAGGAAGAGGAGGAGGAGGAGGAGGAGAAAGAGGAGAAAGCATTGGAGACAGTTGATGTGTCAGCTGAGAAGAAAGTCGCAGGGCTGTCAGATGATCAGCAGAGCTCCATGCTTGGCCACCTTGCCAGAGCCCCACAGAGAAGAGTGAGAGCGTGGGAACGGCCTTAATATTTGCCTTCGTGGTTTGTACATCCAACAGGAAAAAGCACTCACTATTGTTGCTTCTGTATGCAAATGGAAAGGAAGAGGGCCCCTTCTAAGAGGGCTGGAGAAATGGCTTGATGGAGAAGAGTGTGTGTGTGTGTGTGTGTGTGTGAGAGAGAGAGAGAGAGAGAGAGTCTCCTTTCTTTCATAGACAACTTGGTTGGTTAGAGTACGATGCTGATTTTCCCAAGGTCACATAGCCAGGATCTTTGTTGGGGGGGGGCAGAAGCTCAGTTTGCTATGTATTTTTATTGATTTTTATTTTTTAGGGGGGCACCCTCCCTGTGCCAACTTGGCTATGGCCATGCTCACAGGTTTGATCCCCATTGAAAACCTCCAAGAAGGAGAGCTGACCACCTTCCGAGGTTACCTGTTCCACTGCCTAACAGCTCTTGCTCTCAGAAATTTCATTTGCAAAACACCTTGACAAATGAGCTACAGGTGTAGCGTGAAGAACACAAATAGCAGCCACAGCAGCCGCAGGGGGTCCATCATGATGCCACTTCTCAAAAGAGAGAGAGAGAGAGAGAGAGAGAGAGAGAGAGAGAGAGAGAGAGAGAGAGAGAGAGAGAGAGAGATGAAGTGCTAGAGCTCAGGGAAAAGGACTTTGTGCAGTTGCAGGTGACGAGTGCAGGGAGGAGGAGGAGGAGGCCCAGAGCAGGAGGATCATTGCAAGAAAAGAGGGAATAAGCGATGGTGTCTTTGAGAGCTTGTGGGGCTGAATGCATGGACGTAGAACAGAGGAAATCAGCCCTGAGTGCTCACTGGAAGGACAGATCCTGAAGCTGAGCCTCCAATACTTTGGCCACCTCATGAGAAGAGAAGACTCCCTGGAAAAGACCCTGATTGAGGGCACTAGGAGAAGGGGACGACAGAGGACGAGATGGTTGGACAGTGTTCTCGAAACTATGAACATGAGTTTGACCAAACTGTGGGAGGCAGTGGAAGACAGGATTGCCTGGCGTGCTCTGGCCCATGGGGTCACGAAGAGTCGGACACGACTAAATGACTAAACAACAAGAAGAACAAGCACAGAGGAACAGCTTCCTGAATCAGGCCAATGGCTGATTTTGCTCAGCATCCTGTTCTCACAGTGGCTAACCAGATGCCCATGATGGTAAACCTGCATGCAGGATCTGAGCCCAGCAGCAACTCTCCCCTCCTACAGTTTCCAGCAGCTGGGACTCAGAAGAATTTCTGTCTCCAACTGTGGAGATCAGAGCAGAGCCATACTGGCTAGGAGTCAGCAATGGCCTCATCCTCCTATATATCTACTCCCTTTCTAAAGCCATCCAAGTTGGTGACCATCTGAGTGCTTGACGTGCGTTTATGATCTGGTGTCCAAGCCACATAGCACCCAGTAAGCTCTTCCCATCTGCACCTTCTCTCCTCCAAATTCACCCCATGCTGGTTCTTCCTTGGTGAGGAATCTTCGCTGCTTTGCGTGCAGCCCAGAGAGATTTCCCCAGACTCTTCCCTCCCAACAAATTTCATTTGCATGCAGGAGAGAGGCTGGCTGGCTGGGTCCTGGAGCCTCCTTGATGTGGGGCCACAGCTGTCTCCTGACACCTCCCCACTTCGAGATGCAGCTAAGAATGGATCCTCTTTCCAATGATGACCCCAAGATGGAGGGTGGGCTTCCCTCCCCTTCTCTGCTGTGCTTCCCCCTCTCCGCATCTTCCAGCTGAACTCCCTGCTTCTGCTCATCCTTTGGGGGGGGGGGTTCTCCATCATTCTGACAGCTGCTGACTTGCTCTTTCATGTCTGCAGAGAGAGACGCCACATCCGCAGTTGTTCCAGGAAAGTGCCAACTCACCGAAGCCTCTTGGAGCAGCTGTTTCAGATCCCCAGGTGGATTCGGCCAAGAGAATGTACTTGCGACAGCCATTCAGATCGTCTCCCGGGTCCCTGTCAAATCTCTCCACAAGAGACACCATTTGGAATGACAACCTGTGAAGCTGAGAGGGTGGCCTGTGGTCTCTGGCTCGGCCTTGCTGCTCCACGGCCTCCTCAGCCTCCAACACGGGTCTCCAGCCCACCAGGCCAACCCCGTCATGTGGGGCGGATCCACACCAGGGATAATTGGGAAAGGAAATGCAAATAAGTTTGCCGGTATCGCAATGCCATTATACAAACTGATGGAGCGACCACGTTTAGAATACCGTGTGCAGTTCGGGTCGACACACCTCAAAAAGGATATTGTAGAGTCGGAAAAGGTTCAGAAATGGGCCTCTAGAATGGTTCAGGGGATGGAGTGAGGAAAGGTGACAGCATTTGGGACTGCTTTGTGAGAGGAAAGGCAAGCAAGAGGGAACATGACAGAAGTTTGTAACAGTATGCTTGGTGCAGAGAAGGGGCAGATAGAAATTCCCCTCCCTCTCTCACAACACTGGAACTTGATGGCATCCGACGAGGCTGAAGGTTGGGAGATTCAGGACAGATGAAAGAAATGTGGGATGTGAAACACAAGAGCAGTCAAGTACAACATCCCTAGAGTGGACATAGAAGGGGATGTCTGGACCAGCCAGTCGGAACTTCCTGTTTCTCCTAGGCTGGGACGGACTTCCTCTACATGTGACCAGAGGTGGGTGTAGCCTCACCTGTGCAGGTAACAAAAGCATAGGACTGGAAGCCATCTCTCTCTCTCTCTGACTACATTTGTCGAGGAAGCAACATCTGCTTAGCCTAAGATGTCCTCTTGGCTTCCAGCCAAGAGAGGACAAAGGGACTGTCTCTATATGGAATAGTTTCCAGGTGTATGTTACTTTTCTAAGCTAAGCCTGCCTTCTGGGATCCTATTGTGAACAGAATGTGAGTGAGTAAACTCTTTTTATACTTTTATAGAAGACTGTGTCATGTCTTATCTTTTATGAGGGAATAAGGGGAAAATACCCAGACAGTTGTTATAGAGGCTTTAGTGAGCCTGAGCAAACACATCTGCTGTAAGTTTAAAAGGGAACTGTTACTCTGCTAAAATTGTGAATCTTGTTAACACAAGTTGGAAAGGCTGTAATCAAACAATATATCCATCCCTGAACATTCCCACAAGAATCTCCTCCATGCAGTGTGGAGTTAGACTGCGGAACTCCCTGCCACAGGAGGCCATGTGGGACACCAGCTTGGATGGCTTGAAAAGAAAACGAGACAAGAGGGAATTCTTGGAGGAGGAAAAGGCTCTGGGAGGCACAGGGAGGGAGAGTTGCTCTGGTGCTCCTGTTCTGCTTGCTGGGTTCCCATGGGGGCATCTGGTTGGCCCTGGTGAGAACAGGAGGCTGGACCAGATGGACCACTGGCCTGATCCAACAGGCTCTTTCTCTGCTGGAGGAAGTCAGTACCTTCTGGGCAGCTTCCCTCTCCTTCGGAGTTCTTGGAAAGCTCCACTCTGCCTCTTCCCCTTGGAGCCTCTTGCCAAACTGAGCTCAGCCACAGCCCTCCAAGGCAAAGAAGTTTTAATTGCCATGTCAGGCCACTTTTTCAGGTCTCTGAGCTGCTTAGCAAGGGCCTTGAGTCTTAATTACAGGGCCAGAAATAAAAACCATAAAAATCATACAGCAGCAGGGAAAAGAGACAAATGTTTTGTAGAAAGCAGGGAAAATGAGAATGTATGCCAAGCCTTCCGATTCATTTCCAGGGACTGGGCTTGGCTCAAGCACATAGAATCATAGAAATGTAGTTTTGGAATGGGTTCCCAAGGGTCATCTAGTCCAACCCCCTGCACAAGAGGCATCTCAGCTGCAGGGTCCCTGACAGAGAGCCATCCAACGTCTGTGGAAAAACCTCCTAGGCAGGAGAGTCTCTTACCTTCCAAAGGATTCTGTCCTGCTCTTGAGTGGCTTTTACTGCCACAAAGTTCTTCCTGGTGTTTAGTTGGAATCTCCTTTCTTGTTACTTGAAGCCATGGGTTCGAGTCCTAACCTCCAGAGCAGGAGAAACCAAATCTTGTTCCCTCTTCCACGGGACAGCCCTGAAGATATTTGAAGATGGCTCTCATATCTCCCCTTTTCCAGGCTAAGCATCCCCAATTCCCCCGACTCTTGTTCATGAGGCTCTGTTCACAGGCCTTGAACTTGCCCTCCTCTGCCCACATTCTGCATGTGTAAACAGTCCAAATGTTCTTTTGAGCATGCAACGAGTGCTTTATGTTATCCCAGGGCCATGTAAGGCAACCGGCAGGCCTTGAACCAGGATTCTCAGCCCCCAACATCCACTGGGACAGCTCTGTAGATCTCACCGAGAACTGTACCTCAAATGCTTTATAAACAATTTCTTTGCCGACTTAATAGAGAATTAGGTTTAATTATAGTGCTGTGAAGTGGAGAGGGGGGGGGCTTCTGGAAAAGATGGTCTTTTAATGGACTTTGCAGAACTGGTTGTTAAACCTGAGCACTTAAATGAAGATCAATGCCGTGCCCGGCTCCCTTGCAAAGACCATCTGTTCCTTGATGCTTCTCTGGGATGCTGGCGTGTGTCAGGCATCTCCATCTCACATCATCATCAAATGAAGCTTTAGCACCTCTCATCTGCCTAACATTTGTTTTCTCCTGGTTATTAACCGATACCTCACCTTGCTCCTATTTATCAATTTATTGTGAAAGGAAGTTGGCTTCCTCCATCTTCACGGAGGCTGCTGGCGTCTTGCGTCCAAATCCGAAACATCTTCATATCTGCCGGGCCGGTTCCATGTGTAACTTTTTATAGAGAGCTGCAACGGTCCATATTCTCCATGGAGCTGGTGTAAAATTGCTTTGCTGGGGCTTAAAATGTTCCAGCTGATCTCCCAGCCTCAGCTTCCCGTCTGCAAAGAGGAAGTGCTCATGATCTGCCTCTTAGGGCTATTACAAAATCGTAGAATTGTAGAGCTGGAAGGGACCCCCAAGGGTCCTCTAGTCCAACCCTCTGCAATGCAGGAATCTCAGCTAAAGCATCCCTGACTGATGACTAGCCAACCTCTGCTTAAAAGCCTCCAAGGAAGGAGAGTCCACAACCTCCTGAGGGAGACCGATCCACTTTCGAGTAGCTCTGACTGTTCGAAAGTTCTTCCTGCACTTTAGTAAGAATCTCCTTCCTTGCCATTT
Organism: Zootoca vivipara; assembly: GCF_963506605.1. Taxonomy (NCBI): domain Eukaryota; kingdom Metazoa; phylum Chordata; class Lepidosauria; order Squamata; family Lacertidae; genus Zootoca; species Zootoca vivipara. The sequence goes on from NC_083276.1 coordinate 390,166, forward strand.
GCGTGGGTCTGTTTATTTGCTTACAGATTTTATTGTTTCCTTATGATTGCCATAAAACCTCAAACTGCTTTACAAACCCAGACATTATCAATACAAGATAGTTAAAAGCAGGCATGAAAAACTATTCAAAAACTAATTAGAGTCCATAATCAATTAAAACTGGATTAAAACACATACGAACCACACGTCTGGATATGCTTGCAGAAACAAAAAGCCTTTTAAGCAGGTGCTGGGAAGAATACAGTGAAGGCGGCAGCCTGGTGTCAATAGGCAGGGAGTTCCAAAGTGTTTATTTAGATGCTGCCAGACTCAAAGAATGATTTCTTCCAAGCGCAAAATATGCCTGATGCAGAAGCCATAATGGCTGCAGCTCCACAGATTGAAGCGGTCTTATGTGGGGTGAGGCAATCTTGCAAGTCAAATCCTGCCAAGTGTTCAGGGTTTTATATGCCAACGGTAACACTTTGAACTTGGCCCAGTAACAAATCTGCAGATCTCTGAGCCAAAGTCTTCTATGCGTTGGCAGGGCATGTGCTGCTGCATTCTGGGTTAGGGACCTGAATCTGCATGTTGGGAGGTCCAGGCCAGGCAAAAGGAAATCCTTCTTCATGCAAACTGTGGAACTCACTGCTGCAGGCGGCAGTGAGGGTCACCAACTTGGACGTCTTTTAAAGAAGATTGGGTTTCCCCTGCCACTCTGGGCGGCTTCCAGCAAAATATTAAAATACAATAACTCGTCAAATATTAAAAACTTCCCTCAACAGGGCTGCCTTCAGATGTCTTCTAAAAGTCAGGTATTTGTTTATTTCCTTGACATCTGATGGGAGGGTGTTCCACAGGGCGGGCGCCACTACCGAGAAGGCCCTCTGCCTGATTCTCTGTAACTTCGCTTCTCGCAGGGAGGGAACCGCCAGAAGGCCCTCGGAGCTGGACCTCAGCGTCTAGACTGAATGATGGGGGTGGAGATGAGTCCCCTTTGGCCTGATCCAGCCTCCTTGCTCTTCCTGTGTTCTTATATCCTTGCATCTTTGGTGCAAACACTTCTGGAGGGAGCAGTCATCCAGTCTATGTGGAAAAAACTGCCAATGAATCATAGATTGCAGAGTTGGAAGGGACCCAGAGGGTCATCCGGTCCAAATGCCTGCAAGGCAGGAATATGCAGCTGGATTGAACCAGCGACCTTGGCATTATCGGCACCACACTGTAACCAACTGAGCTATCCATTTGTGGGGAGTCCACCACCTTCAAAAGTCATGGGAACATAGAATTGTAGAGTTGGGGGAACCCCAAGGGTCATCTAGTCCAACCCGCTGCAAGGCAGACGCAGACGACCCAAATGGCTTGACGTATGGGGCAGGCATGGGGCCAGGAGTGGCAAACCCGCACATCGACTTCAACAACAACAACGTTTTACCAAGAGAAGCCGCCGGGAAACAGGAGATGACTCAGGGAATGCCTGGCCCCCTCCCTCCTGTCAAGGGGGGCTGGTGGAGAATGATAATTGGGGCAGAGAAAGTGATAATCAATTAACAGATTTTCTTTTAACCTGCAAGGAGTTCAGCACCAGAGCTATTTGCAGATGCTTTTGTTATTCAAATTTCCCCCGAAATAGCGTTTTTGATGTCACCAGGGGCGCCTTTCATCCTTTTTTTTCTGCTTGCCTCAGTGTTTCCCCTTTTCAAGAAGCGGCGCGGGCGGGGGGGGGGGATGAAGGAAGCTCAGTCCAGGAATTCCCAGGAGTTTCTCTCGCCCCTCCCCCTCCTTGGAAGAGCATTTCCCCCGGGAAATCAGCGCCTGCTGCAGCACTTCAAATATCTGCAATAATCCATAATAATTTGCACTGCTTTCAAAGTGTTTGGAATACTTTGCGGTGAGTCTGGAGAGAGTCTCCTGGCTGAATCTTGTCAAGGTGGTGGGGCTGAGTATTTATTTATTGGGGGCTGGGGGCTGGTGAAGGCTGAACCTGGCGGGGCGGCCGAGGGGGTGGCTGGAGGCAGAGCCTTCATTCTGCACCCCATCTTCCTTCCCTCGTGGAAATCAAGGTCGCTAAGATGGGAGGGGGGCACAGGGGGTGAGCAGATTCAGGAACCACAGCTTAAGGTATCCCTGACAGGAAGTCTAACAACTTATGCTTAAAAACCTCCCATGAAACAGAATCGTAGAATCGTAGAATTGCAGACTTGGGTGGGACCCCCAAGGGTCATCCAGTCCAACCCCCCACAATGCAGGAATGTCAACTAGATCATCCATGACAGGTGGCCATCCGACCTCTGCTTAAAAACCTCCACCACGTTTTGACTGAGCCCCATTGCACTGTCGAACAGACCATCAGAAAGGTGAGCGTCAGAGGACCATTTGTTCAGTCCGAAGACCGAAGTTTTAACCTGCTTTTAATCTGATGCTAGTGAAATGTTGTTGTTATTATAATCGCCCTCCTCTAATCAATAACACACTATTCAGAATTTTGCTGTGCAAGTCCATAATGGTGAAGTAGGGACGAGTTTCATGTCTCCGGATAATAGTTCTGAAATTACAGGTTACAATGAGAGATGGGGGAGAAAGTCGATTCACGTCACATTCAAAGGCACACCTACTTAATTCCCGTTTTCCGGAAACAAAGGGAGAACTTAAACACAGAACCACCCTCCAGAGTCTGCCACAGCCAAGTACGCAGGGGTAGAATGTGAGTCAAAATGCAAATATTAGTCCAAATAACATACAAAAAAGTCATTATTGTTATCTTCTTAGTGATATAGAGGCTTTTATAAGTGTTACGTGGCAGGTAAAGATATCACATAATAATAAAATAATAATAATTATATCAGTGGAAGTTGCTTTACAAAAATGTGTTTAATAGGCAATATTGCATCCAAAAAATAAAAATAAAATAATTATATCAGTAGAAATTGATTTGCAAATAGGCAGTATTGCATCCATGTATGCATATATTAGTATATTAGAAGAAATGCACACTAAAATACAATTCTATGAAAATGCTGGTGTATTTTCACGAGGACTTAATAATACTAATAATCACAAATTGATCTGCAAATGGGTGGGTTTTTTTTTTGGGGGGGGGGAGTCTTGGAAAAAAGAGAAACCAGGAGAATCCAAAATGGGCAGATTCTTCCATTCCTGGTTACAGGCCATAAACCCTCTTCTGTGTCCAAGAGCAGAGAAAAACACTCCTTTGTGGGGAGCTGTTCTGCCTCCCATTTACCCACCACTGGACTGTGGGTTGGACTAGATGCCCCTTCCTAAGATAGGATTCCCTGATTCTAAGTCAAGGCCCAACTGGTGGGATCGGGGGGGGGGGCAACTTTGCTCCTCAGCATGAAAAACACCCCTCCCCCAAGAAGTAAGGAAGCCCTTTGATCCAGCCAGCTCTCAGGCCAACCTCTTCTGGGATTTTCCAACAGCCAGAATCTTTGCCAAGCTGTGAAGCTCAGAAGAAGAGCATTGCCTTGAGCTGGGCGAAGTCTTCAGACGTTCAGAGCAAAGGTCATTTTGGGGAGGGGCGTCAGAAAGGGCGGCTTGGCCTGAGCGCCACATGGCGGGAGAAAATGAAGCATTTCTCCACTTAGCTCTTGCACTTATGCTTGTCGTAAAGGCACAGGAGCCCCGCCAGAATCGGAAGTTGGCAATTCCTACTTGCATAATAATAATCATATAATTTATTATTTCTACCCTGCGCATCCGGCTGGGTTTCCCCAGCCACTCTGGACGGCTTCCAACAGAAGGTTAAAAATATGTTAAAACATCAATCATTAAAAACTTCCCTCAACAGGGCTGCCTTCAGATGTCTTCTAAAAGTCAGATAGTTGCTTATTTCCTTGACATCTGATGGGAGGGTGTTCCACAGAGAGGGCACCACCACCAAGAAGGCCCTCTGCCTGGTTCCCTGTAACCTCGCTTCTCACAGTGAGGGAACCACCAGAAGGCCCTTGGAGCTGGACCTCAGTGTCCAGGCAGAACGATGGGGGTGGAGACGCTCCTTCAGGTCTATGGTCTAATGGCCTCCTTTGAGGCCATTTAGGGCCTCAAAAGTCAGCACCAGCACCAGCACCTCAAAAGTCAGCACCAGCACCAGCACTTTGAATTGTGCTCAGAAACATACTGGGAGCCAATGCAGATCTCTCAGGACCAGTGTTATATGTTCTTGGTGGCCGCTCCCAGTCGCCAGACTAGCTGCTGCATTCTGGATTAGTTGTAGTTTCCGGGTCACCTTCAAAGGTAGCCCCACGTAGAGCTCATTGCAGTAGTCCAAGCGGGAGATAACCAGAGCATGTACCACTCTGGCCAGACAGTGCCCAGGCAGGGAGGGTCTGCATGAGGAGTTTAGGCTTCATGATCATCTTGCAATTCCTAAGAGGGAAATGTATGTGTGGGGGTGGGGGTGCAGTTTTTAGTCACTTGGGCTCCACCCTCCTCCTAACAACATTAGGGACTAGAAGCTTGAGGTCATGCAAAGCACTACCAGGAGCCGGAGACTTAAGGAGAGAAGTACCAAAGGGATGGGTTTTGCCTTGCATAACTTCCTCTGCTTTTTGCAAAGACACATAAACCCAAAAACTGATGCCCCAAAGCGAAATCCAGAAGCAGAACCATAGAATCATAGAATCGTAGAGTTGGAAGAGACCCCAAGGGCCATCCAGTCCAACCCCCTGCCAAGCAGGAAACACCATCAAAGCATTCTTGACATATGCCTGTCAAGCCTCTGCTTAAAGACCTCCAAAGAAGGAGACTCCACCACACTCCTTGGTAGCAAATCCCACTGACGAACAGCTCTTACTGTCAGGAAGTTCTTCCTAATGTTGAGGTGGAATCTTCTTTCTTGTAGTTTGAATCCATTGCTCCGTGTCCGTAACCCAAGCCCAAGAGGTCTCTCCCCTCTTGTGGTTTCCCACAACTGATATTGAGAAGCGTTGCTGCCTCTGACTGTGGCGGGCACAGCAATAGCCTTCGTGGTTCGTGCCTTTCAGTAGCCGTTTCCTCTTCCGTGAAGTTGCCTCTAGACTGATAGTCACCGCCATCTCCTGTGGGAGGGAATTCCATAGTTTGAGCCTGCGCTCCATGAAGAAGTCTTTCCTTTCATCTGCCCTGAACCTGTGCTAATTTGCAAACAGGGGAAAGAAACAGATTTGCTCCCCCCCCCCAGCACCATTGAGGGATGGAGACAGAAGGGAGTCGAGAGTGGGCTCCCCCCCCCTTTCACCCTCTGTCTTTCGGAAGCCACACCTGCAGCTCTGACAGGCTCTGACCTGCCAGCATCACCTGCTCATGCTCAGATGCTGCAAATGCTATGAAAAAATGTATGCCCCCCCCCCTCAAAAAAGACCAACTTCTCGGTCTCAGGGGAAGCGGATGATTTGAGAGCCGGTGTCGCACAAGGACAAAGCCGGCAATTCAAGGACAAGGAGAGATGTTTAAGAACAGACACCGTCGGCCTCAAGTAGATGCTGGAGCTGTCTGCGGGGGAAGGGAGCTCATTGTTGTGCAGAGGCCAACCTTTCCCCCAGGTGGTAGCAGAGCCCGGGAAGGGGGGGGGTGCTGCAGGGAGGAGGAGGGAGCGTGGCTGCCATCTGCCCTTCTGCAGGAAAGCCTCTCCAGCAGAGCTTTCCGAGATACACAGCCTGTCAGTGCCTCTTGCAGACCTGGCTGTGCCAGCTGAAAGGCCCCCTTCTCCTAATTGGTTTCACAGGTGCCTCTGTAACAGAAGACGGCCGAGGAACAAGAGGAGACGGGCAAAGCTTTTTGCCAAGGGAAGCTGCGATCAAGGAGGCCTCGCTTGTTTGCTGCACAAGCCCCGCCGTCTTTTGCAGCTTCACCACAAGAAGATTTTTGTGCGGCTTCTGCCTTTCGCGCATAAGAACATAAGACGACCGTGTTTTCGCAGTGGCCAACCAGATGCCCGTTAGGAGAAACCCACAAGTAGGATCTGAGCACAAGAGTGTGGGCTGTGGTCCATGAGAGGCAGTCAAGTACAATATTCCTTGTAATCGAAACAAAACAAAAAAAATATTCTTTCCAGTAGCACCTTAGAGACCAACTAAGTTTGTCATTGGTATGAGCTTTCGTGTGTATCTGAAGAAGTGTGCATGCACATGAAAGCTCATACCAATGACAAACTTAGTTAGTCTCTAAGGTGCAACTGGAAAGAATATTTTTATTTTGTTTCGACTACAGCAGACCAACACGGCTACCTACCTATTCCTTGTAATGCTAGAGAAGACGTGCAAGGGAATGTTTGGTCCAGCCAATCAAAATTTCCTGTTCCTCCTGGCCTGGAGCATCCTTCATTTTGCATGTGACCTTACCTGTCCAGGTAACAAAAGGACGAGTCACGCAGCACACCTCTCTCTTTTTGCCTTCCTTCTTCGTTTGCCCAGCTTCTAGCAAGGCTTCTCAGCTAGCAGAAGCACTGGGACTCTCCCCCATATGGGATAGATCCATGTGTACATATTTGTAACTAAGTCTGCCTTCAGGGATCGAACAGTGCTCTGCCTGATGCAAGTAAACTTCTTTTATTGACTTTGAATAAGATGGTGGCGTCTTTATTCTTTTAAGAGGGATTCAAGGGAAGTTACCAGGAACATACAATTCAGTCTGAGATAGACTGAATTGTACAATAGTGAGAGGCTCATACGAGCCTGCAACCAGCTATCCACTGTGCTGTGTACTTAGCACTCTGCTAAGTAAAGGAACTTGCTAACGCAAGTTAGGAAGGATATTAATAAACAATATATCCTTTCCTGCCACCCTAAACATTCCCACAAAGAGATATCTCCTCCCTGTGGTTTCCAGCAACTGATATTCGAAAGCACTGCTGCTTCCAACATGAAATTGTTGAATCCTCTTCTTAAGCCTTCCAAGGTGATGGCATCTGTGCCTCCTGTGGGAGGGGGTTCCTGATTCTTCCAATCTTTCAGCTTCCTAAGAAGAGTCATGGGGACCCAGGTGGTGCTGTGGTTAAACCACTGAGCCTAGGGCTTGCTGATCAGAAGGTTGGCGGTTTGAATCCCTGTGACGGGGTGAGCTCCCGTTGCTTGGTCCCAGCTCCTGCCAACCTAGCAGTTCGAAAGCACGTCAAAATGCAAGTAGATAAATAGGAACCGCTACAGCGGGAAGGTAAACGGCGTTTCCATGTGCTGCTCTGGTACGCCAGAAGCGGCTTTGTCATGCTGGCCACATGACCTGGAAGCTGTACGCCGGCTCCCTTGGCCAATAATGCGAGATGAGCGTGCAACCCCAGAGTCGGTCACGACTGGACCTAATGGTCAGGGGTCCCTTTACCTTTAAGAAGAGTCTGCTGGATCTGGCCTCCCACCTAAAGGTAAAGGTAAGGGGACCCCTGACCATTAGGTTCAGTCATGACCGACTCTGGGGTTGCGTCGCTCATCTTGTGTTACTGGCTGAGGGAGCCAGCGTACAGCTTCCAGGTCATGTGGCCAGTATGACAAAGCCGCTTCTGGTGAACCAGAGCAGCACACAGAAACGCCGTTTACCTTCCCGCCGGAGTGTTACCTATTTATCTACTTGCACTCTGGCATCTGCTAGGTTGGCAGGAGCTGGGACCGAGCAGCGGGAGCTCACCGCGTCGCAGGGATTCGAACTACCGACCTTCTGATCCAGAAGCCCTAGGCTCTGTGGTTTAACCCACAGCGCCACCTGCGTCCCATGGATGGCTCCCACCTGCCTCCCACCTAGATGGCTTCAAAAGAGTATTAGACTATTTCATGGAGGAGGAGACAGCTATGGATGGCCAACTCTGGCCATGTTGGACCTTCTCAGTGCCTCCCAATACAATTGATGGGAATCACAACGGAGGAGCGTTGCTCTTGCTTGCGAGTTCCCCGCAGGCGTCTGGGCAGCGACTGTGAGAACAGGATGCTGGATTTCCTATTTAAAGAAGTTCTGCCAAAGGAGGTTCTGCGCATCTGAACAGATTAGAAAAATGAGGAGCTGTTATATTTGGTTTTTATTAGCGCTAAGCTAAGGCCATGATAGCATGGGTAATGCAATTCACAGAGACATTCTGGGTTATCGCTTTTAGCAGGAAGAAGTAAAAAAAACACCAACAACAGCTCTTAACAATTTGCTAACTAGATGTGCGTTTTTATGACAGTGATTCCTGCTGTGAACTTTGATAGGTATTATCATCTGCATTTTTACACATGTTTCTATGGAGATGTCCTAAACTGGACACATTGAGCAAGGAGTGAATTTTCCCGAGCCAATTCAGGAAGTTATCTGGGACTGAGGGATGGACAAGAAGTGGAGGGGTGAGGGATGTCTCTCTCCAAACTTTACCATCAGGCAAGTGCTGGTGGCTTCTCTTCCTTCTGCCCCTGGGAGCTGCACCTTTCCTTCCTCTTTGAATGAGCATCAGGATGTGAGCAGGAGTGGAAACTCCAAGGGGCCACAGAGGTCCAGCAGCATCTCTTGGAGGAAGATGGAGAGTTTCTTTGAAACATCTCTCTCACACAAACACCTTTGGAGGGGAGGAAGAAGAGGAGGAGAAGGCAAGAAGAAGAAGACAAAAAGAGGATATTAAGCAGAGGTTGGATGTAGAGTTCGGAAAGTCCCTAAGAGTCATCTAGTCCAACCCCCTGCAATGCAGGAATCTCCATTCAAGCATCCACGACAGATGGCCATCTAACCTCTGCTTAAAAACCTCCAAGGAAGGAGAGTCCACCACCTCCCAAGGGAGACTGTTCCACCGCCAAACAGCTCATACTGCCCGGAATTTCCTCCTGATATTTAGTCGGAATCTCCTTTATTGAAACTTGAAGCCATTATCCCTGAATAAGTCTGGCCCAACTCATAGCCTTAGACCTGGTGTTCACCTCTATAGATGCTGGGGATCTGACACTAAATAAAAGCGAAACTAAAGAAGTGCCATGGTCAGATCACTTCTTGGTGCAACTGGACTTCTCCACGACCCTTCCCCTCTGCAGGGAGGTGGGACCGATTTGGATGGTCCGCCCCCGCCCCTTAATGGATCCAAATGGTCATGTTGATGACCTTTCAGCCAATTCCCTGGTGGCCCGCTGGAATGTGGAGTTAGCCAGGACTATTGACTGTTTGGCTCTGAAGCGCCCTCTCTGATTGCATGGAGCCCGAACAACCCTGTGGTTTTCCATGGATCTGAGGGCAATGAAACAATTACTGAGATAGCTAGAGCACCGGTGGCGGATAACTCATTCTGAAGCTGACCGGACATGGGTTAGAGCTCAATGTCGAGCCTACCAAGTGGCAATAGCGACGGCAAAGACCTTCTTCACTGCCTCTATTGCATGTGCAGAAAACAGCAGCAGGAGACTCTTTCAGGTGGTTTGCAATTTAGCTGAACCACCTGCTCCATCAGGGCCCAGTAAGGGCTACATGATCTCCTGCAATGATTTTGCAAAGTTTTTTGCAGATAAAGTCACTCAGATTCGGGAAGAGGTAGACTCCACTGTGGGAGCAGGGCTGGGGCGGGAGAGTGCTAGAGTCCTGTCTAGTCAAGTTGTGTAGGCTCAATTCCAATCTGTTACCACTGAGGATGTGGACAGGCTGCTTGGATGAGTGAAACCAACCACCTGTCTCCTTGATCCTTGCCCATCCTGGCTTATAAAAGCTAGCTGGGAAGGGCTGGGCGATGGGCTTTGCAGGGTGGTGAATGCTTCTCTCTGTGAGGGAGCCTTCCCAGACCCGCTGAAAGAGGAGGTCATTAAACCATTTTTTTTTTAAAAAAAAGCATATTTAGACCCGACCAATATGGCCATGCTAATGGAAGGACAGATCGTGAAGCTGAGGCTCCAATACTTTGGCCACCTCATAAGAAGAGAAGACTCCCTGGAAAAGACCCTGATGTTGGGAAAGATTGAGGGCACTAGGAGAAGGGGAAGACAGAGGACGAGATGGTTGGACAGTGTTCTCGAAGCTACGAACATGAGTTTGACCAAACTGCGGGAGGCAGTGGAAGACAGGAGTGCCTGGCGTGCTATGGTCCATGGGGTCACGAAGAGTCGGACACGACTAAACGACTAAACAACAACAACAATATGGCCAACTATTGCCCAGTCTCAAATCTTCTGTTTTTGGGAGACAGGAGGCGGGCAGGTGTGGAGGACTCCCTGGTCCTGAATGGGGTAACTGTGCTCCTGAAGGACCAGGTGTGCAGCCTGGGAGTCATTTTGGACTCACAGCTGTTCATGGAGGCACAGGTTAATTCTGTGTCCAGGGCAGTTGTTTACCAGCTCCATCTGGTACGCAGGCTGATATCCTATCTGGCCATGGACTGTCTCGCCAGAGTTGTGCATGCTCTAGTTATCTCTCACTTGGATTACTGCAATGCGCTGTATATGGGGCTACCTTTGAAGGCGACCCAGAAACTACAACTAATCCAGAATGCGGCAGCTAGACTGGTGACTGGGAGCGGCCGCCGAGACCACATAACTCCGGTCTTGAAAGATCTACATTGGCTCCCAGTACGTTTCCGAGCACAATTCACAGTGTTGGTACTGACCTTTAAAGCCGTGGTCCAGTACACCTGCTGACCTCGGTTCAGTATACCTGAAGGAGCGTCTCCACCCCCATCGTTCTGCCCGGACACTGAAGGGAACCAGGCAGAGGGCCTTCTCAGTAGTGGCACCCGCCCTGTGGAATGCCCTCCCAACAGATGTCAAAGAGAAAAACATCTACCAGACTTTTAGAAGACATCAGGAGGCAGCCCTGTTTAGGGAAGCTTTTAATGTTTAACAGACCGTTGTATTTTAATATTTTGTTGGAAGCCGCCCAGAGTGGCTGGGGAAACCCAGCCAGATGGGCGGGGTATAAATAATAAATTATTATTATTATTATTATTATTATTATTATTATTATTATTATTATTATTATTTTGAGTCCTACCCTCCAGAGCAGGAGAAAATAAGCTTCCTCCATCTTCCATGTGGCAGCCCTTGAGATTTGAAGATGGCTCTCCTATCTCTTCTTCTCTTTTCCAGCCCAAACACAACTCCCTCAATTGTTCCTCATCAGGCTTGGTTTCCAGACCCATCATCATCTTGGGTCATCCTCCTCTGCACACGTTCCATCATAGAAACTTAGAGTTGGCTCCCCTATCTCCTCTCAGTCTCCTCTTTTCCAGGCTAAATATACCCAGTTCCTTTAGTCCTTCATAAAGCTTGGTTTCCAGACCCTTGATCATCTTGCTTGCCCTCCTCTGTACACACCCCTGAATTTCAGGGGGTCGGACCAGAAGACCCTCAAAGTCCTTCCAACTCTCCCATTCTATGATTCCATGATAAGAAGGAGAGAGAGGAGGAGGAGGAGGAGGAGGAGGAGGAGGAGGAGGAGGCAGCGTGCAAGGCAGGGCAATGATGTCTGAGGAGATATCAAATGCCAGAGGGTGGAGCTTCATTTTTGTGTCGTCCCCCCTGCGCCTCTTGATAGCTACAAAAGCAGTACATATTACTTCAAAACTGCATCATTTATGTTTCCTTAGGAGACATAACAAATATATACAGTTGGAATACATTCAAATGGAGAGTGGTTTTGTTCTGTGCAAAACTCTTCCAAATGTGTCAGGGCAGAGGGAACTGTTCCCAGCAGAGAAGATGCTCTTTCAATATACAGAAATGGAAAAGCCAACTGTTTCACCAACCTTCCCTGATCCACATTCCGCTGACGGTGTTAAGAAGCTAGGAGCTCCCAGACGCTGCCAAAGACCGGTCACTCTTGTTTAATTGGAAGGTCAAGCCCACCCCCCTTCATCTAAGAAACCAGGTATTTTGGAAACCCCTGTGCCCAAATTATTTTGCCCCCACCCCCAGTTTTAACCCTGGAGGACACAGCATCGCCTTTGCAGATCCTCCCCCAAAAATATCACTGGATTCTGGCATGGGTGTGGCCAGGATTTTTTTTGGGGGGGAGGCTTTTTTTGGGAGAGGACAGGACCTCAGTTAGGTATGTATTTTTATTGATTTTTATTGAAGGGGGCAGCTGTCCCTCCGTACCCTCCTTGACTACACCCATGGATTCTGGTGTTTTGAAAAATCAGAATGCCAACATGTGCTTGAGGCTAGGAACAAAGGTTTGGCTTGGTTTCAAGTTCGGTGAGGCAGGGCAAAGCAGAGACGGCAGGAGAGGATTCACATTAGGTTTGTGCCAGCAATTGCTGCCCCCATTTGACCCTCCCCCCCCCGGTCCAATCTGGCACTGATAGGAATTGTTTCCAAGCCAGTTCCAAATCTCTCCCCTTCCCCACCCCAGAACAGTGTCTGGATCCAAAGGGAATTGGAGAATTAGAGAATGAGTGAGGAACCCAAACTGCAGCTGAGATCACACTTGGGGAGTTCCATTTGCTGGAAAGGAAACAACCTCTAGCTGTGGGCTTCATTCATTACCTTTAGCACATTTCTCCCGCAATGGTGCTCCAGTGAGCACAGATCTGGACAAGCTCACCCCCAAGCCCAGGCTCCTTGCAAATCTCTGCCAATTCAGAGGGAAGATGGTCCAGTTCAAGCTGTGTTCATAGAATTGTAGAGCTGGTAGGAACCCCAAGGGTCATCTAGTCCAAACCTTGCATGGCAGGAAGCACAGCTCAAGAATCCCTGAGAGATGGCCATCCAATCTCTGCTGAAAAACCACTAAGGAAGGAGAGTCCACCACTTCCCGAGGGAGTCTTTTCCACTGTCAAACAGCTCTTACCCTCAGAAAGTTCTTCCTAAAGTTTAGTTGGAATTTCCTTCTTTCTCTTTTGAATTGACTGCTTCAGGTCCTGCCCTCTGCAGAAGCAGAAAACTAGCTTGCTCCATTTCCCATGTGACAGTCCTTCAGATATTTGAAGATGGCTACCAACCAAGTCACCTCTCTGTCTTCTCTTCTCCAAGCTAAGCATGCCCATGTCCTTCAACCGTTCCTCATAAGGCTTTGGTTTCCAGGCCCTTAGGCCCTTAGAATCATAGAGTTGGAAGAGACCACAAGGGCCATCCAGTCCAACCCCCTGCCAAGTAGAAAACACCATCAAAACATTCTTGACATATGCCTGTCAAGCCTCTGCTTAAAGACCTCCAAAGAAGGAGACTCCACCACACTCCTTGGCAGCAAATTCCACTGTCGAACAGCTCTTACTGTCAGGAAGTTCTTCCTAATGTTTAGGTGGAATCTTCTTTCTTGTAGTTTGAATCCATTGCTCCGTGTCCGCTTCTCTGGGCCTTGATCATCTTGGTCGCCCTCCTCTGCCCACCTTCTGGCTTGTCAATATGTCCCTTAAACTGGGGTGCCCAGAACTGGACACAGGGCTCCAGGTGGGCTCTGTCCAAGGTGGGATAGAGTGGGACTACCATCTCCCTTCATCCACACTCTTGACTTCTGTTGGTGCAGCCTAGAATTGCATTGGCATTAGAGCTGGTTTCTGACTGAATGGAAGAAAGCTCACTGCATGGAATACTGTACTATGAAAAGGCAAGAGTTGGATATGTCAGGAACAAAATGGAGGCTCCTTCCCTATGCATTTTAAGTGTGCAAAAAAGAGTCAAGTTTTGGAGAATATTGGTGGTGTTGGGGTTAATTGGAGAAATGATTGCAATAAAAGCACAGCCAGACCCAGCTGAATATACATGTTAAAACTCTGATAAAGAGAGCAGCTCAGTTCAAAAACAAATATCAGTTTTGTATGCTCTCACTATTGGAAGAATGTTATATGCAAAAATGTGGAAAAGCAATCAATGTCCTCTGAGAAAGAGCAACGGCAAAAATTATGGGAGCAGATTGGAAGTATTAAATGGAGAGCTATGTTTAAGGACACCTACGAATTTCAAAAAGAGCTTTTGCAGAGATTGATCCCGAGGGCAGCTGAGAGGGCAGTGGACAGCAGGGGAACCTGGAGGGTTCAAGTTCAGAGGCTCACACCAATTTCTCAACCAAGCAGATGTTTATTCAGGAATGCATTCCCAGAGAGTTTGCAGAATCCAAAGTGGCTGCAAGAGCATTTCCATTAGGACACACACCGAACAGGAAGCATGTACCTCATCGCAACAGCTTCACAAGCTCATGGAAAAAATCCTGACAGTAAGAGCTGTTTGGCAGTGGAATTTGCTACCAAGGAGTGTGGTGGAGTCTCCTTCTTTGGAGGTCTTTAAGCAGAGACTTGACAGGCATATATCAAGAATGCTTTGATGCAGGGGCGTACCCAGGATCAAAACTGGGGGGGGGGGGCAAGACATGGTCAACTAAAATACTGATCAACTAGCGGCTCAGTACAGTGACGCGGAACTTGGTTTTTACACCATTTCAGTGTGGTAAACAACTGATTATTCCCCATCGCCCTACCTAAATTTGTTTCATTTCATCACTTTATAACTATTTAATTTTTATTTTTATTTGCTTCGGGGGGGGCAGCTGCCCCCCTGCACTATGCTGGGTACGCCCATGCTTTGATGGTGTTTCCTGCTTGGCAGGGGGTTGAACTGGATGGCCCTTGTGGTCTCTTCCAACTCTATGATTCTATGATTCTATCTGGGAGAGAGAAGAGATCCCAGCAGACTTAAGGGATGCCAAAATTATCAACCTTTTTTTATTATTAAAAAAAAAAGGTGATAGAACGGATTGTAGAAACTATCGAGGCATCTCTCTATTAGCTATGGCTGGCAAAATTCTTGCAAGGATCTTAGAAAACCATCTTTTAAAAATATCTGAGGTGACCCTTCCTGAATCCCAAAAATGGTTTTCAACCTTCTAGGGGGACAGTGGACATGCACTGCTTGACAGCTTCAAGAAAAATGCAGAGAGCAAAACCAAACCCTGTATATGGCATTTATTGACCTGACAAAGGCCTTCGACACTGTAGATCGTAATGCCCCATGGACTGTCCTTCTGAAAACTGGCTGCCCAGACAAATTTGTAAACCCCCTTCAGCTCCTCCATGATAATATGACAGTAACAACCACAGATAAAAATGGCTCTCAGAGTGGGATCGAGAGTTAAACAGGGATGCATTATCGCCCCAACTCTATTTATTTACTTCATCACCATGATCCTTCTCATTGTTGAAGGGAAACTCCCCACCGGAGTAGAAATCATATATCAAACAGATGGAAAGCTCTTCACTCTGAGCAGGAGGAAAGCAAAGAGTAGAATCATAGCATCATAGAATCATAGAGTTGGAAGAGACCACAAGGGCCATCCAGTCCAACCCCCTGCCAAGCAGGAAACACCATCAAAGCATTCTTGACATATGCCTGTCAAGCCTCTGCTTAAATACCTCCAAAGAAGGAGACTCCACCCCACTCCTACAGTAAGGTTACTGTAACTTCCGTCATAATAGTGTGTGCATGCTCAGAGGATGACCTCCAAACCATCC
Organism: Zootoca vivipara; assembly: GCF_963506605.1. Classification (NCBI taxonomy): domain Eukaryota; kingdom Metazoa; phylum Chordata; class Lepidosauria; order Squamata; family Lacertidae; genus Zootoca; species Zootoca vivipara. The sequence continues at coordinate 405,512 of NC_083276.1, forward strand.
TAAATATCTTCACAGAAGCTTACGAAAAGCTTGGCCTATCGCTCAACATCCAAAAAACCAAAGTGCTGCACCAACAAGCACAAAACACCCCCTCTGTAGCACCACTAATCCAACTCAATGGTGTTACGTTGGAAAGTGTCCATCACTTTTCCTACCTGGGCAGCACAGAGTGTTTGAGGACTGGGACATTTGCAGGGAAACCAAAATGCTCATTTACAAAGCTACTGTACTGCCAACCTTACTGAATGCTTGTGAAACCTGGGCCATCTCCAACTCCTCCAGCCACCAGTTTGGAGCAGTCCCAGGGGGTGGCCACTGTCACATGATGCTGGCAGTTTCTGGGAGCCCCAGATGAGAGCTGAGGGAAAGGGGGGCACCAAAGGTAGACGAACCACCCAGAAGGGCCACAAAGAAGAACGATCCAGTTTTATGCAGCAAATATTCTCCAAGCAAAGGAACAAAAACAGCTGGGAAAGGAATGTCCGTGTCTTTTTGTCAGGCAGAGCAGGGAGGGGAGGGGGGTGGAGCTAAGGGAGAGACCCTCTGCCTTGCAGGACTTCTGCTGATGGTTTTCAGTTTTTCAGGCTGCTTTGCTTACATCCCTCTTAATGTTATTTGAGGTCATTCTCAGATCTGCTTTGTCATCAGAACACCACCCTCAAATCCCTGCATTTGCAACCAGCAGTGTTGCCTTTTTTGACACACACACACACACACACAGAGAGAGAGAGAGAGAGAGAGAGAGAGAGAGAGAGAGAGAGAGAGAGAGAGAGAGAGAGGGAGGATGCCTCTCCTTGGTTGCTGGACTTTCACCTCTGCAGCCTTCAGATCACTCAAAGGGGGAATGTGATGGCTTCAGCAATTTTTGCAAATCTCCCTCTTGCTTTCTCATCCCTAAAGTGTCTCCCAGCTCAGCAAAATTTGCAATGATTGTCATTCTGCGTTCCACAGAAGCTCAAGACAAAATGAAATTGTGTCTGAATTACTGTCTCAAGAGCCCATTCAGGATATTATTAAGAGCCAACATCAGGACATTTCAAGCCCACTGCTGCCTCTGCCCACACCTTATCAGCAAGGCACATAAATAACGGTGCTCAGGTGCCAGAACGATCCATCTCTCACCTCTCTCAAGTACTAAATTAATCTTCCCCAGAAATGTCAATTAAACATCAAGTTTCCTGACGGTGCCTTGGAGTCCTCCTCACTTTGATTGCTGGCCTTCCTTTCCTTCCTGGAGTGCGGGAGAGAGCCATCCTCAAGTCACAAAGCACATCTCCAAAAGGATGGCACTGCTCAAGAGGAGCACATAAGCATCATTGTCTCAGAACAAAAGAAGCTTATTGCTAATATGTAGAGAAAAGAAGGTGTGGTTGACCAGAACTACAGGTGCCTGAAATCAACACAGATCCAGAGAGTTGTAGAGTTGGAAGGGATCCAGGGGTGATCTAGTCCAGGGGTCAGCAACCTTTTTCAGCTGTGGGCCAGTCCACCGTCCCTCAGACCATGTAGCGGGCTGGGCTATATTGGGGGGGGGGAAATGAACGAATTCCTCTGCCCCACAAATAACCCAGAGATGCATTTTAAATAAAAGGACACATTCTACTCATGTAAAAACACGCTGATTCCCGGACCGTCCACGGGCCGGATTGAGACGGCAATTGGGCCGCATCTACTCTGATCTAGTCCAACCCCCTGCAATGCAGGAGTCACAGTTGAGGAATCACTTACAGATGGCCATCCAACATCTACTTAAAATCCTCAAAGGAAGGAGAGTCCAGCGCTTCCCAAGATAGTTCACCCCACTGTCAAACAGCTCTTGCCATCCGAAAGTTCTTCCTACTGTTTGGTGAGAATTGCTTCCTTCCTACCCCCTGGAGCAGGAGAAAACAAGCTGGCTCCATCTTCCATGTGAGAGCTCTCCAGATATTTGAAGATGGTTCTCGTAGCTGCCCCTTCAATAAAAATCAATAAAACGTACCCAGCTGCCTCAACTATTCCTCATCAGGCTTGGTTTCATCAGTGCCCTCTGCAGACCTGTAAAAATGGCCAAGAATTTTTGAGAACGTTGTTGCATTATAATATTTCAGCTTCCTTCTCCTCAGCTGCACTAAACTCGGGTGTTTTTCAGCTGATAAAGTCTTCAATGAAAGTTAGAGAAATAGACGCTTGAGCCCTTCGCAAATCTCAGGCACTTTTGAAACCTGCTGCTTGGACTCACGGCTGTTAGGTTAATGTTCCTTTTTTGGTGGTGGTGGTGGCGGAGGGAGGCCACCATTATTAATTCTCCAAAAGCACACCTCTTTCAGGACATCTTTAAAATGTTATTTGATCTTTGTCCAGGGGTCCAAATGCAGTACTGCAAATTTTTGTCCCTCCCCATGGAGATGTTTCTGAAGTGATGCTCTTTTGATAGCTTCATCATAGGGCAAAACAAAGCCGTGCTCAGCTGCTGAAATGTCAGATGAAATGGCCCATTTTATCCCCAACATGAGCCATTCCTCCTCCCAAGAAAGGTGTCATGCTTAATGTTTGTGAGTTTGCCACCTTCGGCATCAAAGTGACAGTCCCCATCATGGATGGCTTTCAGAGAGAATTAGACACGTGTGGGAGAGAAGGCTGGTTTCTAGCCATGGGCTGTGTCCTGCCTCCAGGGTATAGGGCCTCAGGGTGCTGAGTATGTGGGTTCGAGCCCCACACTGGGCACATGATTCCTGCATTGCAGGGGGCTGGTTCTGGGATTGTGGGATTTCAGTTTCTTACCTATCCTTCACCATAAGGTTCCAGGGCAGGTTAAAGCCATTCAAAAATGCAAAATTGAAAACAGTGCTACTGTCAAGAGAATAGTGTGGGTCTTACAATATTGTGGCAAAATAAAAAAATTCCTTCAGTAGCACCTTAAAGACCAACTAAGTTTTTATTTTGGTATGAGCTTTCGTGTGCATGCACACTTCTTCAGATACACTGAAGATACACTGAAGATACACTTCTTCAGATATCTGCTCATACCAAAATAAAAACTTAGTTGGTCTTTAAGGTGCTACTGAAGGAATCTTTTTATTTTGCTTTGACTCACACCAACACGGCTACCTACCTGTAACTAATATTATTGTGGGTTTGTGGAAGAATGCTCTGAGACCTGTACCTGGGGAGGGTTAGAATCTAACAAAGAAGTTTGCTGAACTAAACAAGTGTCTTTGCAAGTCAAGGACCTTAACTGGCCACCTCAGTGTCCTCATCAGCATCTCAAAAGAATTAGCCCCTTGGCAAAAGCTTCAGCAAAGTGATGGGGGCCTCCAGGCTGATGGGTGAACCTCCCCCCCCCACCTAGATGCTAGGTAGAAAAACAAGAGCTGAGTGAGCAGAGCTGGGAGGAGGCTGGAAAGTGGAGACACGGAGACCAGTTCAAGAGGCTCAGGGAGCTGGGTATGTTTAGCCTGGAGAAGAGAAGGTTAAGGGGTGATATGATAGCCATGTTCAAATATATCAAAGGATGTCATATAGAGGAGGGAGAAAGATTGTTTTCTGCTGCTCCCGAGAAGCAGACACGGAGCAATGGATTCAAACTACAAGAAAGAAGATTCCACCTCAACATTAGGAAGAACTTCCTGACAGTAAGAGCTGTTTGGCAGTGGAATTTGCTGCCAAGGAGTGTGGTGGAGTCTCCTTCTTTGGAGGTCTTTAAGCAGAGGCTTGACAGGCATATGTCAAGAATGCTTTGATGGTGTTTCCTGCTTGGCAGGGGGTTGGACTGGATGGCCCTTGTGGTCTCTTCCAACTCTATGATTCTATGACCTGCTTGCTCTGTGCTGGATCAAAATCTGTGACTAATGCAGGAGCAAGATCTGTTGGGGTGTTGATGCCGTGAGCCCCTCCTTCTTATGCTTAGGTTGTGTAGCTGTGTAAATTAAACCGGATCTCCTAAGGACACCACACAGTCTCCACTGGCCTTCATTCCAAGGAAGCAGAAACAGGGGCGAATGCTGGGACCCCGGAATCTCTTGCCACTTGGTGATCAGGGTGGCATAAAACAATACGTATCTTGGGAGTCAAAGGCCAGAAGGCAATACAGCATAGAAGGGAAGCTGCAGAGTCATAGAATGGTAGAGTCCTCCAGGGTCACCTAATCCAACCCCCTGCAATGCAGAAATGAAGGTGCCGGCTGAGTCTCTGAGGAGGAAATTCTCTACAGAGAAGACCCTCTCCGGAGCTACAGCTGCACAAACTATATGAGGATGACAAAGTTGCAGTGAGGGCTCCCGGGTGATCTTAACACCCAGGAGAGTCTGTAGCATAGGTGCCAACTCCCAGGAACGGAGAGGCGCATCACCGCAAGTCGCGCTGCGGCCATTTTGGAACTGGGCAGAGAGGCACCAGAAGTCGCTTCTACACATGCTCTGCCCATTTCAAAAATGGCTGCAGTGCCAGAAATTGCTTCTGCGCATGTCCAGAGACTCCAGACGTGCGCAGAAGGAGTCTCCCTGGGCTGGTAAGAATCCGGGGGATTTACGGGGTTATTAAAAATCTGGGCTGCCAGTGGGAAATGACTGGAAAAACGGGGGAATGCGGGAGACTTGGCAGCTATGGTCTGTAGGGATTGGGGGAGGTGGCCCTGAAAGATATGTGGGGCATAAGTCATTTAGGCCTTTACACACCTTGAATAGGGGCCATAAATAAACTGGCAACCAGCTTTCCGTTTGGGTTCATCCAGGCATCTGGTTGGGCCCCGTGAGAAGCGAATCCTGGAGGAGGCACCAAAAGGACTTGGCCTGATCCAGCAGGACTCTTCTTAAGTTCTGATTCATGGAGAAGAGGGCAACTGATGGCCACGAGCCATGATGGCTGTGCTCTCCCTCCACAGTTGGAGACAAATCTGCTTCAAAATGCCAGAAGACACTGGAGGGGAGAGGTGCTCTCGCACTCAGATCCTGCTTGCTGGTTTCCCACTGGGGCACCTGGCTGGCCACTGTGAGAACAAGATGCTGGTCCTTCCCTTGCCCTTATCCAGCAGGCTTTCCTACTTATGACTCAGGGGGCAACCTCCATTTTCAGTTTGCTCAGGGAGTCTTGACCCTCCGACCTCAAATCTGCTTTCCATCTCAGACATTCCCAAGCGTTGGTCAGCTGGACTTTTCTGGAGCAGACTGACTTTTTGCTCTTTAGGCTAATCTTCTCCAGGCCCAGAATACTTACGGTAGCTCTGAATCCTTGTAAATTTTGCTTTAGAAATATAGTACTGCATAGAGCTTGACTCCTTTTTTTTAAAAAAAAGTATTATATATACGATGTAAAAATTTGCATATCATCTGCCCTATAATTATTTTTAAAAATAATATTGCTATTATTGCACAATCAGGTTGAACCAAAGCAGGCGCTTGATGCAAGAGGAGGGCAAAGCTCTGTTTCCATTTTGTTTTCAGTTCATATCCCACCTTCCTTTCTCCATTGCTGCACACAAGGCAGTTTGCAAGCTGCAGAAACACAAAGGGGACGGCAAAGATCACACTTCCACTAACAAGCCAATTCCATGTGAATCACAGAACTGTAGAGTTGGAAGGGATCCCAAGAGTCATCTAGTCCAACCCCCTGCAATGCAGGGATCACATGAAGTCATAATGAAAAATACGACTATTAAAATAACCAACTTCTTCTTCTTCTTCTTCTTCAAATTTCTATACTGCCCTTCATCCAAGGATCACAGGGTGGTTTACAACACAGACCTAAACTGATTCAAATACTATTCAATGATCTGTTTGAAATATATTGCATAATAAAACCAAGTCTCAAAATCAGCTAATAATAATTTAAAAGAAAAATCACTTACGGGAATTTCAATAAATCAGGACTGTCCTATAATCAATAAAGGCAGCAAGCAAACCCTCAAAAGGAAAAGCCTGCAAAACATGAAGCACAGCAGATTGTATAAGGTCGCAACTGCCCATTTTCATGTCTAAATCCATTTAGGTTGGAGTCCTTCTCCATTCCTGGTCTGAAGACCTCAGACCATCCTTCTGCATTGCAGGGGCTGGACTAGATGATGCTTGGGGGACCTTGCAACTCGACGATTCTGTGATTCTAGGGACAAATGCAAGGCTGTCTGCTTGTGGGCGTCCCAATGGGACATTCAGCTGGTCACTGTGGGGGAAAGGATGCGGCATATTCCTGACACGACTAAATGACTAAACAACAACAACAACAACAATACCTATTTATTCATCTGAGCTAAATGACCAGCGATGGTTCTGCTGCCCGACTTGCCTGTGCAGGAGTTTGCTTGCCTCTTCCTGGGCAAGGAGGGCCATCCTGCTGTCAGGAATTGACTGGTACCCATATATTCCAAGTCCTGTGAAGATCTCACATGGTGAAAGGGCGCCCAGTCTAAGAAATGGAACAGGATTTCCTTTGTGCATCTTCAACTTTCACCGAGGTCAGGCTGACATTTACCTTCCAAAAAATGTTTGGTAAAGATAAAAGGCAACAGCTGTCCTAAAAGGCTCCTTGTAATGTCATGCAGGAGCAAATTGTGAAATCAAATCTGCGCGTAGTATTTTGAATGCCACGGGGCTTCATGAGCCTGTCCCTTACGTCAGGCAAAATACGAAAGCAGATGAATTGCTGAGGTGCTTTCAGGCCCTTGTTTCTTGAGTAGGGCTGGATGATTAAATAGAACTCCGTGTCCCTGAGAGACCCGACTCTTCTCTTGCAACGCACGTCGCCCTCCGAAAGGTCCACCGGAGACATCTTCCCAAAAAACACTGTCCAGCAAAAGCTCAGGCAGAAAAGGTGGAATGTCACCATAAGAACATCAGAAGAATCCTGCTGGATCAGGTCAGTGGCCCACCTTGTGGCCGACCAGATGATCCAAGGGAAGGAGCCGGTGATTTGTGGGGCTGGGTGCCCCTCATGAGGCAGCTGCAGCATAGGAGGGAGGAGAGGACTGGGAGCAGGAGACTGGGCAGCCAGAGGAAGCAGGGAAGAGGTAGGAGCCTGGAGAGGCTTCCGAGTTCCTGGAAGGAGCTGAATCTTCATAATGTGGGATGTGATACATAAGCAGCAGTCAAATACATCAATCCTTCTTTTCCTAGAGTGGACATGCAAGGGGATGTTTGGTCAAGCCGGTGGAAATTCCTGTTTCCTCCTGGACTGGGACATGCCTCCTCTTGCATGTGACTAGAGTAACAAAAGCACAAGGCACACAGCCCTCCTCCCTTCTTCTCCATCTTCCTTTCGTCATGTGAACTGCAGTGAGTGCCAGTCTGCAGTCACTGGCCTTAACCCCCCCCCCCAATATGGGGTAGATCCTCATGTATATACTTTGTCTGCCGTCAGGGATCCAACCATGAACAGAATGTGAGTAAACCTCTTTTATATACCTTACACAAGATTGTGGCATGTTTATTCTTTCAAGAGGGATATAAGGGAACTTGCCAGATCACTAATACTGAGAGGCTTACACAAGCCTGCAACCAGCTACTGTCATGGTCTCGTCGGCGGGAGGTCCTGAGGACGTCAGGACCAGGGGCAAGATGATGGTGTGGAAGCAGGAATGGGGTCCAGATGGTGCAGGGCTGAGGGTCCAACAGCAGGCAGTCACAGGGTCAAGGAACCGAAGGTTGGGATGCAGGGCGTCACGGAGGCAAAGGCCTGAGGGTCAAGGAGCAAGGCGGAGGCGAAGGTCTGGGAGTCGAGGAGCAAGGCATTGGCAAGGCGAAGGTCCAAGGGTCGAGGAGCAAGGTGAAGGTCCAAGGAGCAAGGCGAAAGATCAAGGAACAGGAGGCCAGATGCAACCAGGCAGGGATCGCGTTGCTGTGGCAAAGAGCTGAAGGGAAATGCTGAGCTTTTATCCCTCCCAGCTCTTGCCACCAGGTGCAGTGAGGTATCAAGTGGCCTCACCTGAGTGGCCACTCCTTGCTTCTCCAGCACAAGCTGAGGCAGGCCCCAGTCCTGCAAAGCACTACAGGCCCCAGAGCCTGACTCCTGCCCATACTCCTGACAGCTACCTCCTGTGAATTTAAAAGGGGAATGTAAAACTCTGCTAAGTTATAGAACTTGCTAGCGCACATTAGGAAGGATATTAATAAGCAATATATCCTCTCCTGCCTCCCTGAACGTTCCCACACGTAATCCCCTGGGAAACCCCCATAGTCTCCCTGCTGGAGGGGCTTGAAGTAGGGGAGCCCTGAGAGGAGCCACTAAGGAGGAGCACACCGCACATCAGCCCAGGGGTTTGTCGGAGGAACGAGGGCGAGGGTGGAGACAAGGTTGGACAGCAGGCAAGCAGGGAGTGTTGATGTCTATCTCTTGCATGCCAGGAGCTGATGTCCCCAAGTGCTTCAGCCAGAGACAGCCCAAGACATGTTGGCACCTGAGGCAGATCCCCAAGTGGTGCCCCCCTCTCCACCAGGGGTGAGGAAAGAGAGATCAACATTGGGACCTGCTGCCCTGGGGGATCCTGAAGCAGCTGCCTCCTGGGTGGGCCAGGCTTGGCTTTTCAAATCAAGAATTAAAATCTGGTGAGGGCCAGGACAGCTGCCCTCATGGCTGAAAGGAATGCCACCCCCAGGCTCTGCTCAGCCCCCTGCCTGCCTTTGCCCTGCTGGCTCTCTTCTCGATTAGGATTCAGCTGCGCAGCCCCAAAGCCGGCGTGATCAATGGCACGAGGACAGCGCTGGCATGCCTTGGGCCAAGGGCCCATCCATCCTGGTGGCAGAGCTGGAGCCTGTCTGCCTCCTTTGCAGCATCTGCTGCCATTTGCAGGACCGGCCGGGGATGCAGCCGTGGCCCCTCCCTCAGCCCAAATTAGAGACCCTAAAATAGACACGCTTTTGGAAGATGGGAAAGGATTGCAATCCCTTCCCTTTTATGCAAACACACACCAGCTCCCCAGGGTGCAGATTAACTCCCTCCCCCCTCGATGGCTGGTGCCTTCCCATCTTCTCTGAGGACAAGGCAGAGAGGGGATTTATTTTAGTTCTATTTCATTACACTATTGATCCCCCCCCAAAAAAATACGCAGCAAAAACTAACATTCCATCTTCCTGGAGGGGAAAAAAGTCTGTTAGCTGTAAATTTTCAACAAAAGCAATTTTTTTTCCTCCTCTAAGAAACAAGAGAGGAGATTTCTCCTCCTCTGGGGAGGGGAAGCCCCCAAATGCGTAGAGAAGCAGCAAATATCTCTGCTCTGAAATGCGAATGCTCAATTATGGCTGAGCTTTCTGATGCAGAACCCCCCAGACACCTCCTCTCCAGCTTCAGAAGCAGCCCCTCCAATGAAGGACATCCCCCCCCCCCTGCAATGGTTGCAATGCTTCAGTTGAGATCCTGCCTGGAGGGGGGGGGGGCACCGGCTGCTAGCACAGGCCCTGGGAGGATTGGGAAACAAGGCTCCTTTTGAAACAAACACTCCAAGAAGTGAGTGTTCTTGGAGGGCTGATCCAAATGGAGTTCAACTCCTGTGCAGATGTTCATTCTTGGAACTGCTGAGCCCAGTGAGCAGGCCTTAAAATCATAAAATTTGTGGGATTGGAAGGGTTCCAAAGGGCCATCTAGTCCACCTCCCTGCAATGCAGGGATCTCAACTCAAATATCCATGACAGATGGCCATCCAACCTCTGCTTAAAAACCTCCAAGGAAGGAGACTGTTCTGGAAGTTCCTCCGTCCTGATATTTAGTCAGAATCTCCTTTCTTGTAACTTGAAGCCATGGGTTCAAGTCCTACCCTCCAGAGCAGAAGAAAACAAGCTTGCTCCATCCATGTGGCAGCCCTTGTGATTTGAAGACGGCTCTCATATATCCTCTGGTCTTTTCCGGGTTAAACACACCCAACTCCCTCAACTGTTCCTCATAAGACTTGGTTTCCAGACCCTTAATCCTCTTGGTCATTCTCCTCTGCACATGTTCCAACTTAGAATCATAGAAACATAGAAACTTAGAGTTGGAAGGGACCCAAGGCTCATCTAGTCCAACCCCCTGCAACGCAGGAATCTCAGCTAAAGCTTGTCAACATGCTTCTTAAATTGTGGTGCCCAGAATTGTGGTCTGACCAAGGCAGAAGAGTGGGACTATACCTACCCTTGATCGGGACCCTTCTGTTGATGCAATCTAGAATGGTTACAGGTAGGTAGCCGTGTTGGTCTGACGTAGTCAAAACAAAAAATAAAAAAATTCCTTCCAGTAGCACCTTAGAGACCAACGAAGTTTGTCATAGGTATGAGCTTTCGTGTGCATGCACACTTCTTCAGATACACTGAAACAGAAGTCACCAGATCCTTATGTATAGTCAGAGGGTGGGGAGGGGTATTACTCAGAAGGGGGGTGGGAATGGGGGATTGGCTGATAGGAGTGGCTTCTTTGGCTGCTCCACCTCACTGTTGACTCATGTTAAGCTTATGGTCCACGAAGACCTGGAGATCCCTTTCCACGCGTGCTTCTGTCAAGCCAGATTTCCTACATACCTGGGGGCTAAATTTCCTTCTGCCCCCAGCACACACACACCTCACAGCATGGCCTGGCCAGGCGGCTGCAAAGTGCAAAAAGGCCACCAGAGCTTTTCCAGGACTTGGGGCTCCCTCCAATTCTAGAGATGATGCCGGCTCCATCTTCTGGACCTATGGCTACTTGAAATTCTCCAGGAAGCCAGCTCTGTTCCCGTGATCAATGGGAGCTTGTTTTACACTGGCCCCACTCCTGCCTTCTGCTACAATCAATTGATCTTGTCAAACAAGGCGCAGTGTGCTCTGCGTACAGATTCGGTCCTTTCCCTTTCCCTCAACTTCAGATTTTGGAGGAGCCCGTGAGCTGGAGGCAGAAGCAGAGGCAGCCCTTGGGGTCCTCCAGCAACTGAAGTCCATGAGGATCTGGGCAATTTGCTGTGTCCACTAGATGACGATGCCAGAGAGGAGAGTGGCTTCCTAATCCAAAGCCCAGTTTCCTTCCAGAAACTGAGAGGATAAAAAGGCTCTGCTGGAGCAGGTCAGGAGCCCATCTAGCCCAGCAAAATGACTTGCTCTAACATGCACGCACAGAATGCGGCCATGATCCAGGATGCTAACATGACTCAGTTGGCACAACACAAGACTCTGAATCTCCAGGTCGTGGGCATGTTGGGTGAAAGATTCCTGAATTGCAGGGGGTTGGACCAGATGACACTCCGGGTCCCTTCCAATTCTACAATTCCCTCCTCCCCACAACAGGTTCTGTCTGTTGCATTTGAAGCTGTGCCTCCCCTGACCCTTGCTAGCAGGAGAGAGACCCAAAGGACTTGCCATGCTCTTGCTTATGGGAAGAATCCTCTCTAGGGCAGTCAGCCTGTGGAGCCTCCACCCAGGGGGCTGGAGTGTAAATACCCCCCCCCCCTCTGTAGAGTTCAGTTTCTCATCCAGGAGCGTCACTGGTGAGAAAGGGCTTCGCATCATTTTCTTTTATGTCCTATTTTCCCCAAATCAAAGTTTTTCTCTTGCTTAATAATATCCTTGCATTTCTCCCTTGGGGGATTCTAGGAGTCTGGCCTAGAACTCAGCCAGCCTCCATCTGCTTGATCCTATGGGGTTTCTGAAGAGGGGCAGAGAAGGGCCACAGCTCAGAGCCAGAGCATCTCTTCTGCCTGAAGAAGGGTCCAGGTGAAATCCCTGATGGCATCTCAAGGTAATCGCCTATCCTGAAACTCTGGAGAGTCATGGTAGACCATACGGAGCTGCTTGCACCAATGGCCTGACTCAGCAGAAGGCGCCTTCACATCTATAAATAATAATAATAATTGTCCAGTAGCACCTTAAAGACCAACTAAGTTTGTTCTTGATATGAGCTGTTGTGTGCATGCACATGAAAGCTCATACCAAAAAGATACATTGCACATACTTTTGTAAACAAAGAAATATTTAATAGAAATTACCTTCAAACATTTTTCTCTTGGGAGAAAAGCAATGACAAACCTAGACAGCATCTTAAAAAGCAGAGACATCACCTTGCCGACAAAGGTCTGTATAGTTAAAGCTATGGTTTTCCCAGGAGTGATGTATGGAAGTGAGAGCTGGACCATAAAGAAGGCTGATCGCCAAAGAATTGATGCTTTTGAATTATGGTGCTGGAGGAGACTCTTGAGAGTCCCATGGACTGCAAGAAGATCAAACCTATCCATTCTTAAGGAAACCAGCCCTGAGCGCTCACTGGAAGGACAGATCCTGAAGCTGAGGCTCCAATACTTTGGCCACCTCATGAGAAGAGAAGAATCCTTGGAAAAGACCCTGATGTTGGGAAAGATTGAGGGCACTAGGAGAAGGGGATGACAGAGGACGAGATGGTTGGACAGTGTTCTCGAAGCTCCAAACATGAGTCTGACCAAACTGCGGGAGGCAGTGGAAGACAGGAGTGCCTGGCGTGCTCTGGTCCATGGGGTCATGAAGAGTCGGACATGACTAAACGACTAAACAACAACAACACCTTCAAACAAACTAACAAGGCCAGCTGGTTGGTGGGCACCTGCCTGTCTTGGGGTCGTGGTGGTGAAGGAGTGCGCCTTTGGGGGTAAAGTCAAACCATTGGAGAGTTACCAGCTCTTGCTTGGGCAGATGAAGGCGCCCAGTTGTGCTGCTGCAGATGCGCCAGGGAGTGGTCATTCCTCCTCTGGTCACTGCTGTGGACGCACAACCTGACTGTCACTTCCAGGCACAGTGGTCATCTGCAAGGGATTCCCACATGGCGGGGTTGATGTCGCCAGCCAGCCTTCATGCCATGTCTGCAGAAATCTTTGGTCTGCCACCGGTCCTGGTGCCGGAAGCCAGTTCCCCGCAGAGCACGTCCTCAGGGATCCTGCCATACATCTTCCCTTCTGCAGACATGGCCAAGCCAGCGTGAGCGTCACTGAGACAGGCGTGAGGCCATGCTCTGAAGGTGGGTTGGGAAGAGCACATCTTTGTTTCAGGCATCTGGTTTCCTTCTACAACAGACGTAAGAAAGATTTGGGACTTTTTCAGTTTCAAGGCAAGGTGAGGAGGAGGTGACATGAGAGATGTTTATCCGATGATGCCTGGCCTGGAGAAAGAGGACAGAGAACAGCTTTCTTCCCTACAGTCTCTCACAATGCCAGGACCACTGGAGATCCAATGAAGTTGTAGAGTGGAAGATTCAGGACAGGTGAAAGGAAGCTCTTCCTCCCGCAGATCTTAGCCTTTTCTCAAAACTAATAACTCCCAAACACTGCCACCTTTCCTCATAGGGGAGTCACTTGGGTGGCCCTGTCCCAACCCTTTCCAAACTCTGAAATGTCTTTTTTGAAATGAGGCAGCCAGACATGTACAAATTATTTCAAATGCAGTTGCACCATAGATTTCCACAACAGCAGCTGCTGCTGCTGTTATTTATTGTATTTTATCCCTAGCGTGGCATTTGCTTTTGTCCCCGCCTGCCCCCCAGTACGCACCTCCTCCTGGCAGAGGCAGCAGGGCAGCCCCCCCCCCCCCGAGTTTGACCTCTTGAGTCAGTGAAGTTTTATTTCTGGCGATTATTGCCACAGAGGATGAAGCGGACGATTCGTCTACTCCAGCATATTTGCGTGTTGCAATTTAAATATTAAAATGTGTGTGTCTGTGTGTCTCTGTGCTGGTGTTTGCAGAAGCCTGATTAAGATGAGTCAGCAGCTTCCCCGGGCCCAGCCAAGTCGAAGGCTGATCCTGCGAAGTTTGACTTATTCCGTAATGAAATCAGATGCCAGCCCAGCTCGTCCTTTCCGTAATGAGTCTCCTGTGGTAATATTTTAGCAGATTCCTACACCTCCAGCTTTGCTGTGCTACAAATTAGATGCTTGCAGTTTTAAAGGAAACACAAATGCGGGCATCTCAACCCTCCTCCCCCTGCCCCCCCAGCCCTTTAACGGCTTCTCTCGCCTCCTGCCAATGCCGTCTCTCCAGAGCATTGCAGTTCACGACCCACTCAGCCCTGGAAGAAAAGAAAGTGTAGAGCATCAGAGGAGCCTGCTGGATCAGGCCCAAGGAGGCCCTTCCACTAGTCATAGAATCATAGAGTTGGAAGAGACCACAAGGGTCATCCAGTCCAACCCCCTGCCAAGCAGGAAACACCATCAAAGCATTCCTGACAGATGGCTGTCAAGCCTCTGCTTAAAGACCTCCAAAAAAGGAGAGTTCACCACCCTCCTTGGTAGCAAATTCCACTGCCGAGCAGCTCTTACTGTCAGCATCCCATTCTCACAGAAGCAGACCACCAGATGCCTGTGGGAAACCCACAAGCAGGATTCAATTCTGCCCAAGTGAGCAGTTGAGCTGTTGCATTTTGCAGCAGCGGCAGTTTCTGGGCAAGTCTCAGGTCCTGCCCCATAGACACTGCACTGCAGTTAGTCCATCCTGGACCCGCCATTCTGGGTGGGAGACACAGCCAGCCTCTGGTGGTCCAGAAACAGGCCTTGCGGTCACCCCTGCCCAAGTTGTTGTCCAAGGGACACCTGAAGGTGGTTCTGTCTGGCTTTCCTTTCTAGCGCCACCTTCAAATATCTGAAGGGCTGCCCCATGGAAGATGGAGCGTCTTTCTCTCTCCTTCTCCAGTGGACCCAACCTGAGCGAATGGATTCAAAGGATAAGAAAGGAGATTCCAGCCCTTCTGACAGCAAGTGCTGAACCTCAGAAGGTGCCAGGCTCTCCTTCGCTGAAGGTGTGGGGTTTTGTTTTGTTTTGGCCACTTGTCATGGATACTTTAGCATTATTCTTGACTAGATGACCCACTAAGGTGCTTTGATCTCTGCAGTTCCACAATTCTGCAGGGGGACCTTGGTTCTCAAACCCCGAAAACCCAGAAGTACCAGTAAGTGTTCCAGTTTTCGAACGCTTGTCGGAAGCCAAACATCCAATGCGGCTGTCAGCTATAGTTTCTGGGGCACCTTCACCAATGAGAAACTGTGCCTTGGTTTTTGATCACTTTGGAAGTCAAATGGACTTCCAGAATGGATTAAGTTTGGGGTTTTTGTTTTTATTATTTATTCTGCATTTTTGTTTTTGAGGCTTTTTTGATTAATTTGTATTTGTGACTGTGTGGAACCCAGTTCAGCTACTGATTGATTGATTGTGTGACTGTGTAAATGGATAAAAAAACCACCCATCCAAACAATGACTATCAGCAGTGCAGGGAAAAAATAATAATTTTATTTTTTATCGTCTATAATACTGTCTTATTTATTTTATAGTACAGTACATTGATTATTGCTTTCATTTTATGGATCAATGGTCTCATTAGATAGTAAAATTCATGTTAAATTGCTGTTTTAGGGGTTGTTTTTAAAAGTCTGGAACAGATTAATTCATTTTGCATTACTTTCTATGGGAAAGCGTGCCTTGGTTTTGGAACGCTTTGGTTTTGGAACAGACTTCTGGAACAGATTAAGTTTGAGACCCAAGGTACCACTGTATCAGCATCTTGAAAATTCAAGGGCTTGACTTAGACATGATCTTGCCTCACAAGGTATGATGGTGCCAGACTCATCCATCTGTGTGAAAGTTCAGGTAGAGACCATAGACTCCTGCCTTGTGGGGGGTGAACTAGAGGACCGCTGGGGTCCCTTCCAACTCTCCAATTCTCTGATTCACACAATCCTAAGCAATGACAATGTGGGTAGGGATTGGGTACGTCTTGCTTCCAATTCTTGTGCAGTCTGATCATTTAACCTTCTCCCCATTGTGGTGCTCTAGTTTGAAAGATTCCCCTCAGCACTCTTGATTTCACTGTCCCAGACTTATAAATAACACCCAGAGAAGCTATTGATTTATATATATATATATATGAAAAGGGGAGCGGGGAGAGGAAAGATCATATCTTAACAGCCGATGAGTAGAAAGCCCTTCCCCACCATTTCCATTTCTCATTTTATCACCCTTGTATTCCGATCTCGAAGCTGCCAGCCCTTCCAAAAATGAAGAAATGTTCCCGTATAAATCCTAATAAAGGTCCTGTATGGATTTTGACATAAAGCAGGACTTGACTACAGCAAACGACACCAAATATTCAGATCACAAACATACGGAGCAGTTTATTAGAGTTAAAACTCTAGTAAATGTGTCACAACCGTAATGCCATTGCAGTGATGCATGGACCAAGCTGAAGCAGCGTCCCACAGACACCTAATTTATTATATCATAGACTAATATCCCCGTTTTATGTATTGGCACCCTTTGATGCGCCAAGATAAATAAGTGCGGTTGCAGGAAACCACTGCTGATGACTTGGAATCTTATTGGAGGGTCGGAGCCTTTGTTTGGAAAGTCTCTCTCTCCCTCCTTTCACCTCTCTCCCCTCTCCAGAAGTGCATTTTTAAAAAAATCCTTCAGTAGCACCTTAAAGACCAACTAAGTTTTTATTTTGGTATGAGCTTTCGTGTGCATGCACACTTCATCAGATATACTGAAACAGAAGTAACCAGACCCTTATGTATATTCAGACCAGCTCCTGGGGGCTTTCAGTTTATAGGAGAAGAAGGGAGGGGGGTAAGAAACAGGGCACAGCTCCCTGGGGGTGGAAAAAACAGCTGGGGGGCAAATGTTGGCCATCCCCTGCGGAAAGGAGTCCAGCCTCCTGTTCTCAACCCTCAAGCAGGATTTGAGGGCAAGAGTCCTCTCCTCTCCTACAATTGACAGAAACTGCGATTCAGAATTGATTCTTTTGAATTATGGTGCTGGAGGAGACTCTTGAGAGTCCCATGGACTGCAAGAAGATCAAACCTATCCATTCTTAAGGAAATCATCCCTGAGTGCTCCCTGGAAGGACAGATCGTGAAGTTGAGGCTCCAATACTTTGGCCACCTCATGAGAAGAGAAGAATCCTTGGAAAAGACCCTGATGTTGGGAAAGATGGAGGGCACTAGGAGAAGGGGACGACAGAGGACAAGATGGTTGGACATTGTTCTCGAAGCTACGAACATGAGTTTGACCAAACTGCGGGAGGCAGTGCAAGACAGGAGTGCCTGGCGTGCTCTGGTCCATGGGGCACGAAGAGTCGGACACGACTAAACGACTAAACAACAACAACAAGCGATTCAGAAGCATTGCTGCTTCCAACTTTGGAGGCAGAGCAGAGCCATCTTGGTTAGTAGCCACCAATACCCCTCTCTTCCTCCATGAAGTTGTCTAATCCTCTTTTAAATCCATCCAGGTTGGTGGCCATCACTGATTCCTGTGTGAAGGACTGTCTTTTCTCTGCCCTTCAGCTTCATTGGATTCCCACAAGTTCCGGTGTTACGAGAGAGAAAACGTTCCCCTGCCCCCTTTCCCTGTGCCGCGCTGCCCTCTGTTTCCATGCTCTTCTCAGAAATATGGCGCCCGCCTGACTCTCACACAGACAGATGTGTCTGCCACCGTCATGCGTAGCGAGGCAAGAGCCCACCCGGAGCAAGCCCTTGCGTTGTTGAGATGTAACCATCTCACAGCCCTTTCCTGGGCACAAACCCCCAAGGAGGGTCCAGAAAGTCTGGCTCTTAAATTCCAGAGGATCAGGGAGGGTGGCCATGCCTTGAAGCGCCAGGAAAGCTGCTGAACCAACCAGCCCCCCAGCCTCTCAGCTTCAGCAACCTGGAGGAGCTGCTTGCCAGGCTGCAGGGTAATAGACGCTAAGCTTGAGCCGTTTGGCTTCCTGCTAATTGTACAGCCTGTTTGCGGTGCTGCCAACCCCTCTGCCAAGAGCCTTCCTGGGAGATGGCGATGTCTACCTGAGCTCTGCTCTGCTGCCTGCCTGGCATACAATGTCATCCGCAACTGATGCCGGCTAGCCTGCTTGATCAGGTATGTGTGGCAGGCAATGTAGCCCAGCGGCAAAGTGGAGGAGCTATTGATTCCTTTGCACAGCTGCAGGAAAATGTTCTCATGTCCAGCTAGTTGCGTGGAGAGGGGTGTGCGCGCATGTGACATGACACAGTCCGGATCAGAGGCCACCGGTGCAAGAGCTGGCTGGGGAGCTCTTGTCAATAGAAAACCATAGAATGTAAGAACGGCAGAATTGGAAGGAACTCCTTTTCACATGTACTGCTCTCAAGCAGGATCTAGGAGTCTTGGTAGAGCACAAACTTGACATGAGCCAACAGTGTGATGCAGCAGCTAAAAAAGCCAATGCAATTCTGGGCTGCATCAATAGGAGTATAGCATCTAGATCTAGGGAAGTAATAGTACCACTGTATTCTGCTCTGGTCAGACAACACCTGGAGTACTGTGTCCAGTTCTGGGCACCACAGTTCAAGAAGGATACTGACAAGCTGGAACGTGTCCAGAAGAGGGCAACCAAAATGGTCAAAGGCCTGGAAATGATGCCTTATGAGGAACGGCTTAGGGAGCTGGGTATGTTTAGCCTGGAGAAGAGAAGGTTAAGGGGTGATATGATAGCCATGTTCAAATATATGAAAGGATGTCATATGGAGGAGGGAGAAAGATTGTTTTCTGCTGCTTCAGAGAAGCGGAAACAGAGCAATGGATTCAAACTTCAAGAAAGAAGATTCCACCTAAACATTAGGAAGAACTTCCTGACAGTAAGAGCTGTTTGGCAGTGGAATTTGCTGCTAAGGAGTGTGGTGGAGTCTCCTTCTTTGGAGGTCTTTAAGCAGAGGCTTGTCAGGCATATGTCAAGAATGTTTTGATGGTGTTTCCTGCTTGACAGGGGGTTGGACTGGATGGCCCTTGTGGTCTCTTCCAACTCTATGATTCTATGATTCCTTGCCCAACACTCTGAAATTCAGGAAGTTCAGCCAAAAAAATCCCACACACATGACCACCCAAGCTCTGTTTAAAAGCCCCGGATGAAGGAGAGGCCACCACCTTCAAGGGAGTCTGATCCACTGCCAAACAGCTCTTACCACCAAAAAGTTCTTCATGTTTTGTCAGAATCCATTGATTTGGGTCCTCCCCTCTTCAGCAGGAGAAAATAAACTTACTTCCTCTTCCATGTGACAGCCCTTGAAATATCTGAAGATGGCTCTCATGTCTGTTATCTCTTCTCCAAGCTAAACACACCCAACTCCCTCAACTGTTCCTCATCAGGCTTGGTTTCCAGACCCTGCATAATCTTGGTTGCCCTTCTCTGCACACCTTCCAGCTTGTGGTCTGACTAAGGCAGAATAGAGTGGGACTATACATAGGGACCCAGGTGGCGCTGTGGGTTAAACCACAGAGTCTAGGGCTTGCTGATCAGAAGGTCGGCGGTTCGAATCCCTGCAATGGGGTGAGCTCCCGTTGCTCGGTCCCAGCTCCTGCCCACCTAGCAGTTCGAAAGCACATCAAAGTGCAAGTAGATAAATAGGGACCGTTCCGGCGGGAAGGTAAACGGCGTTTCCGTGTGCTGCTCTGGTTCGCCAGAAGCAGCTTTGTCATGCTGGCCACATGACCCGGAAACTGTCTGCGGACAAACGCCGGCTCCCTCGGCCTATAGAGCGAGATGAGCGCCGCAACCCCAGAGTCGGACACGACTGGACCTGATGGTCGGGGGCCCCTTTACTTTTACCTTTACCTTATACTTCCCACTCTATTCCAACTTTAAAAGCATCACCTTACCGACAAAGGTCTGTATAGTTAAAGCTATGGTTTTCCCAGTACAGTCATACCTCTTGTTGCGTTTGCTTCACGTTCTGGCTTTTCAGGTTGTGAAAGTGGCAAAGTATACACTTCTGGGTTTCACCGTGCATGCGCAGAAGTGTTCTGCATGCTTTGTGCATGTGCAGAAGCACTCTGTTGCACTCTGCGCTTGTGCAGAAGCACCGCTCTGGTTGCGGACTTTTTGGTGTGCAAACAGATTGTGTCCACAACTAGAGGTACCACTGTAGTGATGTATGGAAGTGAGAGCTGGACCATAAAGAAGGCTGATCGCCGAAGAATTGATGCATTTGAATTATGGTGGAGTCTCCTTCTTTTGAGTTCTTTAAGCAGAGGCTTGACAGGCATATGTCAAGAATGCTTTGATGGTGTTTCCTGCTCGGCAGGGGGTTGGACTGGATGGCACTTGTGGTCTCTTCCAACTCTATGATTCTATGGTGCTGGAGGAGACTCTTGAGAGTCCCATGGACTGCAAGAAGATCAAACCTATCCATTCTGAAGGAAATCAGCCCTGAGTGCTCACTGGAAGGACAGATCGTGAAGCTGAGGCTCCAATACTTTGGCCACCTCATGAGAAGAGAAGAATCCTTGGAAAAGACCCTGATGTTGGGAAAGATGGGGGGGGGGAGGGCACAAGGAGGACGACAGAGGACGAGATGGTTGGACAGTGTTCTCGAAGCTACGAACATGAGTTTGACCAAACTGCGGGAGGCAGTGGAAGACAGGAGTGCCTGGCGTGCTCTGGTCCATGGGGTCACGAAGAGTCGGACACGACAAAACAACAACAGTACTTCCCTAGACTTACTCCCCTATATCTGGACAAGAAACTTCTTTCAGTTTTTGCAGCCTAGAACAGCATTTTTCTGCTGCTGCATCACACTGTGGACTCGTGGAACTCACCTGCACCAGATGAAGATCAGCTGTTTTGGCCTGAAAGCAGGACCCCAAAGGCAATGCCATTCAGACGCCTCCAAGCCTGGGAGAATCAGCCTGGAGACAGATGGACGTGATATGCCCGTCTGCAACTCTCATAGCTCTTAATGCAATTATGTTTTGTTATTTTATGCTGGTATCCAGCCTTTGGGTCAGGAAAGCCAGAGAAGGATGGCATATATTAATACATAAGTAAATAAATGCATAAATACTAATTTTCTGCCTTTGATATCTGACCCAGGGTGCCTGGGCAGTGTCACGCCGTGGGTGGCAGTCTGTCTAGACGCAGAGATGTTTTTAGCACAGGGCAACACAGGGTCACTCAGTTTACAGTCCACTAGGAGAATAAAATTGCTGCTGCTGGGAAGGCTCTGTGTCCTGGAGGTGTGGGAGACAGGTGTCTTCTAGGAGGGTTGCCATATGTCCTCTTTTTCCAGGACACACCCTCTTTTCCATGGGTAGAGTGGTCATAGCAATCGTTAGTTAAAAGTAGAAGTTGGCAAATGTGCCCTGGTTTTTCTGCCCCTCTCTCTTCAAAATATGGCAACCCCACGGGCCTATTAAGATTTTTTGTTTTTTTGTTTTGTTTTTGGCTGCAAAAATTAGGAGACTGGGTTCTTTGCTGGCATTGCAATGTGATTGGATTGGGTGGAAAGGTTCACAGAGGCCATAAGCCCAATGGAAGGGTGTGCTGGGGGGGCACAGGAGGGATGAGGGGCTCCCAGGAACTGGAGGACCAGCAAGTGGAGAGGGCCAAAGATGCCGTGTGAAGATGCACACAGTTCCACAGGAACAGGAAAGGGATGTTCCACAGATGGTCATATAATCACAGAATTGTAGGGTTGGAAGGGATGCCTAGAGTCAATCCAGTCCAACTCCCTGCAATGCAGGATTCTCAGCTGAATAGTCCTTGTCAAAGGGCCAAACTACCTCTGCTTAAAAACCTTCAGCCAAGGAGAGTCTACTGTCTTCCAAGATCATCCGTTCTTCTGTCGAACTGCTCTTCTTGTCAGAAAGTTCTTCCTAATGTTGAGTCAGAACCTCCTTTCTTGTCATTTGAATCTATTGCTTTGGTTCCTACCTTCTGGAGCAACAGCAGAAAACAAGCTTGCTTCGTCTTCCATGTGACAGCCCTTCAGAAATTTCATAGAACCATAGCATTGTAGAGTTGGAAAGGACACCAGGGGGCATCTAGTCCAACCCCCTGTGATGCATCTTGGCAATCTCTCATCCTTGAATTCGTCGAAACCTCTTTTAAGGCCATGCAAGTTGCATCATGAAGACCTGACTCCTCTCTCTCCTTAAAATGCCCTTATTTATTAGGAAGGGAAGCCGCTGCTTTCTACTGAGTCTGACCATTAGTCCAAGCTGCTCAATATTGTCTACACTGACCAGCGGCAATGGCTCTCGAGGGTGGTTGTTTTTAGACAGGGTTCTATTCCAGGTGAAGAGGGCTGTCATGTCATTTCTCTGTCTCCTCTTCTCCAGGCTAAACATCCCCAACTCCCTCCACCGTTCCTCTGAAGGTCTAGTCTCCAGACCCTTATTGGTCACCCTCCTATCACACCTTCCAGCTTGCCAGTTTCCTCCTTAAAATGTGGTGCCCAGAACTGAACATAGGACTCCAGGTGGGGTCCATTCTTCTTTTAAGGCCGCCATGAAGGTAAAGGGACCCCTGACCATTAGGTCCAGTCGTGGCCGACTCTGGGGTTGCACGCTCATCTCGCATTATTGGCCGAGAGAGCCGGCGTACAGCTTCCAGGTCATGTGGCCAGCATGACAAAGCCGCTTCTGGCAAACCAGAGCAGCACATGGAAACGCCGTTTACCTTCCCGCTGTAGCGGTTCCTATTTATCTACTTGCATTTTGACGTGCTTTCGAACTGCTAGGTTGGCAGGAACTGGGACCAAGCAACGGGAGCTCACCCCGTCACAGGGATTCGAACCGCCGACCTTCTGATCAGCAAGCTCTAGGCTCAGTGGTTTAACCACAGCGCCACCTGGGTCCTTATTTGGTGGCAAATCCTGGCCAGACATGAACACAGCTCCCCTCCTTCTGGGTTCATAGCCACCTGCTCATTCACACTCTCCCTGAGTTCCCATCAGTGGGGCAAAAAGTTTTGAAGCACAGAGCAATTTCCCTCCACATTAAGAGGAGCCTTTGCTAATCAGAGTGCAAATCGTATTATTGGACAAAAACTCAATAACAGCCCAGCGGAACTAATTGCATGGGGGGGAGAAAGAAAGAGCAGGAAATATCCCCCTGGATCGCTCCTTCCCTGGAATCTTGGCTTGGGTTTCCCCCTCCACCCTCCTAAAGGATCATTTTCCACCCCACCCCCCCACCCCTAGCCGGTATGGGCAGAATGTGCCTGAGCGAATGTCCCAGCATCCTCTGGGTGTCTCCGCTCTCCGTCCTTGAAAACAAACAGCCTATGAATATTTATAACGAGGCCTCATTCATTTAGCAATCAGAAAATGGCAGTTGGAGGGGGGGAGTGGAGAGAGAGAGAGCAACAGTCTGCTTAAAAATGTGTGATTATGAATTTTATTTTATTTTTTAGCAAAAGAAAATCCTCCAAGAAGGCATTCCCCCCAGGACATTTTATCATCTGAGCCTCCATTCAAATGGATGCTTAATATTACTCCAACCTCTGATTTAGAAATAGCTCCCCATTTGCATTACAACATCATATAAACCACTGAACAATTTGTCAGCGGCAGAGGCAGCCAAAGTCTGAGTGCCAGGGGTGGATGGGGGCTGCTCTGATGGCGTTGCCTTCCTCCCCACCCCCTTCTTTGTTTATCTCATAGAGTCTGCCTGCGGCTGCTGCTACATTCCTGGGACACAGAGTGTAGGGAGTTTGGGAAGAAGAACCAGAGAGGTGTGGAGTCAGTGGGGACCCCCAAGGGTCATCTGGTCCAACCCTCTGCAATGCAGGGATAATGGAGGGGCCCCTGGTTCAGGGAGCAGCAGCTGACCAAGACCTCCCCCTAGTGCTCATAGAATCATAGAATCATAGAGTTGGAAGAGACCACAAGGGCCATCCAGTCCAACCCCCTGCCAAGCAGGAAACACCTTCAAAGCATTCTTGACATATGCCTGCCAAGCCTCTGCTTAAAGACCTCCAAAGAAGGAGACTCCACCACACTCCTTGGTAGCAAATTCCACTGCCGAACAGCTCTTACTGTCAGGAAGTTCTTCCTAATGTTTAGGTGGAATTTTCTTTCTTGTAGTTTGAATCCATTGCTCCGTGTCCGCTTCTCTGGAGCAGCAGAAAACAACCTTTCTCCCTCCTCTATATGACATCCTTTTATATATTTGAACATGGCTATCATATCACCCCTTAACCTTCTCTTCTCCAGGCTAAACATACCCAGCTCCCTAAGCCGTTCCTCATAAGGCATCGTTTCCAGGCCTTTGACCATTTTGGTTGTCCTCCTCTGGACACATTCCAGCTTGTCAGTATCCTTCTTGAACTGTGGTGCCCAGAACTGGACACAGGACTCCAGGTGAGGTCTGACCAGAGCAGAATACAGTGGTACTATTACTTCCCTAGATCTAGATGCTATACTCCTATTGATGCAGCCCAGAATTGCATTGGCTTTTTTAGCTGCTGCATCACACTGCTGACTCATGTCAAGTTTGTGGTCTACCAAGCCAGGTGTCACCCATCCTGTATTTGTGCCTCCATAGCAGAGTGGGTGCTCCATGGCAGAGTGGGTGCAAGGAGAAGACAGAGACTAGATAGGAGAGTCCTCTTTCACAAGGAAGGTGGAGAGAGCTTGTTTCCTGCTGCTCCAGAGGGGAGGACTCAAACGACAAGAAAGGAGATTCCATCTAAACACTGGAAAGAGCTTTCTGGTGGTGAGGGCTGGTCCACAGTGGAATGGACTCCCTTGGAAGGTGGAGTTTCTTTCAAGGGAGGTTTTGAAGCAGAGGTTGGGGGAAGCCCAACGCGGGAGACGTTCTGAAACATCGACAAGGACCCAAAATTGGCATGCAGGTCAGCTTTGGGATGGCAAGGAGGTGTAGGGGAAGGGAAACCGACGTCAGCAATGCTGGGCTTATTTACGAGCGAAGCCCAAATTGCTTTTGATTTTGTCCCTGCTCATAAATAATGTCAGCCCAATGTCTGAGCTGACACCTTCGTTTTCTCCACATTCCTTCTAGAAGAGGAAAGTGCAAGAGAGAGAGAGAGAAAGAAAGGGGGGGGAACAGTCCACCAGCTTCACCATCATTTCTAGATTGGTAGTGGGAGAGAGAGAGGAGGGAGACCCTTCTCAAGGGGAGTCAGGAGACCTCACGAGGGCTGGGAAGGCTCATCATGGGAGAAAACTCACCATTGGGAAGGTTGGAGGGATGGAGTGGGGGGCAGTTGGTCAGGAAATCTGAGTCCCCTGAAACCTCCCTGGAAAAGCTAAGAACAAGAAGAGCCTTCTGGATCAGTCCAGTGGCTCAACTAGTTCAGCATCCTCCTGTTCTCACAGCAGCTGACCGGATCTGAGCACAAGAGCCAGTCTCCCCCCTCCATGGTTTGCACAGAAGCAGAGGATGCTGCCCAAGGCCAAGCCAGAGCTTTGGTCCATGCAGCTCGGAAATGGCTATCCAAGGCACCAAATCATTATTAAAGTTGTTGTTGTTGTTGTTGTTGTTGTTGTTGTTGTTGTTGTTGATCTCCCCAGACTCAAAATGGTACAGATACAATATGGAAAGAAAAAAGCATACAAAAGATAATCTTTAACAAGTAATTAAACTCTGATAAAATTGGAACAATATGAAAAAAAAAACAGATTTATTATACTACAGATAGTAAAAACAGCACAGTACCATTGATATCCATTTCCTTAAAAAACAGCCAGTTCCCCAAGGCCTGTTGGAATAGAAATGTCTTCACTGGCTGACAGAAGGACAACAAGGAGGGAGCCTAACTGGCTTCTCTAGGGAGGGAGACCCAAATTTGCACGGGAGCACCCACTGTTAGATATCATTGTTTAATTGCACATAGAAATAGAGAGTGCCTGTATGTATATTGCTAAGGGTTTAACAATGGAAAATTCCACTGAAGCATATGGCAACTCACTGGCTGTCTAGCAGGTTGATAATTAACTGTGGCCGTTCTCTGCTAGGTTTCATGTGAGTGTTTAACCTTAGATCATGTGATTGAGGTATTCAATTGCAAATCTCCATCTTGAAGGAAGTTGCCCCTTAGTGTTTCTCTGGAAGCCACAGAGAACAAAAGGACATGATAATGAAGCTTCTCCAGGTGCTGGGTGCAGCCTAATGCAAGCTATTGAGTTTTGCTTTCAGTTTTGCTCCAGTCCTAATTATGTTATATGTTTAAGAAGAACCTATGCTTTAAATGCATATGATTTATGCAACTTTCTGGATGTAACATTGATTGTTTTGTACCTGTTTGGAAGATGTTCTGGTTAGTAAAGCTTTGAATCATATTTATGGGTCTGGACCATTTTTATTTCCAAAAGGAGTCTGTGTTTATGCATCCAATTGCTTCAAGCTGCACAATATTAATATCTGCAATAGGCATGATGACTGAGAAGGCCCTCTCCTGCATTCCTACCAAGTGGGCCTGTGAATGTTGCAGAACAGAGAAAAGGGCCTCCCTTGAAGATCTCGGAGCTCGGTTAGGTTCGTGTGGTCCTTCACTGTGGGCCTAAGCTGTGTGGGTCTCATTTCCAGCCCTACCTTGAGATGCTGCTGTGACTTGCCAAGCAGATGCTCTCCAATAAAGTGCCCCCCTTCCGCTTTGCTACAGCAAAGGTAGCGCACTGAGGTGAGCTCACAGGAGTGTGGCTCATGGGGCCATGAAAGAGCAGTGGCCGTGAGCAACAGCTGAATAAGAGAACCTCTTCCCTTTGTGGGATGTAACATCACAGAAAGCAGTCAAATAAACATTTCCTGTTTGCCTAGAGTGGACACACGGGGGGGGGGTACTCCAGCCAGGAGGACTTCCTATCACACCTGGTCTGGAGCTGCATGTGACCAGGTAGATGGGCGTGACCCTGGCAGACCCCATAAAAAGGCTGGTCAGGCAGCCACCTTCTCTTTTGATACTGATGCTTTTGCATCACATGGGCTCAATCCCCACATGGGATAAACTCACATTCTCTTCTGTAACTACAAGCTAGAGCCTGCCTTCAGGGAACCTACTGTGAACTGAATGTCAGTAAACTTCTTACTACTTTTAAAAGAAGACTGTTGTGTCTCTATTCTTTTTAAGAGGGATAAAAGAGGAATTTACCAGGAACAAACCCAATCTGGACAAGCCAGACTGGACTGCGTAACTCAAGAGAGTCAAACGAATCTACCAATTAGCTTCCTGCCATATACAGGGGAATGTACTTTCCTACCAGCTCACTAGCGTGAGGGAGGGAGGATAATATCTAATCAATATATCCTCGCCTTCTATCTACAAAATTCACACACCCTGAGCAAGCACATCACAAAGGAAGCCGTGGCGGACACTGTCGGCCTTGTGGACGGAGCCAAAATCCTGGCCCCTTTCTCCCTGACAGCTGCTCTTCCCAGGATCCGGCCTCTCTCTCCACCCATCAATAGTTTGACTGCTTCCCCTGACTTGGAGGCACTCGGCTTAGCCCCACGCAAATTCCCCAGCAACATTAGGGAGAAAATGGTGTTTTTCTTTCTTCGATGCTGCTGTTGTTCTTAAGGTGCCTTTAAATATTCATGGCCAGAGCATCTTTCAATTTAAGCCTCAGACTTTGTAAAGCGGGCGAGTAATGTGTCTTTCACTTTGAATCAGCCAGTGGGATCTAATAAAAAATCCAAAGGTAAAATGACAGGATAAATGAAGATTTATGTCAGAACTTCACTTCAGAAGGAGCCCTTGTTTCTCTTGGAAAGCTTTTCCTATTTGTTTTCAGAAGTAATTAAAATTTATACACAGGGACGATTACAAAGAGATGAATGGCGTCCCTGTATGGGATTAATTGCAGGCAGGAATGGCAAATGGTTCCTTTCCAGCGCCGGTTCAAAAGTGTCCGGCCCAATGATAAATTCGGAGGATTCCTTTATTTCTTTAAGCCATTTCTATGCTCCTTTTCAGGATCATAGACCCCACACAAATTGCCTGAGAGTAGAAAATTAAAGCCAAATAAGAAAATGACATAGTTGCCTACACAATTAAGATCGAGACAATATTTACGGTATCTCATGAAATGAAATAAAAAAACCAAGGAAGCAGAAGATGAAAGTATCATATGAAACACCACAGCCAGAAGTCTCTTGCCCAAGCAGCTCCTGCGCAGGATCCCAGAGTGGTCGGTTGAGGTGGGCAGAGCCTGCCAAGCTGGTATTGAAATGGGAGGCTGAGTCAGGACTGGTTGCCCCACCTCAAAAAGGAGGTCGCAGAGTTGGAAAAGGTTCAGAAAAGGGGATGGAGCAACTCCCCAAGGAAGAATGGTTGCAGCCAGTGCCGGATTTACACAGAAGCTAAACAAGCTCTAGTTTAGGGCCCCACTCTCACGGGGGGGGGGGGGGGGCAAAAAAAATAAAGGAAAAAACTGGATGTACATTTCCAAAATATAAGATTAAAAACTAATAAAATAAAACCCACATACAGCTCAAATACCACTGGTTTGTTGTTGACAAAGGACAGCTGGACATATAAAGGACCCTATTACCTTCAGTAGCCTAAATCCGGCCCTGGTTGTCGTGTTTGGGACTTTTTTGTTTAGAGAAAAGGTGAGATGCAGAAAGTTGGGCATGCAGACTCAGGGCTGAATCCAGTAGCGCACTCAAATTTATAATCCCTTTTGCACAGCGAAGAGAGGTGATTTTGTACAATCATCATATTACAGATTTTCCCATCTTTCCTTCAAGAAAGCTGAGCCAAGCTCACGTGCCATTGCCACCTGAAGATGGATAAGCAATGACAGGCAGGGCTCCACCCCCCTCCATCCCCTCGTCTGAGGAATGCCTGGTGCCCAGAATGGCCTCTAATGTCCGACTGTCCCTCCTGCAGTTTGCTTAATCCCTTAAGAAGCCCATAGATTATTTGCACTGGAAAATACTGACACAGAGTGTCTGGAGGAAAAGCAATTGTGCTGACCCACCAGACAAGGACAGAGATGGAGGATTAGCAGGCATCCTCAGCATGAAGTCATTTATCAACCTCTGACAAATCACCGCTAATTTGTATTGATTTTGGGGGGGGGGAGGCAGTTACCGGTACCAGCCAGAGTGCAGCATCCCAGGGACTCGGGGAGGAGGGCTGCACATCCCTCCATTGAGGGGGCGAAATGGGTGCTGGTTCAGTGGGAATCGCATCCAGAACATGCAGGCAGACTGGGCCACTCTGAGACAGACAAGAGAGGCACTGGTTACAGGTAGGTAGCCGTGTTGGTCTGGGTTGAAGTAAAATAAAAAAATTCCTTCAGTAGCACCTTAAAGACCAACTAAGTTTTTATTTTGGTATGAGCTTTCGTGTGCATGCACACTTCTTCAGATACAGTGAAATAGAAGTCCCCAGGCACTTATGTAGAGAAGGGGTGGGGATGGGGAGGGGAGGGGGGATCACTCAGAAGGGTGGTGGAAGTGGGTGATTGACTGACTGATAGCTGTTGATGACCGAAAACGACTGCAAATGGTTTTGCATGAAAAAGCAAGGGTTGAGATGGCTGAAGATCGCTATCATGTATAATGAGATAAGAATCCGATATCTCTGTTCAAACCAGGTCCCTCCATTGTTTTGAGCTTGGTGATAAGTTGTAATTCAGCAACTTCTCTTTCCAGTCTATTTCTGAAATTCTTTTGTAGTAAGACAGCTACTTTGAGATCTTGTATAGAATGTCCTGGGAGATTGAAGTGTTCTCCTACTGGTTTCTCTGTCTTATGGTTCCTGATGTCAGATTTATGTCCATTTATCCTTTGGCGTAGGGTTTGGCCTGTTTGTCCAATATAGAGAGCTGAAGGGCACTGTTGGCATTTGATGGCATACACAATGTTAGAAGATGAGCAATTAAATAGTCCTGAGATGGTATGTTGGATGTTGTTGGGGCCAGTGATGATGTTGTCCGGGTGTATGTGGCAGCAAAGTTGGCATCTGGGTTTATTGCAGGCTCTGGTACCAGTGTCCATGTTAAGTCTGGTGGTTGTTTTATTGTGGGTGAGGAGTTGTTTAAGATTGGGTGGCTGTCTGTAGGCAATGAAAGGTCTTCCTCCCAGAGCTTGAGAAAGGGAGCTGTCATTGTCCAGGAGAGGCACTGTTTGCCATCATTGGAGGGTGAGTTTTGTGGGATGTGATACATAGGTAGCAGTCAAATACAACATTCCTTGTTTTCCTAGAGTGGACATGCGGGGGGATGTTTGGTCCAGCCAGTCGAAACTTCCTGTTTCCTCCTGGCCTGGAGCATCCTTCCTCTTGCATGTGACTAGAGGTGGGAGTGACCTTACCTGTTCAGGTAACAAAAGGGACAAGGCACACAGCACACTTCCTTCTTTTTGACCCTTGTGTGAACTGCAGTGAGTGCCAGTCTGCAGTCACTGGGATTAACCCCCCTAAGGGGTAGATCCACACGTACATACTGTATTTGTAGCTAAGTCTGCCTTCTGGGATCCAACTGTGAACAGAATGTGAGTAAACTACTTTAAACAAGATTGTGGTGTGCTTATTCTTTTAAGAGGGATATAAGGGAACTTACCAGAAAGCACGTCAAAGTGCAAGTAGATAAATAGGTACCACTCCAGCGGGAAGGTAAATGGCGTTTCTACACGCTGCTCTGGTTCGCCAGAAGCGCCTTAGTCATGCTGGCCCCATCCTATGACCCGCAAGCTTTACGCCAGCTCCCTCGTCCAATAAAGCGAGATGAGTGCCGCAACCCCAGAGTCGTCTGTGACTGGACCTAATGGTCAGGGGTCCCTTTACCTTTACCTTACCAGGAACCTACCTACCAGCTATCTGCAGTGCATTTAAAAAGAGGAATGTAAAACTCTGCTAAGTAAAGGAACTTGCTAGCGCAAGTTAGGAAGGAAATGAATAAAAATATATATCCTCTCCTGCCTCCCTGAACCTGTGCTGCCTCCCCTCCAGGCTGAGGAACCCCCAGGAGGCAGTTGGCGCCAGTGGCATTATGGGTATGTGCAGAGGTGGTTTTAGGGGAGAGCCACCAATGTGGTCTCACTGGGGGCCACACTGCAAGGGGCTCCCAAACAATGCTGGAGAGCAGAGGGGGAGAGGCGGGGGCATTGAGTTTGAGGGCGGCTGGAGTTTGAGAGCCCCAACCCGCCACTGGTCTGTGCATTGTAATGAGCTGAACAGAGTGAAAGATTGAGAGTCATGGAGGTGTGCCAACCAGATTCCCAATATGGGAAGCCCAAAGCAGGATCTGAGCACAAGAGCAACTCCCCTCCCCTCCCGCGGTTTCCAGAAGCTGGCATTCAGAAGCATTGGAGGCAGAGGGTCGCCTTGGTGGCTAGCAGCCGTCAATAGTCCTCTCCAACATTAAGCAGCCTGCAAGAGTAATAATAATAATAATAATAATAATAATAATAATAATAATATATTTATTTATACCCCGCCCATCTGGCTGGGTTTCCCCAGCCACTCTGGGCAGCTTCCAACAGAAAAATAAAACACAATAATCTATTAAACATTAAAAGCCTCCCTGAACAGGGCTGCCTTCAGATG
The DNA here is from genome assembly GCF_963506605.1 of Zootoca vivipara. Taxonomy (NCBI): domain Eukaryota; kingdom Metazoa; phylum Chordata; class Lepidosauria; order Squamata; family Lacertidae; genus Zootoca; species Zootoca vivipara. The sequence continues at coordinate 436,676 of NC_083276.1, forward strand.
TCTTCTAAAAGTCTGGTAGTTGTTCTCCTCTTTGACATCTGTTGGGAGGATATTCCACAGGGCGGGCGCCACCACTGAGAAGGCCCTCTGCCTAGTTCCCTGCAACTTGGCTTCTCGCAACGAGGGAACCGCCAGAAGGCCCTCGGTGCTGGACCTCAGTGTCCGGGCAGAATGATGGAGGTGGAGACGCTCCTTCAGGTATACTGGACCGAGGCCATTTAGGGCTTTAAAGGTCAGCACCAACACTTTGAATTGTGCTCGGAAACGTACTGGGAGCCAATGTAGATCTTTCAAGACCGGTAGACAAGCCTCTTGCAAGCAGCACATTGAAACTCCTCTGATAGTTCAAACGCTGCCTTATCAGCTTTTTCTTCTTTTTTTGGGGGGGGGGAGGCTTCCCCTGGAAGTGGCAGTTATGTTTCCTAAGCAAAACAAATATTTATCTTGCTGTGGATGTTTCCAAACTGCAAGCTGGTGGATCACCAAAGAGCGCCCAGAAGCGGACTACAGGAAATATGCAAATCCCACCAAACAAAGGAAGGACAACAATGCAATCGCGGGGGGGGGGGGGCATGGAGAACGAAGGGAAAAAGAGAAGACTAAAAAAAGAAGCCAGAAAAAGGATGATTGTTCCACTTAGGACCACATATTTTGAGACATGATTCAAAGCAAGTGTAACTCTAAACCACTTAACTTTGGATGACTAATCCAGGATCCAATAAAAGGGCTCCATAATTGGTAAAAATTATCCTCTCCTAGAGGATTTTTTTCCGGCATGAACAAACATCAGCCAATTCTGCATTTTCTCTCTCTTTCCGATAGAGTCGCATCATGTAGACCTGCGTGTCTATTTATTTCGTGGCCCTTTTCATGCTAACGAGCGTTTTGCGAAATTAATCAATGACAATGCTCCGCTGACAGGCCCTCCAGATTAATTGCAATGGTTAATCGTCCCCCTCTTGCAGCCCCCGCCCCAAGAAACTCTTGCCTCTTTTCCGGGAAGGCGGGCGATTTTGAAGATTAATGGTATTTTCTTTCCATTATATCTGGCAATCAAGCCATCCTTTTTCCATGCAAGAAAAGAACGTGGAATCAGAACCGCCAGGAAAGTGTCATAAATTATGTAAACACCCTTCATGTATGATTTACTCTCCAGAAGAAATGCGGACCTTGCAGCCCACAATGTGGGGAGTGAAGGGAAGGATCCGCCCCTGTCTCCATAGGGACTGGGGGCAGGGAGCAGAAAGAGATTGTTTCTGGTGACTGGAAAACATCATTTTGGGAAAGAATCATAGAATCATTGCTGGTGTTTAGTTGTTTAGTCGTGTCCAACTCTTCGTGACCCCATGGACCAGAGCACGCCAGGCACTCCTGTCTTCCACTGCCTCCCGCAGTTTGGTCAAACTCATGTTGGTAGCTTCGATAACACATGTTCAACCATCTTGTCCTCTATCGTCCCCTTCTTGTGCCCTCTATCTTTCCCAACATCAGGGTCTTTCCCAGGGAGTCTTCTCTTCTCATGAGGTGGCCAAAGTCTTGGAGCCTCAGCTTCAGGATCTGTCCTTCCAGTGAGCACTCAGGGCTGATTTCCTTCAGAATGGATAGGTTTGATCTTCTTGCAGTCCTTGGGACTCTCAAGAGTCTTTTCCAGCACCATAATTCAAAAGCATCAATTCTTCGGCGATCAGCCTTCTTTATGGTCCAGCTCTCACTTCCATACATCACTACTGGGAAAACCATAGCTTTAACTATACAGGCTCACTTAAGCCTCTATAACAACTGTCTGGATATTTTCCCCTTATTCCCTCATAAAAGATAATACATGACACAGTCTTCTATAAAAGTATAAAAAGAGTTTAATCACACATTCTGTTCACAATAGGATCCCAGAAGGCAGACTTAGCTTAGAAAAGTAACATACACCTGGAAACTCTCCCATATAGAGACAGTCCCTTTGTCCTCTCTTGGCTGGAAGCCAAGAGGGCATCTTAGGCTAAGCAGATGTTGCTTCCTCAACGAAGATGGTCAGAGAGAGAAAGAGAGAGATGGCTTCCAGTCCTATGCTTTTGTTACCTGCACAGGTGGGGCCACGCCCACCTCTGGTCACATGTAGAGGAAGTCCGTCCCAGCCTAGGAGAAACAGGAAGTTCTGACTGGCTGGTCCAGACATCCCCTTCTATGTCCACTCTAGGGATGTTGTACTTGACTGCTCTTGTGTTTCACATTCCACAGATCATCTATTTGCCCTCCTTTGCACATGTTCCAGCTTGTCCACATCCTTCTGAAATGATGGTTTCCAGAACTGGACACAGGACTGTAGGTGGGGGTCTGACCAAGGTAGAATAGATTGGGACTTTTCCTTCCCTTGATTAGAACACTAGGCTCAGTGCAATGTGTTTAGTCGTTTAGTCGTGTCCGACTCTTGGTGACCCCATGGACCAGAGCATGCCAGGCACTCCTGTCTTCCACTGCCTCCCGCAGTTTGGTCAAACTCATGTTCGTAGCTTTGAGAACACTGTCCAACCATCTCGTCCTCTGTCGTCATCTTCTCCTTGTGCCCTCCATCTTTCCCAACATCAGGGTCTTTTCCAGGGAGTCTTCTCTTCTCATGAGGTGGCCAAAGTATTGGAGCCTCAGCTTCAGGATCTGTCCTTCCAGTGAGCACTCAGTGCTGATTTCCTTAAGAATGGAAAGATTTGATCTTCTTGCAGTCCATGGGACTCTCAAGAGTCTCCTCCAGCACCATAATTCAAAAGCATCAATTCTTCGGTGATCAGCCTTCTTTATGGTCCAACTCTCACTTCCATGTAATGTAGGGCAGCATTTATCAAACTTGGGTTCCCAGCTGCTTTTGGGCTAAAACCCCTATCATCCCTAGCTAACAGGACCAGTGGTCAGGGATTATGGGAGTTGCAGTCCAATAACAGCTGGGGACTTAAGTTTGAGAAGCTCTCATGTTGGGCCTCTGCTCCTCACTGTGGCAAACTCAATACCTGCAATCTCTTTGCTCTCTTTCTCCTTGCAAATGCCTCTATTACTGAGCTATCAAATGCCTTTGCTCTACCTACCCTTTTGACTGTTCCTTCTCTCAGAAGGAACAAAGTCCAGGATTTCCCTGCAAATTGCTCCATGACAGCGAAGCGAATGCGTCTTCTTTGGGGAGGAGTGTGTCTCCAGAACGACATCCAAGTTTCGTTTAGAGCGGATAAATCTCCCACTCCCCTTGGGCAAGCTGTTCCAGTGGTTAATTATTCTTACTGTTAACAAGCCGCATCTTATTTACCATTTGGATTTTTCAATTTTCATCCACTGGCTGTTGGCTCTCATTAAATCCTTTGCTGCGAGATTAATGCATTTCTGAATGCAAGATATTGCCTCCCTCTGTAGGGAGAGAGAGAGAGAGAGAGAGAGAGAGGAGAGATTGTGATTGCAATCACATCCAGCAAACTTGGCCTGGCTAATAAGTTGCTGCTGACAGCGGCAGCCTCTTTTTACCAGTCTCTTGGTCTTTTTCAGGGCTTTTGCCAGGACACAGAGATGGGAAAGAGAAGGAGAATTTGCAAGTGGGGGTGCCTGAAGAATTTATTCATCAGAAAGTCATTCAGGAATCCTGGACCACTGCACAGATCAGAACTTCTTTTGGATTTTGCACTTCTCTGAATTCAGCGATTCCCCCCCCCCACACACACACACTTTAACATATAAAATTGCATTTTTGAAGAAATGTTTGAGATAGAATAGGATCAATTTTTATGTGCGAGAAGATATCTTCAACATGCATATTTAACAGTGAATATTGATCCTGCACATTAATGCAAAGAAAGGAATGGAAACATTTATGGACAACCCTTGACTGGAAAATCCCCCCCCCCTTGCCAGCTGCCGCCTTCTGACCTGTGGCCCTGAAAGATCTTGGGTTATTATTTAACTCAGATGCGCCAATTCCAAATGGGCTTGATGCTATGATTCTATGGCATCAATTTACCTCGGAAAAGCAAGAAGATATTCCTGCCTGCCTCCCACCTCTTTAATTGCTATCCATTAGCCAGCCTGAGAAACAAGCAAACTCTTCAAGGAAATGCTACTCCAGGTATCTCTCGCAGCTTAAGGAAATATGAATCTGACAAGCTGCCTCTCTTTCCTGAGCATCTCTTATCTGGCCCCCATTTCTTGTGCCAGCCTCTTTCATAAAGAGCCTCCCGCTGGAAGAGATACATGTAGTAAAACTAATTGAGACACGAAAACGAATGAAAAAGTAATTAAATGCTTGTCGTTGGCCTTGTTTACATTGCATCAGAGATTATCTGGTGTGTTTCATTTGTGTACCCTAGCAGGGGAAGTTGATGGATATCTTTGCTGGATTTGCTCTTGATAACAACTTGGCTTTGCCTTCCCAAGATGTGCTAATTGCCAGTGTTGATGTCCCAGTCAGAGATGATGACTTGGGGAAACAGTAATTGGCAGAGCAAGGGATCCTCCACGAAGCAGGATCTGGCCCCAAAGGAACAGGTGCCTTGCGAGACATCAGAGTAGGTCAAAGGTCAAGGACCCCGGGATGCTGAAGTCCAGTCAGTGGTGACTATGAGGTTGTGGCGCTCATCTCACTTTCAGGCCAAGGGAACTGAGATTGAAATCATGAGATTCGTGAGGAACAGCAAGAATAAAAGGCTCTATGTTACATCAAGGAAATTTATTGAGAGGCTTGCCGAAGAGAGAAATGTACGTTTTCATTTTTTTAAAATGGATGCCATAAACTCCCACGAAACTGAGTGGAAAAATATTGTCTTTGTTTTTCCTTTCAAATAACAGGTGTACTAGTTATTTCTTCTTCTTCATATAATGCAGTTTTCCAGATTGTGTTCAAAGGAAAGCAAGATGTTGCTCTGCTACAGCTTGGGCCTCTGGCTCCAGGGAGTGCCAAGACTGGCGCAAATATTTTGTTTCGGTGGCATTTTCAGCAATGAAAAGGGTCAGAGCTGCTCTGATCTGTCTTGCTGTGAGTCGGGAAAGGCCTGCATCAGCCCAGAATTCACTTTGGCACTTGGGCCTACAAGATGGATGGGCCCAAACATTCACATGAAAGACATCCCTACTGCCCTCCTGTGGTCCAGAGAGGACCCTCTTGCCATGACTTTGTGGCTCCTCCCCATGCTTCTTACAGCCTCATTTCTTCTCCCAGGTGCCATGATAAACTGGAAGGTGGGCAGAGGTGGGTGACCGAGACGATCAAGAGTCTGGAAACCAAGGCTTATGAGGAACGGTTGAAGGAGCTGGATATGCTTAGCCTGGAGAAAACGTCCTCTCAGTCTTCTTCTTGTTGTTTAGTCGTTTAGTCGCGTCCGACTCTTCGTGACCCCATGGACCATAGCACATCAGGCACTCCTGTCTTCCACTGCCTCTCGCAGTTTGGTCAAACTCATGTTGGTAGCTTCGAGAACACTGTCCAACCATCTCGTCCTCTGTCGTCCCCTTCTCCTAGTGCCCTCAGTCTTTCCCAACATCAGGGTCTTTTCCAGGGAGTCTTCTCTTCTCATGAGGTGGCCAAAGTATTGGAGCCTCAGCTTCAGGATCTGTCCTTCCAGTGAGCACTCAGGGCTGGTTTCCTTCAGAATGGATAGGTTTGATCTTCTTGCAGTCCATGGGACTCTCAAGAGTCTCTTCCAGCACCAGAATTCGAAAGCATCCATTCTTTGACAAACAGCCTTCTTTATGGTCCAGCTCTCACTTCCATACATCACTACTGGGAAAACCAGTCTAGTTATCTTCAAATATCTCAAGGGCTGTCACATGGAAGATGGAGCAAGCTTGTTTTCTCCTCTGGAGGGTAGGTCTCAAACCCATAGCTTCAAGTTGCAAGAAAGGAGATTCCAGCTCAACATCAGGAAGAATTTTCTGACAGTAAGATCAGTTTGACAGTGGAACGGACTCCCATGAGATGTGGTGGACTCTCCTTCCTTGGAGGTTTCAAAGCAGAGGTTGGATGGCCATCTGGCAGTTATGATTTAGTTGAGATTCCTGCATTGCAGGGGGTTGGACTGGATGACCCTTGGGGTCCCTTCCAGCTCCACAATTCCCCGATTCTCTTAATCATGCCCAGCATTCATTTCCAGTCGTGTTGCCGGTTTCCCTTCTTGAGAGAAGGATCTACTGAGTAAAAGATGGCTAGGGTCATCCTTTATTGGAGCAGATTTTGTGTAGAAAAACAGGAAGCGTGATTAATAGGCGAGTGATTGCTTTAATAAATCAAGTCCCCATTTCCCCATATTGAAATGTGAGTCCAATTCAGATGCAGAAATCACAGGGACACAAGCCAGAGAGGCCTGGCCTTGGGGCGGCCTCCTTGATCTGCAGCTGTTCCTGGTAAGTTCCCTTATATCCCTCTTAAAAGAATAAACACGCCACAATCTTGTGTAAAGTATATAAAAGAGGTTTACTCACACATTCAGTTCATAGTTGGATCCCTGAAGGCAGACTTAGTTACAAAGTATATACATGTGGATCTATCCCATATGGGGATAATCCCAGTGTCCTCAGTTGGCTGGAAGCCAACAGAACATCTCTCGCTAAAAGCTGCTCCAATGACGGAGGACGTCAAAGAGAGAGAGAATGTTGTGTGCCTTGTCCTTTTTGTTACCTGGACAGGTAAGGTCACACCCACATCTAGTCACGTGCAAAGGAAGTATGTCCCAGCCAGGAGGAAACAGGAAGTCTTCGACTGGCCGGACCAAACATTCCCCTGCATGTCCACTCTAGGAAAACAAGGAATGTTGTACTTGGCTGCTACTTACGCCCCACATCCCACATCAAATGTCCATGGGCAAAGCCAAAATTTTGCATGCCCTCCCCCACCTATGTTCTGCTCAATTCATGATGTCATAATTATGCTGGCCTGAAGCGCCCCCTAGGCTCAGCACCCAGTGTGGCAGAAACGGTCGCCCTCTCCTACCATAATTCCGCTTCTGGCCTGACTTTGTGCAAGGCAGCTCCCTGTGTTTTCAGGGCGAGGATACAGCCCTGAAGCAGAACACATGTTTTGCATGCAGAATGTGGATTAACGGGTCGTATTTCTGCTTTCTTTCTTTTTACTTTATTTATAAGCAAAACAACAACCCCAAAGGGCATGAAGAAATAAATGTCACAGCAGCATAAGGTCAGACATCGTCCTTGAACTTGTTGCTCCCAAACAGTACAAAAAATACTCACTTTTCCATGAACCTGTCTGACTGGTTTATATGTATTCTTTTATAAGAAATAAGATTAATCCTTGTTATTGTGGACCACATTTTCTCAATCCATTCTGATATAGTAGGAGATATTAACATGCCCCCTCCCCATTTTGAGCTATTATAAACTTAGCTGTAGTTCTAAGGTTGAACACTATCTTTTTCCTGAAATCACATCTCTTAGAGAACCCAGCAGAAATATTCCAGTTTCCAAGGCTTTGTGACGTCCTAACATATCAGAGATATTAGCTTGAACAGATTTCCGGAATATTTTTCTTTGAGAACAAATCCAAAAGATGTATGTGTAATCTGCTTTATTTACTCCACATCTCCAACATTTATCCAATCCTGACTTATATATTAAATTCAGTTTATAAGGCGATAAATACAATTGATTTATTGTATTTCTAATGCCACTTTCCATTCAAAGGAATCCCAAAGCAGCTCACAAACAGCAAGAGCCAATAACGGAGCAGAACATTCACAAGTACCGTATGAATAATTTTCTTTGGCGATCCCTCGTAGCCAAGTAAGATTGTCTTCCATAAACACAGTTTTAACAATGAGTCCATAAGTGACGGTGGAGGCCAATTCTGGATCCACACGTCCTTCCACAGTGGGGACATTGGTTTCGGGGGGGGGGGGAGTTGATCACGGTGTGGATTTGCCAAGCGTGCCTTCCTCTTAGCACATTTCTCCCTTGCGTCCTGAGATCGAGTGTCTTCAAAGCCCAGGACACCTTTGGTAGAGACTGTTCTCAATTGGAGCACTTGCAGGCCAGTGTTTCCCAGTTGTCGGTGTTTATACTACATTGAGAGAGTCTTTAAACCTCTTTTGTTGACCACCAGCATTACACTTTCCATTTTTAAGTGCGGAATAGAGTAGTTGCTTTGGAAGACAATAAGCAGGCATCGCCACAATATGACCAGTCCCTTCTTGTATGAATCATACCACGTGGGATACTTTAAAATGAGGCTGCATTAAGAAAAAATTACATTTAAACTGTATTTTAACCTGTATTTTAATTAATTGTTTTTCTTTCTTTTACGTTTTATTGTAATTTTACTGGTGTCAACCGCCCTGAGCCCGGTTTTGACTGGGGAGAGCGGGGTATAAATAAAAATTTATTATTTTTATTTTTATTATTAGTAATTAACAAATCATTGGTAAAGCAATTGCAATTTATAAAACACTATTAACAAACCAGGAAGTAAACAATAGCTAAACATCACAATTACACCACAAATCATACCACTGTATATGATTTTTAGAAATATCTCTGTTCCAGGTCAAGTCCCTGACATCCTCAGGGAGGGCTGGGAATGTCCCCTGCTCCAAATCCCAGAATGTGGAACTATCTTCAGATATCTCAAGAACTGCCGCATGGAAGAGGCAGCAAGATGGTTTTCTCCTGACCTGAACGGATGGCTTCAACTTACAAGAAAGGTAAAGGTAAAGGGACCCCTGACCATTAGGTCCAGTCGTGACCGACTCTGGGGTTGCGCGCTCATCTCGCATTATTGGCCGAGGGAGCCGGCGTATAGCTTCCAGGTCATGTGGCCAGCATGACAAAGCCGCTTCTGGCAAACCAGAGCAGCACATGGAAACGCCGTTTACCTTCCCGCTGTAGCGGTTCCTATTTATCTACTTGCATTTTGACGTGCTTTCGAACTGCTAGGTTGGCAGGAGCTGGGACCAAGCAACGGGAGCTCACCCCGTCACAGGGATTTGAACCGCCGACCTTCTGATCAGCAAGCCCTAGGCTCAGTGGTTTAATCACAGCGCCACCTGGGTCCCATTAAATATCAGGAAGAACTTTCTGATGCTAAGAGCTGTTCGACAGTGGAACGGACTTCCTCGGAGGTTTCTAAGCAGAGGCTGGATGGCCACCTGTCAGGGATGTTTTAGCTGAGATTCCTGCATTGCAGGGGGTTGGACTAGAGGACCCTTGGTGTCCCTTCCAACTCTTTGATTCTATGGACCACCATCATCACCTGAGCTCTCATCAACTCCCATCAGCCCCAGCCAGCATAACTCAGGGGCGCTGGGTTGCTGAAGGCTGTTCCAAAGAAACATCCTTTCTCTCTGTGAAGGAGGGAGGCACAGCTGGTTGGTAATATGGATGGCATCGCTAGGCATTTCAGGACAAGATCTGCCAAAAGAGAAGAAAAAACTTTTATGTATGCTACAACTGTGGCTAGGCTATTACTAGCCCAAAAATGTACGAACTAAAGAAGAATGGCAAGCAAAATTGATGGAATACGCTGAAATGGCAAAGCTAACTGAAGACTTCAAGACAAAGACAATGGAGACTTTAAGAAAGATTGGGAACCATTTATGTGATATTTACAGAATCAATGCAAAGAAATGGACTCACTAGCAGGGTTTGATTAAAGACTTGCAACTAACAAAATAAATATAAGAAATATATTGTGGCTACTAGTCACAATGGTTTGGCTTTGCCTCCCCCCCCCCCACAGCTGGAGGTAGCAATGCTTCTGAATCCCATTCGCTGGAAACCACAGGAGGGGAGAGCCATGCTCTTGCACTCAAATCCTGCTAGACAATGCTACCATTCAGTGGATTTTTAACTGGCTGACTGACCGAACCCAAAGGGTGCTCATCAATGGCTCCTCCTCATCCTGGAGAGTAGTGACTAGTGGGGTGCCACAGGGTTCTGTCTTGGGCCCAGTCTTATTCAACATCTTTATCAATGACTTGGATGATGGGCTTGAGGGCATCCTGAGCAAGTTTGCAGACGACACCAAATTGGGAGGGGTGGCTAATACCCCAGAGGACAGGATCACACTTCAAAATGTCCTTAACAGATTAGACAACTGGGCCAAAGCAAACAAGATGAATTTTAACAAGGAGAAATGTAAAGTACTACACTTGGGCAAAAAAAATTGAAAGGCACAAATACAGGATGCGAGACACCTGGCTTGAGAGTAGTACATGTGAAAAGGATCTAGGAGTCTTGGTAGACCACAAACTTCACATGAGTCAACAGTGTGATGCAGCAGCTAAAGAAGCCAATGCAATTCTGGGCTGCATCAATAGGAGTATAGCATCTAGATCAAGGGAAGTAATAGTACCACTGTATTCTGCTCTGGTCAGACCTCACCTGGAGTACTGTGTCCAGTCCTGGGCACCACAGTTCAAGAAGGATACTGACAAGCTGGAACGTGTCCAGAAGAGGGCAACCAAAATGGTCAAAGGCCTGGAAACGATGCCTTATGAGGAACGGCTTAGGGAGCTGGGTATGTTTAGCCTGGAGAAGAGAAGGTTAAGGGGTGAGATGATAGCCATGTTCAAATATATGAAAGGATGTCATATGGAGGAGGGAGAAATATTGTTTTCTGCTGCTCCAGAGAAGTGGACACGGAGCAATGGATTCAAACTTCAAGAAAGAAGATTCCACCTAAACATTAGGAAGAACTTCCTGACAGTAAGAGCTGTTCGGCAGTGGAATTTGCTGCCAAGGAGTGTGGTGGAGTCTCCTTCTTTGGAGGTCTTTAAGCAGAGGCTTGACAGGCATATGTCAAGAATGCTTTGATGGTGTTTCCTGCTTGGCAGGGGGTTGGACTGGATGGCCCTTGTGGTCTCTTCCAACTCTATGATTCTATGATTCTATGCTTGTGGGTTTCCTAGAAGATGAATCTGCTCAGGACCAAGTGGTCATTGCCTGACCCAGCAGGCTTTTCTTATACGAAGGATTGTCATGCAGAGAATGATATTCCTCATTCTGGGTAGAGGAGGAATGGCAGAGTCTTCTCTCCCCCCTCTAAAGGACCGGGAGATCTTCTTGCTTCTCAAGGATTTCGGCTTCCCCCCTCTCCACCCCCCTCCCCGAGCTCAGGCGCCTCCAGGGCAGCGCAGGGTGATGGCCTGGATTTATTGGCCGTGGAGCTCCTGCTTTTATGGATGTTGTTCCAAGTTGTGCACACAATAAAGAAAACACATTGGCTGGGCTGTCTGGCCTGACTCCTTCCCTCACTTTGTAAAGAGCAGCTTCATAGTCCAGTAAACGTTGTTGATGTTCCTTGGACCGCTTTATAAAAACACTCGGAGGGATGCTTTTCGCCCGACCGTGATGATGGGCTGTTCAGCTAGCTAGGCCTCCCCCCCTCTTTCTCTCTCTCCTGCTTCTAGCAGAGAATACTGAATTCTTCTCCCTGCTGCTGAAACCCAAAACTGGGCCAAGTTCAAGGTGTTCTTCCTATTAGTATACAAAGCTTTTCACAACTCTTTGGCTACGAGATCACCTTGCCCTACCTGTGGCAAGCGCTCGGACGTGGAATGTGGCAGCACCAGTGTTCTGAAACTCTCGTGTTATCCTTTGGGAAGCTGCTTTGAGAAGTGCTTGTTTCTTTCATTCATTGTTTGTTTGTCAACAGTCAAGCCATGGATAATTTTTATGAAATGAAGGAATAAACTCCTTGCTTCCTATGGGAGGACTTCATGGGAGACAGAGTAAGGCCCCCTTTGGGACAGGACTAATCCTCTTCATCATCAATATTAGTCAATATTAGGATAATATTAGTCAATATTAGGATAATGATCATTATTATTTCTTAAGTTGCTCAGTCGCTTTATCTTGCGGAAGGCAACCCAAAGTGATTTGCAGCCAAGCAGCCGAAGCCGAACCAATTTATTTACGGTATATTTCACCTTTTCCCCTGTCAGGGACTCAAGGCGGATTATAGCTAAAGCAGAAACAACTAAAAACATTAAACACACACACACACACACACACACACACACACACCTATTAAAATGTACAGATCATTGCAATCAAAGCACACACAGAGAGACATCATGCGGAAGCACAGCAAGAGGCTCCCTCTCTGCCGCTCCTTCTCTGAAGGTCATTCCCCTTGTCCTCTGAACATTTCCCATCCGTGCTTTCAGAGGCTGGCCTTTTTTCCTGGAAAGCTGGTGCACTAAGCAGAGGTGGTTTTGTGGGGGGGGGGAGGACACGAGGGCAGTGGCAAGACACGCAAACAGCACCCCTCTAGAGCGGGCTGAAATTTATCTCCCCGCAGCTCCTTGTTTCTGGCTTTCTTAACTCAGAGCCAAGGAAATATATTGTCACCAATATTTATTGGCCTTGCCAGTAACTGCCATATTTGTTCTTGTGTTGCAAAGCACCATAACTCACTTAGCAAGCGCTGGCCCTACACCTGGATGAGATATGTCTCTCTCTCTCTCTCTCTCTCTCTCTCTCTCTCTCTCTCTCTCTCTCTCTCCAGCTCTTCTCCTCCCTCCGCCCATTTGTTTTCAGATGCTTTGGCATAAAAGAAGCAAATAACAAAAATGGTCTTCCTAAAAAGAAGAGAGAGAGAACCCAAGAGCAGAATTTTCACCTTGGGAGCAAAGACAATGATGGAGAGATTGAAGAAACAAGCAAACGTAAAGGAGGAGGAGGAGGAGGAGGAGGAGGAGGAGCCTCTGCAGAACCACAGAGCTTGGTGGAAATGCCACAAGAGGCAGTGCGGCATAACAGTTAGGGTGCTGGACTAGGATCTGGGAGAGACCTGGGTTATTCCCCCACCGAGCCATGAAGCTCACTGGGTGGGTTTGGAGCCAGTCACCGTCTCTCAGCCTGACCTACCTTGCAGGGATGCTGTGTGGGTTAAATAAGGAGAGGTGGCATATGAATGCAATCAATAAATCAAGAATGAATCTGGAGGGCAAAGGTCCAGGGAGTGGGGTGCAGGCAGGAACCACACTCTCAGTCGGGGATCCTAAAGTTGGAGATTCCCATTCCTGCAGACTCTCAGCTCCTCCCACCCAAAGATATGCCCCCAAGCCAGACAATGGCATTGCCGGAAACCAAAACCACCAGAATGCCGATATTACTCAAATCCAATTGAAAAAAACACATGAACTTAATATGTACATACTGGACTTGGTGATCAACTGAAAAGCTACTTTTTAACATATTGTGTCACGAAGTTGATTTTGACATTATGAGAAGCTCCATCTAATTTTTGAGAAACAGTTTCTAGTAAATAACTTTGCAATTGTTACTATATGGCCTATTAAGTTTATGTGTTTTTTTCAGTTGCCAGAAACCAGGCAGTTCTCTTCCATTTCCAAAGGAATTCTTCATTTTGGCGTCCAGGCCATTTGCATTATTGACAACACCAGACGACCTTTCCAGACTGTTGAAAAATTCAGTGCAAATGTACTGGCCTTGGCCCCGAGTCTTGTCCAGCCATTCAGGATATTGGAACTTCCTTGTGTGGGGCGGGGTATTTTAAGGGCTTTTTGCTGGGATCAAGTTTCATTATGGAGACGCCTAATCCTGCTATGATTGACTCTAACCAGTACACCACACTGCCTCTTGTGCGGCTGCTCTGTTCGCTCTGAATTCAGTGTCAGTTGCAAAGTGGCCCGGTTGGTGTCAGTCCCTTGCCTGAATTAAGTGCAGATAATGAACATGGAATCCTAATAGCCCCTCGTGGTGGAAACAGGGTTCCCATCTATGACAGCACAATGAATATCAGCCATGTTCATTATGATCTGCGCTGTTACAATGAATATCAAGTGAATTCATAATGGCAGCCCACTTACCAGAAAAGGCTCTCGGTGATTATGAAATGGTAAATTCCCCTTAAGTCATGCAAATGGAAAACAGACACCTGCAGAAGTGCCAAAGCAGATCCCTCCCAGGGAGCTCAGGTGAGAGAGACCATTTGCTGTCCTGAATCTTCACTTGGAGGGAAGGCTGGGTCTCCTTTCTGATTTAGCTGGAGTTCCTGTCTGACCTTGCCTAGAACCGAACAGCCAGGAATGTAAGCGCCATGCTAAAAACAAATTTGTGTATTCCATAAAATTTATACACTGCTTGGTTGTAAAAACAACAGCACCCCAACAACCCTAAAAGCAGTTTACAAAAAGATAAAATAAGAAAATCAAGAAAAAATTAGGATGTTACCTTGAAACATACAGAAAGTTAAACTCAACTTAAAATTCACACCAACTTTCTAAGCTTCTGGGTAGGCTTGTTGAAACAAGGATGTTTTTGTTGCTGTTGTTTAGTCATTTAGTCGCGTTGGACTCTTCGTGACCCCATGGACCAGAGCATGCCAGGCACTCCTGTCTTCCACTGCCTCCCACAGTTTGGTCAGACTCATGTTGGTGGCTTCGAGAACACTGTCCAACCATCTCGTCCTCTGTCATCCCCTTCTGCTTGTGCCCTCCATCTTCCCCAACATCAGGGTCTTTTCCAGGGAGTCTTCTCTTCATGTTTTTAGCAGGCGCCAAAAACTAAAGGTGTCTACAGGATTTCAATAGGCAGGGAGTTCCAGAGGGAAGAACAACGGCGATCTTCCAATTGCAAAACGGGGATCCCATGGCGCCTGTAGTTGTGCCCATTTCACTGATCCAAGCAGCTGAGTGGATACATGTGGAGAAAGGTGAGCTTGTAAGAACACTAGTCCCAAGTTGTTAAGGGTATATATGTTAATATATAAACCAACCCTGATGAGGAATGGTTGAAGGAGCTGGTTATGTTGAACCTGGAAAAGAGGAGACGGAGAGGAGATAGGAGAGCCATCTTCAAATATCTCAAAGGCTGTCCTATGGAAGATGGAGCAAGCTTGTTTCCTCCTGAGCTGGAGAAAAGGGCAATAATTCATTCGTGAAATGCAACAGTTTAGGAACTGGTGGTGTTCATTAGGCCGGGTCAATAAAGTATCATCAGTCTATAATTGCACTGTATATCCTTTCCCTTTAATTTTTGCCCTGATTGTATTTAACGAAATCCATTTGTTGCCGCTGAAGCTTCTGGTGCTACATTAAACAATGAAGGAGACTCTGGCGGAACTGAAAATATTTAGATCTACCGTATGCAATCAGCTCTGAAGGTGGCTGTATATGAATCAGCCAGGCTGAAATCTGCTGCACGTCCAGGAAATCCATTAATGCATCACCTTTGTAAGAAGCAGCGTGTCTTCTCAACAATGCCTTCCGTCTTGCAGGATTGCTGCAACGTTTTCGGGTCATTTCATTTTCATTTTGCATGGAACCAAAATATGATGCCTTTAAAGAATTGACGCCCCATCCTTCATTGCAAATGGCCTCGGAATGGGTCACAAAATTAAATAAAAAGGAAGCAAAGCAAGCCATCAGCAGAAAAAAGGGAAGAACCCGATCATGTTTGTCCCTATATTGTAGGGCCAATGGAACAGAAGTTGTGCTTCTCAATTTGAACAGTGCAAACATAAAAAGACAAGGAAGTGTGCAGCTGAATCAGCTCAGGTTCACAATGCTCAAGAAAATGCTCAAGTGCTGTTAAAACAAGTAGGAACGGCACACGGAGTCAAGGCTGCTTTTCATGAAGGTTCAGGGGTTGAGCTGAGAGAAGGGGAATTCCAGCATTGGGAGAGGGAGAGGGCATTTCTGCATAACGCTGCTCTTTCATCAAGGGCTACTTCATGTCAGGATTTGATTGTTGTGACCATGTTTATATGCTATGAAGTACCAGTAAACACTAAACAATACGGTGCAAGAAGAGAATACATTTTGGTGGGCAGAGGCATGAGTTTAAACATCCTGATTGTTCATGTGGTTTAATCGTTTAGTAGTGTCTGACTCTTTGTGACCCCCATGGACCAGAGTACGCCAGGCACTCCTGTCTATTCTATTGTTCATAGTATTCATATACTTTGGAACAGCCCGTTCAAGAACCATGCATTGTGTCAAGGTGGTGTTTCCCATTCACAGTAACACTCCTTTACATAATTACAAAAGTCATAAACAATAAATAAACCACATCAAAAAATACACAACCAAATGGAAAACAATTTCCACATAAATCAAAATCTAAAACTAATAATACAGCATTAATATCACAGTTTAAAATGACATAGGTAAAAAATGACGGCAATTTAAAACAGACAAAACCAAAAACAGAGCCCTCTCTGCCCTTTATGGACCCCATCAGGCCCCACCCCAGGCCAGGTGGGGAGTGGCAGGACTGGGGCCCTCAGGTGCTCAGCAGGGGAAGTCCTCCTGGGTAGGAGCAGCAGCAGCAGCAGAACAAAACAGAACAAAAAGGTAAATGATACACCCAAACAGTTGTACAATATCTTGGTGCATATCTAGCACAGGCCCAGCATCTTAAGAGTAACTCTCACAGGCTCTGCTAGCCTGCACTCCAGCCCCAAGGCTGTTGAGTTTCCGGATAGAGTCATTTGAACAAAAGTCGAAAGGACCAACTGCCAAGATGGTGATTTGCAATTCAGTAGCCTCCCATGTGATCTAAAGTTAAACACCTCATGACAGAGTAGCAGCCACAGCAACTGTTAATGATCAACCCACCCAGGAGCTTAGAGAGCTCTTCTTGCTCTTCTGTAGCCTCAATGGCATCTTCCAGTCAAACCTTTTCAGCAACACACACAGGTGTGCCAACAGCTTGACCTCACCTGCAAATGTGACCTGCTCCATTGTCTCCCGCGACAATGATTCCAGTCCAAATTAGAAAATATTTGATAAACTTGAAAGCATGCCATCTTTACGGTGTGCTACCTTTCAAAGCCCTTAAAATATGTCAATGTCTTTTGCAAGCAGGCGGGCTGTCCTGTCATTATTCCTTTAGGACTTACTTATCATTGTGTTAAAGTTTCGTTACCTATTGCCATTTTGTATTTTTATGTTGTAAACTGCCCTGTGATCTTTGGATAAAGGGTGGTGTATAAATTTAGTAAATAACGAATAACAACATTTCCCTTAAAACAGCCCCCCCCAACTCGGTCCTCCAGATGTTTTGGAACTACAACTCCCATCATCCCTAGCTAACAGGACCAGTAGTCAAGGGTGATGGGAATTGTGGTCCCAAAACATCTGGAGGACTGAGTTTGGGGATCATAGAATCATAGAATCATAGAGTTGGAAGAGACCCCAAGGGCCATCCAGTCCAACCCCCTGCCAAGCAGGAAACACCATCAAAGCATTCCTGACAGATGGCTGTCAAGCCTCTGCTTAAAGACCTCCAAAAAAGGAGACTCCACCACACTCCTTGGTAGCAAATTCCACTGCCGAACAGCTCTTACTGTCAGGAAGTTCTTCCTAATGTTTAGGTGGAATCTTCTTTCTTGAAGTTTCAATGCATTGCTCCGTGTCCGCTTCTCTGGAGCAGCAGAAAACAATCTTTCTCCCTCCTCCATATGACATCCTTTCATATATTTGAACATGGCTATCATATCACCCCTTAACCTTCTCTTCTCCGGGCTAAACATACCCAGCTCCATAAGCCATTCCTCATAAGGCATCATTTCCAGGCCTTTGACCATTTTGGTTGCCCTCTTCTGGACACGTTCCAGCTTGTCAGTATCCTTCTTGAACTGTGGTGCCCAGAACTGGACACAGTACTCCAGGTGAGGTCTGACCAGAGCAGAATACAGTGGTACTATTACTTCCCACTGTATTCTGCCTGCCTTTAAATCTGCAAAAGGCCTGGCCACTGTGAGAAGAGGATGCTGGACTTGGTGGGCCATTGGCCTGATCCAGCAGGCTCTTCTTAGGTCCATATGTGAAGCAGGCCCCAGTTGGATAGCTCTTTCCTGGTTCTGTGGGGAATATCCATGGGACGAGGTTCTCCAAGCCAGGCACACATGTCCATGTCTCTTGACACTTGATGTGTCTGGAATGAGACTGGCAGATGTTTCCTTGGGAATCCGCTGCTCAGAACCAGCAGGGAGAATCACTCCAGCAGAATCTGCAAGCAACTTCAGAGGGCTGACCATCAGGACTGTGGTGGGACGCAGGTAAGGAGGTCATCGCTTCAGCTGACTGAGAGCAAAGATCTGCGCTGCTTTATAGGTCAACAGCCGCAGATTGAATTTTGCCTGGACGGCTAGGTAGAAAATCACCGCAGAAGGTGGGGGAGCCACGGGTACTCTCTCAAAAAAAATCTGAACAAACGCTCCAGTGCATTTTCAAAATATTCTGTTTCCTGAACAAAGATTTCCAGCAAAGACATATCTAGGTCCTGGGTTAGCTGCTAATGTTTTCTGTTGCCTTAGGGAAAAAAGGAATTAGCCTGGTTTTGTGCGCAGATGTTGACAGCTGTGGGCTACCTGTGAGGAAGACATGCTGCAGATCACCAAAGGGTTACGTCTGCAGCCGCCACAGAACCAGGAGCTCTGGCTGTTCATAATATAATGATGCACCATGTTGGTGTCACAGGGAAGGATCAGGCCAAGGACATCTTCAAGGGCGAAAGCGCTGGAGGAAGCTGTAATTTGGCCGGGGAGAGAGACTCCGACATGGCAGAGCTTGTGTTGGAGATTCGTTTAAAGCATGTAGCAAATAAAGGCGTCTGCCCGGACAGAGCAGCGCAGGGCTCTCCTGGGAGATGCAGGAACACAGATAGGCCATTAGCCACTTAACCATGATAAAATGGGACAGGATTGCAGCATGCACGGAAGCCACAGAGGAGGAGGAGGAGGAGGAGGAGGAGGAGGAGGAGGAGGAGGAGGAGGAGGAGGAGGAGGAGGAGGAGGAGGAGAGGCAGACCGGCTCAACCCCTCGTGGTATTTGCATCTCTCTCACACACACTATTGTGGGGAGGAATCTGAGTGACAGCAGAAAAGGGAGCAACACCTTTTCAGAGAGGCAATCCATGGAGAGAGGGAGTGAAGGCTGCAGAAGAGGCCATGCAGCAAAAGGTGACTGAGCAAAGGCAGGGAGGGAGACAGAGCGCAACCATTTGCCTCCAGGAGGCAACAAAGTCACTGAGGAAAGAGTTGTAGAGATGGAAGGTACCCCCAGGGTTGTCTCCTGCATTCCTCTGATGCAGGAATCTCAGCTAAAGCACCTGAGCATGCAGAAGATCCCAGATTCAGTCCCCAGCTTCTCCAGGAGTGGCTGGGAACACTCACCCCTACCTGACATTCTGGAGAGCCCTTGCCTGTCAATGTGATGAGCAGTGATGAATCATAGTATAGCATGACAGTTCAAGAAGGATACTGACAAGCTGGAAGGTGTCCAGAGGAGGGCAACCAAAATGGTCAAAGGCCTGGAAACGATGCCTTATGAAGAACGGCTTAGGGAGCTGGGTATGTTTAGCCTGGAGAAGAGAAGGTTAAGGGGTGATATGATAGCCATGTTCAAATATATGAAAGGATGTCATATGGAGGAGGGAGAAAGGTTGTTTTCTGCTGCTCCAGAGAAGCGGACACGGAGCAATGGATTCAAACTACAAGAAAGAAGATTCCACCTAAACATTAGGAAGAACTTCCTGACAGTAAGAGCTGTTCGGCAGTGGAATTTGCTACCAAGGAGTGTGGTGGAGTCTCCTTCTTTGGAGGTCTTTAAGCAGAGGCTTGACAGGCATATGTCAAGAATGCTTTGATGGTGTTTCCTGCTTGGCAGGGGGTTGGACTGGATGGCCCTTGTGGTCTCTTCCAACTCTATGATTCTATGATTCCTGCTCCAGAGGGGAGGACCTGAACCAATGGATTCAAATGACAAGGAAGGGGATTCCGACTAAACCTTAGGGAGAACTTTATGAGGCTAAGAGCTGTTTGACAATGGAACAGCCTTCCTTAGAAGGTAGTGGACTCTCCTTCCTTGGAAGCTATTAAGCAGAGGTTGGATGGCCATCTGTCATGGAGGCTTTAGTTGAGATCCCTGCATTGCAGGGGGGTTGGGCTAGAACATTCTCAGGGTTCCTTCCACTGCTGTGATTCTACAATTCCACAAAACACCGCACCTGGCAGCAAGTTTGGCTTCTGCAACATAACTCAAAGGAGTGCTGAAGACTGGAGAAAAGAGGAAAGAGGATCTCCTCACACCCAAAAGGGTTGGGGGCCGTGGCTTCCCTCGAAAAAGGCTGCAGTAACTGATGAGTTGCAAAATGCCTGACAGCTCCATTGTGTTGGGAACAAGGAGCGCTCGCAGCAAGGAGTGACAGTTCTCCAGTGTCGTCGAGAGATAACAGAGAGAAAAACCTGTATCGCTGCCAGGCGGATCCACTTGCCAAATGTCTGCAAAGATCGGTTTGGGGCAGGAGGAAGCAGCCCAGCCCAGTGAGAAAGCCAAGCAGAAAACATGACAGAGGCAAGCGGGAGGGCAGGCATCAGATGCCAAGTTGAATTCACAGTATTAACTCTGACTCTTTGTCTTTGTCCATGGAGTTTTCTTGGCAGGGATACATTTTTGACCACATCCAGCTTACCTCCATCCATGGTTCTTAAATTCCAGGTTCCTATGCAATATTTTTCTTTACAGCATCGGACTTTCCTTTCGCTTCCAGGCATATCCGCAACTGAGCGACCTTTCGGCTTTGGCCCAGCCGCTTCATCAGCTCTGAATCTACTTGTACTTGTCCTCCGCTCTTCCTCAGTAGCATGTTGGACGCCTTCCGACCTGAGGGGCTCATCTTCCAGCGTCATAACTTTTATATTCCTGTTGTTCTTGTCCATGGAGTTTTCTTGGCAGGGATACTGGAGTGGCTTGCCAGTTCCTTCTCCAGGTGGATCACGTTTAGTCAAAACTCTCCACTATGACCTGTCCATCTTGGGTGGCCCTGCATGGCATAGCTCATAGCTTCTCTGAGTTATTCAAGCCCCTTCGCCACAACAAGGCAGTGATCCATGAAGGATCAAACTACGGGAGGCAGTGGAAGACAGGAGTACCTGGCGTGCTCTGGTCTATGGGGTCATGAAGAGTCGGACACGACTAAACAACAACAACAACTCTTACTCTTATTATTAATGTTTTGCATTTGTTGGTTGCCTCCTAAACAATCCTTTCTGAGAGTAGGAGCTGTTTGAATGTGGAGCGGACTCCGTCAGAAGGAGGTGGGCTCTCCCTTACTGGAGTTTTTTCTACAGAGGTGAGGCCCTCTGTCAGGTATGCTTTAGCTGAGATCCATGCATTGCAGGAGGTTGGGCTAGAGGACCTTCAAGGTCCTTTTCAACTCTATATGATTCTATGATTCTATATGCATAAAAAGTCTCAGAGCAACTTAACACCAGGAGGAAATGCAAGCAGGTAAAATCAATGAGGAGCCAAATTTAATAAAAAACAACAACAACCCCCCACACGGAGAATACAACATTCCAAAAATGCTAAAAATAATACAGTACTATCAAAAGAGTGCATCTTATCCCACTGGACCAAAAATTGAGCCACACAATCAAGCCTTTGGCCTGATCTAGCAATCCCTTCTGATGCTCTTATGAATGAAGTCTGCAGATCCTGTGAATCTCTCCTTTCCCCGTTGTTCTGGCTGAGGGGTAGATTCTTCTTATTTTCTGTAGCACTGGTTCCTCATCTTCTTGCCTTGACCAGGAACCTGTTTCCATCTGATGGAGGAGCCTCTTGCAGGATGGAACTTGTGCCACTGCTGCTGCCTCTCTTGGCTTTTTCCACTGAGAGGGTCAAGAAAAGGAGCAGCGGCTGTCTCTTTCTCCTGCTGCTGAGCGCAGGCCTCGCCTTTTGCCTGCCTGTGATGGATGCATTACTAGGGAAGCCACAGAGTCTATCAGAAAGACCCCGGGGGGACGAGGCAGAGCAGCATCCTGCATTCCTGCTGCAGAAAGAGAGAGAGAGAGAGAGAGAGAGAGAGAGAGAGAGAGAGAGAGAGAGAGAGAGAGAGAGAGAGAGAGAGAGAGAACACCATCTTGCAGGGAAATGGGGATTCCAGCCAGCAGTGATGGGGATTTAATTGTCTCTTGTGCAGGACCACCATCCGGAAAAGCAAAAGAGGAGGAAGCAGAAATGCCTTGCTTGCAGGCCTCAGCACTGAAGCTGCCCGCAGATGCCCCCCTCCCTCCCTCGCTCACCTCCTCTCCTTTCGGAAGAATGCTGCTGTGATCCTGGGTTGCTTGCCAGCTGGGAGCATGGGAGCGTTTTTTTGCCTGCTCCAAGCCAATGGATTTGCTTCTTGGCTCCTGGAGCCATGGGCTGACAGAAGCTCCTTTTCCCAGCTGCTTCAGAAATCAGGCCAGCAGAGGCTTCCATGGAGGTGGGTGGGTGGGTGCTGTTTAAGGAGGGTGGCCCAGGTGGGGGCGGCGGTCAGTGACCATCTTCCACGTCCAGTCCGGAGGGCACAAGATTATTCATCAAGATCATCACAGGAGAATCGCAATGAAAGCACTTGAAAAATAGAATGCTTTGGGCAAATTGATTTTTGAATATATATGTCAGCAGGTCTTTGGGTCCTGCTGGAAATCTTCCTCTGCTTTCTTCCCCCTTTTCATCTTCCCTCCTAACCTTCTGCTGTAGATGGGCATGGCTAGGGTGAAGGGAAAGATCCTGTTTGAACCTTACAGATGCACCTGTCTTCACCTTGTGTGGGGTAAAGGAGCCGGCAACGATCTCACCCTCCATCCCTTCCAAGGAGGAGCTCAAATCCCTTCAAATGGTTGAGCATCTCTGGGAATGAGGAGTTCAGCTCAGTGGTCAGTTCCAATTTTAAAGCCAATCAATGAGGTCTATGGGCGTGCCAGATTTAAGAGCAGTCCAATAAAAATGGCCACAGCTACAAGAAAATAAAAAGTGATGAAGGCTGAGCCTGTAGCTCTTTTTACCATGATGGTGTAGTGGCTAAGATCGGTAGACTCGTAATCTGGGGAACCGGGTTCGCGTCAAGGAAGGGAAAGGAGAATGTTAGCCGCTTTGAGACTCCTTTGGGTAGTGATAAAGCAGGATAACAAATCCAAACTCCTCCTCTTCTTCTTCTTTTAAATAGGCAAATAGAGTTGTAGAGTTGGAAGGGATCCCAAGGGTCATCTAGTCCAGCCCACTGCATTAGGGTTCCCTCCCACCCCATTCTGGTGCAATTTTTCAGGCTTGTTGGAGAAGGCAAACCTTCATCAGTTTGGGTTACAGGTAGGTAGCCGTGTTGGTCTGGGTCGAAGTAAAATGAAAAAATTCCTTCAGTAGCACCTTAAAGACCAACTAAGTTTTTATTTTGGTATGAGCTTTCGTGTGTATGCACACTTCTTCAGATACAGTGAAATAGAAGTCCCCAGGCACTTATGTAGAGAAGGGGTGGGGAGGGGGTGGGGAAGGGGGGGATCATTCAGAAGGGTGGTGGAAGTGGGTGATTGACTGACTGATAGCTGTTGATGACCGAAAACGACTGCAAATGGTTTTGCATGAAAAAGCAAGGGTTGAGATGGCTGAAGATCGCTATCATGTATAATGAGATAAGAATCCGATATCTCTGTTCAAACCAGGTCCCTCCATGGTTTTGAGCTTGGTGATAAGTTGCAATTCAGCAACTTCTCTTTCCAGTCTATTTCTGAAATTCTTTTGTAGTAAGACAGCTTTTGTAGTTACTACAGCTCATCCACTTCCACCACCCTTCTGAGTGATCCCCCCTCCCCTCCCCATCCCCACGCCCTCCCCACCCCTTCTCTACATAAGTGCCTGGGGACTCCTATTTCACTGTATCTGAAGAAGTGTGCATGCACACGAAAGCTCATACCAAAATAAAAACTTAGTTGGTCTTTAAGGTGCTACTGAAGGAATTTTTTTATTTTACTTCATCAGTTTGGTGAAGGCCCAAAGTTATTAGGGCATTCCTGTCCTATTGAAGTGAGCAGCAGTCCTGGCAAAAGAAGGCAGTGCATGCTCAGACTGGTTCTTGAAGCAAAAACGTCGCCAGGACTTCAGTGTTGGCAGAGAGAGCCACCTAGTGTGAGCCTAGTGCAATGCCTCTTATTCCAGTTAATGGGACATCCATAGTCTGGGGCGCTCCTGCATCCATCTCTGTCACGGTGGCCTCTTCCCACCTCGGGCTGTGACCATTTCTGAACAGGGCTGGCCTGACAACAGTCCCCCATGCCCTGTTTCCCTCCAGACTGGATCGCTGCAATGCAGAGAGTTAGGGGCTTCCCTTGAAGTTTGCAGCTGGTTCAAAACATGGCAGTGTGCGAGGGCAGACTGCCGCCAGCATCCTATGCCTCTGGCTGCCCATTAGCTCCCAGCAGGAGTTGACCGTGCAGCAGTCAGCCTTATACAGCTTGGGAGCAGGATATACACCATTCATCCCTGCATTCTGCAGCTGACGACCTCCTGATCAGATGGCATTTGCAGGATAATGTAGAAACGGGGCTTTTAGTGTGGCAGCATTGCCTATCCTTTGGAACTTCTTCCCCCTTGAATATTGGACGGCCACCATCTCTCCTGTGGTCATTTTAGGCATTTAAGTGAAGCCCTTCCTCTTTCCGACAAGACTTTTCAGCCGAGTTCTTTGTCTCAGCCTGTATGTATGTCAAAATTGTTTTTAATATACAGTCGTACCTTGGTTCTCAAACGTAATCCATTTCAGAAGTCCTTTCGACTCCCGAAAATGTTTGAAAACCAAGGCGCAGCTTCCAATTGGCTGCAGGAGCTTCCTGCACTCAATCGGAAGCCACCTCAGCCGCGTCGGACATTCGGGTTCCAAAGAATGTTTGCAAACCGGAACATTCACTTCCAGGTTTGTGGCATTCGAGAGCCAAAACGTTAGAATTGCAAGGCATTCGGGAACCAAGGTATGACCTTATATGAAACGGGTCTTAAATGTCTGCAATGTTTCTACATAAGGAATTGCTTTTGCACTTTTCTTGCTTTGTGGTTGCAAGCGTTTGATTTGCTTTATCCTTTTGGTCGTGTGATATTGTGGTCGCCCCCCCATGGGACCTGATGGCAAAGGGCAGGAATGGTGCAGCATGAGACAGTGGTTAGACACGGAGTTGCCACTGTTCAGAGACAGAGAGAACTAAGAATCTTCTTTGACCTTCAGGATGGGGGCAGTGCCCTTTCCTGAACCTTTCCCAAATCTGCAACATTCTTTTTGCGGTCCCTGACATTTGGTCCTTGTGCTAACATTCCTGACACTTTTGAGAGAAGAATATTTCAGCCCCAGGGCACAGGGTTAGGGGAGAGAGAGCCCTCCTGTTGCAAGAACCACCTTTCCCCAGTGGGTCGGCTCCAGCCATTTTTGGGAGCTCTGCTTCTGCTTTTGCAGCCATAGGTCCCGCTCTGTGGGGCGGTGGAAGGGAGCCCGACCATCTCAGCCCCAAAGCCTGCGTGAATGGCTCCCTGCTCCTCTGCAAGGAGCCATCAAGGTGAGAGAAGCCACTTCCACCGCTCGACATTCAGGTGACATCCGTCCCAGTCTATGGATCTTTGCATCGGAACATCTGTCTCCTCCTCATGCTGCAAGCGGAAAGACTCTAAAAATAGGCCACGAGTAGTTAATTGAATAGGCTGGGTGAAGTATGGCTTTTGCACAGAGATGAGGCAGGGCTGTGGCAACGGTGGAGCTGTGGAGTTGGAGGGATGGATCCTGCGTGGCTCCGCTCACTGCTCCTTCGCAAGCAGCTTGCTGCCCTTATGTGGAAGGAAGGCCTGGCATGGCGCAGGATTGGATCCTCCCGCCTAGCAGAGAAATAGCCTTCAACTGCCCCAATTTTGCTGGGACAGTCCCAGAATTGGAATTGGGGCATCCCAGTTTCAAGGCTCCCCCAGCAGAGGCGGGGGGGAAGCAGTGGCAGGGGATTGCAGAGGCCACAGCTGCCATCTGCGTGGTCGACTGGACTCTCCAAGGTAGGTTCTTTGGATCCAGTCCACAAGGATCTTGGCTCTCTGCCCATGCTAGGAATGTAGGAGCTTGCCTCATACCAGGCCTGCAAACTTTGGTATGGTCTTCTCTGAAAAACAAGGAGATCTCAGGAGGTGGTGGACTCTCCTTCACGGAAGGTATTTAAATGGATATTGGATGAACATCTGTCAGAGGTACTTTAGCTGTGATTCCTGAATTTCAGGGGCAGACAAGATGACCCTTGGTGTCCCTTGCAACTTTACAGCAGTTCTATGATTGCATCCTTCATGGGAGGGCCAAAGCAAACAAGATGAATTTTAACAAGGAGAAATGTAAAGTACTACACTTGGCCAAAAAAAGAAGTTACAAATACAGGATGGGAGACACCTGGCTTGAGAGCAGTACATGTGAAAAGGATCTAGGAGTCTTGGTAGACCACAGACTTGACATGAGTCAGCAGTGTGATGCAGCAGCTAAAAAAGCCAATGCAATTCTGGGCTGCATCAATAGGAGTCTGTATAGCGTCTAGATCAAGGGAAGTAATAGTACCACTGTATTCTGCTCTGGTCAGACCTCACCTGGAGTACTGTGTCCAGTTCTGGGCACCACAGTTCAAGAAGGATACTGACAAGCTGGAACGTGTCCAGAAGAGGGCAACCAAAATGGTCAAAGGCCTGGAAACGATGCCTTATGAGGAACGGCTTAGGGAGCTGGGTATGTTTAGCCTGGAGAAGAGAAGGTTAAGGGGTGATATGATAGCCATGTTCAAATATATAAAAGGATGTCATATGGAGGAGGGAGAAAGATTGTTTTCTGCTGCTCCAGAGAAGCGGACATGGAGCAATGGATTCAAACTACAAGAAAGAAGATTCCACCTAAACATTAGGAAGAACTTCCTGACAGTAAGAGGTCAAACATGCCCAACTCTCTCAACTGTTCCTCATCAGGCTTGGTTCCCAGACCCTTCAACTTCTTGGTCGCCCTCCTCTGCACACCTTCCAGCTTGTCAATGACCTTCTTCAATTCTCATGCTCAGAATCAGCACAAGACTCCAGGCAGGCTCTGGTCAAGCAGGCTCTGGTCAAGCAGGGCTGGCCCAAGACAGTCTACTGCTTGAGGCAAAATATGGAAGCGGCGCCGTCCCACTGCCTCCACCTGAGGTGACAGGAGGTTGCCAGAGGAAGCCCCAGGGTCTTGAAGGCAGTGGGGGAGAAGAAAAGGAGTCTCTTTGCCTGCAGTGGTGGGTCCTGCACTCCCCGGGGGCTTTCAGAGCCATCAAGAGAAGCAGAAGAGGAAGAGGAAGGGGAAGGGGAAGAAGATTCCACCTAAACATTAGGAAGAACTTCCTGACAGTAAGAGCTGTTCAACAGTGGAATTTTCTGCCAAGGAGTGTGGTCGAGTCTCCTTCTTTGGAGGTCTTTAAGCAGAGGCTTGACAGGCATATGTCAAGAATGCTTTGATGGTGTTTCCTGCTTGGCAGGGGGTTGGACTGGATGGCCCTTGTGGTCCCTTCCAACTCTATGATTCTATGATTCAAAGAGAGGTTGGATGACCATTGGTCAGGAGAAGAACAAGGCCATGCGCTTGTAATGCACAGCCACAATTCAGTTTGGAAGTGAGGATGAGATCTGCTTTGGCATCCCAAAAGTGCAATTTCTATGAACAAGAAGGTGGACATGTATGCAGGATGGAAGGTTCTCACAGCATCCCAAGTCCAGACACGATTCCACCATTCTTCACAGAAGCCATTTCAGGCAGACTTAGGAAGACAGCTGCCGCATTTCCAAACTGTTGAGGAGCTCCGTGGAAAGTTATGCCCAAGCATGCACAGAAATCCTTTCCTTGTCCTCCCGGATGTTCCTTGAGAAATGCCAGCTCCTAATCCTGCAGGTGTGAATGTGGGGGATTGAGAGGCATCTACAAATATTTATCGCTCCCGTCTTATTTGAAGAGTGGTGTTGACATTTTAATGTGGAGATTAGCAGTGTGTGGGATTTCTATTTTTGCTCTCTGTTTTTGGAGTTACACTGACAGTTTTATCCAGAAACATAAATACAACACAAAAACATATGGTGGCCAGGAGAAAGGATGGGAAGAGTGGAGATTCTGAGGAAGGAAGGAAGGAAGGAAGGAAGGAAGGAAGGAAGGAAGGAAGGAAGGAAGGAAGGAAGGAAGGAAGGAAGGAGGGAGGGAGGGAGGAAAGGAAGGAAGGAAGGAAGGAAGGAAGGAAGGAAGGAAGGAAGGAAGGAAGGAAGGAAGGAAGGAAGGAAGGAAGGAAGGAAGGAAGGAAGTCTACTTTAATGGATCTACTACTGCAAGTGGAACTTTCTTGGGGGAAACCCAATTGCTCTTTCACGGAAGAGTTCTCAGGTCATGGCAAATGAGAAAATAGGACAGGGGTAGCCAACCAAGTGCCCTCAGATGAACTCTGGGGCTGTCCCTGCTGGTGTGGCCAGTGGCTAGGATTGCTGAAGTTTATAACATAATGCCTGGCATGGAGAAAGTGATTAGAGAAAAGTTTTTCTCCCTCTCTGGTAACACTTGAATTTGTGAACATCCAGTGAAGCTGAACGCTGGAACATTCAGGACTGAGAAAATAAAGTCCTTCACTCAGCACAGAGTTGAACTACAGTATGGAACAGATGGCCACCACCTTGGCTGGCTTGAAAGAGCTGAGAAAAGGAGGCAACACGTCGACCAGTTCTTGGGCAAAATATAACTGTTTTAATATGTAGTTTAAACCAGACAGTAATCCAGGGTAATCATCTGTTTCGGTTAATGCTTATTCGGTTTTATAACTAAAATAAATCAAATAAATATAAGTCAATAATCATGTCGTACATACTATTAAATCATACATTATAATCAGGTCAATAGCCGGCATGGACACGAATCTATACAGTCCATATTATTTTCACAATGCAAAAATACTGGAAGATACAACAATAAAACAAAAATACAACATACCTAGTACTTGTGTGTACTCTGCAGAATAGGGGCCATACTCATACGTAACCCCTGCTGCCTGATGCAAGGAATAAAGAGCTTAATATACAATAACACCACAGGTCACACCCTAGTCAACCAAGGCTAATGAAATTTCAAAGTAACATGCACCTCAAGATCCTGAAAGTAATCTCAGGATTTAATCTGGTTAACTACAGATTATAAAAGTTATATTTTGCCCAAGACCTGGTCGACGTGTTGCCTCCTTTTCTCAGCATTTTGACTTTAATTTGCAACACAGGGGTTGTTTTATCATCATTGGCTTGAAAGAGCAGCAGATGAATCCAAGGAGGAGGAGAGGGAAAGCTGAGTGCTCTTGTGCTCGGATCCTGCTTGCCAGTTTCCCTCTGGGGCATGTGGCTGGCCACTATGAGAACAGGAGGCTGGGCTAAAGGGGCCATGGGCCTGATCCTGCAGGCTCTTCTACTTTGCCCTCGGCCCTGGGTGCTCAAGACGATTGGCACTGGATGCTCATTTCCCAAGCAGAGGCGTGAGGAGCTCTCTGGGTGATTAATTGGCACTTGGTGAGCTAGAAATGGGTTGGGATAAATCCCTTCATAAAACATTGATTTATTCTTGGAAGTTCAGGGTTTGATCAATATGTTAGTCCTAATAAGTTGAAAAGAGACTGCAGCCTCTTTCCTCAGGGGAATCCCTCCTCCTCATCTCCTCCCACCTCCACCTGCGGCTGGCTGAGCCCCACACTTCTCCCCACCCCCTAAGTTCTTGCTGTCTGGTGCTTCCACTCAGCAGGACACAAGAGCTCCCAGGAAAATCCTGGGGAGGAATTCACCCGATTCACACTTTAATGCAAAAGGAACTGACCAATTCATGGAGGGCAGTGGAGGGCTCCTAGCCACAAAGGCTCTCATCAGAGGAAGCAATGCTTCTGAATAAGGTGTAACGGGCCCCTGGAAGGTGAAATCCAGTCAAAGGCAACTATGGGGTTGCGGCACTCATCTCACTTTCAGGCCGAGGGAGCCGGTGTTTGTCCACAGACAGCTTTCTGGGTCATGTGGCCAGCAGGACTAAATTGCTTCTGGTGCAATGGGACACCGTAACAGAAACCAGAGCGCATGAAAATGCTGTTTACCTTCCTGCCAAAGGAGTCCCTATTTATCTACTTGCACTGGCGTGCTTTCAAACTGCTAGGTTGGCAGGAGCTGGGACAGAGCAATGGGAGCTGACTCCATGGCAGGGATTCGAACTGTCGTCCTTCTGATTGGCAAGTTGGCTTCTAAATACCAGTTGGGGAGAATAGAAGAGGGGAGAAGGCTCTTGTGCTCGGATCCTGCTTCAGGCATCTGGTTGGTCACTGTGAGGACAGGATGTTGGACTAGATGGGCCAATGGCTTGATCCAGAAGCCTCTTCTTAGGTTCTCATGATCTGCCCCGCCCCCTGTTGCCCCAGTGCATGAACTGTAGCACCCAGATCTCCTTTGAAACCTGCATATCATCACATTCTGCCATGCTGCTCTGCATCCCAAGAGTGCACACAAATTTATTCGTTTATTCACTGTATTTATAGTCCACTCTCTGTTGAATGTTTTCAATCCAAGAGTGCGGAACGAAGCAATAAAAACAGAGAAAAGCAATATACAGGAAGTCCAAAATCATATAAACAGGACCAATGAACAACTAAGCATTCAGGCCTCATCATGGGACTGAAACAGCCTTGGTCACGCTGGCTGATCTCCGGCAGGCTAGGGACAAAGGTGAGAGCTGTTTCCTAGTCCTGCTGGATCTCTCAGCAACTTTTGACACCATCGACCATAACATCCTTCTGGACTGTCTAGAGGGGTTGGGAGCTGGGGGCACTGTTATACAGTGGTTCCACTCCTTCCTCCTGGGCCATGTTCAGAAAGTGGTGGTGGGGGGTGAGTGTTCAGACCCCTGGGCTCTCACTTGTGGGGTGCCTCAGGGTTCTATCCTCTCCCCATGATTTTCAACATCTACATGCAGCTGCTGGGAGAGATCATCAGGGGGTTTGGGCTGGGTGTCCATCAATATGTGGATGATACCCAGCTCTACCTCTCTTTTAAATCAGAACCAGTGAAGGCAGTGAGTGCCTGGAGGCAGCAGTAGGATGGGTGGCGGCTAACAGATTGAGGTTGAGTCCTGACAAGACAGAAGTACTGTTCTTGGGGGGACAGGGGGTGGGCTGGTGTGTAGGACTCCCTGGTCCTGAATGGGGTAACTGTGCCCCTGAAGGACCAGGTGTGCAGCCTGGGAGCAAGGCCGGCTCTAGGGTTAGGCCCCCTAGACCCCGGTGGTGCGGGGTGCCAGGGTGCCAGGCCACCAGGGGCACTGCTGCACCCACTGAGATGCATGGCTGAGGCTGCCCCAGGCGCGCCTCCACTGTTCAGCGGCTTCAGGCCGCTCTCCGGAGGTGCGCAGGGGTGTCACAACAGGGGGCGGGCAGCGCCCCCTGGCCCAGGGCCGGCCCTACGGCAGGATGGATGGTGCAGCCATGCTGCGCATGGCGCCCGCCCGCCACACTGGGAAATGGGGCGGGGGGGAGGCGCCGGAGGGATCCGTCGCACCAGGGCACCGGGCATGCTTAAGACGGCCCTGCCTGGGAGTCATTTTGGACTCACAGCTGTCCATGGAGGCGCAGGTCAATTCTGTGTCCAGGGCAGCTGTCTATCAGCTCCATCTGGTACGCAGGCTGAGACCCTACCTGCCTGCAGACTGTCTCGCCAGAGTGTTGCATCCTCTAGTTATCTCTCGCTTGGATTACTGCAATGCGCTCTATGTGGGGCTACCTTTGAAGGTGATCCGGAAACGACAACTAACCCAGAATGCGGCAGCTAGACTGGTGACTGGGAGCAGCCGCCGAGACCACATAACACCGGTCTTGAAAGATCTACATTGGCTCCCAGTACGTTTCCGAGCACAGTTCAAAGTGTTGGTACTGACTTTAAAGCCCTAAATGGCCTCGGCCCAGTATACCTGAAGGAGCGTCTCCACCCCCATCATTCTGCCCAGACACTGAGGTCCAGTACCGAGGGCCTTCTGGCGGTTCCATCGTTGCGAGAAGCCAAGTTGCAGGGAACCAGGCAGAGGGCCTTCTCGGTGGTGGCGCCCGCCCTGTGGAACACCCTCCTACCAGATGTCAAAGAGAACAACAACTACCTGACATTTAGAAGACATCTGTAGGCAGCCCTGCTTAGGGAAGCTTTTAATGTCTGATGGATTTTAATGTATTTTAATGTATTTTTAATCTTTGTTGGAAGCTACCCAGAGTGGCTGGGGAGACTCAGCCAGATGGGCGGGGTACAAATACTATTATTATTATTATTATTATTATTATTATTATTATTATTAGCAATTCTATCATAAGGTAAACAAGTAAAATTGTGATGACTTAAATTAACATGTCCAATTTGACAACTGACAGACCTCAAGGTCAGCAGGGTGCCAGGTTGAGCTGGGCAAGTGGACTTGCCCGCCTCCCCACCTTTCTTCTCCAGCTGACACAAAAATGTGTGCAAATCACTTCCAGATTTTGAGGAAGCTCTTGCAGACTTGTGTGTGGCCACCCAAACAGCTTACAAAGATGTGTATTTTAGGGGAACGTGACGACCCCCATGGCTATGTTCTGCCTCCTCAGTTGGAGGCAGCCATGCTTCTGAATCCCAGTTGCTGGAAACCACAGGAGGGGAGAGATGCTCTTGTGATCAAATCCTGCTTGTAGGTTTCCCATGATGGGCATCTGGCTGGCCACCATGAGAAGAAGTTGCTGGCCACTGGCTGGATCCAATAGGGCTCTTCATATGATCCTATGAAATGTGTACTAAAAAGAAATAAAAGGAGCAGCCGATCGCTCTCATCCTGCTTGGTGAAGTATAGATGAGTGACCCCCTTGGCCAGATGTTGGTCATGCTGCTGTGCTCATCACCAGACCATTTCCTCCAAGAAAATGGGATCGTGCAGGACTGGCCCCCTTTCCACGACCATTTCTTCTGCTCGAAGTCCGCGGGTATTTTAAGGAGATATAATCGTTGGGGGAAGTCGCTAGGCAGTGTCCTAAAATGATCTGAGGTGGAAAATTTGTGTCTGTAACAAGGCAGTTGGCAGGGAAGCCTAAAAGCAAAAGTGTGTAAGCCTGCCAGGATTCTGAAGAGGAGAGGGGGAAGATTTAGGGTGGCTGGAAGGCAGAAGCGTATTGGAGGCTGAAGCGTGGTCTGATTTCAGCAAGCAGCCCCTGCTCAGCAATTATGGATGCTCACCTGTTGAGCTAGACAAACACCCTGCAGTGGGACGAAGCTTGGGTCACACGTTGGCCACACATTTAATTGTCTATAATGTAACCAACTCTGAAAATGTTCTTTAATTTTGTCATACTCTTTTAATTTCCATTTTCCTTCTTGATCTCTCAGTAGATCTCTTTATGTAGGCCACTTTCCCTTTTTACCAAGCGGTTTGAGTAACAAAGCTTCAATTGGTGATAGCCACCAAGGTGTTTTTTGTTCTATTAGATTTTTGTACCTATGTTATAGTCCAGTTCTTTAGCTTTGTAATCCAGGATATTATAATCTAAATCTTCCAGTTTCAAACTTTAAGAGCTATGCTTCCAGAAATATCAAAAGATCTTGAAGAATTACTTGTTGGCAGGTAGTGTTGCAATAATTTCCCCTGGTCTTCAGTGAACACCTGTAATCCAATCCAACTCCAGCTATTCCAGCTTCTCTCTTCTTCCTGGGGGATTCCTCCCCCAATATAGATGGAGAGTTCTCCTGCTTAGCTTCGGTTTTGTGCCTCCAAGTTCCAGGGTTTAGAGTTTTAGAGCCTATATTTCCAGTCTCTTCATGCAAAAGTCTTTTTGCCTTCTGCTCTCTCAAATATCAATCTGTCAAATTGTATCTCCACGGACTGTCAACTTATATCACAAAGTTACCCTCTGAAGGGCATCTTGACACAACTGTACCCAATATGTGCCCAAAACAAAGAGAGTCTCTTAAAACTTCAAGTTGCTTAAAAGTCTCCATTAGCTACTGCTTATACAGTCATACCTCATTCAGTATGCCTCGGTTTGAGTATTTTCCATTTAAGTACTCCGCGGACCCGTCTGGAACGGATTAATCCACTTTCCATTACTTTCAATGGGAAAGTTCGCTTCAGGTTAAGTATGCTTCAGTTTAAGTATTCCATGGACCGTCTGGAACGGATTAATCCACTTTCCATCCATTACTTTCAATGGGAAAGTTTGCTTCAGGTTAAGTACGCATCAGGTTAAGTACAGACTTCCGGAACCAATTGTGTTTGTAAACCGAGGTACCACTGTATTCCCCTCTCATTCACAAAGGATTCCCTGCAGAGCCTGTCCGCAGAAATCAGAAGCTGTCTTCCTTTTTTGCTTTCGTTTTACCAAATCAGTTAATTTGCCCCTAATTTCTTCTTTTAAAAAAATAATATATTTTTTTTACCTCTAATCGGAAGATCCACTGCTTTCAGTGACGGTATGTGTCTTCGGCTGTAGGGTGTGATGGAGCCATGAGCGGACTCAAGCCCCTTCCCCTCCCCCTCGCAATACCCATGACAAGAAGAGTTAAGGAGAGTTCTCTTCGCTCTGCTGGACCCCTGGAGTCCCCACTTGTTCATAGGGTTTATTTCGGGGGGGGGGCACCTAGCCCTGGCGCTCACCCCCGGAGCCCTGACAGCCTGGACTGTGTCGTCTTTTAGTCAGGCAACACGGAGTGCACCGCCATTCCGCTCCGCAGCAGACCAGAGGTCCAGGGTGCTGGAGGGCACTGAAGTGTGTCAGCAGTCAAAGAAGCTTAAGGTCAAAAGACAATGGATAAAAATAGGTTTATTCTACAAATATCAGCATTGTAATATACAGTTACTGATTCACATTTGTGAGCATGAAAGGGTTAACTTGAACCCACAGCTCAAATTATAAGAGTGAGTGTGGCTGAGCAGCTCTCAGCAGCCTCTGCCCCCCTCTTTCTCTTTCTCTTTTCCATTTGTGCTTCCTGGAACAAGCAAAGAAGGAGCCATGCGGACGTGGCTCCCTGCAAAGGGAACTTCCTAAAAAGAGATTTTACAACCTGCATCTTTGCTAACCCAAAGATTGTACAATCCCTTTTTGTAAGTAAACCATGTACTTTTCTTTGTTCAACTTTGTTTTACTGCCATAGGATGGAAGCTGGTTGGCTATAACTAATGGAAACTCTGTGAGCAAAACATTCACTTGTTTGCAAAACCAAAGTGCCTGTGATTTATTTCAGTATTTTTGTGAGGAATGTTTGTTTTTGGGTGGGTGAGTGCAGAAGCAAACCTATCCAAGTTCTCATGTACTTGGCGCAATCACCATTGTGCCTAACTCTGCTATGAGACAGTAAGAATCTGTCTTCCAAACCTCTCTCCAACAATCGGGTCTCTTGGAAATCAGAAAGGAAAGAGGTCCGAAAAGCTTTCCGCCTTGGATTGTGCTCTTCTTTTGCTTTTCTGTTGTGGGTGGGGATGGGGTATGAATTATTTGCAAGGTTCTCAGAATCAAAGAGCATCTTCAAAGGGCATCCCGAGGGTCAAGGAGCAGCAAATGGTCATCCTCCAATCACTCAAGCACAAGGAGTGACTCCAATGTTTTCCCCATGGTGGTCCCTTATTAGCCAACAGAGGAATTGCAAGGGATATGGCAGCATTTAAAATGCAGCCTTTGCCTGTTGTTCTACGATCATCTGACTACAAAACCAAAGAGGTTTCTAGTGTGAATAAAAGATGAACAACACGATTTTGCTTTTTCTGGAGCCTCTAAGCAAGAATCCTGCTCACCTCACTGTCTGCTGTGTGCAAAAGCTCAAGCAAGCAAGCAAGAGAATCTACTTTCTGTACCAAAATATCTTCTAACACCGAAACAATCTTTCCTTTGTGAATTTTGCCTTTCCCTTCATGTTCCATCAGACCTTTCAACAAGTCGAGGTCAACAAGCCTTTTTGGGGGTGGGGGTTGCTTCCATGGCTATAGGTTGCTCATGGAGAAAGATGTAAAAAGCAATGAGTCGGGGGCGGGGGCAGAGTGTGATTATCCCCATTCACTCTGCTGGTGTGTAACCTTTAGGAACCAAGATGAGTGAAAAGGATCTAGGAGTCTTGGTAGACCACAAACTTGACATGAGTCAGCAGTGTGATGCAGCAGCTAAAAAAGCCAATGCAATTCTGGGCTGCATCAATAGGAGTATAGCATCTAGATCAAGGGAAGTAATAGTACCACTGTATTCTGCTCTGGTCAGACCTCACCTGGAGTACTGTGTCCAGTTCTGGGCACCACAGTTCAAGAAGGATACTGACAAGCTGGAACGTGTCCAGAAGAGGGCAACCAAAATGGTCAAAGGCCTGGAAACGATGCCTTATGTGGAACGGCTTAGGGAGCTGGGTATGTTTAGCCTGGAGAAGAGAAGGTTAAGCGGTGATATGATAGCCATGTTCAAATATATAAAAGGATGTCATATAGAGGAGGGAGAAGGGTTGTTTTCTGCTGCTCCAGAGAAGCGGACACAGAGCAATGGATTCAAACTACAAGAAAGAAGATTCCACCTAAACATTAGGAAGAACTTCCTGACAGTAAGAGCTGTTCAGCAGTGGAATTTGCTACCAAGGAGTGTGGTGGACTCTCCTTCTTTGGATGTCTTTAAGCAGAGGCTTGACAGGCATATGTCAAGAATGCTTTGATGGTGTTTCCTGCTCGGCAGGGGGTTGGACTGGATGGCCTTTGTGGTCTCTTCCAACTCTACGATTCTATGATTCTATGACAACTATGAGTGGTGGGAGGTGCCAGCTGGGGGATTCCCCCAGGGGAAATCCCAGAGGAGGAAGGCTCAGAGCCCGGGGTTGGTGGTGGGACACTGAGAAGAGGTCAGAGGAGGAGGAGGAAGATACGGAGGAAGTGCTGGGTGCTGTAGGGGCAACGGGATTTAGTGAGCAGGAGGAACCTGTGACAGGGAGCAGTTCAGACTCTGAGGCTGACGCAGATGCAGAGGAGCAGCGGGAGTCAAGAGGTTGTTGAGTCTTCTTCTCTGGCTGCAACGAGCTCCTCTCACCCCTGGTCTCTGAAAAATTGCAGAATAATGAAGAGAGAAGAACAGAGACCACAGTCTGAGACCGCCTGGGAAACATCTGGGAGAAGAGAAGTCTTAGAAAGGGTGGGAAGCAGGGACCTTCAGTCCTGGCAAGTGCTCAGTAGGGGCAAGAGCTACTGGGAAGTGTTTCTGAGTCGTATGCCATTCCTTGAATAAAGAGTTGCCATCGCTGTCAACAGAGCCCTACGCCTGTTGTGCTGACCTGTGTCTAACTCCAGCCAGCCCTGACACCAGGCCAAAGGGGACCCATCTAGTCCAGCATCCTCTTCTCACAGTGGCCACCCAGATGCCCCAATGAGAAACCCTTAAGCAGGATCCAGCACAAGATCCCTCTCCCCTCCCGTGGCTTCCAGCAACTGCTAGTCAGAAGCATCGCTGCCTCCAACTGTGGAGGCAGAGCAGAGGAGCCATCTTTGCTAGTAGCCATTGATAGCCCTCTCTGCCTCCATGAATTTGTCTAACCCTCTTGCAAAGGCCTCTAGGTTGGTGGTCATCACTGCCTCCGGTGGGAGGGAGTTCCACAGATTAACTATGTGCTGCAGTCATGCCTGGATTCTGCAACCATTTCCAGGTCCCTTACCCCCCTGATAACGTGGTAGGCAAGAGCCACAGGTGCCAAGGGATGACTCACAACCAACTCTGGGGCTCCTTTGGCTTCCGCTGCGCTAGCTGAGCCCCCCCAGTAAGACTTCGCTTGCCGATTTCTCGAGAGCCAAACCTGGAACGTCCTCGAGTACCTGCAAGGCTTTCATCTTCATTATGACTTGCGCTTCCTCAATTGTCTTCCAGGTCCTGCCATGCTCAATACCAACTAGATTAAATGAATTACTTCAATTAAATTGGCATTTTGTGCATCACTTGGGTTAGTCTATTTGCATCTCGTTGTGTGCAGAGCAATTTGTCTAACAATTTAAGGGCAACGGAGGAAACAAGCGGAAAACGGGCACTGTATCCTTTTGGAGATACTGTAACTGCACTGGATACGAGGGTGGGAGGCGGAAAGCCTTTGAAAGTCAGCCAGCGTTCTGTAGGTGAGAAATATGGCTTTTTGAATTAACCTGAAAAATAG
Source organism: Zootoca vivipara (assembly GCF_963506605.1). Classification (NCBI taxonomy): domain Eukaryota; kingdom Metazoa; phylum Chordata; class Lepidosauria; order Squamata; family Lacertidae; genus Zootoca; species Zootoca vivipara. Next base: position 474,610 of record NC_083276.1, read on the forward strand.
GTATGAATGGGAGGGGGCTTTGCTTCTGTATATCGATGCACTGAATGTTCCAGGTGCTGCTATGCCAGAAGCCCCGGGCCATTTGCTGTGTTAACAGCTTACCAAGAGGGCTGCCCTCCCCATGGGGCCAGGCATGGGGCCCTTGACTGTAACTGCTTCCAGATGCAGAATACCGATGGGAAGCTCCTTACCGAAAGGATTTGAATTGAAAGGGCTTTTCAAGGAAGAATGGCAGCCTTCAGGGAAATTGCAGAAATGGTTTTTTATTTCAGGAGGGATGCATCGTCTCGGGGAAAAGGAGGCTTAACTCAGCGGGGGAGCGCACATGTCCTGCGCATGGGGGGTCTCATGTACGACCCCTGGCAATCCCAGCGAAATTGCCAACATGCAGCAGCTGTGAAAAAGATGGCTTTCCATGCTTGGGATCGTTAGGAAGGGGGATGGAGAGGAAACTGCCAATATCACGATGCCGTCATACAAATCTTTGGTGCGACCGCACATGTAATGCTGGGGGCAGTTCTGGCTGCCTCACCCCGAGAAAGGAGTCGTAGGGCTGGAAGGAGGGGTTCTGGGGGGGGTGAATAACAGAATCATAGGTGGGATGTAGTCAAGTACATTTTCCTGTTGCCTAGAGTGGACACCCAGGGGAATGTGGCTTCAGACAAGGAGGACTTGTTTGTCTAATGTTTAGATTCCACCTAAACATTAGGAAGAACTTCCTGACAGTAAGAGCTGTTCGGCAGTGGAATTTGCTACCAAGGAGTGTGGTGGAGTCTCCTTCTTTGGATGTCTTTAAGCAGAGGCTTGACAGGCATATGTCAAGAATGCTTTGATGGTGTTTCTTGCTTGGCAGGGGGTTGGACTGGGTGGCCCTTGTGGTCTCTTCCAACTCTATGATTCTATGACTTCCTGTCCTACCTCCTCTGGAGCTTCTTCCCCTTGTGTGAGACCAGAGAGACGGGCATGACCCTAGCTGACCAGATAAAAAGGGTTGGCCATGCAACCATCTCCCTCTTGGACTCTTGGACCCTTACTCACTTAGCCAGCACATGGATCAACCTTAATAATAATAATAATAATAATAATAATAATAATAATAATATTGATAGCGAGAGCCGGGCTCAGGGCAGCTGACATCAACAAGATCACAACAAAACGTAAAAGAAAGAAATACAATCAATTAAAATGTGGATTAAAATACAATCCAGATTTAATTTTTTTTTAAAAAAAAAAATCATGTGGGATGGAGCCCACAAGCAGAAAGTCCGAGATGTACAGTAGCTCAGACTTCTTTTCACTGTAACCACAAGATAAAGCCTGCTTGCCTTCAGATTACTGCTGGGAACTGAATGTGAGTAAAACTTTATTCTTGCTTTTAAAGAAGACCATGTTGTGTACTATTATTATTTTAAGAGGGAAATAAAGGGGAAACTCACCAGGAACAATACAGGTTGGACAAGCCAGACAGGATTGCTTAATTAAAGGATTCTAATGAATCTGAGTTTAGACCAAACTGTGGGAGGCAGTGGAAGACTGGCGTGCCTGGTGTGCTCTGGTCCATGGGGTTGCGAAGAATCAGACATGACTAAATGACACAACAACAACAAAAAACATCAACTTACTTCCAATAACTAGCAAAGGAATGTGCTCTGCTGTTTACTCACTAGTGTGAGTGAGGAGGGATACTATCAAAACAATAGATCCTCTCCTACCTTCCTTAACTTAGAATTGTAGAGTTGGAAGGGACCCTGAGGGTCATCCAGTCCAACCCCCTGCAATGCAAGAATCTCAACTAGAGCATCCATGACAGAGGGCTGTCCAACCTCTGCTAAAAACCTCCAAGGAAGGAAAGTCCATTCCATTGTTGAACAGCTCTTACTGCCAGAAAGTTCTTCTCGATACTTAGTCAGAATCTCATTTCTTGTAACTTGAAGCCATTGGTTTGAGTCCTCCCCTCCAGAGCAGGAGAAAACAAGCTTGATCCCTCTTCCTCTCAGTCTCAGGAATAGTTGAAGGATCTGGCTATGGAGAAGAGGAAACTAAGGGGAGATATGAGAGACACCTTCAAATATCTGAAGGGCTTTCACATGGGAGATGGAGCAAGCTTGCTTTCTCCTGCTCTGGAGGGGAGGACCCAAACCAAGGGAGATTCTAACTAAACCTCAGAAAGACCTTTCCGACAATAAGGGTTGTTCAACAGTGGAAGTCACTTAGAAGGGGGTGGACTCTCCTGCCCCGGAGGCTTTCAAGGAGAGGCTGGATGGCCATTTCTTAGGACTTCTTTAGCTGCTCTTCCTTAATCACAGAGGGTTGGATTAGATGACCTTTGGGGTTCCCTTCCAATGCTACCATTCTATGATTCCTGCTGTCTCCCGCTTGCTTTGTCCCTCTCCACTTTGGTCAAAACATTCTGTGCCCCAGTGACAATTGTAGGTGTGCAACTGCGCATCTTCTCCGAGGCAATGGGCTCTGTCCAGGACGTTTACAGTGCGCTCCATTTTCATAATGCAGAAATCTTCCCCAATCTCTCCTTCCCGTTAATGATATGTATTGACTTTTTTTTCAGCATATTGTAAATTATGCATAAAATGACCAATTTCAGTCCCAGGGAAGGAGCGGCAGAGAGTCCGCAGTGCCTGGCAATTACTGGACCGCCATGCAAAACGGCGCTTGGGAGATAGAGACCAAAAAGCAGGGCTGGGGAGAAGGAGGGGTGAAGCGAAATCTAATTTATCTGAGCTAGGTGGGTGAGTACCCCACCTGATGGGAAAGAGCTTTGATGGCAGGAGGACCGGGCAAATTTGCATTTTTCACAATGGGGCAGAAAAGGTTTGCCTTTGAACTTTCCTAACCAGGAGGCAGAGCTGCATCAAAGGAGCTGCATTTTTTAGGAATCCGTCATCAGCTCAGCATGCAGAATTCATGAGGCGGTCAAGCATCTTGCTCTGAGGGTCACCTGTTCGCTTTGGGGAGCGGCATTTATCTCCACAAAGGACTTTTTCTCCCTGGAATCTCCTGCAGCCTCAAATCTTCTTCCGCTGTTTGGATAATGGTGTATTCAGCATCGACGAGAAACGGCTCTTCTGAAGTCCCCCATTTTAGCATCATAAATGTTTTTTGCACACAGAGAGACAACATTTCTGGCAAATTTTCACAGGGAGTTCGAAGTGAAGACCCCAAAGCCGACAGTTTCATTTCGGGTGCCCCTCAGCAGGCCTCTGGTTGGCCTCTGTGAGAACAGGATGCTGAGCTGTGATTCCTGCATGGCAGGGGGTTGGACTAGATGACCCCTGGGACCCTTCCAACTCTGTGACTAGATGGGCCATTAGCCTGATCCCGCAGGGCTACCCTTACCTTCTTATGTATAGTTGAGTAATGCCAAAAAGTCTCAAAAAGTAACATTGGAAGAGCTTTCTCGATTTCTCGCATATTTAGGGATGGACAACTTTAATAATTTCAGTTCCTCTCAGCTTCCATTGTTTCCACACCTTAAGTTCGCGTCACCATGTTTTTTTCCAAAGCCCACATGGAAATATTTCAGCATTCTAGTCCAGATGTCTTCGAATACACACTCCTTCTTTTTTGCAAGCAATTACCCTAGACATAATAAATTTTCAGGTGTTGTTTTCACTCAGTTACGCTTCTTTAGACAAACTTTTCCCTGACAAGACACATGGACACCCACTTTTTTCGTTGGATAATTGGATCACAAAATCTTCCGAAGTGCAGGGTTTGAAACATGGCTGTGCCGGGATTCACAGCTTGCCTTGTAGGCATCAAGGCACCCGCACATTACTTATTTCATAAAATCCATGCACTGCTTGATTGTCAAAAGCACCTTAAATGATTAAACAAGAAACAAAATACAGTACTTTGAAACTTTCAAAGAAGTTGAGCTTTTAAGCTGAAAGTTCACACAAACTTTCGAAGCACCTGGGTAGCCTTGCTTAAACAAGGAAGTTTTCTTCTTTTTAATAAATCTTTTATTGATTTTCAAAAATATAAAGAACAGAAAAGAAAGAAAAGGGGAAAAAAGAATAGAGTTACATCATAATATCAAGATTACCCTGAATCTCTTGACTTCCCCCCCATCCTGTCCACGGGTCCTGTTAATTCTATTTCCAACTACATATCAATACCTTAAACCAGTGTTTCTCAACCTTTTTTGGGCCAAGGCACACTTGTTCCATGAAAAAAATCACGAGGCACACCACCATTAAAAAAGTTAAAAAATTTAACTCTGTGCCGCCCTATCCTATATAATAATGTCCCTGTGTCCCTGCGTCCAAGCTGTCCCGTGTGTCCCTGGGCTACTGCGCATGTGGCCCAGGAACACAGGGATTGGACAGCAGAGACTGCGCGCGCACACTCTCCCCCCCCTCTGCCTCCTCCAACCGCCGCTCCCGCCGGACACCGCCTCACTGCAGGGCATGTCAGGGAAGCGAGGGTGGAGGCCGGCGAAGGCCTCCTCGCAACCCTCCCTGGCCCGTGAGAGGAGCGGCGGTTGGAGGAGGCGGGGGGGGGGAGAGTGCACACGTCCTTCCTGTCGGCGGCTGGGGGAGAGGAAGGAAGGAGGAGAAAGCAAGCGCTTCTCTGAACCCTGGGATGTCTGCTTCCTGTCGGCGGCTGCGGGAGAGGAACGGAGGAGGAGAAAGCAGCCGACAGCAAGGACAGGTCCCAGGGTTCGGAGAAGCGCTGCACAAGCGCTTCTCTGAACCCCAGGATGTTCTAGCGCCCATTATTGAACGGGCTGAAATACACTAGTATTGACTATATAATTATGACTGTAAGAAACACTTGCCAATTGCTGTGTTGGTTGCAATCTCCTGTAATAAGGCTTCACAAGCCGCTGATTTCTCTGCCAGCACAATCCTTTGCTCAGCAAGTTTCAGGTTGAGCTCATCCAGCCAGCTTCTTTAAGTTTGTCTAAAACCACCCTCCCCGTGGTGGTGGCTGTTGAGAGCTGCGCTCGCCCTGCGTCGTGACCCGGCCGGCTTCCTTTCCAGTGGGTCAGTGTTGTGTATTGGTGGCCGCCAGGCACGTGACAATGCAAATCGCCCTTCTCGGCGCTGCACGTCGCGGCACACCAGCCAGCGTCTCGTGGCACACTAGTGTGCCGCGGAACAGCGGTTGAGAAACGCTGACTTAAACAAGGAAGCTTTCCACATGAGCCAAAAGGAGTTCGGTGAAGGTCCCTTCTTGATCGCACTAGGCAGGCACTGACACGTCCCATCCCATAATGATCGTTTTACTGTTTAGACCCCACACATCTGGCTGGGTTGCCCCGGTCACTCTGGGCAGCTTCCAACACATAAAAACAAAATAAAACATTAAACATTTTTAAAATTCCCTATACAGGATTGCTTTCAGGCGGCTCAGGGGTTGGATAATTCCATACCCTCCAACATTTCTCTGATGAAAATACGGACGTCCGAAGGAAAAGCGGGAAATCCGAGGATCAATTGAGAAACCTGGGCGGCTTCTCTAAATCAGGGACGTCCCTGGAAAATAGGGGCACTGGGAGAGTCTGCAGTCCCCAGCTGTTAAAAGCTCTCTGCTAATAGTCACACTGTTCAAAATCTCTTGCTAATAATGCCATTTTAAATGTGCATTTTATATTTGACTTCCATTAGTAATGTTTCCTTTTGAAATGTTAAGATTGTTAAATGTGCATTCCGTACTTGACCCCCTCTGCAAGGTTTTCTATTTTTGTTTCCTGTTCATTACGTAGCTTTGAATGTATGCTTCATACTTGACTTTCTTCTGTTATGTTTTATTCGGGATTGTTTTATTTGATGTTTTAATTACCGTAATGTAGGTTGTAAACCACTCTGAGCCCCCACCCCCCAAATATAAAGTGCTATAGAAATGTAAAGAATAATAAAGACTTCCGAGCGCAGGGCTTACTGCATTGGCCTGAATATAAGCAACACCCCCCCCCCCAATTCCGACCGTGAAAAGTTAAAGTGCGGCTTAAATTCACAACCTTACAAAAATAGGCTTTGACGATATCGCTGCTGAAACAGACATACGGTAAAACAGAACAAAAAATATGTTTTATTCCTGATTTGTGAGCTTGAGTGCCTGCGGAATTGTAGCAACTGAATAGCGATTTGCGTTTTTAGTGATTGTACTGTAACTTTTGGGGGCTTGCAAGATCGAAGGCTTAAATTGGCTCCGAGTTGCAATTCTACCAACCGCAGCGATTTTCAGCCTGTAACCCAATTTTAAGGGAACGGTTTATATTCGGGTATTGTCTTTTTTCTCTCTCTTTGAATTTTGAAGGTGCCGCTTATTTGCAGGTGGGGCTTATATTTGGGTCAATATGGTATATGCTGACAAGGCCTCGATCCTGTCAGCAATTGGGCTGTAAAGATAGGGTACTTTCTATAATATGTGGTGGTCATGTAAGGTAGTAAAGGGCTTCTGGGAAATGATATATAATGAATTGAAAAAAATGTTTAAAATAATGTTTATTAAAAAAACCAGAAGCCTTCTTGCTAGGTATAACAATATCAATTATTATTATTATTATTATTATTATTATTATTATTATTATTATTTTCTACCCCGCCCATCTAGCTGGGTTTCCCCAGCCACCCTGGGAGGCTTCCAACAGAAGGTTGTTGTTGTTTAGTCATTTAGTCATGTCCGGCACTTCGTGACCCCATGGACCAGAGCAAAACGTATTTTAACAGAAGGTTAAAAATACATAAAAACATCAGTCATTAAAACTTCCCTAAACAGGGCTGCCTTCAGCTGTCTTCTAAATGGCATATAGTTGATTACAGTGGTACCTCGGTTTACAAACACAATTGGTTCCGGAAGTCTGTCCTTAACCTGAAGCGTACTTAACCGGAAGCAAACTTTCCCATTGAAAGTAATGGAAAGTAGATTAATCCGTTCCAGACGGTCCATGGAGTACTTACGGTAAACTGAAGCGTACTTAACCTGAAGCAATCTTTCCCATTGAAAGTAATGGAAAGTAGATTAATCCGTTCCAGACGGTCTGTGGAGTACTTAAACTGAAAATACTTAAACTGAGGTATGACTGTATTTCTTTGAAATACCAAAAGACTTAAAAAGACTATTTATGTATGTGACAACAGCTGCAAGAATGTTATTAGCTCAGATGTGGAAGGAAAAGAGACTTCCAACAAAAGAAGATTTGGCTACCAAAATGATGGACTCGGCCGAAATGGCAAAGATGACCGTGAAGGCCAGACACCAAGAGGACGAGAAATTTAACCAAGAATGGAGAAAATGTGTAGAATACCTTAAAAACCACAGTAATTACTCAGGAACATTGGCAAGATTGTGATAACATTTGTGAGGTAATATGAACTAAAGTAGAAAAGAAGGAGATGAAATAGAATGGATAAATATACTGTAATTAAATGCAAGAAGAGAGGATTAAATTTGGAAACCAGGAAGGGACGGGGGGGGGGAGTCCGAGGGGTTTGTATAATCCCAGTATTGTACATATGAAAAATGTTTGGAACGTATAGAAATAATGTTCTTATAGTTCAGTTCAGTTTTTATTACAGCAAAAGCCAGCAATACAGAATAACATAATTCCAAATGAAAGAAAATCAGCAATAACATCACCAGAAATAAAACAATTACACAAAAGGGATTTGCAATGTGTCATTCAATAGAAGGGATTTACGTTTCTTGATAGCTAAAGTGCAGAATTTAGCCACCTCATATGACACTGGGCTTGAGGAATCTTCCAGAAGGAATTTTCGTAAGAGTTCGGGGGGGAAATTCCAAATAATTTTGCAAGGGTGTAAATTTTGATAAAAGGGGTAAAATAAGTCGAGCTCGTTCTTCACTATAAAATTCACAAAATAAAAGAATGTGAGTGACAGATTCTACCTTGTTAGACATGCAAGGGCAAAGGCGCTCATGAATTGGTACCCGCATAAATTTACCGTACAGCACCGCTGAGGGCATTGCCTCAAAGCGGGCTCTAGAGAAGGCCCATCTATAAGCTTTGTTAGAGATGTTAGATAAGTAAGGGGCAGCTGTAAAATTAGGCCACGATTTTAGACATCTATAATTCTCCGGGAGTAAGGCATCTTCTTGTTGTAATTCGACATCGTAAAGTCTCTGAGTAATAATTATTTTTGCCTTGTTCAGAGTTCCATTCAAAAGATCTTCAGGATTTAGGCCAATTTGTTTGATCTTGTTAGTTATTTGCATAAGCCAGGGTGGGTAGGGAACTGCGGCCAGGAAATGAGGTAGCATTCCCTTTGGATTGTAATGGATTTTCAACCAGAGGGATATTGCTTGCTCCCAGACTTTTAGTTCCACTCTGGGAAGTCCTGCCTCTTGCCTCAACACTGCCTTAGGTGTGCTCCGAATAGTGATCTTAAAATTTTTGATTGTACTGTTTCAAGGGTCTTAAGATTGGCCGAAGGTCCGATTTGAGAGCCATACAGGAGCTGGGCTAAAGATTTTGCCTGAAAGACTTTTAGGGCCATAGGAAGGAAGCCGGAGCCTTTTCTTCTGAATAATCTAAGTATGGCATTTGCACTTCTTCCTGCTGAAGTAGCTGATGCGGTCAAGTGTGTTGACAATTTGGCATCGTAGGAGAAGGTTATGCCTAAATATTGGAAGATCTTAGTTTGTTCTATGGCGTTTCCCTTTATACTCCAATTGTCTTCCTTAAAGGAACGGTCGAAACGTACAATTTTAGTTTTGGCAAAATTAATTGTTAACAATTCGGTGTTGCATTGGTCGCTAAACTTCCCTAAGGCACGTTTCAAACATTCTTATAAAAAAACTGAAAGTAAAAAAAGAAGTCCCGCACAGAGTGCATTTCAGTAATCCAGTCTGAAAAGGATTCTTGCTGCAGTTGTTGCACACATAAACAGTTGTTGATCTCCCTTTGGTATCTCTTCACCCACTAGACCCCCCCCAAAAAAAAAGCTCAAAAATGGAAACAGCAAGAGATACCAAGGAAAGAAGCGTGGCAGGTGAAGATGATAGACTTTGCAGAATTGGCAAAGCTGCCTGGAAAAATCTGAAACCAACGTGGTCAAGCTTTCCAAAAAGTCTGGAGTAAATTTAAATAATACTTGTATAAATATGGCTGGAGCTGCCCAGAGTGGCTGGGAAAACCCCACCGGATGGGCAGGGTATAAATAATAAAATTATTATTATTATTATTATTATTATTATTATTATTATTATTACTACTACTACTACTACTACTACTACTACTACTACTACTACTACTTGAAGGACCATTGCAAGCAATTCACAATGATAATTGTCACTACCCTTTGGTTTTAATTTTAAAATTGTTATATTATGAATGAGTGAAACGTAAAATGGCAAATGTATAAATGCTATGCTATACAAATGATTTTGAACAGACTCTTCTTATGATATGCTCTTCCATTATGTTTAGAGGCATTGACTCTGACAGCGGAGGCACAAGTGCTAATGATGCAAAGCACATCAAAATGCAAATTGAACCAAGTCTCTCCCTGATCCTGTCCTCTTAGTCCCATTCTTTCTCAATCTGAAAGCCATGAGCCGTTTGCCTTTCCTTTTAGGGAAGGCGCTGCAACCCTGTGATCTATTCAGCTGCTTTTATTTCCACCTTTTCCAGCTTAATTATACGCTTCTTCTTTTTTTGAGACGGGCAGCCAGAGCTGAGTACAGTTGTTCCCCTGGAATTTCTCAGGTGTTTGCTTCAAGGCTCCAGATTCTGCTTCAATGTAATGTTCACTGTGGCAACACAGCGGGGAATAATATCAGTTTCCTGGAATCCAAATGTACTTTTCATTTCCCTCTGGTCTTCATAAAGGAAAATACTTTTCCAAAGGAACACAAGGGGAGGGGGGAGAGGGAGAGAGATCAAAATATTTTAAGGTTGCATTATATGATGGTGAGTACCACAGCATCTTTAAAAGCAGAGACATCACCATGCCGACAAAGGTCCGTATAGTTAAAGCTATGGTTTTCCCAGGAGTGATGTATGGAAGTGAGAGCTGGACCATAAAGAAGGCTGATCGCCAAAGAATTGATGCTTTTGAATTATGGTGCTGGAGGAGACTCTTGAGAGTCCCATGGACTGCAAGAAGATCAAACCTCTCCATTCTTAAGGAAATCAGCCCTGAGTGCTCCCTGGAAGGACAGATCGTGAAGCTGAGGCTCCAATACTTTGGCCACCTCATGAGAAGAGAAGACTCCCTGGAAAAGACCCTGATGTTGGGAAAGATGGAGGGCACTAGGAGAAGGGGACAACAGAGGACGAGATGGTTGGACCGTGTTCTCGAAGCTACGAACATGAGTTTGACCAAACTGCGGGAGGCAGTGGAAGACAGGAGTGCCTGGCGTGCTCTGGTCCATGGGGTCATGAAGAGTCAGACATGACTAAACGACTCAAAAGAAAGTCTTTCTCCAGGAATTGCACAGTGGAAGTGGCTGCTGCAGGAGGCAGAGACGACCACCAGTCCAGATGGCTTTAAAAGAGGATCAGACACATGCAAGGAGAAGAGGGCACTGGCAGAGGAACAGGAGTGAGGGGGGATCCCGGTGGGGTGCCATCATGGCTGCCCCCCGCCCACGCTGGGCACCCCACCCCCACAGGTGGTGCGCCATGCTTATCTAACATCACTAAATCTCGGGAGGTGGTGGACTCTCCTTCCTTGGAAGTTTTTAAGCAGAGGTTGGATGGCTATCAATCATGGGTGCTTTATTGAGATTCCTGTATTGCAGGGGGTTGGACTAGATGGCTTTTGGAGTCCCGTCCTCAGAGGTTGGATGGTCACCTGCCAGGGCTTCTTCAGCAGCAGCTCCTGCATTTTAGGGGCTTGGACTAGATGGCCCTTGGCAAGGAAAGGACACGGCAAGCAGGTCTGAGCAGAGCAAATGCACAGCATGGCACAGAGCCAACTGGGAGAGCAGTGCTGCCTGCCAAAGAGTGAGATGGAAGTGGGTTTCTTGAGCGCTTCTCCCACAGCCTGGGAATCTGCCTTCCTGCGTGACACAGAGCTGAGAAGAAACCAAGACCTCAGCACCTCTTCTTCTTCTTCTTCTTCTTCTTCTTCTTCTTCTTCTTCTTCTTCTTCTTCTTCTTCTTCTTCTTCTTCTTCTTCTTCTTCTTCCCCAAAGCTCATCTCCACCTGGGCTTTGCCTGCTGCATCCACAAGGACCTGTTTCAGTGGAATCTGCAAAGAGAGGATTCTAGCAAGTGAAATACAAAAGCCGCCTTTTGAAAGAAAAAAAAAAGAGTCCACCAGAAAGGAAGTGGGAAAGGGAAGCTCTGAAGCAGGCAGAAGAAATGGAGATGAATATGCCTTTATCCGTGTGATAAAGCCTGAACTGCTTCCTCTGTCTCTCTGTGTAAAGAGGAAGGAGCAGAGGCAGCCTGGGTGAATGCAGAATGAAGGCAGGAGAGAGAGAGAGAGAGAGAGAGAGAGAGAGAGAGAGAGAGAGAGAGAGAGAGCACTCTAGCAACAGGGGGAAAAAGGCGATTCAGGGAGAAAGAACAGATGCAAGATGAGTATCAAAGCCCATCAATTCTGCATTTGCTGGCAGGGCCTGATAAATCGCCTGCTTCTGAAGCCACAGAACAAGGCCTCCTCCTTGGGCGAGGAACCAGGCATACTTTGTAGGGCACTGCAGCTGTGAGGGGAGGCAAAGAAACTCATGAAGAAGAGGCCAGGCTGCAAGAAATGCTGGGGGCCTTCATCCCTCTCTGACACCTCAGAGCCTTCAAGGTACCAGCACATGAGAAGGTGGGATTATGAGAGTCTTTGCACTGACAAAGCTATTAAAACTGGGGTGTGCCTGTGGGGGCATTCTAGGCATGGGAATGCTGTGCCCCACCTTGGATTTGACACCAAAACTCATGGGCAGCCAATGAAGCTGGTAAGAGTCAGGAAAGATGAAAGGAAGGACTTCCTTAGACAGTGTGCCTTGATCAATTATGGTATGATGTGTCGGTGATCTGTTGTTGGTGATGGCAACAACCCACACCGGTAGCTGACTGTAAGAGGGGATTGGGCAAATTCATGGAGAAGAGGGATGAAGGAGGAGGAGGAGGAGGAGAAGAAGAAGAAGAAGAAGAAGAAGAGGAAGAGGAAGAGGAAGAAGAAGAAGAGGTTTGAAATATACTCGGAGTTGAGAGTGAATTTCATGCTCTTTATTCAGCTCGTAGTCATCAAGGAGAAGAAGAGAAGAACGCCCTTTCCCCAAAACCACCTGCTTATATACATTATTTACACAATGGGCTTTGCGTGATTGGCTACTTCAGGGCTACACCTGTGGGCCAATCAGTTTGTGGATTGACTTCTGCCAGCAGCCTGATTGGCTACTCCTGCAGGCCAATCAGGTTGCGGATTCACTTCTGCCAGCCGCCTGATTGGCTACTCCTGCAGGCCAATCAGGTTGCGGATTCAATTCCACCTGGAGTTGGATTGGGTGGCTCCTGCAGACCAATCAGACTGCTGATTCTGGATCCTATTGTTCTATGATTCAGCTCAGTACATAACAAAGTTGTTATTCTATTGATGGCTGTAATCCAGGATGTGTCTGCTCTGCCTCCACAGAAGCAGCAGTTCTTCTGAATATTAGCTGCTGAAAACCACAGGAGGGGAGAGGGCTCTGGTGCTCAGATCCTGCTTGCAGGCTTCTCACAATGGGCACCTGGTTGGCCACTGTGAGAACTGGATGCTGGACTGGATGGTCTATTGGCCTGATCCACTAGGCTGCTCTGATGGTCTTATGTAAAGCTGTTGAGAAACGAGCACAGTCCTCCAAGCGGTGGAAGCAGGAAGAAGAAGAAGAAGAAGAAGAAGAAGAAGAAGAAGAAGAAGAAGAAGAAGAAGAAGAAGAAGAAGAAGAAGAAGAAGAAGAAGAAGAAGAAGAGTTTGGATTTGATATGCCGCTTTATCACTACCCGAAGGAGTCTCCAAGCGGCTAACATTCTCCTTTCCCTTCCTCCCCCACAACAAACACTCTGTGAGGTGAGTGAGGCTGAGAGACTTCAGAGAAGTGGGACTAGCCCAAGGTCACCCAGCAGCTGCAGGTGGAGCAGCGAACCTAGTTCCCCAGATTACAAGTCTACCACTCTTAACCACTACACCACACTGGCTCTGACTACACCACACTGACTTCCACAGGAAGTCCAGAACAAGCTGAGCACCCAAACTTCGTATTCCACAGTCATTTGCACATTGGGCAGGGTTACGCTCCATCTAAGCAAGACCTCCATGCGACAGGTAGTGAAACTGTAACTCGCTGCCACAGGAACAAATTCACGGAGTTGGAGGGGACTATCGATGGCCAGTAGCCAGGTTGTCTCTGCTGTGTCTCCAAAGTTGGAGGCAGCAACGCTTCTGAATACCAGCTGCAGCAGGAAATTGCAGGAGGAGAGAGAGTTGCTTTTGTGCTCGGATCCTGTTTGTGGGTTTCCCTGTGAAGGGCATCTCATTGGCCTCTGTGAGAACAGGAGGCTGGACTAGGTGGGCCATGGCCTGATCCAGCAGGCTTTTCTGGGGTTCTTATTGTGGGATGGAACACTGGGGCAGACAAGTCACAACAGTTCCTAGAGTGTCCACTAACAGGAACTCACCTGGAGGGACACCTGACTACAGGTCAGTTCCTGTTCCCTCCAGATATGCAGATGAGATGGATTAGCTGACTTAAGCCCCTAACCAGCAGCCATTCTCTCTCTTAGCTACTTCCTCCTTCGATGGGAACACATCTCCAGAGAATCTCCAGTTAGGATGGTTCTCCCTCTTGGCCTGCTGCCAAGAGTGAGACCAAATGGAGCCTCGCTTTACTAAGTAGTCTCCACATGTATATACCATAGCTGCCAAGTTTTCCCTTTTCTCGCGAGGAAGCCTATTCAGCATAAGGGAATTTCCCTTAAAAAAAGGGAGAACTTGGCAGCTATGGTATATACTTGTAACTTTTCTAAGCAAGCCTGCCTTTCTGAGATTATGCTGTTAACTGAGGATGAAACTGTAAGTAAACTCTATCTTATTTTATAAACACTGTGTTGTGTATTTATTTTAAGAGGGACAAAGGGGACTTTGCCAGGAAGTGTAATTTTAAAGTATAAAGTATAATATTGTTATAGAGGTTCTAGCGAACCTAACGCTCACGCTTTGCTGCGCACAAAAGGGGAATGTCACTCTGCTGATATTGGAAGCTTGCTAACACAAGCTTGGATAGGATCTATCTAATAATATATCCTAATCCACATCCCTAACATTCCCACACTTATGAGAGAGGAAGTGGAACGTTTGTTGTGTGGAGCACCAAACTCACCAGTGAGAGGACAGAACTTTTGCTGCAGGCCCCCTCTTATGAAAGAGTGAGGAAATTTCTCTGCATATGTCACCCAGCTCCCATTTCCAGGCATTCCACAGTTCATGTTGGACTCCCCAGCCCTCAACCTGCTGCCTTATTTGTATTAGTTCCTCCAGAAATCTCACTCTCTCCTAATATCTGCTCCTCATATTTCATTATCCGTGTGCTTTATTAAAATCATTGTGCAGTGATTAGAATTTTAAATGTGTTTAAAGAGACCCCAAAGAGATGAGCGGAATGTTAATAGAATTTAAGACACTCCATTAGCAACTTTATGCCATATTTACAAAATTCACAGACGAAAGCATTTAATTATATATGTTGATGCAATCTGAGCGTAAGAGTCCATCAGCGAATTAGCATCAACATTGCAATATTTAGTTTTAAGGTTAAACACTGTATCATCCTCCATGTTTGCTGGAATGACTCATTTATTAAAGCTGTCAAATTCCTGCAGCTCCATTCATCACAATGAAGCTGACAGTTTGAAAGGAAGGCGCTTGCTGAGCTGGAGGCGGATACGGCGCTCTGAAGACTTCCCTGAGCAGCTGCAGGAATCATAGCATTGCAGAGTTGGAAGAGACCCCGAGGGTCATCTAGTCCCACCCCCTGCAATGCAGGAATCTCAGCTAAAGCATCCATGACAGAAGGCCATCCAACCTCTGCTTAAAACCCTCCAAGGAAGGAGAGTCCACAACCTCCAGAAGGAGACCATTCCACTCTCAAACAGCTCTTACAGTCCGGAAGGATGCTTTAGTTGAGATGCCTGCATTGTAGGGGGCTGGACTAGATGACCCTCAGAGTCCCTTCCAACTCTAGAATGCTATGATTCTATGATGGTTATTTGCAATTTCCTCTTTTGTCATTTGATTGCATTGCTTTGTGTCCTTCCTCTGTGGCAGGAGAAAACAGGCTGGCTCCACCCTCCATGTATTTGAAGACGGCGCTCATGTGACTATACTATATTCAGCAGAGAATTGTGTCCTTTTGTTGCTCACTCCCACCCTTTGCAAACAGAATTTTATTCCCATGAAGGAGAAAAGCATGTTTTCTTTGAAGAATAGCTATGATGATAAACACGATAAGGAAGTCTATGCAGAGGACTGGATAAACTACTTGGAGGTGTTAAAAATACACTGTAAAGTAGAGCTACCAAAGTGCAGTCGAGTGACGGTCTTTCCTTATTGGATAAATTGGGGGTGCAAAAACAGCATTCTGATAGTGTAGGATTAAGGCTGTTGGGCAGTCACCCAATCTTAAGATAAGGATTGCCACATTTTAAGAAAGACAAGATTTTAGTTCCTTCAATAGTAGCATGGATAATAAGCATTATGGTAACCCTTCTATCACAGTGATGGAAGGATGGAAATACTATATATTCTCCTGCTTCAGAACCATTAAATGAACAGAAGTCTTGACCTGCATGGAATATGGTTTCTCTAAGTCTGACACCATCTTTGTGAGGATCAAGAGCAGGCCTTTAGATTCTACAGGAATCACATTTTAACAGTGTATACTTCTTTTGAAGAGCATGGTCCAGGGGGCTTCTGCCAGTGGCTCTCCTACTCAGATGTGGGCCCAACTACTCAGATGTTGTTAATTTATTATTCTTTTTTTTAATTATAATAGGACGTTATAAGATAAAGCAGACATCCCCAAACTTCGGCCCTCCAGATGTTTTGGACTACAATCCCCATCATCCCTGATCATTGGTCCTGTTAGCAAGGGATCATGGGAGTTGTAGGCAAAACATCTGGAGGGCCGCAGTTTGGGGATGCCTAAGATAAGGTAATGATATGTTGTTACAGCTGGAAACAAAATTTCTTTATATTTTCGCTTGTATAAAATGATTAAAAACTTTAACTTTGCTTCAAAATGCGAGTTTTTGGCTTTTTTTTAGTGTATTTCAAACAGATCTCAATTTACCAAGCTAAACATCAACCAATCATAAAAATAATTGCAGATTTGGATTCCTCATGTGCAATAACATATTTTTAGAACCCCTCATTGAGCAAATTCAAAAAATAAAATAAAATTCGTCCTTAAATGACACGCCCGATCCAGGCAGGCTCTGGCCAAGCAGGGCTGGCCCAAGACAGTCTACTGCTTGAGGCAAAATATGGAAGCGGCGCCGTCCCACTGCCTCCACCTGAGGTGACAGGAGGTTGCCAGAGGAAGCCCCAGGGTCTTGAAGGCAGTGGGGGAGAAGAAAAGGGGTCTCTTTGCCTGCAGTGGTGGGTCCTGCACTCCCCGGGGGCTTTCAGAGCCATCAAGAGAAGGGGAAGAGGAAGAGGAAGGGGAAGGGGAAGAAGATTCCACCTGAACATTAGGAAGAACTTCCTGACAGTAAGAGCTGTTCAACAGTGGAATTTGCTACCAAGGAGTGTGGTGGAGTCTCCTTCTTTGGAGGTCTTTAAGCAGAGGCTTGACAGGCATATGTCAAGAATGCTTTGATGGTGTTTCCTGCTTGGCAGGGGGTTGGACTGGATGGCCCTTGTGGTCTCTTCCAACTCTACGATTCTATGATTCTATGATTCTAGGTGAGCAGGTGGTTGTTGAGGCTCCTTCCATCTACCATACCTTCCAGGTTCCCCCAGCTTGCCACCTGAGGCACCTGAGAAGGTCGGCCGTGAGACCAAGGCAGAATAGAGTGGGACCATTGCCGCCCTTGATCTGGACACTACCCGGTATATTTCTGTAGATGCAGCCTTGAAAACATGAGCTTCCTTTGGTCCTGTGGTGCGAGGAGGAGGGCAGAAATGCCAGCCACCAGTCAGCAGAAGAATGGATCTGATCCTGGCCACTGAGGTGGCTGGAAGGAAGGTCCCAGATAACCTCTTGGATGTTGCCGCTTATGCAAAGGCTAGTTTAAGGCGTCCGCCAAAGGAAAAAGGAAGCCTTTCTTATCCTTGGAGGTGGTGAAATGTCCTTTCTTGTGTCCTGCTATTCACCTGTCCGTTGTGACTGAACAATCTCACTGTTGTTGCTGAAAACAGTCGGAAGAACCCAATCATCTTGAAGGCTGCTGGTCTTCCTTTAGGCAAATTGGCCCACGAAATGCCTTGGCAAAGCGGCAAAGAATTTGATGCCACGCTTGGGACTGAGAGAGGCAAACATCTCTCTACCAGCTCATTTCAACATCTCCTCCTCCCTTTGCTAGTCCCAAAATGGAGGCATCCGAAAGCAAGGAGGATTTTGTTGATGAATCCCTGATCCGAAATCAATGAGAACAGCATTGCTGGAAGCCACTTTCAATTAATTAATTAATCTAAATGGGAAGGAATAATAAAACCTGCCTGGCTGAGGAGGGGGCTGAGGAGGGGGTCAGGGAGGGGAAAGGCGCCGGCAGAAGAGGAGGAGCTCATGTCGCTTTTGGGGGCCGAAGCTAGTGAGTTGGCGAGCTTTGCATTTTGATTGCCTTGATGTTCTGTTCCAGAGTTTAATTATGTGGAAGAGGATTACTAGATCCTTCAAAAGCCTTCGAATCAACAGAGTTGGCACCGCAAAATGTTGCAGGCGCCTTTGCCAGCAGCAGAGAGGAAGGCTTTTCTGTGCAGCCGAGCTTTCTGCATGGAGAACTGGGTGCTTCTATCTAAGCAGAGACTGGAGGGGAGGGGCACTCACAAAAGCCAGCTCATGCTCTAGGACCCACCCCATTCCCATGCCAGGTTCCTGGGCCAGGAGGAACTCCTCAGCAAAGCCAGAGATGGACTTGCATAAGAACATCAGAAGAACCTGCTGGATCAGGCCAGTGGTCCATCCCGTCCAGCATCCTGTTCCCACAGTGGCCAACCAGATGCCCTAAATGGGAAACCCACAAGCAGGCCCCAGCGCAAAAGCATCACTCTCCCTTGAGTCCTAGTGCTGCAGACAGACAGACAGACAGACAGACAGACAGACAGACAGACAGACCAGAAGGCAGCAGTCCCTGGGCTTGAACTATGGCTTGTATAATACCATAATATTTTTCCATCTCCGCCGCATCAAGCAGTTGGTCCCTTACCTCTCTCGCCCCGATCTGGCCACAGTGATCCATGCGACGATCACCTCCAGGCTTGACTATTGTAACTCGCTCTACGCAGGGTTGTCCTTAAAGCTGACCCAGAAACTCCAGCGGGTGCAGAATGCCGCGGCGAGGCTCCTTACAGGGTCCCGGCCGTGGGATCACATTCATCCAGTGCTTTACCAGCTGCACTGGCTCCCGGTGGAGTACAGGATCAGGTTTAAGGTGCTGGTTTTGACCTTTAAAGCCCTATGCGACTTGGGACCCTCGTACCTACGGGACCGCCTCTCCTGGTATGCCCCGCGGAGGACCTTAAGGTCCACAAACAACAATACTCTGGAGATCCCGAGCCATAAGGTGGCTAGATTGGCCTCTACTAGAGCCAGGGCCTTTTCAGTACTGGCCCCAACCTGGTGGAATGCTCTTTCCCAGGAGACCAGGGCCCTGCGGGATTTGTCATCTTTCCGCAGGGCCTGCAAGACAGAGCTGTTCCGCCTGGCCTTTGGGTTAGACTCAGCCTGACCCCTGTGTTTTTCTCCCTCATGGCTTGGATTTATGGCCTACTTGAAATGAGGCTGCACGTTAAATTTTAATACTGTATTTTAATCTGTATTTTAACTAATTGTTTTTATGTTTTATTGTGGTTCTGTTGGTGTCAGCCACTTATGGCCTACTTGAAATGAGGCTGCACTTTAAATTTTAATACTGTATTTTAATCTGTATTTTAATTAATTGTTTTTATGTTTTATTGTGGTTCTGTTGGTGTCAGCCGCCCTGAGCCCGGTTTTTGACTGGGGAGATCGGGGTATAAATAAAAATTTATTATTATTATTATTATTATTATTATTATTATTATTATTATTATTTCTGAGGCAATGAGTTCTCACCTCAAGGTAAGATTTGTTACACTGAAAGGGACAATGTCTTTGTGGTATCTTTAGGGTACATGGTTTTAGGGTACATCTTTAGGGTACATGGTTTTATTTGCACATCACCCCAATATTCAAGAGGTGAGAGATCCCAGGGGTTCCAGGCACTTATCCAGGTTTGGTTTCCTTGGAGTGAAAGTTAGCGTAGACTGTGGTATCTTTAGGGTACATGGTTTTATTTGCACATATATGCAACCTGGGCATAAATGGAGGTGCTTGCAGTTTTAAGACCCTAGCAGACATTGCTTCTCCATTAGTCACAAGGCCCAGTCCCTTAGTTGTAGCTCTTGAATCCTGGCTCCTTCTTTGGGGAGGTTGACGAGGACGCTTGAGGGGCCAGCCAAGGTCCTTGCCTTGTCTGGCTAGTTCAGCAACCTCCTTCATTCGATTCCAACCCTCCCTGGGTACAGGACCCCAAGAACTGGAAAAGCTCAGGGCATATTCTAAACTGACACACACTCAAACCCAGAACCTCATTTTCCTCTCTGCTCCTTTCCAAGCAAGGGATTGTCTGTTTGCCCCAAAATCTGTGCTTTTCCTGGAGGGTTTGGTTATGTGAAGGAGGACACAGCGGAGGAAGCTTTTGCATAAGTAACCTGAACAAGAGGGAGGAGTTCTGCTGGGATCCAGAGGGAAGTGAAGCCTGTGGGAAGGATTGTTATGGAGTAGGGCCCAGTCACCGTGCTCCCTTATAAAATTATAGGGACCCAGGTGGCACTGTGGGTTAAACCACAGAGTCTAGGGCTTGCTGATCAGAAGGTCGGCGATTTGAATCCCTGCAAAGGTGTGAGCTCCCGTTGCTCGGTCCCAGCTCCTGCCCACCTAGCAGTTCAAAAGCACACCAAAGTGCAAGTAGATAAATAGGGACCACTCCGGCGGGAAGGTAAACGGTGTTTCCGTGCGTTGCTCTGGTTTGCCAGAAGCAGCTTTGTCATGCTGGCCACATGACCCGGAAGCTGTCTGCGGACAAACGGCGGCTCCCTTGGCCTATAGAGCGAGATGAGCGCCGCAACCCCAGAGTCGGACACGACTGGACCTGATGGTCAGGGGCCCCTTTACCTTATTATTATTATATAATTATTATAATTATTATTTGTACCCCACCCTTAGGAAAGAAACACAGCGGGTGTCCTTGATGACTGGATTGGAGTAGGATGCTGCCAGATGCCCTCTCTCTCACCAACATTTTCAGGCTCAGATGAAGTCAAAACCTACTTCTGATGGGGCAGTTTTTACAATCCTGCTCTCCTTTTGGCCACCGGATAAAGGAAAGGGGGCCTCATCGCCTCCAGCAGGGCTCTTCTTCTTACGAGGTTAATGGACACGACTGACTTGCCCCCGTTAATTTTAGTGGGTCTCCTAGTAAGTAGGACCTTGTTGAATACTACCCAAGCTTTGTGCTTTGAAAGATTTTTTTTTGAGGAATCAGAACATTATACAATGTGCCAAGCAAAGACCCAAGTAGAGACTTGCCATTATAGATCCAGGATGTATAGTTAGATATTACTCTGGAACATAGAAAGGTTCAATCCAAGAAGAAAATGAGAATGTTATTTTTTCTGACGCAAAGAGGGCTAAAAGTAATGAGTATTCACATGTAATCGGGGACGTGGGTGGCGCTGTGGGTTAAACCACAGAGCCTAGGGCTTGCCGATCAGAAGGTCGGCGGTTCGAATCCCTGCGATGGGGTGAGCTCCCATTGCTCGGTCCCTGCTCCTGCCCACCTAGCAGTTCAAAAGCACATCAAAGTGCAAGTAGATAAATAGGTACCGCTCCGGCAGGAAGGTAAATGGCGTTTCCACGTGCTGCTCTGGTTCGCCAGAAGTGGCTTTGTCATGCTGGCCACATGACCTGGAAGCTATACACCGGCTCCCTTGGCCAATAATGCGAGATGAGCGCGCAACCCCAGAGTCGGCCACGACTGGACCTAATGGTCAGGGGTCCCCTTACCTTTACCTTTTATTCACATGTAATCAGGACCAAATAAAATCAGATTTGGTGGGAATGCGCCAGCCCAGAGTTTTTACAAATATACATCCAGCACATCCACCGCCTGGTGATATTGGCTTAGTTGTGCCTCATGAAACACGTATCCAATGAGTCACCCCCCCCCATTGCTATATGCAGGGCCTTAACCAGACATTAAGGGAGAAACCTGACGCTTTTCTCCATCCTTGGGAGATAGTCCGGCTGCACCCAAAGTTTCTCAAGCTGCCACCTTTCCCTTTGTGCCGTGTTTTCACTTGCAAAGCTCCTCCTAGCTGATTCCACCCATTTTCCATTTCTCTTTTTGAGGAGCAATTTAAAAGCAAGTGAGCACCTCAGTCGGGTTCTCTCCGCCCCCCCCGTCCCCCGCACTCCCTCTTTCTGGTGATGCACTGTGAGAAGATTCCTGATCCTTATCCAAGACAAGGGAAGACTAGCAATGTGCAGGACTGCGTGGAAATGGATTGGCAATGATTGCACAGCAGGTCGGAGGGGCGTTTCTGGGAATAACTGGCTGCATTGCGGGGCTGGTGCTCTCCAGTCAAAGAGGCAGCCCAGCTCGGAGGAGGCTGGGATCCTGAGTGAACGGCACGGAAGGAAGTGGTGGGGGTGGTAGAGAGATGCTCCTGTAATCCATGTGGCCGGTCAGGAAGGAGAAGGCAGCATACAGCCATGTTCAGACTCCGGTCAGATGTCCAGAGGTCACACTGGCACGAGAGCCACAAACACAATGCAGGAAGAGCAGATGGGCTTAAAGGCAAAGGCTGCCCAGGACTCAGCTTTCGACCACAGGATCCGTCCATTCACAATCTGGTTTTTTGGGGCGATCAGTCTCAAATGGACACGTCATAGTTCAAGGCTGTATTTCTACTGCCCTTACTAGAATAAATGTCAGGGTTGTCATTTGGGTGGGCCATCTGCCTGGGGTGCGATTTCTGCTTTGCCAGGGGACAGGGACACCAACTTGGGCCTCACACTGTGGGTGATGTCACACCATGTCACGCCAGCATTACAGCATGGTGTGCACACTCCAGGGCTGAGGCGGTGGCTGCACCGGGGCCTTTGACTCTGCCGAAGGGCCCTATGTTGGAGGCACAAGCTCCAGGTCACTTGCCACTGCAGTGCCAGAGCACCAGAGTTCAGGTGGGAGGGTAGAGGCATGGGGGTGGGGGAGAGGCCGGACACCCGTGGGCACTCACAGCAAAAAAATTGTGACTGTCTGGGCACCCCCAGCCCCCTGGAGATGGCACCAGTATCAGAGGTCCCTTCCAACTCTACTGTTCTATGACTCAAGGGTACCAAGAAGTCTCTGCCTCCTGGTTCTTTGTACAGACATAACATTTGGACTTGCAATCTACTTTCTATTTGGACTTGCAATCTACTTTCTGCATTGCCCATTGCCTTTTAGTTTTCTTGTTGTATTTATTAAGGACAAAAATGCAATAAAAGTATCTTTGAAATAGCAAAAAAAAAAAAAAAGGTACCAAGAAATGTCCACAGGGGATTTTGTTCCATGCCACTCCAATCCCCAGGGGGTTCAAGGCGTTTGCCAGGTTTCCCCCACCTGCCTCACATCGTAGAGCTGGAACTGGAGACCCAGAGATCTGCCTGCTCTGGGCTGGATCCAAAGCTGTGACTAATGGAGAAGCAAGATCTGTTGGGGGGTGGAGATGCTGTGAGCCCCTCCAGGGCTCTGGTGCTCAGATCCTGCTTGCTGGTTTCCCATAATGGGCATCTGGTTGATCACTGTGAGAACAGGCGAGAGAGAAGAGAAATTTCCATTTCAAAGGCAAGGTGAGGGGGGGGGAGAAAACCAGCCAGCAGTCTTAATTTGTAAAGATAATGCAAGATGGAATCATTTCTTGCCGGAATGTCTCTTTAACGGCAGCTGTGATTCATGTTGGCTGTTACAGCGCCTTCTCCTTGCTCTTTATAACCTGTGATTTGATTCCAAGAATAGGTCAAGATATAGGTAGAAAGCCATTATGGGGAATGTGATCTAAAGCAGTTAAACAGAAAATCTGCGCAATTGCTCCGGGGGAAAGGATGAGCACCGCAGCGGAGGGGAACCGAGAGGCTTTATGAAAAACTTACATTATAGATATGAAAAACACTACAAATGCCTGCGTTGTTAAAAAAGAAAAGAAAAGAAAGAAAACTGAGACAAAAAAAGCTGTGAAATGAAATTTGCTTTTTTAAGGAACAGTCACATTTCTTTCCAAGTGAAGTATACTGTATAAAGCAGAATGTAAGAGCTCTTTTTCTTCCTTCTAAGCCTGTTTTGTGCTGAAATAATACTATATAGCTGCACAAATTCATGGAATCTTTAAATTGTGGAGTGGAAAGGGACCTGAGGGTCATCTCGTCCAACCCCCTGCAATGCAGGAATCACAAGTATTGCATCCTTGACAGATGGCCCTCCAAACTCCCGTTAGAAACCTCTCATGAAGGAGAGGCACACCTTTCAGCTTCTCAACATCCTTCTTAAATCGTGGTGGCCAGAATTGGACACAGTATTCCAGGTGGGGTCTGCCATAAAACAGAAAAAAGCGAGACTATTATTTCCCTTGATCTGGACACTAGACTTCTGTTGAGGCAGCCTAGAATAACATTAGCCCCTTTTTTGCTGCTGCCTCACATTGTGGACTCATGTTCAGCTTGTGACCCACCAAGACCCCCAGATCCTTTCCACATGTACTGCTAGTAATACTGGTGCCCCCCCCATCCTATATTTGTGCATCCGGTTCTTCCTGCTTAAGTTCAGAACCTGACATTTGTCCCCATGGAAATTCATTTTGTTGGCCTGCTCCCAGTTCTCCAGTCTGTTAAGGCCACCTTGAGTTCTGATTCTGTCTCCTACAGAATTACGTAGCTCCCCCTCCCAGTTTGGTGCCATCTGCAAATTGGATGAGCACCCCTTCAATTCCTTCATCCAAGTCATTTATAAAGACCTTGAGCAACAGATCCAGGACAGAACCCTAGATCCTTTTCACATCTCCTGCTGTCAAACCACGTGCCCTCTCTTGGTGGATCTGTTTTATCTTGCACTGCATCATATCAGCCTGTTCAGAATCTTCTGTGCTTGAGCTGAGATTCCTGCATTGCAGGGGGTTGGACTAGATGACCCTCGCGGTCCCTTCCAACCCTAAGATTCTAAGATTCTATGTTATAGCTGAATGTACCATTAGAAAGTCTAGGATCATAATAATCCAGGGCAGGGAGGTGAGTCTGAGAGGGCAGGAGGAAAGGGAAGGGAATATTCTGAATCGGAGGCACTGAGGGCCCTCGGCAAGGGATCTGCTCCCCAGCGGAGGAAGGCGTCTCCCATGGAGCCTGACATAATCAAGTGCTTCAGAAAGACAGAGGTCTCTTCACAGCCTTCAGCAGGGATTCCTTCCTGTAACAACTTGACAAGGAATCCAAGACTAATTGAATAATCACACACAGCAGTTGGGGGGGGGGAGGATTAATTATGGTGGAGCTGAAATGAATATTTCAACCATGATTTGCATGCAATTTCTGTGGCTGACTGACATGGCCAGTATCCGGGAAGGAACACCTTCCCATCCCCTCTCTCTCTCTCTCTCTCTCTCTCTCTCTCTCTCTCTCTCTCTCTCTCTCTCTCTCTCTGCCCATGTGACCTTCGCAAATGACTTCTTCCTGGAAGGAAATCTGGAGGAAGCCCTGACACTTCCGGGGGGACGCCAGCCTGAGCCCAATGGACCTGTACCGTGGTCCCTTGGTTCTCAAACGCCTTGGTACTCAAGCAACTTGGAACCCAAGCCTGCAAACCCAGAAGTACCGTAAATGTTTCGATTTGCGAACTGTTTTTTGTTGAAGCTGAACGTGTTCTCTTTTGAGCGCCACACTTCTAATTTGAGTGCTAGACTTCCATTACACTGAGGTCTGTCTGTTTTTGCTATTTATTTTGTGTTTTTGTTTTTGCGACTCCTTTTTTTGTTTTGTTTGTGTAACTACGTGGAACCCCGCTAGTGATTGATAGATGGTGTGACTGCAGTACATGATTTATTGCTTTCATTCTATGGATCAAGGGTCTCGTCAGATAGTAAAATTCATGCTAAATTGCTGTTTTAGGGGTTGCTTTTAAAAGTCTGGAACAGATCGATTTGTTTTGCATGACTTTCTATGGGGAAGCAAGCCTTGGTTTTGGAAGGCTTTGGTTTTGGACTTCTGGAATGGATTAAGTTTGAGAACCAAGGGACCACTGTATGTTGCCCCTTAGAGACACAAGAACATACAAAGAGACAGATGTCCCCTCTAGTCCAACCTCCTCTTCTCACAGGAGAAACCCACTGAGAAACCCACAAGCAGGATCCAAACACAAGAGGCCTCTCCTCTCTTGTAGTTTCCAGCAGCACCTGCCATTCAGAAGCATTGCCTTCTCCTATGGCGGAGAGTTCCATCATTTAGCTCTCTCCTGCATGAAGAAGGACTTCGTTTTATCTGTCCTGAATCTCCCAACATTCAGATTCATTGGATGCCCAAGAGTTCCAGACAAAAGGCAAAGGTGTACTCCACACTCTGGTAACTTCCAGATTTGGTTACTGCAACACCTTCTACGTGGGGCTTCCCTCGAAGACAACTCAGAAACTTCAGCTGGTGTAAAATTGATGGCTGGGGTTCCATTCAGTTCCCATGCAACCCCCATTTGAAAACAGCCACACTGGTACTGTGTCCAGTTCTGGGCACCGCAGTTCAAGAAGGATACTGACAAGCTGGAACGTGTCCAGAAGAAGGCAACCAAAATGGTCAAAGGCCTGGAAACGATGCCTTATGAGGAACGGCTTAGGGAGCTGGGTATGTTTAGCCTGGAGAAGAGAAGGTTAAGGGGGTGATATGATAGCCATGTTCAAAAATATCAAAGGATGTCATATAGAGGAGGGAGAAAGGTTGTTTTCTGCTGCTCCAGAGAAGTGGACACGGAGCAATGGATTCAAACTACAAGAAAGAAGATTCCACCTAAACATTAGGAAGAACTTCCTGAAATTAAGAGCTGTTCGGCAGTGGAATTTGCTACCAAGGAGTGTGGTGGAGTCTCCTTCTTTGGAGGTCTTTAAGCAGAGGCTTGACAGGCATATGTCAAGAATGCTTTGATGGTGTTTCCTGCTTGGCAGGGGGTTGGACTGGATGGCCCTTGTGGTCCCTTCCAACTCTATGATTCTATGGTTGCCAGTTCATTTCTGGGCCTAATTCAAGGTGTTGATGTTGGTCTTTGAAGCCCTAAATGACCGAAGTCCCAGATTTCAGAAAGGCCTTCTCCTTCATGACAGACCCTCTTGGGCACCGGGGTTGGCAGAGGGGACCCTCTGGGGACATCCTTCATGTTCAGAAGCCTGTGGGGTGGTGGATTGGGAGAGGGCCTTCTCTGTGGCAGCCCCTGAGCCCCTGTGGGTCCCCTCCCCACCAAGGTGCACCTGTCATCTTCATTCTGCTGAAGGCGGAGCTCTTGACTCCACCTTTGGACGCTTGAGGTGCGTGCTATTGAGACTCTCTCCCTATATTTACAGCTGAAAGCTGCTTTGATTTTTTTGATGTATATAGTTGTGTTTTGATGCTATAATCTGCTCTGGGCAATAAATAGATAAATAAAATAGCAAAGCCTTGCAGTCATCTTCAAGGCATTGATGTGGCCAGCCTTCATGACATTTTTGCAGACATTTTTGTAACATTCTTAATCTATTAATTAAAAAAAATTAAGGAGAGAAAGATGGGGAGACGGAGAGATGTCAAAGAGGATGGGATGCTCCCAGTTAAATCCGTGGTTCAGTACCCTCCATATTTTGTTGCTCCAGGACATCATACAAGGCCATCTCTCAATAAAATGACCATTTTCCTTCCTTCCTTCCTTCCTTCCTTCCTTCCTTCCTTCCTTCCTTCCTTCCTTCCTTCCTTCCTTCCTTCCTTCCTTCCTTCCTTCCCTCACTCTTATAATGCTTGTCATTTTCACCATTAGGGCATTATTCTGTCTTTTTGCAATCCAGTTATCCAGAGGGTTGGGGGGGGGTTTCATTTTTCTACACGGGTAGTAGTGAGGGATGTTATCTTAATTTGGAGTCCCCCCCCCAATTAGGGGGCCTCTTATACATGGGGGCATCTTATAAACAGAAAAATATGGTAATTGCCCAATGAGCCACAGATAAGGATTCTGTTCTGGTTTCTGTATGACACCTGATGAGATCGGATCTCTGACATATCCGAGGAGCACCTTTAATGGGTTTCTTGGTGGAATGTATCCTGCAATGCTCTCGGTCTCACTTCATGCAGTTGCCCGGGAAGATTTCATTGCTGGGCATGACCGAAATATGCGCATAACATCAGCAGGTGCAGCACATACTATTAGATGTTGGGCGGATCTGATTTAATCTGGTCAGAGCAAATTTTCCTTCAAAGCAACCCTGCTTCTTCCCTGTGGAACATTTTCCCAAAGCCATTTCCAAATGGCAAGAGGAAGGCCCTGACCCAGATTTATTTCCCATTAAGATGGATAACTATTTGATGCTGTATTCAGATTCATAATTAATTTTGTATATTTTGCTTGGCAGCTTGGATGTTTTTCCTTTTGTTAAAATATTTCGAAATTCAGTTTCTTGCTCTAACTGGGCCATATTTAGTCGTGAAACTGTTTGCTTGTTTTCCATAACAGGAGATACCGCAAAATAAAGGACAACCTCATCCCTTTGCACTGACTGTTTCATGATATACTTTAAAGGTCCTGTCATTGATTAATTTTGATAATTCAACTAACCCTTACTTTTTCGACAATGTTAGATTTCCCTTGAAACATTGAACTATCAATTTTGCCATTTTAAGGCATCACAGTACAGGCGGGGTATATCTGGAGTTAATTTTATCTTATATTCCAAATACTAAATTATTTTTAACACAAAGTGTGTACACGCACACACACACGCACACGCACACACACACACACACACACACACACGGTTTGAGCATATTACACCAATCCTGGCCAAACTACATTGGCTGCCAATTCATTCCCAGGCCAAATTCAAAGTGATGGTTTTGAAGCCTTCAATGGCTCAGGACTGCAATACAGTGGAACCTCGGTTTATGAACACCTCGGTTTATGAATTTTCGGTTTATGAATGCCGCGGACCCATCTGGAACGGATTAATTCACTTTCCATTACTTTTAATGGGAAAGTTCGCTTCAGTTTATGAACGCTTCAGTTTATGAACAGACTTCCGGAACCAATTACACCCATGTTTCAGTTTATGAACGCTTCAGTTTAAGTACTTCGCGGACCAGTCTGGAACGGATTAATCCACTTTCCATTACTTTCAATGGGAAAGTTCGCTTCAGTTTATGAACGGTTACTCCGCGGACCGTCTGGAACGGATTAATCCACTTTCCATTACTTTCAATGGGAAAGTTCGCTTCAGTTTATGAACACTTCAGTTTATGAACAGACTTCTGGAACCAATTGTGTTCATAAACCGAGGTACCACTGTACCTGACAAACTGCCTCTCCCCAGACCCTGAGATGGCCACATGAGGCTATTTATTCTTCATGTGCTTCTTCCACGAGAGGTCCAGAGGGCGGCAAGAAGAAATGGGCCTTTTCACACCCTCCAACATTTCCACCCCCAAATATTGGAACATCAGCGATGTGGCAAGAGAGCACCTTCCGCTCTAGTGTTCTGGCATGACCCTGGTGACTCCCCTCGGAGTGAGCATCTTTTGGTCTGGCACTCTGGAGTGAGGAGTCATGCCAGAGTTTCATCCCCCCCCCCCCAAATCCAGGACATTCTAGGATGCAAACAGAAGCTGGGATTGGCTTCTGGGATTCCAGGATGCCCCACTTAAAATGGAACAGGTGGGGAACATGCAGTGGCTCCCCACCTGTGGCATCTTCTCTGAAGTGTAGGTGGGTTCCCATGAGGCAAGACACAGGGATAACAGCAAGAACCTTCATTGAACTACAGAACTGGGAAACGGGCAAAGCAAGTGCTTATATACATCTCTGAAAGCCTGGGCCACTCAGGGGCGCAGGGAGCATCGCTACATAGCAACGCATGTGCAGCAACACTACCTAGCGACACATGTGTCGCTATGTAGCAACACTGTGCATGCGCACTACCTAGCGGGTTGCCGGCGGCTGCACTCTAGCGCCGTGATCCTCTGCTCGCGGCTGCAGCCATGGCGCTGCTCCGTATGGCGCTGGAGCAAACCGCAAGCAAGCCATGGAGTGAGGTTTTTTACCGGGCGGCTTGGGAGGCGCTGCTGCCCTGCCACCCGGTAAAAAGCCTTGCTCCACAGCTTGCTCACTCATCTGCTTGGCGCACGCTTTGCTTCTTCCTGCTCGGGCGGACGGAGGCGAGGGGCAGGCCAGGGAGTGAGCAGGCTGCGGAGTGAGTCTTTTTACAGGGCGGCGGGGCTCAGCGGCTTGGGAGTGGTGGTGGGGGCACACCGAGTGTCCAGGGTGCCACCCGGGGCAGACCGCCCCCAACGCACCCCCCTTGATATGCCCCTGGGGCCACTCCCACTCACCTGGAAGGCTGTAACTAATGACATGGTTTGTATGGGCCAAAAGATGGCTGAATAACACCACAAAATGGATGTGATGTCTCTGAACTGTCCGTGAACTGTGTTGTATAAGTGCTAACGGAATGTGGAAAACATTGTGATGTTTTGGCAAAACAGTGTGTGCTGGGAACGGTACAGAACAGCACATACAAGAAGGCATGGAGATGGGCTGCACAACATGACCTTCAAGGTAAGATAAGAGTTGGGAGATGATGCCAAGGACAAGGATGTGAGATGCCCAAAACAAGGAGTAAGGAGTTGTGTAATGTCAAGCATCAGATGAACAACGATTTGCCAAGCGTGCTTTCCTCTTAGCAGGTTTCTCCCTTGCGTCCTGAGTTCGAGTGTCTTCAAAGCCCATGAAACCTTTGGTAAAGGCTGTTCTCCAACTGGAACGCTCGCAGGCCAGTGTTTCCCAATTGTCGGCATTTATACTACATTTTTAAAGATTTGCCTTGAGAGAGTCTTTAAACCTCTTTTGTTGACCACCAGCATTACGCTTTCCATTTTAAAGTTCAGAATAGATTAGTTGTTTTGGAAGACAATCATCAGGCATCCGCAGAACATGACCAGTCCAACGAAGTTGATGTGGAAGAATCATTGCTTCAACACTGGTGATCTTTGCTTCTTCCAGTACACTGATATTAGTTTGCCTGTCTTTCCAAGTGATGTGAAAATTCTTCAGAGACACCGTTGATGGAATCTTTCGAGGAGTTGGAGATGGCGTTTATAAGTGGTCCATGTTTCACAAGCATATAGTAAGTTTGGTAGTACAATAGCTTTGTAAACAAGCATTTAGGTTTCCCTGCGAATATCCTCAAACACTCTGCACTTCAATCGGGAGAAAGCTGCACTCGCAGAGCTCAGGCGATGCTGGATTTCGGCATCAATGTTGGCCCTTGTGGAACGATAACTGCCTAGATAGGAGAAGACATTCTCCAACGTTACACCATTGAGCTGGATTTGTGGCACTGCAGAGAGTTTGTTTTTTACTTGTTGGTGCAGCACTTTGGTTTTTTGGATGTGAGCGATAGGCCAAGCTTTTTGTAAGCTTCTGTGAAGATATTTAGGATGGTTTGGAGGTCACCCTCTGGGTGTGCACACACTACATTGTCCTCGGCATACTGAAGCTCTATGACGGAAGTTATGGTAACCTTACTCTTTGCTTTCAAAGAGTAAGGTGGTGCTGGTGACCTTCTAAATCATCTGGGGAGGCATTCTTGTTTTGGTTTCTTATTATGCTATATATTTTGGTGCCTTTATCTTTAAAACAGCCCTGTGCTCTTCAGATGAAGGGTGGTCTAGAAATGTAATAAACAAAATAAAAGCGTAGCTGCCACCACACTAAGCAATTAAGTTCTTACAGATGTGGAAGAGGTCTCATGCGGCAGCTGCAACAGTGCCAACTCCACCAATTGAAGTGGTCAAAGGGGAACATGTGGATCTCGTGGGGAGACTTGTCCCAAGTTGATAAGGGCTTTATATGCCAATAGTCACCCCCTGAACCTGGTGGCCGGTGCAGATCTCTGAGCATGAATCTTCTTTGCTGACAAGGTCTCACCTCCGCCAGCAATCTCTCTGCAGCATCCTGCACTGATGGCAGCTTCCAGATCAAGTGCAAATGAATGGGTTGCCTTGGGCAAGAAAAAGCAGCTAACAAATTTAGTAAATACAATGAGGATGAGGGTGACCCTTTGGGTCTCTTTGCTTCCTCCTGGGCACTTTTCCTTCTCCAGGAGGCATCCCTCCTGCATTTGCTGCTTCTTTTGCCTCTCCCTGTTGACATCTCTCTCTCTCTCTCTCTCTCTCTCTCTCTCTCTCTCTCTCTCTCTCTCTCTCTCTCTCTCTCTCCCCACCCAGCAGCATAGCAGCATCAACATTTCTCCTCCTTGTCACAAACGGCTAAGCCAACAGCCTAATCCTGAAAGGTACTGATTTAACAAGTGTTCTGGCCTGTGTTTGGCTTGTCTGGAAGATGTTCCCAAACAACCTTCCCTGACCGGTATTAAGCTCTAAACCACACAGGACGTGCTTCTGCCGCAGATGGAGAGAGGACAGAGGAGAGGAGAGGAGAGCGCTCTCCACGGATAAATATTAGATTAGCAAGTCTTGCAAGCGGCTGCCTGGTAAGAGGTGGGGGCTGGGATGGTCCTGATCCCCAGAGGCCTGGCAGTGGCTTCTCCTTTGAGCACACTGCCCTGTGGCATTTGAGAAGGACACTTCGGATGTGAATTTTATGGCAGGCTTCTGTCGCATACAGAACAGGAGAACAGTAGACCAGTAGACCTGAAGGAGCGTCTCCACCCCCATCGTTCTGCCCGGACACTGAGGTCCAGCTCCGAGGGTCTTCTGACGGTTCTCTCCCTGCAAGAAGCAAAGTTACAAGGAACCAGGCAGAGGGCCTTCTCGGTAGTGGCACCCGCCCTGTGGAACGCCCTCCCATCAGATGTCAAGGAAATAAACAACTATCTGACTTTTAGAAGACATTAGAAGGCAGCCCTCTTTTAGGGAAGCTTTTAATATTTGATGAATTATTGTATTTTAATATTTTGTTGGAAGCCGCCCAGAGTGGCTGGGGAAACCCAGCCAGATGGGCAGGGTATGTATAAATGAATGAATGAATGAATGAATGAATGAATGAATGATATTAACGGTAAGAAGAGTCTACAGGGTCCAGCCAGTGGCCCATCTAGTCCGGCCTCCTGTTCTCACAAAGGCCAACCAGATGCCCATTATGGGAAACCAGTAAGTAGAACTTGAGTACAAGAGCTCTCTCTCCTCCAGAGGTTTCCAGCAACTGGCATTCAGGGGCGTTACTGCCTCAAACTGTGGACATACAGCATGTAGCCATCATGGTTAGTAGCAATAAATAGCCTCCTCCTCTTCCACCACCACCACCATGCATTTAGCTGATCCTCTTTCCAAGCCGCCTCATTTGGTGCCCATCCCTGCCTCCTGTGGGAGTGAGTTCCACAGTCACCTCTAAGCTGTGTGAAAAAGTCCTTTCTTTTATCTCTCCTGACTCTCATAACATTCAGCTGCATGCAGGGGCGTAGGAAGATAGGGGCGGTGGGGGCGGATCGCCCTGAGTGACGCGATCCCAGGGGCGCCATTGCCGCTGCCCGCCCCACCCCCAAAACATGCGCCACGTCACTGGGGACAGTGCGCCTGCTCTCTGCCCCCGGTGGCTGAGCATGAAGCTCCACCGCTGGCTGCATGCCCCTGAGTGCCAGCATGAGGAGAGAGGGAGGAAAGGTTAATCTTTATGCACTTCCTCAATGCCACACATTGTTTTAGAAACCTCCACCCCAGTGGTGGACCTTGGCTTCTTAAATTTCAGTGGTGCCCTGTGCCGTGCCAAAAATCCACTGCCCCCTGCCTCTTGTCTTCCACAGGACTTCATAGTTGCAGTGCTCCAGAAGGTCTACGCTCAATGTGACCAAACCAGCTGCAATCCCCTAGATCGGCCTTGGTTGTGTCTTGTCGCCTCTGCCTCACCTTTTCTCCAAGCTTAAAAGCCCCAAGCACTGCAACCATTCTTCATACGGCAGTTGCTCCATGCTCTTGATCATTTCAGTTGCCCCTTTCTGCCCCTTTTCCAACTCCGCAACCTCTTTCTTGAGGTGAGGTGCCCAGAACTGCGCACAGTATTCCAAATGCAGCCACACCAATGATTTGTATGATGGCATTGAGATAGCGTCAGTTTCACTTTCACTTTCAATGCACTTAGGATATGAATTCTATGATAGGCTTCTGTTGGTGGGTTGACTCTGCCCCCTGGATGACTTCCAAGTTCTGGAGCTTGTCATCCTGCTGCCAGTTTTGCTGCCAACATATAGAGAGCACCTTCCAAAAGAGACCTCACAGCACAAGCCTAACCATGTCTACTCAAAAGTAAGCCTCATTGAATTCAATGGAGCTTACTCCCAGATAAATGAGGTTGAGATGCAATTCCCCACTATCCACTGGAGCTCACAACCCCCAAAAGTTCTGGTACAGCCAACAAAGTGGATTGGAACATTTCAAAATTTGTATTTTGGAAGGAATTTATTTTCTATCTGCTAAAACTTTTTTTTGTTTTGTTTATGCAAGCCTACCTAGATATGCAATCTTATGATTATATTTACTTTGAAAATCTGTTGGTTTTATCTATGGCGTGATAAGTCTATTAAGTCAACTGTTTTCATTGTTATTTTAATGAATATTTTATATCAGCTTAGGGATATTTTTTCTGATTAAGAGACTTACAGATCTTGTTAAATAAAAAAATTCCTTCAGTAGCACCTTAAAGACCAACTAAGTTTTTATTTTGGTATGAGCTTTCGTGTGCATGCACACTTCTTCAGATACAGTGAAATGGAAGTTTCCAGGCACTTATGTAGAGAAGGGGTGGGGAGGGGTGGGGATGGGGAGGGGGGATCACTCAGAAGGGTGGTGGAAATGGGTGATTGACTGACTGATAGCTGTTGATGACCGCAAACGACTGCAAATGGTTTTGCATGAAAAAGCAAGGGTTGAGATGGCTGAAGATCGCTTATCATGTATAATGAGATAAGAACCCGATATCTCTGTTCAAACCAGGTCCCTCCATGGTTTTGAGCTTGGTGATAAGTTGCAATTCAGCAACTTCTCTTTCCAGTCTATTTCTGAAATTCTTTTGTAGTAAGACAGCTACTTTGAGATCTTGTATAGAATGTCCCGGGAGATTGAAGTGTTCTCCTACTGGTTTTTCTGTCTTCTGGTTCCTGATGTCAGATTTATGTCCATTTATCCTTTGGCGTAGGGTTTGGCCTGTTTGTCCAATATAGAGAGCTGAAGGGCACTGTTGGCATTTGATGGCATACACAATGTTAGAGGATGAGCAATTAAATAGTCCTGAGATGGTATGTTGGATGTTGTTGGGGCCAGTAATGGTGTTGTCTGGGTGTATGTGGCAGCAAAGTTGGCATCTGGGTTTATTGCAGGCTCTGGTACCAGTGTCCATGTTAAGTCTGGTGGTTGTATTATTGTGGGTGAGGAGTTGTTTAAGATTGGGTGGATATCGGGTTCTTATCTCATTATACATGATAAGCGATCTTCAGCCATCTCAACCCTTGCTTTTTCATGCAAAACCATTTGCAGTCGTTTGCGGTCATCAACAGCTATCAGTCAGTCAATCACCCATTTCCACCACCCTTCTGAGTGATCCCCCCTCCCCATCCCCACCCCTCCCCACCCCTTCTCTACATAAGTGCCTGGAAACTTCCATTTCACTGTATCTGAAGAAGTGTGCATGCACACGAAAGCTCATACCAAAATAAAAACTTAGTTGGTCTTTAAGGTGCTACTGAAGGAATTTTTTTATTTTACTTCGATCCAGACCAACACGGCTACCTACCTGTAACCAGATCTTGTTAAAGAAAGACAAACCAGTATTTCTGAGTGGAAATAAAAGTAGGCATTTGAATGTTGTTTAAATGTGTTTTCATTCTCTCTCTCTCTCTCCCCACCCCAAATTAATACCAGAAATGGGATAGACTGTATTGTTGCACCCTTTGTCATCCAGCACAAAGCCCCCTTTCCTTGCCTTCCTCATTGGCTCATTACCTTTCCTTTTCTTTCTTAATGGTTCATTTCCCATGCAATCGCTTGGGAAGAACCTGCCCTGGCTTGTATTTTAACCCTTACGGGATCCAGTGGTTCAGGTGCCTTGATTAAAGTCTAACACTTACTAGGTCTAGGAATTCAGACGTGTCTTGCACCCACAAACGCAAAACAGTATTTATGCACAAAGCACATACATGCCAAAAACGACATGAGCCAGAAACAGGCTGAGTTGCCCATTCCTGGTTGACTTCCCTCCATCTGTTAAAAAAAGAAAAGAAAAAAAAGTTTGCTTTATTTTTGCTGGCAGACAGATTTGAAGAGAGGTGGGCCTGGCATTTGGGGTGGGATGCCCTGGGTTTCCCCCATAATTTCTGTGGATAAGAGCTGATGGTAGGGGCTGTTTGGCAGTGGAACTGACTCCCTTGAAAAAGGGTGGATTCTCCCTCATTGTCTAGTGGACATTGTACAGTGGACCCTTGGGTTACATTAGGTAACGTAACTTTTGGGTTGCGAACGCGACAAACCTGGAAGTGTATACTTCTGGGTTCCCCCCCCCCCCCCCCGCGTGCACACAGAAGTGCTCTATCGCGTTGTGCATGTGTGCAGAAGCGGCGCCTCTTAGATCTGGAGTTTTCGGGGAACGTACGGACCCCCGGAACGAATTAAGTTCATATTCGGAGGGTCCACTGTACAGTGTAAGTGCCTGTTTGAGCTCCATAGTCAGGGAGTTCCGAAGGTCAGGTGTTAGAATCATAGAATCATAGAATCATAGAATCATAGAGTTGGAAGAGACCACAAGGGCCATCCAGTCCAACCCCCTGCCAAGCAGGAAACACCATCAAAGCATTCCTGACAGATGGCTGTCAAGCCTCTGCTTAAAGACCTCCAAAGAAGGAGACTCCACCACACTCCTTGGCAGCAAATTCCACTGCCGAACAGCTCTTACTGTCAGGAAGTTCTTCTTAATGTTTAGGTGGAATTTTCTTTCTTGTAGTTTGAATCCGTTGCTCCGTGTCCGCTTCTCTGGAGCAGCAGAAAACAACCTTTCTCCCTCCTCTATATGACATCCTTTTATATATTTGAACATGGTTATCATATCACCCCTTAACCTTCTCTTCTCCAGGCTAAACATACCCAGCTCCCTAAGCCGTTCCTCATAAGGCATCGTTTCCAGGCCTTTGACCATTTTGGTTGCCCTCTTCTGGACACGTTCCAGCTTATCAGTATCCTTCTTGAAGGATACTGTTAAAGGCATTATATACTGAGTCACACCTTTCCCCTCTGGATCCACTGGATCCCCTTGACCCTGTGAAATGTTCCTCCAAGGAAGGCTCACCTGGCTTCCTTTCTGAACTTTTTCTGGCTCTGACCATGCCATAAATCAATGTGTGGACCTTCACTGACTCAGCTCTTTGAAGCAGCGACAGTCTGAAGCCGTTTGCGGACAGGGATGTTCTCTCTCCTAAGGACAAACCGGAATACTGGGATTTGGGGAAAGCATCTTCCTATCCATCATACATTCCCCTTGTGCTTAAGAGAAGGGCAAATCTATTCATCTGTCCAAAATGTTCAGAGCCTTCCCCGGGAAAGAAGAATAATTACAGGAGAAAAGGTCACATCGGTAGTTTAGAAGTTGAGTCTGAGAAGATAGACCAGGCAGATGCCCAGAGATTGCAGGGAATGGAGTCTCGTCTGTAGAAGGAACTAAGAAGAGTCTCCTGGATCAGGTCCATGGCCCATCTGGTGCAGCATCCTGTTCTCATAGGGGGGCAACCAGATCCTCCA
Source organism: Zootoca vivipara (assembly GCF_963506605.1). Lineage (NCBI taxonomy): Eukaryota > Metazoa > Chordata > Lepidosauria > Squamata > Lacertidae > Zootoca > Zootoca vivipara. The sequence goes on from NC_083276.1 coordinate 511,804, forward strand.
AGGAGAAACTCCCAAGTAGGATCCGACCACAAGATCCTTTCCACCCCTTTTCACTATTCAGAAGTGTAGCTGCTTCCAACTGTAGAGCAGACCAACTGATAGTCCTCTCCTCCTTCAGGATGTGGTCTCATCCTCATCCTTGGTTGGTGACCATCACTGCCTCCTGGGGGAGGGAGTTCCAAAGGTGAACCCCATGCTTCATGAAAGACTTTCTTTTATCCATCTGCTTCCTTGGATTTCCAACAGCCCTAGTGTTATGAGAGAGGAAGAAAGCCCTTTCTCTCTCCACTTTCCCCAGTCCATGGACAATTTCACAAACTTCCATCCTGTCGCCTCTCATTCACATTTTCTCTAAACTAAAAAGTTTCCCAAGCGGCAACCTTTCTTTCCATCCCCTTGAACACTTGAATTGCCCTTTTCTGAACCTGAAGACCAGCCAACCCAACACAGGAGCCCAGGTGAGACACGGCGGCACCCAAAGCAGCGTTTCTTGGGGGGAAATGCCACGGGGGTTCTCTGGAGAAGTGGAGGGAGTGGAAATAAGTGACTTAGAAATGGATCCCAGGACTTAACTGCTCACTCCTCTTTCGTTTGACACGGTGGTGGAAGCCATGTGTTTACTTATTCATGCGCTTGCAGTCTTTTTATTGCTTTTCATTTCCAACAAAAAGGATCTCGGAGGGATTTACATGGCAAAACTGAGCAACAATGAAAATGCCGCGTCTCTAAAGAGATTTCTGCTGCAGTCTATCTTCTGCTCTCTTGCTGGAGCAGGATATTCCTGGAGTCTTGTGGGCTTTGCTGGGCTGGCAGCAAGAGGTGCTCCAGGAACATTCAGCAAATTTGGGCTTTAGTGGCTGCTGGAGGCTCAGTGGGAGGGGGGGGGGCAGAGATGAATCATAGAATCCTAGAGTTGGAAGAGACCACAAGGGCCATCCAGCCCAACCCCCTGCCAAGCAGGAAACACCATCAAAGCATTCTTGGCATGTGCCTGTCAAGCCTCTGCTTAAAGACCTCCAAAGAAGGAGACTCCACCACACTCCTTGGCAGCAAATTCCACTGCCGAACAGCTCTTACTGTCAGGAAGTTCTTCCTAATGTTTGTGCAAAGGAGGGTGGAGGGACTCAGGAGGTTGCCTTCCAGACCCCTCTGCTCTCCTTTCTTCCTCCTGCCTGGATCCTCGGGGGCCAATAAAGCCTCCACATCCCACTTGTGGGATCCCTTTTAGGGTGTCTGAGGGGAGCAGGATCCTGGATTAGGCAGGCCCGCTTGATGGGATCCAGAGGCAGGGATCCTCTTCCGGTTGTTCCACGGGAAACAGACACACCTCCCCCATAAAAGGAAGTGGTGCACAAACAATGCAAATCATCATAAAAGCACATCATAAAAAAGCCATTAGAACATAAGAAATTTGTTCCAAATTTGGAAATATCTGAGCATGAAGTGCTAGACAAATTTTGATTCCCCGGCGGGCGGCTGAGAACTTTGGGGAAACCGGATACTTACGCCTGTGGAAAATTCACTTGTGTGCATGTGAATAACGGAAGTGTCGAATTTTAGAGTGGGTAGGGACCCCCAAGGGTCATCTAGTCCATCCCCCTGCAATGCAGAAGTCACAGCTAAAGGATCCCTGAGCCTGACAGGAGGCCATCCAACCTCTGTCAGAAGACGGGCAGAGCTCCATTTCCCATCTGCTCCTGGGGGGCCCTCAGGAGCACTGGAGGTGAGATGCAATGCTGCCGGGCTTTGACCCACAAGGTGTTTCCAGTGTCAATGAGCTGGCCTCACCTGCCGACAGCTAAAGAAATCACCACACAATGCTCTCTCGTTGACACTAATGCCATGCAATTAACTCTATTGCAATTTGCAGAGAGCCGGGGCCTTTTTCCTGCCACTCTTTGTTTGCACCTGAACTGCCCCTTGGAGACCAATGACACTGCAAGCCATAGCTTACAGAAGATCAAAAATGATTATGAGGCTCTGGGCAGGAAGTTGAAGCAATTAGATGCACAAATTGTCATCTCTTCTGTCCTCCCAGTTGAACGACATGGCCCAGGGAGAGAGGGAAAAATAGGGGAAGTGAACAACTGGCTTCGCAAATGGTGCAAACAGGAACGGTTTGGATTCCTAGATCACGGTCTGCAGTTTCTTGATGATGGACTTCTGGCAAGTGATGGACTGCACCTCACAAAAGTTGGGAGGAATGTTTTTGCCACAAAACTCAAAAACCTCATCAGGAGGGCTTTAAACTGACTTATGTGGGGGAGGGAGACAGTGGTCCTGAAGGTAGGAGTCTATCAAATGCTGAAGATGATCATCCAAATGTCAAGGACCAAATGGAGCAAGCAGCATGCAGACCTAGTGGTGGGACGAAAATATCCTTAAATAAGAGACATGGGGGAATGATCAACGGTCTTCAATGTCTGTATACTAATGCACAGAGCATGGGAAATAAACAAGATGAACTTGAGCTCTTGGTACAGCAAACTAAATATGACATAATAGGCATCACTGAAACCTGGTGGGATGAGTCTCATGACTGGAATGTAGTAATAGAGGGATACAATCTATTTAAGAGAAATAGACCAAACAGGAAAGGAGGAGGAGTAGCTTTATATGTTAGGGATATGTATACCTGTGAAGAGATCCAGGATTTAAAACTTCAAAGCCAAATTGAGAGTATCTGGGTCAAAATTAAGGGAGAGAAAAACAACAGTGATCTCATTGTGGGAGTTTACTATAGATCCCCAAGCCAAACTGAGGACACAGATGATGCCTTCCTGGAACAGATGGCCAAGCATTCCAAAGGAAGTGAGATAGTAGTAATGGGGGATTTCAACTATCCTGATATTTGTTGGATGTCAAACTCAGCCAAGAGCATAAGGTCGAACAGATTCCTCACTGGCCTTGCAGACAACTTCATTGTCCAGAAAGTGGGAGAAGCAACAAGAGGATCAGCCATTTTAGATCTGGTCCTAACCAATAGTGATGACTTGGTTAGTGGGGTAGAAGTGGCAGGATCATTAGGTGGGAGTGACCATGCTCTTCTGGAGTTTATTATCCAGCGGAAAGGAGCAACCAAGCATACTAAGGTCCAAATTCTAGACTTTAAGAAAGCCGACTTCAGAAAACTTAGGGAAACGCTGGGTGAAATCCCATGGACAGTAATACTAAAAGGGAAGGGAGTTCATGATGGTTGGGAGTTTGTTAAAAGGGAGATATTAAAAGCACAACTTCAGGCAATACCAATGAGACGGAAACATGGAAGGTGCCTAAAGAAGCCAGGCTGGCTATCTAAAGAACTTTTGACTGAGTTAAGATTTAAAAGGGATATGTACAAAAAATGGAAAAGGGGGGAAATCTCCAGAGAGGAATTCAAACATATAGCCAGCACGTGTAGAGACAAAGTCAGAAAAGCTAAAGCACAGAATGAACTCAGGCTCGCCAGAGAGGTTAAAAGCAACAAAAAGGGCTTTTATGGGTATGTCCGTAGCAAAAGGAAAAACAAGGAAACAGTGGGGTCACTCAGAGGAGAAGATGGTGAAATGCAAACAGGGGACAGAGAAAGGGCAGAACTCCTCAATGCCTTCTTTGCCTCAGTCTTCTCCAAGAAAGAAAACAACGCCCGACCTGAAGAATATGGAGCAGATGATTCAGCAGGGGAAACACAGCCCAGAATAAGTAAGGAGGTAGTACAAGAATACTTGGCTAGTTTAGATGTATTCAAGTCTCCAGGGCCAGATGAACTACATCCAAGAGTATTAAAAGAACTGGCAGAGGTGATTTCAGAACCACTGGCAATAATCTTTGAAAATTCCTGGAGAACAGGCGAAGTTCCAGCAGACTGGAGGAGGGCAAATGTTGTCCCTATTTTCAAAAAGGGGAAAAGAGAGGACCCAAACAATTACCGCCCAGTCAGCCTGACATCAATACCAGGAAAGATTCTAGAGCAGATCATTAAGCAAACAGTCTGTGAGCACCTAGAAAGAAACTCTGTGATCACTAAAAGTCAGCATGGGTTCCTGAAAAATAAGTCATGTCAGACTAATCTGATCTCATTTTTTGACAGAATTACAAGCCTGGTAGATGAAGGGAACGCTGTGGATGTAGCCTATCTTGATTTCAGCAAGGCCTTTGACAAGGTGCCCCATGATATTCTTGTAAAGAAGCTGGTAAAATGTGGGCTAGACAATGCTACCATTCAGTGGATTTGTAGCTGGATTACTGACCGAACCCAAAGGGTGCTCATCAATGGCTCCTCCTCATCCTGGAGAGTAGTGACTAGTGGGGTGCCACAGGGTTCTGTCTTGGGCCCAGTCTTGTTCAACATCTTTATCAATGACTTGGATGATGGGCTTGAGGGAATCCTGAGCAAGTTTGCAGATGACACCAAGTTGGGAGGGGTGGCTAACACCCCAGAGGACAGGATCACACTTCAGAATGACCTTAACAGATTAGACAACTGGGCCAAAGCAAACAAGATGAATTTTAACAAGGAGAAATGTAAAGTGCTACACTTGGGCAAAAAAAATGAAAGGCACAGATACAGGATGGGAGACACCTGGCTTGAGAGCAGTACATGTGAAAAGGATCTAGGAGTTTTGGTTGACCACAAACTTGACATGAGTCAGCAGTGTGATGCAGCAGCTAAAAAAGCCAATGCAATTCTGGGCTGCATCAATAGGAGTATAGCATCTAGATCAAGGGAAGTAATAGTACCACTGTATTCTGCTCTGGTCAGACCTCACCTGGAGTATTGTGTCCAGTTCTGGGCACCACAGTTCAAGAAGGATACTGATAAGCTGGAACGTGTCCAGAAGAGGGCAACCAAAATGGTCAAAGGCCTGGAAACGATGCCTTATGAGGAACGGCTTAGGGAGCTGGGTATGTTTAGCCTGGAGAAGAGAAGGTTAAGGGGTGATATGATAACCATGTTCAAATATATAAAAGGATGTCATATAAAGGAGGGAGAAAGGTTGTTTTCTGCTGCTCCAGAGAAGCGGACACGGAGCAACGGATTCAAACTACAAGAAAGAAAATTCCACCTAAACATTAGGAAGAACTTCCTGACAGTAAGAGCTGTTCGGCAGTGGAATTTGCTGCCAAGGAGTGTGGTGGAGTCTCCTTCTTTGGAGGTCTTTAAGCAGAGGCTTGACAGCCATCTGTCAGGAATGCTTTGATGGTGTTTCCTGCTTGGCAGGGGGTTGGACTGGATGGCCCTTGTGGTCTCTTCCAACTCTATGATTCTATGATTCTATGATTCTATGACCTTCCATCCTTGAGGGGCTATAAATAGCTGCTAATGGGGCCTTAATTGCTATATTGCAAAGACACTGGAGTGCAGGAGGGAAGCAGAGAGAGGAGTCAGGAGGAAACTTCTCCCACTGGGGAGGAAACCTCTTCATTCAGCTTGACTATAATCCTTCTGTTCTGTGAAAACCCAAACTCCAAGTGGGGAGAGACCCCAGGGCTCCAGGCACTTACGCAGGAGGTCAGCGGAGGCTGTGGTGTCTGTAGGGTACATGGTTTTATTTTATGGTTACCAGATTTTCTTCAAGGAATCCCGCTGTCAGAGGGCCTGATATGGCTACTCTAGAGTAACGACTCCAGCATGGTCTTTTAAGGCTTTTATTAAGTGCTGATTATTTACAGTGTTCAGAGCAGTAAAAGTGCATCCTTAAGGTGAGGTGTCAGAACCTCCGAATGGCGATTGGCGCGTTTTCTTCCAGCACCAAAGCTTTGGCAGACCCAACCTCTTCCCCCTACGTTTGCGTCGCAATTCGGGAGTTGGGGGGATTGGCCTCCCCCCCGTGCGTCCAACTTCCTGTCCCACCTGAGGCATGGGCTCCACAACCTTGCCTGAGCCTCGGACACCACTTCCTGACTCTCCGCTGGAGGCAGAGCTCTCCTTACTCTCTCCAGCGCTTGGGGATGGGCTGGAACTTAAGATGGGAGGGACTTCCCTGTATCCCTTGTCCCTCACATCCACCCCCCTCCCAGGCTCCTCCCCCCCCTCCCTAGGGGCTCTCTGCTTGCTGGGGACGAGTGAAACCCCAAGAAGTCTGTGGCATCCGAGCCTGTGGGTGTAAAAATTTCCCCCCAATCCGGCGATCTTTCCCCCTCCCCCTGAGAAGACGGGAATCCCAAGAAGTCAGTGGCGTCAGAGCTGGTGGGAGTAAAAATGTTCTGCCAGTCCTCTCCTGCCTCTGACGTCGTCGACCTCGGTGAAACCCACACCTCTTCTTCCGTATCCTCAAATTCCGCTTCCCATCTCCATGGAGAGCTGCTGCCTGCGATCCCTTCCTCCCGCCCCTCCCCCTCTTCCTCCCTTTCCATGTGCCAGGGCTTGGGCCTGTGGGGGAACAGGGCGTGGAACTCTTCTACTAAAAATTCCTCAGGTACCGTGTTTCTCATATTATAAGACATGTCTTATATTTATTTTTTCCTCAAAAAAACCCACCATGGCTTATTTTCAAGGGATGTCTTATTTTTATTACAGTACATGGGTAGTGCAGTAGCTCCCCCCGCTATCGTGTTTTGTGTGTCCTGTTGCGAGTGTGTGTCCTCTCGCTCCCACACCGGGCAGTGAGCTGGGGAGCGGAGGTGGTTTTGCTGAGTTGATTGAGTCAGGCAGGCAGGCAAGGGAGTCACCCTGCTATTTCGGATCGCCTGAGGAAACGTTTGCTGCTCTCTCTCCCCCCCCCCATGCCTGCACCTCAGCCGGGCGCACATCCTCAACCCGCTTTGTGCGGCGGGGGCAAGATGCGTGTCAGAATGCAACCCCTCAGATTCCTTCCGCCCCTCCCTCGCCGCCAACCGACCCCCACCCCATTTCCCCGCCTGAGGTAAAAAGTCCATACCTTAGTTAGAGCCCGGTGACTGTCTGCAAGCGGGGGCTTCGCGCGGCGCGTGGAAAGGCTGCATCCGGGTGTCGGGGCTTCGCGCGCCGCGCGCAAAGGCTGCAGCCGGGTGTCGGGGCTTCGCGCGCCGCGCGCAAAGGCTGCAGCCGGGTGTCGGGGCTTCGCGCGCCGCGCACAAAGGCTGTAGCCGGGTCCCGGGGCTTCGCGCACTGTGCGCTGAGGGTCCTGCCGGGACCCGGGGCTTCGCGCTCCGCGCGCAAAGGCTGCAGCCGGGTCCCGGGGGTTAACGCAGCAGCAGCATCCGGTTCCGAGCAGCCCCCTTCCTTTTCCTCTTCTTTGCCACAGACCTGCGGTATGGCTTATTTTCGAGGTATGCCTTATATTTTGCCACCTCAGAAAAATCCTGCCATGCCTTATTTTGTAGGGATGTTTTATAATGTGAGAAACACGGTACTTCCGTGGCTGGTATCCACTCATTGTGGGACGGCGGAGTGTCCTCCCATGCTATCAGGTACTCCAGCCCTCTCACCCCTCTCCTTGAGTCTAAAATCTCAGTTGCTTCATTGAGCTGACGGGCGTTTCCCGTCTCCCCCCCTCCCTCTGGAGGCTGATCGCTGTCCCTGAACCTAGTACTTTCTCTGTACGGCGACAGCAGCGATCTATGAAACACTGGGTGCACTCTCATGTCCTCAGGCAGTGCTAGCCTGAAGGCTACCGGGTTGACCTGTTGCGTGACCGTGAAGGGGCCCAGCCTCCTGGGTGCTAACTTCTTGCATCGCCCCCTGGTGGGAAGACCTTCCGAGGATAACCAAACCTTGTCCCCCACCCTGATGACCTCTCCCGGTCGCCTGTGGCGATCTGCCCCCTTCTTGTACACTTCCTTGGCCCTCTCCAAGTGTTCTCTGAGCTGCTGGTGCACCGTCTCCAGGTCCTCTGCCCAATCCTCTGCCTGTGGGCCCTCTTCCTCCTCCTCCCCCTCCCTCTCCGGGAAAGATCTGAGGTCGCGCCCGTAGTTGGCCTTAAAGGGCGACACCCCTGTGGAGACGTGCACCGCATTGTTGTAGGCAAATTCTGCCAGTGGCAGGCGATCCACCCAGTCCGTTTGCCTCTGGCTGACGTAACATCTCAGGTACTGCTGCAGAATGGCGTTGACCCGCTCCGCCTGTCCATTGGTCTGCGGGTGCCGAGCCGTAGACAAACTGACCTCCACCTGCAGGAGGTTCATTAGCCGCCGCCAGAACCTGGAAACAAATTGGCGGCCACGATCCGAAATAACTCTTAAAGGCAATCCATGCAGTCTGAATACGTGGTCAACAAACAGTTTGGCCGTCTCTTCTGCCGAGACCGCCCTGGCACACGGTATAAAGTGGCACATTTTGGACATGAGGTCCACCACCACCAACACTGCGGTCTTGCCCCTGGACGACGGCAGGTCTGTGATGAAGTCCATGGACACTACTTCCCACGGCCTGTGCGGTGTGGCTAATGGCTCCAGCAAACCTGCTGGTGGCGCTCTGACCACCTTTGCTCGCTGGCAGGTGTCACATCCCCTTACATAATCCCGAACATCCTCCCGCACCCCTGGCCACCAGAAGTGTCTCATGACTAGGTGAGTGGTTTTGTCCCTTCCGAAATGACCCGCCGTTGGGTTGTCATGCATCTGCTTGAGGACCTTACCTCTCAGCTGTTTGGTGGGCAGGTACAGGGCTCCCCTGTAAAAAAGCAAACCCCTCCTTTCCTCAAAGTCTTTGGCCTGCTCCCTCCCCCCTCGCAGCTCTCTGAAGATGCGGGAGGCAAGCTCATCTGCTGCCGTCAGTGCGGTGAGTTCTGCCTCGCTCACCACTGCTGCTCCGCAGGACCATGCTGATGGGGGGAAAATGTGCCTGGGCGCTGGTGGCAACTCCTGCTCCATGTACTCTGGTTTGCGGGAGAGGGCATCCGCCCTGACATTCTGCTCCCCCGGGATGTAGTGGATGGAGAAGTTGAAGTTCGAGAAGAACTCTGCCCACCGTATCTGTCGCTGGTTGAGCACCCTGGCCGTTCTCCAGAACTCCAGGTTCTTGTGGTCTGTGCACACCTGGATGGGGTGCTTGGCGCCCACCAGGAAGTGTCGCCAGTGCTGGAAAGCAGCGTGGATCGCAAGAAGTTCCCTATCAAACACCGTGTAGTTGCGTTCAGGCTGTGTCAGCTTCCTGGAGAAGAAGGCACAAGGTCTCCACTCTCTGTTGGCGTCCAGTTGCAACAGGATCGCTCCCAAAGCCCGGTCCGAAGCATCGGTCTCAATGCGTAGGGGCGCATCCTGCACTACGTGGAACAGGTTCTGGTCGGACGCGAACACCCTTTTGAGGCTTTCGAACGCTGCTTGCGCCTCTGGCGTCCACCTGAACTTCTGCTTGCCTCTCAGGCAGTCCGTGATGGGAGCCGTAACCCGCGAGAAGTTCTTGATGAATTTCCTGTAGAAGTTGGCGAATCCTAGGAGGCGTTGGGCATCTTTGCGCGTCCTGGGGCTGTGCCAGTCCAGGATGGCCTGCACCTTGTCCTTGTCCATCGCCAGCCCCTTGTCTGACAGCTTGTAGCCCAGGAAGTCCACTTCCCTGGTGTGGAACTTGCACTTCTCCAGCTTCACATACAGGTGGTTCTCCTTCAGGCGTTGCAACACCTCCCTGACATCCTTCACATGTTGCACTGGGTCAGCGGAATAGATAAGGATGTCATCCAGGAAGACCAGGCAGTTCTTGAAGAGAAGGGACCCCAGGACGTGGTGCATGAAGGCCTGGAAGCATGCTGAGCCCCCTTGCAACCCGAAGGGCATCACCAGATATTCAAAAGAGCCCAGAGGCGTGAACATCGTGGTTTTCCACTCATCGCCTTCCCGGATCCTGATCAAGTTGTACGCCCCCCTCAGGTCTAGCTTGGTGAAAATCTTGCCCCTGCGTGCCGCTGTCAGGAGATCGTCCACTCTGGGCATGGGGAAAGCCACTGGCTCTGTCACTGAGTTGAGCCGTCTGAAATCCACCACAAGACGGCGCTGTTGCGTGTCTTTCTTGTCCACCCAGAAGACCGGGCTGCCTCCTGCTGCCTTGCTTTCTCTGATGAACCCCCGTTTGAGGTTCTTGTCTATGAACGCACGCAAATCCTCGAGTTCCTGATCTGACATGGCGTACAGCTTGGCTGGCGGTATCGTTGCCCCTGGTACCAGGTTGATCTGGCAGTCGAAAGACCTGTGTGGGGGTAGGTGGTCGGACTCCGCTTCGCTGAAGACCTCCTGCAGGTCCCAGTACTGCTTGGGTATCGCCTCACCCCCTTTGACATGCATGGTGGCCACCGTGGCTATTGGAGGCCCCTCCCCTGGTTGGTGCTGCATGCAATGTTCCAGACAAAAGTCCGACCCAAACGTGATGCATCTCTGGTGCCAACTTATGGAGGGGTCGTGGCGCGCCAGCCAGCTCATTCCCAAAACGATGGGGGGGTCTGAGATGGTTGTGACGTTGAAAGCCAGTGTCTCTGAGTGCCTTCCCACCGTCATTCTCATGGGGGGGGGTTGATGAGTGATGGCCCCTCCCAGCAACTCTCTGCCGTCAATGGTGGCTACGTGCAGGGGAAAATCCAGCTGCAGAAGCTGGATCTGGTGCTCTTCTGCAAAGTTTCTCGAGAAGAAGTTGGCTGAGGCACCACTGTCAATTAAGGCGAGGACAGTCAGGGGATAGCCATTTGGGAGCGTTAGCGTGACTTCTAGAACCACTCCTGCTCTGGGAGGGGTGGGCTGGCTCTGCTCCTCTCTGTGCGGGTGGGCGGGCTGGGGCTGTTGTCTGCTGACTGTGCCTGGCTGCTGCCCCTTGTCTCCTGCAGCCAGGCTGTCTCGTTTCCCTGCTGTGGTGCTGCTTCAGTGGGGGAAGGTACAACCGTTCCCGCCTTTCCTTGCCACTCTCTGCGATGAGGGCAGTCTCTGACGCGATGCTGGGGGGAGTTGCAGAGAAAGCAATTCCCGCCCCTTCCCTCCTTGCGTCTTGGCGCCGCCGGGGTTTGAAAAGCCCGTGCGCGCGCTCCACCGATCTCCATCGGTTCTGGCTCTGGGCTTGGTCTGGGCGGGTCTGGGGGTGGTCCCTGGGGTGGGGTTTGGTGATGTGGTCTGTCCTGGGAGCGTGGGAACCAAGGTTTTGCTGCGCGCGTCGCTTGTTTGTCATACCATCTGGATTCCTGTCTCACCCCCACCGCTAGCGCCGCTTTGCTTAACTCATCCATAGTCCGCGGTCTAGGACCTCTTGCCAGCTCATCCTTAACATCTGCATGCAAACCCAGGTAGAAGGCTGATTTCACTGGCTCACTTTGCAGATCCCACCCCAGTTTGTGCACCAGCATGGTGAATCTCGCCCAGTAGTCCCTCACTGTCGATTTTCCTTGTGTTAAGTTATGAAGCTCCTGTTTAGTGGCCTCCATTTCACTGTCACTGCGTACATTATTTTTAAAGCTTCTAGAAATAATTTTGCGTTCTTCATGCAAGGATTTTTTTGCGCGATGAGCGGTCTTACCCATTCCCGGGCGGCCCCCGTCAAATGCTCTATGATAAAGGAGACTCTGTGCGCGTCATCTGGGAATTCTGCTGCATGCAATTCCAGCGCATAATTTATTTCTGTCTCGAATCCTAGGTACTCCCTAGGATCGCCGCTAAACTTGGTGACTAGGCTCTGTCCCCTTCTCACGTGGACTAGCTGCGGCTGGGGCGCCCCCCCACCTCTAGCGGCTTTCTCCTCTTCCAACTTTTTCTGCAGGTCCAATACCATCACCCTTAGCTGTTTCTCAGTCTGCTCTTTTGTCCTCACCTGGTCCACCAGCTTGTTCAGCTCCTCCTGCGCCCCTCGCGCTTCCTCCTGAGCGGCATGCAATTGCTGCTGTGCCTGCGCTGTGAGGTTCCGTAGCTCCTGCTTCGCTGCTTCGGCCTCCAGCCTCCACTGCTCAGCCTCTTGAGCGCTCATCGCTGCACTCCAAAGTAGCCAAAAAAAGATTCGGAGGTTGCTGTCAGAGGGCCTGATATGGCTACTCTAGAGTAACGACTCCAGCATGGTCTTTTAAGGCTTTTATTAAGTGCTGATTATTTACAGTGTTCAGAGCAGTAAAAGTGCATCCTTAAGGTGAGGTGTCAGAACCTCCGAATGGCGATTGGCGCGTTTTCTTCCAGCACCAAAGCTTTGGCAGACCCAACCTCTTCCCCCTACGTTTGCGTCGCAATTCGGGAGTTGGGGGGATTGGCCTCCCCCCCGTGCGTCCAACTTCCTGTCCCACCTGAGGCATGGGCTCCACAACCTTGCCTGAGCCTCGGACACCACTTCCTGACTCTCCGCTGGAGGCAGAGCTCTCCTTACTCTCTCCAGCGCTTGGGGATGGGCTGGAACTTAAGATGGGAGGGACTTCCCTGTATCCCTTGTCCCTCACATCCACCCCCCTCCCAGGCTCCTCCCCCCCCTCCCTAGGGGCTCTCTGCTTGCTGGGGACGAGTGAAACCCCAAGAAGTCTGTGGCATCCGAGCCTGTGGGTGTAAAAATTTCCCCCCAATCCGGCGATCTTTCCCCCTCCCCCTGAGAAGACGGGAATCCCAAGAAGTCAGTGGCGTCAGAGCTGGTGGGAGTAAAAATGTTCTGCCAGTCCTCTCCTGCCTCTGACGTCGTCGACCTCGGTGAAACCCACACCTCTTCTTCCGTATCCTCAAATTCCGCTTCCCATCTCCATGGAGAGCTGCTGCCTGCGATCCCTTCCTCCCGCCCCTCCCCCTCTTCCTCCCTTTCCATGTGCCAGGGCTTGGGCCTGTGGGGGAACAGGGCGTGGAACTCTTCTACTAAAAATTCCTCAGGTACTTCCGTGGCTGGTATCCACTCATTGTGGGACGGCGGAGTGTCCTCCCATGCTATCAGGTACTCCAGCCCTCTCACCCCTCTCCTTGAGTCTAAAATCTCAGTTGCTTCATTGAGCTGACGGGCGTTTCCCGTCTCCCCCCCTCCCTCTGGAGGCTGATCGCTGTCCCTGAACCTAGTACTTTCTCTGTACGGCGACAGCAGCGATCTATGAAACACTGGGTGCACTCTCATGTCCTCAGGCAGTGCTAGCCTGAAGGCTACCGGGTTGACCTGTTGCGTGACCGTGAAGGGGCCCAGCCTCCTGGGTGCTAACTTCTTGCATCGCCCCCTGGTGGGAAGACCTTCCGAGGATAACCAAACCTTGTCCCCCACCCTGATGACCTCTCCCGGTCGCCTGTGGCGATCTGCCCCCTTCTTGTACACTTCCTTGGCCCTCTCCAAGTGTTCTCTGAGCTGCTGGTGCACCGTCTCCAGGTCCTCTGCCCAATCCTCTGCCTGTGGGCCCTCTTCCTCCTCCTCCCCCTCCCTCTCCGGGAAAGATCTGAGGTCGCGCCCGTAGTTGGCCTTAAAGGGCGACACCCCTGTGGAGACGTGCACCGCATTGTTGTAGGCAAATTCTGCCAGTGGCAGGCGATCCACCCAGTCCGTTTGCCTCTGGCTGACGTAACATCTCAGGTACTGCTGCAGAATGGCGTTGACCCGCTCCGCCTGTCCATTGGTCTGCGGGTGCCGAGCCGTAGACAAACTGACCTCCACCTGCAGGAGGTTCATTAGCCGCCGCCAGAACCTGGAAACAAATTGGCGGCCACGATCCGAAATAACTCTTAAAGGCAATCCATGCAGTCTGAATACGTGGTCAACAAACAGTTTGGCCGTCTCTTCTGCCGAGACCGCCCTGGCACACGGTATAAAGTGGCACATTGCAAAGTGGCAAAGTGCAAAGCCCTTCTTTCGCACCCTGTGAAACATAAATGCGCAGAGTTTTTTAAAAATTGGGCAACAGCCGGCCGGCCGCGACTCCCTAGCCTCCCCTGATCAGTCAAAACAAAGGGGGAAGGGGGCAGGAGATCTGTACCACTGGACGCCCCCGGTTCTCCTTTTGCAGTGGCGGCGGCAGCGACAGCCTCAGCAGCCCAGAGCCAGCCTGGTAGCACAGTTGGCTCTGGCTGGCTTCAGGAGCTGCTCACTGCTCACTGCCGTGGCGCCCGCCATTTTCCTCACCGGAAGTCCCCATATGATGTGTTGCACACAAGACACATCATATGGGGACTTTCAGCGAGGAAAAGTGGCGGGTGCCATGGCAGCGAGCAGCTCCTGAAGCCAGCCAGAGCCAACTGCGCTACTAGGCTGGCTCCGGGCTGCTGAGACTGCCGCTGCCACATTTCCCGGGGGCAGATTTGCAAATCTGGGGACATCAGGTAACCCTATTTTATTGACACCTTCCGCATAGGATGGAGGGGCTCATGGCATTGACACCCCAAGAAATCTTGCTTCTTTGTTAAGTCCCAGCCTTGGATCCAGCACAGAGCAAGCAGGTCTCTGTGTCTCCCCCTTCCAGCCTGCTCATATCTCAGCTCCTACAAACCGTCTCTGGCTCTTGTTCTGCTACCTCACAGCTAGGTGAGGGGGTGGAGGAAGGGTGCACCCATGAGCCTGGAGGGGCCCCTCACTTAGTTGCATCTCCTGCGACCTGGCTCCTTCTTTGGAGATGCTGAGGAGGACACTGAGATGGCCAGGTGAGGAGGCCATGGGGTTACAAAGCAACTTCTCCGATCAGCTCAGCAAGAGAATCCTCTCTGAGATTCTAACCCTCATGGTGCGCAGGACCCCAAGAACTGGGAGGGACTCAGGGCGTCATCCAAACTGACCCCCCGCCAGTGAAACCCACAACAATAGATAGATAGATGATAGATAGAGGCTCTTATATTATCTGCAGTATTATTGTTGTTGTTGTTGTTTAGTTGTTTAATCGTGTCCGACTCTTCGTGACCCCATGGACCATAGCACGCCAGGCACTCCTGTCTTGCACTGCCTCCCGCAGTTTGGTCAAACTCATGTTCGTAGCTTCGAGAACACTGTCCAACCATCTCGTCCTCTGTCGTCCCCTTCTCCTTGTGCCCTCCAACTTTCCCAACATCAGGGTCTTTTCCAGGGAGTCTTCTCTTCTCATGAGGTGGCCAAAGTATTGGAGCCTCAGCTTCACGATCTGTCCTTCCAGGGAGCACTCAGGGCTGATTTCCTTCAGAATGGATAGGTTTGATCTTCTAGCAGTCCATGGGACTCTCAAGAGTCTCCTCCAGCACCACAATTCAAAAGCATCAATTCTTCGGCGATCAGCCTTCTTGATGGTCCAGCTCTCACTTCCATACATCACTACTGGGAAAACCATAGCTTTAACTATACGGACCTTTGTCGGCAAGGTGATGTCTCTGCTTTTTAAGATGCTGTCTAGGTTTGTCATTGCTTTTCTCCCAAGAATCAGGCGTCTTTTAATTTCGTGACTGCTGTCACCATCTGCAGTGATCAAGGAGCCCAAGAAAGTAAAATCTCTCACTGCAGTATTATACATTCAATATTCAGTATTATACATTCAATATTATGTGCAATATTGCACCCATTTGACTGTAGGCTTCCTTTGCGTCCCCTTAGGTTACCCCACCAACCTGTTCCTCTGTCAACTTTGGGGATCCAAAGTTCCTAAACATTAGGAAGAACTTCCTGACAGTAAGAGCTCTTCGGCAGTGGAATTTGCTACCAAGGAGTGTGGTGGAGTCTCCTTCTTTGGAGGTCTTTAAGCAGAGGCTTGACAGGCATATGTCAAGAATGCTTTGATGGTGTTTCCTGCTCGGCAGGGGGTTGGACTGGATGGCCATTGTGGTCTCTTCCAACTCTACGATTCTATGATTCTATGATTCTAGGTGAGCAGGTGGTTGTTGAGGCTCCTTCCATCTACCATACCTTCCAGGTTCCCCCAGCTTGCCACCTGAGGCACCTGAGAAGGTCGGCCCTGAGACCAAGGCAGAATAGAGTGGGACCATTGCCGCCCTTGATCTGGACGCTATATTTCTGTTGATGCAGCCTTGAAAACATGAGCTTCCTTTGGTCATGTGGTGTGAGTAGGAGGGCAGAAATGCCACCCGCCAGTCAGCAGAAGAATGGATCTGATCCTGGCCACTGAGGTGGCTGGAAGGAAGGTCCCAGATAACCTCTTGGATGTTGCCGCTTATGCAAAGGCTAGTTTAAGGCGTCCGCCAAAGGAAGAAGGAAGCCTTTCTTATCCTTGGAGGTGGTGAAATGTCCTTTCTTGTGTCCTGCTATTCACCTGTCCGTTGTAACTGAACAATCTCACTGTTGTTGCTGAAAACAGTCGGAAGAACCCTTCTTGTTTCCTGCTGCTCCAGAGAAGCGGACACGGAGCAATGGATTCAAACGACAAGAAAGAAGATTCCACCTAAACATTAGGAAGAACTTCCTGACAGTAAGAGCTGTTCGGCAGTGGAATTTGCTGCCAAGGAATGTGGTGGAGTCTCCTTCTTTGGAGGTCTTTAAGCAGAGGCTTGACAGGCATATGTCAAGAATGCTTTGGTGGTGTTTCCTGCTTGGCAGGGGGTTGGACTGGATGGCCCTTGTGGTCTCTTCCAACTCTACGATTCTATGATTCTATGATTCTATGACCCCTGCCCTTGACAGCTAGCTGTGGCAGAGGAAGTTCTGAAGCCAACACTGTTTGATTCGATGTTTAGCCTGCAATAATAAGAGGATAATGAATCAGACAAATTTCCATGGCAAGGAACTCCCAGCTTGGCAGGGTTTTTGGTAGCTGCAGGCCCTCCCCTGTGGAGCACTGTGAGCAAGAATCACTCTGTTTGTTAGAGAGAGAGAGAGAGAGAGAGAGAGAGAGAGAGAGAGAGAGAGAGAGAGAGAGAAGGAGGTGCTGGAAAGAGGCAGGGAATCCTTTGACAGCTGCTCACCCTTCTGGGCCGGGATGGGATTTTGCCAAGCTGGGTCAGCTCCGGTGGGCGAAGGGAACTTTATGCAGCTTGCAAATTGACTCATGGCCTTGAGGAGGGAGGGAGGGAGGGAGGGACTGCAGCTGGATCCGTCCCAGCTTGGCAGTTCTGTGATTCTATCACTGGGCCATACAGAGCGTGCTCACGTACGGTTTATGTGTGTGGTACGGAAGCTGTACTTCCCAGGACAGAGCAGGGCTGTGCAGAATTATTAAAACAGCAGAGAGCATTATTGGCTGCTCACTCACCACCTTAGAACAAATCTACACCACCAGGTGCCATAGAAAAGCACTAGACATATCAAGAGATCCAACGCACCCTGGTCACCATTTCTTTTAGCTCCTGCCATCGGGACGGAGATATAGAACAATGCAGGCAAGAACGAGCTGTCTCAGGAACAGTTTCTTCTCTAGAGCAATTTTGGCCTTAAATGGAAAGCCTGGACTTTGAAGTCATCTTATTTTACTTGTTATTTGTATTATATTTACTGTTTTTAATTAGGTTTTTAAAATTTTGGATTATGCGGAATGCTTTATCTGAGTGGATGTAGCAACCGAGTAATTTCGTTGTTCCCGCAAGGGGACGATGACAATAAAGATATCTTATCTTATCTTATTCTGTGGGGTCCCCCAACCCTCCAGGCCAGAGAAGCTGCTTTTTTCAGGGGGAGTGAAATGTCCTGAATGGGCAAGGACTGCAATCGCCCCTCCCTGAATCATCATGTTAAGATCACGCTGCCCACACAGGGCTGGGACCTGCTATACCAGAGGAGATGACCTGTCTTTTTTAAAAACAAACAAACAAACAAACAAACACATTTCAATATACTTTATTGAAATTCGTATATAACATAGATCAGGGGTTCCCAACAAAATTTTCTCGAGGACCCCTTATCGAGCCGCTATTGTGACAAGGACCCCCCTTAATTTCTAATCCTAAAATTAAAAAGTGAGAGCCAAATTAAGAGTCTTTTTATATTTTATATTTATACGTTTTTTACAGTTACAACAGAGTACTCCATCAGTATACAGTTAGTTTTAATTTTCAGTTCTTAATGAGATGAGTTAAATCTGTCCTTTGAGTCCATTATTTCTGAAATATTAGGTTCCAAACTTGAAACTTTCACTCTGAAATCCGACCGCATGTCGAGCCGATTCCTATATTTGTTTTTCATGAAACACATGGAAGAAAATGCTTGCTTTGTTTACAAACACTACTGTTTTGCAAAGAGGCAGTGTGTGCCAGGGAGGAGGGAGGGGAATGAAGAAGACAGGGTACCTGCGCAGTAGCGCACAAATGAAGCCGACGCGCGCAAAGCATCTTGGGGAGGTGAGCGTTAGTAGAATGTGCGCGCTGCCTCTTTGCAAAACAGTAGTGTATGTAAAGCGCCACCTAACGGCATACAGCAGAACTACTGCCTCTATCTAATTCTAGTTTTGCGCTAGACTCTGCTCATGCAGGAAGCGGCCAAAACAAAAAATCTGTTATCATACGAAATATATTTAATATATTTTTTATTCTAATAGCATCTTGCGGACCCCTCTGGCATAGCTCGTGGACCCCTGGGGGTCCCCGGACCACCTGTTGGGAACCACTGACATAGATAATGTACACATTCTTGAATGAACAAAAATATAAACAGAACCATATAAACGAAAACCATATACCAATAGTCTTCTAGATGTTTACAAAAATTAAACTTGTTAGATTTATGCTCTCTCTCTCTCTCTCTTTTTCCTTTTCTTATCTTTTTACTAACATAAATTAAAATAAAGGAGAATAGACTTCCTATCATTTCCCGGTGCGTCCTCTCTTTCTGATGATGGAATGTACCTGTCATTATTAGCTTACTCTTTCTATATTTTCTAATACATTCTTACAACAATACATACCTTTTGTCTTGTTTCTTATGGGTTACTTTAGACGAGGGTCAATCGAATGCTGCCAGAGGAGATGACCTGTCTGTGTGATCTGTTCTGGCAGGGGAGCCCAGAGCAGAGCTCCCAGGCCCTGAAATGTAGCTTTGGGCTTGGCTGGAGATTGGCTGTCTCTTTTGACAATGTGTGTTTGCGTGTTGCTGGAGAAAGGAATCCTAAGAAGGAATTTCATCACTGACTCAGCGCTCCAAACTGATGGAGACGGGTGTCCTTGTATGAAGAGTCTGCTGGATCAGGCCAGAGGGGGCCATCTAGCCATTACGCCTGCTAGCCATCAATAGGTAGGCAGGTAGGTAGAAAGGTCCTAGCCCTCCCCTCCATGAATTTGCCCCCCTCCTCGGATGTGTCTGTCCTTCTTTCCCTGCTGCCACCGCTCAGTCTCGCAGGCACGCCACGCTCTGCTCAAATGCGCTGAGAAGGGTCTCACGCTCTCCTCCCAGGGAGCAATTGCTTCACGGAAGACTTCTCAGACAAAGTCAGCAGCTTGGCACACGTCCTCAGTGGCCGCCGAGGCACCCATCGATTAATGCCACCTCCCATTAGCCTTGACAGCGATGCTGGCAGGATCTCGGCATGAGGCCATCACACAGAGAAGGCTGGAAGCTGGAGGGTTCGGGCCGATAAAAGAAGCTGCTTCTCCACGCAGCCCAGAGGTGAGCTGGGAATCGCAGGAGGGGAGAATGTGGCTCTTGTGCTTGGATCCTGCTGGTGGCTTTCCCCCTGGGGGATCTAGTTGGCCCCTGTGAGAACAGGATGCGGGACTAGATGGGCGCCATGGGCCTCATCCAAAAGGCTCTATTTCAGTTCTGATGGTCTTGTCCTCCGGTCCTCTTTGATGGTTTCCCACAGGCAACGGTTCAGAATGCCTGCTCTGCTACTTGTCGACATTTCGTTTTTATGTGGTTATGTGATGACTGGTACATGCAAAATAAATAAAATGATAATAATTTTGAAGATACAAATAAATACTAGATTTGGCCTTGTAAGCTACTTGGATGAGAAACTCCCGGGAACAGTACACAGGCCACACGGAGATTCTTTTGGAGGGAATAATAATAATAATAATAATAATAATAATAATAATTCCCCAGCCAGTCTGGGCAGCTTCCAACAAAATATTAAAAATACAATAAAGCATCAAACATTTTAAACTTCCCTAAACAGGGCTGCCTTCAGATGTCTTTTAAAAGTAAGATAGTTGTTTATTTCCTTGACATCTGATGGGAGGGCGTTCCACAGGGCGGGTGCCACTACCGAGAAGGCCCTCTGCCTGGTTCCCTGTAACTTGGCTTCTCTCAGTGAAGGAACTGCCAGAAGACCCTCGGCGCTGGACCTCAGTGTCCGGGCAGAACGATGGGGGTGGAGACGCTCCTTCAGGTATACAGGGCCAAGGCCAATACTTTGAATTGTGTTTGGAAACGTACTGGGAGCCAATGTAGGTTCTTTCAAGACTGGTGTTATATGGTCTTGGCGGCCGATCCCAGTCACTAGTCTAGCTGCCGCATTCTGGATTAGTTGTAGTTTCCAGGTCACCTTCAAAGGTAGCCCCACGGAGAGCGCATTGCAGTAGTCCAAGCGGGAGATAACCAGAGCATGCACCACTCTGGCAAGACAGTCCACTGTAATAATAATAATAATTACAGTTGTTCCTTGGTTTTTGAACAGCTTAGTTCACAAACAACTTGGAACTCGGACGGCTCAAACCTGGAAGTAGGTATTCCGGTTTGCGAACTTTGCCTCAGAAGCCAAATGTCCAGCGTGACTTCTGCGGCTTCCGATTGGCTGCAGGACGCTCCTTGGTTTTTGAATGTTTTGGAAGTTGAACGGACTTTCAGAACGCATTCTGTTAGAAAACCAAGGTACAACTGTATTCTGTCCATCATTCTGGCCTCACATGTGCAGAAAAGTCACCTACATTACCTTCTGTGTGTTCACTACATTCATACAGAGAAATGGGGTATAATATGCAAGAGGCCTTGTAGATGTTTGTGAAACTCCTTCCCAATGGACAGGAGCTTTTGCCTGTGCCTGAAGATCTTGGAGTCATAGAGTTGATAGAGACCTCCAAAGCTCCACTAGTTCAACACCCTGCAAAGGAGGAACCACAGCTAGAGAATCCCTGACAGATGGCCACCTGACCCTGTTGAAAAGCCTCCAGGGAAAAAGAGTCCACCAGCGTCCAAGATAATCTGTTTCACAGTGATAAGGAAAAATTCCGGGCTGAGAGACTGCTTAACAGCCCAGCTCATTGGGGTGCAAGCCCGCCCGCCCCCCGGTGGGTCCATGCGGTTAGTAAAAGAAGGAAGTTCTTCTGGGCACCACAGTTCAAGATTCTGGGCACCACAGTTCATGAAGGATACTGACAAGCTGGAACGTGTCCAGAGGAGGGCAATGAAAATGGTCAAAGGCCTGGAAATGATGCCTTATGAGGAACGGCTTAGGGAGCTGGGTATGTTTAGCCTGGAGAAGAGAAGGTTAAGGGGTGATATGATAGCCATGTTCAAATATATGAAAGGATGTCATATAGAGGAGGGAGAAAGGTTGTTTTCTGCTGCTCCAGAGAAGCGGACACGGAGCAATGGATTCAAACTTCAAGAAAGAAGATTCCACCTAAACATTAGGAAGAACTTCCTGACAGTAAGAGCTGTTCGGCAGTGGAATTTGCTACCAAGGAGTGTGGTGGAGTCTCCTTCTTTGGAGGTCTTTAAGCAGAGGCTTGACAGGCATATGTCAAGAATGCTTTGATGGTGTTTCCTGCTTGGCAGGGGGTTGGACTGGATGGCCCTTGTGGTCTCTTCCAACTCTATGCTTCTATGATTCTAAGTAATTTGGAGCAAAACAGCTTTATTGTTGTGCAGCAGGTCCCCCCCAGGAGTAAGAACCCCGAGAATGGGGTGGCATCCTCTTTTAAATCTTCCCACAATATCCCAGAAATACAGTTTGTACAGCATCACAGACATGTCACAAAAGGGGGAGGGTAGACAGGGGATACCCTAGTTCAACTTTGACAAACATGTCCAGACCATCGCCAAAGAACAATGGGACTCTTTACATATCCTTGTCCTGGGGCAAGTCTGGGGATTTGCTCCCTCTTCTGTGGGAGGACAGCCTTCAGATATTTGAAGCAGGCTCTCATTTCACTTCTTGGTTTTCTCTTCTCCAAGCGGAACATGTGTTCGCTCCCTCCACCTTCCCAAAGTTGAAAGTTCTGGAAAAGAAGCAAGAGAGGGATTGTTCATAAAACAGGGACGGGAAGGGTCCCTGTGCAGCTCATAAACCCTTTTAAGGCTGTCCTGCAGTGCCCACCTGCTCCTCCAGATGTCTTTGCCCGAGGAATTACGCAGGCTCTCCATAAAAGAGGGGACAAACCGCAGAGTGCAAGAGCCACACGGCACAATTGCCTGCGAGCGACGGGATCATTACGGCTGCCAGAGTAAACAAAATTAAAATGCACTTTAAAAAGATAACGACGCAGTACCCAGGGACAAAAAGCCACATCAAGCTCACGATTAACAATACCCTAAGCAGAATGGCAAAGCTTGCAGGAATGATGACTGGTCTGGGCCACTTCACACGTCTACCAAACACACCGCCATTCTCAGGGACTAAGTACGAGGAATCCTAGAATCAAAGAGTTGGAGGGTCCCAAGGACTATCTAGTCCAACCCCCTGTGACACAGGAAGCACAGCGCAAGAAACCCTGGCCAATGGCCATACAACCTCTGCTGTCATCATGTGATATTTTTATTAAGTTTCCATTTCAGGGCATTTAAGTACGTCCTTGTTATTCACATTAGTTTTTGCTCATACGAGCTGGTCAACTTCCCTCCCTCCCGCCTCCCTCATGGCTTTCATAATTCCTTTCTGCATCCTAGCATTTGTACCTCTTCCTGTTCACATTTCCTTCATTCGAGTTACCACATTTTAAAATAAATATATAAAGGTACGAATCATTAACACTACAAGTCTTCTTAAATCAGTCGTGCTAGTGTTGTTACTTGTTGGCAAGTACAAATTTACCCCAGTCTTTTTGGAAAGCTTGATCACGCCGGTTTCAGATTTTCCCGGTCAGCTTTGCCAATTATGCATACTCCATCATCATCTTCATCTTCATCTGCTACTCTTCTATCGTTGGTCATTCCTGTTGCTTCCATTTTGGGGCTAGAAGAGTCCCCTGCTGTCATTGTGAATCTGGGTGACTTCCTGGGTGCTCTCCTTGTGTCCAAGGTCTTGTGCTCAGGAAGAATGGAGAGATATTTGATTCACAAAAATGCCTTTCAGGGGAAAGTGTGCATGGAATTGAAGATGTTAGCAAGAAAATCCCACCAATGGCAGTCCAGCACAAGAGCTTCTTCTCCTTGTGCCTTAGGGCTTTCTTTCTCTCTTTCCTCCCTCTTCCCCTTGAAGTTGGGTCTAGGAGTTGGGGGGTTGGGGTGACCTTCCAAAATGGCCAGAGGAGGAGGTGGGGCTTTTTTTTTTTGACTGGCAAGTTGGAATTCTTCCCAGATGGAACGTTCATCAAAGGACAAGGTTGAATTCCACCCACAGGGTTCATAGGGAGAAGTTTGCACTAAAATGCTGACGAATCCTCACAATGATTTTATAGATATATTGCAAATGGCAGCAAATTGTGGGCAGCTGACTTTCAGATTGGAAGAGCGAAAAAAGACGGAGCAAAAATGGGCAGAGCTTTCCATCCCTAGCGCTCAGTGATCCTGGAGAAAATCCTATGGACTCCTGAGAATGATCACAGTGGGGAGGCCACCTCTAGTAACCCGTGTGTAGTCTTGGTTAGTATTTCACACCTCCGATGCTGCAGATGAGATTGGTGTAAATCACATGCCTGCCTGGGAAGAGTGTGGGAACGGAAGACAGTCTTATCTCTTCCGCTCTATGTACTATTCGTACTGTACATTTGCTTTTACTTGTTCCTTTTCTTGTCTCGGAGCTGGAGAGAGAAGACGCCATGATTCCTTTGTCTGTACATAGTGTGTAAATAAATACATAGATTAGCTCTACGTTGTCTCACGCTTCTTGCTGTGCTATGCTAAAAGATTAGTGTGCATATATCATTTGATATACCCGTGTTTCTCCGAAAACAAGACACCGTCTTATATTTATTTTTCCTCAAAAACACACACTATGTCTTATTTTCAGAGGATGTCTTATTTTCGGGGTATGGCTTATATTCCTTGACTGCTTAAAAATCCATCTATGGCTTATTTTATGACTACGTCTTAAAATAGGGGAAACAGGGTATGTTGCTGAAGCTCACTGGAGAAGATGAGAAATGCCTCTGCTGAGCATCCCAGAGGACCCTCGGAATGAGTTTGGGGGCTGCAGGGGCACCCCAGAGCATTTTCCAACAGTCTTAACAAAACCTCTGGTGAAAGTGGGGACACATAGTTGAGGGTCAGAGTCCGCCCTTTACATGGCGATGGTTGCAGGTTCAACCCTCTGATATCTCAACCAAGAGGGAGATCATGGTGCAATCCTGCCTTTGGCTGAGTCCTCCAGAGCCACTCAACTCTTTGGGGACAAGACAGGCCAAAGGTTTGTCTCGGCAGGATCAGGCAGTTTTGTCGGTGAGGTTTCCCCCTGTCAGTTTTATAAAACACAAGGAATGTTCTTAAAATCTACTATCTTTGGAAATCCTCCTCCTAAATCCACGAGTATCAATATTGCCCTGAGCGTTCAGGGATGGGTGCAGCTCAAGGTAAGCAGAGTCAACTGAATTTCACGCTTCCTTTTATGTGGGCTTTGGGAAGGATATGTGCCAATGCTGAGAATAAATCTGACAACCACATTTGCAGTGAAGATGTACGGCTGAATCTGAAGGATTTAGAGAGTGTCCCTCCATGAACTGCAGCGGAGGAAGGCAGAGGAAAAACATACCAGCCTGCTGGTTTCTTGCTGTTAGAGTACTTTCCAAAATTCAACAGAGCAAAAAACAGCGAGTGGTTTGCTGTTACAAATCCTTTGTCCATAATCCTTTTTGATCTACAAAGTGCTTTTCTTTTCTTTTTTAATTTTTTTTAAATTAAGTTTTCCATTTTTCACCAGAATATCATTATAACAAATATCATAATTCATCAATCCCAAATCACCCCTCCCCTCTCTGGTTTATTTTAACATAATATGAATTCCTGCATATTACTTTTCAATTCCCCCCCCTTTTAAATTTAATCTTAGAATTTATATACATTTTTTTACTTGTAAATGTTTAATCAAAACCTGCTAGCAAGTTCAAATCTTTCCATTGTTTCTGTAGATAAGCCAAGAATGGTTTCCAGTCTTCTTTAAAGGAACCCCCCCCCCCCTTATTTCATAGTCTATCAGTTAGTTTTGCCATGTTGGCACATTCTGTAAGTTTTTCTTGCCATTCTTCTTTAGTTGGTATTTTATCGCTTTTCCATCTTTGTGCCAATAGCATCCTTGCCGCGGTTGTTGCATACATAAAGAGTCTGTGTTTTCCCTTTGGCAAATCTTGACCTAAAATTCCTAACAAAAAGGCTTCTGGGGTTTTAACAAAAGTTATTTTTAACATTCCCCCCCCCCATTTCATTATATATCATTTCCCAATAATTTGTAACTATTTTACAATTCCACCATAAATGATAAAAAGCACCTTCCTTCTCTTTACATTTCCAGTACTTTTCAATCCTTGGGTTGAGTATCCAGAGGTACTCCTGCCAACCCAACCCACTGCAATAAACGGGCATGGTGACTAATTGGGATCCATTCACTTCAAGGGGTTTGCGGCTCTCTGAGTATAACTTAGTTGGATGTCGAAACAAAAAATAAAAATCCTTCCCGTAGCACCTTAGAGACCAACTAAGTTTGTCATAGGTATGAGCTTTCGTGTGCATGCACGATTGGATGTGAATCACAGAACGAGGAACTGAGTCTGGGTGTTCCTGGAAAACTTGATTCATCCTCACCCTCACAGAGTCTGAGAACAAAGGACTCCAGCCACCACACTTCCAAGATGGGAAATTTGCAATTCAATACCTCTCAAGTGATCTAAGGTTAAACACTCAGTGTTGGATGGCAGAAACAACAATTACCAACCCATCAAGGAAGTTCAGAGAGCCCTTTTTGTTCTTAATTTAGCTTCAATGGAATCTTCCAGTTAAATCCTTTCGCCAAAGTCTGCTTACCTGTGTCTTGCGAGTGGCAGGGACTGGCAGTGGTGGCGGCGGGCCGATGAGCAGCGTGCGAAAGGGCTCCGGAGAGGGGCTGCTTCAAATGGCCGCCACTCGAGCAGGGCGGGGGGAAGCCATGAGGAGGCACCGCCGTGGGGGGCGTGAGGGAGAGGGAGGGAGGGAGGGAGGGAGAGGGAAAGAACGCGCGTGCTGGCAATCCACGCAGCAATTTTCGGACTGCCCGGGGGCATAGCTGTCAACCTTCCCTTTTTTTGCTGGAAATTCCCTTATTCCAGCGCCGTTTCCCACTGCTATCCTGGATTGTTAGATATACCGTAGACTGTCCCTGGGACAGTGAGGCTGCTGATCGCTTATTTTCAGATCCGAAAGTTGACAGCTATGCCCGGGGGCAGGATCCAGAAAGAAATTGGGCCTGATCCAGCCCACAGGCCTTAGTTTGCCGACCCAGGGTCCAGGGGAAAGGGCCAGTGATTTGCGGGGTTCTTTGCCATCTATGAGATCACTAGTAGTGCATGTGAAAAGGATTGAGAAGTCTTGGTGGATCACAAGCTGAACATGAGTCCACAGTTGCAGAGTGGGCAGGGACCCCGCAAGGATCACCCCATCTAACAACTTGCAATGCCGGAATCATGGCGCAAGAATCCCCCCCCCCCGAAATGGCCTTGGCCCTTTGCAGCCCCCGCCTGCTCTCCTGCCAGCCTCTCTCTTCCCTTTGCGCAGAGAGAGGCTGGCGCTTCCACCGTTCCTTCTGCATGCCAAAGACACCATGGCGCTTTGCTTTGATCGATGAGCCGTCCTCGCTGGTAGAAGCTCCACAGGCCTTTTAAATCAAGTTCTCCTGTCTTCCCTGCTTGTTTTTCGCTGCAAATAATCTCTGACAAGCCTGCCAATGCCTCTTGGAAGGGGAAGGGGGGAAAAACACCACCCAACGGCAAGCTGATCTGGGCTGCTGACCAGTCGTCTCCCACAGCTGCTGTGTCCTTGGGCTGATTCGTGGGAAGTATCAGAAAACAGGGTGTTACTGAGCTGCTCGGCCACGCTGGCACCCTGAGCAACGGGGTTTCTCAGCTTCACTCAAGCACAAGCGCAAGGGAGGAAGCACATCAGAGTACAGCGGGACCTCGGGTTACAAACACCTTCGGCTACAATAAGGTTGCCAGAAGTCCCCGTTTCCCAGGGACAGTCCCCGGATTTACAAATCAGCCCCTATACAAAATTCATTGAAGTCAAAAAGTGTCCCCGGATTCATTGAAAAAAAATCTGGTAATTGAAAAAAATCTGGTAACCTTAGGTTACAAACACTTTTGGTTGCAGACTCGCCTCGGGTTAAGAACTTTGCGGCAGTGGGAGGCCCCATTAGCTAAAGTGGTACCTCAGGTTAAGAGAGGACCATCCGGAACAAATTAACTTCGTAACCAGAGGTACCACTGTATTGCTGGCTGCCTGGCCTCACCGGTAGGAGTCAGGTAGGTAGCCATGTTGGTCTCATTACATATGCTCATCTACATACCATCCCTTGCTTTTTCCTGTAGGACTAATTGCAGTTGTTAGCAGTTGTCAACAGGTTGGCCATACCCATTGAGTCAATCTCCCATCTCCTACTACCCTCCTGAGAAAAACCCCACCCCACCCTCCCACTATATCAGGGGTCAGCAAACTTATTCAGCAGGGGGCCGGTCCACTGTCCCTCAGACCTTGTGGGGGGCCGGACTATATTTTTTGGGGGGGAAATGAACGAATTTCTATACCCCACAAATAATCCAGAGATGCATTTTAAAGAAAAGGACACATTCTACTCATGTAAAAACATGCTGATTCCTGGACCGTCCGCGGGCCGGATTTAGAAGGTGATTGGGCCGCATCCAGCCCTCGGGCATTAGTTTGGGGACCCCTGCACTATATATAAGGGTCTGTTTCAGTGTATCTGAAGAAGTGTGCATGTACACAAAAGCTCATACCCAGAACAAACTGAGTCGGTCTCTAAGGTGCTACTGGACATTTTTATTTTTAATATATATATATATATATTTATAATATATAATATATATATATATATATATTTCTCCCCGGTAAGAGTTCATCTTGCTCTTATTGTCTGGGATGACCAAGAGTCTGTCCAGGGGGCAGGATACCTCTGAAGCCTTTGCAAACCACCAACCGCAGGCTCACGTCTCTGTCTGGCCCCGGGGGTTGGTGGGGAGGGAAGTGCCATTCCAGCCTGCAGTGTCCTGGCTGGTAAAATAACCAAGCATTGTTTCATAGAATCGTAGGGTTGGGAGGACCCCAAAGGTCTTCTAGTCCAACCCCTGCACTGCATTTGAGGGAGATGACCAGGTAGCAGGAAGGGTCCAGGTTAGGGGGGCAGTGCCTGGCACAAGGTCTGAGCACCCACATTGGCCTGGCCACATTGACCCCAAGTTCCATTCAGGGCAGGACCCTGGAGACCCCACCACCAACTCTGCGGATGCCAGGCAGAGAACGGCCATGCTGCATCTGACAGACAAGGAGCCAACTCGGGGCTCCTGTGCCAGCTTGGACCAGGCTCCCTCGTTCAACGCTGCCTTGGCGCACAGATCCAGGTCTAACCTGCCTGTGAAAGAGGCCTTGTTAATTCCTCCGCAAACAAGGCCATTAGTCAAAGGAGAGCGCTCCCTGTGCAGCCAGCCAGTGGGACGGAAAGGGAGATTTTCTCAGAGTAATTTGAACAAATCCAGCCACTTCGTCCCACACTGGCTCTGTGCGTGGAGATAGCGGCAAGAAACAGTTCTTGGGTCTAATTGGCAAACTTTTTGCATATTCCGTTGCAAACAGGAGCCTGCCCAATTTCTCGCGTTTTCCTTTGTGGCTTAGTCGCTGCTGAGAGTTGTAAGAGGCGGAGGGGGGGGACCTGAACCAGCCCCATGTGAATTCAAAATGACAGAAATTACCATAAAACTGCAACAATTACTGGAAGATGGGCTGCTGCAAACTGGGGGTGAAATTTGCTTTGGTGCAGCACAACTTGTGTATGCAGTTCTCATTACGAGAGGCCACAGAAGTGAGCTGTTGCAGGGAAGAGGTCGGGCCTCGGGGGAACTGGAGCCAAACCAGAGGTGGACTTAGGGGAGCATGGCAGGTGAGTCACACTGGGTGCCACAACTATGATGCAGAATGGAAGGCAAGAGGCATGGAAATCTGGCTTGGCACAGGGTGCCACTGACATTTCAGACCACGTGGTCCGTCCCTGTCCAAACCCCACTTCTGCCCTGGATTGATGGTGTGACTTTTGAAAGTGCACCTCTCAGATCTCCCAGAAGAACCCAAGGAGATCCTGCTGGATCAGGCCAGTGACTCCCTCCAGTCCAGCCTCTTGTTCTCACAACCGGACAACCCCAAGAGAAGCCCCCCAAGCTGGAGCTGAGCACAAGAGCAACTCTCCCTTCCTGAGGTTTCCAGCAACTGGCATTCAGAAGCATTGCTGACTCCAACTGCCGAGGAAGAGCAGAGCCACCTTGACTAGCAACCATTGCCGTCTTCTCCACCCCCTCCATGTCTAACCCTCTTTTAAAGGCATCTAGGTTGGTGCCCATCGATGGCTCCTGGGAGAGCCAGTTCCATACTTTAACATTAGGAAGAACTTCCTGACAGTAAGAGCTATTCGGCAGTGGAATTTGCTACCAAGGAGTGTGGTGGAGTCTCCTTCTTTGGAGGTCTTTAAGCAAAGGCTTGACAGGCATATGTCAAGAATGCTTTGTTGGTGTTTCCAACCCAGGGGGTTGGACTGGATGGCCCTTGTGGTCTCTTCCAACTCTATGATTCTATGATTCTATGAACCCTCCACTGCAAGAAATCCTTACCTGTTCCTTCTCATTGTCCAATTTTATCCCCTTTTTCTGCTCTCTGATATTGAAGACCACCACCAAAGTCTTCCCACTAGAGCAGTCCTTAAAAAACACTTCTGAATCGTTGGGGTGCAGAATTTGTCTTTCTGGGAGTTCCAGCACTAAGCTCAACGTCTTAAAAGGAAACGTTGCTTAGATCAGGGGACTGTGCAGAGAAGCAGCTGCCTTTTCCAGAGGATCTTGCCCCTTGAGCTGTACAAGTTCTTGCTGCACTATAAATTATCAGAATTATAACTGAGAGCCTGAATCCCTGATGCCGCAGAGTCTCGAAGCTTAAAGACAGAAGCGAGGGACCTGTGTTTATAAGCCTGCAACGATTCAGGTTCTCTGGCCCGTTTGGCGGTGACGCAGGGGGCACCCACAGCTCCCCCTGACATTCCCAGCTGCAGTTGGTATTCAGAGATACACTGCCTCTCAACATGGAGGCTCCATTATCTGTCATGGGCAATTGCTCTTGAGAGGCCTCACTGACCATTACTGGGGGAGACGTGGGACGAGGACGGGCTGAGCAGCAGCAGTCACCTGAGCCTAAGTGAGCAGCCATCAACATATCTTGTGGTAGAGAGTTCCACAAGTCACTTGCGCATTGGGTGCAGAAGTGCTCTCTTTTGTCTGTCCTGAACGCACTGGGGAAAAAATAAAAATAAAAATCCAACAGTTAGCAGGCACCCAGACATTAGGAATGACATTCTGGTTGTGGAAACAGGCGACCTCAGGCCTTTGGCAGCTTTTAAAAAGGGGCCGGGGACTCTTTTCTTTCTTTTTAAATAAGTTTTTATGAAATTTTACATTTTATATTCAACATATTAATCATATGAAAGGAAATACAATAAGACCAAACAAACAAACAAACCCCACCCCATGACTTCCCTCAACTTTCCATTCTGGTTCTTTAACTATTTGCTACTTCTGCTTAATTTTTTCTTGTTTTTCATCTTTTAGCTGAATGCTCTTATATTCTTATCATTTTTATACCAAATTTCCTCCCAATTACATCTTACATTTAATTGATTTCCATATTGTTATCTCTAAACCTTTACTCTTATTTTCTTAGTTGTAAGTGTTTACTCTAAACCTGCTAGTGATTCCATTTTTTTACAAAAAAATTCTGTAGATATGACATAAACGATTCCCAGTCTTTTTAAAAGTCTCCATTATTTTTGTCTCTGAGTCTTCCCGTGATTTTTGCCATTTCTGCATAATCCATGAGTTTAACTTGCCATTCTTCTTTCGTTGGTATCTTATTGTCTTTCCATTTTGGGGCTACCGGTAGTAGAATCCTAGCCACTGTTGTAGCATACATGAACAATTTCTTCTGCTCTTTTGGTAGCTCCTGCCCTATGATACCTAACAAGAAAGTTTCTGGTTTTTTAAAGAAAAGTTATTTTAAACATCTTCTTCAGGGATTCTTGAGCTCTGCTTCCTGCATTGCAGGGGGCTGGACTAGATGACCACGGGGGTCCCTTCCAGCTCTACAATTCTATGCATCTCTGCTGATTTCCACCTGGAATTCATCCTCTACCTTCTGTTTCCTCCGTGCAGCCGGAGAAGTGCCATCTGTGCCACCAGCTTGCTTGCCATTTCATGGTGACCCCAAGAGACGCTGGCAGCCCACACAGGCAAGGGACCTTCGCTGGCATTCGGGGCTCAGCAGCCCCAGTCTGGCAGGTCTATCTATAGGCAGATGAAATATTCAGTATAAAAGGTCTGCGTTAAGGAGGGTTCCTAAGAGATGGGGAATAAATGCGCATGAAAGCTGGAGCTCCAAGTGGCTCTCCTCCCACTGCAGTGGATGCTCTCCCTGGAGCTGGGACTCCTGCATTGTAGCGGGTTGGGATGGATGACCCTTGGGGTCCCTTCTGTGGTTCTAGGATGCCCCCACTGCAGCCGAGGAGCAGAGGAGGCTGCCTTGCGCTCAGCCACATCTATCTATCATCTATCTATATCTATCTATCTATCTATCTATCTATCTATCTATCTATCTATCATCTATCTATCATCTATCTATCTATCTATATCTCTATCATCTCTCTCTCTCTCTCTCTCTCTCTCTCTCTCTCTCTCTCTCTCTCTCTCTCTCTCTCTCTCTCTCTCTCTCATCTATCTATCTATCTATCTATCTATCTATCTATCTATCTATCTATCTATCTATTCCCTGCCTAGAACTTTCAAAGGCAGTGGAGGCTGAACAGCAGGATAAACAAACAAACAAACAAATAAACAAACAAACAAATAAATAAATAAATAAATAAATAAATAAATAAATAAATAAATAAAGGAGTGCTTTAATGCTGCCAAACTCTTTAAGAAAAGTAATAAAGTTTATCAAATCACATAGAATCATAGAATCATAGAGTTGGAAGAGACCACAAGGGCCATCCAGTCCAACCCCCTGCCAAGCAGGAAACACCATCAAAGCATTCTTGACATATGCCTGTCAAGCCTCTGCTTGAAGACCTCCAAAGAAGGAGACTCCACCACACTCCTTGGTAGCAAATTCCACTGCCGAACAGCTCTTACTGTCAGGAAGTTCTTCCTAATGTTTAGGTGGAATCTTCTTTCTTGAAGTTCCACTTTTGACACAGGAATGCACAAGTTTTTGAATTGCACAAAACCTCCACCAGGAAACTCTGGAAGGTGTGCCTTCGATGAGAGGTGCTGATATTTTTGCTAGGAGCTGCTCATTTGGAAATCGCTACATGTCGGCGTCCTGTAAAAGGACTGCCAGTGTTGCTCTGGCTGAGAAGCAGACCTGCCAAGTCAAAGAGGTCAAAGGTAAAACGAGACATTTCTCCTTCTTCAATGCCTGGTGGCCATTCATCTCCCCTGTGAGATGCGACGATTGAATGGGTAAACCTCTGCAGACCCACAGGAGCACCTGGAGAGAGAGGCCCATTGGACAAGAGACTTTAATATGCATCCTAAACTTGCACTAAGCAGTGTTTCCAACTTTAAGCTGATTTTTCCAATAAATAACAGACCAGCTGCTATTGTTGTTGCTTCCTTGTACAGCGGTACCTCGGGTTAAGAACTTAATTTGTTCTGGAGGTCCATTCTTAACCTGAAACTGTTCCTAACCTGAAGCACCACTTTAGCTAATGGAACCTCCTGCTGCCGCCACGCCGCTGGAGCACGATTTCTGGTCTCATCCTGAAGCAAAGTTCTTAACCTGAGGTACTATTTCTGGGTTAGCGGAGTTTGTAACCTGTAGCGTTTGTAACCAGAGGTACCACTGTATTGCAAATTATGCCTATTAGATGTGAAAAAGCAATACAATTCTTAAAAACCAACCAAACAGTGTGTTTTCCAGTCTACTTAAAAACACAAGCATCTCTTGGTTATTTGAAATAATTATAATAGTAGTAGTAGTAGTAATAATAATAATAATTAATAATAATTTTATTAGTTATATGCCACCCATCTGACTGAGTTGCCCCAGCCACTCTGGGCGGCTTCTGCCAAAATATCAAATCCTTCTGGGAGTCCAAATTGGGATTTCATTTGCGCCCAAGCCATCGCCCGGATTGCGGAGGATTCTCCCTCGCAATGCGTGGCACCGATCCCAGCAGCTGGGCTTTTAATTCCAGAGCTTTGCCTTTTTAAAAAACATGGTTCCTGGTGACAATTACGACCCTCGCAGCCTCTATGTGGGAAAGGATGGTCAGCTCATGACAGGCGGCGTGGGTGGAAGGGTTGGGGGACACACACACACACACACAAGATAATAAAAACTGTATCCAACAGGTTGTGCATTTGTCTGACAACAGCTTTGTCAGGCTTGGGGAGCATCAGGATGGCTCAGACCATGGCGCTGCATGCCAAGGGCTGGGTTGCCTTGGTAATCTCTCGGCACAGGCAGGCAATGATATGATATTAGCAGCCAGCTCCTCTCATGAATATAAAACACTTGCAGGGGGTGGGGGGGTGGAGAGGAAGTTATTCCTCTTGGTGGTGCGGCTGATAGGAGTGTGAGGCAAGATGAGGAAAGGCAGAGGGGGGGGAGGCATGTGCCCTGCAAAGGAGGGGATGCCATGGCCCCATGCAAGGCCCCCCCCCATGGCAAGACCTTGGTTTCAAGGGGTGATTGCAGCCACATCGTAGGATCGTGGAGTTGGAAGGGACCCAAAGGGTCCTCTAGTCCAACCCCCTTTAGCAATGCAGCTAAGGAATTGTCCCTGGCCCAGGTGGCGCTGTGGTTAAACCACTGAGCCTAGGGCTTGCTGATCAGAAGGTCGGCGGTTCGAATCCCTGTGACGGGGTGAGCTCCCGTTGCTTGGTCCCAGCTCCTGCCAACCTAGCAGTTTGAAAGCACATCCAAATGCAAGTAGATAAATAGGAACCGCAACAGCGGGAAGGTAAACGGCGTTTCCATGTGCTGCTCTGGTTTGCCAGAAGCGGCTTTGTCATGCTGGCCACATGACCTGGAAGCTGTACGCCGGCTCCCTCGGCCAATAATGTGAGATGAGCGTGCAACCCCAGAGTCGGTCACGACTGGACCTAATGGTCAGGGGTCCCTTTACCTTTACCTAAGGCCCTTCCCCAGTATCTCTTTTAAGGCATCACCCAGGGCTTACATAAATAGGGTCAGGGCCGTCTTACCCATAGGTGCTAGGGGTGCGGGGCTCTCAGGGACGCCAGGCAGAGAGTCCAGGGCTTGAGAGTTGAGTCTGGGGAAGAGCCTGCCCATTGGCCGGAGCACCACTGTGGGCTCTTCTGCTGCGGGCGGCTCTGCACCGCCAGTTCGGGGGTGACTGAGCCAGCGAGACGTTGAGGTGACCGGCTGGCCGCCTCTGCCCTACTGCGTGCCTGGGACTGGGCAACCAGGGGGCGGGCACCGGGCGGATCTTTGCACCGCGACGCCGCATATGCTTAAGACAGCCCTGAATAGGATGCCCACCGTTTCATGCACCAGGCTCAGGTTCAAAAGACGTGGCAGGGCTGTGAGGGTGTCAGCCCACAAGCCACAATATTCAGGATACCTCTGAATACCTGTGGCTGGATTAATGAAGATGCCCAAAGGAAGGTGATGGATGAGAGGCAGGGCAGAGAGGATCTCCCAGGGTGGGAGGCAGGGGAAAGACAGGGAATCTCCCAGGTGAGAGCAGGGAGGCTTCACTATTCTGGGGGTGGGCGAAGGGTCAAGATATACCGGTAGCTTCACGAGAGAGGGCATTGCTCTTCATCGGGCTGGCCACTGTGAGAGCATGAAGCTGGACCTATGGGGATGGGCCATAGCTTGGGGGGGGGTAGAGCAATTGCTTGGCATGTAGAAGGTCCTAGGTTCAGTCCCCAATGGCTTCTCCAGGTGTGGTGGGAAGATGCTCTTGCCTGAAACCCCTAGGGGTCGCTGCCAGTCAGTGTAGACAGCACTGAGCTAGGTGGACCAGTGGGTCTGACTCAACATGCCCATGGACCAGATGGGTCTTTGATATTCTCCAGCAGGGCAGGACTTTTCTGACATTCATATCACCACACTGCCGAGGAGCCTTGCAGAGACTGCCTCAACACTTCCAGGTTCAAAGGCCCTTTTCAGAACGAGGTGCAGTTTTCCAAAGGCAAACCCAAGGCCCAGATGTAGGACGCTACATTCATGACATGAACTGGAAGGTATTTGGAGGAGGGTGACTAAGATGCTCAAGGATCTGGAAGCCAAGTCTTGTGAGGAACAGTGGAGGGAGCTGGGGATGTTTGACTTGGAAAAGAGAAGATTGAGAGGTGACATAGCAGTCGTCTTCAAATATCTCAAGGGCTGTCAGGTGGAAGAGCCAATAAGCCTGTCCTCTGCTGTTCCAGAGCGAAGAACGTGAACCAACGGCTTCAAGTTACAAGAAAGGAGATTCCGACTAAACATCAGGAAGAACTTTCTGACAGTAAGAGTCATTCAACAGTGGAATGGACTCCCTCGGGAGGTGGGGAGGTTATTCAACAAAGGTTAGGGGGCCACCTGTCAGGGATGTTTTAGCAGGGGGTTGGACTAGATGACTCTTGGAGTCCCTTCCAACTCCATAGTTCTTTGATTCTATGAATTTTACATCCATTAGGAGAGCATAGGCCAGCGGTCAGCAAACTATTTCAGCAAGGGGCCGGTCCACTGTCCCTCAGACCTTGTGGGGGGCAGGACTATATTTTGAAAAAAATTCCTATGCCCCACAAATAACCCAGAGATGCATTTGAAATAAAATCACACATTCTCATGTAAAAACACACTGATTCCCAGACCGTCCACGGGCTGGATTGAGAAGGCGATTGGGCCAGATCCGGCCCCCAGGCCTTAGTTTGCCCACCCAGGGCATAGGCCATTCTGTTGGAACCAATGCCTTCCTAATCTGTCTCTCTTGGAGCCTCGTGCTTTGTAGGAAGAATGTTTCTGAGATTCAGAGGACCATTCCTTTTTTTGTTTCATGTAATAACCTGCCATTGTGAAAGAGGAGAAGGAACTTTGCAGTGGGTTCCCTCTTTAATTAAAGATGAACGCAAGCTGGTCTCTGATATTTACCTTTTATCGGTCTTCTTAGCTGTGATTATCCAGTCCAATAAAACAGCATCTTCTCAGGTAATTATAGTTGGAAAACAATTAGCCCTCCTGTCTCTTGCCACATATGCTCCATCACAGCTTTTCACGCACCGTCACCTGAAATCACCTCCAACTTTGCCAAGGAGGCAACTCAAGGCAGCTCCGGGGCATGTGGGAGCCACATGGGCACGGCCCGCAATCACTACACCCGCTCTCTGCCAGGGACCAGCTGGCAGTGGGTGGGTGGGCACAAGGTCCACAGACTCGATTCCGTTTTCGGCTCACATCAGCAGACGCTTGAAAATGCTATTTGTGGTCGTTTCTCAGGTGCTGAATAGGGTGGACGATGCCAAATGCTTTTGGATCACTGACCACAGGCTACTAATGTGTGCAGAATTCTCTAGGGGCCACCATGGGAAGCCTGGCTAGCTATCAGGGGTAGATTTAGGGGAGTGCAACCGAACTAGGGGTAGTCTTGGGGCTGCAGCAACTATGCTCCAGAAAGGAGAGCAAGAGGCGATGGGTGCCTAATTTTGGTGTTGCAAAAGGGCGCAACTGAGATTTGAGACCCCAAAGTAGCTCTCCCTGACGGACTCGTCGTGCTCCTCCAAAGGGCTTCCCACTTTGCTTCCTGAGATCCTTTTAACTTGAGATGCTGGGAAGCAGAGCCCCACCAGTTAACTCTGGTCCTGTTCAATGCATTCGGTGACTGCTCAGTCATTGCAATGTCAGAGGACAACTTGCGTCTCTGAACAGGCGACCAGAGATTAGAGACGCACAATCTCTCCTGATGCAGCTTGTAATTGAGCTTGTAAAATAGAGTAGGGTTCATCACGACCCCCGAAGAAGGGCATTGTGGGAAGATAGCGGCGTAGATCACATTGGAAAATGAGAAGGCAAATCAATGCCTGGTGTCATGGAGGACATTCTTAGGTGAAGTAATCCTGCTGCCAGGGTGGACCCTGAAGGGGTCAGAGTCGGAACCTGGGCTCATTGCTGGGTCTTGTCCCTGCCCTTTGGGTCCTGCCTAGGCAGCTGAAAGCCATTGGCAACAACAAGGGGTATTTTGCCACTTTTTCTGTAGCAGATTGTGCCTGGGTGCCAGCCTTGCACTAAGACGCATGCAGCTGCTTCAAACACGCTGCGTGTGAACGCTGGGAGTGCAGCTCGGATGCGTAGCAAGTGGCACAGCCCTTAATTCCTGCCTGGGTTTGGAAAGTAATTCTGGCTCGTGCTTCATCTGGCTGGCCTCGGGCGCTCTGCTGTTCTGAGCACAACGCCCTTGGAATCTAAAGCCTGGGTGGGGGTCCTGAGTCCCTGGGGGGAGAAGCAGCTGAGCAGCATCTGGGCCAGACCCATTTCCAGCTGACGGCTTCCAAAGGTCGCTGTGCAGCCAGCCGATCAAAGGATCCTCAGACCCCCCCCCCCCCGACACAAACACACAAACTCACACCATGAATGTTGTTTGCAGGACTGTCCTAGCCTACCTGTTGTGGAGGTGGGGAGACGATTAACAAAATCAACTCTCCTGGCAAAGTGGGAATACCCTCTCACTCACCTAAGTTTAGGATATTCCACACCTTTCTTCGGCAGAGTTTCCTTTTCTTTGAGAAAAACAAGCCCCGCCTACCAGATCCCAAGTGCTCTAAGGATCAAATTAGGCCCCAGGGTTTTTCTTACGCCACCTGCTTGCACAAAGTCTTGCTTGCGTGTCTGTTGCATTTATATCCCACTTATAGAATCATAGAGTTGGAAGAGACCACAAGGGCCATCCAGGCCAACCCCCTGCCAAGCAGGAAACACCATCAAAGCATTCTTGACATATGCCTGTCAAGCCTCTGCTTAAAGACCTCCAAAGAAGGAGACTCCACCACGCTCCTTGGCAGCAAATTCCACTGCCGAACAGCTCTTACTGTCAGGAAGTTCCACCTAATGTTTAGGTGGAATCTTCTTTCTTGTAGTTTTTTTCTGCATGGAGCTCGAGGTGGCCTACATGGTTATCCTCCTCCTCATTAATCCCTACAAGGACCCTGCAAGGTAGGTTAGGCTGAGTGTGGAAAGGCAAGAATGTGACAGGTGGAAACTCTGGGAATAAAAG
The DNA here is from genome assembly GCF_963506605.1 of Zootoca vivipara. NCBI lineage: Eukaryota > Metazoa > Chordata > Lepidosauria > Squamata > Lacertidae > Zootoca > Zootoca vivipara. The sequence goes on from NC_083276.1 coordinate 550,119, forward strand.
GGTCAAGGAGTCACAGAAAGGTCGAGTTGGAAGGGTCCCTGAGGGTCATCTTGTCCAACCCCCTGCAATGCAGGAATCTCAGCTCAATCATCCCTGGCAGATGGCCATCCAACCTCTGCTTAGAAACCTCCACCTTCCGTTCTACTGTCAAACAGTGCTTGCCGCTAGAAAGGTATTCCTCATATTGAGTTGGAATCCGATTCCTAGAGAACAAAAGTTCAGATGGCCCTTCCTGTGGAGCAGATGATGGCCATCAGCTCAGCCTGAAGCAACCAGGCAGCGTTTCCAGGGGCTGCTCCAAGGGGGCTCTTGACAGGGTGTGTGTGGAAACAGCCTGAAGAGAGTCTTGCTATTTTGATGTAGCAAGCTCCTCCTAGCCAAGTCTCTGGAGAATGGAGACTGATCCTGGTTTGCCACCTGGGGGGAACCACATCTCGAGAGTCTGGCTTTCTGCTCTCAGCTCCAAGCCAGTTCTGACCTGGTCCAGCTCTGCTGTGGCTTTTCAGCCTGTTTGGAAAAAGAGAGCTCTGTTGTTGTTGTTGTTGTTGTTGTTGTTGTTGTTGTTGTTGTTGCTGCTGCTGCCACCTTGGCCTCTGAAATTCTCTTAACTGTGTTTGTTTGGGAAAGCAAAGCCCCAATAGGTTCTATTTGAACAGCTTTTTCAGATAGATACTGGTATCTATTATGGATGGTTCATATATAATCATAGAATTGTAGAGCTGGAATGTACCCAAGGGGTTATCTGGTCCAACCCCCTGCAATGCAGTACAATATGACTGCATTTCGCACACGTTCAACTTCTGTGATTTCAACCATACGGGAGTGATGGCAGAATGGTTGAAATTGTGCCGGTTAATGCCAAGCCAAAGAGCAGAACTTAAGAGCTCTTTTCATACAGGGTCTGTTTGAGGTTACACACTATGATGGCTCTGTGGTTAAACCACTGAGCCTAGGGCTTGCTGATCAGAAGGTCGGCGGTTCGAATCCCTGTGGCGGGGTGAGCTCCCGTTGCTTGGTCCCAGCTCCTGCCAACCTAGCAGTTCGAAAGCACCTCAAAGTGCAAGCAGATAAATAGGAACCGCTACAGCGGGAAGGTAAACGGCGTTTTCATGTGCTGCTCTGGTTCACCAGAAGTGGCTTTGTCATGCTGGCCACATGACCTGGAAGCTATACGCCGGCTCCCTCGGCCAATAATGCGAGATGAGCGCGCAACCCCAGAGTCGGTCACGACTGGACCTAATGGTCAGGGGTCCCTTTACCTTTACTATGGAAAGGGCTCCCTCGCTTGCTGGGCAATTCCCACGCCACAGGCTGCGTCCTGGAGTAGAGAGGATTCTGTCTCTCTGCCCCTCACCCTCTAGATTCAGGACAGCTCTGGGTACATGTGGAGCCCTTGGAACCAAATCCCCACCTAAGAGGCAATTGCCCTGTATTCAGTGAGTGTACAGCCTGTTGATGGGTAAAGACTGTTTATGCCTCTGTTCAGCATAACATTCAGCAAAGTGAGGGCTCAGTGTGCCTTCTTTGCAAAACCTGGAGGTGCCAAAGGCTATCTCGTCCCCAAAAGGAGCACTCCTCCATTGTCTCCAGAGGCAGAACAACACCAATCTCATCCCCAAAGTGGGGCAGATGCCATCACCCAGGAGGGTTTTGCAAGGTGGGGGGGAAGAGAAGGATGCCTGAAACCCACGGAGCTTTAGGAACATAATAAGAGTTTGCTAAAGCCCTAAATGGCCTTGGTCCAGTATACCTGAAGGAGCGTGTGCACCCCCATCGTTCTGCCCGGACACTGAGGTCCAGCACCGAGGGCCTTCTGGCGGTTCCCTCATTGTGAGAAGCCAAGTTGCAGGGAACTAGGCAGAGGGCCTTCTCGGTGGTAGCGCCTGCCCTGTGGAACGTCCTCCCAACAGATGTCAAAGAGGACAACAACTACCAGACTTTTAGAAGACATCCGGAGGCAGCCCTGTTCAGGGAGGCTTTTAATGTTTAATAGATTATTGTGTTTTAATTTTCTGTTGGAAACCGCCCAGAGTGGCTGGGGAAACCCAGCCAGATGGGCGGGGTATAAATAATAAATTATTATTATTATTATAGATCACACTTTGTGCTGCTTGAATAAGGGCTTCCTTTTGTCTCCCCGGAATCTTCCAACACTCAGTTTCATCAAGCTCCCCTGCTCCCCTAAGAACAAGGCTTTCCACACACACCTTTTCCAGCCAGCGACATCTTTAAGTGTGAAGCGCTTATCATCTTTGGCATTAGGACTTGGAGGATGAGGGAGATTTCATCTGCCTTGGTGCATTTTCTTCCACACACAGCCGGCACACTTCTGAGTGTGCGGTGAGAAGTGAGCGCCTTGGCACATTCTCTTCCCTGCAAGCTTAGCTATCAGCTGGATTTAGCAAATCTCTCGGTGCAGCTTCCCAGATACCACATCACACCCGAAATGTCATTCACAGAAATGGCATGAAGATGTTGCCTAGACGAAAGTGCCCTGCCCGGTTTTAAAAGTAGGTGCTTGTCTAGCTTGCTCAGGACACTACAGAATAGGGTGCAATTAAAGGGGGTTTCCGAAGCACCCTGCAAATCAACATAATCATTTCTTAAATGATATATATATATTAATTGCAAATAAAAAGAAAATATTGCAAATCTAGTCCAACATCCTGTTCTTACAGTGGCCGAACAAATGCCCATTATGGGAAACCTACAAGCAGGATTCATGCACAAGAGTCTCTCCCCTCCTGTGGCTTCCAGCACCTGGATTTTTAGAAACATTGATGCCTCCGAGGATGGAAGCAGAGCAGTGCCATCCTAGCTAGGAGATATGGAGAGGTCTCTCCTCCTCCAGGAATGTGCCTGATCTTCCTTCTAAAGCCATTTAAGGGTGTTAGCCATCATTGCCTCCTGTGGACAGGAGTTCCACAGCTGAATGATGTGCTGTGTGAAAGACCTCCTTTTATGAGCCCCGAATCTTCCAACATTCAGCTTTGTTGGCTGTTGGTACGTTCTAGAGGGAGAAAACCCTTTTCCTAGCCACTAGCATCATGCCATATCATCATATGGTGCTGGAGGAGACTCTTGAGAGTCCCATGGACTGCAAGAAGATCAAACCTATCCATTCTTAAGGAAATCAGCCCTGAGTGCTCACTGGAAGGACAGATCCTGAAGCTGAGGCTCCAATACTTTGGCCACCTCATGAGAAGAGAAGACTCCCTGGAAAAGACCCTGATGTTGGGGAAGATGGAGGGCACAAGGAGAAGGGGACGACAGAGGACGAGATGGTTGGACAGTGTTCTCGAAGCTGCGAACATGAGTTTGACCAAACTGCGGGAGGCAGTGCAAGACAGGAGTGCCTGGCGTGCTATGGTCCATGGGGTCACGAAGAGTCGGACACGACTAAACGACTAAACAACAACAACAATCATCATGCCAGGCATCATTTTACCCCCTCCCCCCACATTGCCGGTCATTCACCTTTTTCCCAAGCAAAAAAGCCCTTTCCTCACCTGCCACACCCCATAATTTGGGCTGCCCTTTCCTGACCCCTTCCATTCTGCCTCCTCATCCATATTCATGTGCAAGGCAATGCAGTGCTCTCAGCATCCATGATCCCAGACAACGAAGCAGGGTGAAGCTGCACCTTCCTCTTGGCCAAGAGCAGGTACACGGCTTCGCACTGCACGATGGAGGGACTGAACTCATCCAGAATAGGCCAATGAGCTCATTTGGGGCTGGGGCTGCTTCCAAGCGCCTGCTCTCATCATCGGTGTGCCATTAACAATCTGTTCAGCTGCTCAGCCTCTCGTTCCATCCAAACTGTGCCGGAGTTTTTGAAGCAGAGCCAGGCAACCCAGCTGGCCTTCTGAGAGCTGAGGCGGACCTCCTTTGTCTCCCTCTCAGGTGTGACACAGGAGAGCAAGCGCCTGACCTTTAGAAGGAGCCACTCGCAGTGAAATGTCAGCAAAATCGTGGCCAGGTTGCGTTGACCAGCTGGAGCTTGGAAAGGCAGAGGAGGCTGGCTTCCCAAATGTCGGGAAGAAAAGCCGCCGATCTTGCTCCACTCCATGATGTTATACTGGGAGAGCAGCGGGTGCTTCCTCAGGGCTGGGGCTGCAACAGCCCACCTCTGAAGCAGCCACGGCTCTGAGATGTATCTGGGACTTGGGGAGCCCACCATAAACCTTGCGAACAGGCTTTGGATAGAGCGGAGCCTGATCTGACCCAGGCCAGTGGATGAATCCTGCTGTAATTCTGGAAAGCGAGGAGCCTGAAGGGGTGAGTCAGGAGACGGAGAAGGAGTGCCAGGGCTCTGGCAGCACTGGAGAGCCCCTGCTCCACAGGCAGGAAGAGAGAGAGGCGGGAAGGGGGGACAGGAACAGGGCAGACCGTAGACCCTTCCCCCTGACACCGGTATTGAGAAGGAGGAGAAAAGGGAGGAGATTCACCGTCCCGAGGCTTTTATGTTGGTCAAAGTCACGAAAAGGGGCAGTGCCGGATTCTGATTCGGAATGAGGAGACATGAAACCAGCAGCTCGCTACACTGTAAATAAAGGTAAAGGGACCCCTGACCATTAGGCCCAGTCGTGACCGACTCTGGGGTTGCACGCTCATCTCGCATTATTGGCCGAGGGAGCCGGTGTATAGCTTCCAGGTCATGTGGCTAGCATGACAAAGCCGCTTCTGGCAAACCAGAGCAGCACATGGAAACGCCGTTTACCTTCCCGCTGTAGCGGTTCCTATTTATCTACTTGCATTTTGACGTGCTTTCGAACTGCTAGGTTGGCAGGAGCTGGGACCGAGCAACGGGAGCTCACCCCGTCACAGGGATTCGAACCGCCGACCTTCTGATCAGCAAGCCCTAGGCTCAGTGGTTTAACCACAGCGCCACCTGGGTCCCTACACTGTAAATAATGTGCACTAATAAAGACTTTTGAAATACAAGCATGTGGAAGGTCGTTACTCAGGAGTAGTCATAACAGCTTTGACAGCTACGATGAGGCATAAACAAATAAGGTTCATGCTGTCAAGGTGCTACAGAGGCTCATTTTGTGAAGTAAAGCTGCCATGTTCAGACTGGCTTTGATTAAAGCGAGCAAAATTGTGTTGTTGTTTGTTTAGAGACAAAAAACATGAGCTCGATCAGGGAGAAATTACCCTTTGTGGAACCACAAGCTAAACATTAGGAAGAACTTCCTGGCAGTAAGAGCTGTTCGGCAGTGGTATTTGCTACCAAGGAGTGTGGTAGAGTCTCCTTCTTTGGAGGTCTTTAAGCAGAGGCTTGACAGCCATATGTCAAGAATGCTTTGATGGTGTTTCCTGCTTGGCAGGGGGTTGGACTGGATGGCCCTTGTGGTCTCTTCCAACTCTATGATTCTAAGCTAAGAAGGTGAAGGAAATAAACCACTTGGACACCCTCTTCATGCTCCCCCCCCCCCGATTGCCTCTCTTTTAGTACTCCCCCTCAAAAAAAAAAGAACTTCCTAACAGATGTAGCTGGACTCCTGCCCCTTCATAGACTCATAGAATTGGGGATGTTTAGCCTGGACAGGAGGAGACTGAGAAGAGCTGTGATCGCCACCTTCAAATATCTCAAGGGCTGTCGCCTTGTGGGGAGTTGGACTAGATGATCCTCAGGGTTCCAGCTCTACAATTCCAGGGTTCTATGGAAGATGGAGCTCCGACCCAAACCAATAGATTCAAGTTACAAGAAGGGAGATTCTGACTTCATCAGGAAAAGCTTTCTGACAGCCAGAGCTGTGCAACCGTGGGACGGAGGTGGAGGACTCTCCTTCCTTGGAGGTTTTCAAGCAGAGGTTGGATGGCCATCTTTCATGGATGCTTTATCTGAGATTCCTGCATCGCAGGGGGTTGGACTAGATGACCTTTGAGGCATCTTCCAGCTTTTCAATTCTTCATTATCTCCTAAAGCCCACCCTCCTGGACCCCCTTTTCTCCATGGCCACACCCCCTCTCCCCCCTTTCTTACATCAGTACCAGGGACAGCTCCTTCCACATACTGGTTGCCTTCCTCTCCCCTCTCTTTTAAAGACAAATGATCTTCGCCTTGCCTGCCTGTCAGAACAATGTTTGCGAGAGGCGCATTACCGCAGAGGAGCGCAGGGGTCTCCGTGTGGGCAGCTGGAGCCAGGGAGAGACGTTTCTCTTTATTATCGGCCTGCCATCTTGACAGGGCTCTCCATGCTCTCGCTCTTCATTAACATACAAATATCTTCATGTTCCAAGGAGAGACAGTGTCATTTCTGGTGAGGTTTTGCATTAATCTCCCCCCGCGGCCTCAGCCCAGCAGCCCCCCACCCTGAGGCAGCACTGGGAGCCTCCCCTGCTAATCAGGTCAGCAAGATTACTTCAGGGGGCAGGAAAGGCAGGGCAAGGGGTCACACAGACTCCCAGCGGGCTGCTGGAGAAATTGAAGAATCATAGAAACATGCAGTCATAGAATGGTAGAGTTGGAAGGGACCCTGAGGGTCATCTAGTCCAACCCCCTGCAAGGCAGAAATCTCATGACACGTGGCCATTCAACTTCTGCTTTAAAACCACCAAGGAAGGAGTCCACCACCTCTGGAGGGAGACCATTCCACTGTTGAACAGCTCTTACTGTCAGAAGGTTTTCCCATCTGTTTAGTCAAAATCTCCTTTTTGTGACTTGAAGCCATGGGTTCGAGTCCTGCCCTCCAGAGATGTAGAAAACAAGCTTGCTCCATCTTCCATGTGATTAGGTATCTTCATCTGGATCAGTTGTCCCCAAACTGGTCCCATGAACTCCTCCCCCCAGTGTCCCCTAGCCTCTAAATAGAATTATTTATGTGTTGTTCCAAGTGCCTGCTCCAATCTCTGATGAGTGGTGTCAAGATCCCAGAGGATTCCAGACACAGCGGGGACTGCCATAGCTTTAAGAAATATGGCTTATTCACCTATTGACATCTTCAGTCTGCAAGTGGGGAGTCCAGATCTTACAGCATGGTCATTTCGAGAGTGCAGCCAGCCTTCATCCCACCTGCCAAGATGGATCCCAGTCTTTTCTCTCTCCCTTCTTCCCAGCACTCCTTGCTCTTCAGATTCTCTTTTTCTGTCACCTCACACCCAGTTACCCTGGCCAACTTCCAAACCCCTGTCTCTGTTCACACCTCTGGGCAAGGGGGAAGGAGATCTCTTGCATTGCCAATGACCCTGTATGTTTCTTAATGGTCCTACCTTGGCCAGGTCCTTTTGCACAGGCTAGCCCAGGAATTCCTCTACAGCTGGTATTTCCCATCCCAAATGATCAAATCCTACCATTTATTAATTTCTGGGTTTAGGGGGGGGAGTATCCCCCCAAACATATAACTTTATTTATTTATTTATTTGCTGATAAAAATATATATCACAGCAGCTTCCAATAATATCAAAACATAAAACTATACAGCAAAATCTTTAAAAGAGGAAAGCATATACAATTAAAAACAAATATCGGTAGACCATTGCGGAATGATGTGTCCCTAACAGCCTGCATAGGCCTAGTGGAATAGAAATGTTTTCAGCAGACATTTAAAAGTTAACACAGAAGACGCCCCCTGAATCTCCAGTGGAAGAGTCCCATAGGGTTGACAACACTAGCCTTAAACGGCTCAGGACTGCAACACCTCAAGGACACCCTCTTTTCATATGAACCTACCTGGACCCTGAGATCATCCGCTGAGGCCCTCCTTCATGTGCCTCCTCCTCAAGAGGTCAGGAGGGTGGCAACAGGAGAACGGGGCCTTTTCTGCAGTGGCTCGACGTCTGTTGAATGCTCTCCCCAGGGAAGTTCGCCTGGTGCCTTCATTATACACCTTTGTTTGGGGTGGTAGGTGGGAGGGATTTTTAGTTGGGTGTGGGAATCTGTTAAATTTTAGTGTATTTGTAATTTTTATTGTTTTTGGTTTTATTGTCTTTTTTGTGTTCTTCTTTTGTTGAGTTCTTTGCTGTTTTTTACAGAGGTTTTATTTTGTTTTTAAGGGGAGGGGTCAGGGCTGCCCGGGAGGGGGTCCCAGCAAGCAAAATGGCTGGGGCAGATTCCACAGGGGTGTGTGCACTGGAACAACCGATCTCAGTGGTCACGGGTAGGAGGAGGAGTTACGCTAAGACCAGACCATGTCATTACCGAGGAGGCAGACTTAGTCGTTGTCTGAGGACTATCCCTGCCTCCAGGTCTGGTCCTGACCGGACGGATATTGGAATAGGCAAGGGATACCCACATGACCTGAAGGTGCTGCTGTGCAATGCCAGGTCGATGATGAATAAGACCACCGCCATTCACGACCTGATTGTGGATGGAGGATTTGACCTGGCATGTGTGACAGAGACCTGGTTGGAGGAAGCCGATGGGCCCGTTCTTGGCGCTGCTTGCCCACCAGGTTTCTCTTATGCACAGCAACCCAGGCCATCTGGGCGGGGAGGGGGGGTTGCAGTGATTTTTAGGAAGTCATTAGTTTGCACCAGGCGTCCTATTGGGAAGACCCAGTTCTCTGAGTGCATGTTCTGGAAGTTGGGCAATAGAGGCAGTACAGGATTCCTTTTGGTGTACCGACCTCCCCGCTGCACCAAGGATTCCCTGCCCGAGCTGCTTCAGGTCGTGTCGGATGTGCTCCTGGAGACACCTAGCTTGGTTGTCTTAGGGGATTTTAACATCCATGCTGACACGACCTTACAAGGAGCCGCTCGGGACTTCGTGGAAAGCATGGCCACCATGGGGCTGTCCCTGAATAAGTCTGGCCCAACTCATAGCCGCGGACATGCCTTGGACTTGGTGTTTACCTCTATGGATGTTGGTGATCTGACATTAAGTAAAAGCGAAACAAAAGAAGTGCCATGGTCAGATCATTTTCTGGTGCAACTGGACTTCTCCGCAACCCTTTCCCTCTGCAGGGAGGTGGGACCGATTCGGATGGTCCGCCCCCGCTACTTAATGGATCCAATTGGCTTCCAAAGAGTGGTAGGGGATGTTTTATCCCATGTCGATGGCCTTTCAGCTGATTCCCTGGTGGCCCGCTGGAATGCGGAGTTAACCAGCGCTATTGACTGTCTGGCTCCGAAGCGCCCTCTCAGATTGCATGGAGCCCGGACAGCCCCGTGGTTTTCCCCGGCGCTGAGGGCAATGAAACAGTCGTTGAGACGGCTAGAGCGCCGGTGGCGGAAAACTCATTTTGAATCAGACCGGACACGGGCTAGAGCTCAACTTCGAGCCTACCAAGTGGCAATGGCGACGGCGAAGAGGACCTTCTTCACCGTCTCCATCGCATCTGCAGAAAACAGCAGCAGGAGACTCTTCCAGGTGGTTCACAATTTAGCGGAACCACCTGCTCCATCTGGGCCCAGTACGGGCCACATGATCTCCTGCAATGATTTTGCAAAGTTTTTTGCAGATAAAGTCGCTCAGATTTGGGAAGAGGTAGACTCCACCGTGGGAGCAGGGCCGGGGCGGGGGAGTGCTAGAGTCCTGTCTAGTCAAGTTTTGTGGGATCAATTTCAATCTGTTACCTCCGAGGATGTGGACAGGCTGCTTAGACGAATGAAACCAACCACCTGTCTCCTTGATCCTTGCCCATCCTGGCTTATAAAAGCTAGCCAGGAAGGGCTGGGCGATGGGCTTCGCGGGTTGGTAAATGCTTCTCTCCATGAGGGAGCCTTCCCAGACCCGCTGAAAGAGGCGGTTATTAAACCGCTTCTTAAAAAACCATCTTTAGATCCGGCCAATATGGCCAAATATCGCCCAGTCTCAAATCTTCCATTCTTGGGCAAGGTGATTGAGCGAGTGGTTGCGGAACAACTCCAGGCACGCCTGGAAGAAGCGGACCATTTGGATCCCTTCCAGTCAGGATTCAGGCCTCATCATGGGACTGAAACTGCCTTGGTCGCACTGGTCGATGATCTCCGGCGGGCTAGGGACAAAGGTAAGAGCTGTTTCCTTGTTCTGCTGGATCTCTCAGCGGCTTTTGACACCATCGACCATAACATCCTTCTGGACCGTCTAGAGGGCTTGGGAGCTGGGGGCACTGTCATGCAGTGGTTCCGCTCCTTCCTCCTGGGCCGTGTTCAGAAAGTGGTGGTGGGGGATGAGTGTTCAGACCCCTGGGCGCTCACTTGTGGGGTGCCTCAGGGTTCTGTCCTCTCCCCCATGCTTTTTAACATCTACATGGGAGAGATCATCAGGGGGTTTGGGCTGGGTGTCCATCAGTATGCTGATGATACCCAGCTCTACCTCTCTATTAAATCAGAACCAGTGAAGGCGGTGAAGGTCCTGTGTGAGTGCTTGGAGGCGGTTGGAGGATGGATGGCGGCTAACAGATTGAGATTGAATCCTGACAAGACAGAAGTACTGTTTGTGGGGGACAGGAGGCGGGCGGGTGTGGAGGACTCCCTGGTCCTGAATGGGGTAACTGTGCCCCTGAAAGACCAGGTGCGCAGCCTGGGAGTCATTTTAGACTCACAGCTGTCCATGGAGGCACAGGTCAACTCCGTGTCCAGGGCAGCTGTTTATCAGCTCCATCTGGTACGCAGGCTGAGTCCCTACCTGCCCACTGACTGTCTCTCCAGAGTGGTGCATGCTCTAGTTATCTCTCGCTTGGACTACTGCAATGCGCTCTACGTGGGGCTACCTTTGAAGGTGACCCGGAAACTACAACTAATCCAGAATGCGGCAGCTAGACTGGTGACTGGGAGTGGCCGCCGAGATCACATAACACCGGTCCTAAAAGACCTACATTGGCTCCCAGTACGTTTCCGAGCACAATTCAAAGTGTTGGTGTTGACCTTTAAAGCCCTAAACGGCCTCGGTCCGGTATACCTGAAGGAGCGTCTCCACCCCCATCGTTCTGCCCGGACACTGAGGTCCAGCTCCGAGGGCCTTCTGGCGGTTCCCTCATTACGAGAAGCCAAGTTACAGGGAACCAGGCAGAGGGCCTTCTCGGTAGTGGCACCCACCCTGTGGAATGCCCTCCCACTAGAGGTCAAAGAGAACAATTACCAGACCTTTAGAAGGCATCTCAAGGCAGCCCTGTTTAGGGAAGCTTTTAATGTTTGATGGATTTCTGTATTTTAGAATTTCTGTTTTTTTGGAAGCCGCCCAGAGTGGCTGGGGGAACCCGGCCAGATGGGCGGGGTATAAATAATAAATTATTATTATTATTATTATAGGCGCCAGGCAAAAAGGTTCCTCTTTAACCAGGCCTTTGATTGATCTGATTGACATCCTACGCCCTTTTTAAAATGCTGGCTCTTTTTAGGGTTTTTTTTAAAACTGGGTTGTTGTTTATATTTTGATTTTATGTATGGGGTCCTTTATGTGAACTGCCCTGAGACCTTCGGGTATAGGGCGGTATAGAAATTAAACAAACAAGCAAACAAGCAAACAAACAAACAACCGCTAAAGGCTCAGTTCCTTGTTGTCGTGAGATGAGATGAGCCAGCTCAGGGAATGGCCAGTGATGCTCCTGCAGAGAATCTCAGTGACCCACCTGTGATAGAAAGGTTCAGGGGATGCCTGACGTATCCAGGACATAAGTTGCTCAGGGATTTGTAAACCTTGAACATGTCCTGGGAGCAGATGGGCTGCCAGTTCAGCTGCGCTCTACCCTTACCTTCCAAGTCCCGGACTGCAAAATCTGGGACCGGCAGCCGTGTGACACCGGAAGTTGCGTCGCCGTAACTTCCGGTGTCACTTTGCCCTTCTATGGGCACCAAAAATGGCCGCCGCCGCCTTCGGAAGTCGCTTGTATGCATGTCAGGAAGTGCATCGACGCAACTTCTGGTGTCGCTCCACCCATCTATGGGCACCAAAAATGGTCGCCGCTGACACCGGAAGTCACGTCTATGCACTTCCGGACATGCGTAGATGTGACTTTTGAAGCCGGCCGCTGCCATTTTTGGTGCCCATAGAAGGGCAAATGGGAAAGGAAAAAAATGGCCTCCGGCAGGAGAAAAATAACGGAGGAAAGCAGGAGACGAAGTGATACGGGGGACCACCGGGAAAAGGTAAGTAAAAACGGGGGTTTCCCGGGGAAAACGGGCTACTTGGCAGCTATGGCTCTACCATAGGTATCAAAGCCAGCCTACCGGTTGTTGCAAAACATTACAAAAAATACCCATTTCCCACCATAAACCTGTTAGGCTGCTTTAAGTGCATTCTTTTGTAGTAAGCTAGCTAAATCATAATTACTACGGACCGACTTTTCTCAGTCCATTCAGATATAGTAGGAGATATGCGTTTTCCAATTTTTTTAGCTATTATACTCTTAGCAACAGCTATTTCACGATCAATTTCAGGATAACCAAGCAGTAATAATTTAGGTTCCAGGGGTCTATGGTATCCTAACATATCAGAGATATTAGCCTGGACGTATTTCCAGAATATTTGCATTTGAGAACAATTCCAAAAGACGTGTGCGTAATCCGCTTTATTTAATCTGCTTCTCCAGCATTTATCAGATCCTTAAGCTTAAATTCCAAAATTTGTAGAACCTGAGACATTATGGGAAATGCACTAGTACTCCCCCCCCTCATTTGTATGTGTGTGACGTGAGAAATCAGCCTCGCCTCCCCCCCCCTCAATCCTGGTAACCAACCTGGAAAAAGATCTGCAGACACAGCGCTCTTCCAGCTTCCAGGAGAAGCTTATGCTGTTCCTGATCTCTTCTGACAGTGAGGAAGGTCCCAAGGCCTGAGAGGTGGAGACACTATCTCAAACGGTGCCGCCTCGCTCCGACGAGGGCAATTCTTCTGGTTCTTTTAACACATACTACGAGAGTTACACATCTTGCAGTACAAGATTTATTTGAACCATAAAACTTACACCTTGGACCTGTACAGGGAGAGCTTTGATTGCTTAGACCGAGGAGACAGTGAGAGAAGGAAACCAAGCAAAGGACATGGAGATGTTTTTTTAAGCCTCTGAAATCCAATAAAACAGGGTCATGGGCTGAGGGTCATTCTGGGGTTTCCCTCGGAGCCGACACACATAGACCAGACCAGTTCTTCCTCACCAGCAGCAGCTGATGCATCGGCAGCACAATGAAGGCAGAAGTTCCTGTCAACTGACTCTCGCTCTGAAGCAGAAGCGGCGTTTGCGTCCTGGAAATGATTGCTCGCAAAATAGCACTCTCGAAAGCTGTTTGGTGCCAGTGAAATATTATAAGCTCATAAAGTACCATGTTGCTATGGCTGTCCTCCAGCTAAAAGCATTCCTCGTTCCCTGCTGCATCCCGAAGGATCCAACACACGATGGAACGGGCTCCCCCCAGGAGGCAGAAATGGCCACCAACTTGGATGCTTTAAAAGAGGATTGGACAGAGTCAGGGAGGAGGAGAGGGCTCTGGAGGGCTACTGGCCAGGAGGGCTCTGCTCTGCCTCCACACTCAGAGGCAGCAATGCTTCTGAAGACCAGTTGCTGGAAACCACAGAAGGGGAGAGTTGCTCTTGTACTTATCATAGAATCATAGAGATGGAAGGGACCCCAAGGATCATCAAGTCTAACCCAATGGAATGCAGGAATCTCAAGCATCCATGACAGATGGCCATCCATCTTGTGTTTTAAAAAAAACTCAAAGGAAGGAGAGTCCACCACCTCTCATGGGAATCTGTTTCACTGCCAAACAGCTCTTACTGTCAGAAAGTCCCCCCCCCAATGTTCAATTGGAATCTTCTTTCTTGCAACTTGAAGCCATTGGTTTGAGTCCTACTCTTCAGAGCAGGAGAAAACAAGCACGCTCCCTCTTTCATATGGCTCTCATATCTCCTCTCAGTCTCCTCTTTTCCCGGCTAAAGGTACCCAGCTCCTTCAACTGTTCCTCATCATAAGGTTTCATTTCCAGACCATTGATCATCTTAGTTGCCCTTTTCTGCACATGTTCTGCACAAGCTGAGGCTCCAAGACTTTGGCCACCTCATGAGAAGAGAAGACTCCCTGGAAAAGACCCTGATGTTGGGAAAGATGGAGGGCACTAGGAGAAGGGGACGACAGAGGATGAGATGGTTGGACAGTGTTCTCGAAGCTACGAACATGAGTTTGACCAAACTGCGGGAGGCAGTGGAAGACAGGAGTGCCTGGCGTGCTCTGGTCCATGGGGTCACAAAGAGTCGGACATGACTAAACGACTAAACAACAACAACAAGCACAAGTTCTAGTTGTCAACATCTTCCTTAAATTGTGGTGTCCAGAACTGGACACAGTATTCTGCATAGGGTTTGACCAAGGCAGAACAGAGTTGGACTATTATGTCCCTTGACCTGGACACTAGACCAGGGCATCTGGTTGGCCCCTGTGAGGACAAGATACTGGACTAGACAGGCCATTGGCCTGATCCAACGGGATCTTCTTATGTTCTTAACAGGATCAGAGTCAGGGTAGATGCATGTGGACAGCTATGGTGTCACTCCAGGATGACATCAGAAGGTGGTAGACTCTCCTTCTTTGGAGATTTTTGTGGGAATGTTCAGGGAGCCAGGAGAGGATATATTGTTTATTAATATCCTTCCTAGCTTGTGCTAGCAAGTTCCTTTACTTAGCAGAGTTTCACATTCCCCCTTTAAATGCACAGCAGATAGCTGGCTGCAGGCTTGCGTAAGCCTCTCACTATTATATACAATTCAGTATTGAATTGTATATTCCTGGTAAGTTCCCTTTTATCCCTCTTAAAAGATTAAAGAAACCACAATCTTGTGTAAAGTATATAAAAGTAGTTTACTCACATTCTGTTCACAGTTGGATCCCTGAAGGCAGACTTAGCTATAAAGTATATACATGTGGATTATGTTAGAGATTCATTCCCCGTGTTTGCATTCATGGGATTGTTGTCTAACACATGACAGTGTATGTCTTCATTCCACAGTGGGAAGTGTCAAAGACAGGATGTTTGTGTTACTGTGTTTCCTGGAGTGGGACTATTGTCCTTTGTTCGTTCTCTTTTCTGCCTGATGCTAGAGAGAGAGGGAGCCATATTGCAGTGCTCCGTGTGTGTTTACACTCATACCTCGGTTTAAGTACGCCTCGGTTTGAGTACCTACATAAGTGGACCCATCTGGAACGGATTAATCCACTTTCCATTACTTTCAATGGGAAAGTTTGCTTCAGGTTAAGTACGCTTCAGGTTAAGTACAGACTTCCAGAACCAATTGTGTACTTAAACCAAGGTACCACTGTATATGTAAATAAAATAGATTAGCCAAATGCTGAGTTGCTGAGGTCTGTTACGCAATTGCACAAACTCTGCGGGTCTGTAAGTATGCTGATGTCAGTTGGCATCAGTCACTGTGATGTTCAGGCTGAAGAAAGCTTTTGAAGCTCCTGAATGATCGGCCAGGAGGGAGGGAACATGCCAGTCAGGCATGTTTCTCTGCCAGGGTCCCTACTTCTTGCAAGTAAGAGATCCTAACAGATAACCCCCGTGTCCTCTAGCTAAAAAGCTGCTCCATCGACGGAAGAAGTCAAAGAGAGAGAGAGAGAGAGAGAGAGAGAGAGAGAGAGAGAGAGAGAGAGAGAGAGAGAGAGAGAGAGAGAGAGCTGTGTGCCTTGTTCTTTTTGTTACCTGGACAGGTAAGGTCATGCCCACCTCTAGTCACATGCAAAGGAAGTGTGTCCCAGCCAGGAGGAAACAGGAAGTTTTTGACTGGCTGGACCAAACATTCCCCTGCATGTCCGCTCTAGGAAAACAAGGAATGTGGTGTTTGGCTGCTCTCTGTGGATTACATCCCACAGTTTTTAAGCAGAGGTTGGCTGGTCATCTGCCAGCGATGCTTCAGTTGTGATTCCTGCATTGCAGGGAAATGGATGACCCTGGGGGTCCCTTCCACTTCTACAAATTTATGATTCTATGAATACCACCATGGGACTTTAAGGTGAAGAGGGAGAAAGAAATCTATAGACAGACAGAGCTTCCTGTGCTCCAAAAAGATGGCTCAGAAGCCTCACCTGGAACTCAGCCCTCAGTTCCATGGAAAGTATTTAATGGGCCTCCTTTGGCTCTGGCATAGCTGGGCTTCATTTTCTTCCAGCAATGCTTTTTAGTTGTGCACCTGGGTCCCTTCCTAGAATATGCTGACCTGGTGATTGGGCTGCCTGCCGGGGTGACCTCCAGATTACATTAGTCTAACATGCTCCACAAGGAGCTGCCTTCAAAAGCTATGTGGGCACAGCAGTTGCTTGGAAGCAGCAACAGCAAAGTCATGGACCGAGTCCTGTCGCAAGCAACAAATAACACCTGCCCTTTAGATCTCAGGTGGTTTCCAAGTGCAATTCAAGAGGCCTGCTCTGAGCTTGAAAGCCCCACACCTGGAGAGCCACTTTGTCCCAGATGCACCTGCCCAGGTGAGCCACTGGACTTGTTCTGCTGCCGTTGGAGACTAGGTGGGTGGTCAGAAGACACGGGAGTTTTCTGCCAAGTGCCTCCAGATGGTGACATTCTCTCTTCAGGGAGCTTATCTCAAACAGGATATTGGGGAGTTTGAAAAGATTCAGAAATGGGCAACCAAAACAATCCAATTGCCCCTAGATCATGACATTCCCTTTGCAGGGAGTTTTTGTCTGAAACTGCCCCTCTCGTGCTACAAGATGTGAAATAATAATAACAAAGCCCCTCTTTTGAATAAACATTAGAAGAGGGTTTCCCTATGCTTGCTTGCTTTTTGAAATCCTCTGCAAACGACGATGACCAAGGAGAACAGGCCCAGCCTGCGCTGCGCCGCTTCTCTTCCTCCTCCCTCCTTCGCCCGCCCTCGTCTTCCACATCTCCGTCTCGGTGTGGCGCTTGTTTTGCCTGTTTGGTCCGCCTGTTTTTGTTTCCTCTCCTCCATATCCTTTGTGCTGCGGATGAATAATCATATTCTGGCACGTGCCCTCAAATAACTGCGTGTATAATTATGATCCGGTTCTGCTGAGTGCAGTTTATGGGATAATTGCTACAAGTCAGCACAGAAAATAACCTCATACATAAATTACAGAACCAGAGCAAGCAAGCGTGCCATTAGTATTTACACCAGGGAGAAAATGCAGCAGCTGAGAAGAGCCCATCTGAAAACAGGCCCCTGGCAGGATCCAGCACCTGCATTGCGTTGGAACGCTTCCGTTGCCTCTTACTCGCCTCTCTTTCCTTTCCCCGACTCCTCTCCTCCCCAAACCCAAGAGCTACACTGCAGGAAGGCTGCTGTGTGCCTTCTGATGTGCACCCAGGGGGAAGACACCGGAAGCATATTCACAGCAACATAGAATCATAGAGTTGGAAGAGACCACAAGGAGTTGGAAGAGACCACAAGGGCCAACCAGTCCAACCCCCTGCCAAGCAGGAAACACCATCAAAGCATTCTTGACATATGCCTGTCAAGCCTCTGCTTAAAGACCTCCAAAGAAGGAGACTCCACCACACTCCTTGGTAGCAAATTCCACTGCCGAACAGCTCTTACTGTCAGGAAGTTCATCCTAATGTTTAGGTGGAATCTTCTTTCTTGAAGTTTGAATCCATTGCTCCGTGTCCGCTTCTCTGGAGCAGCAGAAAACAATATTTCTCCCTCCTCCATATGACATCCTTTCATATATTTGAACATGGCTATCATATCACCCCTTAACCTTCTCTTCTCCAGGCTAAACATACCCAGCTCCCTAAGCCGTTCCTCATAAGGCCTTTGACCATTTTGGTTGCCCTCTTCTGGACACGTTCCAGCTTGTCAGTATCCTTCTTGAACTGTGGTGCCCAGAACTGGACACAGTACTCCAGGTGAGGTCTGACCAGAGCAGAATAACATCCTCAGTGCCAGGATCCATAGGAACTGCAACTTCCCAGGGCTCCTGGATCATCATTACTCAGGACCCGAATCCCTGGGAAATTGCACTTCCCAGAAGCCCAAATGCTGCTGCTGCTGCCTAATGGAAAAAGAAATCCAGGTTCCCTGTGCTACAAAAAGCAAAATAATAACAATAAATACAGTGCAGCCCACCTGTCTTTGCTGCTGCTGAAGTGGCAGGGAAAGGATTTCTCCTGTGGGATTGTTTCCTGAATTTGTATCGCCACTTAAATGCAGCCTCTGGCTTCTAAAAAATACAAAAATAAAAATCTTATAAAGACTCGTGTTTGCTGTTTGAAAGCATTGCTGTGGCACAGAATCAAAAGTGCAGTGCAGGAAATAATAAAGGCACTCGAGGATCTACCAAACAGTGAGCAGCAGGCTGGGTCTGCAAATGAGTTGTGCATGAGGAAGAATTGATTCAAAGCACCAAGAGAGTGACATCTGCAGCCTCCGGGCGCTTGATGGAGAAGCAGGCAGAAAGCAGGCTCAGCTGGGGCAGAAGCACAGCAGCATCCAATGCAAAGGAAGAACGGAAGAACTGGAGAAGAAGCCTGTAGGTGGGTCAGGCCAAAGGGGGGTCCTCTAGTCCAGAAGCCCCTTCTCACAGATGCCTGTGGTAAACCCACAAGCCGGGTTTGAGCACAAGAGTAGTGAAAGGGAAGGCTTTGAAACCATACTGGACCCTGCCAAAAGTTTTAGAGCTGCACCACTTGCTTGACATGAGCCCTGGTCCTCTTCCACAAGGAACCTGCCCAGGTTTTAGCCAGGATAATAATAATAATAATAATAATAATAATAATAATAATAATAATAATAATAATTCCCTGCCCATCTGGCTGGGTTTCCCCAGCCACTCTGGGCAGCTTCCAAAAAAAAGATTAAATATACATTAAAACATCAGTCATTAAAAGCTTCCCTAAACCGGGTTGCCTTCAGATGTCTTCTAAATGTCATATAGTTGTTGATTTCTTTGACATCTGATGGGAGGGCGTTCCACAGGGCAGGCACCACCACCAAGAAGGCCCTCTGCCTGGTTCCCTGTGACTTTGCTTCTCGCAGGGAGGGAACTGCAGGAGGTCCTCGGAGCTGGACCTCCGTGTCCAGGTTGAACAATGGGGGTGGAGACGCTCCTTCAGATAAACTGGACCAAGGCCATTTAGGGCTTTAAAGGTCAGCACCAACACCTTGAATTGTGCTCAGAAATGTACTGCACCAATGTAGGTCTTTCAAGACCAGTGTTATGTGGTCTCGGCGGTCGCTCCCAGTCACCAGTCTAGGATGGGTTTAATTGCATGCCCCCCCTCCTTCATTCTTCTTCTTCTTCTTCTTCTTCTTCTTCTTCTTCTTCTTCTTCTTCTTCTTCTTCTTCTTCTTCTTCTTCCTCTTCCTCTTCCTCTTCCTCTTCCTCTTCCTCTTCCTCTTCCTCTTCCTCTTCTTCTTCTTCACATGCCAGAGACCCTACAAGTGAAGCCATTAACTGGCACAGGAATGCGAAAGCCAGAAGCACCAGGAGGAGGAGGAGGAGGAGGAGGAGGAGGAGGTGTCTGCTGATGGTGTGTTTCGGCATTCGGGTGTTTTATAACATCCTTCCTGGGGACTTGATGGGTGATCTGTATGGATGGTTGGCTTTGAGAGCTCAGCATGGGCTGGAGTTTCAGGTCTGTTAACTTTGCGACAAGGTCAGGGAGAGCAGATCAGGCGGCGGAGTGCAAAGTGGGTCACGTCCCCCAGGGTCTGCCATGCACACCTTTGCCTGCCCTCCGGGACCTGAAATGGTGCTGCCAGCTCAGAGACGCCCAAGCTGGATGGCCGCCTGCAGGGGGAGAAAAGCAGAGGACAGAGGCAACCCTGAGCCAACCAGACTTTTAGAAGACATCGGAAGGCAGCCCTGTTTAGGGAAGCTTTGAATGTTTAACCGACTATTGTATTTTAATAATTGGTTGGAAACCGCCCAGAGTGGCTGGGGAAACCCAGCCAGATGGGCGGGGTATAAATAATAAATTATAATAAATTATTCTTATTATTCTTATTAAGCGGAGTAGTCTGCAAGGGCCAGGGCCTGACCTTTGCTTGGAGGGAGGGGGCCGATCAGGCTGCAGGAGCTGGTCTGGAGCAGAGGAGAGAGATGTTCAGAAGGCTGCTCCACAGTTGGCCAGATTTTACCGTCAGAAAGCACAGGACCTCTTGGTCTCTAGCAGAGGGGATTCAAGTCACAGCTAAACATGAGGAATAACTTTCTGACAGTATGAGCTGTTCGACAGTGGAATGAACTCTCTCAGAAGATGGTGGACTCTCCTTCCTTGGAGGTTTTCAAGCAGAGGTTGGATGGTCACCTGTTGTGAGATGCCTGCCTTGCACTGGGTTGGACTAGATGAGCCTTAGGTTCCCTTCCAATTCTGCAATTCTCTGATGTGCCTTAGCGTCCTCCTTGGACATTTTTGCCAATGCTCTTCTGCCGTCTTCAACTGATTTCTCCCTGCATCTCTCTGTTATCTATCTGTTGTGCCAGTGGGTAGGGGAAGAACCCTCCAGCCTTCAAATTTGGAAATTTTCTTTCATTGAATTATTTTCCAAATCTAGGCCCTGAAGAATCATGTCCCCCTACCTGCCACACGAGGCTGTACAGGAAAGGCTGTGTGTGTGTGTGTGTGTTCTCTGGGTGGGGGGGGGGCATTTCAGTTAACTGTCCTCATCTTTATTAAGTGTTCCACCTGTTTAAGCACACCAGGACAGCTCTCAAAATAGAGGATGTGACTCACAGATTGCCGGTTTATCTGCTGCAATGGAGCCATTTCTCTTAAAGTGACAGCTGGATCTCTCTAATAACGCAGAGAAAGCTCTCTGGGGAATACGCGGAGCAGGGCTCTGCTTTTTGTCTGCCGTTAACTGCACACACACAACACACACACACACACAACCTCGCACAACTCTCTGCCTCAGAACTAGCATGAGAAATGTACTTCAGGTTTCAAGATCTGGGTATTCATTTAATACCCAGTGTGCTGGAAGAAGCAAAGCCAGTGCACACTGTGGGGAGATCTTCACTGACGTCTCGCTCCTGGTCGGTCACTGCCATTTCAGACCCCGTGAAAGTTTATTTAAAATTGGGATATTTTTGACCCAACATGCCTCACTTTATATTCATTTACATTGGATTGTATTTGCCATTTTACCACCTTTTCACTCCATTTGGAGAGGTCATAGAATCGTAGAAGGGACGCCAATGGTCATCCAGTCCAGCCCCCTGCAATACAGGAGACTGTCAGATTGCCATAGCCAAGATTGGTGATGATTGACACCTGTCACTCTGAGTGCCAACCTCTGAGCCACTTAGCTGGAAACCAACTTGATCTGACAGCAGGTAACCTCGGAGGCCTTTTGGTTCTGTACTTTGATACGGGAGGAGCGGATCAGGCCCGCTCGTGCCAAATTTGCAAGGAGCCAACTCCTACCTGGGTGAGGTGACCACAACCCTGTACAGATGGGGTGGGGGGGGGGTCCTTCAGGCCATTTCAAACATTTCCAATGGTCCCCCATCCCAAATTCCACTGCCTTTCTGCTCCAAGTCCTGCCTCTCCACTTAGAACTACACTTTGGAACTCCTGCCTATTTGCAGTACGCTTTTGGGTGCCTGCTTGAAAAAAAACATTTTTGTTTAGACAACTGCTTAGAAAGCTGATGTGACTTTTAATCGGTTCATAGATTGTTGCTGATTTTATATTTTGGACATTTAGAAAATGTTGCTTATACTGTTTTATACTGAAATGTTTCTTGTTTTATTTCAGACATGTTCAACTGGTTGACCACAAGGGAAGGGCGGTGGGGCGGGCCGCCCCTAGCTCCAGTCTGGCAGGGGCAGCGCCTCTGGCCCCTGGCCCCTGGCCCGCCTCTCGTCTCCTCCAGCCCAGTGTGCCAGCCGCCGCCCTCGCACACTGGCCGCCGTGGATGGACTGCACATGTGCGGACATGCACAGTCCGTCCTGGCACATGCGTCGTGACGCCACGACACACGCGTCAGGCTGCGTCGTGACGTCACAACGCACGCACCAGGGTGGACTGCGTATGTGCCGCCCCGGGCAGCCAAGCGGCACCGTTCGCCACTGGTTGACCGTGATTGACAAGTAGATCCCCGGGTGATCATGGGATCCTTATTGATCATGATATTTAAAAAGCAGGGGAATGGGCGGGGTTTTAGTTGAGTGATTTATGTCATTCCCCCTTAAGAAAAACTCAACAACTAAGATCAATTCCTCTGGTCAATCCTCAGTGACAATGGGTAGATCACTGCCAGTATTTTTATGCTGGGAGTAGATTGCACCGTGATTTAGGGGCTTCCCCTGCATGCAAAGGCAGGCTCCGGAGGATGGAGTGGAGGAGACCAAGAGGAGGCCCAATGGCCAAGAAGGAAGTTTCTGCCCATGATGTAGAGGGAAGTGATAGGGATCATGTACAGTGGGGCCTCGCTTAACAAATGCCCTGATTAACGAAATTTCCGCTTAACGAAAGGATTTTTAGAGCGGAGGTTGCCTCGCTAGACGAATGCATTTTACGAAAAATTCATCTAGCGAATCGCGGTTTCCCATAGGAATGCATTGAAATTCAATTAATGCGTTCCTATGGGCAAAAAAAATTTCAATGCATTCCTATGGGATTCACTAGACGAATTTTTCGCTTTAAGAAAAGACCCGTGGAATGAATTAATTTCGTCTAGCGAGGCACCACTGTATCTGGGAAGGTAACCCGCTAGGAGAATGAAAATTCCGATCCTAAACCTCCGCTGCCTTGTGGGATATCTTTGGGAGAAGAAAAGGATAATCCTATAGAAATTCAGAATGGAGTCCCTAAGGCAGTTGGATGGTGCCTTGTACCCCTCTTTCCAGCAATTCCTGCAGCCAAGCTGGTGCCCAACATCTTGCTCTGTTTTCCTTTGGACCCCATCGGTGAGGCTGAGAGGGGGGTCTTGTCACCGGTCTGAGCAGCCCAGGACCTCCAGACACGCTGCCCAGGCTTGTGCCCCAGACAGGTCCCTTTGGTGCTGCGAACACAGTGGTTGACTTCACCCCATTATCTCTTGAGACAGACGGAGGCCAACATCTCGGACAGGGACTTACAGATAAAAATAAGAACAGCTAAAAACCTGGGGGGGGGGAACCCAGTCATAAAAACAGGAAGGTACCAGCCCTTTCATTAAATGTGGTCAGTTCCCAAAAGTCTGTTGGAACAAGAAGGACAATATCAAGAGGAATGGTCATTTGATCTCTGCTCTTTAGATTCTTTTAATTTGTGAGATATCTTTACAAAAAGGGCAATTTGCCAAACTCTCGAATGCCAACAGAGTTGCTTTGGGAGAGCAAGCAGGTTGCAATGTGTGGGAGAGTCTATCGCTTGGCGGTGTGCTGGGTATTTCCAGGTCTCCAGAAAGCTCTCCCAAAGCCCGGCAACATTTGCCTGTTTAGTTAAGAAAGGGTAACTTTCCCACGAAATCTCCCCCAAAGTGGGGAGCGATAAATAGAAGCCGTAAAAAACCCATAAAAGCAGAACTGAAATGTGACGATAAAAACTCTTCACTAAAAAGCAGCCGAGCCCAAAAATTAACAGCCGGATGGGAGAGTCACCCTGGAAGGGCCATAAACTCAGCAGTGAAACAGGGGAGAAGAGAGGATCTGGTCCAAGGAGTTTGCCAAGAGCCAGGCTGGAGAGAAAGTGCCCAAGGGGTCCGTCCTCTCGTGGTCAGTGCCAGGCCAGCAGCCCTGAGCCCTGAAGCCACGGGAGCCTAGCAGGACCTCTCTCATTTTCTGTCCTTGGTGGAAGCCTTGCCAACAGATTCCCCCGAAGGTCCATGCATTGTCCTGAGCAATAAGTCCCTGAGATCACCTGAGGGCCAGCTGCTCCCAAATCTGCTGCCTTTACTCTCTTGAGTGTCTGAAGCGTCTAAAATTAAGTGTAATATGAGAACTGAAGGCCTTTCCACAAAGCTGAAGATTCAGGAGGGATGAACCAATGGATTCAAGTTGCAAGAAGGGAGATTTCAACTCAACTTCAGGAGGAACTTTCTGATGGCAAGAGATGTTTGACAGTGGAACAGACTCCCGTGTGAGGTGGTGGAATCTCCTTTGCTGGAGGCTTTGAAGCAGAGGTTGGATGGCCATCTGTTAGGGATGCTTGAGCTGAGATTCCAGCACTGCAACTACATTATTCCTTGGCTGAAAGTGCTTCTTCTCACAGTTTGTAGCTGAATTATGGAAGAGGAGAGGGCTACCGAGGGCCACTAGCCCATAGCTGTCAAGTTATCCCTTTTTTTAAGGGAAATTCCATTATGCTGAATAGGCTTCCTCGCGAGAAAAGGGAAAACTTGGCAGCTATGCACTAGCCATGGTGCCCATGTCCCACCTTCACAGTTGGAGGCAGCAATCCTTCTGCATGCCAGCTGCTGGAAACCACAGGAGGTGCTCAGATCCTGCTTGCTGCCTGCCCATTGGGGCACCTGTTATGTTCTGTCTGCTTCATTCACCCTATTGGAGTATTTCCAATGACCTTGCATGATGGATGTTGTCATACTGAAAGCCGCATCACCAGCTGTAGATGGAGGACGGAGGGGGCTCTTTTGTCCACAGATTAAACATTTTAAACTGATTAATCACATGTGTTTTAACCACTTGCTTATAAATGGCAATTACCAAAACTTTAAAATATGCTCCCTTTGGGGGATGTTATGTGAGAGCTTGCAATCCGGTGAAGAGAAGCTACCGTTCCCTGCTAGAAGGAAAGGCTGTTTTTCATTTTTGCATAATACCCCTATAGCATAATGGCTTGGCTGTTGCTGTTTAATTGCTATTAATAATTTTATTTATTTGATTTACTAGCTGCCCTTTACCCTGAGATCCCCTGGCAGAACACAACAATTCGAAATACAACATTAAAACAGTTTGAAGAAAATTACGTACAACCACAAGAACAGGGCGAGACCCAAAATATACATCTCAGTCTCAAAGCTCAAGATAAAGAGGTATACCTTTAGCATGCAACGGAAACTAATTTGAAGGTGCCGGATTTACCTCTGTGGGCAAGGCGTTCCACAGCTTAGGGGTCACCACAGAGAAGGCCCTTTCCCCCGGGCTGCCACCCCTCAAAGCCTCTGAGGGCAGACGATCTACCAAGAGGGTAGCACCCAAGAGGGAAGGAGGAGGTTTTTCAGATATTTGGGGCCCGAGTCATTCAGGGCTTCTAACACTAGGATGAGCACCTTGAAATGGGAACTGGCAGTCAGTGCAGCTGTTTTAAAACAGGGGTTCTGTGTGATCCAAATGCAACCCCAGCCAGGAATCTTGCAACTGTACCTTAAACCTGTTAGCATTTCACTCCTCCGTTGCTGGATGTGTGATTGTTACATCACATGTCTGTGTTTGCTTTCTAGGCTTGGAAAGTGTGAGAACGGCAGTCAGTCTTATCTCTCTTCCACTGTACTGTCCTTTTGTACCCCACCCCTCTCTCTCTCTCTCGGAGAAGATGTGAGAGGACGCCATGATTGCTTTGCCCTGTATATATTGCCTAATAAATACTTAGAATGCACACACTCACGCTCCACAATCGTTTCTGCTGTACTCTGCTGAGTGAGTGTGCACATGTCTTTTGATATGTGTTGCTGGTGCGCACCAGGACTGAAGATTTGTGAACGTGGGGCGCCCGGAGAGATCTGTCTCATCCCGGGGGCTGCATGTGCCCCCCCCAGGCGTGTTCAGACAGGACCAATTGAAGTTTCCGAGGTTGTCTTCAAGGGCAACCCCATGTAGAGCACATTGCAGTAATCTAGTCTGCAAGTCACTAGGGCCTGGAGTACTATGGTCAAACCATCTCTGTCTGAAAGGGGTCATAGTTGGTGAAGCAGCTGGAGCTGGAAAACGGTGCTCCTGGCCACTGGGACCATCCGACCCTTCAAGTTCAAGTTCAAGTTACATGAAAGGAGAGTCTAACTAAACATTAGGAAGAACATACAGCCAAACCTTAGGAAGAACTTTCCATCTTACCTGATGTGAAGAGCTGTTCAGCAGTGGAATGGTCTTCCTTGGAAGGTGGTAGACTCTCCTCCACTGCAAGTTTTTAAGCAGAGGTTTTGATGGTCATCTGCCATGGATGCTTGAGCTGAGATTCCTGCATTGCATGGGGTTGGACCAAATGACTTGGGGTCCCTTTCAACTCTGCAATTCTATGGTTCAATGACAGTGGCACCCTCCCCCCCAAGCTGTGAATCTGCTCCTTCCAAGGGAGAACAACCCCATCCAGGACAAGCCATCTCTCCACCTCCTGGATGCGATGTCTCCTTGACTCTATAGCGTTGCCCTGAAAATGTCCCTCTCGGCCGGTCGGTGAACTTGGCACTTCATGCCAAGTTGACACTGACTGCTAATATCTATTTCCTCAAGGTATTGACATCTCACCTGTTCCTCCAAGGAGCTTAAAGTGGCCTGGTTCTCCCCCTCCCCTGCCTCATTTTATTCCAACAACGACCCTTTGAGGTGGGTTGGGCAGAGAGAGGTTGTGGCTGGCCCCTCCCAGGTGAGCTGCATGGTCAAGTGTGGATTTGAACCCTGGTCTCTCCCAGGTCCTCGCCCCACCCTCTAACCACTACCCCACAGCGGCTCACTTGAGCCCATTGGCTATGAAGCAGACATGACTTGTCCCCAGCCTTTGCTCACTCGCTTGTTTTTCTGTTTGTGCCTCCACTGCAGACGAAAGGGGGCTTATTGCTCAGCTCCTGAAAACACCCCCAGAGAACTGTCCTTAGGTGAAGGTGCACACATGCAGAAATTCAAGGGTCCTGTTTGGGGTTTCCCTTGGGGCATCTGGCTGGTGGTCCCGCAGGCTCTCTGATGTTCTTGTTTCCAACGTTGTGCAATCACTGGAGGAGTTGATTCCCTTCTTCTCACGCTCCCTGCCTGCGATCCCTCAGGCGTTCCTGGGCCCCACCCTCCCCTCTCCCTGCATCTCGGGGTGGCCCTGGGGGGTGTGCACGGGGGCCTTTGTCAATTGACTCGCTCCTCTCGTCTCCTGCGCGGCCCCTGTGAATGGCTCTGAAGTGCCTCGGAGGAAAATCACCCGTTTCATTTCCAAGTGCTTTCCATGAGATGAATCCCTTTGAAAGCGCTCCAGATGAAGTCCTTCAGATGGAGGTCACCCCTCTATTTAAATGCATTTACGTTGTGCGTGGTGACTCTGATTGTCACCAAGAGAGATCCTTGAGGCTATGGGGATTGTCAAGGCAAACAGGCTCCCCAAGGGAAGGACGGCAGAGAGGGAAAAGGGAGCCAAGGGGAGCGATCATCCTCACATATTTCCTCCCGGCTTCGATTCTGCTTCCAAACATCTGGATACTTATTTTTTAATTCTTTTTGTACTATTTATATCTTTTCAACACATTCAGGAAAAGTTGTTAACAGGAGTAACAAAAAACAACACACACAACCAAACTTTGGAAAGAACTTTCTGATGGTAAGAGCTGTTCCCTAAGAAGGTGGTGGACTCTCCCTCTTTGGAGGTTTTGTCATGGAAGCTGTAGCTGAGATTCCTGGCTTGCAAGGGGTTGGACTAGATGACTTTAGGGGCCCCTTCCAACTCTACAAGCCTATGATTCTGTAATAAGATGGCTCGGCTCTGGCTCCACAGTTGGAGGCAGCCATGCTTCTGAAGACCAGTTTCTGGAAACCACAGGAGGGTAGAGTTGCTCTTGTGCTTGGATCCTGCTTTCTGGTTTCCCCTTAATGGGCATCTGGTTGGCCCCTGTGAGAACAGGATGCTGTCCTGGGTGGGCCATTGGCTGCCCTGCAGGTTGTTCTTACATCTTACCTTCTATTGCATACCGGTATCTATTGCTGTGCACCTCCTTCCTATTTTATATGAATTTATGGTATATGAACATTCTTATGATAAATAAAAGAGAGCTAGCATAATAAAGGAAGCCTAAGCACATAGCCCTACGGAGTCTTTAAAATTGGGTTTATTAAAGTGTCCTTGTGGCTTGAGTGCAAACATTAGGGGGGGGAGGGAGGCTGCCTGGGACACCAACCAGTTAATAAATAAAACTCAGGTTGAATCCACTTGCAGTTCACACCACATGGCTGAGCTTCTCCTGTCCGGTTAACTCGGGGAAAGGGTCATGCAAGGCGAGAAAAAAAGCACCTTCTGATCCCCCATCCTTGACAGAAGGGCAGCATCCTGAACGCTTTGGCAGGCTGGAGCTCTCCAGGCCATGCGGAGGCCCAAAGACCTGGCAGCTGTGGGCAGTGAGGTCTCTTCTGTGTCACCACAACAGGAGGCGCATTGTTGCAGAAGCCTCATCCCGTGGATAATGCGAAGCAACATTCTTGGAAGCCGCAAGCCTGGAGCACTGACCTGACGCGATGGAGGCTCTGGCTCATTTCCGCTAATTGCCGTCCTCGCCAGGCGCCACCTGCCCAATCGCCCCTGGAAAACTGGCCCTTCTTATCTCCACGCAGCATCTGGCTTCAATTATGCTCCGCGGTGCAATCCAAGAGCAATCACAGGAGCCTCCGCATCGGCCACGCTCCCATGCACACAAATCGCTGCTCGCCCAGCTCCTTGCGACAAAAAACGCCCGTGCAAACCACAAACCAGGAAACACTTCTGAAGTTGCAGAGAGTTTTGCACCGTTTGTTCCATGGCGGCACAGCAGCTCCTGTTTGCACCCTGGGATGGGGGGGTGCGGGGCTGGTGAATGGTTGGCCTATGGAGGCCACAGGCAGAAGACCCAAGACCTTCTCAAGGAGGACGGGGCAAATTCGTGGAAGGCTATCAGTGGCCTTTCGCCAAGATGGCCATGGTGTGCTTCTACAGTCAGACACAACCATGCTTCTGAATGCCACTTTCTGGAAGCCACAGGAGGAGAGAGGGCTCCCCTGCTTGAGTCCTGCTTGTTGGCTTCCCATTGGGGCATCTGGTTGGCACTGGGCTGGACAGGATGGGCCACTCAGCTGACCCAGCAGGGTAAGTCTTATAGAGTCATAGTAGTGTAGAATTACAGAGCTGGAAGGGACCCTGAGTGTTATCTAGCCCAACCTCCGAGCTCTTCCAAGGGAGACCACACAGAGCAGCTCTTATCATCAGAAAGTTCTTCCAGGTGTTCACTCAAGATCTCTTCTCTTGTAACGTGAATCCATTGGTTTGTGAAATATACTCGGAGTCGAGTATATTTTATTCAGCTCGTAGTCATCAGGGAGAAGAAGAGAAGAAGAATGCCCTTTTCCCAAAACCATCTGCTTATATACATTATTTACACAATGGGCTTTGCGTGATTGGCTACTTCAGGGCTACACCTGTGGGCCAATCAGTTTGTGGATTGACTTCTGCCAGCAGCCTGATTGGCTGCTCCTGCAGGCCAATCAGTTTGCGGATTCACTTCTGCCAGCCGCCTGATTGGCTGCTCCTGCAGGCCAATCAGGTTGCGGATTCACTTCCACCAGGAGTTGGATTGGGTGGCTCCTGCGGACCAATCAGACTGCTGATTCTGGATCCTATTGTTCTAGGATTCAGCTCAGTACATAACACCCCTCCCCTCTAAGTTCCAGTCCTGCCCGGGAGGTTGCAGTCCTGCTGGCCGCCCACGTGTGCGTTGTGGCCTGGGGTGTTCCTTGGTCAGGGGTTCTGGTTCTGGCTCGTGTTCCGAGGCTGCTGGCTGTGCCGGGGCTGTCTGGTCTGGCACCACTGACCCACTAGGTTGTGGCTCTGGTTCCGGTGTCCTTCCAGCCTCGGGGCGCCCCTGTGTGCCTACTGCTTCTGCTTCCCCTGCCCACCCCTCTTGCTCCAAAGGCCTCACTGCCTTGCTGTCCCCTTGGGACCCCTCTCTCCCGCTCTCCTCCCCTGGGAATCGTCGCCGTAGCTGGTCGCAGTGGCGGCGCCAACATTGCCCCCCTTCCGTTAGTACCTCGTACGACACGGGACCGGTCACCCTGGTGACTGTGGTGGGTACCCATGCTGGGCCTGCCCCAAAATTCTTTGCGTACACTGGGTCC
This sequence comes from Zootoca vivipara, assembly GCF_963506605.1. Classification (NCBI taxonomy): domain Eukaryota; kingdom Metazoa; phylum Chordata; class Lepidosauria; order Squamata; family Lacertidae; genus Zootoca; species Zootoca vivipara. The sequence goes on from NC_083276.1 coordinate 579,953, forward strand.
TGGGCCAATCAGACAGCTGAGTCTGGATCCTATTGTTCTATGATTCAGCTCAGTACATAACAGTTTGGGTCCTCACCTGCTTGCTCCCAGGGGTGCCAATTTAACAAAATATGTGGGGGAGGTGAAAGGACCTCAGCTCCTAGGAGTTGTGTCCTATGCTTGTTCCTTCTTCCATGGGGCAGCCCTTGGGATATTTGAAGATGGCTCTCCTATCTCCTCCCAGTCTCCTCTTTTCCAGGCTAAACATCCCCAGCTCCTTCAACCGTTCCTCATCAGGCTTGGTTTCCGGACCCTTGAGGAAGGTTTCCAGCTTTCCTCAACCTTGTGCCCCCAGATGTCTTGGACTGCATGTCTTTATGGTGCCGATGAGAACTGCAGCCGCAAACCTTTGTGGGGCACAAATTTGAGGAGGGGCTGCCTTGAACCAGTCTGGCCCCTTCCTGCTGCTTCATGTCCCCCCTCTCCAAATAGATCCCCTTGGCAGAGACCCTTTTTGGTCCTGAGGGCTGCACACATCAGGGCCCTGGTGTGATGTCCTGCTCAGCTCGACCTCATTCCATTCTCTTCCATTTGGGTCAGGCAAGAGCTGCTGTATCCTTGCTTGCAGCGGGGGCCCCCTGCTGCTCCCAAATCCCCAGGAAGAGATGTCAGCTGCGGGAACATTCCTGTCAGCAATCTGAATTTCCAAAGGTTTTAATCACCAGCCCCATTTCCTTAGCTGCAAATGTGTGGGAACCTTATTATCACCATTATTAGGATTCTTTTTTGTTTCTAAGCCCAGCGAGGTGTTTGTTCCAGATGCAGCAGAAAAGAAAGGAAATTTACACTCTCAGATAATCTGTTAAATAGTGAAATAACGTAATGGGGAAGCTTAGGAACCAGCCCTGATTGACAGGAGTCGGTTGGCTCTTTGTCACGCTCCCAGGTGGGCAGAAAAGTGTGGGCAGGTGGGGCAGGTGGGGGAGGTTTATTGTGCAAGGGCTGCGAGACTCCAGAGGCTCAGTGAGGTCGGCTGAAGGAGGAAGCGCCAATAGGTGGCATCTCAAAAGTGCCATGCGGCAAAGGGCAGCATTTGTGCGCTTGGGAAAGAAGGCAGAGGCTAAGCCAGGGAGCCTCACTGAACCAAGAAGGCCACCTGCTGGCAAGGAGAGAAATAACCGCACATTGCACTTCACTGCACATGGATGAGGTTCACTCAGCTTATGGGGAACGGTTGAGGGGGTTGGGTCTGTTTAGCGTGAAGAAGAGAAGAGAAATGGAACGTCAGAAAAAATAACTTTCTGATGGCAAGTGTTGTTTGACAGGGGAGCAGACTCCCTCGGAAGGTGGTGGGTCCTCTTTCATGGGAGGCTTTGAAGCAGAGGCTGGATGGCCACCTGCCAGAGATACTTCAGCTGAGATTCCTTCATCGCAGGGGGTTGGACTAGAGGACCCTCAGGGTCCCTTCCAACTCTAGAATTCTATGGTGTTAAGTCCTGCTCTTTAGGAAGAGAAGATGTGCAAAGAAGGAGAGAGAGGGGGAGAAAAGGAGATCAAGAGAGAGGTGCTCCCCCCTCTGCCCCCCATGTGATGCTGTGTGCACTCAGCCATCAATCCTTCACCATTGAGATGCCTTCAAGGCTGCTCTATTAGTGAAGCTTTTGCCAATTAGAAGAGACATCCGTGAGGTCGGTGCCATTTCAATCAGGCTGCCCTTATCAAGAGAGGGAGCCAGCAGTCGCTTCCTCACCCAGCTGCATGGAGGCCTCGGAGCACCTCAGAGTGTCATGCTCACACACACACACACCCCATCGAGATGTAGTGGAAGCACCAGAGAATCATAGAATGGGAAGGACACTTCCAGCCAGCTCTGTGGGGCTCTCTCAAGATCTCACGGGGACGTCAGAATTCCCGTGAGATGACCCGTGGGCCCCCCTGGCCTCCCAGAGCTGGTGCACCGAGAGATGTCAAACAAGGCGGAGGAGACCTTGAAGTGAGATTTTACACCCTCCACCTTTCTTTCTGGGCAAGGCTCACTCAGCATGCAGCTTCTCGAAGTAGGAGGGGATCCTTTCTCCCCTCCCCTTATCTGCAACAGTGGGGGATTCCAAGGGTTTGGGCATAATAATAATAATAATAATAATAATAATAATTTATTATTTATACCCCGCCCATCTGGCTGGGTTTCCCCAGCCACTCTGGGAGGCTTCCAACAGATAAATAAAACACAATAATCTATTAAACATTAAAAGCTCCCTGAACAGGGCTGCCTTCAGATGTCCTTTTTGACATCTGTTGGGAGGGCGTTCCACAGGGCAGGCGCCACCACCGAGAAGGCCCTTTTAGGCAGTTTTTGTGTATGCACAGAACCCTTGGGACTGAACCCCTATGTAAGATGCATGGGTGTAGCCAGGATTTTTGTTAGGGGGGGGCAGAACCCCAGTTAGCTATGCATTTTTATTGATTTAGGTGGGGCAGCTTCCCCTCCCTGGCCCCCTTGGCTCTGCCCATGGGAAGATGCAATCATATTTTGTGTGGTGTTGTGAGTTTGGGGGCCTGCATTGTGCTCCAAGTCCCTTCTAATCCCTGGGGTCATGGATCAAGGAAGGGTTACCATCTAAAGGAGGATTCCATTGTTGAATGACTTGGGCGGGTTTCTTTGTGATATAAATGGGCACAGTTGCTACCTAAGCAGCATCAGCTGGCATCTGGGAGACAATGGAGGAGGGCACCTTTGGGGGTGAAGTCAAAGAATGTTGGAAGGCTGCAGCAACTGTTGTGGCTGTAGAGACAAATACAGAAGACGCATGTTGTGTTGCAGCTGAGGCAGAGGAAGGTGTCCGGTTGTGCTGCTGCAGACGCACCTGGGCATTTCTTCCCCCTCTGCAGAGTAGCATCACTGGTAGCACAAAAGAAGTTGCTCTGTGCCAGAGGGCAAATGGAGGGGCTTCCACCTCCCCACCCCCATGTGCCTCACCTGGCTGGTAGACAGAATGACAAAGGCAGGACGGCTGTATATGAACTGAGCTAGAAGTTGGTTGTTGGCCAAGAAGCTGGCACTCAGAGCCGTGCTTGATTTTGGAGGGATCCAAGGGGAAGCAACTCCTTTTGGGATGTTGATGCTGTGAGCCCCTCCACCTGAGGCTCAGGTTGTTAATATGTGTAAATAAACCATATATCAGTATGACAGTGGGAGCTGCTTGACTGTGGAACGGTCTCTCTCAGGAGGCAGTGGACTCTCCTTCCTTGGAAGTTTTTAAGCAGAGGTTGGATGGCCATCTGCCATGGAGGCTTTAGTTGAGATTCCTGCAGTGCAGAGGGCTGGACTAGATGAACCTTTGTGCTCCCTCCCAACTCTACAATTCTATGAATTAATAAATTAAATTTGTACAACGCCCTTCATCCATAGACCTCACAACATAGAAATACCACCTTCCTTCCAAGGTTACCAAACCCTGGGTAGGTGCCTGGGACCCCCAGATTTCTCACTGCTCAGAGATCAGAGTGGCATCTTTGAGCCTGCCTCCGATCCCAACCCCCTGAGCTCCCTGTCATGCAGGATTTGATCTTTCCCAGGGGCGATCCTAAAGCATTCACACTTTCACCTGTCAGGGCTATCGACAGCCCAGAACAGGGGCTTGGATTCAGTGATCCACTGGATCCCTCTGCCCATCCGTCAAGGTGGCGATGAATTTTGTTCCGCGGCATTTACGGCTCTCCTGCTCTGCTGTCTCCTTGCGCTTTGATATTCCTGCCAAAGCTGCCTTTAAGAAGCCGAATATATCTCCACGTCGAACCTTCCCAACACAAAGCGGAGTGAAAAATAAAAGCCAACAGGGGCCTTCCCCTTGGGCGGAAGTCAATGTTTTCTCTGCCAACGTTCAGATTTACGGCTTGTTTAAATTTATAAAACTTTGAAAAAAACAACCCCTCTCCTTTGGATTGCCTTCCTTTCCACAGCCGATGCAAATGGCCCGAAATGCCGTCCCTTCTCCAGCCGACCAAGAAGAGATTGAATCAAAATGATCTGAGGGGGAAATCAATCCCCACTCATCACCCAGGCAGCCTGACAGCTGTTCCTTCCTCCGGGGCAGGAGAGGCAGTCAGGAGAAGGATTCCTCCGCCAATCTCCGCCTCACCCATCATTGTTCTCTCCCGGGAGAGAGGAGATAAAAATGGCAATTGGGCATGGCCGAGGTTGTCCATATTGCTTCCCTCGAGGCTCAGGGTTTTTATTTTCTAATTCTTTCCGTCCTTCCTGATCTCCCTCTCTCCCTCTCTCTCTGCCCCCACCTTTTCTCTTTGCTGATTTCTGAGGCCACTTGGTCTCTGAGCCAACAGCCTGGGAACAGTGCTCGCAAAGGTCGGTTTTCCAAGGGAATCACCGGGGTGGGCGAGTGGGGGGTCCAAATGGCTGCACCCAAAGTAGCAGGTCTACAAATCTCAGGCTTGGGTGCATGGGCGGTGCTAAGATCCGAGAACCACAGAAGAGTAGAGTTGGAAGGGACCCCAAGGGTCAGCTACTCCAACCCCCTGCAATGCGTGCATCACAGCCATCCTTATTTATTATTTTGCTATTAATTATTAAATTTATATACCATCCTTCATCCAAATATCACAGGCTGGTCAACTGCTTGGAAGGCAGCTGTGCTAACTGCTATATAACCAAAGAATCCCTGATGGATGGCCACCCAAGTGGAAAAAATCATAGAATCGTAGAGTTGGAAGAGACCACAAGGGCCATCCAGTCGAACCCCCTGCCAAGCAGGAAACACCAGCAAAGCATTCTTGACATGTGCCTGTCAAGCCTCTGCTTAAAGACCTCCAAAGAAGGAGACTCCACCACACTCCTTGGTAGCAAATTCCGCTGCCGAACAGCTCTTACTGTCAGGAAGTTCTTCCTAGTGTTGAGGTGGAAGCTTCTTTCTTGTAGCTTGAATCCATTGCTCCATGTCTCCTTCTCTGGAGCAGCAGAAAACAACCTTTCTCCCTCCTCCATATGACATCCTTTCATATATGTGAACATGGCTATCATATCACCCCTTAACCTTCTCTTCTCCAGGCTAAACATACCCAGCTCCCTAAGTTCTGCTTAAAAACCTCCAATGAATCATAGAATCATGAAACTGGAGAGTTGGAAGGGACCCCAAGGATTATCTAAATAATAATAATAATAATAATAATAATAATAATAATAATAATAATTTATACCCCGCCCTCCCCGACCAAAACCGGGCTCAGAGCGGCTAACATCAAATGTATAACACATTAACCTAAATCAGGCAATCAATTAAAATACATCCTAAAATCCGATCAGGATCGGAATAAAATCCGATCAGATGGCAACCCGCAGATTAGGGTTGGGGACCTTAAATACTCACCAGGCCCCAACTGTTTGTGCTATACTTATACGGGCCTGTGAGAAAAATTGGGCAGCCACTTTCATGCAAGTTCTTAAGGAAGGGGAGGGGGAGGGGGAGTCAGACTAACAACAACAACAACAACAACAACAGGTAATCAAGCAGAAATACTTTAGGTTCCCAGGGTCTATGATATTAGAGGGATGAGCCTGAATGGGTTTCCAGAATATTTCTCTTTGAGAACAATCCCAAAAGCTGTGTATGTAATCTGCTTTATTTAATCCTCCTTCCTTGGAGGCTGGCAGGCGGGCATCTGCCAGGGATTCTTCAGCTGCGCATTCCTGCGTTGCTGGGGGTTGGACTGGATGACCCTTGGGGTCCCTTCCAATTCACCGCTTCTATGCAGGGCCCAGGGCAGTGAGGTCTTCTCCCTCTGTTGCTACCACCGATGGATCAGCTGTAAGCCCCACTCCCCACCTTGGCCCCGGGGAAGATGCAGCAACAGGAGAGGAAGAGGAGGAGAACTTTTGCCGCTACAAAGCCTTCGCAAACTGTTTAAGCCAGATGCAGACATTCCTCCAGAGAGCCATCCGACTGGCTGTTTTTCAGAAGAAAGCTCCCCCCCTCCCGATTCCTCTGGATCCCCCTTATTCCCTCAGAACACCTGCAACCAAAATAAGTGTGATGAGCTCATTTGCTTTTTGTAGGCTAGAAGCCTCCCTATGAATATTTATCATATTCTCTATTAATTAATAGTTGGAAAGTTCCAGTCTCGCAGAACATTGCAGCCACCAGAGGGAATAGAGCCTGCTTTTCTCTCTTTTTCTGTCCCCCCCCCTCTCCCCCAGCAGTATTTGAAGTCAGCACAACAAGCCCAGAGTTCCCAGGGTGAAGGCTGGGGAGGAATTTTAAGCAGCCGGGGAGTCGCTGGAGAGGAGGGAAAGACCTGAATGGCGAGGCCTAGATTCACGGGCAAAAGCCCAACACAACATAAACACCCTCAAGATGGTGGTGGAAGTTTCCCCGTGGATCTGTGCAGGGAAGGTCCATTGGTCAAAGTGGTTCCCCATGCCCATCTTCTTCCCAAGGCGCTGATCGCTCGCCATGGGATTTGGAAGTTCTATATGTGCCTGTTGGATGCTGCCATCTCAATGCCAGGCTGCTATCCTGCTGGCTTCCATGTCACCTCCATGGCATCTTCTGCCCAGCAATGAAGAGGGAGCAAGCTGGTTTTCTCCTGCTCCGAAGGGAAGGACCTGAACCAGTGGAGTCAAACGACAAGAAGGAGATTCCGACTCAACATCTGGAAGAACGCTCCAATGGCAGTCTGAAGGTGGTGGACTCTCCTTCCTTGAAGATATGCGAGCAGAGGTTCAGGGGCCATGGGTCAGGAATTCTTTAGCTGTGATTTCTGCTTTGGAGGGCGATGGCCTAGATGGCCCTTGGAGGTCCCTTCCACCTCTACAGCTCTATGATTCCATGGAAGGAGACTAAATATTTGGGGAAACTGTTGAACCATTAAGCAGCTGCCCAATTCTATGATAGGATGCTGGACTAGATACCCAGCCCTTCCCTCGCTAGTTTGACCCAGCTGCAGAAAACTCTTTGGTGCTCTTATGGGAGCCAGACTCTTGCAAACTGACAGGCCTTATTTCCTCCCGTCCTTATCAAACCTGCCATATTTGTATTGTTTTTTTTTGGGGGGGGGGAAGGTTGCCAGAGGTTTTGTTCATAAAGAAAAATGCTTCCGAGTTGTACCAAATAGAGATATTTCCCTGTTTTATTGTTGCCTCTATTTCGGACAAGCGGCATGTGCCGCATGTCAGGCTGAGTCAATGTGTGTGTGTCGCTTTTCACAAACATCACCAGTGTTTCATCTCTGAGTCAGCCAATCAGGCGGCGTTTGTGGGAGAGTCGAGACAATGGCCAAGGTGAGAGAGATGCCACAGGTAATATTTTGTCAGGAGAAAAGGAAGTGTGTGTTGGGGGGGGGATGTGACTTTCATGAGCGACAAGAACAGAGAGAGTGTCTGCCTCTGCTGCGGTAAATATTCTGAGAAATGCATACGAATTAAATCCCCAAATCATGTTAGCAAATAACGGGATTGGTACCTATGCAGGCATTCAGATCTGACAACGTTTTAACTCAAGCTCCTCGGGGAGAGCCTATTTTTGGGAACGCAGTCAGATCAAGGGAGAGAGGGATTTGCTGACGGGTCTGAAATGTTTGAAAAGGTCCCCGAAGGAAAAGCACGAGCAATTCTTCACCCTGTCCACTGATGCAAAACCCGAAGCCTGTGTTTCAAGCACTGCGAGGAGGTAAATGATATTATAGCTCTGTCGGCACAGCAGAGTCGCAATGGCTTTTGGGCTGCTTTCACAGGGAAGCTGAGACTGTGCTCTTAAGCAATGTCTCCCCCCTGCCAGGTTCCCTGAGGACTGGCAGCATGGACACTCTCAAAGGGAAGGGGGGGACCATTTTGCTGCCGGGGGCAAAATGGCATACCCTCCAACATTTCTCCGATGAAAATAGGGACGTCCTAATGTGGTCTAAACCACAGAGCCTAGGGCTTGCCGATCGGAAGGTCGGTGGTTCAAATCCCCGCGACGGGTGAGCTCCCATTGCTCGGTCCCAGCTCCTGCCAACCTAGCAGTTTGAAGGTCGGTGGTTCAAATCCCCGCGACGGGGTAAACTTCCGTTGCTCGGTCCCAGCTCCTGCCAACCTAGCAGTTCAAAAGCACATCAAAGTGCAAGTAGATAAATAGGTACCGCTCTGGCGGGAAGGCAAATGGCGTTTCCGTGTGCTGCTCTGGTTCGCCAGAAGTGGCTTAGTCATGCTGGCCACATGACCCGGAAGCTGTACACCGGCTCCCTCAGCCAATAAAGCAAGATGAGCGCCGCAACCCCAGAGTCATTTGTGACTGGACCTAATGGTCAGGGGTCCCTTTACCTTTACCTTTAATCAATAATAAGAATAGGAATAATAATTTTACTATTTATACCCTGCCTATCTGACTGGGTTGCCCCAGGCACTCTGGGTAGCTTCCAACTTATATAAAAATATAGTAAAACGTTAAACATTAAAAACCTTCCCTATGCAGGGTTGCCTCCAGATTGCTGGGGTGTGTGTGTGTGTGTGTGTGTGTGTGTGTGTGTGTGTGTGACATAATTCCATACCCTCCAGCATTTATCCAATGAAAATAGAGACGTCCTAAGGAAAAGCAGGACATTCTGGGATCAAAAAGGAAACTGGGACTTCTATAAATCCAGGACTGTCCCTGGAAAATAGGGACACTTGGAGGGTCTGGAATAGGACATTTCCCCCTCCCCCCCCCTCATTCCATGTATGAAAGGGACCAGACTTTCCACTGGATCTCACTTCCATGCTAGCATCAGGACAGCCTCCTCCGTGACAGGTGGACAGATCTGCCTGCTCCTTGCCTGCTCCATACCCGAGGCCACCCGAGGCAGAAACCTCCTTGTGCCCAACAGTAGGGCAGCTCAAGAGAAGCCAACTAGGGAAGAAGAGCTCTGTGGAGGCTGTGGGGTTGCCTTCCTCGGGGAGGTTTCAGGGAGGCCAGGCAGAATGCCCTCCTCAAATCAAGGCAAAAGAAGGCAAGTTGCAATTGCCAGTGGAAGATTCAACACAGAGAATAGGAAGGACTTCTTCTTGCAGCTCATAGCCAAACTATGGGACTCCCTCCCAAAGGAGGCAGGGGGAGGGACCATCGGATCTTGCTTGTGGGTTTCTCACTGGGGCATCTGGTTGGCCACCGTGGGGACAGGATGCTGGGCTGGGTGGGACGTTGGCCTCACCCAGAAGGTCTTCTTATACTCTTATGTTCCCCAAGACAGAGGCCAGGAAATGAAGGTGCAGCTGTAGCACAGGCTGGTGACTCCCTGGGACCCTTTGAAATCCAGGACTCTGCAGATCCCACTGGATCCCAGGTGGGGAGAGCCACAGGCATAGGCAACAAGGTGGAGATCAGAAGGCAGGCGAGCGGGCAGAGAGGCATCTCCAGAAATCGATGCAACCAAGGAGAATCTCTCCAGCGCCCAGAGAAGAGTTTTCTGGCTCCCTCGCCTTCCTCCTTTGGCTTCTCAGGACAACTAATTGCCTAATCTATAGTCCCGAGAAAGAATCAATAGGAAAATATTACCACAAATTATTTTTAATTCCCTTTTTTAAAGGGATCAGAAAAGTGCTATTGAATATGGCACTTCTAATTACGTGTCACAAATTAACTTTCTCTCGCAGCTGAAAAGCCACAGCTCAGCTCCCTGATTCAGTTGCCCAGGAAGTCCACCCTCGACAGCCGTCCACCCAGCCCCATCAGAGGATCTCAGGGGCTGGGTGTTTGGGAGGAGAGCAAGATCGAGATCTGGAAAGCTCCCTTCTGCGTGTGGCCCCAGACGTCTCACCACCTGATTCTCCCACCTCCCCCACTTCCCTTTCCGGATCAGACATTTACAGGGAGGGAGGGCTGACAAATCAGAATCATGGAGTTAGAAGGGACCTCCCAGGGGCATCTAGTCCAACCCCTTGCAGTGCAAGATCACAGCTAAACTATCCCTGACAGATGACCACCAAACCTCTGCTTAGAAACCCCCAGTGAAGGCTAACTTCCTGCAATAATAATTTTTTGTGTGTGTTCTTTATATTTGGTTTATTTGGTTGATCTTACACATTCACCCATCAGTTCATAGCCAGCCTATCTGTTTGTTTTAAAAATCCCTTTTCATCCTTCCTGATCCAGAAAAACAGTAACTTTTTATGATTAAAATAAACCTGAAAATGACGTGGTGTCTCTTGTCCATGCCTCATTAGTGACTCATCCTTCTTAATCCTCAATTCATAGTTGCTCAGGCAGGTTCCTTGCTTTGCCCCCCCCCCCAATTTGGCCATTTCTGGTTCTACTAGTTAGGGCCATTTGGGGGTCAGGGAGAGATTAAAGAAGAGGAGTTTGGATTTGATATCCCGCTTTATCACTACCCGAAGGAGTCTCAAAGCGGCTAACATTCTCCTTTCCCTTCCTCCCCCACAACAAACACTCTGTGAGGTGAGTGGGGCTGAGAGACTTCAGAGAAGTGGGACTAGCCCAAGGTCACCCAGCAGCTGCATGTGGAGGAGCGGGGATGCGAACCCGGTTCCCTAGATTACGAGTCTACCGCTCTTAACCTCTACACCACACTGGCTCCAACAACCCTGGATCCACCTGTCTGAAATTTGGCAGGGCTATTCCCCTCTTGTGCGGCCACTTAGTTTTTGTGCACCTATTTGGGGGGGGGGGACCCAGAAAGTTGTGGCCATTTGGGTCTCCCACTCAATGGGAGGATCAATGTTTTAGCTTTCTGAATATTGCTTTGGATTCAGGGCCTGAGGCAAGCACCACACTTCCAGCCCCCCCAGTGACCCAAAGTGAATAGGGGCTTGGTCCAGAGTGTGAAATGAAGCACAGGGAGACCACACAACCCTACCAGGAACCGTGAGAATCTCCCTCTTCAAGCCAACATTTTGAGATGAACACAGCTCAACAATTTCTTCAGCTCATTCCCCTGACCTCCGCTATTTTTAAGCAGTGTTTAAACACAGTTTGGCATGGAGTCTACTAATTTCGAACAGTCACTGAGGATTTTCGGATCCCCACACCACACTTGAATCAGCGCCTGAATGAGCTTCTCCATAGTCGTACAGCCTACAGCAAGGAGGCGACTTTTGCATATAGCCCACATATTCTCAATGGGATTTACGTCTGGGGAATTCCCTGGCCAACCAAGTACCTGTATTTGCTGCTCTGTCCTGAATTTCCTCCCCACTTTCGATGTGTTACAGGGGGCTAGGTCCTGATGCAATATCCTAGTACCGTCAGGATACCTCTTTTCCAGCTCTGGAATAAACTCTCTTTCATAGAACCTCAATAGATTGTGAGCGCATCATTCTGCCTATTGGCTGCAGGCTTCCAACACCATCATGATTAATAATAATAATAATAATAATAATAATAATAATAATAATAATAATAATAATAATTTATTATTTATACCCTGCCCATCTGGCTGGGTCTCCCCAGCCACTCTGGGCGGTTTCCAACAGAAAAATAGAACACAGTAATCTATTAAACAATAAAAGCCTCCCTGAACAGGGCTGCCTTCAGATGTCTTCTAAAAGTCTGGTAGTTGTTTTTCTCTTTTCTCTTTGACATCAGATGGGAGGGCGTTCCATAGGGCAGGCGCCACTACCGAGAAGGCCCTCTGCCTGGTTCCCTGCAACTTGGCTTCTCGCAACGAGGGAACCTCCCGAAGGCCCTCGGAGTTGGACCTCAGTGTCCAGGCAGAATGATGGAGGTGGAGACGCTCCTTCAGGTATACTGGACCGAGGCCATTTAGGGCTTTAAAGGTCAGCACCAACACTTTGAATTGTGCTCGGAAATGTACTGGGAGCCAATGAGATCTGATCAACTGACTTTACAAGTTTGTTATGAGTAAGATAGACAACATGCTTTGTTTCAATTAATTTGCACAAGGGCGTAGTAGGACCAACCACTGCTCTGAACAATGGCGTCATAAGAATGGCCAGAGGTTTCCCCCCAAGCACCTGTGGAATGAGGCCACCCTCCGTCTTGGCTTTCCGGCAGGCATCAGGCACACACATCACTACAAAGCCACAGGTTGGATTGTCAGAAGTGACAGGACATAAAATGGATTTCATGCCAATTTGCACATGGATGCACCTTTTGCACAGACATTTTTGAAGGCTAGAGGCGGCCAGGGCAGATGTTCTCCCCCTCGCGCACTGCAGCATCTCCTTCCTCCAGCACACCAGAACTTTCCACTTCAAGTGCCCACCTGCTAGCCTTTGGTGGGCAGCCTTGCCTTTCAATTACATCTGCTAGTTTAGAGATTTCTGGCCGATCCGAGGGATAGAGAGGGCTCTGTCTCTTTGCCAATTCCATGAGATTTCCGGAGTCCGGCTGGGCTCCGTCTATTCCAGTAAACATTATTAGTGCCTGCCATCAGCGAGATTATTATATTGGAGATTTTCGTGCAGGTTTACTCATGCTAAACTTGGCATTTAGCAAAGTTGTTTTAACTGAAGCTGCGCCTCCCCGAAAGCCAGGGCTAGAGCTGCCAATCTTTTTCATGATTCCAGAATATACCTTGGGCAGCAGGATTTTCCATAGGCAATTAACATCTGTTGATTCTCCTCTCTCATTGATCAAGGGTGTGTGTGTGCATGCATATGGATCTGTGATCCGCTTTGAAGTAGGATCAAAACCTTAACTGCACAAAGCTCATTTTTGAAATGACAATATTTGCCGTGTGCAATTGCAAAACAGCTCCCTTATGAACCAAATTCATGCCAGGCCCGAGGGAATGGTCTTCTGGGCGCAACTGGGACCCATGATGGACCTCATTCAGTCTATGCTCTGCAGGTTGTGCACCCCGAGAGAAATTGCATTGCAGGGGGTTTGACTAGATGGCTCTCTGGGTCCCCCCCCAACCCTACAATTCCATGAAATCCACCAACCTGTGTATCTGGTCATTTTTCAATGATGAACTTACCTGTGTGAAAAGCCTATGATAAGTACAGTCCAGGAACGAGCCTGGCAGCCGTTCTGGTCGCCGATCTCAACAGCTCTATTTGGCAATAATGATGACTTTGCCAACCCTCTGAGCCATTGCTGAAACGGATGAGCAGGAGAAAGTACATGTGAGGCTGCCCAGGCGCTCGCTTGATTTATGAACTGCCTCATTCAGAACGGCAAGATAGACTCCCAGGTAGGCAACCACTTTGCAGAAGCAAAATATCATCCCGGGCGGAAGGGGAGGGGTTCAAATGCAAACCATGAAAGGCCACACACTTTGAAAAGATGCGTCTGCAGGGGAAACTACTTAAGGCAACAGAGATCATAGAATCAGAGAGTTGGAAGGAACCCTGGGGGTCCTCTAGTCCAACCCCCTGCAAGGCAGGAATCTTTCATGTTTTGATGTTTTAATGTATTTTAATCTCTTGTTGGAAGCCGCCCAGAGTGGCTGGGGAGGACCCAGCCAGATGGGTGGGGTATTATTATTATTATTATTATTATTATTATTATTATTATTATTATTATATTATTTTGCCTAAGGTGGGGCTTGAACCCGCAACCATGAGATTAAAAATCTCACGCACTACCCAGGGCTGTCTTAAGTATATCTGGCACCGTGGTGCAAAGATCCCTCCGCCCCCACCCCACCCCCTTTCCCAGAGTTGCCAACCTTTATACGCCGCTGCCGGCAGCTTTGCAGGGCTGGAGGAGGTGGGCATTGGCTGGAGGGCGGCTGCTCCGGCGGGGAAGAGGTGGAGGCTCCGGGCACAGTGCTGCTTCAGCAAGGCGGGCGAGGGAAGCGAGCTGATGCCTGGAGGCGCCATGCCCAGCCTTCACCTCTTCCCTGGCGCCCTCTAGAACTTGGCACCCTGGCGCCCCGCGCCACTTGCCTCTATGGGGAAGACGCCCCTGGCTCTATCCATTGAGCAGGTAGGTTCCTATGGGGAGAGGGGGTCCTTGAAGTATTGCGGTCCTGAGCCATTTAAGGCTTTATAGGTCCAAACCAGAACTTTGACTTGGGCCTGGAAATCTCCATGCATGACCTTTTAGAAGTGGGCAGGGTGTTTTTGATGTTTTTTCTCTCTTTCTCCTTGGTTTTAAAGTATCTCTGTGGGGTTTATTTTCTGTTTGTTTGGTTGTAAGTCACTTTGGGTAGCTCTGGGCAAGACAAAGTGACTCATAAATTTAATAACCCAAACTTTGGCTGGGTCTATGGCGTCTCAGGTCCCTTGAGCAATGCATGCATGCAAGATGCCTCTCATCCTTTGACCTCCATCAGCGAGTGATTGCTGGCTGCTTCTGTCCTCCACTCAAGGAGGAACAGCGAAGATGCAGGGGGGGGGGGGAAGCAGCTTAGCAATTTCCCTGTCACCTCCAGACTGAATCGGCAGCTCCTCCATGCAAATGTGCACCAAATTAACATTCCCATTTAAAGAGGGAGTTTAGTCCTTTTATTAATCATGTAAGTGCTGTCTCGGGTCACTTCTATTAGCCAAATGAGCCACAGTGCCATGTGCTTCTCGCTGGGCTCCCCTCTTTGTATTGATAATGTCCTCTGATGAATTGCATATGTGCCATTTGACACTGACAAACGAGGCCATTTGATCAAGTGAAAGTATCGAGCAACAGCACGCAGAGGCCTTTATGGAAAGTTAAGGAAGTGCTATTAAGTCTTCAAGGCATCTCCTTGTCAGTACATTTCTGTGTGTCCCCCCCTGCCCCCCCCGCTTCACCTGGCAGATGGAGGCTGCCTTGACATGAGAGGAGGGGAGAGAAGCAACAAGGGTCCTCCCCGGATCCCTCTGCCTTCCTCTCCTTCCTCTCCTGTTCCTGAATACCAGTGGGTTCCACACTGAGTGGAACCACACCCTGGGGGTGGGAGGGATAATCTTTGGGGGCACCTCAAGGGCAAGGAGGCCGCTGGGGGGGGGGCTAGAGGTGACCTATCGACTTTGGAAACCTAGTTTCGCTGGATCAAGTCCATCCCTTTGGTTGAATTAATTAACCCAATTAGTTATAATTTTGAAATAAATAAATAAATAAATAAATGTGCAATTAATTGGGTACTGTTTTGAGTTTTGCTGTGTTATTATCGTCCTTAGTGTGTCTTGAAAACCACTGTTCTGAATAATGCTTTTAGGGGGTACTGGGGGTGAGTTTGTGGATCTTTATGCCCCAAAAGCTTTGGGGACCAGTGCTACAGGCAGCAGTTGACAACAAAGAGCAGTCAGAGAGCTAGCGCCGTGTGCGTGCGCGCACACACATCCACACACCCACACACCGGGACCTGGAGGTGCTGTGACTCAGCTCAGAGTCTTCTGCCTACCAAAAGCGATCTCTGCCTCAGAGCTCCAGGCCCTTCTGGTTTCTCCCACTTCCCTTCCAGTAGCAACTGCAGTCAGATCATGGGCATACCCAGGATCAAAGCTGGGGGGGGGCACACCAGCCATGCCCCAGCCACGCCCCCAGCCACCCGATTGGCTCGCTGGCAATGACATGGCCAGGATACCCCCCAGGAGGCATGGTCAACATCCATGCCCTCCAGAGGAAAGGGGGCCATTTGCAAGGCAGCACACGGAGCCACCTGCGTTTGCACTCCTGCCTTGCCCGCTCCTTTAATGGCAGCGGTGACTAAAACGAGGCAGCAGCGGCAGCGAAGCTGCCTCCGTTGAAGGAAACCTGGACCTGGACCTGGGCTAACTTCAGCCCACACTCTTTCAAGTCACAGCGAGCACAGTACAGAAAGTGCTGCCCCTCAATGCTCCACGGCACTTCATTTTCTTGAAGGTTTGAAGGTTTGAACTTGAAGGTTTCCTTCAACGTTTCCTTCAATGGAGGCAGCTTCACTACCGCTGCTGCCGTTTCGCTTCAGCCAAGCAGGCTGAGGCGGAGCACAGCAGGCAGTGTCCCTGCCTGTCCTCTCCAGCTGCCCTGCTTCTAGGGGGGCAGCTGCCCCCTCCTGCCCCATGCTGGGTACGCCCATGAGTCAGATCCTTAGAGAGGTTGGCTTCATTGCCCTGGACTGGGACAGATGTCTTCTCTTAGAAGCCTGGGTAGTCTTTGGCATCACCAAGAATGGAAAGGGATTCGCAGTGCTGATGAAGGATGTTCCCTCCTGCAAAGGGAACTTCGGAGCCTCTGGTGGTCACCCATCAATTACCAGTCCTGCTCTTGCTACTGAGAGTCCCGACTCCTTTACTCAGCTGGAAATGTGATCTCTCTCTCACTCACATACATTGACTAAGCTGTAGCAGCGCTGTATGAGCATGAGAAGCATCTGCTGGATCAGGCCAATGGCCCATCCGGTTCAGCATCCTGTTCTCACAGTGGCCAAACAGATGCCCGATGGGATCCGAGCCCGAGAGCAAATGCCCCTCCCGTGGTTTCCAGCAAGAGAGGTTTCCCCCGGCATCTGGATGAGCCCATTGTCTGGTGCTGCGTTCAGCGATGACTTTCTTCTGAGCATGTTTCTTCTGAGCATGTTTAGCTCACCTTCCCCAAATCGGTGGGTGACCAGCATCAGGGGGCCTGGCCTTTGCTGGCACAGCATTTTCCTGGACGTCCAGCTCCCCATTTCTCTGCAGGAGAGAGACCTGTGGGCACCACATCCAGCAGCTCCCTTGCTCTACAAACAACCCTCGGTGACAGGGCTGAGAGAATCTCTCTGGGTTGGTGTCATGGGCACAGCAGGCAGGCCTTTTCTTGTGTGGGGGGGAGGCAGAACCTCAGTTTGCTATGTATTTTTTATTGATTTTTATTGATTGGGGGGCAGCTGCCCCACTGCCCCCCGGGCTATGTCCATGGTTGGTGTCTTTGATTTAAGGTAAAGGTAAAGGGACCCCTGACCATTAGGTCCAGTCGTGACCGACTCTGGGGTTGCGCGCTCATCTCGCATTATTGGCCAAGGGAGCCGGCGTATAGCTTCCAGGTCATGTGGCCAGCATGACAAAGCCGCTTCTGGCAAACCAGAGCAGCACATGGAAACGCCGTTTACCTTCCCGCTGTAGCGGTTCCTATTTATCTCCTTGCATTTTGACGTGCTTTCGAACTGCTAGGTTGGCAGGAGCTGGGACCAAGCAACGGGAGCTCACCCTGTCACAGGGATTCGAACCGCCGACCTTCTGATCGGCAAGCCCTAGGCTCAGTGGTTTAACCACAGCGCCACCTGGGTCCCCCATCTTAAATCAAGTCCTGCCCATTTCCACATCAGCTTGTGAAAAGGAAAAAAAGATATGACTCATTTCTTCTTCTTCTAAAACAACATGTTGTAGTGCATTGTTTTTGCCTAACAGACGTATTTTTTTGCAGAGTAATTTCCCCAAATAGAATGGATTCCTGTTAAATAAGTAGGTAAGTAAGTAAGTAAGTCGTGTCTGACTCTGGGGTTGCAGCGCTCATCTCACTCTATAGGCCAAGGGAGCCAGCGTTTGTCCGCAGACAGCTTCCGGGTCATGTGGCCAGCATGACAAAGCTGCTTCTGGCGAACCAGAGCTGCGCACGGAAACGCTGTTTACCTTCCCACTGGAGCGGTCCCTTTTTACCTACTTGCACTTTGATGTGCTTTCGAACTGCTAGGTGGGCAGGAGCTGGGACCGAGCAACGGGAGCTCACCCCGTTGCAGGGATTCGAACCGCCGACCTTCTGATCATCAAGCCCTAGACTCTGTGGTTTAACCCACAACGACTGGACCTGATGGTCAGGGGACCCTTTACCTTACCTTTAAGTAAGTAAGTACAATTTATGTGCACACTTTGCATATGTGACTTCGCTGGGGAGCTGAATTGCAAGATTGCAAATACTGGTAAGTGCCAATTTCAAAGAAAGTCTGAGTTTTGGCTCCTGCATGGTGGACTCCCCTTCACCGGAGGCTCTTAAGCAGAGCTTGGAGGGTCATCTGTCACGGGACTCTGTATCTATGATTCCTGCCTTGCAGGGGGTTGGACTAGATGACCCCTGGGAGTCCCATCCACTTCTATGGTTCTGTGTTAGTTCATCACACAGAACACGATTCTGCAGCAGAGGGAATTATTATTTACAGTCCCACACCTTGAAGCATTTTGACCTTGCCAACCTCTGTGCAATACGGTGTTCCTGAAGCACAGAGCCCCCTTTGCCTTTGGACTGGGCCACCTCCTTAATGCAGGCCTGCCTGAATTATTCATCCCTTTCCGTGCAGCCAAAGCACTTTCCTTCGGGTGCAGGCTTTCCCCTGGAGCAGTTCCAGCTCTGCCGTGAGCCCAGAGGCAGAGGCGGACGGGCCCCTCTGCAGCCAGCACTTGGCCGAGGCCTCCTCTTCCTCCTGCCTTGCCAGATCCATAAATGTCAGGAGTTCAGCTGGTCGTGACCTGTGCACAAGGAGATAGTGGGCTGCATTTCAACGCTGCAGGCCTTACGGGAAGATTAATTTCTAACAGCCAGAATGCTTGGCTTGCATTTTCAGACTGGCTGCACATTGCAGCCTCTAGGATTCGAGGGCCTTTACTGGGACTCCAAGTTTTGGCCTTTAATCAGTCTGGCAAGATTTACTGCAGGAGCCGAGCCAATTCTGACAGTTCATTGCCCAGAGATGTCTTCGGTTTTGAAATGATGGTTGTCTTACCTTTCCGTGTCCCGACATTTAGATACAGCAACCCCACCCCCCACCTTTCCTTCCTGAGCCCTGTTTGGTCCCCAAGAGGACGCAAATGAGTAAAGGAGCGTTCAAGAATGCAGCCAGGTAGCCAGGTCCCTTCCATCCTGATAAAGCCACTGGCAGCTTGAGGCAAAACTCTCTCTTAGAATTGTAAGCTTGGAAGAGACCTCAAAAGGGTCATCAAGTCCAACCCCCTGCAACGCAGGAGGCTCGGCTTAAGGATCCCAGCCAACCTCCACTTAAAAATATCCAAGGAAGGAGAGTCCGCCACCTCCCAAGGGAGACCGTTCCACCGTCAGATGGCTCTTCCCTTCAGAAAGTTCTTCCTGACGTTGAGTTGAAATATCCTTTCTTGTAACTTGAAGCCATTGGTTTGAGTCCTCCCCTCCAGAGCAGGAGAAAACAAGCTTGCTCCCTCTTCCATGGGACAGCCCTTGAGATAATTGAAGATGGCTCTCATATCTCCCCTCATATGTCCTCTTTTCCAGGCTAAACATAGCCAGCTCCTTCAACTGTTCTTCATAAGGCTTGGTTTCAACTGTTCTTCCATAAGGCTTGGTTTTCATCTTGGTTGCCCTCCTCTGCAAACCTTCCAGCTTGTCAACATCCTTCTTAAATTGTGGTGCCCAGAATTGGGCACAGTATTCCAAGTGTGATCTGACCAAGGCAGAACACAGTGGAACCAAAGACTTCCCTTGATCTGTTGCCTGTTGACAGCTTCTAGGAGCTACAGGGGAGAACTGAGTACAGGGTGGGGACGAAAGGTGGACAAACTACCCCAGAAGGGGTATGACGTATCCTGCTCCGTTCTCTGGGGCTGCAAATAGTTTTAGGATTTCAGCCCGCAGGGTCTCTTCCACAATACAGGCAGAGAGTGGGCGTGAATCCACTCAGAAGTCATGGAGGGAAATGGAGAAAGCCAACTGTTTTAAGAAAAAGTGTTTGTGGGGTATGGGAAAGGAGAGTGTTTTCAAAGGGCATCCCATTCATTTCTCTAAAGGGAAATGAACACATTTTATGCAGAGCTTCAGAGGTGGCCAGAGAGAGATCCAGGTTCACATCCTCTCTTGGCCATGAAGTTCCATCTCTTATAGACCTTTGGGTGTAGGCCTGTATAGAAATTAATTAATTAAAGAAAGAAAGAAAGAATAGAATCATAGAATTGTAGAGTTGGAAGGCACTTCTAGTCCAACCCCCGGCAATGCCAGAATCTTTTGCCCAACATGGGACTCAAACCCACGACCCTGAGATTAAGAGACTCATGCTCTACCAGCTATCCATGGAGGCGCAGGTCAATTCTTACGATACCCAGCTCTACCTCTTTTTCAAATCATAACCAGTGAAGGCGGTGAAGGTCCTGTGTGAGTGCCTGGAGGCGGTTGGAGGATGGATGGCGGCTAACAGACTGAGGTTGAATCCTGACAAGAGAGAAGTACTGTTCGTGGGGGACAGGAGGCGGGCAGGTGTGGAGGATTCCCTGGTTCTGAATGGGGTAACTGTGCCCCTGAAGGACCAGGTGTGCAGCCTGGGAGTCATTTTGGACTCACAGTTGTCCATGGAGGCACAGGTCAATTCTGTGTCCAGGGCAGCTGTCTATCAGCTCCATCTGGTACGCAGGCTGAGACCCTCCCTGCCTGCGGACTGTCTCGCCAGAGTGGTGCAAGCTCTAGTTATCTCCCGCTTGGACTACTGCAATGTGCTCTACATGGGGCTACCCTTGAAGGTGACTCAGAAACTACAACTAATCCAGAATGCGGCAGCTAGACTGGTGACTGGGAGCGGCCGCCGGGACCACATAACACCGGTCTTGAAAGATCTACATTGGCTCCCAGTATGTTTCCGAGCACAATTCAAAGTGTTGGTGCTGACCTTTAAAGCCCTAAACGGCCTCGGTCCAGTATACCTGAAGGAGCGTCTCCACCTCCATCATTCTGTGGTCCAGCACCGAGGGCCTTCTGGTGGTTCCCTCGTTGTGAGAAGTCAAGTTGCAGGGAACTAGGCAGAGGGCCTTTTCGGTGGTGGCACCCGCCCTGTGGAACGCCCTCCCACCAGATGTCAAGAGAACAACAACTACCAGACTTTTAGAAGACATCTGAAGGCAGCCCTGTTCAGGGAGGCTTTTAATGTTTAATAGATTATTGTGTTTTATTTTTCTGTTGCGGCTGGGGAAACCCAGCCAGATGGGTGGGGTATAAATAATAAATTATTATTATTTTTATTATTCTCTAAATCAGGGACGTCCCTGAAAAATAGAGACACTTGGAGGGTCTGCCAGCTCTCTCTCTCTCTCTCTCTCTCTCTCTCTCTCTCTCTCTCTCTCTCTCTCTCTCTCTCTCTCTCTCTCTCTCTCTTATCTATGTTCTCCCACCCCTAATTATTTCCCCCAGCTCTGAACCATCATAGCAAACAGCAGTGATATGATCTCCCTCACTCTCTTCCTGAGGACTTTTTGCCCTGCTCAGCAAGTCCTCTTCTCTCACGAGGCGCCACTGAGACCATTTTCAGGAGGAATCTGGGGGAATCTTGGAAGCGCCTGCACTCCCAGCCCGCCAGCTCTGCCTTTGCAGGGCAATGAAGGGGTCTGCATGTCAATCTGTCACTCGGAGGGGAATGCTAAACTCGGGATCAAGCAAAATCTCCGGCCTGTTTGGTGGATAAAGTGCTGACTCAAGGCTACGCTTGTCAGACGGACGCTGGGCTGGCAGGAGGCAGAGTTCTGACAGGCGGAAGGAGGGGAAGGTGGCGCAGAGGCATCTCTTTCCCTGAAGCAAAGATGTGGGCACCTGCTCTCAAGTGGCAGCAAAGCTGGCATTCCCTTTGCTAAACTCGGGGCCAGATTTAGGTTTGATGAGGCCCTAAGCTAAGGAAGGTAATGGGGCCCTTTATATGTCCAGCTGTCCTTTGTCAACAACAAATTGTCACTCTTTTTTTGTGTTGACTATACAGTATGCTAAGGTAATTTATGGACCTAATAGCCATTTGCACATAACAAATAGGAGCTTACACAACACAAAACACTGTTGCTGTGTGTAGGTTTTATTTTATTTGTTTTTTATCTTATACTTTGGAAATGTACATGCAGGTGTTTTTTTTTTACTTTAATTTTTTTGGGGGGGGGCCCAAGAGAGTGGGGCCCTAAACTAGAGCTTATTTAGCTCATATGTAAATTTGGCACTGGCTTAACCCTTTCACCCAACTCTCTCTCTCTCTCTCTCTCTCTCTCTCTCTCTCTCTCTCTCTCTCTCTCTCTCTCTCTCTCTCTCTCTCTCTCTCTCTCCTCTCTCTCTCTCCTCTCTCTTACTCTCTCTCTCACACACTGTCATTTTCATCTCTGTATCTCACCTTCTAGCAGCCGCTTGGGGAGGTTCAGAGACAGGATAGGAGAAAAGGTCCAGGCAGAGTTGCTTAGCTGTTTTCAGGTGGGGCCAGTGCAGAATAGGCTATTCTTAGAAATTCTTTGTCATGAGCACACCCATGTAGCGAAAGATATATACTGCATGGGCCAGGCGATTCTCCCTGGGGAGAGCAGTCCATAAATGAGGAGCCACTGCAGAAAAGGCCACCCTCTGGACCTCTTGCGGAGGAGGCACACGAAGAAGGACCTCAGAGGATGATCTCAAGGTCTGGGTAGGTTCATATGGAAAGAGGTGGTCCTACAGGTATTGCGGTCCTGAGCAATGTAAGGCTTTATAGGTCAAAACCATCACCCCCCAACTCCTCTCCCCCCAACTGCTAGATGTCTATGACAAAAGTGTCTCTCACCAAACAAAACGAAGAAGAAGAAGAAGAGTTTGGATTTGATATCCCGCTTTATCACTACCCTGAGGAGTCTCCAAGCGGCTAACATTCTCCTTTCCCTTCCTCCCCCACAACAAACACTCTGTGAGGTGAGTGAGGCTGAGAGACTTCAGAGAAGTGTGACTAGCCCAAGGTCACCCAGCAGCTGCATGTGGAGGAGCGGAGACACGAACCTGGTTCCCCAGATTAGGAGTCCACCGCTCTTAACCACTACACCACACTGGCTCACAAAAACGGTGATAAAGGCTATGAACTGAAAATGGAGACAATAGATGTACCGCTCCCTGTTTATCTGCTTTCTTTGTAACACAAAAAACCTTAATAAAAACTAATAATAATAAAAGAACAGATTAAAACCATAACTTTGATTTGGGCCCAGAAATTAATTGGCAGCCAGTGTTTTCAGGCCAGGATCCATGTGATTTGCACAAACCATCTTGCCCCAGTGAGCAGCCTGGCCTCCAAATTCTGCACCAGCTGAAATTTCTGAAATATGACACAAAGGCTTGGGGACCAGTGAAGGGGGACTTCCAGTCCCCATATCTGTCTAAATTTGACCCTGGAATCATGTGCCTGCAGAGCATATTCTGAACCCTCTTCCTACCTCTCGGAACAAAAGGGCCGCACAACAGTTCAGCAGCTCTTAGAAAAACTCCACCAAATATTGGAGTAATTTCAGCATCTGGGTTCCGTGATGCTTTGTCTTCCTTGCAATGGTATTATTTAATGTACCTAACTGCTCCCCCCCCCACCGTGCATTACCCTAAATATGTCAAGCTCCGCTTTCTCCTCTTGCTTCCTTGTTATAAGAATTGGGCACTTCTTAATGAGAACAAAAAATCCCCTTGTAGGACTCCGCAGGCTGCAGAGGAGATAAACGGCTCCCTTGCAAGGTCTGTCAGTGTTCTCTGAAGATCTGGGAGGGTTCGATAAGGGCTTCCTGCGCACCCTTCTTATTTTCCAAACTGGGGGGGGGGGGAAGAGGAGGAGAGGAGGGGCATGGAAGGCAAGGCAGCACGAGACCCCCCTTTGCTCTGCTCTCCACAGCAGCAAACCATAAAGTGAGGGCAAGACAAGGATTCTGATCAGGAACACACCTTCTTCCCACGGTGAAACATGAGGTCAATTAGAAGCATAATATAAGAATTATTTATTATTTATTTCCCCAGCCACTCTGGGCGGCTCACAACAGGATATGAATAATAATAATTTATGCACCAAATGGATATGACAAAAATGGAGAGGAGGAAGGAAAACCTGGCTGCATGGGAATGCACACACCGTAAACGTCGGGCTCGTCTACAATTCTGCCATTCCTGCCTCTCTCCCCCGGGAAAACCCCCTCTTTTCCTCTGAATCAGAGCAAATGTCCATCAGGTTTCTGCAGACTGTCTTTTCCTCTGATTCAGCAGCCAAGCGTGGGATTTCCTGGCGAAAGCGGTAAGGCAAATGGGATTCTGCTCCGACCTTTGCCAAGTACACCTGGGGAAAGGGGGAAACAGATGAGCCCTGAGTCAAGGACCGATTTGCCCCACCTGGGGTGAAACACCTGGCAACCTCCCTAGCCCAGCTGCTGGGGCAAATCCTGAATGTGAGAAATGTCGGAAGCTGCCTTTCTATGGGATCAGGACACTGCTCCGGGTGACTTCCAACAAAAGGTTGAAAATACATTAAAACATCAGTCTTTAAAAACTTCCCTCAACAGGGCTGCCTTCAGGTGTCTTCTAAAAGTCAGATAGTTGTTTATTTCTTTGACATCTGATAGGAGGGTGTTCCAGAGGGCAGGCGCCACCACCAAGAAGGCCCTCTGCCTGGTTCCTTGTAACTTCACTTCTCGCAGTGAGGAAACTCCAGAAGGCCTTCGGCACTGAACCTCAGTGTCTGGGCAGAATGATGGGGGTGGAGACACTCCTTCAGGTATACTGGACCGAGGCCATTTAGGACTTTCAAGGTCAGCACCAACACTTTGAATTCTGCCCAGAAATGAATTGGGAGCCAATGCAGGTCTTTCAGGACCGTGTTATATGGTCTCGGCAGACACTCCCAGGCACCAGTCTAGCTACCGCATGCAATGGAAGATGGAGGTATATCTTCTGCCATTCCAGAGGGCAGGACCTGAACCGATGGATTCAACTGTAAGAAAGGAGAGTCCAGCTAAACCTTAGGAAGAACTTCCTGATGGTTAGAGCTGTTTGACAGTGGAAAGGACTCCCTGCTCCCAAAAGGGGTGGATTCTCCTTCATATGAGAAATTCATGCAGCGGTTGGATGACCTTCTGCCTACATTGCAGCAGGTTGGGCTAGATGACCCTAGGGTGCCCTCCAACTTTTCAGTTCTATGACTCTAATGCATGGGTAGGCAACCTAAGGCCTGGGGGCCGGATCCGATCCAATCGCCTTCTCAATCCAGCCCATGGACGGTCCAGGAATCAGGGTGTTTTTACATGAGTAGAATGTGTCCTTTTATTGAAAATGCATCTCTGAGTTATTTGTGGGGCCTGCCTGGTGTTTGTACATGAGTAGAATGTGTGCTTTTATTTAAAATGCATCTTTGGGTTATTTGTGGGGCATAGGAATTTGTTCATTTTTTTTTCTTCTAAATACAGTCCGGCCCCCCACAAGGTCTGAGGGACAGCGGACCGGCCCCCTGCAGAAAAAGCTTGCTGACCCCTGCTGTAATGGGCTGTTGCCAGATTTTGCTTCTAAGAGTGGGGGGGGGGGTCTCCTGCCTGCCTGGACTTCATCAAGCTTCTCTTCTCTCCCCGCCCCCATCCTTTTGATGCTTCAAAAATGGGGGGGGGCAGTTCTCAGCTCCAGGCTGCACTTACACTGTGGGGGAGATGGCACGCCCTCTGAGTCGCCGACGGTGCTTTAATTTCATACATCATTTGGAGCATGCAGAAAGCGCCCGGATGCGCAGAGTTAATGGGACAGAAGAGCATTGGGAGGCAAGTTTTAAACAAGGTGCAGAGAGAGGGAGTGATTAATAGGAGGCGTTTTGGCAAGGAGCGAAATGCCACCGCTTTTAAAATTCCCACTCCTCTCGCTAAATCCTCCCGACATTAAAGCGTTGTGTTTATAAAGGGGGATAAAAATGGCTCGAGGGATATTTTCGCTAGGTCCTTATTATGGCCCTAAATGTTTTCCCGAGGGAGGGAGCAGAGCCCTGAAGATGCTTCATCTGTAACCAGAGAGAGAAGCCGGTGACATTTCCCTGTAATCTGGGGCCATTAGCACAAGAGAGAGGTCTCTCTCAGAGCTCTGGAATCACCTCCTTGGAGAAGCCCTAAAACCTCTGCATTGCAGGGCTGGGACTAGATGACCCTCAGGGTCCCCTCCGGTTCGACAATTCTTTCATATTTTTGTTCATTTGCTTGATTGCAAGTTGCTTTGAGTTGCCTTTGGCAATAAAACGCAACCAATGAAATTAATAAACAACAACAATAATAATTTCCAGCCTAAGTTTAAAATGTTTCTTTTCTTGGCAGCTTTCAATGCTGGCAGGGGTTTTTCTATTTTTAAAAGTTTCCAGTTTTGTACTGTATTGTGTGATATTTATTGATAACGCAAAGTTCACAATTACAATAACGCAGCAGTACCCTAAAGTACGATTTAAGAAGCAAAAAGTTATTTGACTTTGTAGCTCAGTTTGATCTTTTTATATACTTTTTAAAGTATTGTGGTATTTTATGTATTGTGACTTTACTGTTACGTTTATTGACTATCAAGTAAGTATTTATTGTAATTGCTGAGAGTGATTTTCTGCTTGAATTGCTGATTTTTTAGAGTTAATTTCATTGTGTCACATTATATTCTAAATAGATGATTGAATATTACTTGATTTGCTATGGTTTTTTTTGAAGGTATATTTTTTATTATATCTTATTTGGGTTGAATCAGATGGTTATCAGATATGTGACCTTGGTTGTATATCTTGTTGTTTCTTCAGCTTGTTGCCATGATCATCATAAACCTCCAGCTAAGGAGCAAATATTAAGAGGAAATAATGCAAGAACTCCAAGTGGATTGAAAGGCACAGCCAGGTTTAAAAGGTCTGGGAGAATGAAAAAGTTTTCACCCAGCACTGGACTGGCGTTAAAGTAGACTGCCGGTGGTGAGTCTCTCTGGGGAAGGTTTCTGGGCCACCCCACCCCCCATCTTTGGAGGGTTTTAAGGAGTGGTTGGATGGCCGTCAGGGATGCTTTAGCTCATTCCTGCATTGCAGGGGGATGGACTAGATGACCTTTGGGTGTGCCCTTCCAATGATTCTATGGAAAAGGCACATCACCATGAAGAGGCTTGAAGTCCAAAACCAGCACTGGGGGAAATTGCAGAGAAGGGAGAAGGCTTCAAACTTCCTTTGGCAAATGTTTGGTTGCATGTCTAGGGCAGACAAACACTCAGAAACATGGTTTAATCGTAGAAATGTAGCCTTGGAAGGGACCCCGAGGGTCACTGAATCCATCTCCCTGCAATACACAAAATCTCATTTCTTGTCATTTGAACCCATTGATTTTAGGTCCTCCCCTCCAGAGCAGGAGAAAACAAGCTTGCTCCCTCCAGCCTACAAGATATTTGATATCTCATGTCACCTCTCTGTTTCCTCTTCTCCAGGCTAAACACACCCAACTTCCTCCACCGTTCCTCACAAGGCTTGCTTCCGAGACCCTTCATCTTCTTGGTCACCCATCATCTTGGACAGCCATAGGCAAACTCGGCCCTCCAGATGTTTAGAGACTACAATTCCCATCGTCCCTGACCACTGGTCCTGTTAGCTAGGGATGATGGGAGTTGTAGTCCCAAAACATCTGGAGGGCCGAGTTTGCCTATGCCTGATCTTGGATGAAGCTGTATCACGACATAGCAGCAACTGGTCCCCACCCCCTTGCCTGCCTGTTTAAAGGGGTCTCCCCAGGTTGAATGGCTTGTGAATTTGATTAAACATTAGGAAGAACTTTCTGAAGGAAAGTGGTGGACTCTCCTTCCTCGGAGGTTTTTAAGCAAAGGTTGGATGGGCATCTGCCGGGGATTCTCTGGCTGCGATTCCTGCATTGCAGGGGGTTGGACTAGATGACCCTTGGGGGTCCCTTCCAACTCTACAATTCTATGAATTAGAAGGTGACAAAGATGGTGCAGCTTTTCCTTTATAACTTGTTATCTGAGCAGCAACTCATTTTCCCTAGTTTTGAATGCTTGAGCCTTCTGGAAGAGAGGCTTCCCTCTCGCTGCCCCTGTCTCCCTCATTGCCCCCAAACACAGCAGTTTGGCCCCCTCTTGCTCCCTCACCCCCCTGATGCCACCCCCTTGCCTGATGACTTTCTGGCAACCTACTGATGTGTGTAGCAGGATGAGCTCTTCCTGGAAGCTGCTGAGCATGCTTTCACCGTCCTCACTTCTTTTTGGAATTTGTGCCACTCACAATGCCCCCCCCTCCAAGGAACAGTGACATTGCCACCCACCCATTCACAGGTGCCTTGATGCAATGATGCTTCATTGATGGCAGCAGGATGCGATTCTCCACCGGAAGGGAAGTTTCCCCTCTCTCCCTGGCTCACCCTGATTATTATGCCAGGCAACACCTGGACCCAGCAGCTGCCAGGTACGTCTTTCTAAATATATTTTGGGCCATTCTGTACTCTCCGCAGCCAGATGCCCAGAGAATGTTTGTTTGTGTGTGTTGTGCGGATGCCTGATGATCGTCTTCCAATGCTGCTACTCTTTTCCGAACTTAAAAATGGAAAGTGTAATGCTGGCGGTCAACAAAAGAGGTTTAAAGCCTGTCTCAAGGCAGATCTAAAAAAATGTAGTATAAACCCCAACAACTGGGAAACACTGGCCTGCAAGCGCTCCAGTTGGAGAACAGCCTTTCCCAAGGTGTCATGGGCTTTGAAGACACTCAAACTCAGGACACAAGGGAGAAACATGCTAAGAGGAAGGCACACTTGGCAAACTCCCGCACGGAAACCAATGTCCCCACTGTGGAAGGACGTGTGGATCTGGAATTGGCCTCCACAGTCACTTACGGACTCATGGTTAAAACAGTTTTACGGAAGACAATCTTACTTGGCTATGAGGGATCGCCAAAGAGAATGCAATTCCAGACTGCATCAACAGAACTGGGCCCAGGCTAGTTGGGCCCGGTGAACTGGGCCCGGTGAATGAATTTCCACAGGGACAAATGTCAGGTTCTGCACTTAGGCAGGAAGAACCAGATGCACAAATATGGATGGGGACACCTGGCGTACATGTGAAAAGGATCTGGGGGTCTTGGTGGATCACAAGCTGAACATGAGTTAACAGTGTGATGCAGCAGCAGCAGCAAAAAAAAGCTAATGCTATTCTAGGCTCCAAAAAATAGAGGTCTCGTGTCCAGATCAAGGGAAACCATAGTCCTGCTCTATTCTGTCTTGGTCAGACCACACCTGGAATACTGTGTCCAGTTCTGGGTATGTCTAGCCTAGAAAAGAAGAGAGACCTAGGAGACATAATAGCCATCTTCCAATAGCTGAAGGTGATGGATTCTCCTTCACTGGAGGTTTTTAATCAGAGATTGAGTGGCCACCTGTCTGTGGGAATGTTAAGGATAGTAGGAGAGGATATATTGATTAAATATTATCCTTCCTTCACTCACAGTAGTGAGGCATGGAGCAGAGCAGTTTCCCCTCAATACAGCAGGAAGCTAGTTTGCAGATTTGTTTTGAATCTCTTTAGTTAAGCAATCCAATCTGGCTTGCCCAGATGTGGATTATTCCTGGTGTCCCCTTTTATCCCTCTTAAAAGAAGAAAGAAACAAGAGCCTTTCCTTAAAAGTAAACAAGAAGTTTACTCACATTCAGTTCACAGTACGATCCCTGAAGGCAGGCTTTAGCTTGTAATTACATAACAAAGTGTGAGTTTATACCATATGGGGACTGAGCCCATGCGCTGCTGGCCGAGAGCCAGCAGACAGCAAAATACATGAAGAGAACAGCATCAAGAGAACAAAAATGGCCGCAGGAGAGCAGCAAGGAATCAAGAGGAAGATGGCTGTGTGTCTCGGTTCTTTTCCAGAGTCAGCCAGGGTCATGTCCATCTGCCTGGTCACATGCAGGGGGAGGATGCTCCAGACCAGTGGAACAGGAAGTAACACCCCCCCTGCCTGTGTCCACTCTAGGGAAACAAGGAATGTTGTCTTTGACTGCTGTAATCCAATGGATTACATCCCATACTGTCAGGGGTTCTTGAAGTCCCTTCCAACTCCATGATTCTACAACGTGCAGCATCTCTGGATTGTCTTAAGCATGGAAATGCTCTTGGTTGCAAGTCAGGGAATTCTGGAAGATGGGGTGAGTTCTTTAAGTGCGCATAGTGGGCAAAGTTGCGCAGGCCCGCCCGGTTTCCATTAACCAGCGTTCCTTTCCAAAGCCTGCAGGGCCGGGCCCTGACAAGGCCGCAACACATGCCAATAATTTGTTGCTCCTTGTTCCTCACAGATGTTTGTTTGTTTGATGCCAGCCTCTGTGTGATCAGAAGGCATTTGATCTGAGCGGCGCTCCAAACAGCCTTGGAAGCAGAAAAGGAATGCAAATCGGCTGGCAGCGCCAAGGCAGCTCTGAGAGCAGAGCAGAGCAGACCTGGAAGTTTCTATGCTCAGGAAGACTCCATTCTTCCACCATACGGGCAGCAGGAGCAACAGACCAGTTCTGCCATCACGGCTCTGGGAGCAATCCTGGGAGCACCTGCCATCTGCTTGGACCATGAAACCAGGAATGACAATGTCAAGGGTTGCCTAAAGAGGAATTTTGGAGGGGTTTCATGGACAGGCAGAAAGCCAAGGGAATTCTGTAAGAGTGAACTGTAGAATTGTAGAAGAGGAGGAGGAGGAGGATGTTGAATCAGACTGGGCCCAAGACAGAACCCTGTGGCACCTCACTAGTCACTTCTCTCCAGGATGAAGAGGAGCCATTGATGAGCAACCTTTGGGCTTACCGTCCAAGTCCCGGACTGCAGAATCCGGGACCGGCAACCGTGTGAGACCGGAAGTTGCATCAACGTAACTTCCAGTGTCGCTTTGCCCTTCTATGGGCACCAAAAATGGCCGCCGCCGACACCGGAAGTCGCGTCTATGCACTTCTGGACATGCGTAGATGCAACTTTTGAAGCCGCCGCCGGCCATTTTTGGTGCCCATAGAAGGGCAAATCGGAAAGAAAAAATGGCCGCCAGCAGGAGAAAATAACGGAGAAAAACGGGAGACTAAGTGATACGGGGGACCACCGGGAAAAGGTAAGTAAAAACGGGGGTTTCCCGGGGAAAACGGGGTACTTGGCAGCTATGCCCTTTGGGTTCAGTCAGCCAGCCAGTTACAAATCCATTGAATGGTAGCATTGTCTAGCCCGCATTTTACCAGCTTCTTTACAAGAATATCATGGGGCACCTTGTCAAAGGCTGAAATCAACATCCTTTTATATATTTGAACATGGCTATCATAGATGAAGAGTTGTATACAAATAATATGAATAGGAATTCTAAATGACTCAGGACCGCAATACATCAAGGATCGCCTCTTCCCATATGAACCTACCCGGTCCCTGAGATCATCTTCTGAGGCCCTTCTGCTTCGTGTGCCTCCTCAAGAGGTCAGGAGGGTGGCAACAGGAGAACGGGGCCTTCTCTGCAGTGGCTCCCCGTCTGTGGAATGCTCTCTTCAGGGAAGTCTGCCTGGTGCCTTCATTATACACTTTAGGTGCCAGGCAAAAACGTTCCTTTTTAACCAGGCCTTTGGTTGATCTGATTGACCTCCAACACCCTTTTAGAATGTGGCTTTTGGGGGGGGTGTGATATTGGGTTACGGCTTTTGGTTTGATTTTTTTATGTTGTGGTCTGGTTGTGAACCGCCCTGAGACCTCTGGGTATAGGGCAGTGTATAAGTTGAATAAATAAATAAATAAAATACTAATACTAAGAATAGTTGTGCTATAGGATAGCAAATGGGTGCCCCCCTCCCTCAACAAGCTGGTAGTTAGAAGGACAATGGCCAGAGCTGAGTGTGTGGGAGAGAGAGCTGGGTTCGGATCAGGCTGCTGGCAGAAGCCAGAGCGTGAGAGCCATGCTTGATTTCTGCTTCATTCCAAGGTTGTCACCAGGGGAGAAGCAAAGCCCCGTGGGCTGTTGACAGTGCCGGATTTACGTATAAGCTATATAATAATAATAATAATAATAATAATAATAATAATAATAATAATTTATTATTTATACCCCACCCATCTGGCCAGGTTCCCCCAGCCACTCTGGGCGGCTTCCAACAAAACATTTAAATACAGAAATTAAACATTAAAAGCTTCCCTAAACAGGGCTGCCTTGAGATGCCTTCTAAAGGTCTGGTAATTGTTGTTCTCTTTGACCTCTAGTGGGAGGGCATTCCACAGGGTGGGTGCCACTACCGAGAAGGCCCTCTGCCTAGTTCCCTGCAACTTGGCTTCTCGCAATGAGGGAACCGCCAGAAGGCCCTCGGTGCTGGACCTCAGTGTCCGGGCAGAACGATGGGGGAGGAGACGCTCCTTCAGGTATACTGGACCGAGGCCGTTTAGGGCTTTAAAGGTCAGCACCAACAATTTGAATTGTGCTCGGAAATGTACTGGGAGCCAATGTAGATCTTTCAAGACCGGTGTTATGTGGTCTCGGCGGCCGCTCCCAGTCACCAGTCTAGCTGCCGCATTCTGGATTAGTTGTAGTTTCCGGGTCACCTTCAAAGGTAGCCCCATGTAGAGCGCATTGCAGTAATCCAAGCGAGAGATAATTAGAGCATGTACCACTCTGGAGAGACAGTCCGTGGGCAGGTAGGGTCTCAGCCTGCGTACCAGATGGAGCTGGTAGACAGCTGCCCTGGATGCAGAATTAACCTGCACCTCCATGGACAGCTGTGAGTCTAAAATGACTCCCAGGCTGCGCTCCTGGTCCTTCAGGGGCACAGTTACCCCATTCAGGACCAGGGAGTCCTCCACACCCACCCGTCTCCTGTCCTCCACAAACAGTACCTCTGTCTAAACAAGCTATAGCTTAGGGCCCCACTCTCTTGGGGGCCCCCAAAAAATTAAAGGAAAGAAACCTGAATGTACATTTTCAAACTATAAGATAAACAACAAATGAAATGAAACCTCCATACAGCAGCAGTATTTTGTGTTGTGTAGGCTCCTAGGATGTAAGTCTAGCCTGCTTCCTAAAATATCACTGGTTTGCTCCTTTCTATATATAGGGTGCCTACATTCTGCATGTGCAAATGGCTTAAGATGCCTATTAGGTCCATAAGTGGCCATATATTCAAAACATAAAACAGCAACAATTTGTTGTTGACAAAGGACAGCTGGACATATAAAGGGCCCTATTCCCTTCAGGAGCTGAGGGCCACATCACACCTGAATCTGGCCCTGGGTGTTGATGCTGTGAACCTCTTCAGGTTGAATATGTGTGCAAATGCACCATGCAAAAGACCCCACTGTCCCTTGCAAGGGAAACTAACCCCTGGGTAAGTGCCAGGATCCCCAGGAATCTCTCACTGCTCAGAGATTGGGGTGGGGTGTGTGCGCGTGTGCCCGTGCAAGGATGAGGCCGCTGCAGTAGGGAGCACAAATCTTCTTGTTGAGAGATTAACCCCCATCTTGCGGTGGCCCCTGAGAGCAAGGCAGGCAGAGGGAGGTGACAGGACTCCATTCTGGAAACACAATAAATTCTGGAAATGAGATGCACAGCAAACAGAATTATGATGGATTACAGAGAGATTAGTGCCCGGAATTTTGCAGCTTTCAAGAAAACATGATTTTTTTGGAGGGGGGTTGGGGGATTGAAAAAAGAAGAAGGAGGAGGAGGAGGAAAGAATCAAGCTCAGAAATTAACTTGCTTCCCCCTGGAAGTCGATTTGTTCAGCTCCTCCGTCATCCGCCACCTGTTTGGAGCTGGGAAGGCTGAGACAATAATGCAAAACTGCATTAGCGAGACGAGAACAGACTGGCTGGGTTTTAGCATTCTGGGGCTGTCAGTTGGTGGCCTGGAGGACCGTCAGGTCTTATTGCTTCTCTTTGGGCTTTGCAAACCTCCCTTGTGAAAGAAATGAGATTGGGTGCCAAGCTTGGCTTTCCAAAGGGCAGCCAGGTGGCCGTCGGAGCACAGAGGATGCAGGGAGTTCAGCAACATGCGGGAAAATATTATTAACCTTGAAGATTATTCTGGGGGAAAGATTTTATGCATGGAAATTGCATACAGTGGAATGGGCTGGTGAGGGATGCTCGGCAGCGGAATTGAAGTGTGGCATTTTCAGAACCAGAGACTCATGGAATTATAGATGGGACCTGAAGGCTCATCTAGTCCAACCCCCCGTAGTGCTGGAGTCACAGCCAGCTTCCTACTGTGCTGGGGTATGTGTGTGTGTGTGTGGGGGGGAGCAGCATCTGGCATCAGAGAACTATAGTGAGAAAAAAGAGGGGGGGGAGAGGTGTGGAGTTGGAGTGCACCCAAGGGTCTTCTAGCCCAACCCCCTGCAATGTGAAGCAATGATTCTTCAACATCAACTTCGTTGGACTGGTCATGTTGTTCGGATGCCTGATGATCGTCTTCCAAAGCAACTACAGTGGAACCTCGGTTTATGAACACCTCAGTTTATGAATTTTCGGTTTATGAACGCCGCGGACCCATCTGGAATGGATAAATCCACTTTCCGTTACTTTCAATGAGAAAGTTCGCTTCAGTTTATGAACGCTTCAGTTCATGAACAGACTTCCGGAACCAATTGTGTTCATAAACCAAAGTACCACTGTACTCTATTCCGAACTTAAAAATGGAAAGTGTAATGCTGGTGGTCAACAAAAGAGGTTTAAAGACTCTCTCAACGTAGTATAAACACCGACAACTGGGAAACACTGGCCTGCGAGCGCTCCAGTTGGAGAACAGCCTTTCCCAAAGGTGTCATGGGCTTTGGAGACACTCGAACTCAGGACACAAGGGAGAAATGTGCTAAGAGGAAGGCACGCTTGGTAAATCCACACTGTGATCAACTCCCGCTCAGAAACCAATGTCTCCAGTGTGGAAGGACGCACGGATCCAGAATTGGCCTCCACAGTCACTTATGGACTGACTGTTAAGACCGTGTTCATGGAAGACAATCTTACTCGGCTACGAGGGATCGCCAAAGATGGGTCAAGAACCCCTGACAGATGATAATTCAAATTCTGTTCAAAAACCTCCGATGAAGGAGAGTCAACCTCCTTCTAAGGGAGTCCATTCCACTGTCAAATGGCTCTTTCTGTTCCCACTGACCATTTTTGAGTAGAAGAAAGAGACGCCTTTGGCTTTAGAGGCCAACCTCTCTCCCACACTGTTCTCTCCCCACCATTGTTTGTTGGCCCCACAAGAAAATGGGGACCTCTCATCTTGGCAGCAGAGATTACTCAGAGCAGACCCACTGAAATGATCAAACATGATTAAGTTGGGTTCGTTGATTTCAATGGGTCTACCCTGGTAGCCATCAATAGCCTTTTCCTCCTCCGTGAATTTGTCCAATCCTCTTTTGAAACCATCCAAGTTAGTGGCTTTGCCTGCCTCCTGTGGGAGGGAGTTCCGCAGTTTAACTATGAGCTGCAGGAAAAACTTATCGTGAATCGAAAGAGGTTCTGAAGCTTTGTTGTGCTAAACAATCAGGAATCGGATTATGGTATTTATTTATTTATAAAATGCTACCCTTTGAGAATGGTTTTCTCTTGAATCCCACCATCCCTCCCCAGCCCTCAAGACAACTCCATGTCCACCATTTCCGTTGTTTGCTGCAAGAAATCTGACGCCCGTGGATAGACCAGGTCCAAGTCAAAGGCCTGGTGCCCAACTCTTGCCATTGAGATTCCTCCAACCCGCCCCCCCCCCATATACATGGTAGCAATAACTGACTGGTCTCTCATTGACCCAAAGGACAGAAAGAGTGTAGGAATGACCACCGGGCGCAAGGCACACCACCGCCTGTGCAGATAAGCCAAGGCTTGACCTGCCCACGGGCAAGCCGGGGCTGTCTGAACATCATGCCCTGGGTCTCACCTTTGGCTTTCTCAGTAGTCTGCCGTGTCCTGTCTGTGACCTTTGCCTCCCTTTTGAAAAGCATGGCTCACTTCCCACTTGGTAGGAAGATGACGTGGTGGAGCAGGTCCCACAAATGTCAGAGGAAACATATGTGTCAGCTGATGATGTAAAAGCACTAAAGGTCAGACTGTTCCTACACATGTGCCGATTGTGCTAATAGAAAGGGCTCTGCTGAGCTTGCCAATCAGCTTGCTTTCACACAGCTCACCTGCAAGAACTCCCTGACTCGTGTCTTCACTAGAAAGAGCCTTATGCCCCAAATGTCCCCCCTTCCCTTTGCCCCCTTTTCTTCAGATGCTGCTCTCTGGGATTTTGGGCTCAGGTGGTCCTGAAGAGTGGGAAAGAGCTTTGGAATTAAAACACCCCAGATTGGCGCTGTTGCTAAGTGCTTGTTGCAGAGCAAATCCAAGATACTTCAAAGCCTTCCAATGGATAATTTGGGATCAAGAGCACCAGTTATGTGCAAAATTTCCTCCCTATTTTTAAACACCCTCATTCCCAGGGAAATTAAAGGGGAATCAGTAGGCAAATGAGTTGCCTGAGGAGCTTGCTAATGTCTGCCTGGATAGGGCCCCTAGTAGGTTGGGGGCTCTCAAAGGCCTCAATTGCTGCTTTTCTCGCGACAGCTTGCCAGGCCGCCATAAACACACACACCCCAAATCAACTCCTCTAAACATCAAGAAGAACTTTTTGACAGCGAAAGCTGTTTGGCAGTGGAACAGACCTCCACAAGAGGCTCCATAGCTGCCAAGTTTTCCCTTTTCTCGCGAGGAAGCCTATTCAGCATAAGGGAAAATCCCTTAAAAAAAAGGGATAACTTGGCAGCTATGACAAGAGGTGGTGGCATAGCTGCCAAGTCTCCCGTATTCCCCAGGAAATCCCCGTTTTTCCAGCTGTTCCTAGCTGAAAAACGATTTTTTTTGTTTTTCCCCGGTTTATTCTGGCGCGACGGCCATTTGGAACTGGGCGGAGCATGCTCAGAAGTGACTTTTGATGCTGCTCTGCCCAGTTCCAAAATGGCTGCAGTGCAACTTCTGGCGTGGTGGCCATTTTGGAACTGGGCAAAGCAGAATCAAAAGTCACTTCTGAGCATGCTCCGCCCAGTTCCAAAATGGCGGCAGTGCTACTTCCGGTCTGCTACTTCCGTCCGGTCCCTTATTTCTCTGACAGCAACTTGGCAGGTATGGGTGGTGGACTCTCCTTCCTTGGAGGTTTCCAAGCAGAGGTTTGATGGCCATCGGTCAAGTATGATCTGGTTGAGATCTGCCTTCCTCCACAGGGCGGGGAGAAGCCAGGAGGAGGGAGGGAGAAGGCGGCACAGTGGTGTGTGTGTCAGAGGGGGGAAATGGCAAAAAATGGCACTCCCCCCCCAAAATAATTCAAAAATAATGGTGCAGCCCGAATGATCATGTCAATCCTAGCGGCGATTCCAGGATCATCCGTGGGCCGGATTCAGAGGGCAATTGGGTCTCATCCAGCCCGTGGGCCTTAGTTTGCCAACCCCTGTGCTAGATCATGCCAATGCATCAGGTCCCAGCATCCTATTCTCCCAGAGGTCAACCAGATGCACCTGGGAAACCAGCGAACAGAACAGGAACATCAGAATTCTTGGTCCCCTCCTGTGGTTTCCAGCAACTGCTATCTGGGAGCAATGCTTCCTCTGACTGTGGAGGCAGAGCCAAGCCAGGATGCCTAGTAGACACGAGAGCCTCCTCCTCCTCCATGAATTTGCCTAATCCTCTTTGAAAGCCATCTTTGAAAGCCACACAAAGAGCCAGTGTGGTGTAGTGGTTAAGAGTGGTACGGTAGACTTGTAATCTGGGGGACCGGGTTCGCGTCTCCGCTCCTCCACATGCAGCTGCTGGGTGACCTTGGGCTACTCCCACTTCTCTGAAGTCTCTCAGCCTCACTCACCTCACAGAGTGTTTGTTGTGGGGGAGGAAGGGAAAGGAGAATGTTAGCTGCTTTGAGACTCCTCAGGGTAGTGATATAGCAAGATATCAAATCCAAACTCTTCTTCTGCATCTAGGTTGGTGACCACCCCGGCCTCCTGTGGGAGGGAGTTCCTCAGTTTAACTCTGTGCTGCCCAAAGAAGGGCTTGCTTCTTTCTTACTGCAAGAGAAAGTAGAAGGCCGAGAAGAAGAGTTTCATCCCTAAGCTTGGGTTTTGTCTTTTTAGACTGGGGAAGTGTATATGTGTGCTGCGTGGTCTTATTTCAATCCAGGCCCCGGCATATCAGTGAGGGTGGGCCAAAGTGGGTGCCTGCACCCTCTCCTGCAAGTTCAGGGAAAGAGCCTTTTGGCAGAAGTTCTGTGACTCAGGCTGTTGATATGGCAACTGTGCTGCGAAAGCCGAAAATTGGCCACAGCAGGATGGGCTATCAGCGTCGCTGGGAGGGGGGAGAGTCAGGCGGTCCTCTGGTCGATGAAAGGTGAGCCTGCCATTAAACTGCCTGGTCTGCAAAAGAGACAACTCACTCCTCTCTTTGTAATAACCTTCCCTGATGCTGGCCAGCCGTGGCTAACAGAGTCCCGAGAAAGAATCCGGCTCGGTAATTGCTATAGCAAACAGGCGCCAGTCTGGGAAGGACGTGGAGGCGATGTAACTCTCTCCATTTCCATTGTCACATCCAAAGCGGGAATTGCAGTCCTCGGAAGGAGGACTTGCTCATCCTGCTGTCACCCAGATAAAGGGGAGAGCGGAAATGGAAAGAGGCGTCGAGCTGGTGCCTGGAGTTCAGAGGCAGGCCTCTGCGCTGCAACAGGAATGGCGATGGTGGCTCAGCCATTGGTTCCGCTGCAAGTTCAAAGGGCAGAGTGGAGACCAAAGAGTCACAGAGTTGGAAAGTACCCTCTGCAATGCAGATCTCACAAAAATCCCCAACAGGTGCCCATCTCCAAGAAAGGAGAATCATAGAATTGTAGAGTTGGAAGAGACCACAAGGGCCATCCAGTCCAACCCCCTGCCAAGCAGGAAACACCATCAAAGCATTCCCGACATATGCCTGTCAAGCCTCTGCTTAAAGACCTCCAAAGGAGGAGACTCCACCACACTCCTTGGTAGCAAATTCCACTGCCGAACAGCTCTTACTGTCAGGAAGTTCTTCCTAATGTTTAGGTGGAATCTTCTTTCTTGTAGTTTGAATCCATTGCTCCGTGTCCGCTTCCCTGGAGCAGCAGAAAACAACCATTCTCTCTCCTCTATATGACATCCTTTTATATATTTGAACATGGCTATCATATCACCCCTCAACCTTCTCTTCTCCAGGCTAAACATACCCAGCTCCCTAAGCCGTTCCTCATAAGGCATCGTTTCCAGGCCTTTGACCATTTTGGTTGCCCTCTTCTGGACACATTCCAGCTTGTCAGTATCCTTCTTGAACTGTGGAGCCCAGAACTGGACACAGTACTCCAGGTGAGGTCTGACCAGAGCAGAATACAGTGGTACTATTACTTCCCTTGAATCCACCGTCTTCCCAGATCCCCCTCTGCAGCCTCCTCTCATTCCCTAGAGACAGAATCATAGAATTGTAGAGTTGGGAGGGACCCGAGGGTCATCTAGTTGAACCCCCTGCAATGCAGGAATCTCAACTGAAGTATCCATGACAGATGGCCATCCAACCTCTGCTTCCTTCTCGGTAGCAGCACCCACCCTGTGGAACGCCCTTCCATCAGATGTCAAGGAAATAAGCAGCTCTCCTATCTTTAAAAGACATCTGAAGGCAGCCCTCTTTAGGTAAGCTTTTAATATTTAATGCTGTATTATTCTAATATTCAATTGGGAGCCGCCCAGAGTAGCTGGGGAGGCTCAGCCAGAGGGGTGGGGTATAAATAATAATAATAATAATAATAATAATAATAATATATTATTATTATTATTATTATTATTATTATTATTATTATTATTAACCTCCAAAGAAGGAGAGTCTACCACCTCCTGAGAGAGTCCGTTCCATTGCTGAATAACTTCTGCCATCAAAAAGTTCATCTTAATGTTTATTCGGAATCTCCTCTTGTGTTGTTGGAATCCATTGGTTTGGGTCCAACCAGCTTGGTCCCTCTTCCATGTGAGTCTGTGCCGGCTCGACCTGATGGGAGTTGTAGTCCAACCCCATGTGAAGGGGAGCACCAGGTTGGCGATTGCTCTCCCCAGGGAGGTTCACCTGCCACCTTCATTATACACCTTTAGGCGCCAGGCAAAAGCTTTCCTCTTTAACCAGGCCTTTGGCTGATTGACATCCAATGCACTTCTAAAACATGTTGGGATTATTGGGTTGTTTTAGTTTTTATCATGCATTCTGTGTTTATATATTGTGATTTTATGTTGTATCTGCCCTGAGACCTGCGGGTATAGGGCAGTATACAAATTTAATAAATCATTATAATCTTAAAAGGCTGGCATATGGCACCCGTCTCTCTTTGGTAGCCCCATCTCAGGCACAACACCGTCCCATTTCCCACCATGATGCTGGTCATATGAGGAACGGCTTAGTGAGCTGGGTATGTTTAGCCTGGAGAAAAGAAGGTTAAGGGGTGATATGATAGCCATGTTCAAATATATAAAAGGATGTCATATGGAGGAGGGAGAAAGGTTGTTTTCTGCTGCTCCAGATAAGCGGACACGGAGCAATGGATCCAAATTACAAGAAAGAAGATTCCACCTAAACATTAGGATGAACTTCCTGACAGTAAGAGCTGTTCGGCAGTGGAATTTGCTACCAAGGAGTGTGGTGGAGTCTCCTTCTTTGGAGGTCTTTAAGCAGAGGCTTGACAGGCATAGGTCAAGAATGCTTTGATGGTGTTTCCTGCTTGGCAGGGGGTTGGACTGGATGGCCCTTGTGGTCTCTTCCAACTCTATGATTCTGATTCTATAATTCTATGGTCTCTCAGCTGGACTCCCACCTTCCGGAATAATCTGCATTCCAGTAGCAGAGCAGGGCGCACAGCACACCATATTTCTGGGAGGCTGTGGATCTCAAGTACAGGATTGCACCTTCAATCCTCTATCTTTTATTCTCCCAGCCCTCTCTGCAGTGAAGTTGGTTGCTTGGACTAGAGATGCCAGTGCAAACTGCTGTCTCCCCCCCCCGCCCCAATTCATGGCTTTTCTGGAATGATCCTACCTGGGGAGACATCTCTGTCTGCCCATAATAAGTTGAAATAGAGGAAGGATTTGTGGATAGCTTTGGAATTTATACAGCAACATAAATTCTGCCTTCACAAACGTATGAACAATCAGCCCGGTATTCAAGTTTCAAAATATATGTGCCTTTTTGCGGTCTGGGGTGGGGGCATCGAGTCTCTGGAGCCAT
Source organism: Zootoca vivipara (assembly GCF_963506605.1). Classification (NCBI taxonomy): domain Eukaryota; kingdom Metazoa; phylum Chordata; class Lepidosauria; order Squamata; family Lacertidae; genus Zootoca; species Zootoca vivipara. The sequence continues at coordinate 620,716 of NC_083276.1, forward strand.
CAAGAAGCAATAGCGAGGATGTTGCTTACCTTCTACTTTTTAAAATCAAAAATCAATAAAAACACAAAAGGGGGAACTTCTATATGGCGAGGTGTCTGGTTGCAGATATAATACATATATAAATTGGCCCTCTGTGACCAATTTGCAAAGCTTCTCGCAGATAAAGTGTCTCTCTTTTGCTCCGACTTGGACTCTGCGCTGAATACGGGATCAGTTCCGGTTGAGTCAGTCCATGGCTCCACCTGGTTGGGGTTTCGCTGCTTTTGTTGCTGGATGCATCCAGGATACGGCCCACAAGATGCCTCTGTTGGAGCCGTGCCTGATCTAGCCGATGGAGACAGTAAGAAGCCCTTCAAAGGGGCAGCAGAGATCACAAAGAATTCTTGTGGCGGAGGTGGAACTCCAACTGTATCAAAGAAGCTGTGGTGAACAGGAAGATCCTAGGACCCTCGTACCTATGGGACCGCCTCTTCTGGTATGTCCCGAGGAGGACCTTGAGGTCAATAAATAACAACACTTTGGAGGTCCCAAGCCTCAAGGACGTTAGATTGATCTCAACTAGGGCCAGGGCCTTTTCAGCACTGGCCCCGACTTGGTGGAACGTTCTGTCACAAGAGACCAGGGCCCTGCGGGATTTGAGATCTTTCCACAGGGCCTGCAAGATGGAGCTGTTCCACCTGGTCTTTGGCTTGGACTCACTCTGACCCCTTATATGGGATTTGGTATATAAATTTTCCCTTGGCTTTTTTGCTGGCCCTTGTAGGCTTGGGTGAATATCTGATGTTTCCACCCTTTATGGTCTTTATTTATGGGCTACTACTAAAACGAGGCTGCATTTTAAGCTGTATTTTAAGCCGTATTTTATTTATTTTTTTCCTTTTTTTCCTATTATTATTATTATTATTATTATTATTATTATTATTATTCCAGTTCAGGCACTTGGTCCATCCAGCTCAGTATTATCCACACTGACCGACAGCACCCCTCCCCTCCGGGGTTTCAGGAAGGGTCTTTTCTCAACCCTGCCTAGATATTCTGCTAAGAACTGAACCCAGGACCTTCTACCAGTGCAGGAAATGCTCTCCCGATGAGTCATGGCACTTCTCCTAAGCCAAAGATGCTCCCATTGGATGCACAGCGGTAGATGCCTCCACCACCACCTTTTCCTTCTAAAATTACAATCTGCCAGCAGGCACCAAATGTGTCATTTTGGAGGAAAGTACCAAGATGTCCTCATCACTCCAAAGATTCTTGGATGGCACCCATTATCCAGATCCTTCTTGACTAGGTTTTGAGAAGGAGGGAACTGGCATTGGCCATTCCGCTGGATGGTCTACTCCAGGCACCCCCAACCTTCGGTCCTCCAGATGTTTTGGGCTACAATTCCCAGAATCCCTGACCACTGGTCCTGTTAGCTAGGGATCATGGGAGTTGTAGGCCAAAACATCTGGAGGGCCGCAGTTTGGGGGGTGCCTGGTCTACTCTATGCTGCTAGCTAGACAGCCAGAGGTTTTGCTGTTGGTTCTGCTGGACCACTCAGAAACTTCCAGCATCATGCAGCGAAGCCTCATTCTGAGATCTCCAGAGCAGATAGGTATAGGAGTCATCGGGGAAAGTAGGTTTTAAATGATTTCATTTATTATTTATACCCCGCCCATCTGGCTGGGTTTCCCTAGCCACTCTGGGCAGCTTCCAACAGAAAAATGAAATAAAATAATCTATTCAACATGAAAAGCCTCCCTAAACAGGGCTGCCTTCAGATGTCTTCTAAAAATCTGGTAGCTGTTTTTTTCTTTGACATCTGATGGGAGGGCGTTCCACAGGGCGGGCGCCACCACCGAGAAGGCCCTCTGCCTGGTTCCCTGCAACTTGGCTTCTCGCAATGAGGGAACCGCCAGAAGGCCCTCGGAGCTGGACCTCAGTGTCCGGGCAGAACAATGGAGGTGGAGACGCTCCTTCAGGTATACTGGACCGAGGCCATTTAGGGCTTTAAAGGTCAGCACCAACCCTTTGAACTGTGCTCGGAAACGTACTGGGAGCCAATGGTCACTGGCTATGGGGGTTCCACAACAGAATAAGGCCAATGGCCCTGCAGGTCCACTATCCTATGCTCAGAACGGCCAACCAGATGCCTGTGGAGAGCCTTTAAGTGAGACATGAGCACGAGAACATTCTGCCCAACTGTGATTCCCGGCAACTGGAAGTCAGAGGCATAATGGCTCTGATAGTGGGGACAGAGCACAGCTATCATTGCTAGTAGCTGTTGAGCTACATAATTCAACATCTACTGTCCAGTTCTACTGTCCAGCTTAAGAAGGATGTTGACTGGCTGCAAAGTGTGCAGAGGAGTGTGACCAAGATGATAAGGGGGCTGGAAACCAAGCCTGATGAGGAACAGTTGAGGGAGTTGGGTTTCTTTAGCCTGGAAAAGAGGAGACTGAGAGGGGATATGAACGTCATCTTTAAATATCTAAAGGGCTGTTTCAGGGGAAATGGAGCAAGCTGGTTTTCTCCTGCTCTGGAGGGGAGAACCCAAACCTATGGCCACAAGTTGTAAGGAAGTAGATTCCGACTTATCATCATCAACAACAACAACAACAACAACAACAACAATAATAATAATAATATGTCTATACTAAGCATCAGGACTTACTTTCTGACAGTAAAGGTCATTTGACAATGGAACAGACTCCCTCAGGAGGTTGTGGACTCTCCTTCCTTGGAGGTTTAGAAGCAGAGTGTGGATAGCCAACTGTCTGAGATTCCAGCATTGCAGGGGTTTGGACTAGATGACCCTCAGGGTCCCTTCCAACTCTCCCGTTCCATGTTCCTTTGATTATCTCTGTGGACAGGCCCTTTGGGTGTGTGTCCTGTGGACCATTTCTGGTGCAGATTTCTCACGCAACCCCCCTCTTTAAACACAGAATTTCTTGAACCAGAAAGCGACCAGAAGGGGTGATTTTCCTCTTGGCACCTCTCGTTCTCCCCCCTTGTATAAATTCAGGCGATGTTTAAAAGGAACATGCTGGTGAGAGGGTAGCATAATATTGGCGCACCTGGCACAGGATCCTAGGGGACCACCCCTTATTTTATTTGAAATGCCTCCTCGGTGGGTTTATTTCCGTGACCCACAGAAGCCACGCTGTCTCCTTGTAGTCTCAGGTAACAATTTTGCCTCTCCTTCAATTGGTGAAAGGATGTCCGTGGCTGAAGCCAGGGCAATTTGGCTGAATCCGTCCCCCTCGGGGGTGTCAGTGCGGAGCCGAGGGGTGGCTGGGAAAGAGCCGTGATTTCCCTCTTGCCAGGTGATACAGCTGCAAAAACAAGATTAAAAAGGAGAGCTGAAAAGGCTCCCTGATAATAATAGAGGAGGCTGCATGGAATAAGGACCCTTTTGAATACATTTGGTTACAAAGCAGCTGCCTTTAATCAAGCTCTTGTTTGTGACCCAAGAGACAGCAAGGCAGGATGCAAACTCTCCAATGGCTGACCGGAAAGAGGGACATCTCTAGGGAAACGCAGCTGGGCAGGTGGGGATCAGAGAATCGCAGAGCTCTAGAGGCGAAAGGGACCCCGAAGGTCCTCAACCGCCCTCCCTGCAGAAATCTCAGAATCCCTGACATGGCATTGTTGGAGGAGCATTTTAAGAATTTTGCATCAAATCCTCCCTTTCGCCTTCCACATTTTATTCCTGGTCTGGCGGATTTCTTGGCACAGCCCGGGAAGCGACAGTTAGGCGTTGATATTTATAGACTCTACCTGTAGAGAAGTCAATTGACTTGTTCTCTCCCTCCTTGGCTAGGAATGTCACCTGCCCAAAGTGTCCCCCAGGCCACTTCTTGCCTCCCCGCTGCCTGCAAACAGCAGATCCGGGGTACTTTATGGGGCCTTTTACGCATCCCTCGTAAAGCTTAATCACCAGCGTAAATAGCACTTTGCCTAAATATATCTTTGTTTATGCTCTTTGATAACAAACTGGAGCATGCTGAATTATTCACAGGGAATCGCTCCAAGAGCAGGAGGGAAGGAAGGCGGATGGTGCTTGCCTGCTCGCTCGCTCGCTCACTTTTGCACCAGAGTAGGCAGCTAAGCAGACCTTGTTCCCACCAGGGCTCGCTTCCTGCTTCTCCAAAGTGTCTGGCAAGGAGAGGGGGCCACAGGCAGAAGTTAGGAGCCTGACATCTGAAGGCTTCATACATGTCACAGCTGCAGTTTAGGGACATGGGAAGCAGGCATCTCCCCTGTGGTGCAGGAATCACAGTGAGAGAATCCATGACAGATGGCCATCCAACCTCTGCTTAGAAACCTCCAAGGAAGGAGAGCCCACAATCTCCTGAGGGGGTCTGTTCCACTGTAGAACAGCTCTTACCCTCAGAAAGGTCTTCGTAATGTTTAGTCAGAATCTCATTTCATGGCATTGGAATCCATTGGTTTGGGTCCTCCTAACTGGAGGAGCAGGGACCCAGGTGGCGCTGTGGTTAAACCACTGAGCCTAGGGCTTGCTGATCAGAAGGTCGGCGGTTCGAATCCCTGTGACGGGGTGAGCTCCCGTTCCTCGGTCCCAGCTCCTGCCAACCTAGCAGTTCGAAAGCACGTCAAAAAATGCAAATAGATAAAGAGGAACCGCTACAGCGGGAAGGTAAACGGCGTTTCCGTGTGCTGCTCTGGTTCGCCAGAAGCGGCTTTGTCATGCTGGCCACATGACCTGGAAGCTATATGCCGGCTCCCTCGGCCAACAATGCGAGATGAGCGCGCAACCCCAGAGTCGGTCACGACTGGACCTAATGGTCAGGGGTCCCTTTACCTTTACCTTTTTAACTGGAGGAGCAGCAGGAAACAAGCTAGCTCCATCTTTCATAATAATAATAATAATAATAATAATAATATTTATTATATATACAACGCCCACCTGGCTGGGTTTCCCCAGCCACTCTGGGCGGCTCCCAACTGTAGCAATTGGTAATCCAATAACGAGATGGAGACAAGGCTGAGTTCCCTAAAGGCCAACCCCGGGCGGAGCTCGGGAGCCTGTATTTATTGACAGCAACTTTGACAGCTAATGATTAACTTGAAAGGCAGCTTCCAACCAATTACAGAGTATAACCTCATGCATAGTAATGTACAGGTACATGTCACTTCCTGCCAACACCCCAAACTTTCCGCCATGAAGGAAGTGGTGAACTGCACATCCCACACATCATGTACCTGTCACATGCCCTGCTTTTTAAACACCCCCCTCCTCTCAATCTTGTGACTCTCAATACTTTTCCATGCTTTTACCTGCTTGCATTGTTTTCTCCCTAACCCAAGTGTGACCCATCCTGGTCTTCTCCTGTCAAGCCTGCTTCAGCCAGATCTATCCCAATATTTCCAGATCCACCAAGCCTCACCCAGTACAACTGACCTATGCCTTCACCTCCTGACCTGTCATTGCACTGGCTTGCCAGTATTACACTTCCTAATCCTAGAGGACCGGCGGGTGTGCCAAGCCATATTCTAAATCAACCCCACACCCAACAGAGTAATAAAAATACAATAGAACATCTAACATCTCGAGGCTAAACATCCCCAAGTCAACTGTTCCTCATAAGACTTGGGACCAGGTGTGACCATGCAAAGGAAGAGGAAGGGTGATGAAGAGGCCTGGCTGAAATGTTTAATTGGGCCCGTTGCATTCTGGGATGTTGCAGGTCATGGTGGGGTCCCTGAGCCCCCCACTCCACATATTGCACTCACCACGGTCAAGAAGCAAGTGGAGAAGGATCTTCTGCTCTACCTTCTCCCATATATATGAGGACATGGAGTCATGGAGCTGGATCAGACCAATGGTCCATCTGGTTCATCTTCCTGATCTCATAGTGGCCAGCCAGATGCCTGTGAGGAACCTGAGAGCAGGATTTGAACCCAAGAGTGCTCTCCCCTCCTGGGGTCTCCAGAAGCATTGCTGCTTCCACCTGTGGAGGAAAAGCATAGACATCATGACTAGTAGCCCTTGATAGCCTCTCCTCCTCCGTGAATTTGTTCAACCCTCTTTTAAAGCCATCGAAACTGGTGGTCATCACTGCCTCCTGTGGGAGGGAGTTCCATAGTTTAACTCTGTGCTGAAGTACTTTCTCTCAGCTTCTGTTCCTCCTGGGGGGCAAAATGCTCCACCTGGGGCAAATGTGTAGGGCAGGGCGGGGAGCAAAGACTGACTGGGTGGCCTTTCTTCCACGAAAAACCCACTGCAGATGCACACGGTCCACTCCCCCAGAGAACCCCCCCTCCCCACTCCCAAACGCTCCCTATAAAATCCATGTGGCTTTTACGTGCGATTTCTTCCAGCAACCAAAATGCTTTGATGATGACAAACAGTGATTCTCCCATGTGGAAGCGAACGTATTCGTTTTTGATCTGCAGCAATTATGTCTATATGGAACACCGTGGGGGGAGAAAGTGTCTTCAGAGTGCCGCTGGGAAGGCCTTTTGCAGCCAGGCAGGCAGGCAGGCAGCCTCCCCCCCCCTTCCTGAGTCTCCCCTTCCCCATCAGATCACTCTCCCCAATAATCCCTTGGAATTTGGGGGGGGGGTGTCCTTGAGAAGTCTGAGTGCCCAATTACCTTCACTCCAGATCTCAGGCGGTAACAAGCACAGAGCAATTTCAAGGGGCACCTCGCCATTCTGGAAACGGCATGGATGGCAGCTGTTAAGGCTGATATCTCTCCCTCCCGCTAGATCCAAACCCCACATTCTTAGCACTGCAAATATTGGGGTAGTTTCTTTCCTTCTTGCGATTCTTCCCAGTTCTTTGGGGGGGAGTGACAGGATGCGACAGCCAGATGCAGAACTTTGCAGCATGAATCCTCATGGGAAGGGAAGAGGGTTGGTTTTGCTGGTGTCTTTTGGCAGCTTTTAGGTCCCACCACTGGTCATCTTCAGGACGAGGCAGGACGAAAAGGCTCAAGATAAGAACACCCAAAGAGCCTGCTGGATCAGGCCAAAGGGGGCCCATCCAGTCCAGCAGTGCTCCAGCTTCTTACTTTTTTTGTGCAGCTTTGCTGAAGGCCCCTCCAGACGTCAATAATGCAGGAATATTGAAGGAAGAATCACAGAACAAATACGGAAGCAAAATGATGGGTGGAAGGTCTAGCATAAATCCACCACGAAGACACTACTGTTGCATCAGTGACACATTGCAGGAGGAGAAAGCCACCAGCAAGAGAGGACCCTTTATAAAACCAGGGCCGTCTTAAGCATATCCAGCGCTGTGGTGCAAAGATCCCTCTGCCCCCCCACCTTTTCCAGAGTTGTCGACCTTTTCCCAAACCTCTGCAGGGATAGCTCTCCTCCCACAGAGGCTTGGGAGGGAAGCTGTGCGCCCCCCAGGCAAATGGTTGGTGGAGCACAGCTGGAGGGCATGCAGGAAAAGGGGAGGCTGCTGGCAAAGCCGCACAGCTCACCCACTCGCTGGGGTGCCCCTGAGAGGCCGGCGCCCTGGTGCAATGCACCACTAAGCCCAATGGGAAAGATGGCTCTGTAGAAAACCACAGAATTGCAGAGTTCAAAGGGTCCCAAAAGACCCAGTCCAAGACCTGCAACGCAGGAATCACAGCTCACTCCATGCTTTAGTAAAGGGGGGGGGACTCCCAAACAATTTGAGGAGGTGGGGAAGTGCTGGTAGCCCTGCTTCCTCTATAGGGAGAAAGAAAACGAGATTCCCACACAAACCCAATTTTAACATTGTGGCTCCCTCAAGTGCCTTTGATGAGCAGAGGTCTCCTTCAATGGGATGGCAGGGCCGATAATCTCTCTCTGCTCGCAGCCCCAATTGCCAGGCTCACTATCTCCGTTTCCAAAGGAATGTCAAAGGAGCTTTAGTTGTTGCCAACACGATGTGCTAATGACTCATTAAAAATAACAGCAGAATGAGAAGAGGGGAATGGAACAGTCACCAAAGATCTCATCCTCTTTAATGCCACTGCTGGGCAGCGGGAGGGAAATGGGAAGCCCAGAAGTCCAAGCTGGACACTCTCAAGGGCTCTTGGCTCTGCTGCGCCAGAATCATCTCGGCCAACACAAATGTTTACCGTCTTTTTGAAAAAAAAGTAGCTTGATGGGATGAGAAGTGCAGGGGTCAGGCAGCGCTGGGGATCCTGGCCAACGTTAGCACAGAAACTGCAACACTTATGAGAAAGGTGAGGAAGAAGTGATATGGTAGCAGTTTATGCAATGCTGTGCAACCTGGAAGGAAGGGGAGAGAGAAAACACAGGAGGCAGGGATGGAAGAGGCATACCTGCCAAGTCTCCCACTGAAAAATACGGGATCAGCAGCGGCGCGGCACCAGAAGTTGCGTAGAAGCAACTTCCGGGGCCGCTCTTCCCATGTGTGGGCCCCGGGAATCGGGCAGAGTGGCACCGGAAGTTGCTTCTACGCATGCCCAGCGGCCACCACCAAGATGGCCACCGGGCATGCGTAGAAGTGACTTCCGGTGCCACTCCGCCCAATTTCCAGTGCCCACACATGGGAAGAGCGGCACCCAAAATGGAGGCTCCTTGGCAGGTAGGAAATCCGGGGGATTTCTGGGATTATTCTCCATTTGGGAGAACAGCGGGAAACGGATTAAAATCCGGGGGTTTCCCGCAAAAAAACGGGGTACTTGACAGCTAAGGGCAGAGGCAGATTCAGGACAGTGCAAGCAGTTCCCTTGCTTTGGGTGCAGAGCTTTGGGGGTGCCACAGGGGGCGCCTCCACTAAGATGCAGAAAGGAAGGATTCTCTGCCTCCGTATCTTCCAGGGATCCTCCTGCCTCCATCAGGCCTTTGTCATCCTCACCCAGCTCTCCCCTTTCATGCTGCTGAAGACAGAGCGCCTTTCTTCTCCCGTCCCTCTGCATCTTGATCTGACACAAGCGATTTGTATTCCCAAGGTAAAATGAGTCCAATGGGTGTGTGTGTGTGTGTTTCCCTGGAAAGTGCACTGCTGCTCAAAGATTAAAAACATCGGTCTGTATAAAACATGCATTTCGGTTGGCAATAAACAAATGGCGATGGGAAGTTGCCAGTGAATAAACGACTCTATCAGGGCGATAGAAATCATGTTTTCATTTCCACTGAAAATAAAAGGATGATTCCTTCCTTTATCACAGTTACAGAAGATTGTCTCCTTTGACGATTATTCCACAAGCAGGCAGGCAGCCTGCGTCAGAGGGTCACGATCCAGCACATCACTGCACTTTTCACCCTCCTGAAATCAATGGGCCACAAGGAGACTAGGAAGGGCGGCTGGATTAGGGCTTAGCACCCACTGGAAGCCACTGGAGAGGCAGTGGTTGTGTAGTGGTTAGCGTGTCAGACTACAACCTGGAAGAGGTCAGGGTTTGAATCCCTGCTTGGTCCCATGAAGGCCACTGGGTGTGACCTTGGGGGCCGGTCACTGCCTCCCAGCCCAATCTACCTTACAGGGTTGTTGTTGCAGAGAAGAAACAAAGATGGGGAGAACCATGTAGACCACATTATTATATTTATAAATATAACAGAAATAAAATATATTTGTAGGAATAAACCTCAAAGTGGTTGACAAAAAATAAATAAAACGATCAATAAGGAAAATTAACAACAATTTAAGACTTCTGAAAAGTTAAAATAATGATAGAGTAAAAGCAGATTAAAACTCATCAGATTTTAAACACCTGGACAAGCTTGTCTAAAGAAGAATTTGGCAGGTACCCAAAAGGGTGCAATGAAGGCACCTGCTTGATCTCAATAGGCAGGGAGTTCCAAAGTGCGGTGCTGCCACACCAAGCAATGGTGTTCCACAAATGCAGAAGTGGAGATCCTTGGATTAAAAAGGTGGGGCATCAATGCAATAAGCAAGCAAGCAGTAGCAGCCTGCCAGGTTAGGTGTAGACCAACACACACACACACACACACACACACAGAGAGAGAGAGAGAGAGAGAGAGAGAGAGAGAGAGAGAGAGAGAGAGAGAGAGAGAGAGAGAGAGAGCAGGGTGGACATTGCTTGAGGACATACTTCCCACCCTGAAGACAAATGCCTTCAAAGGTAGAGGATTTCATAGCCGCCGCCGCCCCCCATTTCACCAAAGCAGCTGGAAGGGAGGGAGGGCCAAAATATAAAACATACACAGATTAAAAACTTTTGGTGAGTAGAACATTGCAACTTTCATATTGCAAGACCTCCGGGAAGAAAACAATTTCCACTTTTTCCTGCACCTGCCTGCCTTCCCCCTGTGTCTTTGGTGGGCAGAAATCACTCCCCCAACGGCCCTGATGCTGTTTTTCGGAGCCTTTGCCAGGGAGCAGGGAACATTTCTTGAGCAGCCTGGACAGACTTTAACAACAGGTCAGGCCAAAGTAAGCTGGAGCACCTCTGGGGTTTCCTTCCAGTGACCGCTTGACCCCGCTTGCCAATCACAATCTCACCCCTGCAGGGGTTTCACTCATCTCTTAAAAAACCTCTGCTCTTTGGACAAGTGTCTGCAGCTGGAAGCCAAAACAGAGTCTCTTTTACAAACAGAAGGCCTTCGCTCTGGTGGTTTCTCAGCGTAAGAGAGAAGAAGAGTCTTCTGGATCAAGCCAGTGGCCCAGCCAGGCCAACATCCTGTTCTCCCAGTGGCCAAGCAGGTGCCCATTGGGGAACCCAGCAAGCAGCATCCAAGCCCAAGGGAGGAGAGGGCTATCAGTGGTGACTAGCTAGGATGTCAAAGCTCTGGCCTCCCCAGTTGGAGACAGCGATGCTTCTGAATCCCAGGAGAGGGCCCTGGTGCTCAGATCCTGCTTGCTGGTTGTCCATTGGGGCATCTGGTTGGCCACTGTGAGAACAGGATGCTGGAATAGACGGGCCCCCAGCAGGCTCATTTTGTGTGTTCATGTTCTTCAATTTGTTTGTGGAGAGAAATTCCAAAGCCTTCCTCTGCCAGATACTTCCAGGACTGCGCATATTAGAAATGGCGCCTCGTTTGCTGCAATTAGCTTCCCTTGGAGCTATGGAGCCGTTTTGCTCGGCTTCCGACGCCAGGCAGCTGTTCTTTGGGAGCAAAGACAACCAAAGCAATTGGCAGAAATGGATCTGTGGAGTTCTAAGCATCCCACCAAATGGGCTGTTTAGTCTGTAGTGTGATGAATCCCACTTCTGAATGGCAAATGTACGACTGAACCGCCATGCTGGATTCTCGGCGTCAGGACATTATCCAATGAAACCTGTGAGCAAATCTAAGGATAAAGATCAAGCAGCCCAGCAGGAAGTGGCTGGATCCTGCCTTGCTGAAAATGACCAGCTGAATGGCGTCATCCAGACAGATGGAGATGTTTTGACGGTTGTCCCCTCATTCCTGATTTTGTGAAAGGGGGGAGGGGTCAGTCTGGATGACGCCCTGAAACCTTTCCATTCTTGAGATCCTGTACCCAATGTGTATCCAAGAGAGCAGCTAGAATCCTCTCTTGGAGTCTAGCTGCTGTCGGTTGCCATTCTGTATCTGTAGCCTGGATGCGTGGGGCGATGCAGCGGTGTGGCCAGTGGTGGACTGCGATGCGGCGCGTGGTGGTCAGCTCAGCGGGATCCCATCCTCGTCGCCAGTGAGATATACAGTACTCGGAGTCGCAAAGTGATTTCATGCTCTTTATTGCAGCTCGTAAAAAAGTGACTGAATTTCCCCCCAAACCTCAGGCTTTATATACATTATTTACACAATGGGTCTCATCTGACTGACTGATTCTGCTTCCCTCCTGGAGTCTCATTGGGCTGCTCCTGCCAGACAATCAGTTGTTGCATTCTAGGATCCTACCTGCCTATTGTTCTAGGATCCAAGCTCAGTACATGACAAATACTGAACTGGTCAGAGAAGCTTCCTTGCAAAACAATGACCTTACCGGTAGCTGGCCACATAAGTGTCCCCATCCCCATGGCCAAAGAGCAAGAGCTGAAACTAAGGGATGGTTGTGTTCATAGAATCATAGAATCATAGAGTTGGAAGAGACCACAAGGGCCATCCAGTCCAACCCCCTGCCAAGCAGGAAACACCATCAAAGCATTCTTGACATATGGCTGTCAAGCCTCTGCTTAAAGACCTCCAAAGAAGAAGACTCCACCACACTTCTTGGCAGCAAATTCCACTGCCAAACAGTTCTTACTTTCAGGAAGTTCTTCCTAATGTGTTCCTACCTAGCAGCCAGAGAGGTCTGTGAAAAGCTGAGCTGGAAGCTGTAGACACAAGAGACCTGCTTGTTCTGTGCTGGATCCAAAACCGCGACTAATGGAGAAGCAAGGTCTGTTGGGGTGTTGATGCCGTGACCCCCTCCATCCCATGCTCAAGTTGTAGATATGTGTCAATAAAACCATGTATCCTGAAAATCCCACAGTCTTTGCTGACCTCCATTCCAGGGAAACCAAGCCTGAGTCTGGAACCCCTGGCGTCTCTGACCGCTTGGAGATTGAGGTGGGGGTGCAAGGCTATGTTTGTGGTAGGAGTGGAAGATTGAATTATCCCATGGGGGTGAAGAGCTCCAATGAAAGGAGAGCAGGCATCATCCCGGGGCAAGAACATCTCTGTGTTCACTCATGGAAATGCTTCTCCAGAAGCCGGCACCTCAACCATGAACAATCTGACCACAAGCACACTCCACCAGATACATTATTCATCCTCCGCCAATGGACGGCCCGCGGCACTTGTTTGGAGGGTTATGCAAATCGCGCCGGGAGAAGGAACACACAACTACCCCTTCTGGGATTCTTCCTTTCTTTTTAAAAACACAAAATTTTGACGTTGCGGTTCAGGGAGCTTGGTGCAACTTCGTGGATTCAAATGGCCAGAAAGGAGATTCAGGCGAAACATTAGGAATAACTTTCTGAGAGCAAAAGCTGGCCAGGAAGCAGACTCCCTCCTTCACAGGAGGTTTTTGTTTTTTAAAGAGAACTCAGATGGCTGTCTGTCAAGGACTCTTGAGCTGTGATTCCATCATTGGGAGGTGGACTAGATGACCGCCAGGGTCCCTTCCAGCTCTAAAATTCTATGATACCATGAAGATCAAGATCCTTCTCAGACTTAGATCCTTGGGATTGTCTCTTGAAAGCAGGAGTGCCTAACATTCCCCTTTGCACAGCATCACTCAGTTGGCAGACCTCCGTCCAAGACGCCACTCCCAGCAGAGCCTCACAATTAAGTCTGCCTGTAGTAAACGAAACGGAAGTTTATTTAACAATGACTTAGATAAAGACCTAATTGAAAGCAAGTCAAACAATGGGAAACAGATGGTTACAGATAAAAGACAGAAATTAAGCCCATTCAAGAGTTTTGTAGTTATTGCATTTGGGATGGGAAGAAGAATCTTGTTAATACCGGTAAATAGATTGCCTCCCCAGATGGTCAACCTGCGCCATGCATTCACTTTGCAGAGATGGGCGGAGGAACAGATCCAGTAATGCAGAGAGCTCATTTTTTTCTGGGACTATCACAAGTTTGGGATGGGAGGCAGACGAAACGAAGCTGGTCCCCAAATGTGGGATGGACAAAGGAGACAGTCAAAGGAGCAAATATTGGTGGAGATGCAGGTAGGTAGAAATTGATACAAGCCCCATTGTGATGGGGTGTGTGGAATGCTTTGCAATGCCTAGTTAAACTATGGAACTCCCTCCCACAGGACACAGGGATGACCACTATCTTTGGGTAAATAATAAAAGAATCAGTTGGGTGCTGTGAGGGACAGGGGATATCGCGAAGTCCCTCCCCTCCTGAGTTCAAGCCCGTCCCCGAGCAAAGGGGAAAGCAGGGAGAGTTCCGATTCCAGTGGGGAAGCAGGAAGTCGTGTCCGAGGCTCAGGCAAGGTAGAGGAGCCAGGGTCCCAGGTGGGACAGGAAGGGGCAAGTAAGGGGGGAAGACCCATCCCCCCAACTCCAGAATTACGCAGGAAGAGGAGGGGCAAGAGGATGGGTCTGCCAAAGCTTTTGTGTTGGAGAAAGACGCGCCAAAAGCCATTAGGAGGTTCTGAAACCGACTGACAACATCGCTCCGTGTAAATAGCAATGACTTGAGCACTGTAAATACGCAGCACCAATAAAAGAATAAAATGCAGAGCTGCGTAGCGTCGTTACTCTGAAGTAGTCCACTCCGGCCACTGTGACAGCAACCTCCTAATCATTTTTGGGCTACTTTGGAGTTGCCGGGATGAGCGTGTCAGAGGCGGAGAAGTGGCGGCAGATCGCTGAGCAAGCCCAGCTAGAACTGCAACAGCTGTCGCTGCAGGCGCAGGGAGAATTGAAGGCAGCTAAAGAGGAGACTAAGAAGGTCCAGGACGACCGGCTACAACTTGCGGAACAGGTGAGAGAGCTCCAGGAAAAAGAGCAGCATTTAAGGGCGGTGGCGGTAGACCTCCAAAACAAGCTGGATGCAGAGAAAAACAAGGCGGGAGGGGCACCCCAAGTCCAAGTGTTGCCAGGAAGGAGAGCCGGGACCCTAGTAAGCAAGTTCAATGGAGACCCGAAGGAGTTTCAGGGCTTTGAGACTGAGATTGTGTATGCTCTTGAGCTGCACCACGATGAGTTCCCTGATGATGAGCACAGAGTAGCGTTTATTGTGGAGCACCTTACAGGGGCGGCCAGGGAGTGGCTAAGACCGTTAATTGCAACAAGGAATCCTTGCATGAAGAATGTCAAACTATTTCTAGAAGGTTTGAAAACGATGTATTCGTCCGATAGTCATATGGACCAGACTAAAGAGGAACTTCATAATTTACGCCAAGGAAATATGACAGTTCGCGCGTATTGGGCGAAATTCACCATGCTGGTGCACAGATTGGGGTGGGATCTGGAGTCTGCCCCACTGCAAGCGGCGTTTTACTTGGGGTTGCATGAGGAGGTGAAGGATGAGCTCTCGAGAGGTCCAAAGCCCAGTAATATGGATCAACTGAGCAAAGCGGCTCTGGCGGTGGGGGTGAGGCAGGAATCCAGATGGAGCGACAAGCAAGCAACGCGCGCAAAGCGGGCTTGGTTCCCACGGTCGCAGGAGAAGCCACTCCCTCAACAACCCTTTCAAGCCACGCCTGGGGCCAGTCAGGACCAGGAACCCATGCAGATTGATAGCGCGCGCGCGGGGGCTTTTCAAACCCCAGCGGCGCCAAGACGCAAGGAGGGAAGGGGTGGGAATTGCTTTCTCTGCAACTCCCCCCAGCATCTCGTCAGGGACTGCCCACATCGCAGGGAGTGGCAAGGAAAGGCGGGAACGGTTGTGCCCTCCCCCACTGACGCAGCACCACAGCAGGGAAACGGGAAAGCCTGGCTGCAGGAGACAAGGGGCGGCAGCCAGGCACAGTCAGCAGACAACAGCCCCAGCCCACCCACCCGCACAGAGAGGAGCAGAGCCAGCCCACCCCTCCCAGAGCAGGAGTGGTTCTAGAAGTGACGCTCACGCTCCCTAATGGCTATCCCCTGACAGTCCTCGCCTTAATTGACAGTGGGGCGTCAGCGAACTTCTTCTCGAGAAACTTTGCAGAAGAGCACCAGATCCAGCTTCTGCAGCTGGATTTTCCTCTGCACGTGGCAACCATTGACGGCAGAGAGCTGCTGGGAGGGGCCATCACTCATCAAACCCCCCCCATGAGAATGACGGTTGGAAGGCACTCAGAGACACTGGCATTCAACGTCACCACCATCTCAGACCCCCCAATCGTTTTGGGCATGAGCTGGCTGGCGCGCCACGACCCCTCCGTAAGTTGGCATCAGAGATGCATCACTTTTGGATCGGACTTTTGCCTGGAACATTGCATGCAGCACCAACCAGGGGAGGGGCCTCCGATAGCCACGGTGGCCACCATGCACGTCAAAGGGGGTGAGGCGATACCCAAACCATACTGGGACCTGCAGGAGGTCTTCAGTGAAGCGGAGTCCGACCACCTGCCCCCACACAGGCCTTTTGACTGCCAGATCAACCTGGTGCCTGGGGCAACTATACCCCCAGCCAAGCTGTACGCCATGTCCGACCAGGAACTGGAGGATCTGCGCGCTTTTATCGACAAGAACCTCAAGCGGGGGTTCATCAGAGAAAGCAAGGCAGCAGGGGGCAGCCCGGTCTTCTGGGTGGACAAGAAAGACACGCAACAGCGCCGTCTTGTGGTGGATTTTAGACGGCTGAATTCGGTGACAGAGCCAGTGGCTTTCCCCATGCCCAGAGTGGATGATCTCCTGACAGCGGCACGCAGGGGCAAGATTTTCACCAAGCTAGACCTGAGGGGGGCGTACAACCTGATCAGGATCCGGGAAGGCGATGAGTGGAAAACCACGATGTTCACGCCTCTGGGCTCTTTTGAATATCTGGTGATGCCCTTCGGGTTGCAAGGGGGCTCAGCATGCTTCCAGGCCTTCATGCACCACGTCCTGGGGTCCCTACTCTTCAGGAAATGCTTGGTCTTTCTGGATGACATCCTTATTTACTCCAACGACCCAGTGCAGCACGTGAAGGACGTCAGGGAGGTGTTACAGCGCCTGAAGGAGAACCACCTGTATGTGAAGCTGGAGAAGTGCAAGTTTCACACCAAGGAGGTGGACTTCCTGGGCTACAAGCTGTCAGACAAGGGGCTGGCAATGGACAAGGACAAGGTGCAGACCATCCTGGACTGGCACAGCCCCAGGACGCGCAAAGATGCCCAACGCCTACTAGGCTTTGCCAACTTCTACAGGAAGTTCATCAAGAACTTCTCTCGAGTTACGGCTCCCATCACTGACTGCCTGAGAGGCAAGCAGAAGTTCAGGTGGACACCAGAGGCGCAAGCAGCGTTCGAAAGCCTCAAGAGGGTGTTCGCCTCAGACCAGAACCTGTTCCACGTGGTTCAGGACGCGCCCCTACGCATTGAAACAGATGCTTCTGATAAGGCTGTGGGCGCCATTTTGTTGCAACTGGACGCCAACAGAGAGTGGAGACCCTGTGCCTTCTTCTCCAGGAAGTTGACCCAGCCCGAGCGAAACTACACAGTTTTTGATCGGGAACTTCTTGCGATCCACGCGGCGTTCCAGCACTGGAGACACTTCCTGGTGGGCGCCAAGCACCCCATCCAGGTGTGCACAGACCACAAGAACCTGGAGTTCTGGAGAACTGCCAGGGTGCTCAACCAGCGGCAGATACGGTGGGCGGAGTTCTTCTCGAACTTCAACTTCTCCATACACTACATCCCAGGAGAGCAGAATGTCAGGGCGGATGCCCTCTCCCGCAAGCCAGAGTACATGGAGGAGGAGGCGCCACCAGCCCCAAGGCACATTTTCCCCCCGTCGGCATGGTCCTGCGGAGCAGCAGTGGTGAGCGAGGCAGAACTCACAGCACTGACGGCAGCGGATGAATTTGCCAACCGCATCTTCAGAGAACTGAGAGGGGGGAGGGAGCAGGCAAAAGACTTTGCAGAACGCAGAGGGCTGCTTTTCTACAAGGGTGCGCTGTACCTACCCACCACCCAGCTTCGACGTACGGTCCTCAAGCAGATGCACGACAACCCTACAGCGGGGCATTTTGGAAGGGACAAGACCACTCACCTAGTCATGAGACACTTCTGGTGGCCAGGGGTGAGGGAAGATGTTCGAGACTATGTAAGGGGCTGTACCACCTGCCAGCGGGCGAAGGTGGTCAGAGCAGCGCCACCAGGGTTGCTGGAACCCTTAGCCACACCACACAGGCCGTGGGAAGTGGTGTCCATGGACTTCATCACAGATCTGCCTTCGTCCAGGGGTAAGACTGCAGTGTTGGTGGTGGTGGACCTCATGTCCAAAATGTGTCACTTTATACCGTGTGCCAGGGCAGTCTCGGCAGAAGAGACAGCCAAACTGTTTGTTGATCACATTTTCAGACTGCATGGATTACCTTTAAGGGTTATTTCGGATCGTGGCCGCCAATTTGTTTCCAGGTTCTGGCGGCGGCTCATGAACCTCCTGCAGGTGGAGGTCAGCTTGTCGACGGCTAGACACCCGCAGACCAACGGACAAGCGGAGAGGGTCAACGCCATTCTGCAGCAGTACCTGAGATGCTACGTCAGCCAGCGGCAAACGGACTGGGTGGATCGCTTGCCACTAGCAGAATTTGCCTACAACAATGCAGTGCACGTCTCCACAGGGGTGTCGCCCTTTAAGGCCAATTACGGGCGCGACCTCAGATCTTTCCCAGAGAGGGAGAGGGAGGAGGAGGAGGAGGGCCCACAGGCTGAGGATTGGGCAGAGGAACTGGAGACGGTGCACCAGCAGCTCAGAGAACACTTGGAGAGGGCCAAGGAAGCGTACAAAAAGGGGGCAGATCGCCACAGGCGACAAGGGGAGGTCATCAGGGTGGGGGACAAGGTGTGGTTGTCCTCGGAGGGCCTTCCCACCAGAGGGAGGTGCAAAAAGCTGGCACCCAAATGGCTGGGCCCCTTCACGGTCACGCAACAGGTCAACCCGGTGGCATACAGGCTGGCACTGCCAGAGGACATGAGGGTGCATCCAGTGTTTCATAGATCGCTGCTGTCGCCGTACAGGGAAAGCAGCAGGCTCCGAGACAGCGAACAAACCCCCGAGGGAGGGGGGGAGAGGGAAAGCAGGGAGCAACTCAATGAGGCCACGGCCATCCTGGATTCAAGGTGGGGGGCGGGGGGCCTGGAGTACCTCATGGCATGGGAGGATGCTCCACCGTCCCAGAATGAATGGGTTCCCGCCACTCAGATACAGGAGGAATTCTTGGTGGAAGAATTTCACGCCCTCTTTCCCCACAGACCCAAGCCCTGGCACATGGAAAGGGAGGGGGAGGAGGAGGAGGCACGGGAGAACAGCTCACCATGGCGCTGGGAAGCGGAGTTTGAGGAACCAGAGGATGAGGTATGGGTGTCGCCAAGATCCACCCAGTCAGAGGAAGGAGCAGATTGGCAAAACATTTTTACCCCCACCAGCTCTGACGCCACGGACTTTTTGGGATTCCCGTCCTCCCAGGAGGAAGGGGGGGGCTCGCAGGACTGGGGGGAGGTGTTCACACCAACGGGCTCGGAGAGTACCGAGTTTTTAGGCTTCCAGTCGTCACCGACACATGGGGGGGGGCCTGGGGAGGGGTGAAGGAGAGCTTGGGAGGGGGGTGGATGTGAGGGACAGGGGATATCGCGAAGTCCCTCCCCTCCTGAGTTCAAGCCCGTCCCCGAGCAAAGGGGAAAGCAGGGAGAGTTCCGATTCCAGTGGGGAAGCAGGAAGTCGTGTCCGAGGCTCAGGCAAGGTAGAGGAGCCAGGGTCCCAGGTGGGACAGGAAGGGGCAAGTAAGGGGGGAAGACCCATCCCCCCAACTCCAGAATTACGCAGGAAGAGGAGGGGCAAGAGGATGGGTCTGCCAAAGCTTTTGTGTTGGAGAAAGACGCGCCAAAAGCCATTAGGAGGTTCTGAAACCGACTGACAACATCGCTCCGTGTAAATAGCAATGACTTGAGCACTGTAAATACGCAGCACCAATAAAAGAATAAAATGCAGAGCTGCGTAGCGTCGTTACTCTGAAGTAGTCCACTCCGGCCACTGTGACAGGTGCCTAGATTCAAAATGCAGGGCTAAACTCACTCTCTAGCAGGAGAGAGCCCCAAGTAGCAGCACAGGGGTTTAGCAGCAGTATAACATGGGAGTATAGGTTTTATTTCATTTGGTTGCATCCAGCACCTGCTTCTGCCCACACCTCTTGCAATAAACAGGCTACACATTGTTAAGTAAGCTTAAAATGTTTTACTTACAAAATGTTCTAAAGGTCACATTCATGCATTTATCCAAGCAGCAGAACACAGGCAGAACTTATTCTTTGGTAGAAAATACAGAGCGATAGCTTCAAACATGTGTTCTAAGCTCGAAGCTTCATCCCCCCCCCCCATCAGAGAAGAGGGGGCAGGACCTAGATGAGTGTGGAGATTTAACTCTATGGTCTTAACCCCTTCATGTACTAACTAGCACTCATGCATAGTTACATTTGACTGCAATTTCCCTCATAATGGGCATCTGGTCGACCACTAAGAATTGTGGAGGATCTGCTCCCTGCCTTGCAGTCCTTTCCCCACCTGACCTGGAAGGGTCAGGCCCTGACTGACTCCATCTATAAATCTTGGGCTGGGTGTTGTTTAGGGGCTTTCTTGGAGGTGGGTTGTTGCTGTTGCTGATGTTAATTTTTTTTGGTATCTTATGATTTATGTGGAACTTGTTCAGTGTGGTTGTGTACTTTTAGATGTTTTCTTTTCTGTTGTTTTGTTTACTGATTATGACTACTTTTGCTATGTTTGTAATTATAGACCTGTATATCAGGCACGTCCAACGGATACATCACCGGACATCTGTGGTAGATCACTGGCTCCCCCCGAAGAAGCTCAACAACTTTGGCTCCCCTAAAAAAAGCTCAACATTTTAGCCTTGCACCTCCAAAAAGCGGGGCTTCCCTCCTTGACCTGAACCCCCCCAAAGTGGGTAGATCACTGGCAGTTTTTAACTCTGTGAGTAGATTGCAGTGTCTTGGGAGTTGGCCACCCCTGATATATATGTTTTATGTAGTAATCCGCCTTTGCAGCCTTATCAGCTAGTAAGGGTCCTTTTTATGCTGCACCCAGGCAAGGACAAAAGATAGTCAAAACGACACCGGGGGTTGAGTTTCAGAGAAAGAGTTTTAATCTCTATATAGAGAGACTCCTGATGACAAGAGTAAAAAGACACTTTTACATGAGGCTTTTATCCACTCCTTTGTGCTCTTCTCCCACTCCCTGTAAATGTGCACACGCAAGGGGGTCACCAACGCAAGGGGGTCACTAGTACACGTCCTGTGCGTAAACACATGCTGGCTTAGGCAGGGGTAACATAAATAGGGCTATAGGGGACAATGGTGATTTGCGCATCTTCCCCCCCTTCACATCATCTATGCGTATTGTCAATTACTGTCGAATTCATATCTCTGGGTGTAGACTCTAAACACATGCTGGCTCAACAAAGCCTTTAGCCTTCAGTTTACGCGTCAAACTAGCAGCCTTGAGTAAGACTACGCATCAGACATAGCCAGCCATCATCCAGCCTTGAGCTGGGCATCCTGTTCCTTTGGCTTTGCCCTTTGACACACTTTGGTGCAGAGACACAGAGGCACTGAAAGCATTCTAAGCAAGACATCCCAGGGCTACAGCCATACAGTCAGAATTCATACAATGCAAGCAATGCAAACTATAGGATCCGATTCAGCTCAATAATACAATTTGCAAATCACTCTCTTCACCTTGAGCATCGTCTGAACTATGGGCTCCCTTTGGGCTCTTTTTATGTTCCGATCTTCTTTGTTAGTCCCAGAACTGTGTTAGCAAATGCACAATAAGGGCCGTGTTGATGGATTACCCCGATTTGAAGGTCTACACCTCCTTTGCAGATTCTGTCCCAGGAGATCAGATGCACCTTCACCAGCGCCCCTTCCTCCCCTCTTGCACTTTAGACACTCACAGACAAAGAAGCTTTTGTGTTCCCCTTTCCCCCTCTAACAGTCTCACAGTTTAGCTGGTCCTCAAATTTGGTTGCAGCCGAGTGTCCCCTGCAACTGATCACTTGCCTCTGTTACCTCATTTGTGTTGCTGTATTAAATTTATTCTCTGATTGTATTCATTTGATTCTGGTTAGATGCCTTAAGCATCTCATTTGTGGTGTGGAAAGGCAGGAGAGAAGCATTTTAACTTTAAAAAATCTAATGCTTAGAAAAACACAGTTCTCCGTGGGTTTGTATGATTGCTCTCTCTCTCTCTCTCTCTCTCTCTCTCTCTCTCTCTCTCTCTCTCTCTCTCTCTCTCTCAGGACTTTATCTCATCCACCTATTATTTTATCTGAAAGACTATCAGATAATTTCCACCTGAGTTTATCTTGAACGGAGTGTTACAAAAACGGTCAGATCATATCAGTTGCACTGCAAAAGCAGGCCAGAAATTTCTGGCCAGAAGCCACCAGAAGTCCAATGAGGCAAGCAGGAAATGGCAGCTTCAAATCCCTGGTGTGGTTTTGGTCTGAGATCCTTCCCCTCCAAAACAACCACCTTGGTCGTCCCCTGAGAGAAACTCTGTGCCCTCTTGCAGTGCCGCGGGGGGGGGGGGAGAACTGAGTCCTGCTCCTGGCCACATCCTGGTCTTCTGGCAACCCCTGAAATGTCGGGGTGACTCCCCCTTGAGTTGCTCCTTGAGTGCATCCAGGCCTGACCCTTCTCCCAGAAAGGCAGATGATGCCTCTGGCTTGCCATGTCTTCCCATCTCATTTTTAAGAGAGAGAGGGGGGCGGGTTTATTAGTCTTCTGAAGTAAAAGCAGCATAAAGAGCCAGAAGCGCCAATGGATGGATGCAAAGCGATGGCCAAGGAGCAGCATGGCCTGTCAATAAAAGGAAAGGCACGTGGAGCACAAACTAGAGGTGAATTGGGAAGAGGTTGTGGTGGAAAGGGAGACCTTCATTCATTCATTCATTCATTCATTCATTCATTCATTCATTCATGTTGGTATCGTGGTATCTCTGAGCTCCAGCATGGCATCCTGGGCAGAGTGCTGTGCCTGGGGGATTTGGCTATGAAACTCACTGGGTATGGTCTTGGGCCAGTCACTTCTATCAGGCTACCCTACCTCACAGGGTTGTTGTGAGGATGAAATGAAATGGGAGGGAGGAGAACTAGGTATATAAATGTAATGAACGAATACATAAATAAGATCAGGTACTGAATCCAATGAGGGTCAACTAGGGACGGATGGATCTGTCCATTTTGGTTTTGCTCAGTTTCTCATTTGCCCATTCTTAAGTTCGGCTCTCCACATTTCCACACCAGTTTGTGATTTATTTATTTTATTGCAAAGAAAGAAGACCTGGTGAAAATCCATTAGCATTTTAGTGCAAATTTCTCCCCAAATGCACATGGGTGTGTGTGCAATTTTGCTTAATGTACCCATTTTTGCAATGCAATTTCGCCTAATAGAATGCATTTGTATGTGTGTGCTATTTTCCACAAATGTGTGCATTTTTTAATGCACTTGACTCCCCGGATATGCATTTTTGTATGTGTCTGGAGAACTCCATTGCAAGATTGGGAGAAGTGTGACATTGGAAGGATGGTTCTCAAGAGTGTGCATTAGGTAGACCCACCTTCAAATGAAAACTGAATCAAATCCCCACCTCTGGGATCAAGTCTCTCTGGCAAGTGGAGAGGACAACTCCAGATAGTCTCAATGCACTCTCATGATATTTCAGGATGTCTGAACTGTTGTCCATTATTACCGTGTTTCCCCTTTTTTAATACGTAGTCAGAAAGTAAGCCATGGCAGGGTTTTTAACCATTTGAGAGCTATAAGACATACCCCGAAAATAAGCCATACTTCCGCACCAGCTAGCAGGACCCAGCATGCCGGCCGCGACAGGAGGAGGAAGCCTGCCGGGTCGGGTCAGTGCCCGGAAGCGGCAGTGGCTGCTTTAGTGCCAATAAAGCGTGCAGCAGTGCCGCACGGAGCACCAGCCAGCAGGACCCAGCTCCTGCAATGCCGGCCGCGGCAGGAGGAGGAAGCCTGCGGGGTCGGGTGGGTGCCCAGAAGCGGTGGCGGCTGCAGCGCTGACAAAGCGTGAAGCAGCGCCGCACGAAGCACCAAGGGCACGAGCGGCAGGAGGAAAGAGAGAGAGGCTCGTTACTTGCGGCACTTTAAGAGAAGCAGCCAGAACCGATCTCCACATTCCGAGCCTCCCTTTTGCGCGTGCGGGCATGTTAAAGCCCCGATCACTTCACTCCCCACTTCTTCCTCGCCATCCCTCCCTTTCACGCGTTGCCTTGACCCCGCAGCCCCCCTCCCTGGCCATCTTCCCCTAAGTGCAGCGCTGCTTCGTGAGCGCTGCAGCCGCACGCTCTCTGTGTGTGCTGCAGCCGCACGCTCTCTGTGTGTGCGCGCGTCTCTTTCTTTCTCTCCCTGTGCGTCCGTCTCTCTCTGTGTGTGCGTGTGCGCGCGCGCGTCTCTCTCTCTCTCCCCCGTGCGTCTCTCTCTCTGTGTGTGTGTTTGTGCGCGTCTCTTTCTTTCTCTCCCCCGTGCGTCTCTCTCTCTGTGTGCGCGCGTCTCTTTCTTTCTCTTCCTGTGCGTCCGTCTCTGTGTGTGTGTGTGTGTGTGTGTGCGCGCGCGTCTCTCTCTCTCCCCCCGTGCGTCTCTCTGTGTGTGTGTTTGTGCGCGTCTCTTTCTTTCTCTCCCCCGTGCGTCCGTCTCTCTCTGTGTGTGTGTGCGCGCGTCTCTTTCTCTCTCCCCCCCGTGCGTCTCTCTGTGTGTGTGTTTGTGCGCGTCTCTTTCTTTCTCTCCCCCGTGCGTCCGTCTCTCTCTGTGTGTGTGTGCGCGCGTCTCTTTCTCTCTCTCCCCCGTGCGTCTCTGTGTGTGTGTGTGTGTGTGTGTGTGTGTGTGTGTGCGCGTCTCTTTCTTTCTCTCCCTGTGCGTGTCTCTCTCTCAGTGTGTGTGTGTGTGTGTGTGTGTGTTTGCGCGCGCGCGTCTCCCCCCCCCACAGAGAAAAGGTTCCGCTTCGGCTCGTCATTCAGCCGTGCGCGCGCGCCAGGGGCATGGGCCCAAGCCTCGTCCCCCTCGCGCTTCCCTCACAAGCATCTCAGAGCGGGACGGGTCACGGCCTCCCTCCTCATTCCTCGGCCGGCGTGAGAGAGCCCGGGGAGCAGAAGGATCCCAGGTTTAACCCCCAGGTACCCCCAAGTTTGAAATTCTGGAGAGCTGCTGCCAGCCTGGTTGACAGTAAAACCTGGATAGCACAGTAGGCTAGAGTGTGGTGTTTATAATGTGCGCGGAAGAGAGCACCGAGTGTCCTGAGCCAGTGGGACCTAGTTGTACCAGCACTTAAAAAAAAAGACACCCCCTGAAAATAAGCCACCGTGTGTTTTTTTGAGGAAAAAAAGTTATAAGACGGTGTCTTAAAAAAGGGGAAACACGGTACAGCGCAAAACCCTTTGAGAACTTTAAAAAACCCTGTATAATAGATTATTTTTAAAGTTATGTTTATCACGGTGTATGGCTCCAAAGAGCTCTCTGGGGAGCTTGCAAGAAGTAAAATATAAAACAGCAAAGCACACCCCATAAAATCCCCAAAACATCCAAAATTGGGCTGATGAAACCGCCTAAAAGCAGCAGTATAAAAATATATCATTATCCAATTTCTAGCAGCTTATAAATCCTTTAGCAATAAACTCAAGTCAAACTCTCCGATGGTGGGGAAAATAAAGCAGCTTTTAACATGCACTTAAAGGGGGAGGGGGAGGAGGAACCAACAAGTTTTTTCCTTCCAGGAGAAGGGGTTTGACAGCACAGGCTTCCCCTTTGAGAAGCCCCCCTTATCCCAACCAACCAATGGGTGTCCAGACAGGCAAGTCCTCTCAGGAGGGGGGGGGCTCATCTTAGGAGCAGGTGCAAAGAGCAAAGGGGGGATCATTGACGCCTTTAATTTTCCTTTAAAAAATAAAAATAAAAAATCAAATTGTTGGAAAAAAAGTGAAAAAAATAACAAAAAGAAAGAGAATTGGACATTTAAACCATAAAGCAACACAGCCTGGAAGGACGAAAGTAGAAAGATGCAGCACCGCTCCAAAGGGATAATGAAGGGTTAGCTCATGAAAAGAAATCCCAAATACAAATAAGATTTATGAATGCCTTCATTATTGAGAATAAAGAGCCAGACATTTGCCATACTGGCGGCAGGGAGCCACCTCGATATTTGTATATGAAATAAAATCATGCCATATATGAAGAAAAATTGTCATTCGAGGTCTGCCCTTCAGATACTTTCAGCTAGTGAGAGAGCTCCTCGAAAAGGGTTACAGTGGTACCTCGGTTTATGAACACAATTGGTTCCGGAAGTCTGTTCATAAACTGAAGCGTTCATAAACTGAAGCGAACTTTCCCATTGAAAGTAATGGAAATTGGATTAATCTGTTCCAGATGGGTCTGCGGCGTTCGTAAACCGAAAATTCGTAAACCAAGGTGTTCATAAACCGAGGTTCCACTGTACTTGCAAAACCCTTGAAAACCAGAAACCCAAATTATTACAAGGTCTTGCAAGATCTGGCAATACAGCCCTGAGTGATGACTGTTTAGTTCTTCACTTTCCAAATCCCTCTCTGTGTCTAAGTCTAAGGCTGCCAGGTGGGAAGATGCAGTAATAGGTTTTTTTTAAAAGCTATCAAAGAGATCTCAGCAGACCTCTCAATCCAAAATTAGGCCAGTTTTGAGCACTCCCACCATGTGACTTTAGGGGTTAATGTCAGCCTTTCAAATCATGCTCAAAATAAATAAACAGGGAGCCACTTTCAGCACAAGAGTAATGTGCTCCCAGATGTTCACATCTGTTAGCAAGGGCAGCCAAAATTCAAAGCAGCTGAATTTCCCCAGCTCTCTTTGAAAAGCAGCACCATGGAGAGCGCTTTAGCACAGTCCAGCCTGGAAGATGAAGAGGATGAGTTACTCGTTCTTCGCTCTAAGGTTCCAAGACAGAAAGAGAAAAGAAGAAGATATGGAGAAATGTGGAAAGTTCTGGATGCCTCACCTTGAAAAGCAAAGAAAAAGAAAAAGAGAAAAAGAAAGAGTTAATTCTAAACTGCATCAACAGAAGTCTAGTGTCCAGATCAAGGGAAGTCATAGTCCTGCTGTATTCTGCTATATTCTGCCTTGGTGAGACCACACCTGGAGTCCTGTGTCCAATTCTGAGCACCACAATTTAAGGAGGATATTGGCAAGCTGGAAGGTGTGCAGATATTGACAAGCTGGAAGGTGTGCAAGCTGATCAAGGGTCTGGAAACCAACCCTTCATGCCCATGAAAAGCTGCAGTTGTTCTCTTTCCAAACCCTGCAATGGGAGAAAACAGGAACTGTCAAAAAGCAGCCACAGCAGCCGCCACTCAGAGGCCGCTGGCCCTTGGCTGATGGGGAGTAGCAGGTGCTCCAGACACCCCCCTCTTGTAATACCAGCGGAATACAAACCCATCCGACAAGCGAGCTGTGTGTGCCACATCAGGAGACAAAGGGCAGGTCGGCTGCGGAACAAGGAGGCAGCTGCAGGCACAGCTGCCACGCCATGACGCACTGGCCAGCAAGCACTGACCTTTTTCATGCAGCTTTTAGAATCACGGAAACATAGAGCTGAAAGGGACCCCAAGGGTCATCTAGACCAACCCCCTGTAATGCAGGAATCTCAGCCGACCAACGGGCATCCAACCTCTACTTTAAAACTCCCAATGACTCGTGAAAGCATGGAATGGTAGAGTTGGAAGAATAAGAATATGAATTTTATTGTTTATTTGCTACCCATCTACAGTGGAACCTCGGTTTTTGAACGTAATCCATTCCAGAAGACCATTCAACTTCCTAAACGTTCGAAAACTGAGAATCAGTGGGTTGGCTGCAAAGTCAATGAAAAAAATGGAAAATACACCTCGGAAGCCGTTTGACTTTTGAGGCATGTTCAAAAACAGAAGCAATTACCGTATTTTTCTGTGTATAAGACGCCCCCATGTATAAGACTCCCCCTACCGTGTTTCTCCGAAAATAAGACACCGTCTTTTATTTATTTTTCCTCAAAAAAAAACCTATGGCTTATTTTCAGGGGATGTCTTATTTTTTCCCCTCCTCCTCCTCCTCCTCCTGCCATGGCCGGCATTGCTGCTGTGCCTATCACTATGTCTTATTTTCGGGGTATGGCTTATATTCCTTGAATGCTTAAAAATCCTGCTATGGCTTATTTTATGACTACGTCTGAAAATAGGAGAAACAGGGTATTTTGGGGGACTCAGATTTAAGAAAATGGGGGGAGATGGCCCTGTGTATAAGACACCCCGTAATTTTTCACATTCTTTTTTAGGAAAAACACCTAGTCTTATACACGGGGAAATACGGTACTTCCAGGTTTTCAGCATTTGGGTTCAAAACATTTTTCAAAACATTTGGCTTCCAAGATTCTTGAAAAACAAGGTTCCACTCTATCTAAGTTTCCCCAGCCACTCTGGGCAGCTTCCAGAAAAATATAAAAATGCAATAAAGCATCAAACATTAAAATTATCCGTATACAACACTTCCTTCATACTGTATGTCTTCTAAAATAGGGTTACCAGATGTTCCCGGTTCCCGGGGACAATGCCCGGATTTGCAAATCTGTCCCCGGACAAGTTCCATCCCCAGAATGTCCCCGGATTTGCAAATCTGCCCCCGGGAAATGTGGCAGCGGCAGTCTCAGCAGCCCGGAGCCAGCCTGGTAGCGCAGTTGGCTCTGGCTGGCTTCAGGAGCTGCTCGCTGCTGTGGCGCCCGCCATTTTTCCTCACTGAAAGTCCCCATATGATGTGTCTTGTGTGCAACACATCATATGGGGACTTCCGGCAAGGAAAAATGGCGGGTGCCATGGCAGTGAGCAGTGAGCAGCTCCTGAAGCCAGCCAGAGCCAACTGTGCTACCAGGCTGACTCCGGGCTGCTGACTGCTGCCGCTGCCGCCGCCACTGCAGAAGAGGAACCGGGGGCGTCCAGTGGTACAGATCTCCTGCCCCCTCCCCCTTTGTTTTGACTGACTGGGGGAGGCTTGGGAGTTGCGGGCGGGCAGGCGGGCGTTGCCTAGTTTTTTTTAAAAAAACTGCACATTTATGTTTCACAGGGTGTTCTGCTTAGCACCTTGCCTGGCAGAGAAACTGCATGCCCTGTGCCCCTCCTGGGCAACAGCTGCCCACCCGTGACTCCTGAGCCTCCCCCGATCTGTCAAAACAAAGGGGGAAGGGAGCAGGAGATCAGGGAAGGCTCGGGAGTCACGGGCAGGCAATGTGCAGTTTCCCAGGTTTTGGTTTTGGTTTTTAAAATGTGTCCCCAGATTCATTGAAGAAAATGCTCATTGGTGCATGCTCTAGTTATCTCTCACTTGGATTACTGCAATGCGCTCTACGTGGGGCTACCTTTGAAGGTGACTCGGAAACTTCAACTAATCCAGAATGCGGCAGCTAGACTGGTGACTGGGAGCGGCCGCCGAGACCACATAACACCGGTCTTGAAAGATCTACATTGGCTCCCAGTACGTTTCCGAGCAAAGTTCAAAGTGTTGGTGCTGACCTTGAAAGCCCTAAATGGCCTCGGTCCAGTATACCTGAAGGAGCGTCTCCACCGCCATCATTCTGCCCGGACACTGAGGTTCAGCTCCGAGGGCCTTCTGGCGGTTCCCTTGTTGCGAGAAGCCAAGTTGCAGGGAACTAGGCAGAGGGCCTTCTCGGTGGTGGCACCTGCCCTGTGGAACGCCCTCCCAACAGATGTCAAAGAGGAAAACAACTACCAGACTTTTAGGAGACATCTGAAGGCAGCCCTGTTCAGGGAGGCTTTTAATGTTTAATAGATTATTGTGTTTTATTCTTTTGTTGGAAGCCGCCCAGAGTGGCTGGGGAAACCCAGCCAGATGGGCGGGGTATCAATAAATTATTATTATTATTATTATTATTATTATTATTATTATTAAATCTGGTAACCATATTCTAAAAGTCATAATTGTTTAACTGTTTGACATCTGATGGGAGAGCATTCCATTGAGCAGAGGCCATGACTGAGATGAGACTCCAAGGTTCATCTCGCCCAGCCCTGCCTTGCAATGGACTCGGGTGAGTCCTTGCTAAAACACAGGGCCCCCCCTCTGCATTCTCAGCAAACTGACCTTGGCTCCCAGGCAGGCGGCTTTGTTCTCCTGAAATGTGTACCGATTAGTCTGTGAGCAAATTGCTGCCAAAGGGATGTTTGTGAACTTCCTACTCTGAGTCGGCTGCAATCAAGAAAGCAAATAAAGTCCCCGGGAAGAGAAAGAGAGATGGAGAGCCTCGTCCGTAGGAAAAGCAGGCCCTGGCAGTCCGCCAGGCTCCTCATCTCCATAAAAATTCTAATAGGAAGGCAGGAGGGCTGGGGAAAGGCGGGAGAATTATGAAAGACGCCAAGAAGCGATTAAGAGAAACGAAGGCCGGGTGCGCTCTGCTCCTGGGGGGGACGAGGATACGGAAGATGGGGAAAGGTGAATCTGGAAAGCAATAGGACAAGGAGTCAAGGGAGCTCTGAATCCCGGCTGGGGTCAAGGGGAGAAATCAACATAAATGCATATATTTGTGAAAATGACACAAACCATGTATTGTTACAGGTTTGGCAGGTCAGTGTGAAGTGGGCATAGTGTGGAATAGACAAGTTCCACACTAAGAATCGTGACAAAAGGAACTGAAAATAAAACGGCTGATATCAGGATGTCATTGTGCACATCTATGGTGGGTTTGGAGCAGTGTGTCCAGTTCTGGTCACCTCCCCTCAAAAAGGAGATTGTGGAGTTGGAAAAGTTTCAGAAAAGGGCAGCCGAAATGACCCAGGGGGTGGACAGATTCCCCATGAGGAAAGCTTGCAGCGTTTGGGACCTTTTCGTTTAGAGAAAAGGGGAGTCAAGGAGCAATAAAAACGTGCCTGGCGCCGAGAAAGTCGATGGTGAGAAGTTCTTCTCTCCCCCTCATAACTCTCTCGAACTCAGTGGAGACATCCAGTGAAGCTGAATGGTGGAAAATTCGGGAAAGATAAATGAAAGGACTTTTTCACACACAGCATCATTAAACTATGGAACTCACTGCCACAGGAAGCAATGGCAGCCAGCAACCTGGATGAATTAAAAAGAGGACTGGGCAAATTCATGGAGGAGACGAGGTCCATCAGTGGCGACCAGCCAGGATGTCTATGCTCTGCCCTCCCCAGTTGGAGGCAGCAATGCTTCTGAATATCAGTCACTGGTAAGCGCAGGAACCCCTGGAGTCTCTGTCGGCTCAGAGATTGGGGTGGCCCAGAACAACATTATATACATGGAAATTGCTTGCAAACTGAGAAGACACACCTGCTAAAATGTCAACGAATTTTCGTGCAGGCTTTATTTTTGTAAATGTACACTGAAGTGGAAATGTGGAGAGCTGAACTTAATACTGGAAAAAGGTGAAAGTGAAATGAATGGGTTTGTCCCTTTCTGCTCTCTGAAAGACCCCCAACAGCAGGAAGCTGGACTTGCCCCAGAGATGCCACGAGCTAACCTGGATCTGCTCTGGGAAACAACACGTTCCTGGGACATCTGCTTGAAGTGCCAGCAGGGATCAAGAGCCTGCTCTGGATCAGGCCAGAGGCCCATCTAGGCTGGGATCCTGTTCCCACAGCGGGAAACCTGCAAGCAGGATCCGAGCACAAATCCCTCTCCCCCGCTGCATCTTCTAGCGTCTGGTATTCAATTCTGCCTCTGGGAGAACCATAGCTTAACTATCATAATTGTTATTATTTATTACATTTATATACTT
The DNA here is from genome assembly GCF_963506605.1 of Zootoca vivipara. Classification (NCBI taxonomy): domain Eukaryota; kingdom Metazoa; phylum Chordata; class Lepidosauria; order Squamata; family Lacertidae; genus Zootoca; species Zootoca vivipara. Next base: position 652,007 of record NC_083276.1, read on the forward strand.
GCCTTCATCCAAGGATCGCAAGGCAGCTTGCAGTATACAGGTAAGTATGTACTGCATGAAGACCTTTCCACATCCCGGCTGTGATGGAGAGGAGGACGAAGACCTCTGCAGTACGCTCAGGGTATCCATGTCCCCAGTCATGACCCTACCCGCAATTGAGATGAATGGAGAGCAGAGGGAGCTTTGTGTTTACCCCGGGAGAGCCTGTACGAATGTGCTTGCCCAGGGTAAGTGCCTCTGGGCACGTGCAGAGTTCCCATGCCTTCTCCTCCTACCGTGCGACTCCTGTGTGTGACTGCCCTGCCTTTGTTCGCCACTAGGAGAAACGGATTGTGATGGGAGGCGCATCTCCTCCTCTGTCATCTCACTGCTAGGCAACTGTGGATGTGATCTGGCAGCTGATGGGGAGAGAGGCAGACTGGGAGGCAGCAAGAGGGCGGCCTTCCCTCCCTCAGCCAGCAAGCACAGCTTCACTTGGGCTCAGAGAGGCAAAGGAGGCTCTGGAAATCCCTGCAGAGTTTGCTTCCTGCTTCTCTTGACTCCTGAGCACCAGTGGCAGCTTCTGGAAGGAGCAGAATTTAGAAGGAGAAAAATATGAAATAATTCCTTGCATCGTAAGCTGGGATCGAAAAAGCCCGACAACCAGCCCTACATGCCCGAAGGGATTTATTTGGGGATTTTAATTATAGAATCATGGAATTGTAGAGTCTGAAGGGATCCTGGGGGTCATCTAGTCCAACCCCCTGCGTTGAATCTCCTTTCTCGTCACTTGAAACCATGGGTTCGAGTCCTACCCTTCAGAGCAGGAGGAAACAAGCTTGCTCCCTCTTCCATTTGACAGTGCTTCAGATATTTGAAGATGGCTCTCATATCTCCTCCCTAGTGTCTCTTTTCCAGGCTAAATATCCCCAGCTGCTTCAACCATTCCTCATCAGGCTTGGTTTCCAGACCCTGGATCATCTTGGTTGGCCTCCTCTGCCCACCTTCCAGCTTGTCAGCATCCTTCTTAAATTGTGGTGCCCAGAACTGGACACAGGACTACAGGTGGGGTCTGACCAAGGCAAAAGAGAGCAGGACCACGACCGCCCTTGATCTGGACTCTAGACTTCCTCCTGCTGAGGCAGCCTAGAATAGCATTTGCTTTTCTTGCTGCTGCATCACACTGTGGGCTCATGTTGTGCATTTGAGACAAGTCAGTGGAGTGGCTCTTAAACCCTGAGGACTTAACCAGAGAACTGTCTGGTCTGATTGCATTGGATCAGTTAAATTCACCTTCCACTAAATTAATCTCTAAGCTTCCTGGGGCAGGGACTGGTTTTCTTGTCTGGGGAGAGAGACAGACAGAGAGAAGGATCCTGCCCGGAACCAGAAACTCAAGTTCCTCCTGTAGAAGCTAATCCCTCCTCCTAAGCCCAGAGGGCGAGCGAAAAGAGAAGCCCTGAAATGCACAAGAGATTTTGAGGACTAATTTGTAACTTTGATCTCCGCAGGATCATTTGGAGACACTTCTTCAGAAGTGAAATGCAGACTCCAAGCACTGCTTTATCGGGACGACTTGTGCCACTTTTAAAATAAAAGTTAAACACCCTCTCTTGGTTATGCCACTTAAATAATGTAATATTAGAAAATGTCAGGGGAGGAAATCCTAAACTGCATCTTTCAGTTGGGTGGGGGTGGGGAAGGTTGTCGAGTTCTGCTCTGAATATAGTTTGTGCTTTTCCGCAGCATCTGTGCTGTTAAAATTATCCACCTCTTCTTCTTCTTCTTCTTCTTCTTCTTCTTCTTCTTCTTCTTCTTCTTCTTCTTCTTCTTCTTCTTCTTCTTCTTCTTCTTCTTCTTCTTCTTCTTCTTCTTTTTTCCTCTGCCGTGGCAAAGTGTTAATGAATAATATCTATTTTATAGGTGTTATTCAGTAATCAGTGCTGTTTGTCCTCAGAGTACTCATCCAAACTGTGTTAATGTGCATCCAGGAGGCCTGCCTGGATCTTTCAACGAAAATGCTCCCTTTTTGGCTTCCCCGGTAATTAAAATCATCTTGTTTCCCAGGCTTTCTGGTCTATATTTGGAAGTGCTGCAAACCACCCCCTGCCTCAGGTCCTCTCTTGTCAGGTTTTCTTGATTGCTCCATTGGAGAAGCTGCCAAGGAGAGGCAAGCTTCACGGGCGCATGCCCTGCCCTTTGCTTGCAGCGCATGGTGCTCTCAGGAACAAGGAGTTTCCCTGGACTTTGCCCTTTTCACAGCCTCTGCACAGAGGGTCAACTTCTTCCCTGTATTGTCCACTGCAACCCCCAGGGCCTGTTCCTGGTCCATTTCCACCAGTTCAGACCCCAGAAGCAAATATGTGAAATGAAGGCTATTATTATTTTTGCCCTGATATGCATCACTTTGCGCTTTCCCCCATTGAATTGGATTTGCCTCATTACTGCCCATTCATCCAGTTTGGACAGCTCCCTTTTGGTGTTCTATTTTGATTTTAATCGCTAAGCAATTTGGTGCACAAACTTGGCGATTGTGTTGCTCACCCCTAGCCCTGATTCATAGACCTGTACAGTTGGAAGGGACCCCCGAGGGTCTTCTAGTCCAGCCCCTCCAATGCAGGAATCACAAACAAAGCGTCCCTGACACATGGCCGCCCAACTTCTGTTTAGGAACCTCCAGTGTCCATTTATTTCTCTCGGGATTCCTTCCAACTCTGCAGTTCTATAAAAGGGACCTCACCTCCACAGGGTTCTGTCTTGGGCCCAGTCTTATTCAGCATGTTTATCAATGACTTGGATGGTGGGCTTAAGGGCATCCTGAGCAAGTTTGCAGATGACACCAAATTGGAAGGGGTGGCTAATACCCCAGAGGACAGGATCACACTTCAAAATGACCTTAACAGATTAGACAACTGGGCCAAAGCAAACAAGATGAATTTTAACAAGGAGAAATGTAAAGTACTACACTTGGGCAAAAAAAAAAAGAAAGGCACAAATACAGGATGGGTGACACCTGGCTTGAGAGCAGTACATGTGAAAAGGATCTAGGAGTCTTGGTAGACCACAAACTTGACATGAGTCAGCAGTGTGATGCAGCAGCTAAAAAAGCCAATGCAATTCTGGGCTGCATCAAGAGGAGTATAGCATCTAGATCAAGGGAAGTAATAGTACCACTGTATTCTGCTCTGGTCAGACCTCACCTGGAGTACTGTGTCCAGTTCTGGGCACCACAGTTCAAGAAGGATACTGACAAGCTGGAATGTGTCCAGAGGAGGGCAACCAAAATGGTCAAAGGCCTGGAAACAATGCCTTATGAGGAATGGCTTAGGGAGCTGGGTATGTTTAGCCTGGAGAAGAGAAGGTTAAGGGGTGATGTGATAGCCATGTTCCAATATATAAAAGGATGTCATATAGAGGAGGGAGAAAGGTTGTTTTCTGCTGCTCCAGAGAAGCGGACACGGAGCAATGGATTCAAACGACAAGAAAGAAGATTCCACCTAAACATTAGGAAGAACTTCCTGACAGTAAGAGCTGTTCGGCAGTGGAATTTGCTGCCAAGGAGTGTGGTGGGAGTCTCCTTCTTTGGAGGTCTTTAAGCAGAGGCTTGACAGCCATATGTCAAGAATGCTTTGTTGGTGTTTTCTGCTTGGCAGGGGGTTGGACTGGATGGCCCTTGTGGTCTCTTGCAACTCTATGATTCTATGATTCCTTATGAGATGGGATCTGCAAGCAACAACTGTCAACCCCACAGGAGGGTGGTAGCCCTCTTTCTTTGGGGCAGGAGAGTGGAACAACTGATCTCTTTCTCCTTTCCAGCTACGTGACTCAAAGATTCCGCAGCAAGATCCTTCAAGATATGGGCACATCAGTATTTCACCAGTGCTTTGCAGGAACGCAAACACCCTGAGAGAACAGTCTTTCCAGCTGCACCAGTGGGGGGCTGAGAAGCCCTGCTTAACCCCAGTCAACCATCCCACCGGAACTTGGCATCTCAAGTGCTCTTCTGGGCATGTCTGATGTTCTTCCTTATCAGCCTCTCTCCCGTCTTTGACAGTGAGCATGGGTCGATGTGCAGCAACCGAATCCAGTGCTGGAAATAACTTCTCTGCTTTCATAGGCTCTTCCTGCCTGCAGACGCTGCTCTCATTGGGAGCCTTGGCACGACCAAGGCATCTTCATTTCAGAACTTATGCATGGAAGCGGAGGAATACTTTCTCTAAACCAGGCACGTCTAACTCGCAAGAGACTGAAATCCACTCCCAATATTTAAAAAAACCTGGCTGTGATCTACCCCTTGTCATTGCCAGGAGTTGTTGAGCTTTATTTGGGGGGAGGAAGGACCTAAGCTTATGATCTATTTGGGGGGGCTGATAAGGACCACGCAGATGATCACTTTACCTATAACCCCAATCGACCTGGAAAACCCCCCGCAATCAACGGGTAGATCATGTTCGACCTGTTGCACATGCCTGCTCTAAATGAATCCAAGGATGCTGAAGCAGGTTGGGCAGTGAGGTAAGGGTGGGGGGCTCTTCTCACCCTCCTTTTGCTGGACAGTCCATAGATTCATACAATTGTAGGGTTGGAAGGCACACCCAGGGTCATCTAGTCCAACCCCCTTCAATGCACAGCTCAACTGTGCTTTTTTTACTTTCTCAATCAAATCCCAGTGCTTTTCAATGGATTCAGTCCAAATGCTATTAATATAAGAGGGGGGGGGAGTGTCTTCCCTACCCGCATTCCTCATCATTTCATTGTCCTCCGTTGCACAACTCCAAGTAATTCTGTTTTATACTGACTCCTAGTTGAGAGGAGATGCTGAGTTGCACCTGGGAGATGGGAAAACCATGTATCCTGCAGCAAAAAGCAAAACAAAGAGCACCAAGATGATGAATCATTTAATTACTTGGGGGGGGGGGGCTGCTGTTGTCTGTTCAACCCCAAGTGCAGCCGGATAGGAGAGGAAACTCTTCAGAGAAACGGGAAGACCCAGAGCAGGAGAAAATCCCAATTTGGGGACCTGGAACAGATGTGGTGGGACCAACCCACAATCCAAGGCTCCCCTCTTTTCATTTCAGTGGGTCGCTGAGGTGGAAATTCTACAAAATCCGTACAGCCAGCTTCATGTACACAAGAGTAGGACCTGATCGCGAAAACCGGTAAGAGCCAATTTAGGAGGAATTTAACACTGTCAAGAAAGTGTTAAGAAAGAGTCAAGAAAGACAAAGTACAAGGAGGACTCTGCAGGCACAGCTATGAGACCTTGGTTGAGTAAGTGTTTTCAACAGGGCCGGATTGAGGTTTGATACGGCCCTCAGCTACTGAAGGTTAACGGGGCCCTTTCTATGTCCAGCTGTCCTTTGTCAACAACAAATTGTCACTGTTTTTTGTGTTGAATATATTCTATATGGTCACTGATGGACCTAAGAGGTTGTTGTTGTTTAGTCGTTTAGTCGTGTCCGACTCTTCGTGACCCCATGGACCATAGCACGCCAGGCACTCCTGTCTTGCACTGCCTCCCGCAGTTTGGTCAAACTCATGTTCGTAGCTTCGAGAACACTGTCCAACCATCTTGTCCTCTGTCGTCCCCTTCTCCTAGTGCCCTCAATCTTTCCCAACATCAGGGTCTTTTCCAAGGATTCTTCTCTTCTCATGAGGTGGCCAAAGTATTGGAGCCTCAGCTTCACGATCTGTCCTTCCAGGGAGCACTCAGGGCTGATTTCCTTCAGAATGGATAGGTTTGATCTTCTTGCAGTCCATGGGACTCTCAAGAGTCTCCTCCAGCACCATAATTCAAAAGCATCAATTCTTCGGCGATCAGCCTTCTTTATGGTCCAGCTCTCACTTCCATACATCACTACTGGGAAAACCATAGCTTTAACTATACGGACCTTTGTCGGCAAAGTGATGTCTCTGCTTTTTAAGATGCTGTCTAGGTTTGTCATTGCTTTTCTCCCAAGAAGCAGGCGTCTTTTAATTTCGTGACTGCTGTCACCATCTGCAGTGATCAAGGAGCCCAAGAAAGTAAAATCTCTCACTGCCTCCATTTCTTCCCCTTCTATTTGCCAGGAGGTGATGGGACCAGTGGCCATGATCTTGGTTTTTTTGATGTTGAGCTTCAGACCATATTTTGTGCTCTCCTCTTTCACCCTCATTAAAAGGTTCTTTAATTCCTCCTCGCTTTCTGCCATCAAGGTTGTGTCATCTGCATATCTGAGGTTGTTGATATTTCTTCCGGCAATCTTAATTCCGGCTTGGGATTCATCTAGTCCAGCCTTTCGCATGATGAATTCTGCATATAAGTTAAATAAGCAGGGAGACAATATACAACCTTGTCGTACTCCTTTCCCAATTTTGAACCACTCAGTTGTTCCATATCCAGTTCTAACTGTAGCTTCTTGTCCCACATAGAAATTTCTCAGGAGACAGATGAGGTGATCAGGCACTCCCATTTCTTTAAGAACTTGCCATAGTTTGCTGTGGTCGACACAGTCAAAGGCTTTTGCATAGTCAATGAAGCAGAAGTAGACGTTTTTCTGGAACTCTCTAGCTTTCTCCATAATCCAGCGCATGTTTGCTATTTGGTCTCTGGTTCCTCTGCCCCTTTGAAATCCAGCTTGCACTTCTGGGAGTTCTCGGTCCACATACTGCCTAAGCCTGCCTTGTAGAATTTTAAGCATAACCTTGCTAGCGTGTGAAATGAGCGCAATTGTGCGGTAGTTGGAGCATTCTTTGGCACTGCCCTTCTTTGGAATTGGGATGTAGACTGATCTTCTCCAATCCTCTGGCCATTGCTGAGTTTTCCAAACTTGCTGGCTTAGATACCTAAGAGGTATCTAAAGCCATTTGCACACAACAAAATATGTATTTTATTGAAATAATTGTTGAACTGAAACCAGTGATATTTGAGGGAGCAGGCTAGCAGGCGGGGCCCATGACTTACATCAGAGGAGCCTACACAACACAACACAAAACAAAACACTGTTGCTGTATGGAGGTTTTATGTTATTTGTTGTTTTTGTTCCTTATATTTTGGAAATGTACATCCAGTTTTTTCCCCCTTTTAGGGGCCCCAAGAAAATGGGACCCTAAGCTATAGCTTGTTTAGCTTATAGGTAAATCCAGCACTGGCTTTCAAGGACGGTGGCTGAATGAAGAGATGGTGGGACAATGGGGCAGCAGAAAGTGGGTGGTGAGAGAATAAACAACCAATATGACCCCCCCCACCTCCCTATTTAGGGTGTCTGCTAATGGAAATGCTCTTTCAGACTCTTTTGGACTCTCCCCAGTAATGCATTACTGAGTTAAACGTCAGAAAATTTCAGAATTTGGTTCAAACACTCATATTGAACCCCCAAAGGAAATTTTCTTGCACAGCCAGGTTCTGCTTGTGGGTTTCTTCCCCCTGGGGCATCCGGTTGGCCACTGTGAGAATAGGTTGCCAGGGGAGGTGAGACCCCTTTGGCCTGATCCGGCGGCTGCTCTGGGGCTGTTCTGACATTCTTAAGGGGGCAGGAAAGGTGAGAGGTGCTATATGGGGCAGACCAACGCTGTGCCCTCGCCCAGGCTGTGGGCTGTGTGACCCTCGACACTTGACAGGCGCACGCCTGGGATATAAAACACATTCTTGGGTGGTGCTCACCTAACCAGCTGAGGCCAGTAGATGTCCGATCTCTCAAGAAAGTCCTTCTTCATGCAGCGCATGGTGAAACTGTGGGACTCTCTGCCAAAGGAGGGAATGATGGCTTTAAAAGAGGACTGGAGAAATTTGGTGAGGAATACGGATCTTGAGGGCTCGTAGCCACCATGGCTCTGTTCTGCTCCCATTGTTGGGAGGCAGCAATGGTTCTGAATCTCAGTTGCTGAAAACTGCAGGAGAGGCAAGGGCTCTTGTGATCGGATCCTGCTTGAGGTTTTCCAGGATGCTGGACTCGATGGGTCATTGGCCTGATCCAACAGGCCCTTCTGATATTCTTGCGCCCTTACACAATGTACCTCCAGTGAATGGGCTGAGGGGAGGGGAGAATTTCGAAACAAGATGCAATGAATGATTTTTACAGGAAGGCCTTGGAAAGGCAGGAAGGAGCTATTTGTTGTTGATAACCGAAGCCCATTACCAGATTTCTCACCCTGCAAATATTCAGTCCATCAGCAGCACAATTTAATCTAGGATTGTGGATTTTTTCGTGGCAGGAAGCAGGCCTTTGGGTGGAATTAGGAGACAGAAATGAAAAAATGAAATCACCCCCCCCCCCAAAGATCATAATAGCTTTATTATCTTGGTTTATTGCTTGGTGGCTTGGTATAATACAATACACAAAGTGGAACAGGCTGAAGAATAATAACTTCTAAACATTTTATTGGTTATTTCCTAACGTAAAGGTCTAGCCCAGTATGTGCAACATATACAGTTCATATGTACAGTATATAACCTATGAAACTAATTCCAATATCAATACATTTCATCTTTTCTTATTGGAATTAGTTTCATAGGTTATATACCGTACATATGAACTGCATACAGTATGTTGCACATACTGGGTTAGAGCTTCAAATTAGGAAATAACCAATAAAATGTTTACAGTTATTATTCTTCATCCTGTTGCGCTTTGTGTATTGTGATAACTGTATTTGCGTAGCAAGGTGTTGAACTTGTTTCGTCTCTGATAATACAGCTGCAGATTTTGTTAGAGAGGGCTAAGGTTTGCTAGCTGGAAATCACATTCTAAATGCTTCTACGCTGCCATGTGGTTTTCGAGGATCAAAAACTCTCTCTGGATTCCGAGGAGCTGCAAACAGAATCTCCAACACGTGATCAGTTTGTTTTGTTGCGCTCAGAGGAGGTCCTTGCTGAAGAGCACACTTAGAGGCGACCCTTGGTAAGGATTAAACAGGCTGCACAGCCAGCCAAGGAACTTCTCTGAAGGGCGAGGAAGGGCTCAGACAACAGCCACACAACTGCGCCCCGTACATCAAGACAGACTTCCACAACAGCTCCACTCCGTCATCTCCTCGCCTCTGCTTTAATGAAGGCAAACAAGAAAAATGGGAATTAGAGTGATAACGATAATTAACAGCTCTGGCCTCTCTAGCAGGACTGCAGTCGCTCCATCTTGCTTAGCAAAAAGCAAGCCCAAAGTTTTGTGGGCAGACAAGAAGAATGCTGAGTTGTCAGAACGTAAGAAGAGTCTGCAGGATCAGGCCAGCGGCCCATCTAGTCCAGCATCCTGTTTTCACAGGGGCCAACAAGATTCCCTTTATGGGAAACCCGCAAGCAGGATTCGAACAGAAGAGGAATGCTCCTTTCCTGCAGTTTCCAGCAACTGGGATTCAGAAGCATCGCTGCCTCCACCTGTGGGAAAAGAGCAGAGCTGCTCTGGCTAGTAGCCCTCAATAGCCCTCTCTGCCATGAATTTGCCATCTCGGTTGCCCTCCTTTGCACATCTTCCAGCTTGTTGCCTTCCTTCTGAAATTGTGGCCTCCAGAACTGTACACAGTATTCCAAGTGTGGTCTGACCAAGGCAGAATAGGGTGGGACTACAATGTCCCTTGATCTGAAGTTCTGAACACTAGACTTCTGTTGATGCAGCCTAGAATAGCATTAGTTGGTGTTTTTTTTTTTGCTGCTGCTGCATCACACATCACACTGTGGAGTCATGTTCAACTTGTGGTCCACTAAAAAACCCAGGTCCTTTTGGCAGGTCCTGCTGTGTTGACAAGTGAAGGGAACGGATGAAGGGGAAGACCAGATCATACCAAAGCTTCTCTCTCACACCAAGCAATTCACCTGACCCTCCCAAGGTTGGTGCAATTAATAATTGTAGACCCCCAAGAGGTCAACAGACAGATATTTTTAGCTGGCTCTGTAGAATCCAAAAGTTGGGCTTCCCAGCCTGATATCTATCTCTATATCTATATCTATATCTATATCATCTATATCTATATCATCTATATCTATATCTATATCTATATCTATATCTATATCTATATCTATATCTATATCTATATCTATATCTATCTATCTATCTATCTATCTATCATCTATCTATCTACGGTATCTATCTATCATCTCTCTATCTGTCTCTCTGTCTCTCTGTCTCTGCCTCTATCTATCTATCTATCTATCTATCTATCTATCTATCTATCTATCATCTATCTATCTATCTATCATCCATAGATCTCAGTTTTCACCTGATGCCTAAAGGTGTATAATGAAGGTGCTAGCCAAACCTCCCTGGGGAGAACATCCCCCAGGTGTTGTTGGAAGCCGCCCAGAGTGGCTGGGGGAACCCGGCCAGATGGGCGGGGTATAAATAATAAATTATTATTATTATTATTATTATTATTATTATTATTATTATTATTATTATTATTATCCCACAATTGGGGAGCCACCACAGAAAAGGCCCTTTCTCGTATTGCTGTCCTCTGGACCTCTCACAGAGGAGGGACATGAAAAAGGGCCTCCGTTGACGACCACAAGGTCCAGGTTGGTTCATATGGAGAGAGGTGATTCTTGATGCAGCTTTGGATGGTGCTGAGGGGTGCACAAATCCTGCTTTCCATCCCTGCCTCTCCTTTAGGCTCATGAGCCTCCATTGCCACACGCCCAGAGAGCTCCATCCTGCCAGGGAGTGGTTCCTGGAAATCTGGCTCTCCAGCTCCATTTCACATGGAATTCTGTGCATGTTCTAATCTGTGAAAAGACTCACGAGTCATTTTGACATGCTCTAACCAGATTCGGCTCTTTGGAATCTGTTCTGGAGAGGCAAATGGATGGCTTTGGATGTGGACAAGAGGGAGGAGCCACCCCTAGTAGCAACTGAGCAAATGGCTCTGTTGAATGTTTGAGATAATCAAAGCTGTGTTTCTGAAATGTGCAGACGAGACGCCAGCTGGTCGGGCGCTGGTGCCCTAGAGAAGGAGGGCATCTCCCACGTCCTCCACTGATCTCTTTCTTATCACCTGCCCCGAAACCCATGCCCCACCGTGGAAGGACGTGTGGATCCAGAATTGGCCTCCACTTACGGACTCACTATTAAAACCGTGTTGATGGAAGACAATCTTACTTGACTACGAGTGATTGCCAAAGAAGAAGAAGAAGCAGAGCTCAACTCAGAAATAGGTTGATGCTTTGCTAATGTACCCAAAAGGGAGCCAAGGGGATGGACATAGAATCATAGAATCATAGAGTTGGAAGAGACCACAAGGGCCATCCAGTCCAGCCCCCTGCCAGAAGGAACATACCTTGCCACCTCTCCAAAAACCCCAAGGATGTTGAGACCAGATCAGGTGCTGAGCTGCACCTCAATTGACAGTCAGACAGCCAACTGCTGTTGTGATTCCTGCATTGCTGGGGTTGGACTAGATGACACTTGGTGTCCCTTCCAACTCTACAATCCTGGGAATCTAGGAGACGAGCATCCTGGCCTTGGCTCCTGGTTGAAACACCAGGCAAAGAATCGATGCCGCCTGAAAGGAACGTTGGGAGCCTTTCGAGGGAGCACTTGCCAACTTGCCTTCCCGAATTAGCTGGCACTAAACGCTCTTTCTGCTCAGCTCGTTGCTGTAGTTACCAAGACACTGACTGCTCCGAGATTTGTGGAAGGCAAAAGAGCCTCCCCAAAATAACCCATTAAATTCACTTTCAGAGGCATGAACAACAAGACGCAGCATATAAATGCTTGAGAGTGAGCTGCAGGCAAATTGTTGGTTGCATGGGATTATATATTGCTGGCATCCGTCTGCCTCGAGAGACAAGGGAGTGCACCTCTGGGGGTGAAGCCAAACGATTGCATTAACAGCACGGAAGTGACCTCCCCGGGGGGGGGGGCACAAGCCTCAGCAGTGTGTCTGGAGGTCCTGGACTGCCCAAATGATGAGACCCCCCCCCCTTTCTCAGCCTCACTGATGGAGTCCAAAGGAAAGCAGAGCGATATGTTTGGCTCCAGCTTGGAAGGAGGCATTCAAGGCACCATCCAACCGTATTAGGGGCTCAGGAATGGAAGGGATGGGGACTTTATGTCCCTTTACTTTTTGCAGTAGATAAAATTCACCCAAATGCCTTAGGTTGGTGCCGTGCAAACATGGGCTGAAACCCACCAGCGGCAGCGGCAACCCAGGGGAGAGCTTTCTTCAAAGAGAGAGATGTGCAAAACAAGGATCTCTCCACAAGGGGATGGAGGGGCACATTGATGGGGGCTGCAGACATGGACCCAGCGCATTGATGATGATGATGATGATGATGATGGTGATGGTGATGGTGATGATTTATTTATACCCCACCCTTCCCGGTTTGGGGGACCCAGGTGGCTCTGTGGGTTAACCACAGAGTCTAGGGCTTGCTGATCAGAAGGTCGGCGGTTCGAATCCCTGAAATGGGGTGAGCTCCCGTTGCTCGGTCCCAGCTCCTGCCCACCTAGCATTTTGATAGCACATCAAAGTGCAAGTAGATAAATAGGGACCGCTCCGGCGGGAAGGTAAACGGCGTTTCCGTGCGCTGCTCTGGTTCGCCAGAAGCAGCTTTGTCATGCTGGCCACATGACCCGGAAGCTGTCTGCAGACAAACGGCGGCTCCCTTGGCCTATAGAGCGAGATGAGTGCCGCAACCCCAGAGTCGGACACGACTGGACCTGATGGTCAGGGGCCCCTTTACCTTTACCTTTACCATCCCGGTTTAGAATAGAAACCGGGCTCAAGGCGGCTAACAACAAATATAAAACATCTACCAAAAGCGACTTAAAAACAACTGGCCAAGTTAGTCCTCCTAAGGCCAGCAAGGAAACCAGGGAAAATTTTGATGTGGGGACCCAGAAGGGTTTCTTCATAAAAAAAGGAAAGGGAAAAGGAATGACAGATCAGGCTAAATTAAAGGCCAAGCGGAATAACTCTGTCTTACAGGAGATCAAGTCTGGCAGGGCCCTAGTCTCATGGGACAGAACATTCCACCAGGTTGGTGCCATCACTGAGAAGGTTCTGGTCCTTGTGGAGGATAGTCGGGCTTCTTTAGGGCCTGGGTCCCTTCAGCTGTTACTATTTGTGGACCTGAGGGTCCTCTGCAGGGCATACCAGGAGAGGCGGTCCTGTAAGTCCAAGGGTCCAGAAGAACCAGTCATGCCAGGGGGTCAGGGGGCCACATGGCCGTGCTTGTAGGAAGCCAAGGGGGAGGTGGGGAGGGCCTCACTTGCCAACCACTCCTGGCTTGGACGGTGTTAGGAGGACAGCGAGGAGAGCTGTGGTTTCCCTCCACAAACTCTGCTGCCTCCTTGACATTCGGTAGTGTTAAGCTGAGTGATATATTGAACGGAAAAGGGGGGGGTGTCCTCTTCCAAAGAGCACCGAGGTGAAAGGCTGTCTCTTTAGGAGTGTCACTTCTGCAGAGCAGCAGATTGATTTATGGACCAGTGACACATATTCTGCAAAGGACATCTGGAAAGATGCTGCTGCTGCTGCTGCTGCTGCTGCTGCTGCTGCTGCTGCTGCTGCTCTTTTCTCTTTCTACCCCTGGTTCCTCATCATCCCGGAAAAAGGTAAAGTGGGAAGCCAAAGAGGGGCTGCTCTGGGTCTAGTGTTGATCCACATGGCACATAGTCAAACTATGGAACATGCGCCCTCAGGAGACAGGTTGGCCATCAATGGCTAATAATAATAATAATAATAATAATAATAATAATAATAATAATAAGTTATAATAACAATATATTATTTATACCCCACCCATCTGGCTGGGTTTCCCCAGACACTCTGGGCAGCTTCCAACAAAATATTAAAAATACAATAAAACATGGCTTGAGAGCAGTGCATGTGAAAAGGATCTAGGAGTCTTGGTAGACCACAAACTTGACATGAGTCAACAGTGTGATGCAGCAGCTAAAAAAGCCAATGCAATTCTGGGCTGCATCAATAGGAGTATAGCATCTAGATCTAGGGAAGTAATAGTACCACTGTATTCTGCTCTGGTCAGACCTCACCTGGAGTACTGCGTCCAGTTCTGGGCACCACAGTTCAAGAAGGATACTGACAAGCTGGACCGTGTCCAGAGGAGGGCAACCAAAATGGTCAAAGGCCTGGAAACGATAAGGTGAAGGGGTGATATGATAGCCATGTTCAAATATATAAAAGGATGTCATATAGAGAAGAGAGAAAGGTTGTTTTCTGCTGCTCCAGAGAAGCGGACACGGAGCAATGGATTCAAGCTACAAGAAAGAAGATTCCACCTAAACATTAGGAAGAACTTCCTGGCAGTAAGAGCTGTTCGGCAGTGGAATTTGCTGCCAAGGAGTGTGGTGGAGTCTCCTTCTTTGGAGGTCTTTAAGCAGAGGCTTGACAGGCACATGTCAATAATGCTTTGATGGTGTTTCCTGCTTGGCAGGGGGTTGGACTGGATGTCCCTCGTGGTCTCTTCCAACTCTATGATTCTATGATTCTAACATCAAACATTAAAAACTTCCCTAAACAGGGCAGCCTTCAGAGGTCTTCTAAAAGTCAGATAGTTGTTTATTTCTTTGACATCTGATGGGAGGGTGTTCCTTCTTCTTCTAGAAGAAAAGCACTACTAGTTAAAAGTGTGGCACTTACTGTAACACTTTCATGGAGGATGCCAGCATCATTTTTTTCTGGAAGTAAAACACTGAGGAGAGCGGTCTAGTGAATCGGGCCCCTCAACTGACAACATGTAAAGCAAAGGAGGCCCCTCATCCACTCCTGCGAACCTTTGCCTCCTTGGGACCCCAGTTGCTGAACTTGCAGCAGCATCTCATATTTATTCAGAAGCATCCTCTGTAAAGCATTTATGAGCCCCTTAAAAGATGCTAAAATTGTCTCAAGACATGGTAAACCTTTGCTGTTTAATAAGCTGCATTTTAATAAGGAGACAGGGAAGATGGAGACGGAGGTCTCTCAAGCGGAGCAATCAGTCACCTGCTGCAAATTGGTTTACAAGACATTTTAATATATCTCCAGTTTATTACACAGTTAGTGACCGGGGTGTTGTTTTGCTAGCTCCTCTCCCCAGACGTTGCGCCGGATCTTTTGGGCAGGGAGGAGGAGGAGGAGGAAGAAGAGGAGGAGGAGGAGGTCTGGGGAAGGAAGAACTGCATGAACAGATCGCTGGCGCTGGCAGGAGTTGGAGTTTCTACAATTCTGTGATTCTATGAGACTTCCCACTCCCACCCCAACTTAACATCGGGATAGGTTTTCCGTAAAGAGAAATGCTTCCTATTCCTCCTGGAAATGCCCGTGAAGTCATTCCTCTTCTCCCCATTTTACAGATTGGAATGGAGGCAGAAAAAAGCAAAGAGCTGCTGCCTGGAGCAAGACAGGGGGCTCCAGAGGCATCAGGCGAGTGTGGGCCTCCCCCCTGTTTTCTCAAGGTCTCAATTCAGCTCAATTTGTCTGAGTTAGCACTGAATAGTTAAGTTTTGCGAGGAAGCTTGAGGTGGATTAAAACACTTTCCTATGCCTGTTCCAGGGCAATGGGCACGATTAAGTAAACCCTATAATAATAAAAAATAATTATAAAGTGAACAAGGAGCTGGTAAATGAGACTGAAGCTTAGACCCCGAACTACAATCCAGAGAGCGGATCTGCTAAACAAATGCTTTGCAATTAGTAGCTTTTTACAGGAGATTATGGCACACTTAGTTTTGCGGAAGTTAAATAAGAGCCTTCATTTAATTACCTGTGCTACAGTAGGGCTGGTTTATGTGTAAAAAACCCTGCCATTCCCCCCCTCCCTCCGCGACAATGTTAATGTTCACATCTGCTGAGCAGAGCTGCCTTTCAGCGAGAAAAAGTTGCCAAAAGCCTCTGGGAAAGTCGCAAAAGCTGAAGGATTGGCCAATGAGGTGGAAATAAGGAATCGGGCAAAAAGTTTTGCCTTTGAAACACAGCAGCGCTGAAGTAAAGAAAGAGATAATCAAAGAAACCCAGAACTGGAGGGTTAGAAGGGACCATGAGGGTCATCTAGTCCAACCCCTGTGATGCAGGACTCTCAGAGAAAGCAGCCAAGACAGATGGCCATCCAACCTCCAAGGAAGGAGAGTCCAGCACCTCCGGAAGGATTCTGTTCTGCTCTCAAACAGCTCTTACTGTCAGAAAGTTCGGAGTTGGGTTTCCAAGGGACCAGAGAAGAACCTTGGATGATCTTGTGCCAGAACTTTTAAGAGAACACAAGAAGAGCCTGCTGGATCAGGCCAATCACCCATCTAGTCCACCCATGCCCCAAAGGAAAAACAGCAGATGGGATTTGACCACAAGAGCATCTTTCCCCTTCTGTGGTTTCCGGCAACTGATATTGCTGCCTCCAACAGTGGAGGCAGAGCAGAGCCATCCTCGCCTCCTCCATGAATTGGTCCCATCCTCTTTTGAAGTCATTTGAGTAGGGGGCCCTCACTGCCCCTGTGGGAGGGAGTTCCACAGTTTCACTATGTGCTGTGTGAAGAGAGGTTTGATCTGGAGAAATTGGGTCAAGAGAGTTGGGTATGTTTAGAAGAGGAGACTGAGAGGAGATATGATAGCCTTCTTCAAATATCCCACAGAAGATGGAGCAAGCTTGTTTTCTCCTGCTCTGGAGGGGAGGACCGAACCAAGGACTTCATGTTACAAGGAAGGAGATTCTGACTAAACATCAGGAAGAACTTTTTTTATATAAATGATTTTTATTGGTTTTACATATAATCACATTACATAACATCTTACCTTCTTATTTTATTTCTTTGGCTCAACTGAGCCTAACGACTTCCCTCCCTCCCGTCTGATGGTTTACAAAATTAAACTTTACATCTTTACATTTTGCTTTGTTTCCTATCCTTGTTATATCATCACCTGAAATATTTTATTACTCAACCTGAATAGGTAGCAATTTCATCTTACAGATCTTCAGACAACCTTGCTATTGATGTTAATTGCTTACGGTTGTCTTTCAAATCCTATATAATAAAGTCCCTGTGTCTCTGCATCCAGTCCCTGTGTCCCTGGATTTGCGCTAATGCATGGACACAGGGACTGGACGAAGAGGCGGGACGTACACACACACACGTTCTCTCCCCCCAACCCTCTGCCTCCCGTTCCCCTGCGGCGGCGGACCAAGATGGCGGCATCGGGCTCCGGGGTCCGCCTCCTCCTCCTCCTGACAACCCTACCTGGCCCGTGGGAGGAGCAGCGGGGCTTCGGCCTTCCCTCCCTCTCTGCGCTCGGCCGTGGGACACGACGGGAGAGCATTTTTTTTAATAGCATTCCCGACGTGCCCCGCGGCCGAGCGCAAAAAGGGAGGGAAGGCCGCGGGCCCGTCGCACCTCTAGCGCCCGTTTTCTTAACGGGCTGAATGAGACTAGTATAGTATAAATTTGTTCCAGTCCTTTTAGAATGCTTGGTCTCACTGGTTCCAGATTCTTCCCGTCAGTTTCGTCAGTTCTGCAAAGTCTATCAACTTCACCTGCCCCTTTTCTTTTGTTGGTAACTCCTGTGGTTTCCATCTTTGGGCTAATGAAATTCTTGCTGAATATAAGAACAATTTTTAATATTGTCTCTGTATCTCTCTACCCACTATACCCAATAAGAAAGTTTCTGGGTGTTTTTTTAAAAAAAACAAAAGTGTTTTTAAACATTTTCTTTAACTCATTATATATCATTTCCCAGAAAGCTTTTACCTCTTTACATGTCCACCACATATGGTGGAAAGTACCTTCCTTTTGCTTACAGGAAGAACTTTCTAATGGCAAAAGCTGTTTGACAGTGGAAGGGGCGACCTCAGAAGGTGGTGGACTCTCCTTCACTGCATGGACATCTACCAGGGATACTTTTGTTGCAACCCCTGCATTGCAGGGGCTTGGGACCCAGTGTCCCTTCCAGCAATTCAATTCTAGGATGCTATGAAGAAGGGTGTCCCTGCCTGGGGTCAGGAAGTCCTCTACCTTGCAGCTTGCCAAGTTGGGTTGAGTAGGAAGAGATCTGAGAGGTGGAGGAGGAATTCTACCTCTAGTGGCAAATTTTACACCTCAAGAAAGAGGCACAGAGCCAAATGATACTGACCAAATGAACAACCTGAACCAGCTGATAGGAGTTACCCAATAACCAGCAAGAAATCACAAAGACAGAAACCCAAAGCAAAGAAGAAGAAAAACAAAAAAAACCAAAACACGATAACTCATCGTGCTTGCAAAACAACAACCTAATTTACAAACCTAATTCCATCATCCTCTCCACCTGGCTTAAACAAATCTGCCCCACGGGGCAATAAAGAGAACGGCAAAGTGGGGATTAAACAAGGTTAACACCAATTCCAAAGAAGGGCAGTGCCAAAGAATGCTCCAACTACCGCACAATTGCGCTCATTTCACACGCTAGCAAGGTTATGCTTAAAATTCTACAAGGCAGGCTTAGGCAGTATGTGGACCGAGAACTCCCAGAAGTGCAAGCTGGATTTCGAAAGGGCAGAGGAACCAGAGACCAAATAGCAAACATGCACTGGATTATGGAGAAAGCTAGAGAGTTCCAGAAAAACGTCTACTTCTGCTTCATTGACTATGCAAAAGCCTTTGACTGTGTCGACCAGAGCAAACTATGGCAAGTTCTTAAAGAAATGGGAGTGCCTGATCACCTCATCTGTCTCCTGAGAAATCTTTATGTGGGACAAGAAGCTACAGTTAGAACTGGATATGGAACAACTGATTGGTTCAAAATTGGGAAAGGAGTACGACAAGGTTGTATATTGTCTCCCTGCTTATTTAACTTATATGCAGAATTCATCATGCGAAAGGCTGGACTAGATGAATCCCAAGCCGGAATTAAGATTGCCGGAAGAAATATCAACAACCTCAGATATGCAGATGACACAACCTTGATGGCAGAAAGCGAGGAGGAATTAAAGAACCTTTTAATGAGGGTGAAAGAGGAGAGCGCAAAATATGGTCTGAAGCTCAACATCAAAAAAACCAAGATCATGGCCACTGGTCCCATCACCTCCTGGCAAATAGAAGGGGAAGAAATGGAGGCAGTGAGAGATTTTACTTTCTTGGGCTCCTTGATCACTGCAGATGGTGACAGCAGTCACGAAATTAAAAGACGCCTGCTTCTTGGGAGAAAAGCAATGACAAACCTAGACAGCATCTTAAAAAGCAGAGACATCACTTTGCCGACAAAGGTCCGTATAGTTAAAGCTATGGTTTTCCCAGTAGTGATGTATGGAAGTGAGAGCTGGACCATAAAGAAGGCTGATCGTCGAAGAATTGATGCTTTTGAATTATGGTGCTGGAGGAGACTCTTGAGAGTCCCATGGACTGCTAGAAGATCAAACCTATCCATTCTTAAGGAAATCAGCCCTGAGTGCTCCCTGGAAGGACAGATCGTGAAGCTGAGGCTCCAATACTTTGGCCACCTCATGAGAAGAGAAGAATCCTTGGAAAAGACCCTGATGTTGGGAAAGATGGAGGGCACTAGGAGAAGGGGACGACAGAGGACGAGATGGTTGGACAGTGTTCTCGAAGCTACGAACATGAGTTTGACCAAACTGCGGGAGGCAGTGCAAGACAGGAGTGCCTGGCGTGCTATGGTCCATGGGGTCACGAAGAGTCGGACACGACTAAATGACTAAACAACAACAACAACAACAACACCTGGGGGGAAATCCCAAAGCAGAGTGTAAGGGGGAAAGAGTATAGAGAACCTCCCCCTATCATCAGAAGCAGTTCCTCCCCAAGCAGCAATGGCAGCGAGGACGCTGAGGAAAGCAGTCAGGAAGTGGGGAGAGAGGGCCAGGGCTCTGGCAGCACGGGAGAGCCCCTGCTACACAGGAGGGAGGAAGAGAAAGAGGGGGAAAGGGGGGAGAAGGAAAACATGGAGCGTAGACCCTTTCCTCCGGTTCCGGAATTACGCAGGAGAAGGAGGGGAAGGAGGTTTGCTGTCCCAAGACTCTTGTGTTGGAGGAAGTCAAGGGGCGGTTCAGTGCCGGATTCTGCATCGGACTGAGCAGACATGTTGTACATACCCAGCTCACTGTAAATAGCCTGCACTAATAAAAACTGCTGAAAGACAAGCATGCGGAGCGTCGTTACTCTAGAGTAGTCACAAGAACCTCTGACACAGAGCTCTGAAACAAACATAATAATGGAAGGAACATCTCGGAGCCCCGGAAGGAAACCAACTGGAGCTATGGGGATCAGAGGGGATGCGACTGATCCCTCAAAAACTTGTATTTGTCAACTACCCAAAACCGAAGGGCTACATCCCACAGATCGATCGTATAATGCATCTCTTGAGCATCCTAAATGATATGTTGCCAGAAATAGTAAAGCCAAATGATAGGTGGAGGCCCAAAGGGTGTTTGGCAAGAGCTTACCACCGTGGGTCCCCACTGGATCCCACCAGCCCAACCTGTCTGGGGTCCTGGGCCTTCTCAGGGCAGGGGTCCATTTCCTTCATTGGGGTCAGAAGTTCTGAGCTTGAGGCGTGTGGGGAGAGGAGCAGAGAGGGTCCCTCTCAAGACCTCCGAACTGACGATTGTCCGACCTTTTCCAGATTCTCCTTCTAATTACAGCCGGCTTTAAGAGACTTTCTCATATAGATTTTTCTGAAAGCTGTAATGAATCATTGCAAGTGAGATTAGACTAACCTTAAAATGATCACACACACACACACACACACACACACAAATGTTCACAGTTTCCTGTGCCAGAAATGGTTTCTTGGCAACTTTGGAAAGAGGACAGTGTAAAAATACTTGACCTGGGTAGGAAGGCAGCGCTTGGAGAGGCCCCACCAGGTGGGGTGGGGGTGCACAGGAGGGAGAATTTGTTGGGTCTGCATTTTGACGCAAAGCAACTTGTTCACACCTCCCAGACTAATACACGAATCAGAATCTAATTAGCATTTGGATTTCACACTTTTTTTTTTGCAATGTGGTTCTTGACTCTGAAAAAGAAAGGGGAAAAAAGGTGTATTTTAGGACGAAATACATTTAGAAATGCTTATGTGGAGATATAATGCAAATTTAAATTAAGTGCAATGAAATCTGCATTTAAATGCAACTTTCCATACTTTTTTTTTTAAGGCAGGTTAGTGCATAAATTGGACAGAGCAGATGTGTGGATTCTGCACTTCTGAAATGCACAGACCTGGACCTGGTTGACCCAGGTTTCCACCCTGCGTTGTGAGTGTGCTGCGTGGATGTCTGCTTCTGGGTGCATTAAAGTTCATGCACTGGTCTGGAAAGTGCAGATTAAGAGGGCTTGCATCCAAAAGGGAACTGAACAGATTCTGCACACGCGCCACACACACAGAACCCTTTTGAGAGACTGCAACCTTCTTCAGGTATCTTGGAAGGTGGTGGACTCTCCTTCCTTGGAGGTTTTTAGGCAGAGCTTGGGTGGCCTTCTGCCAGGGCTCCTTCTGCTGTGAGTCCTGCATTGCAGGGAGCTGGACTAGATGACGGTTGGGTCAACTCTGCAATTCTATGATTCTATGATAGAGGCTCCTCTGCACAGCAACTGGAGGCTTGGGGAGGGCTTGCCTCCTTTTAGAAGGTAGGGCCCAAACCAATGGATTCATATAGCAAGAAAGGAGATTCCAGTAGGAAGAACGTCTGGACCAGGGGTGAAATATACTCAGAGTCGAGAGTGAATTTCATGCTCTTTATTCAGCTCGTAGTCATCAAGGAGAAGAAGAGAAGAATGCCCTTTCCCCAAAACCATCTGCTATATACATTATTTACACAATGAGCTTTGCATGATTGGCTACTTCAGAGCTACACCTGTGGGCCAATCAGTTTGCGGATTCACTTCTGCCAGCCGCCTGATTGGCTGCTCCTGCAGGCCAATCAGGTTGCGAATTCACTTCCACCTGGAGTTGGATTGGGTGGCTCCTGCGGACCAATCAGACTGCTGATTCTGGATCCTATTGTTCTAGGATTCAGCTCAGTACATAACAAGGGGTCAGCAAACGTTTTCCGCAAGGGGCCGGTCCACTGTCCCTCAGACCTTGTGGGGGGCCAGATTATATTTTGAACCCCCCTGACTCTCCCCTCCCTTCTCCACAGCACCAGGCGAGCCCCAGTGGCTGCTTACCTGTGCCTTGCGAGCAGCAGGGGCTGTCGGTGGTGGGGGAGGGACGATGAGCGGCGCAAAAGGGCTGGCTCCGGATAGGGGCTGGTTAAAATGGCACTCAGCCAACCGCAGCTCAACAAAGCCCAGCCCCCTTCCTCCTCTAGGCAGGGCGGGGAGAAGCCAGGAGGAGGGAGGGAGGAGGCGCCGCCACGGTGTGTGAGGGAGGGGGGGAATGACGCAGCCCAAATGATCAGAATCCCCACCCCGATCCACGCGGCAATCCCCGGACTGTCCGTGGGCCGAGATCCAGAAGGCAATTAGACCAGATCCTGCCCCCTGTCCGTAGTTTGCCGACCCATGGTCTGGATGGTAAGAGCTGTTCGACTACAGGACTCTCCATCCTTGGAGGCTGGATGGCCATTTTAAACTCGGGTAGTCATCTGTCAGGGATTCTTGCATTCCCGGGGGTTGGACTAGATGACCCTTTGGGTCCCTTGCAACTCTATGTTTTTCTTGGAAATGCCAGGAATCAGCCACATTGCAAAGCCGCCAGCCCACCTGAAAGCTGTTTTTGCTTTGAATGTTCGATTTGGAGGTGCCGCTGGTTCTTCAGCCATTGCATTTGTGTTTCCTTCATTGTCTCTGCTTCTACCCTCCTGGCATATTCCTTCTAGATGAGCAGCAGGTAATTGCCCCGTAAGTGGTGTTTAGGAAATTAGCAAAATGCTGAAGTGTCAGAATCAAAGGCGTGCCAGCGCGATTAAGCTTTTATTTCCTCGGCATAATGCAAGCTGGCTCCTCCTGGCTCCTTCTTTCCCGCAGAGTCTGGTGGATTCACACCCTTCCGAGATGGCACAATTTCCTCTAAACGGGCTCCCAGAGCTTTATTGTGTGCGCTGGGTACGAGGCAGCGAGCTTGAAGTAGAAATCTGGAAGGAGAGCAGAGACGGAACGGTTGGGAAGATGGAGAGCAGGGCACCTCTACCTGCTGCTGCATCACTTGAAATCTCTGGTTTGCTCCCAAAGCAGCTTTTCCTTATTTTTATTTTATTTATTTTTTTAAAAAAAGATGGGTGGTGGGGAGCAAATTTGTGCTTCATCCAGTTAGTGTGGGATAACCGGTCTCGTATAATCAACAAGCTTAAGTCTAATAAATGCATAAGGGGGGTCATTACATAGGGTAAGCCGTCTTGCTACTGAGAAGCTAAGTGTGTGACAAGGTTTGAGCTGGTAGCTCTTGCTCAGACCGCATGGCTTTCACAAACCAGTCTTCATTTCCCATACCAATAATTCCTATACCAATAATTGAAATTCCTATGCCAATAATTTAGGAACTGTAACCTCTTCATAACAAGGCCAAGTTTTACTGCCTGTGAAATTTTCTGACCGATGTATGGAAAAGCACATGAATCTGACCTCTGAGGAGTTTGTAAGTAAGCCTATTTTTAACTTACCAAACAGGTGGTCTTTCCCTATGCTGGGGTAAGACGGAAATTTGGGGACTCATTTGAAAGGGAGTGTTGGAAAGGTCTTGCAGCCTATATCTCCATGCTTCCTTTTGCTCCATATTTTGTGATTTCAAATCTCTGCTGAGGTTCTCTCACTTGCCCCAAACATGGTACTTGGCATCCAGGATTTCTTCCAGAAATTTCTTCTGAGTAAAGGGCAACAAACAAAGAAAGGAACGAGGGTCCTGTGCCAGCAAACCTTGGAAGGGGGAGGTCAGCTGTGTGGCTATCAGGAAAACACTGTCCAGAAAGAATTTGGATGTGACCAAGACATCAATCAAGGTTGTGTGTGTGTGGCCACGTTTTATCAATGGATACATTGGCATTTATTTAGAAGTATTTCCCATAATGATACATTGATACCCTTCCCTCTTCCTTCCTGTCTGAGCTGAAAAATGCCACTTCTCAGGAAAGGGGGCCGGGGTGAGGATTGTTTGCGCTGCTCTTAGCAGGTCACTCTAAGCTCTGTAAAGCCTCGAAATCCTTTAAACGGGGGAAATATGTATTTGAGCAGCTGAAGCCGCCATTGCCAGGCGACCTAACAGGTTCCGCTGTAAGTGCTCCTGTAGATGAGTATCTCCAAAGCGTCGACGTGGCTGCTTGGCAAATCGTATTTGTGCACATCAAGGAGAGGAGAGAGAGAGAGAGAGTGCCTTTCGAGCTGGCTCCTTCTTCGCAAGTGACTCCAGACATGAATTATGGAAATTGCCTCTCTTGCAAATGCTCCCACACACACATACCCTGGGCTATAGTGCTTTGCATAGCCTGCCGGCTGCCTTTACTATTGCTGAGCATCTCGTCTCTATTGCAGCAAAGAGCCTTGCACAAAGCTTGCCTTGCCTCTCTTTGATTTGGATAACTCTCTGCAATATATTGTACAACTAAATGGTGCCTTTCTTTCCTCCTCCTCCCCCCTCCTCTACCCATCCTCCTCCATCTCTCTCCCCTCCATTCTCTTCTTTGTCCTCTTCTCCTTCCTCTTCCTTTCCCTCTCCTCCTCTTTTTGGCTCCTCTTCAATCCATTATTGCCTTTGCTGAAAGACCATTGATGGATGGAATGCACTGGTGCCAAACTCAGTCTAAGGCAGTTTCCACGTGGTTTATGCTGGGGGAAACAAGGGCTCCTTCCTCTAATCCTAACTTGCAAATGTTCAGCCAGCTTATGGAAGTCCAGCAGAAGGAAGGTGGCTGGCCTCCAAGCCATGAGAATTTGGATGCTCAGCAGAATGGCCTGGTGAGGCTCCCACTGCCATTCCTCAAGATGCTGCGACATTAACCTATGATAGTGCTGGAGGTGAAATAGTTAAACGGGTTACCCAATAAGAACCCAGGGGGGTGGAGTCGGAGGGACTATAAAAACCAGCTCTGAGGGAGAGTTTCGTTCATTTGGGATTGGAGTGGGAGTTGAATTGCGGGGGAGTCTGTGTGTAGGTTGAGTTAGTGTAGCAGAATATAAGCTGAGTCAGTAACAGTTAGTTGCTAGGAAGATCTGAAGGGTGGAACTGGATGCAGGAAGGAGGCTGGTTTAGGGAGTGTGAGCAGGTATAGGAAGGTATAGGCCAGTATAGGCACCAAGTGTTTATAATTGACTGAAGACCGTTTGTGAAACCACGCGCTTGCTAAACTGCAATAAATAAACAGAGGTTTTATGTTCCAATTTAACCCTGACTGGACTCAGTATTTTACCAGGTAGAGCCGGGTTGGTGCCACCTGGTTGGTGGCAACAGGGATCAATAGACCGTGAAACGTCCGGGGACCCTGTGTGATCGCCACAGGTGCCAGATGGAACAATGGCTGGAATCTGTCTAAGAACATAAGAAGGGGCTGCTGGATCAGACCAAAGGGGCCCATCTAGTCCATCAGCCTGCTCTGACAGTGGCCAATGAGATGCCTCAATGGGAAGCTCGTGAGCAGGATCCAAGCATAAAAACATCCCTCTCCCCTTCAGTGGTTTCTACCAACTGGTATTCAGAAGCATTGCTGCCCCTGACCATGGAGGCCGAGCAGAGCCATCCTGGCTAGGAGCCCTCAATAGCCCTCTCCTCCTCCTCCGTGAATTTGCCCAATCTTATTTTAAAGCATCAATTCTGGGCTGCATCAATAGGAGTATAGCATCTAGATCAAGGGAAGTAATAGTACCACTGTATTCTGCTCTGGTCAGACATCACCTGGAGTACTGTGTCCAGTTCTGGGCACCACAGTTCAAGAAGGATACTGACAAGCTGGAACGTGTCCAGAGGAGGGCAACCAAAATGGTCAAAGGCCTGGAAACGATGCCTTATGAGGAACGGCTTAGGGAGCTGGGTATGTTTAGCCTGGAGAAGAGAAGGTGAAGGGGTGATATGATAGCCATGTTCAAATATATGAAAGGATGTTGAGACGAAAGTCCTCTCACTTTCAGTCTTATAACTCTGACCTCTCAATTATTAAAAGCACTAGCAGGGATTTCTGAGGTAAATCAAACCTCCCACTTATCCCTCTAGCCTTTCTTTAAACCCTCTGCACTTGTGGGTTTTCAAAAATAAAAGAGAGTCCTCTTCCAGCCTAAACGTGACCAGGTACCTATATAGACTTGGGGCTATAAATAAGACTGTTCCTATGTGCATTCAGATAAGGGTTTCCCTTCACTAGAAACTCCCTTACTGTAAAGCTAGCCTCCTTCCTGAGGTAACTTTATTATCACTCAGAACCTGTCTCCTCCTTTAGCCCCCCCCCCCTTTCTTGGTGCACTCTCAGCCACAAACTAACCTTCCTCCTCTAAAAGGCAGTTTTGACAGTTTAAAAGAGTTTCCCCACCACCTGGGTTCCTGGGTACCTTAGCTGGAAAATGAAATAGACGATTACTAATGTGACACTTTAAAGATGGATATTTATTGGCTTGAATCTTAATGGTTGCTTTCTGGTAACATTGGTACAAACTTAATTTCACAGGTAACGTTCTTGGTAATCAAATAACAGAATACCTATCCACTACTTCATCTACTCTAAAATCTACCTTCTCCACAACCACCCAAGCTCCCACACAGAAAAACCCCCAACCGCCAACTGACATAACTGTTCCCCTTTCCATTTAAACCCCATGCAGGCCACGCCTCCCATGGAATGTTGCTGTCAGTTAACCAGGAGTCTGGGTTAACCCTTCAATAGGTCGGTTGCGAAACAAAAACATAACATAACAGTTTCAAATCCGCCACAGATGTCATATAGAGGAGGGAGAAAGGTTGTTTTCTGCTGCTCCAGAGAAGTGGACACGGAGCAATGGATTCAAGCTACAAGAAAGAAGATTCCACCTAAACATTAGGAAGAACTTCCTGACAGTAAGAGCTGTTCGGCAGTGGAATTTGCTGCCAAGGAGTGTGGTGGAGTCTCCTTCTTTGGAGGTCTTTAAGCAGAGGCTTGACAGGCATATGTCAGGAATGCTTTGATGGTGTTTCCTGCTTGGCAGGGGGTTGGACTGGATGGCCCTTGTGGTCTCTTCCAACTCTAGGATTCTATGATTCAATGCCTTCTGCGGAAGTGAGTATAGCTATTCTACTTCCCTGCTCGCCCCCTCCTCACAGACATCAATCTCTGCCCAGTACCTCTTCAGCTTACCTCCCCCTGGGGGCTACTCTCCTCTTTGCTTTGCCCTCCCCCCACTCCCAGTTTAACATCCCCAAACAACTTGCCAAAATGGAGTGCCAATCCCACCCCCAAGCCGAGGAGAGCCGCACATCCATATTCATCCGGTTTTTTCACATTTGGAAACATGGGTGGCTAGTTGTTGAGAGACTCCATTGTCACGTAGCAGCCTCTTAAATACTGAAACACAAACAGGGAGGAGTAGCTTAAGCCCAGGCTTCCAAAAAAAAAAGCAGCTCGATAAGAGTTCCCCAAGTTGCCACAATCTTCTGAAAGGGCACCCTGGGGCTTTGACCAGGCACCTCTCTCCTGAAAAGCTCTCCCTCTGGGTGGGGTCAACAGAAGGCACTGAAGTCATTCAGCAGACTGCAGAGTCTCCTGCCCTGCAACAAGGAGGGCTTCCTCTGTGAACAGTAGCGGACAAGGGTCTCCCTTGAGCCAGGCCTGTCTCTTCTGTACAGTGCTTTCAAAAAAAATAATGTTTAGGGGTACTATAGGAAAATGAGAGTATCCCTAAACATCAATGAGGCCAAACTTAGATTCACAAAATCTTAAGGAGTATGCGTACCTCTGTGTCTCCCCAGAACGAAAACACTGGGGCAGTATATCAATTCAATAAACAAATAAAATAAAACAAAATAAATGTCAGGAAGAAGGGGAGTCTCTGTTGACCCTGGTCCAGATTCATAGAATCATAGAGCTGGAAGAGACCACAAGGGTCATCCAGTCCAACCCCCTGCCTAGCAGGAAACACCATCAAAGCATTCCTGACATATGCCTGTCAAGCCTCTGCTTAAAGACCTCCAAAGAAGGAGACTCCACCACACTTCTTGGCAGCAAATTCCACTGCCGAACAGCTCTTACTGTCAGGAAGTTCTTCCTAATGTTTAGGTGGAATCTTCTTTCTTGTAGTTTGAATCCATTGCTCCGTGTCCGCTTCTCTGGAGCAGCAGAAAACAACCTTTCTCCCTCCTCTATATGACATCCTTTTATATATTTGAACATGGCAATCATATCACCCCTTATCCTTCTCTTCTCCAGGCTAAACATACCCAGCTCCCTAAGCCGTTCCTCATAAGGCATCGTTTCCAGGCCTTTGACCATTTTGGTTGCCCTCTTTTGGACACGTTCCAGCTTGTCAGTATCCTTCTTGAACTGTGGTGCCCAGAACTGGACACAGTACTCCAGGTGAGGTCTGACCAGAGCAGAATACAGTGGTACTATTACTTCCCTAGATCTAGACGCTATACTCCTATTGATGCAGCCCAGAATTGCATTCCCTTGGGAGGTGGTGGATTCTCCTTCCTTGGGGTTTTTAAAACAGGGGTAGGACAGTCATCTGCCAGGGACGCTTTACCTGAGATTCCTGCGTTCCAGGGGGTGGGAATGCAGAGCCTTTCAACTCTACAATTCTATGATTTGAAGAGGCAGAATTTCTTGGTGGCTGTAGCCAGGAACAGTTGGTCATGGAACTGATCAGAGGAGCAGCAAGCTTGGACTTAATTCTGAGCAGCAGCCAGGACCGGGTGTGAGATGTAAGTGATTCTATGAAAAAACCTGAAATGTGCTTGGATGGGTCCAACTGGCCCGGGGCTGCTAGTTTGTCTGTGATGAAAAGCTGGATCCGAGTGCTCTATGGGCTTCTGCACCTGGCCCTGGCGATGAGCCCCGGCTGCCGTCGTCCGGCTCTTCTGAAGGCTGGATGCAGCAGGCTCATTCTCCTCGCCATTTGCACTGCAACCCAGAGGCTGTTTGTGCCGCTTCCTTCTTTTCGAGGCAGCCTGTGGCGCTCTCTGCCAGCCTGATGGTGCCCCTGGCCTGCCATGCCTCAGCTGGCAGCCTGAAAAGTGTCGTCACCTGTGCCCAGTTGTGCAGCTGGCTGCGCCTCCCTGCCTTGCCCAGTCACCTGCCTGCTTCTGATAAAAGAAGAGAAGAACCACCAGGCTCTGGCAAGAGGGCATCACACTGGGAGTCTCAGGGCTTTGCTGAGCATCTCTGGGCATGGGGTCAGGGAATGGGTGTGAGAGGGTATTGTTTATGTTATTTATATGCCGCCTTTCGGTCCAAAAAAGACACCCCAAGCCAACTCGCAACCAGTGCAAATGCAAACATAGCAATGCAAATGCAATCTGATGCAATAAAATATAATTTATGCCAGAGGTGGTTTTAGGGGAGCGGGGCCGGTTCAACTGCACTGAGCACCATGCTGCACTGCAGGGGGCAACCTGACCATGCTGTAGTGGGAGCACCAGAGGCGAGGGGCAACTAAATGTTAGTGTCCCACAAGGTGCTGCTGAAATCTGAGAGCTCAGGGTCTGCCACTGTTTACACATAGCTACAACCCAAGCATATGGGACGCGGGGGGCGCTGTGGGTTAAACCACAGAGCCTAGGGCTTGCCAATCAGAAGGTTGGTGGTTCGAATCCCCGTGACGGGGTGAGCTCCCGTTGCTCGGTCCCTGCTCCTGCCAACCTAGCAGTTCGAAAGCACATCAAAGTGCAAGTAGATAAATAGGTACCGCTTTGGCAGGAAGGTAAACGGCGTTCCCATGCGCTGCTCTGGTTCGCCAGAAGCAGCTTTGTCATGCTGGCCACATGACCCGGAAGCTGTATGCTGGCTCCCTCGGCCAGGAATGCGAGATGAGCACCGCAACCCCAGAGTCGTCCGTGACTGAACCTAACGGTCAGGGGTTCCTTTACCTTTACCTTACAACCCAAGCATAGGATGGTGGCAGTGCTAAACAAGCTATAGCTTAGGGCCCCACTCTATGGGGGGGGCAAATAATTTAAGGGGAAGAAACTGGATGTACATTTCCAAAAATATAAGTTAAAAAACAAATAAAATAAAACCTACCTACAGCAACACTGTTTTGTGTTGTGTAGGCTCCTCCGATATAAGTCAGGGGCCTTGCCTGCTAGCCTGCTCGACCGCGATCGACAGGTAGATCACCAGGGTGCTCCAGATCGATCATGGGATTAAAGAAAGTAACCTCCGGGGTGCTCCTGATTGATCGTGGGATTAAAGAAAGTGGGCAATGAATGCCACCCCCCCTGCCCACAGCTTGTTTACCCTGTGGTGGTGGCAGAGTGGGGGAAGGAGGTAAGGTGGCGGACTGTTGGGTGAGGGGTGTTTTGGATCCCCCCCACCCACAAAAAAGCTGAACAACTCTGGATCACCGCCAGTTTTTTAATACTGGGAGTAGATTGCAGTCTCTTGGGAGGTGGATGTTCCTGATCTAGTGCAACCCCTTGCAATGCAGGAATATGCAGCTGTTCCATACAGAGATCGAACCTGCAACCTTGGCATTTTCACCACCACGCTCTAACTAACTGAACTTTCAAGAGTATTAAAATGCTCTTGCATGTCACCCCAGTCTTGGAGCAATGAGAGGCTCCAGGTAGTTCAGCCGCTTATCGCTGACAGATGGCCATCCAACCTCTGCTTAAAAACCTCCAAGGAAGGAGAGTTCACCACCTCCCAAGGGAGACCGTTCCTCTATTGAACAGCTCTTACTGCCAGAAAGGTTTTCTGTATGTTTAGTTGGAATCTTCTTTCTTGTAACTTGAAGCCATTGAGTCCTCTAGAAAACAAGCTTGCTCCCTCTTCCATGGGACAGCCCTTGAGATATTTGAAGATGGCTCTCATCTCTCCTCTCAGTCTCCTCTTTTCCAGCTAAACATACCCAGCTCCTTCAATCACTCATCACAAGACTTGGTTTCCAGACCCTTATGCATCTTGGTTGCCCTCCTCTGCACACCTTCCAGCTTGTCAATATCCTTCTCCCGGTGTGATCATATCGGAATGAGAGGTCTGGAGAGCAGCAAGACAAGAACGGGCCTTTTCTGTGGTGGCTCCCTGCTTATGGAATGCTCTCCCCAAGGAGGCTTGCCTGGCACCTTCCTTACTTATCCTTAGGCACCAGGTGGAAACTTCCCTCTATAATCAGGACAGGACTTTAGCCTTTAACTATCTGTGGCTTTTTAGAAGTGGGCAGGATGTTTTTGATGTATTTGTTCCACTTGGTTTTAAGGTTTTCAAACAGCTTAGTTCACAAACAACTTGGAACCCGAATGCTGCAAAACTGGAAGTAGATGTTTCAGTTTTCAAACTTTTTTTTACGGAAGCCAAATGTGCTCCATTTTGAGTCCCCCTGTGTTTCCTGTTGCGCTGCTCATTTGCATCCCCCTGTTGTAATTCAAGCCTTCTGTCTCCGATTGCAGTGTTCTACGGTGATATTTGGAGCTTATATTTGGTGCTTTCATTTTTGCTATTTTTGTGTGTTTTGTGTTTTGAGGCTTTTTCAGTTAATTTGTTTTTCTGACTGTGTGGATCCCATTTCAGTTACTGACTGACTGACTGATGGTGTGACTGTGGAAATGGATAAAAGCCGCCCCCCCCCCCAATACAAACAATGACTATCATCGGTGCAGGTGAGAAATTTTTTAAATTTTAATTTTTATCATCTAAAATTCACTTTTATTTATTTTATAGTACAGTACATTGATTATTACTTTCATTTTATGGATCAATGGTCTCGTTAGATAGTAAAATTCATGTTAATTTGCTGTTTTAGGGGTTGTTTTAAAAAGTCTGGAATGGATTAATCCATTTTGCATTCCTTTCTATGGGAAAGCGCGCCTTGGCTTTGGAATGCTTTGGTTTTGGAACGGACTTCTGGAACCGGTTAAGTTTGAGAACCAAGGAACCACTGTATCTCTCTGCCTGTTTGTTTGGTGGAATGTCATTTGGGTTCTCCTGGACAAGATAAAGCGACTAACGAATTCTAATTATCGTCATCATCAGCAGCAGCAGCCTTGCCATGCTTGGAAGTGAAGCAGCGATGGATCTTGCTGCAATGGCCATTGATAGCCAATCAGTACTTTCCCTTTCAACACCTTCTGATAATTGCCCTTAAATCAATTTGTTATAAGTTAGCTGCTCATTCCCCACAAAGGTGAGCAGATCTACCCATCGGTGTCAAGGCACGTTCCCTGGGTGAATTTGGGGGCATCTCATCCCTCCTGCCAACGAGCGATTTCCCTCCCCCTCAACAAAAGCAACTCATAAAGCATATTGGCACGATCTCCTGTGTTTCACCCCCACCAACACCCCCCCCCTCCCCGCTTGAGCCACTTAATAGGATTCCTGTCCATACGGAATAATCCTGCTGAGCTCTCCGCACGGCCGCCTGGAAAGAGCCTTCATAGCTGCCTCCTTAATTGGTTTCTTTGCTTCATAATATCCAAGAAATAAAAGAGGCGATAATTGATTATCCTTGCTCAAAGAAGTGGCGGCTTCATTTCCAAAAGGCTGCAAGAGGCCCCTTTCTCACCTCTCTCCAACGCTGTGGCTTTGCTTTTCCTGGGTTTGATCACATCGAGTTTGTGTGTGATCACAAGGAGGTGGTGCAGTGAGTCATCGTGTCTGGCCGTTCACCAGGAGATTGGTGGTTTGAGCCCACCCGGGGCAGCTGAGGGCAGGATTCCTGCATTGCAGGCAGTTGGACTGGATGACCCTCGGGGTCCCTTCCAACTCTACAATTCTATGATTCTAGGGTGTTTCAACATGGAACTACATTTTCCAATTGGAGAACAGCCCAATCGGAAGATGCTCGAACTCAGGACGCAAGGGAGAAATGTGCTAAGAGGAAGGCACGCTTGGCAAATCCACACCGTGATCAACTCCCACCCGGAAACCAATGTCCCCACTGTGGAAGGGCGTGTGGATCCAGAATTGGCCTCTACAGTCACTTACAGACTCATTGTTAAAACCATGTTTATGGAAGACAATCTTACTCAGCTATGAGCGATTGCCAAAGAAGACGATATTTCCACCACAGCAATTATGCAAGCACAACCAGGCTTTGCTCCTCCCACCTTTGGGGGGGGGGGTATAAAATGTGTACTTTACCATTCTCACCTTCCTGAAAACATGTTCTCTCCTATGGAAGATTTTATATCAACTGCTCTCCCCACACACCCAAAACCCCTAGGATTTTTTTTTAACAGCTCTTTTAAAAGGGTCCATAGTCTCCCAGTAATTGAGCAGCTGAGAGGAAGGAGAGGACACCATTTTCTGAGGACATCTTTTCCATCAGAAAGTCCTTCCTGACGCTTAGTCAGAATCTCCTTTCCTATAACTTGAAGCCATTGGTTTGGATCCTGATCTCCAGAGCAGGAGAAAACAAGCTGGCTCCATTTCCCGTGTGACTTCCCTTCAGATATTTGGAGATGGAGATCATATCTCCTCTCAGTCTCCTCTCCTGTTGCTGCATCACACTGCTGTGGACTCTGCATTGGGAGTCTCCCTTGCCTTTGTGCCGTGCCAGAAGGTACAATGTTGTCATCCGTGCTATGGAGGATGGGTGGTGGCTAATGAATTGAGGTTGAATCCTGATAAGACCGAAGTACTGTTCTTGGGGGACAGGGGGCGGGCGGGTGTGGAGGACTCCCTGGTCCTGAATGGGGTAACTGTGCCCCTGAAGGACCAGGTGCGCAGCCTGGGAGTCATTTTAGACTCACAGCTGTCCATGGAGGCACAGGTCGACTCTGTGTCCAGGGCAGCTGTCTATCAGCTCCATCTGGTGCACAGGATGAGACCCTCCCTGCCCACGGACTGTCTTGCCAGTGTGGTGCATGCTCTGGTTATCTCCCACTTGGACTACCTCAATGCGCTCTACGTGGGGCTACCTTTGAAGGTGACCTGGAAACCACAACTAATCCAGAATGCGGCAGCTAGACTGGTGACTGGGATCGGCCGCCAAGACCATATAACACCAGTCTTGAAAGAACCTACATTGGCTCCCAGTACGTTTCCAAACACAATTCAAAGTATTGGCCTTGGCCCTGTATACCTGAAGGAGCGTCTCCACCCCCATCGTTCTGCCCAGACACTGAGGTCCAGCTCCGAGGACCTTCTGGCAGTTCCCTCACTGTGAAAAGTGAGGTTGCAGGGAACCAGGCAGAGGGCCTTCTTGGTGGTGGCACCCGCCCTGTGGAATGCCCTCCCACCAGATGTCAAGGGAAAAAACAACTACCAGACTTTTAGAAGACATTTGAAGGCAGCCCTGTTTAGGGAAGCTTTTAAAATCTGAAGGACTATTTTATTTTAATTTGTTGGAAGCTGCCCAGAGTGGCTGGAGAGACCCGGCCAGATGGGCAGGGTAATAATAATAATAATAATAATAATAATAATAATAATAATAATAAATAAAAATAAATTATTGTTATTGTTATTATTGGGATTCAATAAAACCTTCCCTCCCTGTCCTCCTCCCTTTTCAGAATAAATCTGGACTTTTGCCGGCATGGAAATATTGTGAATCTTTTCCTAGGCTCATTGTAACTGCATATCGTTAATTACAAGAATGATGAAAGGGCCTTTAACTAATCATTAAGAAGCAGATCATTTTGTCAATATGTCTCTGAGATAGGGGGGGGGGGAGCAAAACTGCCAAAGACTCTCCTGCGAAGTTTAACGAGCCGTGATGAGATTTGAGATCAATCTGCTTTTCAGAGGAGCAGATGCCAAGCATGAACTTGCTGTCCTTCTTCCAGAAGCCCAAAGGCAAAGATTGATTGAGTTTTATTTGTAATAAGACTAATAATCAGGAATGGACGTTTGATGCTAGGGAAAAAAATGGAGTGGAAAATGGCAATTGACTCTCATATGCTTTTATTGGAAAGGGATTCTTGAGTTTTGGTTCCTGCATTGCAGAGGGTTGGACTAGAGGACCTTTTGGGGCCCTTTCTAATGCTACAATTCTATGATCCTATGCAATCCTGTCATATATATGTTCTGTTTTACAATTTAGAATATTCATTCAAACAACCTTAAAATGTCAATGACTTCCCTTCTTCTCTTCCCATGGTTCATTTTGCATATCATAAATCCCTGCATATTTTACATAAGCGAAACCATTCAGTATTCCATTATTACATCCATCAAAACTTGTTTACACCGTTGAATTTATCTTAATGCTACCAATGCTTTCAAGTGTACACAATTCCCCCCCCCCCTATATTCACTAAACATTTTCCCATCTTCTTTCTTCTTTCTTCCTGTTCTCCTATTCTCTATGTTAGGTCCGTAGGCTATGCATATTCAGTTTAAGTTGCCATTCTTCTTTATTTGGGACTTTGCTTGTTTTCCATTTTTGGGCAAACAAAACATGGGCCGCAGAAGTGGCATACAGAAATAACCGTTTTTGATGGCTGGGGATTTTTGTCTGAATTATCCCCAACAAAAAGGACTCTGGTTGTTTGTTTGTTTGTTTTGAAAAGTACTTTAAAACATTTTTTTCAATTCATTGTGGGTTATTTCCCAATACTCTTTTACCTTTTTACAGGCCCACAACATACAAAAGAATGTTCCCTCCACTTCATTGCTTCTCCAGCACTTATCTGATCCAGTCTTATGCATCTTAGCAAGCCTACAAGGTTAAATACCACCTGTAAATCATTTTCAAGTAGTTCTCCTTCAATCCTAAGCAAGTCTCTCATTTTCTATTTCCTCACTTTACCATTATGATTTCTGAAGGTTCAAAGCTGGTTACAATATATATAAAATAAGTTGCCTCTGAAGCAAAGGGGCATTCAGACATGGGGATTCCTGCCTTGTTGTTGTTGTTTAGTCGTTTAGTTGTGTCCGACTCTTCGTGACCCCATGGACCATAGCACGCCAGGCACTCCTGTCTTGCACTGCCTCCCGTAGTTTGGTCAAACTCATGTTGGTAGCTTCGAGAACACTGTCCAACCATCTTGTCCTCTGTCGTCCCCTTCTCCTTGTGCCCTCCATCTTTCCCAACATCAGGGTCTTTTCCAAGGATTCTTCTCTTCTCATGAGGTGGCCAAAGTATTGGAGCCTCAGCTTCAGGATCTGTCCTTCAAGGGAGCACTCAGGGCTGATTTCCTTCAGAATGGATAGGTTTGATCTTCTTGCGGTCCATGGGACTCTCAAGAGTCTCCTCCAGCACCATAATTCAAAAGCATCAATTCTTCGGCGACCAGCCTTCTTTATGGTCCAGCTCTCACTTCCATACATCACTACTGGGAAAACCATAGCTTTAACTATACGGACCTTTGTAGGCAAGGTGATGTCTCTGCTTTTTAAGATGCTGTCTAGGTTTGTCATTGCTTTTCTCCCAAGAAGCAGGCGTCTTTTAATTTCATGACTGCTGTCACCATCTGCAGTGATCAAGGAGCCTAAGAAAGTAAAATCTCTCTTGCCTCCATTTCTTCCCCTTCTATTTGCCAGGAGGTGATGGGTCCTGCCTTAGCTTTCCCTCATTACAATGCTAGGGCTTCTGGCTTCTGTCGCACTTTCCAATGCTCCTTTTACACTGCTTTACCTGTTGCATTATGGAATTGTGCCTTTTTTGCTCAATATACCACCAGACCACGCAGAAATTCGTTCACACCGTTGAGCTTGGTTCAAACCCACAGCAGACATCTTGGGACTTGTCACAACCCTCTGTATGCAGGCAGGCTCCTGTTCCCCCGGAAGACCACCTCAAATTTCATTGCATTGTGTGATCCAGGAAAATGATGGGGAAATTACAGCACAAACTCTGGCAATATTCTGCGTGAACAGGGTTGCAAATGATCCCCCCCCCTTTTTCCCCTGGAAGCAATTAAAGTAGGAAGGAGCACTAAATGCCTGCGAGATCCCCCTGGATCTGCAGAAGCAGCTTTTACGTTGAGTGTAAGATCACATAAAATGTGGAAATTATCAGGTAAGGAAACGTCAGGAAAATCGAAGGAAGGGCTGAAAGCAGCTGAAAGGAGGGCAAGCCAACCCTCCCTTGCCACATAACTGGGAAGGCACTTTGGGAAGGCAGACTCCACAAAATCCTCTTTCCGTTTGGGAGAGGGGTTTGCATGACAAAATCCAGGATCACATCTAGACTCTCCCCCCCCCCAGTTTGTTTTTTCTCTTGATGAAACTGGGGGAATGTTGTGGGTAACAGGAGAGGATATATTGATTTAAATTATCCTTCCTAACTCGCGCTAACAAGTTTCTTCATACAGCAGAGTGCACCCCCCCCTTTTACACAGCAGAAAGCTGGTTGCAGACTCACGTGAGTCTCTTAAGACAATGGGTAGGCAAACTAAGGCCTGGGGGCCGGATCCAGCCCAATCGCCTTCTAAATCTGGCCCACAGACGGTCCGGGAATCAGTGTGTTTTTACATGAGTAGAATGTGTCCTTTTATTTAAAATGGATCTCTGGGTTATTTGTGGGGCATAGGAATCCATTCATATTTTCCCCAAAAAAATATAGTCCGGCCCCCCACATGGTCTGAGGGATGGTGGACCGGCCCCCTGATGAAAAAGTTTGCTGGCCCCTGCTTAAGACAATAAGCAATTCAACCTGGCTTGCCCAGATTGAGATGTTCCTGGTAAGACCCCTTGAATCCCTCCTAAAAGAATAAAGACACAGCCGTCTTATTCATAAGTAACAAAAAGAAAGTTTACCCACGGTCAGGCAGAGCACAGTGTGATCCCTGAAGGCAGGCTTTAGGCTTAAAAATTCACAAATACATAGAAATAGATTTATCCCATATGGGAGATAACCCAGGGAGTGCGAGATGAGAGCCAGCAGTGCAGTCCAGGAGAAGCAGGAAGCAGAAAAAGGACAAAAAAGAAGAAAGGAGGTAGCTATGTGACTTGGCCTTTTACCAGGTGTGGAAAGGGTCACACCCATCCCCTGGTCACCTGCAAAGGAAGGATCATAGAATCATAGAATAATAGAGTTGGAAGAGATCACAAGGGCCATCTAGTCCAACCCCCTGCCAAGCAGGAAACACCATCAAAGCATTCTTGACATATGCCTGTCAAGCCTCTGCTTAAAGACCTCCAAAGAAGGAGACTCCACCACACTCCTTGGCAGCAAATTCCACTGTTGAACAGCTCTTACTGTCAGGAAGTTCTTCCTAATGTTTAGGTGGAATCTTCTTACTTGAAGTTTGAATCCATTGCTCCGTGTCCACTTCTCTGGAGCAGCAGAAAACAATATATTTGAACATGGCTATCATATCACCCCTTAACCTTCTCTTCTCCAGGCTAAACATACCCAGCTCCCTAAGCCGTTCCTCATAAGGCATCGTTTCCAGGCCTTTGACCATTTTGGTTGCCCTCTTCTGGACACGTTCCAGCTTGTCAGTATCCTTCTTGAACTGTGGTGCCCAGAACTGGACACAGTACTCCAGGTGAGGTCTGACCAGAGCAGAATACAGAAGGATCCTCCAGCCAGGGGTAACAGGAAGTTCGACTGGCTGGACCAACATCCCCTGCATGTCCGCTCTAGCCAAACAGGGAATGTTGTACTTGTCTGCTCCAGTGGATTACATCCCACAGAAACTGTGACAAACGACAGAACTCCCAGCATGCTCCAGGGTGGGATGGCCCCCTTCCTCTCACCCGCACAGAGAATTTGCTGTAAAAGCACCGCTCTAGAGCTCAATGGGACCTACAGCCCAATCCTAGGAATGTTTTCATAGCTGCACATCCTGCTGAGTTCAAAGGGATTTGCAGTCCAGTCCCACTTAGGGATGCTTCCCTCTATTTTACAGCCCCCTGCAAAGTCTCCCTCCCACTGCTGCCTCTTCCTGCCCACCCCCCACCCCCAGCACTTCCTTCCTTCCTTCCTTCCTTCCTTCCTTCCTTCCTTCCTTCCTTCCTTCCTTCCTTCCTAGCTCTGCTGCATAGCCTGTGCCTCCTAGTCAGGTGGTCAGTCAGGGTGGGGGGAAGCAGGTGAGCTCTGGGACCCTGATCTGCCCCCCCCCCCCAGAAAAACCTGCCACTGAAGCAGCTGCCTCACTGGCCTCATGGCAGAGTTGGCTCCGGTTCGCAGGCATTGAAAGGGAGCAACACTTTCAATTAATTAAATTATTGATGGTTGTGGGAACTTAGAGCTGGATAGAAGGAAAATCCGCACTCCGGCAGGAGAGGGGGGGGGTGTTATTTGTTGTTGCTATAAGGCAATTCTGTTTAAGCTTGAAAAGTTTGTATAAAATTGGGCACCTCCTTCATTCTCTGCCGAGCTGCAAGAATCTTGGTGGATCCAGGCAACAAACAGGTTCTGTGTTCCTTTGAGAAGCAAGACGCAGCACAGACTGTTGTGGCTTTAAGAACTATGGGGGGTGCACTTATTTGCACCTAAGTTAGGATGGGGGGAAGTCCCAGCAGGGGCATCTCAAGGGGCTTCTTCCCCACAGCAGGGCAGCACCAGAGTCCGAGGCAGCTCTCCCCACCTGCCTTCAGCCAGCCAGCCTGCCCAAGGTGGATCTGCCCTTTTCCTCAGCTGGCCCAAACCTTTGGCCAAAGACCCCAAATGTTTCCTGGTCACAGCTTAGGGCAAGCGGGGAGGACATTTCTCTCGGATTGCCAAGGTCTCTCAATGGCCCTGTATTGTTTCTCAGTGCCCTGGGACAGGCTAGCCCTCTTCAGCCACTATTTCTCCCTTCATCTCACAAATTATCAAAACCCTACCATTGAAAAAGGAAGTGGAGCAAGCTTTTGGTCCATCCAAGTTTTGGCGTCTGCATGTCCCACCAGCCTGACAGCGATGTTCTGCAGGCCCCACCCCCACCCCTTCTCTGCCTTTCTCTCATTCTTTTTGTCTTGAGGTGCGGCTACCCTAACGGGAAATGTCAAGGCCATTTGGCGCTGAGCTTTCAAACACTATTATTCCGTGCCAGAAGCAAATGGCTCTCCTAATCAGGCTCCCGCGAGCGCCTGACTCTGGGATCACAGCAACATTTGCTGGGCGCCCTAAACGGAGGCTATTTTTAGTCCCCGGGAGCCAGAGCACCAATAAGCAATAATGACAAACAACCTTTTGGATGAGAACCCTGGGAGCAGAAAGAAGACTGGGATGTGCCATCACCTGACTTTCATTGTGGCAAGATTTCTTTGTACCTTACAACTCCAGATCTGCATCCCTCTCCAGAGGGGCAGAGAAAGGCAGGCTCACTTGTAGCAGGGGGGGCCTGGGAGATGTTAGCATTTATTACCTTCAGCTGCCTACCTCTTCAGACTGACTAGTTTCTGTGACTCATGGTCATTTAGGAGATGAGGATCGTATCTCTTGTGGTTGTCCAAAGGGCAAACCTCTAACTTTGGCAGATCAGCCAAGCTTCTGGGATGGGGGAAATCTTGAGGAGAGGCAGGTCATCATTTCACCTCTAGGTCCCAGTCTCTGTCCTGGTCCACAGGCAGGTCAGACATCATTCCACAACACCTGACCAGCTTTTCTCTTCAGGAAACTTTCAGTCGAGGAGGAGGTTGCATCTAGAGAAGTCTAGTGTCCAGGTGTCATGGGAAAGTTGGAAGCAGAAAGATGGGGGGGCACCAGCTGGGGAACCAGCAAGAAGGCTCAGAGTCTGGTGAGTGGTGGTGGGATGACAATGGGTGGTCAGAGAGAGGAGAGAGAGCAAACTGGGCAGAGGAGGAGAATAGGTAACAGGGCTTAGTGAACTGGGAGAGTCTGTGGCAGAGAGAAGTCCAGAATCGGAAGCAGGAGAAGAGGGAGGCCAAGAGGCAGAGATGAGTCAAGCTGGTGAAGAAGCCAGGGTTTATCTCTCTCCTGCTGTGACAAGCTCCCTTCACTCAATCTCCTAGGATCAGAAGAGGTAAGAAATGGAAGGAGCAAAGAAAGGCACACCGGTGTAGTCTCAGATTGCTTGGGAAGGTCCCCGGAGAGAAAGAGACTTAGGCAGCTGTGGGAAAGCAGGGACCTTCAATCTCCACAACTGTCTCATATGGGCAAGGTCTACTGAGAAGAATTGCTGTGCTCATTAGACCTGGCCCTCTTGAGCTGACCTTCTGTAAAGGTGGTCTCCCCTTCGCATTAACACCCCGGCACAGTCAGCTTGATATTTACAGTCTTTATTACATATATACAAGAAACAGCTACAGTTCAGGATTATGCGTCTGAACCCATTGAGTCAGATTCGGGGAGTGGCTTCCTTCGATTCCCGCGCCAACAAAGTAGGTGGGGGAATTGCGTGAGACGTCTTTGACCCTTATGTTTCATTTCCCTTCTTGTCTGAGCTGATTTGAAAGCCCCCTCCCTTCCAGAGTCTGAGCTCCCTTTCCGGACCTCTGGGCGGTTCAAGGGCTCTGCAGCATCCCTGAGCCCTTCCTCCTCATGGCTAAATCTCCGCCCTCTCTTCCGCTTCCTCTGTCTCTGGGCGGTTGATGGGCTCCGCCTCTTCTGTCACTTGCTCCTCCGAATTCTCCCTGACACCTTGTTTCTTCTAATAAAGAGTTAAACTCACTTTCTCTGTGTTATTTATTGCTGGCCAGGTCCTCACACCAGATGAAGGGAAGGCAACCAAGATGATTATGATTCTGGGAAGCAGGCCTTATGAGGAATGGTTGAGGGAAATGGGTACATTTAGCCTGGAAAAGAGGAGACTGAGAGGAGATATGATAGCTTTCTTCAAATATCTGAAGGGCTATCACATGAACGGTGGAGCAAGCTTGTTTTCTGCTGCTCTGGAGGGTGGGACCTGAATCAATGGTCTCAAGTTAAAAGAAAAGAGATTCTGACTCAACACCAAGAAGATGTTTCTGATGCTGAGAGCTGTTCAACAATGGAATGGACTTCCTTGGAAAGTGGTGGACTCTCCTTCCCTGGAGGAGTTTAAGCAGAGGTTGGAAGGCCACCCATCAGGGATTCCTCAGCTGGGATTCCTCATTGCAGGGGGTTGGACTAGATGACCCTGTAGGCCCCTTATAACTCTCCAATTCTATGATAAATCTCTCTCTCCATTTCTCACTCTCCTCTCCACCCTTCCCAAAAGATCCTTGCTGAATACGGAATCAGAGGAGTGTCGTTTTCCTTAAGTGAATCACTCCATGATTAAAGCCAATGTTGCAACAGGATCACGGCTCACTTCACGCTTGAGTTGATCAGATGCTTTTAATATCAGGCCCTGCAGAATTAACGGGATGGAGATAACCGAGAGAGGGAAGGTGGCTGCTGTGTTCTCTATGGCTCGGCTAAAATTTAACATCCTCTATTTGCAGAAATGCCACACGCTAAAACCTCCCGAGAAATGCCCCATCCCCAACTAATAAGAGCAGCCTTTCTTTGCTGGGTGACTTGGAATTGCTTCCTACGTGCTCCTCTTCTGAATTTCTCCCCGGATGCTGGGATTTCAAATTACCTGCTCTTGCTTCCGAAGTGGAACCGCTCTATTAGGCATCCCCCGCCGCTCTGGTTTTTTATTTCCAAATTCTGTACCTAGGAGTGCACCATGTCCCATTTGTTGCCTCTCTCATTTCCTTCACGCCTTTTCCTCCCTTTGCGCCACCGCTCTGCACACTTCCACATCAGTAAAAACACGAACAAACAAATCAACCAAACCTGATGCGATTGCAGGGGCATCAAGATTCGCTCTTGTGTTTCATCATCAAAGTTTGTGTGTTATTTTTCGCATCCGTAACATGGAGCGGGGAGGGAGGAAACTTAATGTGATTGTAAGGATAGGATCAAGATTCCTTCCGTGCAGCTTTTTGCTCTCTAACGTGCGGGAATGTTGTAGATAGTAGGAGAGGATATATTGATTATATATTATCCTTCCTCACTCACGCTAGTGAGCTGGTAGCAAAGTACATTCCTCTGTATATGGCAGGAAGCTAATTGGTAGATTCGTTTAACTCTCTTGAGTTAAGCAATTCAATCTGGCTTTTCCAGATTGGGTTTGATCCTGGTACATTTCCCTTTTATCCCTCTTAAAACGAATAAAGACACAACAGTCTTCTATTAACAGTAATGAGAAGTTTACTGACATTCAGTTCACAGTAGGTTCCCTGACGGCAGACTTTAGCTTGTAGTTACAGAAGAGAGTTTGGGTTCATCCCATATGGGGATTGAGCCCACATCCTGCTGGCTGAGATCCAGCAGACAGCAAAAGACATCAAGAGAGCTTGGCATCAAAGAGGAAGATGGCTGAGTGACCAGCCCTTTGATGGGGTCTGCCAGGGTCACACCCACCTACCTGGTCACATGCAGGGGGAGGATGCTCCAGACAGGTGTGGCAGGAAGTCCTCCTGGCTGCAGGAACATCCCCCTGCGAGTCCACTCTGGGCAAACAGGAAGAGTTGTACTTGACTGCTTATGTTACATCCCACATAACCAACATGCAGTTATCCATGTCTTGAATGGGGAAAGTTTGTGATTTACTTACGAGACCACTGCAAGCAAGTTAAAGCATGGGCAGGATCTAAACCACACTTGTAAAGTAACAGAAAGTATGGATAGTTTGGAAGGATTAAAATTTGGATAAGCACTGATATGCAGTTGTAAATATTATCATCAGGACCCCTGGAAGGAATGGGGGGAAGTCAGAAGAATCAGAGTCATCTCGATATTTGGACTGAATTATTGTTTGTAATACATTTGTACTATTTAAAATCACACACACACACACACACACACACACACACACACACACACACACACATATATATATATATATATATATATATATATATATATATATATACCGTGTTTCTCCTAAAATAAGACGTGCCTCTAAAATAAGCCATGGCACGATCTTTTAAAGGCAAAAAAATATAAGACATCCCCCCAAAATAAGACATGTTGGGGGTACCGGTACCTACCCGACCCAGCGGGAGCCGGCAAACACAGCAGCGCGCGCCGCGCCGAGCCCCAGCCCAGCGGGAGCCCCAGCACAGCGACGCGCCGAGCTCCGACTGAACGGGCCCCAGGACCCGGCAGCGGGTGGTGCGCGAAGCTGCAGCAGCCGGCAGGAGCCGGCAGCAGCCCCAGCCGCACCGCGCCGCACCGCATCAAGCCCCGGGACCCAGCAGTGGGCTCAGCGGGCGGCGCGCGAAGACGCAGCAGCCGGCAGGAGCCGGCAGCAGCCCCAGCAACGCCGCGCCGCACCGCGTCAAGCCCCGGGACCCAGCAGTGGGCTCAGCGGGCGGCGCGCGAAGACGCAGAAGCCGGCAGGAGCCGGCAGCAGCCCCAGCAACGCCGCGCCGCACCGCGTCAAGCCCCGGGACCCAGCAGTGGGCTCAGCGGGCGGCGCGCGAAGACGCAGCAGCCGGCAGCAGCCCCAGCCCCAGCCCCAGCCGCGCCGCGCCGCGTCAAGCCCAGGGACCCAGCAGTGGGCTCAGCGGGCGGCGCGCGAAGCCACAGCAGCCGGCAGCAGCCGGCAGCAGCCGGCAGCAGCCCCAGCCGCACCGCGCCGCACCGCGTCAAGCCCAGGGACCCAGCAGTGGGCTCAGCGGGCGGCGCAAGAAAGCCCCGTACCATAGTTAAGGTAACAATGCTGTACCATGCTTAATTAAAAAATAATACATCCCCCGAAAATAAGCCGCGATGTGGTTTTTTATAGGAAAAATGAATATAAGACGTGTCTTATTTTAGGAGAAACACGGTATATATATATTAAAAGGGGGGTAAAGTGAGGTTTTTTTGCGGCCATTTGTTTGAAAAAGCCAATAGTTGGGAGCCTTAGACCACCTCAATCAACTTGAATTTCCATTCCCATGTACTGTTTGGGAACAGGGTCGAATCTGGCTGGGTGTGGATCTGGTCCTTTAAGATGCCTCCTCATGAACCCCCCCCCTCTCCAGTAGTGTAGGAAGAGGGTGCGGGGTGTGTGGTCTGCCCCAAGTGTCATTACTGAGGGGGGTGACAAAATGGCAGCGCCCGGGCTGCTTCCTGGTCGGGGGCAGGGAGCCGTGGTGCTTTGCCAGCGGCCTCCCCTTTCCCCTGATGGCTCCGGGAAGGCTTGTTAACTTTTCT
The DNA here is from genome assembly GCF_963506605.1 of Zootoca vivipara. Taxonomy (NCBI): domain Eukaryota; kingdom Metazoa; phylum Chordata; class Lepidosauria; order Squamata; family Lacertidae; genus Zootoca; species Zootoca vivipara. Next base: position 696,937 of record NC_083276.1, read on the forward strand.
TGATTTTACTGCTGTGGTTTTTTGTTTGTTTTTTGTTTTGGTAAACCACTTTGCAGGTTGCTTTTTTAAACAAATTTTATTAAATAAGTAAACAATCAATATAAATAAAACAACACAAGCCAAAACACAATCCATCCTGTAGATTTAAGTATCTGTCCTCAGTTGCTAACTTGTTATTAGAGGCCCAGAATCCACATTCCTTTGTAAAAGAATATGAAATGAAGTCAAACGCAAAAAAAATCAATGTGGGGGTGCGTGTGACAAGAATTTTCCCACCCCGGGTACCACCTGACCTTGCTACGCCACTGCCCCTCTCTTGCCAAGAAAAATCTCCCTCTCTCTCGGCCCCCTTCCCAGCCTTTCCTCTCCTTCCTCACAGGGGGTGGGCCGCCCGACAATTCCCAGCCTGTCTCTGTTCATTAGCGGGACGTGTTCGGTGGCAGAAGCCATCCAAGGGGGACCCGTCTGTCCCCTCCCTTGTAAATGGAGGAGACACGCCGAGTGACGGAGTAACAAGACTCTGGGGAAAAGGAGGCGCAGCTCGGAAGTGCCTTCCCCTCCCCTCCAGCTCTCTCTTTCACGCAAACACGAGTCTCACTAATTAAGCCAACAGCAATTAACCCTTCCTGCCTTTTGCAAATGATTTGGGGACTGGAGGAGAGCGGAAATCCCAGCCGTCCTCCGCCTCCTTTCTCCTCCTCCTCTTTCTTTCTTCACCTCCTCCTCACAGTGGCCAGATGCAACAAGGGGAAACATGAAAGCAGGATTCAAACGCAGGACTCCCCTACTCAGTGTTCTCACTGTAGGCTTTTGAGAGTTATTATTTCATAAGATCTATACACTGCTTAACTGTAAAAAAAGAAAAGAAGAGAAAAAGCCCATTCAAAGCAGTTTACAGAAAAAAATAAAATAGTAGAATTGCCTGTAAGAATTTTTTTAAAAAACAAAAGCAAAATAGCAGGTGCTGGAAAATGTACAGTGAAGGTTGCTGCTCAATACCAAAAGGCAGGGAGTTCCACAGTGAGGTGCTGGCTCATGAAAAGAATGAATTCTGAACAATGCAGAACAGGTTTGATGGGGCACCTGCACCAGGGCCAGTTCTGCTGAGCATGGGCACATTGGGGGAAAGGCCACATGTAGCAGCCCCCCCAAGTGGCAAAGAGGAAGGGGACCATAACTTCCATCATAGAGTTTCAGTATGCTGAGGACAACGTAGTCTGCGCACGCTCAGAGGATGACCTCCTAAATATCTTTGCAGAAGCTTACGAAAAGCTTATGAAAAGCTTACGAAAAGCACGACTTTCTCCCAATTGAAGTGCAGAGTGTTTGAGGACCGGGATATTCGCAGGGAAACCAAAATGCTTGTTTACAAAGCTATGGTACTACCAACCTTACTATATGCTTGTGAAACATGGACCACTTATAAACGCCATCTCCAACTCCTCGAAAGATTCCATCAACGGTGTCTCCAAAAAAAATTACACATCAGTTGGGAAGACAGGCTGTACTGGAAGAAGCAAAGATCACCAGTGTTGAAGCAATGATTCTTCAACATCAACTTCCTTAGACTGGTCATGTTGTGTGGATGCCTGATGATCATCTTCCAAAGCAACTACTCTATTCTGAACTTAAAAATGGAAAGCGTAATGCTGGTGGTCAACAAAAGAGATTTAAAGACTCTCTCAAGGCAAATATTTAAAAATGTAGTATAAACCCTGACAACTGGGAAACACTGGCCTGCGAGCGCTCCAGTTGGAGAACAGCCTTTGCCAAAGAAGAAGCATCAGCTTCTCCCCCCTTGTTTTTGAAGCTATGAAACTTCCTTTGCCTTTTTAGGCTTCCAGCTCACGGAGCTCAGTTTACACACCAGATCACTGAAATTATCCCTGTATGGAAAACTCATGAAGATTTAAAGATGCAGTAAAGCCAACAGTCTTACCCTGTTAAATGGCGCAATAGCAACCAAGCTGCTTACTATAAAAAGGCAGGGAAGGAGGCGCGAAGGGAAAACCAAGGCAGGCGTCTCTTCAAAGCTAAGGAGCCCCTGTTTGCTGCACCTTTGCAGAAGCAGGGTGGGCTCTGTCCTCCTACTCACCGACACCACGCCAGCCCCCCTCAATGCTCATGATCCAATGAAGGGGCGCGCTATGCAGCAGCCTCAGCTTCTTCTGGGCTCCATCAACTCATCCTCAGTACCACCTGCCATATCAAAAGCATTTTTTCAGACCCACTAGGAGGAAGATAACACATGCAAATGTGTATATCAGGAGAAATTTACTCTAAATTTCACTCTAAAATTCTTGAGGACCCAAAATTGCATGGGAAAGACCAAAAAAAGGGGGAGGGGAGAAAAACATTTGAAAAACACCACCTTTTTGGTTTGGGACACACAAAGAAAATGAGAACACCCAAAGACATGGGAATAATGCGTTTAATAGGGAAGTGCACTGATACAACTACACACACACAAACACACACACCTTGATTGTAAAAAACAACAACAACCTTGAAGCAATTTCCAGCAATGTTACACATTAACATTGTTGATGGGAAATTAAAAACGGGTATTAAAAATGTGCAACATTTGAGGACGAACTTTCTGAGGGTAAGAGCTGCTTGAGCAGCTTGGAGGCAGCAATGCTTTTAAATGCCAGTTGCTGGAAACCCCAGGAGGGGAGACGGTCCTCAGGATCAGGCCCTGCTTGAGGTTTCCCACAGGCTACAGTGAGAAGAGGATGCTGGACTCGATGGGCCATGGGCCTCATCCAGCAGGCTCTTCTTGTGTCCTTAGGACAGGGAACAAACTCCTTCGGAAGGTGGTGGAGTCTCATTCCCTGGAGGTTTTTAAGCAGAGGTGGGATGGCTCCCCGCCAGGGATTCTTCAGCCGTGATTCCTGGGGGTTGCGCTGGATGACCCTTGGGGTCCCTCCCAACTCTGCAATTATATGAAAAGGTCCCACCCTTCTCAGAGCTGTGTGTTGAGTCCACATGTGTGGTGGACACCTTTGCGCGTTCAGGCATGCACCTCACAATGTGCTGCAACTCACTTCAAGATGGCTTTTGTTAGGATTCATGCATTTCTGAGCATTGCAGTAGATTGGGGTACCTTCAAACTTTACAATTGTATGTTTTGAAAACTTCCAGCCTGGGTTCAGACTCCTCCGTGCGAAGTGATTCGTGAAGCTGAATTGACTCGCGGTGTTTGGGTTTCATCTAATTTCTTCCCGAACAGGAAGGACACCAGCCCAGCTAGAGGAGCAAAGTCACCTGGAGGCAGGTGGCACAGAGGGCGGGAAGAAACCTTCTTCTCCGCTTGCCGTGTGACAGGGCCATTAAATAATGTAAACCTGAGAGAGAGGCTGCATTATCAACTGTGCCCAAGTTCTGGTGGGCCTGGGGAATTGCGTTCACCTTTGCACGGAGCAGAAGATGCCCTGAAAAGTAATGAAAGTTTGTGCAGAGGCAAAGCAATTGGATTGTGTCGATGGCTGCGCAGCCGAATCTCCGGAGAGTTCTAGGTCATAAAGCTGCTCGCCCAGGAAAGGGATTGCAGGGCTTGTGATAAAATCATTTAAGTCATTGGCAGAGGCTGTTAGAGGCAGCAGACTTTTCTGATTCATTATTGCCATTAGAGCGCCAGGCAGATTCGTGTCAAAAATAGAAATGTCTCCTGTTCATGAAGCTCAGGGCAGAACCTGAGGTTCATGGAGGAGAGGAGGAGAATCGGTCGGAGAAAGTGTTGACTCAATTACCCCTTTTCCTGTTGCTCAGTCTGGGGACTGCTCAGCGCCTGAGAAGAGCCGGCTGGATCCAGCCAGGGGCCCATCTAGCCCAACACCCTGCTCTCACAGACGCCAACCAGATGTCCTTGTGGGAAACCCGCAAGGAGGATTCGATCACAAGAGCAAAGTAGCCCTCCAGCAATGGGGATTCAGAAGCATCACTGCCTCCCACTTTGAAAGCAGAGAAAAGCCACTGACTGCCCTCTCCTCCTCCATGAATTTGTCCAGTCCTCTTTTAAAGCCGTCCAGATTGGTGGCCATCACTATTTCCTGTGGAAGTGAGTTCCACAGTTTAACTAGGCACCGTGTGAAGAAGAACTTCTGTCCTGAATCTTCCAGTATTCCGCTTCACTATACGTTCATGAGTTCTCAAGTTAGAAGAGAAGGAGGAAAACATTTCTCTTCTTTTCAAACTGTGCATCATTTTATAAATTTCCATCACGTCACCTGTTACTTGCCTTTTCTACAAACCGAAAAGGCCCAACCTTTCTTCAGAGGGGAGTTAAGGCGGGTGACTGGCTTGCCTTAACAGAAGGTGTTTAAGCAGAGGTTTGACAGCTGCCCCACAGACTTGCTGTACTTTTAGCCGGCACTGTGATCTGAGTTAATTTCTAGGTTGCCATATTTTGAAGAGCAAAAAAGAGGACACATTTGCCGGCACCTGGGGCAAAAAGGAGAGGGGGTGCGGAAGTGGGCATATTCCACAGTGTCCCTTCAAAATATATACAGAAACAAGAGCCTGGTTCTTTTCTGCATCATGTAAAACTCACACAGTATGTATATGTTTTGCTCTTGGTTGTCTAGTACTGCATAGGCAACATGAGATCCAGTGTCTGCATAGACACTGAGGTCCAGCACCGAGGGCCTTCTGGCGGTTCCCTCACTGCGAGAAGCAAAGCTACAGGGAACCAGGCACAGGGCCTTCTCGGTGGTGGCGCCCGCCCTATGGAACACCCTCCCATCAGAGGTCAGGGAGATAAACAACTACCTGACATTTAGAAAACACCTAATAATAATAATAATAATAATAATAATAAATTTTATTTATACCCCACCCTCCCCAGTCAAAAACCGGGCTCAGGGCGGCTCACACCAACAGAATTACAATAAAACATAAAAACAATTAATTAAAATACAGATTAAAATACAGTATTAAAATTTAAAATGCAGCCTCATTTCAAGTAGTCCATAAATCCAAGCCATGAGGGAGGAAAACACAGGGGTCAGGCTGAGTCTAACCCAAAGGCCAGGTGGAACAGCTCTGTCTTGCAGGCCCTGCGGAAAGATGACAAATCCCGCAGGGCCCTGGTCTCATGAGAAAGAGCGTTCCACCAAGTTGGGGCCAGTACTGAAAAGGCCCTGGCTCTAGTAGAGGCCAATCTAGCCATCTTATGGCTCGGGATCCCTGAGGCAGCCCTGTTTAGGGAAGTTTTTAATCTGTGATATTTTAATGTATTTTGGTATTTGTTGGAAGCCGCCCAGAGTGGAGGGGAAAACCCAGCCAGATGGGCGGGGTATAAATAAATAAATAAATAAATAAATAAATAAATAAATAAATAATAACATAAAAAGTAGCCCGTTCCCGCACCCCCAGGCATCTTGGCAAACTCCCCGATAGAAATTGTACTCCTGAAAAACAGGACACATCCTCGAAAAAGAGGACATATGGCAAGCCTACTGAGATCTTGATGCCATCGCAAATGAAAGTGCACCAAGAGGACTGCAAGCAGTCCATATCTGTGACTTGAGAAATGCCAAATGCAGAGGAACGCAAACCAAATGGAGCCTGTGGCAAATTGCACCAGCCACGATTCCAGCATTAATCTGAGAAATTCCGGGTCTTTGAGTGGAACGCAGGGTGGAGCCATAGCTGCCAAGTTTTCGCTTTTCTCGCGAGGAAGCCTATTCAGCATAAGGGAAAATCCCTGTAAAAAAGGGATAACTTGGCAGCTATGGGTGGAACTGAGTCAAGCAGTTTGCTGGAGCCTTGGCCAAGTCCTTGAAATGCCTTACCAAGAAACTTTATCGCGTTACATCTTTGAAAAAAGAAGAAGTGCAGAGATGCTCCATATGAATGAGCCCAGCTGGCCTCCTGGAATTGTTTGCTTCCTTCTATACATTTCAGATGTTTCAAAATGAGATTTCCCAGGGCCTCTCGCCTCCCCTGCAGCACCTGAGCCATTTCCCAGTTGGCGCAGAAATGAACTTAAACCATCTCCTGACATCCTGGGGGATTTTCGCTGGGCTCAGCGAAGGAGGCCAGCCGGCTTCTCCAGGCAAAGGGCAACCATTAGTGGAGCAGAAAGGTTTCTGGCGGCTTCAAATCCTCCAGGACTTCTAACCTGCCCCCGAACCTATTGGCTGCAGTGCTGAGTTCCCCCTGCTTTTTGGACCCCTGACATCTCAAGTTCCTGGCAGCCATTTGCAGGCTCGTATTTTTAGCCTGTGTCTCGGAAGACATCTCTCTCTCCCTCTCCACACCCTGTTCTTCCCTCCCTGCTTTTTTTTCTTTCCTTTTTTGCAAGGTCTATCCTGCAGGAAGGAAAAGGGAGAAAATGGATGTGAGGTTACCAGCTGCTCAGAAGGAGGAAAACAGGGGCTTTGGTTATTAAGAGGCAACCTCTTCCATTTGCATTTGTTTCGTCTCGCCCGGGACAAATGGAAGGAGGATTTACATGCCTTCGATTGGAGGCAAAGCAGTTGGTTATTACCTGACAGAACGCGATGTGTCTTGCTCTATTGCACTGACTCTTGAGGTGGAAGAAAATAAAATAAAAAATGAAAATAACCAGCTCACAATCCCCAGCCTGCCACTTCTGCTGGAAGCAACAGAATCTGACTTCTTCCTAATGCCAGAACATTTCTCATCTGGCTCAGCCGCCATGGCTTCAACCAGCCCAATTATTGCTTTAACTGCCGGCAGATTAAAGGAGAAAGAGAAACCCATCACTTCCTCCTTTATTTTGACAGCCCAGAGATGCTTTCGGGTCTCCTCTGCCTTGAGGACAAATGCCCTTCCCAGGAGCAGCTTAAAACAAGAAAGAAAGAAAGAAATGACACTCGCTTCAATAACGCACAAGAAGAAAGACAGAAATGAAACAATACCGCTGAATTAAGATTAAGATTGAAGATACACACAAAATGCAAATTTGGGTCATTTCATTCGCAATTCCAGAAAAGAATGTATTATTATTGGGACCACTCTATCCTGGATTTTAATTCTTTTACTTTATTACATGTAGCAATGTAAATGTTTGAGTGTTATGGAAAAGAACAATGATTTGCCTGTTTGAAATCAAATAGTAGTTCACCACTTAAAAAAAACAGGAAATGGTGCAGAGTGGAGAACTGGCTATTGTTTCCCTTAACAAATGCAGGCAATCTCCTCCCAGGGCCCCTTGGAAGCTGGTAGGGCTGTATTTATTTAGTGGATTTTATTTTGGGGTGGAGAAAGGACATTGGGAAAGAGCCAATCAGAAAAGGGCATCCTAAGGGGTATTGAAACAGGTAAAAGGGAACTCAGATGGGGGTCTGAGGCAGACCCTGACCTAGGAGGAAGGAGGAAGCCGAAAAGAAGGACCTGATTCTTGAGACATGAGCAGAAATCTCTGTTATGTGCCATTGATGTACAAAAGGTAAAGGACCCCTGGATGGTGAAGTCCAGTCAAAGCCGACTCTGGGGTTGTGGCACTCATCTCGCTTTTCAGGCCGAGGGAGCCGGCGTTTGTCCACAGACAGCTTTCCGGGTCATGTGGCCAGCAAGACTAAACTGCTTCTGGTGCAATGGGACACCATGATGGAAACCAGAGCACACGGAAACACCGTTTATCTTCCCGCCTCAGTGGTAATTGTTTATCTACCTGCGCTGTCGTGCTTTCGAACTGCTAGGTTGGCAAGAGCTGGGACCGAGCAACGGGAGCTCACCTCGTCGCAGGGATTCGAACCCCCAACCTTCTGATCGGCAAGCCCAAGAGGCTCGGTGGTTTAGACCACAGCGCCACCTGCATCCCTTTTGGCATTGATGTAAATTACCCCTTCACTCCTGGAATTAGGTTGTAGCAGCTATAACAACAACAGCAGCAACAGCAGCAACAACCTAACATTTGCAAAAACAAAAAACAAAAAAAACAGAAAAATTTCAATCATTAATTCTTACTTCCCCTTTATTCTGCTCCTTAAAATCATTTGGCCGAGTCTGATCTATAACTGCTTAGTTCAGAAGTTGAGGGATCCGGTTTGTGTCTTCAAACAGAGTAGGAGGATCTCTTCTGGAGAGCGTTGGAGGCCATGTATTCAAATATCTCATGCGAGAAAATCCCTGCAAAAGGTAGGTAAGAAATTGTAATACTCGTAATGATCATAGAATCATAGAATCTTAGAGTTGGAAGAGACCACAAGGGCCATCCAGTCCAACCCCCTGCCGAGCAGGAAACACCATCAAAGCATTCTTGAGATATGCCTGTCAAGCCTCTGCTTAAAGACCTCCAAAGAAGGAGACTCCACCACACTCCTTGGCAGCAAATTCCACTGCCAAACAGCTCTTACTGTCAGGAAGTTCTTCCTAATGTTTAGGTGGAATCTTCTTTCTTGTAGTTTGAATCCATTGCTACAAGAAATCATCAAAATCATCGTCTTTTCCTCACAGACACCTGAGGAGCAGGAACACCAGAAGTGGGGAGCCTTTGCTCCTCCCGATGTCATCCCATCAACCCCAGCAAGCATGACCCGTGGCCAGGGATGGCGGAAATGGTCGTTCACCTTCATCTGGAGCACCAAAGGCTCCCCCTACGAATTGCACTTTATTCAAAATACATCAGGCAAGGCAAACATTTCTTACAGGGATTTCACTATACACGTTTTCCTGCACCTCCTGAGATTCAGTGCTGTGGCTTTGCTGCACGTGGATATCTGCAAAACATGGGGGAGCAGTGGCTCCCCAAGGAAAGGCTGTGGCTGAGGAGCAGAGCACCTGGGAGCCCAGTTCAGTCCCCAGTGGCATCTCGGGGGGGGGGAGGGGAGAGCTTAGACTGTCCCCACCTGAAACCCCAAGAGCCAAGGCTGCTGGGTGTGGACCAGGCTGAGCTGGGTGCCCCATTGGACGGAGCTGGAAGAAAGTGGCTGTGGGTGCCCAGTCGCCTCCACAAAGCACAACCCCACTGTGGATCCTACACATGTCTTGAGTTTATCATGCCCTCCAAGTGTCCCTGTTTTCCAGAGACAGTCCTGGAATCAGAGAAGGCATCCCAGCTTCTGATTTGATCCTGGAATGTCCCTCTTTCTGGCATTTGTCCTGAGTGGCGGCTGCAAGGGAGCACCCCATCGCCTCTCCATGGCTGCCGCTGGCGACCTCCTCTCTTGGGCTGCTGGGCGGGAAGAAATGTGTGTGTGTGTGTTTTTTAAAAAAGATACATTTTGTGTGTCCATGTTTAATCTTGCCCCCTTCTAAAAATTATTTACTGGTGTGTGTTTTACTTTTTTTAAATCTGCCAAAGAATAAAATAAATCCAGGGTGGTGGGGTTTTCTCAGGACGGTGGGGAGTGTGTGTGCTGTGTCCCGTTGATGTAGGGGCGGTAGAAATGCTATGGGAGGGACAGAAATGGGGGTTCAAGGGGGGAGTGAGAAATGCAGTGGTGCCTCGCAAGACGAATTTAATTCATTCCGTGAGTCAATTCGTTTTGCGAAAAATTCATCTTGTGAATCGCGGTTTCCCATAGGAATGCATTGAAATTTCTTTTTTTGTCCATTTGTTGTTGTTGTTGTTTAGTCGTTTAGTCGTGTCCGACTCTTCGTGACCCCATGGACCAGAGCACGCCAGGCACTCCTGTCTTGCACTGCCTCCCGCAGTTTGGTCAAACTCATGTTCGTAGCTTCGAGAACACTGTCCAACCATCTCGTCCTCTGTCGTCCCCTTCTCCTTGTGCCCTCCGTCTTTCCCAACATCAGGGTCTTTTCCAAGGATTCTTCTCTTCTCATGAGGTGGCCAAAGTATTGGAGCCTCAGCTTCACGATCTGTCCATTTTTGCCCATAGGAACACATTAATTAAATTTCAATGCATTCCTATGGGAAACCGCAATTCGCAAGACGAATTTTTCGCAAAGCGAATTCGTCTTGCGAGTTACCATCAGATCGCAAGACGCATTCGTCTTGCGAAAAATTCATCTTGCAGGGCATTAGTCTTGAGAGGTACCACTGTGTCTCTATTTTCATTTGAGGAATGTCGGAGGGTCTGCGTATATGTGTGTTCATGGGACTCACTTCAGGTGTCCTAATGAATCAGAACATCATCATCATCACCACCACCACCACCAATATATTATTTATACCCCGCCCATCTGGCTGGGTTTCCCCAGCCACTCTGGGCAGCTTCCAACCAAATATTATAAACACAATACAACATCAAATGTTAAAAAAAAAATTCCCTAAACTGGGCTGCCTTCAGATGTCTTTTAAAAGTAAGATAGTTGCTTGTTGCCGTGACATCTGCTGGGAGTGTGTTCTACAGGGCAGGCGCCGCTAAGAAGAAAAACCTGCTGGATCAGGCCAGTGGCTCACCCTCTTCTCACAAGCAGGATCCAAGCACAAAGACAACTGTCCCCTTCTGTGCTTTCCAACAGTTTGCATTCAGAAGTATCACTGCCTCCATCTGTAGAAGCCGAGCAGAGCCATCTCCTCCATGAATTTGCCCAGTTCTCTTTTAAAGCCGTTTAGGTGGCCATCACTGCCTCCTGTGGCAGGGAGTTCCATAGTTTCACTAGGCATTGAGTGAAGAAGTCCTTTCTTTCCTTTAGCTGTCTTGAATCTTCTAACATTCAGCCTCATCAGATTCCTCTTCCAGAGTATTGAAAAGGCAGGTGATTTCTCTACGTCCTGTCCTGTTTACTCTGACCCTTATCCATAGCTGCCAAGTTATCCCTTTTTTACAGGGATTTTCCCTCATGCTGAATAGGCTTCCTCGCGAGCAAAGGAAAAACTTGGCAGCTATGCTTATCTGAAAGCTGAAAGGACTCGGAGTTAGATACAAATAAAGAAATAAACCCAGCTTCTGACTACTTTGGGGTTATTCTGATCGGTGGGGCAGGGAGGCCCCACAGACCATAAGTTGGCAGCCAAGCCAGGAAGGCAGATGCACTGCGCTGGCAAATTCTCCAGGATTAAAGCTCTGCCTCAGATGGAGAAAGAGATTTAATTGCATTTACACAGCCCAGCCCACGGGAAAAGATGACAACACACACAAAAACCGTTCTTCCAATATAATTGCAAATATTTCCACTGAAGGAAAAATAGATCCTATCTGCTACGAAATAGACTTTCAGAATGATGCAAAGACTGTCACCCTCGATTCTCTGGCTCAGTACCTGCAAGAGGAATGGCATGTTCTGGGTTGTGTGTGTGTGTTTTTTTTTCCACCAGGAAAGTTCATTGATTCCTCTTCAGCATATTTACACACACAAAAGACTTTCTGTTGCATATAAATTACATTTTCAAAGACTTCGGCTAAATGCAAATATCATTGATTTCCCCATATCCCACAAAATGATAGTGCCAAGGGAATTGCAAGGGGGGGGGGAGAATGTGGAGCACTCGGAGAGAGTTTCTGCTGTTACTGTTTATCCAAGCGCACGGTCACGGAAAAATCTAGGTATGAGGCTTCTCAGCCACCCAGCTCCTCAGGCAGAGCCCACAGGTCCCTATGGAACAAAGAAGGAATCCAGCCACCAACCGGAGCAAATAGCTGTAGACCAAAGTTATTTGCACAACAGGTCCAAATTTTGAACCCCAAGAATGGGGTGACATGAACTTTTAAGCCTTCCCACCACATCCCAGGACACAGTTCACACAGCATCATTGATGCATCGTCTTTACATCACTGACGTGTCACCAAAGGGGAGGGGTAGACAGGGGTTACACTAGTTCAACCTTGGCAAACATGTCTAGGCAAGTCCTTGGTTCAAGATTCGTAGGCAAACACCTCTGAAGTCCCACCCCCCCACACACACACAAAAAGTACAACAGAACTTCCTTTGCATGTCTGGACCCCTTGGCAAATCTGGTGATGGGGTTAGGCTTTCCTTGGCCAACAATCAGCTCAGCAATTGTCACCTCTGGGCACTTCCTGGAGTCCCTTTTCCAAGGGCAAAATAATGTTGGAATGGAGGAAACTGGCAAAGGAGTTGATTCTATATGATTATTGAAGCTAGGTAACTTCCCTGAGCTGTCAAGTCGAAAGGATACATTTATGCATAATATTTGTAACATTTAACAACTTTAAAGATGTGCCCCCCCCCGTAATTTCACACACACACACACACACACACACACACACACACACACACACACACTGGAATCATTTACATTCTGTTTAGACTCATCCTTGAATGGGAAGTGCTTGGAGGACTTGAGCCACCTGTTTGGGATCTATATAAGCTGCGGTGGAGCAAATATTTACTCACAGGTATTTGCACAAGTACCATGGAAATCCACTCTTTGCACTGGGAACAAGTGCCGGATACTAATGGGAACAGCCATTCATGGAACCCAAAGGCACAACACAGTTAACTGCATGTTGGGAGCCAGGAAAATGATTTATTCCCAAGCCAAACTATGAACGTTCCCACTTTACAAATGGCATTTTTAATCCAACCTCTGGGCCAATGTTAAGAACATAAGAATCACCTGCTGGATCGGGCCAGTGGCCCATCTAGTCCAGCATCCTGTTCTCACAGCAGCCAACTGGATGCCTCCTTATGGGAAAATCAGCAAGCAGGATTTGAGTCCCAGAGCCCTGAGCTGTATCTTTGTGATTCACATATTCGCTGTATTCCTGTCCCAATGGGACAGTTTCATAAAGCAACAGGTTACCATAACCTCTTTATTAGAAGCACACTCAAGGATTTATAGGGGTTCACATTATCATATTTATTGTGGCCCTAGGACCCGGCGTGCCTTGAGAGTAGTAGAACAGAAAGCTCAGAGGCAGAAAGCACAGATCAGCCGGCGCAGGAGAGACGGAGAGGGTGGGACTTTACTCGGAGCAATACCATTATCTAGGAGAGACGGCATTTCTGCATTCTCTCTCTGTAAATATTGAACAAAAGACTTGGTAAGAACTCTTCCCTTTTATCTGCTTCTTGGCTGCCACTGTGGGAGGGACCATTGTACATCACTGCTCATGCTCTCTGCCAAGGATAGGTCAAGAAGCAGGTAGACCAGAGAGGGGAAATATTGTGATCACCACCTGGAGCCTGCTGATGCCGAGCAGAATCTCTCCTCCCTCATAAGAATCTTGGAATGGAGACGATCCTTCATTCTTGCGTCTGATGACATTTTCCCTTCCCCCTTTCCCACTTTTAAAAATCTAATATGGGGAGAACACCACATGATACATCTCACAGCCATTTCAACTGAATGTCGTTCCCGGCAAATGTCACCACCAAATATGAGTGTCCTGGCAACACAGCCTCTTCCATTCTCTCTTTCCTGCGAACAGATCCGGTAGCAGGGCCAACTTAGACACAGCCAACCGATGCCAGGATTGCTCCAGCTGTGCCTGGCATGGGCAGCTGGCATGGATGGGCAACTGCCAAGCCTCACAGACTGGCAGAGCCCCTGCTTCTATCCAGAACTGGTCTCTCTTTCCAGACCCTCTTAACACCAAAACGTCCTTCTTATCGGTTCTGGAAAGGCAAAAGGGAAGAGGGCTTAAGGGCACAGCAGCTGAGATTGCGGTGGGGAGAGGTCAGTGATAGGGGAGGCCAGCTCCCTGGCAACTTTCTTGGGTTAAAAAAAATAAAATCAGTTGGTTTATAGAAGGATGAAGAGCTCAGAAGCCGGGTCTACCCAGTCCCTCCAACGCCCGCTCAGTCTCATTCACACATTGCTAGCATTGATTGAATAGAGGAAATAAAACACACAAAGGTCGCATTGGTAAGGCATAGCTGCCAAGTCTCCCGTTTTCCCCGGGAAAACCCCTTTTTTCTTACCTTTTCCCGGTGGTCACCCGTATCACTTCGTCTCCCGTTTTTCTCCATTATTTTCTCCTGCCAGCGGCCATTTTTTTCTTTCCGATTTGCCCTTCTATGGGCACCAAAAATGGCAGCCACCACCTTCAAAAGTCACATCTGCGCATGTCCGGAAGTGCATAGATGTGACTTCCGGTGTTGGCGGCGGCCATTTTGGTGCCCATAGATGGGCGAAGCGACACCGGAAGTTGCGTCGGCACACTTCCTGACATGCGTACAAGCGACTTTTGAAGCCGACGGCGGCCATTTTGGGTGCCCATAGAAGGGCAAAGCAACACCGGAAGTTACATCGACGCAACTTTCGGTGTAAAATGGCTGCCGGTCCCGGATTCTGCAGTCCGGAACTTGGAAGGTAAGTGGTAAGGAGAGAGACAAAGTTCTTTCTTCACTTAACACTTTCTTCACCTTGTGGGAATGTTCAGGGAGGCAGGAGAGAATATGTTGTTTAATTATATCCTTTCCAACTTGTGTTAACAAGTTCCACAATTTAGCAGAGTAACATTCCTCTTTTTAAGCGGATAGTGTTTGTCAGGCTTGTATAAGCCTCTAAAATAAGTTACCTGGTAATTTCCCCTTTAGTCCCTCCTAAAAGATAGATATGACACAATCTACTATAAAAGTATAAAAGGAGTTTACTCACTCAGATTCTGTTCACAGATGGATCCCGGAAGGCAGACTTTCCTTAGAAAAGTAATATACGGTACCTGGAAACTATCCCATAAGGAGACAGTCCCTTTGTCCTCTCTTGGCTGGAAGGTATCTTAGGCTAAGCAGATGTTGCTTCCTCAACGAATATGGTCAGAGAGAGAGAGATGGCGGCCAGTCCTATGCTTTTGCTACCTGCACAGGTGAGGCCACGCCCACCTCTGGTCACACGTAGAGGAAGTCTGTCCCAGCCCAGGAGAAACAGGAAGTTCCAACTGGCTGGTCCAGACACCCCCTTCTGTGTCCACTCTAGGGATGTTGTACTTGACTGCTCTTGTGTTTCACATCCCACACACCTACATGGTGGGAGCTGGGGATTTCTGTGGGAAACTGCGAAGGACAGAGCTCAAACAACCTTTTTCATATCAAGTATGGCTTTATTTCATATAAAACTATTGTGACACGAGGTCCCTCAGTGCCACCCATATACAGTGGTACCTCGACATCCGAATGACTCGACTTCTGAAGGTTTCGACTTATGAAGTCGACAACCCCGGAAGTCTTTTCGCCGCGCGCGTGTTCTGTGCCTGCGCAGAAGTGCAAAATTGCGCTTTGCGCATGCGCAGAACGGGCGCTTCGACAACCGAAGACTTCGACTTACGAAGACCGCCACGGAACGGATCATCTTCATAAGTCGAGGTTCCACTGTATGCACATGCCTGGTTCACTTAAGGCTATATAATAATCATAATAAATTTATTCTTTATACCTTGCCCATCTGGCTGGGTTTCCCCAGCCACTCTGGGTGGCTCACAGCATATATATTAACTTTGTTTGTCTCAGCCCATTCCCTCTGCTGACAGGAGGCATGCAAGGTTGCTGAGACCTAGAAAAACCTCGGGGTCCACGAACCCACCTGCGTCTGGAGACTTGACACAATCTTCTGAAACTCCCCAAATGAACGTTTTGTGGATATTGAGAGTTTGGGGTTTATGGCTTGTGTTGGAGGTAGGCAGCATACTATGGCAGGCGTGTCTGTGCAGAGCATGTCGGACAAGCTAGGAGGTGGGCAGAGGAGGGCAACCAAGATGATCAAGGATCTGGAAACCAAGCCTGATGAGGAACGGTTGAAGGAGCTGGGTATGTTTAGCTTGACAAATAGGGGACTGAGAGAAGATAGGATAGCCATCTTCAAATATCTCAAGGGCTGTCACGTGGAAGATGGAGCTTGAACAGTAGAGCTGGAAGGGACCTGTCACAGTGGCCGGAGTGGACTACTTCAGAGTAACGACGCTACGCAGCTCTGCATTTTATTCTTTTATTGGTGCTGCGTATTTACAGTGCTGAAGTCATTGCTATTTACACGGAGTGATGTGGTCAGTCGGTTTCAGAACCTCCTAATGGCTTTTGGCGCGTCTTTCTCCAACACAAAAGCTTTGGCAGACCCATCCTCTTTCCCCTCCTCTTTCTGCGTAATTCCGGAGTTGGGGGGATGGGTCTCCCCCCCTTGTTCGCCCCTTCCTGTCCCACCTGGGACCCTGGCTCCTCTACCTTGCCTGAGCCTCGGACACGACTTCCTGCTTCCCCACTGGAATCGGAACTCTCTCTGCTTCCCCCTGTGCTCGGGGATTGGCTTGAACTCAGGAGGGGAGGGACTTCGCGATATCCCCTGTCCCTCACAGGACCCTTAGGGTCATCTAGTCCAACCTGCTTCAATGCAGGAATCTCAGCTCAAGCACCCCTGACAGGTGGCCATCCAAATTCTGCTTAAAAACCTCCAAGGAAGGAGAGTCCACCACCTCTCATGGGAGTCCGTTCCACTGTCTAATAATAATAATAATAATAATAATAATAATAATAATAATAATAATAATTTTATTATTTATACTCCACCCATCTGGCTAGGTTTCCCTTTGGAACCAGAGCAGAAAAAAGAACATTGTGGGTCAACGGCCTGTTGGATTTCTGACTTTCCAGAAATTGGGAAACGGTTACAGCCTCAATGAGAACCTGATGATGCTCAGCCAGGCTCATAGAACCACAGAATCGTAGAGTTGGAAGGGACCCTCAGGGTCATCAAGCCCGCCCACCCCCAGCAATACAGGGATCTCTGCAAAAGCATTCTTGGGAGATGGCCACCCCACCCAACCTTTGCTCAAAAACCTCCCAGCTGCAATGATTTCCCTGCCTCCCTCCCTCTCCCTCTGGCTCCAAAGACGCTGGAGCTGTGGCGTGTCTCCCATCATTGCAAACCATCTGCTTCTTCAGCATTAGGGGTGGGGGGGTGCTGCTTTTTTTAATCTGTCAGGCCAAAAACGAAGCCATTCTGTGTCAAACAACATCCTCTGACAAATTTGGCTGACGAGACTCTAGTTTGTCTTTGGGGTTTGGATCTCGTGGTTTATTTATTGGTCATTATTTCTGACAGCTTTGCTTGCTAAAAGGAGGAGGAGGAGGCGTAGGAGGAGGAGGCAGCAGGGGAAATTGTCTTGGCTGAGGATCCAAATAGCTGGAATCATAGATTTGTAGAGCTAGAAGGGACCCAAAGGGTCATCTAGTCCAGCCCGTTGCAATGAATGAATCACGGCTTTAAAAAAAATCCTGCTCATCCTGTGATGTGGCTTAGGAAGGAAAGCAGGGAATGAGAGAGAAAAAGAGAGAAAGAGAGAGGTTTGGGAGCCATGTTTGATTTCTACATGAATCCCAGGCTGCGGCTATGGGAGAAACAAGACCATTTCAGGGGTTAATGTTGTGAGCCCCTCCATTGTAGGCTCCAGTTGTATATATTCACAAATAAACCACATCATAGAATCTTAGAGTTGGAAGGGACCCCAATCCACTGTAATGCAGGAATCTCAGCTAAAGCATTCTGGACAGATGGCCAGCCAACCTCTGCTTAGAAACCTCCAAGGAAGGAGAGTCCACCACCTCCCGAGGGAGTCTGTTCCACTGCTGAAGAGCTCTTCCCGCCAGAAGGTTTGTAAAGACACCACGATCTCTGCGCTGCCTCATTTCCAAAAGGAAACACAGAGCCTGGGTGAGCGCCTGGGACTCCTGGAATTGCACACCCCTCGGAGATGGGGGTGGCATGCAAGGCTAAAGAAAAGAAGACATAAGACCTCTCCTTTATAGTTTGCCAAGAATGGAGCTTTTATTCAACGGAACGAATTATGAAGTTCAATTAGCTTCAGCAGAATTAGCAGCTCTCCAAAGGAAAACATACCAATCATTTGGGGGGGGGAGGGGAGAGAGAGAGTTAGTTATTGAAGGCTCCCTTTCAGCGTGTCAGCATTATGCCCTGATAGGGAAAAAAGTGCCATGTTTTCTTTGCATTGACTAATTTTACGAGAGGACATAATTGCTACAGTTTCTCACATCTAAGGCTTCCCCTCCTCCCCCCCCTTCCAAGCTGGCCTCGTTGCCCAATATTTAATTAGAGTGACCCATTTTGCACACATGCCAGCTTGTCACTTTCTAATGGAGATGATCTCCAGCGCAATGGAGCTGCTCGATGCGTTTTTCAGACGGCGCCCTGGGACCCATCAGTGTGATGTTATCGTCTCTGAATGGGCGTCCTCTATCACTTAGATGATAATCGAGCTGGGGCTGGGAGGGCCAGCTGGCTCTGCTTTGTATTCTGGAGGACAAAAAATAAGGTACAGCCATTTTATCTTCACATTCCAAGGCAGAATTCTACATGGATGGAAACGCCAATGGCTTCCTCCCCCTCTCATATGTGGACGACGTCCAGTGAAGCTGAAGATTCAGAACATAGAAAAGAAAGGACTTCTTCACCCAGCACACAGTTAAACTGTGGAACTCCCTCCTGCAAGAGGTAGGGACGGCCACTAACTTGGATGGCTTGAAAAGAGCATGAGACAAATTCATGGAGGAGGAGAGGGCTATCGTTGAGTTACCAGCCAGCCTGGCTCTGCTCCGCTTCCACAGTAGGAGGCAGCCATGCTTCTGAATACCAGTTGCTGAAAACCACAGGAGGGGACAGTCTTGTTCTTATGATCAGGTCCTCCTTGTGGGTATTGCGGTGGTGGTGGTGGTGGTTTCATAGTTGTTGTTTTTGTTATATTTATTTATATACCACATTTTTCCCCCATAGAGGGACTCAAGGTGGCTTGCAGATAAATTAGAAACTGCTAAAAAAAAAAAAAAACTATGGTGCTGGAGGAGAATCTTGAGAGTCCCATGGACTGCAAGAAGATCAAACCTATCCATTCTGAAGGAAATCAGCCCTGAGTGCTGACTAGAAGGACAGATCCTGAAGCTGAGGCTCCATTACTTTGGCCACCTCATGAGAAGAGAAGACTCCCTGGAAAAGACCCTGATGTTGGGAAAGATGGAGGGCACAAGGAGAAGGGGATGACAGAGGACGAGATGGTTGGACAGTGTTCTCGAAGCTACGAACATGAGTTTGACCAAACTGCAGGAGGCAGTGCAAGACAGGAATGCCTGGCGTGCTCTGGTCCATGGGGTCACGAAGAGTCGGACACGACTAAACGACTAAAGAACAAAAAAAAACTAATTAAGAAACAATTAAACTCTCTTTAATTGACCCTGGAATGACAGGCTGGGTCTTCCAAACACCTATCCAAGTTGTCAAAGGCCAGGGCAAAGGGCTCCGCCATTAGCTGAACCATAGTGAGTAGGCAATTGTGATCTCTCATTTGGATCAAGGCTCTGCTTTATAGGAAATCGAAGATAATAATATTCTATGAATAAATGCTAAGAAAACTGAATTGCATTGAAAAATTGTGTAGTTTTGGATCGTTGAAGAAACACAGTGGCGTATCTGTTGGAGGGGATGTGGGTGATGGAGTCCACATAATTTTATAAAAGCCTTCTAATGGGATAAGCGCAACTCTGAGAAATCAGATTGAAGCCGCTCAGTATATAACAAAGTGACATAATATATCGGGCTGTTTTATGGTTTGCTGCGTGTTAAATCATTGTGACGAGATGGGGCAATTTGCATAATTTCTTCCACATTTGGTTTTGTTGCAACAAAGTGGGTGAATTGGCTCTGAATGGAACGGGTGATTTAATTTCTCTTCTGTCAATAAAGCAATGAGGTTTTAATGCATTGATGAGGTCAGCTCAGCGCAAGTCAGGAGAAAGTCTCAGAAGCAGAAACGGCCTTGAAATGGACCCCAGTTCAACCTCCACCATATGGCGCTGCTCTTGCTGTCTGGGGCAGGCTTCTGGAGGAGATCTTCTTGAAGCATGAAGTCTCAGGGACTGTGACATTTTAGCCTTCCCGTCAGAATCACAAAAGTGTTGGGAGACACCATGAATGTCCTAGAAGACACTGATTCAGAGATTGGTGGCCATCATTGCCTCCTGGGCGAGGGAGTTTAAACATGGTTTAACTATGTGCCGCATGATGAAGGATTTCCTTTCATCCGTGCCAAATTGGGGGTGGCCTAGATCAAGTTCTTTCTCATCTCCTCCTGAATGGCCTCATTTCCAGACCAGAAGGCAAAGCCAGCTTGCTAGCGGTATTCATTCCAGGCACCTTTAATTTTGCAAATTAAGCAGCAATCTCGTTCATGCTATTTCTTTCTTTCTTTTTTTTTGCAAGCGTCCCATGCGAGTGATTTTCTTCCACAGTTGTAGAATCAGCAATCAACTGGATGGGGAAATATCTCGAAGGGGGAAAGAGGGATAATTGCAGCGTGTTGGTCCCTTGGCGCTGGAAGGAGGGAGAAGACCAGTTCCCCAAGTTCTGCCTCTCCCCAAGGCTCCCAGCATTTATGGAGATCAATTCATTTTGCACGAAGTAGGTTGCTAATAACTGAAACACCAGCCCAAGCACAGGATCCTGCCAAGGTGGATGGCTGCCCAGGAGACTTCAGCCATCGTAAAATACTGACTCCCCCATTTTCTCTCCTTTAATTAATTATGTTTGGTTTGGCTCCTTGTGGGAAACCAGGTCAGTGGCTCCTCTTCTGAACTGGAACTAATCACTATTGCTCAATTGTTACTTATCCGAGAGGGAGCCGAGTCTCCCTGCTGGATTTGCAAAGATGCACATTGGCCAGCTCCCAAGAGACTGTGATCTACTTACAGAATTAAAACTGGCAGTGATCTACCCCCATCTGTACAGGGCAAAGTTGTTGAGCTTTTTTAGGGAGGAGGAAAGCACAGTTTTTAAGGGTTTTTTTTGGGGGGGGAAGGGGAACAGCCACTCACCAACAGATCGCTGGGAAAACAAACAGCCTCGCTGAATAAACTCCATCTTCCGTTCTGCAGATCGACAATGGGGGGCAGGGCGAGGGGGCAGATTCTATTTCTAAAACGCTAAGGAGGCGGGTGGCACTGTGGTCTAAACCACTGAGCCTCTCGGGCTTGCTGATCAGGAGGTTGGCGGTTTGAATCCCCGTGACGGGGTGAGCTCCCATTGCTCGGTCCCAGCTCCTGCTAACCTAGCAGTTCGAAAGTACCCCCCAAAAGTGCAAGTAGATAAATAGGTACCACTCCGGCGGGAAGGTAAAAGGCGTTTCCATGCGCTGCTCTGGTTTTGCCAGAAGTGGCTTAGTCATGCTGGCCACATGACCCGGAAAAACTGTCGGTGGGCAAACACCGGCTTCCTTGGCCTGTAAAGCAAGATGAGTGCCGCAACCCCAGAGTCATTCATGACTGGACTTAACTGCCAGGGGTCCGACCCAGCGATCGACTGTGATCTACCAAAACGTCCCGGGGATCTACTAAGCTCCTTGTGCAGCCAAACCAGTTTCCTTAGATGCCTCCAACTTTTCTTTCATGCTAGAATTGTCTGCATTTGGGCCTTCAATCTTATTCTCCTTTTAGAAACTCCCATTCATCTTTGACTCCCTTCTCTTTGAGTATTTCTGACCATGGGATCTCACCTAGTAGCTCCCTCGGCTTTTTGAAGTTGGCTGCCTTAAAGTCTGATTACGCTCAGCTTTCCCTTTCCTCTGTATCCTGAAACCCAGGAGGACAGGATCACTTCCTCCCAAGTTTCCGAGAACTTCCACTTCATCAATCAGCTCCTCCCTGTTGGTGAGGACCAGGTCCAAGGTAGATGATCTTCTTGTTGCTTCTTCCACCTTCTGGGGAATGAAATGGTCAGCGAGGCGATGGAGGGATTTGTTGGACCTTAGTAAGCATTCTTGGCAGAGTTTAACTTCCAACAGATGTCGGGGAAATTGATGTCTCCCATGACTACTGTATCTCTCCTTTTTGAATGTTTGGTAATTTGCTATGGGAAGGCATCATCCAAGGCTTCACTCTGGCTTGGCGGTCTATAGTAGACACCCACAGTAAGGTCACTGTGATTTCCCTTCCCTTCGATTTCCCCCTCCCTAGGGGCACCCACCTGCACTGCTGTTCTAGGGCAGCCCACTCTACTCTGTCAAGAAATTTTCCTCTTCTCGCCCAGTAGCTTGAAGTAGGGATAAGGGGGACTCAAGTTGCTCTGTCTTCCAGGAAGGCAACCAGTTTGCACTTGCTGCAGATGTCGTCTGGGCAGTCTCAGACAGGAAGGCAAACCTGGCACAGATGTTGCAGGACACGGCAGCAGCTCCCTCACCACCCATGTCTCCTGGTCCTATGTACAGCGTGAGACAGCACTCTGGGCCTCCCCTCCCCCCCCAAAAGGCAGCCTCACAAACACCCTGATTTGCAAGCCCTGGTCACAAGTTCCCAGAGGCTGCAGTCACCTGAACAGAGCTACTGCTGGCTGTTAACTCCATTTGTACATCCAGCTTGCATTTTGTGTCCTACTGAATCATTTTATGGATTCAATTTTGCACTTTGCTGAAGCGCTTCCCTGCATTGCATGCACATTCTGAAGGCCATTTGCATCAAAATTTCAAGGGCTGTTTTTTTTTAGTCCAGTCGTATCTTGGTTTTCGAACAGAATGCATTCTGGAAGTCCATTCAACATCCGAAACGTTTGAAAACCAAGGCACAACTTCTGATTGGCTCCCAATTGCTCAGGCACACTGGAAACAAGAGCTTCCTAAAAAAGTTTGAAAACCGGAACACTCACTTCCGGGTTTCAGTCATTCAGTAGCCAAAACATACCAAGGCATTCGACAACCAAGGTACAACTGTACAACTGTAAAAAGGCGGAGAACCAATTTGAACTGCTGAAGAAATTATTTGGGTGTCCTCCTTGTCAGGTGTTCTAAGGATTACGATTTGGGGGTTCTGAGTGGTTTGTTTGTTCAGTTTATTTTTCTGTTTTATTTGTTGTTTTAGATGCTGTACCCCACCCTGGACTGCCCCCACCCCACCACACCCAGGAGTCCCACCCAGAAGAGGAGTCTTCTTTTGACTCATGACTTGCCTGTCCCTCAGGCACAATGCTCCTATAACTAGTAGACATAGGGGCCAACTCCCAGGGGCTCAGGTCCCTTCAGCCCCTTCCACCCATAAAATTTTTGATCTCTCTCCCCCCCCCCGCCACAGTATATGGGCATTGCCATTCAAATGGTTTGTGTGTGCCACATCTTGTGATTGGTGAGGTGGGGCAGAGCTTACCTGCCCCCACCTGCCCCCCTGAAAGTAGAACAGAATCCCTGGAGCACAAGGCATTTGCTGGAAGGAAGCCAGGAAGCTGCTTTCTACTATTGCTCCATCTAGCTCAGCACTGTCTACACTGACTGGCAGCAGCTCCCCAGGGACAGAGACCTTCCCCCCCTCCCAGGAGATGCCATGGGGGATGGAGCTACAGATCTTCTGCATGCAAAGCAGATGGAGAGGAGAGCAGAAAATAACTTGAATGAGCTTGGGGGTGTGGGCCGAGGGAGAGGAGTTCTCCTGGCTCAAATTTGCTTGCACACATTTCAGATTAATATTTTGTTCTTTCCCCCCTCCAAGCTGATGGTTGGGCTTAGCAATTTCCCCGGTACTCTGCTAAAAATAAGCAGGGAGGGTGGGGGAGAGAACATCAACATGAAGGCATGAAGAAATGATTTTGTATGGCTTTAAGGCATTAACCGCCAGGGCAAGGAAAGGAGCATGCCATTTCGGGGATGTTCTAGAGAGCACCGAATCTGCTTTCATGGGCTGGAAACTGCTCCAGGCAGGATTTGTGTAGCCCGTGATCTGCAATGTGTTGCATTCCGATTGCCACATTCCTAGAGGTGCAGCGATTGCTGTTCACCTGACCAGCGTGAAACTTCACGGAGGCTCCCGGTAGGTCTGAATTTTTCAAAGAGCCTCATTTTCTGGTGGTTCACTCCCAAGTAAATTGGAATCAAAGTATTGTCAAGGCAGGGATTCTGGAGGAACTGATGGCCTCTGATATGCTTTCAGACAAACCGAGTCTCTTTCCCCGTTTGAATCATTTACGACGTGTCACGCTGCAGGCTGAGATGCTAAACTGAGGGGATGTCATGCAGTGGTTCTGTAACCAGCTACCTTCTTATGTGAGAAATGAAGATGAGTCTGCTGGATCAGGCCAGTGGCCCATCTAGTCCAGCATTCTGTTCTCACAGTGGCCAACCAGATGCCTATGGAAAACCAGCAAGCAGGATCTGAGCACAAGACATCTTCCAATCCTGTGGTTCCCTATAAGTGGCATTCATGGCTGTCTCTGGCTGTGGAGGAACAAGAGTCTCCCTGCCTTCTCCTCCATGAATTTGTCTAAGCCTCTTTTAAATCTATCTAGGCTGGGGAGCCATCACTACCTCCTATGGGAGGAAGTTCCACAGTTTAATCAGAATTAATTTCAGTAGGGACAATTGTCAGGTTCTACGCGTAGACAGGTGCTGGAGGAGACTCTTGAGAGTCCCATGGACTGCAAGAAGATCAAACCTATCCATTCTGAAGGAAATCAGCCCTGAGTGCTCCCTGGAAGGACAGATCGTGAAGCTGAGGCTCCAATACTTTGGCCACCTCATGAGAAGAGAAGAATCCTTGGAAAAGACCTTGATGTTGGGAAAGATTGAGGGCACTAGGAGAAGGGGATGACAGAGGACGAGATGGTTGGACAGTGTTCTCGAAGCTACAAACATGAGTTTGACCAAACTGCGGGAGGCAGTGGAAAACAGGAGTGCCTGGCGTGCTCTGGTCCATGGGGTCACGAAGAGTCAGACACGACTAAACGACTAAACAACAACAACGCGTAGACAGGAAGAACCAGATGTACAAATATAAGATAGGAGATACTTACCTTGTGAAAAAGGATCTAGGGGTCTTGGTGGACCACAAGCTGAACATGAGTCAAAAGTGTGATCCAGAAGCAAAAAAAAAAAAAGGTGAGTGGTATTCTAGGCTGCATCAACAGAAGTCTAGTGTTCAGATCAAGGGAAGTCATAGTCCCACTCTATTCTGCCTTGGTCAGACCACACCTGGAGTCTTGCATCCAATTCTGGGTGCCACAATTTAAGAAAGATGTTGACAAGCTGGAAGGTGGGCAGAGGAGGGCAACCAAGATGGTCAAGGGTCTGGAAGCCAAGCCTTAGAGCTGAGGGAGCTGGGCATGTTTAGCCTGGATAAAAGGAGACGGAGAGGGTCCCTGCCAATTCTACAATTCTGTGATTCTATGTGCTGAATGAAGAAGTCCTTTCTTTCAGACATCCTGAATCTTCCAACATTCACCTAGGTTGGATGTCCCTGATTTCCAGTGCTATGAGAAAAGGAGGGGAAACTTTCCTCTCTCCACTTTCTCCATGCTGTGCATAATTTTCTGAGCTTCTCTCATGACTCCCTTTTCTCTAAACTAGAAAGTCCCAAATTGGGGCATCTCGAGAGACAAGTACGGTAGTTGCTGGCTGGGCAGGGAGCTAAAGACTCTTGGAACAAAGCAAATGCTGGCCAGTAGAACAAAAGACATAAAGCGTCTCCCCTGGTTTCCAGCAAAGTGTCTTTTCCACGGAGAGTTTGGAAAACAGGTTGTTCCTGCTATGAAGAAGCCACTTAATGAGCCTGAATTGCTTCACTCTGGATACCAGAAGCTCCCAGGAGAAGGAGGGAGGGCTGCAGGCTGTTCTCCCATGGCCGTTCTGACGAGGCCATTGACATTTAAGCTGATTTCAGACAAAAACCTTGTTTATCTGGCTTGTTAAGGAGACTCTAAGGAGAGTTTAAATTCTTCTATGCAAGCAACCTCGGAGAGCTCTGCTGAGCCAATTCTGCAGGGGAGCAGCCGCGATTCCTGGACTTTGGGCAGCTCTGCAACATGGGCAGCTTGCAGCATACATTAAAACATGTAAAACACCAGTCATTGAAAACTTCCCGATACAGGGCTGCCTTCAGATGTCTTCTGGAAGTTGCGTCGTTCTGTATCTCCTTGACATCTGACGGGAGGGCGTTCCACAGGGAGAGCAGCATCCCTGCCGAGTAGGCCTTCTTCCTGTCAGGGGTGGAGGAAGGGGGGGTGTGGTGGATGGGGTCTGCCCCGGGTGTCACCACTGAGGGGGGTGATAAAATGCCAGGCGGCACTCACCGTGGGGCCTGCAGTGCGCCTGAGGCGTGCATCTCTCCTGGGAGTGACGCGGTGGCTTCGGAGCCTTCAGGCTCCGCATTGCCCCAAACGGTCCGCCCACTGCCTTCCCCCCAGCTGTAGGGCGGCTGAGTGGGAGGAGGCAAGCAGATTCCTTGGAGGCCCCACAAAGCGTCCTGCCCCAGCTGGCCCCACCCCGTGGGCAGCTGGCTCCGCCCCTGGGCACAGGGCATGGACATCACCCCAGGTGCCCAATTGGCTTGCTCTGCTGCTGCTGCTGCTGCTGCTGCCTGGACCCCTGTAACGTAGCTTCTCGCGCGCTGGCCCTCAAGGCCTGGACTGAGCAATGGAAGTGGAGACACACCTTAAAGCACATTCAATACACATTTTAAAAAATCATAGAGTTGGAGGGACCCCCAAGGGTCATCCAGTCCAGCCCATTGCAATGCAAGAATCTCAGGTGGCCATCCAACCTCTGCTGAAAAACCTCCAAGGAAGGAGGGTCCACCACCTCCCGAGGGAGAACGTTCCACATTTAAAGCACATGATTTCTGGGAATTGCAGTCCCCTCTTGAGGAGCCACAATTCCCAGCACCCGTAACAATATACAATTCCTAGGATTAATTGTGAGGGGGGGGTTCATGCGATTTGAATGAGCTTTAAATGTATTTCAAACTCATTTCTATGAGCTTTCATGTGCATGCACACGAAAGCTCATACCTTTGACAGGCATATGTCAAGAATGCTTTGATGGTGTTTCCTGCTCAGCAGGGGGTTGGACTGGATGGCCCTTGTGGTCTCTTCCAACTCTACGATTCTATGATCCTATGATTCTACCTATGACAAACTTAGTTGGTCTCTAAGGTGCTGCTGGAAGGAATCTTTTTTTATTTTTTGTTTCGACTACGTCAGACACACGGCTACCTACCTGTAACAAACTCATTTCTATTTAGCAAAATCAATGGAGCACCTGGTCGAAAGAAAACCTGGAGGCAGCTTACAAAAAAATCATGAAAATATTGATAAAAACAATTATAAACAAGTATTTTAGACTATCCAGAAGTTGGTTGCAAGCAACAGTAGCTAAAAAGAAATGCAACATATGTGAGGCTTATGCATATCTGTCTAGTCCTACCTAAACAAATATGTTTTAAGCAGGCACCAGAAAGAGGACAGGAAAGGTGTCAGCACCCCCCATTCTCCCCAGCTTTAATAAAAAATCAAGGGGGGAAGTAAAGGCAAGGAGTTTCAAAGTGTAGGCGGGGCCGCACCAAATAATTTATTTCTTACACATATGGAATAAGTCGTATGCAGGGCTTGCAATGGTGCCAGTTCCACAGGTTGAACCTTTTAAGCAGAGGGCAGGTGGCCATCTGTCAGGGGTGCTTCAGTTGCGATTCCTGCCTTGCAGGGGGCTGGACTAGATGACCCTTGAGGTCCCTTCCAGTTCTACAATTCTGTGATTCTCAGGCAATCTCAGAAGTATAGAGCAGTGGTCGGCAACCTAAGGCCCATGGGCCGGAAGTGGCCCACGAGCTGCATGGGGACTCACTTCTGCGGCTCTGGAAATCGCTTCTGCGCATGCCCAGATGCCGGAAAACGTGTCTGCGCATGTCTGCAGTGCCGGAAATTGCGCCTGCGCATGCCCAGACGCCAGAAATCACTTCTGTGCAGGCGCAATTTCTAGCATCTGGGCATGCGCAGAAGCGACTTCCGGTGATGTGGATGTGCACAAACACAATTTCTGGTGTCACGCTGCGCCAGCCCGGCTGGGTGGCTTACAACAGAATATTAAAATACAACAATCTATTAAATATTAAAAGCTTCCCTAAACAGGGCTGCCTTCAGATGTCTTCTAAAAGTCTGGTAGTTGTTTTTCTCTTTGACATCTGATGGGAGGGCGTTCCACAGGGTGGGTGCCACCTCCGAGAAGGCCCTGTGCCTGGTTCCCTGCAACTTGGCTTCTCGCAATGAGGGAACTGCCAGAAGGCCCTCAGCGTATAGCGTGTTTCTCCAAAAATAAGACACCGTCTTATATTTATTTTTCCTAAAAAAACACACACATGGTGGCTTATTTTCAGGGGATATCTAATTTTTTTTATTAACAAGGTTAAACTGCCTATCACTATGGCTTATTTTTGGGGTATGGCTTATTTTTGGAGATTATATATAAACTGGCCGTAATCTATCCATTGGATTGACCAAAATTGTTGAGCTTTTTTGGGGGGGAGGATGAACCAAATTTATTGAGCTTTTTAGGGGAGGATCAGCCAAAGTTGTTCAGCTTTGGGGTTTTTTTGGGGTGCAATCAGGGTCCCGCGATCAACCAGGATCGACCAGGGATACCCCAAAATAGACCGGCCAATCACGATTGACCGGTTTGGCATCCCTGGTATATAGCATGGATCTGCCCATTATCTGATACGAAAAAGAAGCCAGCCTTTTGGGAAGAGTGTTCCAGCTCTGGCTTTTTTAAAGCATGACTAATGACATATTGAGTTTGCCACAGCTTTATTGATTAGTGTTTTGGATGTGGAAGTGAAGTCTCCCGCCGCTCAGTTTACCTGCAGAGGCTGGGAGTCAGCACCCCGCCTTCTCTCTTCCCTGCGCTGGCTTTGAAGCTTCCTAATTTGATTACTGGGTGTACAAAGGCAGCGATACAAGGCAGCCCTTGGTCTCCTTGAGGCAGGTGAGGAAGTTCCTTTTCTATCATTTTTTAAAACTAATTTTCCATTTTATAACATTCAAACACATCTTCGTTATCCACTTTACTTCTTTTGCTCATATGAGCTTGTCGACTTCCCTCCCTCCCGCCTCATTGTTTTCAAAATTCATTTGTTATATCATAGCATTTATGCATTTTCTATTTTACGTCTCGCTTATTCAGAATATCACAATTTTTAAATAAATATAAAAGGGTAGTGATAATTATCTTTGCAAGTCTTCTTACAACCCTGCTAGTGTTGTTAAGTGCTTGCAATGGTCCTTCAAGTATTGCATAAATTTACTCCAGTCTTTTTGGAAAGTTTGATCACGTTGGTTTCGGATTTAACTCATTATATATCATTTCCCAGGTGAGACAGGAGAGGAAGTTCCAAGAGGAGGGAGGCAAGACCTGCAAGACCATCGCCAGCTTCACATCTCTTGAACCTCATTTTGTTAGCTTGGGCCCTGCTCTCCAATCGGTTCAATAAAAATGGATTTTTATTGAATTTTAATCCTTTAAAAAAAAAACATAACCACAATTAACAATATGAACACAAAATGAATTCTCGATTACCCCCTCCCCATAACTTCCCCCAACTTTCCTTCCTGGTTTCTTACACATTCGTTTCTCCTGCTAATTATCTTATTTTGTTCTTAACATTTTAACCTCATTTTTCTACTTTCACTTTTTGCTTTGTTAATCGTAAGTGTTTAGTCAAACCCTGCAAGTGATTTAATTTCCCTACATTGTTTCTGTAAGTACAACATAAAAAGTTCCCAGCCTTTTTTAAAGTCTCTATTGTCCTTCTCTTTGAGTCTTCCAGTTAATTTCGCCATTTCTGCATACTCCATCAGTTTTTCTTGCTATTGTTTTTTCGTAGGTACTTCATCATTTTTCCATCTTTGGGCTAGCCGCTGCTGTAGCATACAAAAATAAATTCTTCTTCTTCTACAGATCATTCTGAATCCTGATTCTGTCTTCTGAAGTATTAACCACCTGTCCCAGTTTGTTGCCACCCGTTTCCCAGCGCCTGACCTTTCCCTCCCCTTCCTGCCTTGTCTGCTCCCTACATGCTAAGAAGCTGCCCTGTTCTCCGCAAAGCACGAAATAGGGCTGGCGTTCCGGAAACAGCCCATTGCATCCTCCTGGCAGCACTTGCAAAACTACCACCGTCCTTGTCCTTCTGACGAGAGCAAGGAGAGGTCACTGTCTTTGAAGGGTCTGTGGGGGGCAGGAGGTTATAAAGGTGCAATGAGCACAAGGGGAGCCCCAGTTGAGGAGGCATCTTGCTCCCCCAGCAACAAAATGTCAAAGTGACACTCGAGGAAATCACCTGAACAAAGAGACGGCAAGCACGGCCCATTTATTTGGTTTATTGGAGCATCTGAAACTGAAACCGAAACAGTGGCGGCCTTGTGGGTCTCAGGAGCAGAGAGGAGAAATTCATGTCAGTACAACTATATAAAGCCAAATCTATCAAATTTGCACTTTTCGAAACAATACGCAAACTGCAAGCCAGCCTTCCTTCGAAGTTTGCACTTTCCTGAATTTTGCAATGTGCTTCACCGATTAAACAACACTGACAAAAATGCATGCTTTTTGGGGGGAAGAATTTAATATTAAGGGAACTGCTTGCAAAAGAATGTGTGCATTTGTCAAAACTGCATATGAAAATGTATGTATTCAGAGGAATTTGCCCCAGAACGCTAACTTGGATCATGCTAAAAAGTCAAAGGGTTGTTTGGATCCATTCCAGTCTGCCTTGGGGCTGGTCAGGGCACTGAAACTGCCTTGGACACCCTGGTGGGTGATATTTATCGGGAGAGAGAGGTGGGGAGTGCCACCCTGCCCAGCCTCCTCAGTTTGATACTGTTGAGCACAGTATCCTGCTAAGGCAACTCAGGGAATTGAGGGCTGGGGACAGTGTTCCAGGTAGGTAGCTGTGTCAAAACAAAATAAAAAAATTCCTTCCAGTAGCCCCTTAGAGACCAACTAAGTTTGTCATAGGTATGAGCTTTTGTGTGCATGCACACTTCTTCAGATACAATGAAACAGAAGTCACCAGACCCTTATACAGTGGTACCTCGCTAGACGAATGCCCTGCTAGACGAATTTTTCGCTAGATGAATGGGTTTTGCAATCGGAGGTTGCCTCGCAAGACGAATTCGTTTTGTGAAAAATTCATCTAGTGAATCGCGGTTTCCCATAGGAATGCATTGAAATAGGAATGCCAATAAATAAATAAAAAATCAATGCATTCCTATGGAATTCGCAAGGCGAATTTTTCACAAAATGAATTGACTCACAGAACAAATTAAATTCGTCTTGCAAGGCACCACTGAATATAGTGAGAGGGTAGGCAGGGATATTACTCCCTCCTTGTGGTGGGAATGGGTGATTGACTGACTGATAGCTGTTGACGACTGTTAACGACTGCAATTGGTCTTACAAGAAAAAGCAAGGTTTATTGGCTAAAATAGCTTTATTTTTTGATGGCTATACTGTTTTTAATATTTGGTTGGAAGCTGCCCAGAGTGGCTGGGGAAACCCAGCCAGATGGGCGGGGTATACATAATAAATTATTATTGTTGTTGTTATTATTATTATTATTATTATTAGGCTAAAAATAGCTTTATCATGTATCATGAGAGACAT
The DNA here is from genome assembly GCF_963506605.1 of Zootoca vivipara. Taxonomy (NCBI): domain Eukaryota; kingdom Metazoa; phylum Chordata; class Lepidosauria; order Squamata; family Lacertidae; genus Zootoca; species Zootoca vivipara. The sequence continues at coordinate 728,175 of NC_083276.1, forward strand.
GATAAAGATACATGATGAGTACGTCTGTGGTTCTTCTCTTACCTGCAGGTCATTTCCAAAATGGAGTCATGGGAAGCTACTGTTCATCACTGTGGGAGTTGTCCTCTGGTGACCCACAGGCTCCCATCTCACCATAGCTGCCAAGTACCCCGTTTTCCCCGGGAAACCCCCGTTTTTCTCCCGTTTTTCTCCGTTATTTTCTCCTGCCGATGGCCTTTTTTTTCCGATTTGCCCTTCTATGGGCACCAAAAATGGCCTCCGGCGGCTTCAAAAGTCGCATCTATGCATGTCCGGAAGTGCATAGACGCAACTTCCGGTGTCGGCTGCGGCCATTTTTGGTGCCAATAGATGGGCAGAGCGACACCGGAAGTTGCGTCGACGCACTTCCTGATATGCATACAAGCGACTTTTGAAGCCGCCGGCGGCCATTTTTGGTGCCCATAGAAGGGCAAAGTGACACCGGAAGTTACGTCGACACAACTTCCGGTGTCACACAGCTGCCGGTCCCGGATTCTGCAGTCCGGAACTTGGAAGGTAAGCATCTCACCCGCCATGATCGGAACACGCCTGGGGGGGCACCCCCAGCCCCCAGACTGAGACAAACCTCTCCAGGCAAACCTCTCCTTGTGGAGTGTAGCACAGGACATTCATAAATCTTCAGTCCCAGCATGCAGCAGCGACACATATCTGGAGATATATACACACTCAAACATCAGAGTAAAGCTGGAAGCTGAGGCTATGAGGTGTGGCATTCTAAGTAATTTATTAAGCAATGTATACAGGACAAAGCAATCATGGCGTCCTCTCACATCTTCTCCGAGATAGAGAAATTACAAAAGTACAATACAGTGGAAGAGATAGAACTAGCATCCGTTCTCACATTTTCCAAGCATGGAATGTAAACACAGACATGTGGTGTAACAATCACACATCCAGCAACGGGAGAATGAAATATACTGACACTTTAGCCTCTGGGAGTGGCCACCGGGACCATATAACACCGGTCCTGAATGTCCTACATTGGCTCCCAGTATGTTTCCGAGCCCAATCATAGTGTTGGTGCTGACCTTGAAAGCCCTAAACGGCCTCAGCCCAGTAGACCTGAAGGAGCGTCTCCACCCCCATCACTCAGCTCAGACACGGAGGTCCAGCTCTGAGGGCCTTCTGGCGGTTCCCTCCCTGCGAGAAGTGAGGCTACAGGGAACCAGGCAGAGGGCCTTCTCAGTGGTGGCCCCTGCCCTGTGGAATGCCCTCCCATCAGATGTCAAGGAAATAAACAACTGTCTTTTAGAAACAGGTAGGTAGCCGTGTTGGTCTGGGTCGAAGTAAAATGGAAAAATTCCTTCAGTAGCACCTTAAAGACCAACTAAGTTTTTATTTTGGTATGAGCTTTCGTGTGCATGCACACTTCTTCAGATACAGTGAAATAGAAGTCCCCAGGCACTTATGTAGAGAAGGGGTGGGGAGGGTGGGGATGGGGAGGGGAGATCACTCAGAAGGGTGGTGGAAGTGGGTGATTGACTGACTGATAGCTGTTGATGACCGAAAATGACTGCAAATGGTTTTGCATGAAAAAGCAAGGGTTGAGATGGCTGAAGATCGCTTATCATGTACAGTGGTACCTCGGTTTATGAACACAATTGGTTCCGGAAGTCTGTTCATAAACTGAAGCGTTCATAAACTGAAGCGAACTTTCCCATTGAAAGTAATGGAAAGTGAATTAATCCGTTCCAGACGGTCCGCGGAGTAAGCGTTCATAAACTGAAGCGAACTTTCCCATTGAAAGTAATGGAAAGTGGATTAATCCGTTCCAGACGGGTCCGTGGAGTACTTAAACTGAAGCGTTCATAAACTGAAGCATGGGTGTAATTGGTTCCGGAAGTCTGTTCATAAACTGAAGCGTTCATAAACTGAAGCAAACTTTCCCATTGAAAGTAATGGGAAATGAATTAATCCGTTCCAGATGGGTCCGCAGCGTTCATAAACCGAAAATTCATAAACCGAGGTGTTCATAAACCGAGGTTCCACTGTATAATGAGATAAGAATCCGATATCTCTGTTCAAACCAGGTCCCTCCATGGTTTTGAGCTTGGTGATAAGTTGTAATTCAGCAACTTCTCTTTCCAGTCTATTTCTGAAATTCTTTTGTAGTATGACAGCTTTTGTAGTTACTACAGCTCACCCACTTCCACCACCCTTCTGAGTGATCCCCCCTCCCCTCCCCATCCCCACCCCCTCCCCACCCCTTCTCTACATAAGTGCCTGGGGACTCCTATTTCACTGTATCTGAAGAAGTGTGCATGCACACGAAAGCTCATACCAAAAGAAAAACTTAGTTGGTCTTTAAGGTGCTACTGAAGAAATTTTGTCTTTTAGAAGACATCTGAAGGCAGTCCTCTTTAGGGAAGTTTTTTATGTTTGATGCTTTATTGTGTTCTTAATATTCTGTTGGGAGCCGCCCAGGGTGGCTGGGGAAACCCAGCCAGATGGGCAGGGTATAAATAATAATTTATTATTATATGGAGTCCCTGGGAGCTGTCAGCAGGAGATTTGGATGTCAGGCTAGGTGGGCCATTGGCCTGATCCAGCAGGCTCTTCTTGTGTCCTTATGTGTGACCCTCCAGATCCCTCGGCACTTCATGACTCTCCAACTCTTGATGGCTCAGCCCTGTGGTGGTCTTCACGGCAGCCTTCACTGAGTGCCACATTTCCACCTGCCTTCGAAGACTATGGCGGCCTGGTCCTCGCTTAGCACATGTTAATGGGTTTGGCCCCCTAAACCGAAAAGTCGGAGTCATGGGGCAAAAGTGTGAGGGACTCTCCTCCTCCTTCTCCTCTCCAACACGCAGGTGCCAGTTATCATCATTGCCGCTGTCAGGTAACAGCGCCGGCAGATAATGGATGGCTTGTCCGACAGAGTCTCCCCTTCGCCTCACCAGCTTCCCATTTTTCCCCATTATGTGAACTATCGTTTTTCTAGTTTGTCTCCAAGTTGCATTCGGGCCTCTGATTTATTCTCTGTTCATTTCATAGAAATGATTATGTGTCTCCCACCTGTGATTTATAACTATAAATCATCTTTGCCCCGAAAACAGTTGCACGGTATCTCCCTCTCGCAACATTTATAAATCTGAAATGTTATTGTGCCACTTGGCAGGTGAATAGCAAATTGTGAGCGCCGGGTGCCTCAGGACTCGGCTCTGAGGGAGGGAACACACATGCAGACCCCTCTCCCTGGCTGGTGGGTGCCTGGGAATTGTAGGATTGTAGAGTTGGAAGAGACCCCCAGGGGTCATCTAGTCCAACCCCCTGCATTACAGGAATCACAGCTGAAGAATCCGACCTCTGCTTTAAAACCGCCAAGGAAGGACCACCCATCACCTTTTGAGAGAGTCTGCTCCACGGCTGAACAGCTCTCACTGTCAGAAAGTTCCTCTTAATGTTCTGTCAGAATCCCCTTTAGTAATTTGGATCCATTGGTTTGGGTCCTCCAGAGCAGGAGAAAACAAGCTTGCTCCCTCTTCCATGTGACAGCCCTTCAAATATTTGAAGAGGGCTGTCTCCTCTCAGTTGCCTCTTCTCCAAGCGTCCCATGCCAAGCTCCTTCAAGTGCTCCTCATAAGCCTTGGTTTCCAGACCCTGGATAATCTTGGTTACCTTCTCTGAACGCAACTCTATTCTGAACATAAAAATGAAAAACATAATGCTGGTGGTCAAAAAAAAGGGGGGTTTAAAGCAGGCATCCCCAAACTTTGGCCCTCCAGATGTTTTGGACTACAATTCCCATCTTCCCCAACCACTGGTCCTGTTAGCTAGGGATCATGGGAGTTGTAGGCCAAAACATCTGGAGGGCCGCAGTTTGGGGATGCCTGGTTTAAAGACTCTCTCAAGGCAAATCTTTAAAAAATGTAATATAAACACTGGCAACTGGGAAACACTTGCCTGCGGGCGCTCCAATTGGAGAACAGCCTTTACCAAAGTCATCATGGGCTTTGAAGACACTCGAACTCAGGACTCAAGGGAGAAATGTGCTCAGAGGAAGGCATGCTTGGCAAACCCTCACCATGATCAATTCCCATCTGGAAACCTATGTCTCCACTGTGGAAGGACTCCACAGTCACTTACAGATTCATTGTTCAAACCGTGTTAAAGACTTGTTTAAAGAAGGAGCGGCAGGCAGTGACACAAACATCCACGAGGGGGTTTATTTCCCATGTAACAAGAGCATGGCAGGCTGGGGGCCAGGTGGCGTGTGTGTGTGTGTGTGTGACCGGGGGGGGGGGAGCTTTGCAGAGCAGTGACCCACGAGTGACAGCCAGCTTGTCTTCCGATGTGGATTTTTTGGCAGCCATAAATTTTGACAACGTTGATTGAATCCCAGACTGCGACAAGGTCAAAAATAATAAACTGAGGACAAGAGTGTGTTTCTAGTTGTCACTCCAGTGGAGACCGATTTGCTGGTGCCCTTGTTCCCAAGCAGTTGGTGTGAGGGCTGCGATTTGAACACACACACACACCCTCTGGTGTGAAAACATAGTGCAGACTCATCCATCCATCCATACACACACACACACACCCGACATTCGCTGCTGCCACTGAATATTTGCAGAGAGCTCATTTTCATCAACTTATTTTTTTTTTGCTTGGCCATATTTGCATTCTGCTTTCCAACCCTCCTGTCCTAGCAGCCCCACAAGGAGAAAACCAGTTCCAATTTTACGAATCAGAAATTGAGAGAGAGGGGAGGGGGGGGGAGAGAGAGAGATTGAGAATACAAAAAATTCTTGAGGCTCATAAACAGAGATGAATTGGGGCTCTCCCTAAGTGAAGGTATTTATTTCATGGAATTGTAGAGGTGGAAGGGACCCCAAGAGTCATCTAGTCCAATCCCCTGTGAGGCAGGAACCTTTGGGCCAGTGCAATCCCCAAAGGCAGGCTTAGGGCTGAAAGTTACAAACATATACAAACAGGTCTACCCCATATGGGAGATAACCTGGGCCTGGGGAACGGTTGTGGCAGCCAGCAGTCCAGGAAGTTTGCAGGATGAAAGTGAAGCAAGAAGAGATTAAGGCGGCAGTGTGACTGGACCTTTTGTTAGGTCAGGTAAGGCCACGCCCACCTTTTAGTCACATGCAAGAGGGAGAGGGAGGGAGGGAGGGAGAGAGAGAGAGAGATGCTTCGTGACTCTTCCTTTTGTTACCTGGACAGGTGAGGCCACGCCCACCTTTTATCACATGCAAAACGAAGGATGCTCCAGCCAGGAGGAACAGGAAGTTTCCCCTTGCATGTCCACTCTAGCAAAAGAAGGAAAGTTGTACTTGTCTGCTCCCAGTGGATTCCATCCTGCAGCGATGTCCATCAGCCAAGATCAGGGGTCAGCAAATATTTTCAGCAGGGGACCGGTCCACTGTCCCTCAGACCTTGTGGGGGGCCGGCCTATTATTTTTTGGGGGAAAACTGAACAAATTCCTATGCCACACAAATAACCCATAGATGCATTTTAAATAAAACGACACATTCTACTCACGTAAAAACACACTGCTTCCCGGACTGTCCGCGGGCCAGATTTAGAAGGCGATTGGGCCCGATCCGGCCCCCGGGCCTTAGTTTGCCTACCCATGGACTAGATGCATTGAAAAGTTGATCAGACCAGCCGGTGCTCCAAATGGGAAACCCGCAAGCAGGATCTGAGCACAAGAGCACCCCTCTCCCCTCCTGAGGTTTCCAGGAACTGGGATTCAGAAGAAGCCTTGCTGCCTCCGACTGTGGAGGAAGAGCAGAAACCCCCTGGCTTGGAGCCACAAATCGCCCTCTCCTTCTTCTCAATGTTGTCCAACCCTCTTTTAAAGCCCTCCAGGTTGGCACCCCTGCCTCTTGTGGGAGGGAGTTCCACAGTTCAACTGTTATGTACTGAGCTGAATCATAGAAAAATAGGATCCAGAATCAGCAGTCTGATTGGTTCGCAGGAGCCACCCAATCCAACTCCAGGTGGAAGTGAATCCGCAACCTGATTGGCCTGCAGGAGCAGCCAATCAGGCGGCTGGTAGAAGTGAATCTGCAACCTGATTGGCCCGTAGGAGCAGCCAATCAGGCTGCAGGCAGAAGTCAATCCACAACCTGATTGGCCCACAGGTGTAGCCCTGAAGTAGCCAATCACGCAAGGCCCATTGTGTAAATAATGTATATAAGCAGATGGTTTTGGGAAAAGAGCCATTCGTCTTCTCTTCTCCTCCTTGATGACTATGAGCTGAATAAAGAGCATGAAATTCACTCTCGACTCCGAGTATATTTCACTGGCGACGAGGATGGGATCCTGCTGAGTTGACTGCCACCACGCACTGCACCGCAGCACCGCCACCTGCCGCACCGCTGCATCGCACCGTGCATCCAGGCTTCAGCTCCAGGACTGCAGAAAGAAATATTTTCATTTGCCTATCCCACTTGCCTGTCCTGTTATAAAACAAATAATTTGATTCCATTTTCTTTGCTTTAGTGGGTGGATTTATATATGACCATCTGGATGTTTTAACTGTTGTTGGCCATCAATGTTCATGGTTTTAAATAGTACATAGTATATATATATAGAGAGAGAGAGAGAGAGAGAGAGAGAGAGAGAGAGAGAGAGAGAGAGAGAGAGGGAGAGAGAGAGAGAGAGAGATGTGATTAATAATAATAATAATAATAATAATAATAATAATAATTGAATTATACCCCACCCATCTGGCTAGGTTTCCCCAGCCACTCTGGGCGGCTCCCAATAGAACACTAAAAACAGAATAAAACTTCAAACATTAAAAACTTCCCTAAACAGGGCTGCCTTCAGATGTCTTTTAAAAGTAAGATACAGTAGTTGCTTATTTCCTTGACATCTGGTTCCCTGGTAGCTTCACACAGGGAGGGAACTGCCAGAAGGCCCTTGGAACTGGACCTCAGTGTCCAGGCTGAATGATGGGGCTGGAGATTTAAAATGTAAGTTTTAAAATAATCTCTAAATATACATTTATGTGAAGTAGTACATAAGCATGTTATGCAAAGGGGTGTCTTCTTTTTCAATGATCGCCCCCCCCCCCAATCCGACCCTCCATGTGCTCCAACTGGGGGTGGCTCTCTGGAGAATAAAATGTCCTCATTATCCAGGAAACTCGTGGAGACCCACAATTGTTTATGGGACTTATTTATTTATTCCCTTTATGCATCTCTCTCTCTCTCTTTTAATTAACTTTTAAAAACAATTTATTTTTAATACAAGTGCAGTTTGCAGCAATCGTGACAGACTGCATCCTTGACAATTAACAACAATCCCCTATTGTACTACATAATAATTTCGTAAAATCACCAAAAACAAATCGATGGTAATTTTAGCCTCTGATAATTACCCATCCCAAAAAGGAGGGTTATTCTGAGTCAAACCATATTTTATAATGTAATTGTTAAAGAATTATAGTTAATTGTCCCTTGTTCTTTAAGTGTTCTCCAATCTTGTTCATTTTGTCTTCCTTTTTCCCATTTTTAACCCATGAAAACTAGGTAATTTTGCTGAACTTAGCCGTTTCCTCTGCAGTTTTATATGCCATCCTCTAATATGGTAGATTTTCTCTCTCTCGCCTGCCCCAATATTTTACATATACCGCAAGGTGATTTCACTAGACCAGGGGTTCCCAACAAAATTTTCTCGAGGACCTCTCATTGAGCCGCTATTGTGACAAGGACCCCCATTAATTCCCAATCCTAAAATTAAAAAGTGAGAGCCAAATTAAGAGTCTTTTTATATTTTATATTTATACGTTTTTTACAGTTGCTTGAACATCAAATGCATTATCTTCCTCTTCATCTGTAGGCCTTTGTCGTTTTAACGAACCACTTTTTAACCAACGGTCCATTTTTAACTACGTGAACTGTAGCTTCCGCAAAAAACAACGCTTTGTTTACAAACACTACTGTTTTGCAAAGAGGCAGCGCGCGCCAGGGAGGAGGGAGGGGAATGGAGAAGACAGGGTACCTGCGCAGTAGCACACAAATGAAGCCGACGCGCGCAAAGCATCTTGGGGAGGTGAGCGTTAGTAGAATGCGCGCGCTGCCTCTTTGCAAAACAGTAGTGTTTGTAAAGCGCCACCTAATGGCATACAGCAGAACTACTGCCTCTATCTAATTCTAGTTTTGCGCTAGACTCTGCTCATGCAGGAAGCGGCCAAAACAAAAAATCTGTTATCATACGAAATATATTTAATATATTTTTTATTCTAATAGCATCTTGCGGACCCCTCTGGCATAGCTCGCGGACCCCTGGGGGTCCCCGGACCACCTGTTGGGAACCACTGCACTAGACAATTATATATACAGTACGCACACATTTGCATATATAAAAGCAGTTTCTTTTTTTCTTTTTTTAAATATATATTTATTTTTTCCTTCCTTAAACAATATTTTCAACAATACAATAACAAACATAAAACTTTCTGCTCTGCCGAGCGTGTGACTTCCCTCCTTCCCTCCAGCAGGTTTTCCGCTTTCAAGTCCGCTATCTCGTATTTTAGTTCTTTCACCTATTGCCCACATTGTAGGATTTATTTCAATCCTGCTAGTGTCTTCAAATTGTTGCAATTATGATTCAAATATACAATAAATTCACTCCATTCCCTTTGAAATTTCTGATCGTCCTGGCCTTGAATCCTGCAGGTCAGTCTGGCCAATTCTGCAAAGTCCATCATCTTTGCCTATATATAAAACTAGTTTCAAAGTTGCACTCATTTCTTCCTTTCTGGGAGATGATATATAGTGGACTGAAAAAAAAAATGTGGGGAATAACTTTTATTTAAAAAAGCAGAAACTTTCTTATTAGGACTTTTAGGTACCGATATTCCAAAAGGAGCAGAAAAGACTTTTTATGTATGCGGCAACAGCCGCACGGATGCTACGAGCCCAGAGATGGAATGAAAAAAGACTCATACCAGAGAGAAATGACAAACTAAGCGGATGGGTTACGCCAAAATGGCAAAGCTGACCGGAAAACCCAGGAACCAAGAGGACAAAAACTTTAAAAAAGAATGGAGGAAATTTATAATTTATTTAGGAGACCACTGTAGGCAGATAAAAAAACATTAGCAGGATTTTAATATCATTTGTAATGTAACAGGCATTATGGATAATATGGATGAATACAAAATATAGATTAGGAAATAATATGGAGTTGGAAATGTTCACATTAGGACTCATGGAAGGGATGGGGGGGGAGTCTTGAGATTCAGAGTAATTTCTTTATACAGATATATGTATTTGGGATTGCTTTATTTTTGTAAAATCTGATAAAAATGAGTTTTTTAAAAATGCACTTTTTTGAAGTTTCAAAGAACCATTAAATATATAGAAACAGTTTTAAAAAACCATTTCACATCTAAAAGCCCTTTCCTGTCTCTGCCTCCTTTCTCCAAAGGGAGCCCAGAAGCTCATTTCTCCCTGTAGCTTGGAAGCAGAACACCTGCCCTGAATGCAGAAGGACCCAGATTCAATCCCCACGGGCACCTCCAGGTGGCGCTGGGAGAGTCTCCTATCCTGAACCTCTAGGGCATGGGTAGGCAACCTAAGGCCCGGGGGGCCATATGCGGCCCAATCACCTTCTAAATCTGGCCTGCGGACGGTCCGGGAATCAGCGTGTTTTGACATGAGTAGAATGTGTGCTTTTATTTAAAATGCATCTCTGGGTTATTTGTGGGGCATAGGAATTCGTTCATCCCTCCCCCAAAAAATATAGCCCAGCCCACCACATGGTCTGAGGGACAGTGGACCGCCCCCCCCCCGCTAAAAAAGTTTGCTGATCCCTGGTCTAGGGAGCCATTGCTGCCAGTCAGTGTAGACAATACTGGGCCCATGGTCTCGTTCAGCATGAGGAAGCTTCCTGAGTTGTGACATTCCCCTGAGCTTTCCAGAGAACCACTTCCTGGGACTCTTGTTTAGGAGCCAGTGGTTGAGCTGTGGGTAGGGTGTTGGGTTCGAATCCCCACTCAGCCAGGAAGACCACTGGGTGGCCTCACAGGCCAGTCACTGCCTCTCCGTCTGACCTACCTCCCAGGGTTGTTGTGAAAATAAAAGCGGAGAGGAGGAGAAGCGTGGGCGCCACCTCGGGCTCCTTGGAGGAAGGCTGCGCTATAAACATAACCATCTATTTAATGCAATTGTTGATTTTAAACACATATCCGCTGCCCTTTATTGAAAGCTTCCAGGGGGGTGCCAAACAGAAGCCACGTGGCTCCCATTCTGGGTCTCCAATTCTGTGCCCAGAAACCGATCTGCATTTTCACAGCCAAAGGAGCCTGGAGAGAAAATTGCACGCTAAGTAGAATCTTTTAGCAAATCGCACGGATGTCTAAACATCTGGGAATTGGTTAATTACCAATGTGGTCCATTAATTAGCTGCGTAGTGTGCATTTTATTTGGGGTGGGACTCAGTAGAATCAGCGTCGTGAAATCTGTTAAACGGCCGAGGATTGCATTTGCAACTGTTCCTGGCGCTGCTGCTTCCTTGATAGGGATCTTCTCCCTCTCAATGCTGTTCATCGTGAGAAAACCAGCAGTTTTTGACATGCACATCTTCAGCCGTTGTAACCCTATAAGACAAGTGGTGCCGTTTTCCAGCTGCTACTTGCCAAGGATGCAAATCTCCTGCTAACCATTTAGAACAGAAACCCCAAGCCCTACATGATTGCAGGGGCAGAGGAAGGGGGTGCGGTGGGGGTGGACCGCCCTGGGTGTCTTTGCTGAGGGGGGTGACATCTGGCAAGCCACGCGCCCACAACTCCCAGACCTACCCCGAGCCATCAGAGGAAGGGGGGAGCTGTGCCACTTTGCCGGAGGCAATTCCCCCCTTCCCCCTTTGTTTTGACAGGTTGGGGGAGACTTGGGAATTCTGGGCTGCATCAATAGGAGTATAACATCTAGATCTAGGGAAGTAATAGTACCACCGTATTCTGCTCTGGTCAGACCTCACCTGGAGTACTGTCTCCAGTTCTGGGCACCACAGTTCAAGAAGGATACTGACAAGCTGGAACATGTCCAGAGGAGGGCAACCAAAATGGTCAAAGGCCTGGAAACGATGCCTTATGAGGAACGGCTTAGGGAGCTGGGTATGTTTAGCCTAGAGAAGAGAAGGTTATGGGGTGATATGATAGCCATGTTCAAATATATGAAAGGATGTCATATGGAAGAGGGAGAAAGATTGTTTTCTGCTGCTCCAGAGAAGCGGACACGGAGCAATGGATTCAAACTACAAGAAAGAAGATTCCACCTCAACATTAGGAAGAACTTCCTGACAGTAAGAGCTGTTTGGCAGTGGAATTTGCTACCAAGGAGTGTGGTGGAGTCTCCTTCTTTGGAGGTCTTTAAGCAGAGGCTTGACAGCCATATGTCAAGAATGCTTTGATGGTGTTTCCTGCTTGGCAGGGGATTGGACTGGATGGCCCTTGTGGTCTCTTCCAACTCTATGATTCTATGAATGTCCGCCATCGGTGTCTCGCTCCGACCCCGGCTGCAGGGCGCACGAACCACTCTGTGCACCCAGGCTGCTATCCTGAGCCTGGGAGGGCACCCTCTACGCCCCACCCCCCTCGGGAGTGTGCCCGCCCTGGGAAGAGCAGGCATATGCTCTGCGGCTGCATGATTGTGGGCAGGTATTGCACGAACCCTTCCGCTTTTTTGGTTATTCACCTGTGTATGGATGGCAATCTCAGGGTTTTGTATGTAGCAGAGGAGACCCCTTGCTGCCATCTATTGAAAGTCATCCCTTGACACAAGCTTTCTTCTCCGGAGGGTAGGACTCGAACCCACGGCTTCCAGTTACAAGAAAGGAGATTCTGACTAAACTTCAGGAATAACTCTCTGACAGCAAGAGCTGTTCAACAGTGGAACAGTCTCCCTTGGGAGGTGGTGGATTCTCCTTCCTCAGAGGTTTTTAAGCAGAGGTTGGATGGCTACCTGTCAGGGATGCTTTGGTTGAGATTCCTGCCTTGCAGGGGGGTTGGTCTAGATGACCCTCAGGGCATACCTGCCAAGTTGCTGTCGGAGAAATAAGGGACCAGGCAGAAGTAGCAGACCGGAAGTAGCGCTGCCGCCATTTTGGAACAGGGCGGAGCATGCTCAGAAGTGACTTTTGATGCTGCTTTGCCCAGTTCCAAAATGGCCGCCGCGCCAGAAGTCGCACTGCAGCCATTTTGGAACTGGGCAGAGCAGCATCAAAAGTCGCTTCTGAGCATGCTCCGCCCAGTTCCAAAATGGCCGTCGCGCCAGAATAAACCGGGAAAAAACAAAAAAATCCATTTTTTCAGCTAGGAACAGCTGGAAAAAAAGGGATTTCCTGGGAAATACGGGAGACTTGGCAGCTATGCCTCAGGGTCTCTTCCAAGTCTACAATTCTACGGTTCCCTGATTTAGAGTGTATGGATGCCCAATGAAGTTTTTTCCTTCCTTTCGCTCTCAAATATGAAAATCTCATCTTTGGATATGTCAAATGAAATTCTGTCCAAAACACAGGAGAGTCTAGAGCAGTAAACCAAAATTCCTGATATGTCAGAGAGACAGAAACAAGTTGAAGCCCTGATGCTGGCATTGTGCATTCGGATCACAGTCTGCAAACGGAGGAACAGCCTCCCCGGCTGGAAGCATCAGCATTCGAAGCGGCTCTCCGCCACTCCGGCGATGTTGGAGGTCAAGCTCAGCATGTTTCCTGAAGTGCCACACTTTGACCTCTCTGCCTCGCCCTCCCCTCTGCTGAGGACAAAGACACCCCCCAATGAAAGGCAGCCAGGAGATGAGTCACTGAGTTTCCTCACCCCACACTTCAAATGCAGCAGGGGCAAAGATTAATTATTCTGTAACATAGACGATGTGCCTCTTCAGAATGCAGAAAGCACTTTGGAAACAAGCTCTGGTTGTCACAACATCCAGTGCTATTTTAACAGGGAAGACAAGATGCAAGATTCCATCACTGCTGAGAACAAAGTTCAAAATTTCAAAATCCCCTGATGTTCGAAAACAGGGGCTCTTTGCTGAGGGGGGGTGACACCTGGCGTGTCCAAAACTCCACAGTGACCAGGTGGGTGTGATATCTTCAAATATCTCAAGGGCTGTCCCATGGAAGAGGAAGCTTGTTTTCTCCTGCTCCAGGGGTTGGAGATCAGTGCTTTTTTTCTGGGGGTGCACAGGGGTACCCATACCCCAAAATATTTTGTGAATCTTTGTCCCTTTGTCCATTTACTGTATTTATTTTCCCCGATTTGAACTACAAAATGGTGATTTTCTCGAGTCAAAATGAGAGTACCTCTAAACATTTTTAAGAAAAGAAAGCATAGCGCCAGATGTTTTACAAGCTGAAGAAACAACAAAATATGCAACCACAATCACACATCACAATCCAATCCAATGCAAGCAAGTTATTGCAAAAATGACTTTAAAAATCATAGCTCCTTTCCAGCCAACCATTTGTTGCAAAGTGAAGTCTGGTCTATATATAAAAAAAAACATCCCTGGTAGCATTAAGTGTAATTTGCCACCAGCTCATTTCCCTCCCACCCCCCAGATGAGGCAAATCTGCATCATACAAGGAGCCAGGCAATGCCTCCCCTCCTCTTCTCCCACCCACACAAGGCCTGACTCTGTACCAGTTCATTCTCTCACACTGAGTGGAAATAAGCCACAGCACAACGCAACGCACACAAAAAAGAAACCCCTGCTCTTACTCTAGGAAGCAAGAAGTAAGAAGTGGCATGGTAGAATTTTTTAATAAAAAATGATGGCACAACATGGAGAGAGCGAATCGAGCAAAGTTTATCTCCCTCTCTCCTGACACGAGAATTCATGGAAGATTCAGGAGAGATGAGAGAAAGTCCTTGTTCCTGCAGCGCAGAGTTAAACTGTGGAACTCTCTCCCACAGGAGGCAGGGATGGGCACCAACTTGGACAGCTTTAAAAAAGAATTGGACAAATTCCTGGAGGAGGAGAGGGCTCTTCTGGTGTTTTCATGCTCATGGTCCCTGGACTTTCTCAAAGTGCCCCCATTCTGAGATGCCAGCACCTCCAAGAGCCAGAGATTAATGCGGGTTGGGGTAGAGGAAGGGAGAGGAGACCCCCGCAGGAGCCAACTTCTTCCCCTGTTGCAGCCATGAAACTTTCCTTCTGGGCTGGAGTCGATCCCGTTGGCTTCCGACTTGGGGATGCAGTCATTTTCTGTCGTGCGTAAAGGTTAAGGATTATTTATTAGTTTCCCTGGGGCTTTCGAGTCGACAATCTGATTGGTTCTAATCATCGTTCTCTTCATTTCCTGACGCAATTTGAGTTGTTATTTGCTTTATTATGTTTACTTGAGGATGGCACAACAAAACATTAATAGTGATTTGCTGGGGAGGCTGAGGAGAGGGGGGGGATCTGGGAACCAGGCAGAGGTGGGGAGAAGGAGCCATGCCAGCACCAGGGCAGAGGATTGCCGCTTCTTCCCTGGCCTGGTCAAGGTTGTCACCTTCAGGCGGGATTGACAGCTGTCCAATCCCTCCTCTCAGAGTTGCACTTCCCTGCACTGCAGGGGGTTGGACTAGATGACTCCTGGGGTCCCTTCCAACTCTACAAGTTCTGTGACTTGATGACTCCTGTTTTGTTGGGTGCAATTATATTGGTTTATACATGACTTACTTAAGCCCCATTTATTTCCATGGACCTACTCGAAGCATGAGTAAGTCTGATGGGGAAGAGCGGGATAAGTCCCTTAATGTGGGCTCTATACCTCCCCCCATCAAAATATAAGTTCCTTTGAATGTGCCCTCCAAACTCCAAGGTGCAGTTGCAAACTTACACATCCGTTTCTTGGCATATCCTGAATAGCCACATTCCGCTCTACAGTCTTTTCCCTAGCTAGACTTTTCAAGCAATTGTCTTCCCTGGATCCCTCAGTGCATGTCAGGAACTGCATGGGGCCCTGATTCCCGCCTGGTCTCCTTGTTTCCAGGTGAATGGCTTTTTTCAGGGTTCAGGTCACAAGGAAGCTCTGCTGCTTCCTTGTCTCTGCCATCCTCTCTGTCTTCCAGAGAGCAGTGAATTCCTATTTGCAAGATTTGAATAAACGTTGATGACCATCTTCATCCATTTTCCACCAGCTCCTCTGTAGACTTGGCTCAGTGGGAGATGCAGCTACAGAATTTCTGATACGTCCCTCTGGTTCTTGTCCGCAGTCCGGAGTCAGCAGGAGGCCGGGATCCTGTTGGGTCTCCAGGTGCCTTCCTGGCCCACCTTCCCAACTCTTCTGGGCATGCACTTCCCATGACTTCTTTAATGGAATGGAATTTCTGAGGACATGGTAGAATTGCAGAGTTGGAAGGAACCCCAAGGCTCATTGAGTGCGGGAATCTCAGCTCAAGAAGGCTTGAGAGGCAGCCACCCAACCTTTCCTTAAAAACCTCCAAGAAAGGGGAGTCCCCCACCTTCCAAGGTCATCCATTCCACTATCAAACATCTCTTACTCTCAGAAAGCTTCAGGATCTGTCCTTCCAGTGAGCACTCAGGGCTGATTTCCTTAGCTTGTCAATATCCTTCTTAAACTGGACCCAGGACTCCAGAAAGGGTCTGACCAAGGCAGGAGAGGATTGGTGGTCCTTTCACTTCCCTTGATTATGGCTATTGTGCTACAGTATTTAAATTATCTTTTCCCATCATGAGTCACTTTTGCTCATTTCTGTTTATGTGTGAAGATGCCGCTGTGATTACGACTTGAATTATGGCTGTGCTTGAATGAAAGTGGCTCCGATTCAGCCAGGACCTCTGACTCTTGAGGAGGCCCATTTGAACAGGGTTGTGCTTGCCAGCGCTGCTTCTCCCTGGCCTGTCTCTCCCCTCCCTCCTCTCCACGCCCTGCACTGGCTTCCCTGTGGCATCTTACATATGATGTTCTAAAAATATTGTATCTATTTTGAACCAGATTCTCCTCCTTGGATCCTCAGGAAATGATAAAATGGGGAAAATCTATTCATGCCAAAATATCTCTCTCCGTTGGATTGCAGACGTAATGTTCCTGCAGTGACACATAAGTCATGGGGGATTCAATCCTTGCTAGACATGGAATGTAAAAATGGGGGTAAACAGCAAATTGAAGTTCTCTGTCTTCTGGGATATGATCACTGTGCTATTTGTGTTGATCAAGCACAGCCCAATTTCCTATTTCTTTTCTCAACAAGACAGACAACACAGATTCTATGGACCTTTGAAAAAAAGCATAAGAAATTTCTTCCAGGATCAATCACATTCTAGTTTATTTCTGTCAGGGGTGGCGAACCTCCAGTCTGCGGGCCAATCCTGGCCCACCAGGGCGTCCAGTTTGGCCCATGAGGCCATTTCCCCCAAACCATGTCCACCTGTCATTCAGCAGACAATCAGTTGTGATTCCTGCATTGCAAGGGGTTGGACTGGATGACCCTTGGGGTCCCTTCCAGACATATAATTCTATGGTTCTGTAGTTCTGTGACATCAGATTATGGGTGGGAATTCCCAATGGGGTATCTGATTGGCCTCTTTGAGAAGATGGTGCTAACTAGATGGGTCTTTGGCCTGATCCAACTGCCTCTTCTTAGTTACCAAATGTTCCATGGGCCCCACATTTAGCGAAGTGATTTAAAAGCTGACACGCCAATGAATGTTGAGGAAATGGTTTTGATCCATAATAATAATAATAATAAACATGACCTCTGGATTTTCCACCTCCGGATTCCCTTATTCTGATTGCAAAAGTGGTTCTACCACCTTAGCAAACCCCACCCTCTTCTGAGTCTTATTTCCAGACATTGTCTGGACTGCTTCGCAATCACAGCTGGTCACATTTTCCCTCCTGATTTTCCCTTAGTTTTCCAGTGCTCAGAAAGCACATTGATTAAAACACTGTGCCAGGGAATCTGCCTTCATGACTTTGCACAATTGCAATTTAATCGGCGCTCAAAGCGGGGGGTGGGGGTGGGGAGAGGCTGTTGGAGCAGAACCTGTGGCTTCAGTGATGAGGGTGGCTTTCTCGGGGTCTCAGGGGAAATGGCCGTGGGCAATAAGAGAAGAAGAAGCCTCTAGCTCAGTACAGGGACATCAAAGCACAGAAGGACTCACAAAAGCAAACACCACACTCCTTCATCAAAGAGAACTGGACTGGTTATTATTATTATTATTATTATTATTATTATTATTATTATTATTATTTCTACCGTATTTATTTATATATACCCCACCATTTCCCCTGGGCAGCCGAGGGCTCACTCCCACGCTCTGGGACTAGAGAGCACAGATCCAGGCACTTTTCCACCTGACCCACACTTTCTAGGCCTGGGTTTGAGTGGTTTCCCCTGGTCCCACTCCTTCCCCAAGGAAACCCCCTCTTTAGTGCTAAATCAGAGCAAACCTCAAGCCGGAGGAAACACAAATCGCCATTTGTTCCAATTGAGCGCTACAGAGTGACAAAAAGGTCAGGTGGAAAGTTACCTTTACCTCTTGGACATCTACTCCCCAACTAGCATCAACTTGTCAAACATCTGGACAGGCTTGTCTAAAATGTCTTTATCAAGTGTCCAGGAGAGGACAGGAAAGGAGCCTTCCTGGTGTCAATAGGCAGGGAGTTCCAAAGTGTAGATGCTGCCACACTAAACGACCAAGTTCTTCTTATAAATGTGGATCAGGTCTTATGATGATGTTGCTGCTGCTATTGTTGTTTTTATAATTTTTTATTCATTTTACATAAAAGTTATACACCATAAACATAACATTTCCACACATTAGAAAGGGGTTCTTTTAATAATAATAATAATAATAATAATAATAATAATAATAATAATAAATAATTTTTATTTATACCCCACCCTCCCTGACTGAGACCGGGCTCAGGGCGGTTAACACCAAACACCTAGAAAGAAACGCTGTGATCACTAAAAGTCAGCATGGGTTTCTGAAAAATAAGTCATGTCAGACTAATCTGATCTCATTTTTTGACAGAATTACAAGCCTGGTAGATGAAGGGAACGCTGTGGATGTAGCCTACCTTGATTTCATCAAGGCCTTTGACAAGGTGTCCCATGATATTCTTGTAAAGAAGCTGGTAAAATGTGGGCTAGACAATGCTACCATTCAGTGGATTTGTAGCTGGCTTACTGACCAAACCCAAAGGTTGCTCATCAATGGCTCCTCCTCATCCTGGAGAGTAGTGACTAGTGGGGTGCCACAGGGTTCTGTCTTGGGCCCAGTCTTATTCAACATCTTTATCAATGACTTGGATGATGGGCTTGAGGGCATCCTGAGCAAGTTTGCAGATGACACCAAATTGAGAGGGGTGGCTAATACCCCAGAGGACAGGATCACACTTCAAAATGAATTTTAACAAGGAGAAATGTAAAGTACTACACTTGGGCAAAAATAATAATGAAAGGCACAAATACAGGATGGGAGACACCTGGCTTGAGAGCAGTACATGTGAAAAGGATCTAGGAGTCTTGGTAGACCACAAACTTGACATGAGTCAGCAGTGTGATGCAGCAGCTAAAAAAGCCAATGCAATTCTGGGCTGCATCAATAGGAGTATAGCATCTAGATCAAGGGAAGTAATAGTACCACTGTATTCCGCTCTGGTCAGACCTCACCTGGAGTACTGTGTCCAGTTCTGGGCACCACAGTTCAAGAAGGATACTGACAAGCTGGAACGTGTCCAGAGGAGGGCAACCAAAATGGTCAAAGGCCTGGAAACGATGCCTTATGAGGAACGGCTTAGAGAGCTGGGTATGTTTAGCCTGGAGAAGAGAAGGTTAAGCGGTGATATGATAGCCATGTTCAAATATATATAAAGGGATGTCATATAGAGGCGGGAGAAAGGTTGTTTTCTGCTGCTCCAGAGAAGCGGACACGGAGCAATGGATTCAAACTTCAAGAAAGAAGAGTCCACCTAAACATCAGGAAGAACTTCCTGACAGTAAGCACTGTTCGGCAGTGGAATTTGCTACCAAGGAGTGTGGTGGAGTCTCCTTCTATGGAGGTCTTTAAGCAGAGGCTTGACAGCCATCTGTCAGGAATGCTTTGATGGTGTTTCCTGCTTGGCAGGGGGTTGGACTGGATGGCCCTTGTGGTTTCTTCCAACTCTATGATTCTACGAGTCTATGGTATATAAAACACATTAAAAGCACAAAATCAAACGATTAGTTTAAAATACAATTCAAATCACATTTAAAATCAAAATAAAATTAAGTGGGAACCCACGAACCTTTTGAATCTTGAAACCTCCTGCCTTTCCTCCGTGGGTTCCAATTCTAAATTTTATTCCTGCATCTTTTACTGTAATCACTCTGTTATATAATCATAGTATCTGAAGGATCTGGTCTGATGTGGCAGCTCTAAGAGAGTGAGTTCTGCCAGTTGAAGAGACCAAGGGGGCATATATGGGGTAAGTAAGGTGATCTCTCGGGTAAACTGGTGCCATGTTGTTGAGACTTTTGTATGCTATCTGTTCTTTACATTGTGCTGGAGAGCGTCCCTCCTATTGGCCGCCTCCTGCTTCGGATGCATCTTTCTGTTTGGTAAAACATAAAGGACCCTTAGACAGCTAAGTCCAGTCAAAGGCAACTCTGGGGTTGCAGCGCTCATCTCACTTTCAGGCCGAGGGAGCTGGCATTTGTCCACAGACGCAGTCCCGGTCATGTGGCCAGCAGGACTAAACTGCTTCTGGTGCAACGGGACACCATAACAGAAGCCAGAGCGCACGGAAACACCGTTTACCTTCCCACCAGAGCTGTACCTATTTATCTACTTGCACTGGCATGCTTTCCAACTGCTAGATCAGCAAGGACTGGGACAGAGCACCAGGACCTCACCCCGTCATGGGGATTTGAACCCTCGACCTTCTGGTTGGCAAGCCCAAGAGGCTCAGTGGTTGAGACCACAGCGCCACCCGCATCCCAGTTTGATTCTTTTTGGAGAGCCCTTGTCTCCCTACACTGAAGAGTTCCCCAAAGCCTTTTAGACCTCATGATGAGGCATTCACAGAAGACTCTTTTAACTGGGAAACTGAAATAGACCAGCACTTCACAAGAGGGAGATACTTCACTGGCAAGGGATGCCAGATAACTTGACGTGAGCACCCCACTCCTCACCATAGGGAACACTGCCTATGGGGGGAGGGGACTTTCAAAACACACCCACCCTTCTTCAGCTGAGATTAGATCATGGAAGGGGGATTTCTCCACCTCCTCCTTTTAGCAATAAGTTTTTGTGTTGTTGTTGTTTTTTTTAAAAAAAACATCAGATCAAGTTAGCGCCTGAGCTCCAGATAGAGCTAATCCCCGCATGGAAGAAATCGAAATCGAGAGCGAGATTCTCTTGGGACAATCCACTTTTATTAGAGATGAACCGATATTTTGGGGGGAGGGTTTTTGTATCAGCCATTCATGGAGGGAAGAGTGAAAATGAAATGCTCTTCTCAAAAAAAGTGTGTGTGTGGATCAAAGAAAGACACATTGTCTGGCATGTGTGTGTGAGGCTGGGGGAGGGTGTCCTTTAACTTTCTCTCTCTCTTTTTTTTTAAAAAAAGCAACCCTCATGGTGGCTCAGAACTACCCCAAGGCCACATAGGAGAGATGGAGCTGGGCTTTTAGAAGAGGTGGACCCTCCAGGGTTTTCCAGCAGAGACCAAGGATAATACTGTACCATCTGCAGTAATGCCAAGGGTGGGGCATTGGACCCAGGGTGGGGTATGGACCCTCCCCATTTCCTTCACCCCTTCTCATTTGGCATATTGGTGATATATTTATTCTACGGAAAGAAAATTCAGACCAGCTGAGTCAACTTTTGAATCCGTTATCTCTGGGGATATGGAGACACATCTTCTGTCAGGATAATAGGACGGTGAATATCTTCGACGTTCCAGTTTTCAAGGAAGGTGAACATCTGTCTGCCAGTTAATAAAGAAATGCCTACAGGCAGCAAAAACCTATTTATGGCTGGAAAACTCCCAGTAATGCCATATGGACATTTTTGTTTCTTTATTTTACATTTGAGATATAATTGGGCAGATCTTCAAGTTTGTAAACAGGGGGGCTTCCCAATTATTGAATTATATTCCGCAAGAGAAGGTGATGTGCCGCTAAGCCATTCCCATAGCGGACCAGCTCAAATCAATGGACGCAAATCACTTTAGCCCATCGATTTAGTTGGGCTATGCCAAATACGTGTTTGTTGGATATCATCACCCAGGGTGTCCAAAAGTTTCGGTGATCATTTGCTGTCAACTGATAAAGTCTAAAATGCTTTATAGTCTTTCCACTCGGAGATACTGAGTTTCTTTCTCTTTCTGCTGTCTCACCTGATAATTCAGCATATTGAAGTGTAGGAATTGGTGCCTCTGGCAATATAGACTTTCCAAATGTTATTTGAGCATGGAGTAAAGTGCGCTTTCTGTGAATAATTAGATACAGAGGGGGGAGTGCTTCTCGAATTCAGGATTTTATGAGCCTTGCTTAGGGCTGTTCTCTTAGTCAGGTCTCCCCCCCACACACACACACACACCAGAATTCATATTTAGCAATGCTGTTTTATATAATGTGTTTTTCAGGGAATGTTCCATATGATTTAGTTGCCCCCTAATGCGGAAGGTGGTGATATAACTGGCACCTGACACCTTCATTATCTAGCTCCCATTATGTGCAGAATATGCTCCTCTTTACCCTGGTCTTTGACTACACGCACTCTTCTTGGGACCGTAATTTGATTTCAATGGATTTCAATGTTGTATTTTAAAATTCTTTAATAGAATCATAGAATCGTAGAGTTGGAAGAGACCACAAGGGCCATCCAGTCCAACCCCCTGCCGACCAGGAAACACCACCAAAGCATTCTTGACATATGCCTGTCAAGCCTCTGCTTAAAGACCTCCAAAGAAGGAGACTCCACCACACTCCTTGGTAGCAAATTCTACTGCCGAACAGCTCTTACTGTCAGGAAGTTCTTCCTAATGTTTAGGTGGAATCTTCTTTCTTGTAGTTTCGACCACCTTGGGACCCAGTGCTGAAGGGTGTATGGGAAGGCAAACCAAGAACACCAAAAGAGCCTTCTGGATCAGGCCAATGGTCCATCTGGTCCTTTATCTTGTTGTCACAGTGACCAACCAGATCGGGCATGCGGTGAAACTTTTGTAGGGGAAGAGTTAGGCCCAGAGGCACCAGCTTGCGAGGGCAATGGGTGTGTGTGTGTGTGTGTGAGAGAGAGAGAGAGAGAGAGAGAGAGAGAGAGAGAGAGAGAGAGAGAGAGAGAGAGAGAGAGAGAGAGAGAGAGAGAGATGTTCTATGCATGGCATCCCAATGTCCCAATGCCATGCATGCCAGCATTGTGCCTCCCTCCCTAAGCTGAGCAGAGGCTCCCCAGGCTTTGGGAAGGAAGCCCCAGGCTCTAACACTTCCATCCTCTAATTTACCAGGAACATTTAGGGGAGTAGCCTAGTCCCCCGAGTCCCCTGACCAGATGCCTACAAGAAACCCAGGAGATCCTAAGAAGAACCTGATGGATCGGGCCGGTAGCCTGTCTTGCCAGCATCCTGTTCTTCTCACAGTGGCCAAGCAGATGTCCAGAGCACAAGAGCAGCTCTCCCCTCCTCTGGCTTCCAGCAAGTGGCATTCGGAAGCATATTATTATATATATTAATAAGCAACTGTCCTACTTTTAAAAGGCATCTGAAGGCAGCCCGGCTTAGGGAAGTTTTTAATGTTTGATGCCCTATTGTGTTTTGAATATTCAGTTGGGAGCTGCCCAGAGTGGCTGGGGAAACCCAACCAGATGGGCAGGGAATAAATATTATTATTATTATTATTATTATTATTATTATTATTATTATTATCCCTGCCTCTGTCCGTGGAGGCAGAGCAGAGCCATCGCAGCTCGTTCCAGGAGATGCCCGGACTCTGTACCCAAAGTGCCTTCCTTCTCTGAGTGAGGGGCTTCTGGTTCATGAAAAGGAGGAGGAGGAGGAGCAGCCCGTGTCCTTTCTTTGGGGACATGGCCAGTCCCCCCCTCCCCGCCTGCCACACAAGCAGACTGCCGTTTCCTAGAACTCTGGATCTCGAGAATCAGGCGCAAAGCCCAGTGTGGTCATGTTTGGCGTGCTGTAACTAACCTCCTCATCCCTTTAATTACTTTCCCTCCATCTTACCCCCCCCCCCCTTTTTTTTTGGTCTCTCTCTTTAATTGCTGCTGCATAATCGTCTTCAGAGAAAAAACATCTGTGGTTTTTATTGATCTCTCATTTCCTCGGGGAGAATTTTGCATTGTACTGCTGCGTAATTTAATTTCTTCCTTTTCCTTCTGATACCCACCACAGTCTTGAGTGGTTTTTCAGCTCTCTCTCTCTCTCTCTCTCTCTCTCTCTCTCTCTCTCTCGGCAGGGGGAGGAAGGAGCGCAAAAGGACTTTCTTGTTCCCAGAAGCTCTTTCTCTCCATCCTGCTGCAAGACACCCCCTTTGGGCCCAGAAAGGGTCCCACCGGGCAGAGGGAAACCCGCTCTCTCCCATCCCTCACCTGCCTGCTCTGCTTGCATGTGCAGGATCAGTGCGGCCGCCTGTACCCGATTCTGATCCAAAACGGATACTGCATTTGGAAAAGGTTCAGAAAAGGGCCGTCGAAAGGATCAAGCGGAGGGACTCCCATGACTTTTGAGAAAAGGAGAATAAGAGTTTGTAAAAGGATTGAAGTTTGTAAAATGATGTGGGAAAAAGTTTTTCTCCCTCATAATACTAGAACTCAGGGACATCCAAAAAAGCTGAAAGCTGGAACAACACAGCACATAGTTAAACTCTGGAACTCCCTGCCACAGGAGACAGGGAGGGCCACCAAAGAGGATTGGATAAATTCATGGAGGAGGAGAGAGCTGAGGGCTATGGAGGGCTCCTAGCCAGGATGGCTATGTCTCTCCCTTCCCAGTCAGAGCCAGCAATGCTTCTGAATCCCAGAGGCTGGAAATCAGAAGAGGGAAGAGCTGCTCTTGTGCTTGGATCCTGCTTGCGGAGTTCCACAGGCATCTGGTTGGGCATTGTGAGAAGAGGGTGCTGGACTGGATGAGCCCCCTTTGGCCTGATCCAGCAGCCAGCTCTTCCTATACGCTTGAGACTATTATCGCCATTATATTAATTTATATTCCACCTTTTTCCCAGATCAGGACTGAAGGCTGCCCCAACCAATGCAGATACAATGCCAAAAGCTAAAAAACATATAAAAGACAATCATAAAAAGTAATTAAACTGTAAAAGGATTGGCACAATACAAAATGCAAATCTATGTAGGTAATAAAAACAGCATGGCAGTATCAAAAGCCCTTTTCTTTAAAAGGAAAAGGAAAAAAGAAACGCTCACTTTTCGAAGGCCTGTTGGGATAAAAAAAAAAGTATTAGCTTGCCAGGGGAAGCACAGCAAGGAGGCAGGCAGTCTAGCTCTTCTAGGCAGGGAGTTCCAAAGTTGCCTGGGAGGAGCCACCACCGAGAAGTCCCTCTCCCACATCCCCACCAAATGTTCCTGGGGGGGTTGCTGGGGCCGAGAGAAGCCCCCCCCCAGATCTCTGAGACGGGACAGAGGTGGATTTAAGGCAGCACAACTGGCTCCCCTCAACTGGTGCTGCAGGGCATCGCAGCTATGACTTGGTGCATGCGCAGAGCGGAAACGATGCCTTATGAGGAACGGCTTAGGGAGCTGGGTATGTTTAGCCTGGAGAAGAGAAGGTTAAGGGGTGATATGATAGCCATGTTCAAATATATGAAAGGATGCCATATGGAGGAGGGAGAAAGTTTGTTTTCTGCTGCTCCAGAGAAGCAGACACGGAGCAATGGATTCAAACTACAAGAAAGAAGATTCCACCTGAACATTAGGAAGAACTTCCTGACAGTAAGAGCTGTTCGGCAGTGGAATTTGCTACCAAGGAGTGTGGTGGAGTCTCCTTCTTTGGAGGTCTTTAAGCGGAGGCTTGACAGGCATATGTCAAAAATGCTTTGATGGTGTTTCCTGCTTGGCAGGAGGTTGGACTGGATGGCCCTTGTGCTCTCTTCCAACTCTATGATTCTATGATTCTAAGGTGAGAGGCAGAAGGGGGCCTATTTTGGCCTCACATAGGGCGCTGCTGAAATTTGACAAAGGCTTTCCCCTCTAGGGGGATGAGCATTTACTGTTCCCAACCCTAATCCTGTAGAAAACCATCTAATTAGATTTTAATTTGATTCTGACTTGTTTTTAGGAGGTAATTTAATTATTGTTCGATTTTATACTAATGTTATATATTTGATGTTAGCCGCCCTGAGCCCAGTTTTGGCCAGGGAGGGCAAGATACAAATAATTGTTGTTTATTATTATGTTTATTCTTATTCTTATTATGTTTATTCTTAGGGCAGGTGTGTATGAGGGAATACGGTCATTGCAGGGAGTGAGAGGAGATGAGCCTCGGGGTCCCTTCCATCTCCACAATTCTGTGATTCTATGAATGAGCATCGATCGTGTCCAGTTTTCTTCAATGGGAGAGGCAAGGAGGGGGAGAAGAAGGAGGCCCCTCCGCAGTGGAAGCTGCTGGCAAACCCTCCCTGGGACCCCTTCTTGTCCCCTCCCCTGATGAAAAAGATCAGTTGCTGTCGCCCGACAAGTTCCATTTTAATATGAGCAAAAATGAAATTCAGGTGTCAGGCAACCACAGGCCGTTCTGTTCATGTGCAAAAGATGGTGTGTGTTCTGCACTGGAAAGGGGGAGCAGGAGAAAGAGGGACAGGGTGCAATTTTGCAGGGCCTTTTCCCTCCGTGTGAAATACTTTTCTGGTTGTCATCTAAGTGACAGCGACTGTCACTCAGGCAACCCAAGTTAAGAAGAATATTGATAAGCTGGCAGGTGTGCCGAGGAGAGCGACCAAGATAATCAAGAGCCTGGAAAATAGACTCTTATTCATGAGGCAGAGTTGAGGGAGTTGGGGGTGCTCCGCCTGGAGAGGAGATACGAGAGCCACCTTCACATACCTGAGGGGTTGTCACACGGAAGAGGGTACAAGCCTGTTTTCTGCTGTTCTAGAAGGTGGGGCCTGAACCAAAGGATTCAAGTTACAAGAAAGGAGATTCTGACGAAATTCTAGGAAGAACTGTCCAATAGTAAGAGCTGTTCGACAGTGGGATCGACTTCCTTGGAAGGTCATAGAATCATAGAACCATAGAGTTGGAAGAGACCTCAAGGGCCATCCAGTCCAACCCCTTGCCAAGCAGGAAACACCACCAAAGCATTCCTGAGATATGACCTCCAAAGAAGGAGACTCCACCACACTCCTTGGCAGCAAATTCCACTGTCAAACAGCTCTTACTGTCAGGAAGTTCTTCCTAATGCTTAGGTGGAATCTTCTTTCTTGTAGTTTGAATCCATTGCTCCGTGTCCGCTTCTCTGGAGCAGCAGAAAACAACCTTTCTCCCTCCTCTATATGACATCCTTTTATATATTTGAACATGGCTATCATATCACCCCTTAACCTTCTCTTCTCCAGGCTAAACATACCCAGCTCCCTAAGCCGTTCCTCATAAAGCATCGTTTCCAGGCCTTTGACCATTTTGGTTGCCCTCCTCTGGACACGTTCCAGCTTGTCAGTATCCTTCTTGAACTGTGGTGCCCAGAACTGGACACAGTACTCCAGGTGAGGTCTGACCAGAGCAGAATACAGTGGTACTATTACTTCCCTAGATCTAGATGCTATACTCCTAGTGATGCAGCCCAGAATTGCATTGGCTTTTTTAGCTGCTGCATCACACTGTTGACTCATGTCAAGTTTGTGGTCTACCAAGACTCCTAGATCCTTTTCACATGTACTGCTCTCAAGCCAGGTGTCTCCCATCCTGTATTTGTGCCTTTCATTTTTTCTGCCCAAGTGTAGTACTTTACATTTCTCCTTGTTAAACTACATCTTGTTTGCTTTGGCCCAGTTGTCTAATCTGTTAAGGTCATTTTGACGTGTGATCCTGTCCTCTGGGGTATTAGCCACCCCTCCCAATTTGGTGTCATCTGCAAACTTGCTCAGGATGTCCTCAAGCCCATGAACTCCAAGTGATGGATTCTCCTTTCCTAGAGGGTTTTAAGCAGAGGTTGGATGGCCCTCTGTCAGGGATGCTTTAGCTAAGATTCCTGCATTGCAGGGGGTGGGACTAAATGAAATTGGGTCGAAAGCACGTCAAAATGCAAGTAGATAAATAGGTACTGCTCCAGCGGGAAGGTAAACGGCATTTCTATATGCTGCTCTGGTTCTCCAGAAGCGGCTTTGTCATGCTGGCCACATGACCTGGAAGCTATACGCCGGCTTCCCTCGGCCAAAAATGCGAGATGAGCGCGCAACCCCAGAGTCGGTCACAACTGGACCTAGTGGTCAGGGGTCCCTTTACCTTTACCTTCATCCAACTCTACAATTCTATGATTCTATGATGCTGTTATTCTCTGCCTGCTGGGAGCAGTGCCAGATTTACGTATAAGGTAAACACGCTATAACTTAGGGCCCCCCAAAAAATTAAAGGCAAAAAACACCTGGATGTACATCTCCAAAATATAACATTAAAAACAAATAAAATAAAACCTACATCCAGCAACAGTGTTTTGTGTTGTGTAGGCTCCTATGATGTAACTCAGGCATCCCCAAACTGCGGCCCTCCAGATGTTTTGGCCTACAACTCCCATGATCCCTAGCTAACAGGACCAGTGGTCAGGGATGATGGGAATTGTAGTCCAAAACATCTGGAGGGCCGAAGTTTGGGGATGCCTGATGTAACTCATGGGCCCCGCCTGCTAGCCTGCTCCCTCAAATATTCCTGGTTTACTCATTTCTATATATAGGGTGCCTACATTTCTGATGGAAAAGACCCTGATGTTGGGAAAGATCTCAGGATCTCTCTTCCGCTTGATAGATGGGGTAGAGTGGGGGAGAGAGAGAGAGGAGGAAATTTTATACTCTGTAAAGGAGCCCTAAATGGAAAGCGGAGAATAAATTCTTAGGCAGCAGCTCCATTCAGAGGTTTGTAGTGGTAATAATAATAAATAATAATAATTTATTATTTATACCCCGCCCATCTGGCCGGGTTCCCCCAGCCACTCTGGGCGGCTTCCAAAAAAACAGAAATTCTAAAATACAGAAATCCATCAAACATTAAAAGCTTCCCTAAACAGGGCTGCCTTGAGATGCCTTCTAAAGGTCTGGTAATTGTTCTCTTTGACCTCTAGTGGGAGGGCATTCCACAGGGTGGGTGCCACTACCGAGAAGGCCCTCTGCCTGGTTCCCTGTAACTTGGCTTCTCGTAATGAGGGAATCGCCAGAAGGCCCTCGGAGCTGGACCTCAGTGTCCGGGCAGAACGATGGGGGTGGAGACGCTCCTTCAGGTATACCGGACCAAGGCCGTTTAGGGCTTTAAAGGTCAACACCAACACTTTGAATTGTGCTCGGAAACGTTGTTGTTGTTGTTTAGTCGTTTAGTCGTGTCCGACTCTTTGTGACCCCATGGACCATAGCACGCCAGGCACTCCTGTCTTGCACTGCCTCCCGCAGTTTAGTCAAACTCATGTTCGTAGCTTCGAGAACACTGTCCAACCATCTTGTCCTCTGTCGTCCCCTTCTCCTAGTGCCCTCCATCTTTCCCAACATCAGGGTCTTTTCCAGGGAGTCTTCTCTTCTCATGAGGTGGCCAAAGTATTGGAGCCTCAGCTTCACGATCTGTCCTTCCAGGGTGCACTCAGGGCTGATTTCCTTAAGAATTGATAGGTTTGATCTTCTTGCAGTCCATGGGACTCTCAAGAGTCTCCTCCAGCACCATAATTCAAAAGCATCAATTCTTCGGCGATCAGCCTTCTTTATGGTCCAGCTCTCACTTCCATACATCACTACTGGGAAAACCATAGCTTTAACTATACGGACCTTTGTCGGCAAGGTGATGTCTCTGCTTTTGAAGATGCTGTCTAGGTTTGTCATTGCTTTTCTCCCAAGAAGCAGGCGTCTTTTAATTTCGTGACTGCTGTCACCATCTGCAGTGATCAAGGAGCCCAAGAAAGTAAAATCTCTCACTGCCTCCATTTCTTCCCCTTCTATTTGCCAGGAGGTGATGGGACTGGTGGCCATGATCTTGGTTTTTTTGATGTTGAGCTTCAGACCATATTTTGCGCTCTCCTCTTTCACCCTCATTAAAAGGTTCTTTAATTCCTCCTCGCTTTCTGCCATCAAGGTTGTGTCATCAGCATATCTGAGGTTGTTGATATTTCTTCCGGCAATCTTAATTCCGGTTTGGGATTCATCTAGTCCAGCCTTTCGCATGATGAATTCTGCATATAAGTTAAATAAGCAGGGAGACAATATACAACCTTGTCGTACTCCTTTCCCAATTTTGAACCAATCAGTTGTTCCATATCCAGTTCTAACTGTAGCTTCTTGTCCCACATAGAGATTTCTCAGGAGACAGATGAGGTGATCAGGCACTCCCATTTCTTTAAGAACTTGCCATAGTTTGCTGTGGTCGACACAGTCAAAGGCTTTTGCATAGTCAATGAAGCAGAAGTAGACGTTTTTCTGGAACTCTCTAGCTTTCTCCATAATCCAGCGCATGTTTGCTATTTGGTCTCTGGTTCCTCTGCCCTTTCGAAATCCAGCTTGCACTTCTGGGAGTTCTCGGTCCACATACTGCCTAAGCCTGCCTTGTAGAATTTTAAGCATAACCTTGCTAGCGTGTGAAATGAGGGCAATTGTGCGGTAGTTGGAGCATTCTTTGGCACTGCCCTTCTTTGGAATTGGGATGTAGACTGATCTTCTCCAATCCTCTGGCCATTGCTGAGTTTTCCAAACTTGCTGGCATATTGGGTGTAGCACCTTAACAGCATCATCTTTTAAAATTTTAAATAGTTCAGCTGGAATATCATCACTTCCACTGGCCTTGTTATTAGCAGTGCTTTCTAAGGCCCATTTGACTTCACTCTCCAAGATGTCTGGCTCAAGGTCAGCAACCACACTACCTGGGGTGTACGAGACCTCCATATCTTTCTAGTATAATTCCTCTGTGTATTCTTGCCACCTCTTCTTGATGTCTTCTGCTTTTGTTAGGTCCTTACCACTTTTGTCCTTGATTATGGTAATCTTTGTACGAAATGTTCCTTTCATATCTCCAATTTTCTTGAACAGATCTCTGGTTTTCCCCATTCTATTGTTTTCCTCTATTTCTTTGCATTGCTCATTTAAGAAGACCCTCTTGTCTCTCCTTGCTGCTTTTTGGAAATCTGCATTCAGTTTCCTGTATCTTTCCCTATCTCCCTTGCATTTTGCTTGCCTCCTCTCCTCCGCTATTTGTAAGGCCTCGTTGGACAGCCATTTTGCTTTCTTGCATTTCCTTTTCCTTGGAATGGTTTTCGTTGCTGCCTCCTGTATAATGTTACGAGCCTCCATCCATAGTTCTTCAGGCACTCTGTCCACCAAATCTAAATCCTTAAACCTGTTCCTCACTTCCACTGTGTATTCATAAGGGATTTGATTCAGATTGTATCTTACTGGCCCAGTGGTTTTTCCTACTTTCTTCAGTTTAAGCTGGAATTTTGCTATAAGAAGCTGATGATCTGAGTTACAGTCAGCTCCAGGTCTTGTTTTTGCTGACTGTATAGAGCTTCTCCATCTTTGGCTGCAGAGAATATAATCAATCTGATTTCGATGCTGCCCATTTGGTGATATCCATGTGTAGAGTCGTCTCTTGTGTTGTTGGAAGAGAGTGTTTGTGATGACCAGCTTGTTCTCTTGACAGAACTCTATTAGCCTTTGCCCTGCTTCATTTTCGAACTCCAAGGCCAAACTTGCCAGTTATTCCTTTTATCTCTTGATTCCCTACTTTAGCATTCCAATCCCCTGTAATGAGAAGAACATCCTTCTTTGGTGTCATTTCTAGAAGGTGTTGTAGGTCTTCATAGAATTGGTCAATTTCACTTTCTTCAGCACCGGTAGTTGGTGCATAAACTTGGATTACTGTGATGTTAAAAGGTCTGCCTTGGATTCGTATCGAGATCATTCTGTCATTTTTGAGATTGCATCCCAATACAGCTTTTGCCACTCTTTTGTTGACTATGAGGGCCACTCCATTTCTTCTACAGGATTCTTGCCCACAGTAGTAGATATGATAGTCACCCGAACTGAATTCGCCCATTCCCTTCCATTTTAGTTCACTAATGCCCAGGATGTCGATATTTATTCTTGTCATCTCACTTTTGACCACATCCAGCTTACCTCCATTCATGGTTCTTACATTCCAGGTTCCTATGCAATATTTTTCTTTACAGCATCGGACTTTCCTTTCGCTTCCAGGTATATCCGCAACTGAGCGTCCTTTCGGCTTTGGCCCAGCCGCTTCATCAGCTCTGAATCTACTTGTACTTGTCCTCTGCTCTTCCTCAGTAGCATGTTGGACGCCTTCCGACCTGAGGGGCTCATCTTCCAGCGTCATAACTTTTATATGCCTGTTGTCTTTGTCCATGGAGTTTTCTTGGCAGGGTTACTGGAGTGGCTTGCCAGTTCCTTCTCCAGGTGGATCACGTTTAGTCAAAACTCTCCACTATGACCTGTCCATCTTGGGTGGCCCTGCATGGCATAGCTCATAGCTTCTCCGAGTTATTCAAGCCCCTTCGCCACGACAAGGCATTGATCCATGAAGGGGGCTCGGAAACGTACTGGGAGCCAATGTAGGTCTTTTAGGACCGGTGTTATGTGATCTCGGCGGCCGCTCCCAGTCACCAGTCTAGCTGCCGCATTCTGGATTAGTTGTAGTTTCCGGGTCACCTTCAAAGGTAGCCCCACGTAGAGCGCATTGCAGTAGTCCAAGCGAGAGATAACTAGAGCATGCACCACTCTGGAGAGACAGTCAGTGGGCAGGTAGGGTCTCAGCCTGCATACCAGATGGAGCTGATAGACAGCTGCCCTGGACACAGAATTGACCTGCGCCTCCATGGACAGCTGTGAGTCTAAAATGACTCCCAGGCTGCGCACTTGGTCTTTCACGGGCACAGTTACCCCATTCAGGACCAGAGAGTCCTCCACACCCGCCCGCCTCCTGTCCCCCACAAACAGTACTTCTGTCTTGTCAGGATTCAATCTCAATCTGTTAGCCGCCATCCATCCTCCAACCGCCTCCAAGCACTCACACAGGACCTTCACCGCCTTCACTGGTTCTGATTTAAAAGAGAGGTAGAGCTGGGTATCATCCGCATACTGATGGACACCCAGCCCAACCCCCCTGATGATCTCTCCCAGCGGCTGCATATAGATGTTAAAAAGCATGGGGGAGAGGACAGAACCCTGAGGCACCCCACAAGTGAGAGCCCAGGGGTCTGAACACTCATCCCCCACCACCACTTTCTGAACACGGCCCAGGAGGAAGGAGCGGAACCACTGCATGACAGTGCCCCCAGCTCCCAAGTCCTCTAGACGGTCCAGAAGGATGTTATGGTCGATGGTGTCAAAAGCCGCTGAGAGATCCAGCAGAACAAGGAAACAGCTCTTACCTTTGTCCCTAGCCCGCCGGAGATCATCGACCAGTGCGACCAAGGCAGTTTCAGTCCCATGATGAGGCCTGAATCCTGACTGGAAGGGGTCCAAATGGTCCGCTTCTTCCAGGCTTCCACATTTGTGGTTAACAAATGGCATAACCCAAGTGATCTCCATAACATTTGACCTCCCTATGATTGGGCAATGATCTCCTTCCCTGAAGGTCCGAAAGGGGTCTACATTTTGGGAAGGGATGCCTGATGTCAGGAACCGATGGGGGCCACTGTTGTCTCCAGACTAAATAATCCAGGTGCTCATAGAGTTGTGGAGTTGGAAGGGGCCCAAAATGCCATCTAGTCTGACCCCCTGTGGGAGCTATATGTTGTTGTACCAATGCAACCCTTCAGAGGTGATCTGGCTCCATAAGAAAACTGGGAAGGCCTTCACGGCTGTGGAGCGAAAGGAAAGCCTAACAGTCAAACGTTTCGTTTTATGGATTAAATGCAGCATCAAAGAGAGAGATGAAACATTCATGCCCAAATCTCGAATCCCTCCCTCGGTGGCTTCTCGCACAGCCTGCAGCTTCCTCCTCATGTGCGCAGAGTGAACTCCCTGCCTTTTGTTTGCCTTGAAGTCTTCATCCAAACGGACGTGGCTATTAAACAAAAAGGGCTAAACTGCACTCAGAGACTCAGGCGCGAAGCGCAGCGCAGCCTCCCAATCAGTTCATTAAGTCTGAATAAACACATGGAAATTAATATTCAACTTTCATTCTCATATAGCCAAATTAGAAGCCAGCAAAGAGGGAAAGAATGTAATCTAATTAAACTAATGAGAGTTGTGCTAATAAATTGCCCGCCATTAATTCTTTATTGCAGCAGGAGCGGCTCATGAAGGAGACGTCGGCAGCCCCACCGACCCGCCCCTGACGCAGGGGGGCTTCGGAATCGGTTGGTTCTCCCATCAGCTTTGCATGTCCCCCAACCACTTCAAGGAAAAGCCAGATACAGTATCTGCAAGGCATTGGAGCCGAGGAGTCCCCCTCCAGAGCTCAGTCGCTTCTTATTTTTAGAGAGACATTCACCCACCCATTGTTTTTATTCCATTAAATTGTTGTTGTTTTTTAAAGCACCTGAAACTGTTTTACCAAAAGATAAAACAATAAAATCCATTGAACAATGACAATACTTTAAACACGTACAAAAAGTTAAAATCCACACCAGCATTTCTACGCATCTGGGTAGGACGCTTTTAGCAGCTGCCAAAAAAGAATAAAGTTGCCAGCTTGATCTCAACAGGCAGGGAGTTCCAAAGTGGAGGCGCTGGAAAGCACAGGAGGAGACACTTGCACTTGGGCTCAAATCCGACAGGTGGGATTTCTGTTGCGGGATCTGGTCGGCCACTGGGAGAACAGGAGGCTGGACTTTGGGCCTGATCCAGCAAGCTCTTCTTTAAGCCGATAAAAACATCTATTGGAGAGGGAGGTGTTCCTTCTCATCTCCTAATCTTGAATGTGGATGCCGTGGAATGAGAAGCTGCCACTTAACTTTGCTTTACAGTACTTGTTTCTTATTTCATTGCATTCATATTGTCTTTTTTTCATCCATGGAGTGATAGTATTTCTTGCACTGTAGTGTACTTTCACTTTCACTTGTTCTGTTTGTTCTTTTGGAGCTGGAGAGAACAGACGCCATTGTCCCTTTGTCTGTACATAGTGTGTAGATAAATAGTAGATTAGATCTACGATGTCTCACTCTTCTTGCTGTGTTTTGCCAGAAGATTAGTGTGCACATGTTGTTGTTGTTGTTTAGTCGTGTCCGACTCTTCGTGACTCTTTGTGTGCACATACCAGCTGGTATATGTCGCTGGAGCGCCCTGGAGAAGAAGGGAAGTGCCTTTTCCAGGGCTGCGCGTACCAGAGATTTGGGGGCTTGCAGGCACCCCCAGTGCGTTTTTCCAACATGGAGTTCCAAGTGGCCCCCATGGTTCTGGCTTCTCCCTCAACAACCCCATGAGGCTGATGGAGGCAGCGAGGCCCCCAAGGGGTGGAAGAGGCAGGTTTCATGGGATCCCCCTAAACCCTGTGAAACTGGTGATAAAAGGAGACAGCTTCAAACCCCTGTCGAGGTCCGTTAGATATCTGCTTTATAAGCTTAGAGCTAGATGTTGCCACAGGGAGAGACCATTTCTGTGGAATTGTCATGGGTGAGCTGGCAAATCCCTCACTGCAAGAAGTGAAGTTACAGGGAACCAGGCAGAGGGCCTCCTTGGTGGTGGCGCCCGCCCTGTGGAATGCCCTCCCTTCAGGTGTCAAGGAGATTCAAGAACTACACAACTTTTAGAAGACATCTGAAGGCAGCCCTGTCTAGGGAAGTTTTTAATGCTGGATATTTTACTAATATTTTACTGGATATCAAACTGGATATTTCATGTTTTATTGTGTTTTTAATATTGCATTGGGAGCCACCCAGAGTGGCTGGGGAAACCCAACCAGATGGGTGTGGTATGAACATATTATTATTATTATTATTATTATTATTATTATTATTATTATTCAAAGCAGCTGTTTTATTACAGAGAAATTTCAGGAAGAGACTGGAAAGAGAAGTTGCTGAATTGGAACTCATTACCAAGCTTAAAACCATGGAGCTACCTGGGATGAATAGAGACATCGGATTCTTATCTCATTATGCATGATCAAGCTTTCTTTAGCGCCTCAGCCCTTGCTTTTTTCCCCCCAGGACTAATTGCAGTCATCAGCAGTCGTTAACAGCCATCTACAGGTTTACCACTCCCATCAGCCCATCACCCATTCCCACCCACCACCCTCTGTATATATATATAAGGGTCTGACACTTCTGTTTCCGGTGTATCTGAAGAAGTGTGCATGCACACGAAAGCTCATACCAAAATAAAAACTTAGTTGGTTTTTAAGGTGCTACTGAAGGAATATTATTATTATTATTATTATTATTATTATTATTATTATTATTATTTATATAAGCTGTAAACCACCCAGAATGGCTGGGGCAACTGGGTCAGATGGGCATGGTACAAATAAGTTTATTATTATTATTATTATTATTATTATTATTATTATTATTATTATTATCATCATCATCATCATCATCAGCTGTTTTTGCCCTGTGCTTATCTTCCTTCCAAAGTGGCTGGGTCTCTTTCATTTCCAGAGAGAGAGAGAGAGAGAGAGAGAGAGAGAGAGAGAGAGAGAGAGAGAGAGAGAGAGAGCAGGAGGGATTCAACATCCATTTCTGCACCAAGGAGTAACTTTTGCTATTGGGCTATAAATACTAGACTTTTCATCCAGGAACACGTACGAAAGAGGTACATTTCCCTGCTCTGTAAAGCTAAGTTTAAACCCAAACAGTAACCCAAACTGAGACAAACTGAGCCGCAAAAATATATATCAAAAGACGAAGGGAGCATGGCTGAGGAGCACAGAAACCTAACTGGGTCACAGGAATCCTTTACGCATCCAGCTCAGATACTCAGCTGGGATCTGGCGCTCTAATGCTAGATCATCCCGCCGCCTCCTCTCGGCTTCTGCCCGCTTGGCTTGCAAAATCCCTCGAACCGCCTTTGTTGTGCGGCATTGCATTTGTGATGCTCCGAGTGTCTCCATGGAAAACTTTCAAGTCTGGCAGGCAGGATCAGCAGAGGCCTCAAGGACCTGGTGGAATTTCCCCATTTTTACTTACAATTGATGGGGGCAGCGCAGCAGAAGCGGGGGGGGGGAGGGGGAGGCCTCGTTTGCTAAGTCACTTTTTAAAAAAATGATCCGATGTTTATGCCTCTGCCAGAAACCAGAATCATTGCATTGCAGAGTCGTAAGGGACCCCCAGGGTCATCTAGCCCCACCCCATGCAATGCAGGAATCACAGCCTTTCTACAAGCTTCACTGAAAAGAAAGCTGTTGCGTTTTAATGAAGGGCTAAGTGCATCTTTGCACATTGAAGGAAAAGAGCAGCGGAAAAAGAGACAGTTCCCAGTTTAACCCCTTCTCACCCTGCTGCAGTCCTGGTGAAAGCTGCTCCTTGCATCAGAGGAGAGGTCAGCTTGGCTCTGGCCACAGTCTAGGCATCAAAGCTTCTGTCTCCGCAGACCAGGTCAAGCAAGCAGTCTCAGTGGGATGAACAGGGTGTGAGAGAAGCACCCAGGACCCAGCTGCAGAAAGCGAGGGTCTAGTCTATCTTCCAGGGTTCACCCACCATCCTCTGTCCTCTCCAGTTGCCCATTGATCTGTGGTTTCCCCCCAAAAGGAGCCACTCTGAAAATCTCAATGTCCAAATGCATTTTCTCTCAAAATCAACTGTTCTAAATACTCTTTCATACATATTTGGCGCCACAAGCTGCACTGGGACATTTGGTCAACAGCAACAACAACAATGGCTGAATGTCCCGGTACAGCTTGTGGCTCAAAATATAGAATTATAGAACTATAGAAACTTGTTTTCTACTCTTCCTGATGGCAAGACCCAAACCAATGGATTCAAGGTACAAGAAACGAAAGGCCGACTAAGTATCAGGAAGAACTTTCTGAGGACAAGAGCTGTTGGGCAGCAGAAGGGACTCCCTCCGACGGTGGCAGACTCTCCTTCCTTGGAGGTTTTTCATCGGAGGTTCGATTGGCAGCTGCCAGGGATTCCTGTGATTCCTGCCTTGCAAGGGGTAGACTAGATGCCCCCCAGGATCTCTTCCAGCTCTACAATTCTATGCTTGTATGAAAGAGTGCCCCAACTGGTGTGATGGGACAGTTGCAGCTGGGAAGGAAGGAAGGAAGGAAGGAAGGAAGGAAGGAAGGAAGGAAGGAAGGAAGGAAGGAAGGAAGGAAGGAAGGAAGGAAGGAAAAGGCACAGGAAGGGGCCATGAAGGAAGGGCAAAGCAAAGGGAGGGAGGGAAAAGCACAGGAAGGAAGGAAGGAAGGAAGGAAGGAAGGAAGGAAGGAAGGAAGGAAGGAAGGAAGGAAGGAAGGAAGGAAGGAGCCCTCACTCTTTCCGGGGCTAATTGGTGCTTTCCTTCCGCCTTCCCAACCCCCCTCCTGTTTTCCAGGAAGAGGTGGCCGTGGCACTTGGAGCCATTTCTGCCGGAATGAGTGAAGTGCCGAGGGAAGGCCATTTATTCCGATTAGCCTGCCTCATTACACAAACACAAATGTTGCTTAAGCAAATGAAGCCAAGCTGCCTCCTCGCTGTTCCAAGGAGGCCCTTTGCAGCCCCGCCAAAAGAACGCGCCAACGGAGCCGAGCGCGCCGGCCGTTGGTTCCTCTCTGCAGCCGAGTAATGAAACATTCACCAGGGCCTCAACTGGAGGGCTCCAGAACTGGAGGAGAGGAAGAAGGCAAAGAAAAATGGGAGCAACAGCAGGAAGAATGCGCAGGTGCTGCTACAATAGCCTAAGGAGAGCCTGTTGGATCAGGCCAATGGCCCAGCCGGTCCAGCCTCCTCTTCTCACCATGGCCCACAAGATGCCTCTTCTGGGAAACCTCCAAGCAGGATTCGAGCGCATGAGCAACTCTCCCCTTCTGGGCTTTCCAGCAACTGGTGTCCGCCTCCAACTGAGGAGGGCAGAGGACAGCCATCTTGGCCTGTAGCCATCAATAGCCTTCCTTCTAGTTAGGGGACCATCACTGCTTCCTGCAGGAGTGAGTTCTGCAGATTAACCAAGGCCAGGCAGCCCATGAGGTGATGGGAGGCAATTGCTTTAGGCAGCATATCTGGGCCCATGGAGATGGCTGCACCCTCCCTCCTGTGTGGGCGCTCTGGCCTTGGGGTTTTGTTAAAGGCTAAAATATAGGTCAATATAAAAAGGAGAATTCTCTGAATGCCCAGGCCCAGGTTTGAGGCAAGAGAGAACCCTGGCAGAGATTTAAATATCACAAATTATTATTAATAGTAGTAGTAGTAGTAGTAGTAGTAGTCTGTCGTCCCCTTCTCCTTGTGCCCTCCATCTTTCCCAACATCAGGGTCTTTTCCAGGGAGTCTTCTCTTCTCATAAGGTGGCCAAAGTCTTGGAGCCTCAGCTTCAGGATCTGTCCTTCCAGTGAGCACTCAGGGCTGATTTCCTTCAGAATGGAGAGGTTTGATCTTCTTGCAGTCCATGGGACTCTCAAGAGTCTCCTCCAGCACCATAATTCAAAAGCATCAATTCTTCGGCGATCAGCCTTCTTGATGGTCCAGCTCTCACTTCCATACATCACTACTGGGAAAACATGTAACATGTTTCTATGTGATTGTGTATTTTTGCAATGTTTTGTTTAAGTTGTCTGTCGCTGCTTCGTTGTTGTTGTTTTTTGCACACCACTTTGAGATATTCTTCATGAATTAAGCAATATAGAAGTTAAATGCTCTAATCTAATAATCTAATCTTTCTGAGCCAGGAAATGAGGATGAAGTTGCAGGCCAAGTCAGCAGAATCAATTGTTCTGAAAAGACTGCTAATTTGCTGAAAGTGAGCCCTCAAAGCATTTTGTTCGTCAAGCCACCGTGTCTTTGTTTACAGGTTAAATCCCCGCTGTCTCATCCTGTTAATGATCTCCAAATTAAAGCTGACCTTCCAATTTGGAGCCTTTCAGGGACTCGGAGATAATGGCTGGGGGGCGGGAGGCATCGTTTAGGAGACCAATGAGACAGGGCGGTAGGTGCGCCGTGCCTGAAAACCTGAATTGGGGCCGTTCCTTTTGAACAATGAAGAAGGCACAGAGGAAAGGGGTTCTGGGCGCTCTCCCTCCCCTTAAAAAAAGGCAGGACTTGTGAGTCCATTCGAAGAAGAAAAGAGGGCTGTGGGTTAGGAATCCAAAATCCTACCCCATGTCCAGCTTATTTCTTGGAAATGTCTTGTCCCCCCAAATGGTTTTCCTTGAAATGGAAAGATGGTGGGTGTAAGGGGGAGAAAGTACAGAGAAGCTCCCCCTTGCATCAGAAGTAGCTCCTCCCCAAGCAGCGATGGAAGCGAGGGCTCGGAGGAGGCCAGTCAGGAAGTGGAGAGAGAAGGCCAGGGCTCCAGCAGCATGGGAGAGCCCCGGCTACACAGGAGGGAGGAAAGAGAGGGGGAGAAGGGAGAAAATGAAAGCATGGAGCGTAGACCCTTTCCTCCGGTTCCGGAATTACGCAGGAGAAAGAAAGGGAGGAGATTCACTGTCCCAAGACTCTTATTTTGGAGGAAATCACGCCGGGGGGGGGGGCAGTGCCGGATTCTGCATCGGAATGAGCAGACATGCTTTACACACCTGTCTCACTGTAAATAGACTGCACTAATAAAAACTGTTTAAAGACAAGCAGGCGGAGCGTCATTACTCTAGAGTAGTCGCAAGAACCCCTGACAGTGAACCACCTGGAAAGCAAGTCTTTTGATGAAAAGTTGAGGGAGTAGGGGGGTGTTCAGCATGGAGAAGAGGAGGCTGGGAAGTCAAGGGCTTCAGTGACATCCAGAAGCCAGCACTACCCTTCTGGAAGTTGGAGGAAGAAGAGGTGCCCAGGCAGAAGGACAAAAGATGTCTTTTGCTTTCCTCTTTTCGCCCCATGCTCTGGTGTGAGCCACCTGACTCAGGCCGCAGTGTGGGGCAAAAGAGTGTGTCTTTTGGAGCAACCAGAGCTCTGGAGCCCAAACAGAACATTCAGGCTTGGGATCAGAAGCTTCTGTAAATCTGGGGTGCCCCTCTTAAAACGGGACAGTTGCATGCTATGCCAGAGCCATCTTCCAAACTCCGAAGGACCGTCCCATGGAAGATGGAGCCAGCTTGTTTTCTCCCGCTCCGGAGGATAGGGTTTTCTGCTGCTCCAGAAGGGAGGACTTGAAGGAATGGATTCAAAAGACCAGAGGGGAGATTCTGACTCAACATCCGGAAGAGCTTTATGATAGTAAGAGCTGCTCAACAGTGGAATGGACTCCCTCAGGAGGTGGTGGACTCTCCTTCATTTGAGGTTGGATGGCCACCTGTCAGGGATGCTTTGGCTGAGATTCCTGCATTGCAGGGGGTTGGGCTAGATGACCCCTAGGGTCCCTTCCAGCCCCACAATTCTATGATTCCTCCTGCTGATCGGCATGGAAGGCTCAAGAAGAATGGAGGCCGTGAAGGGTCACTTCAAGCACTTTGCCAGGGACCTTCAAACTGTAGGTTTCCACCACTTTACCTCCTGCAATGGAGTCTGCTCTCTGCTCTGCATTCCCATCCTATTACTATAGAAAGAGAAGAAGTGTGTGTTGTTGAGGAGAGAGAAATATATATATATAAAATAAAGACTGGTTGTTTAAATAAGAACGGTTCTGTACTGAATATTTATGGAACCCAGTGTTATCCAAAAGGGCAAAAAATAAAAATAGAGGTTATTTAAATTTAATTTGCATTTAGATTTTCAAGTCAGGTTTATTATATAGCAGAAACATGCTAAAATTAAATCCATAATGTGCATTACAGCAAGTTGAGCAAATTGTACCTTGGAGCAATTTCTGCTTCGAAGGCAGGCTGCCTTGCCTGCCTCTTCTCTTTTTCCCATCATGGGTAAGTAAATTTGCAGCGCTTTTCAGCAACTCTTTTATTATGCCTATTAGCAAATCAATGGAGAGTCTGGAAGAGGGAATGGGCAACTGCTCAGGCAGCTGAGAGAGGAGAGACGCAAAACCTGGCGGTGGATTGGATTCGCCAAAAGGAATAGGTGGCCTGGCAGCAGGAAGAGGTGGCCTTCTCTTTGGCTCTGCTGATCCAGCATTAAAAGAAAATGTAAGGGTTTTGACAATCTAGAAAGGGGTTTGACAATCTAGAAAATATACATACAAGGGTGGCCAAGATGCTCAACAGTCTGGAAAGCAAGCCTGATGAAGAATGGTTGAGGGAACTGGGTATGTTTAGCCTGGAAAAGAGGAGATTGAGAGGAGGTAGGAGAGGCATCTTCAAATATCTCAAGGGCTGTCCCATGGAAGATGGAGCAAGCTTGTTTTCTCCTGCTCTGGAGGGCAGGACTCGAACCAATGGCTTCAAAATACAAGAAAGGAGATTGCCACTAAACATAAGGAAGAACATTCAGACAGTAAGAGCTGCTGAAGAGTGGAATGGTCTTCCTTGGAGAATGGTGGCCTCTCCGTCGTTGGAGGTTTTTAAGCCAAGGTTGGGTGGGATTCTTGAGTTGTGATTCCTGTGCTGCAGGGGGATGGAGCAGATGACCCTTGAGGTCCCTTACAACTCTACAATTATGTGATAGGGTGGTGTGACAACCACTGCCTTAACGAAAAAGAAAATGCCTCTCTGGATCTTAAATCAATGGCTCCCTCTTGTCTCATTCTCAGTGGACTGAATGAAAATCTCTCTCCCCCCTCGCCCATTCCTTTGGATGTTTGTAAATTGCTAATATATTCCAAGCTCCTGACCACTGCATCTCCCACTTCCTTCAGCCAGAAGTCACAATATTGGCCTTCTCCCTATCCCATGGATTATTAGCTCCTTGGGGGGGGGGGGACGGTGTAGCTCAGGCATCCCAAACTGCGGCCCTCCAGATGTTTTGGCCTACAACTCCCATGATCCCTAGCTAACAGGACCAGTGGTCAGGGATGATGGGAATTGTATCCAAAACATCTGGAGGGCTGAAGTTTGGGGGTGCCTGGTGTAGCTAATACCACAGAAACTTGAACCAGGATTCAACAGGAGCTTAACAGATTGGAGACTGGGGCCAAGTCTAACGAAACAAATCCCAATCTTTAGTTGAGATTCCTGCATTGCAGGGGGGTGAATTAGATGACTCTTAGGGTCCCTTCCAACTGATTCTGACTTAATGTTGAAGCCACTCTTAGCACCGGGGGGGGGGGGCAGGGGGTGACGAGAAGATCCACACAAATGGCCTCTGACAGAGAGCCAGGCTCCATTAGGCTCTGCCTTTGAAATACTTAATAAAGACAGATCTGCTTGCAGCTGTTCCAGAAGAGGGAAATTGGTCTTTCCCAGCCTTGGTCTCTAGTGCTCCCTCTAAATGCTCCCCACATCCAACCTCGCTTTTCCTGGCCTCCAAGGAGCAGACTGACTTTGCCTTGCCCCGTTGTCCCCGCCATAACATCTCACATCGCCAAGCAAGACGTCCCTTTTCTGTTTGGGCTTACGCCTGTCATTTGCAAAAAGCGGCTCACGTGCCACATGTTTGGGAAGCAGCTCAGGGGTTAGGAGGAGACGTTGAAAGACAGGATTTAAAATCTGATGCTCTGGATCCCATCTCTTCTGGTTACTTTGACAAGAGCATTTCAGAGAGGCTCATATTTGTCCCTTCCTGTTAGGCCCACCGTCTCTCCAGCGCCTCTCATGCGCTTGGAAGTGTGCACATCGGAAGAGCAGAGGCGCCCACTGAAATGCAAAGGAAGTCCCTTCCCTTCTAGTTAGGAGTTGTGGGACTTCCTGCCAGCCAAAGCTGCTCACTGCTGGAGCTGGCAGCCAAGGGAGGCCGGCCATGAGGCTACCTCCTTTGCTGCAGAAAGGGTTTCATGGGAGCGCCAGAAAGGCATCTGCTGAGAGCCTTCATAGAATCACGGAATTGGAGAGTTGCAATGCAGGAATCACAGTTAAAGCATCTTTGGTTCACGGCCACCCAACCTCTGTGTAAAAGCCTCTAATGAAGGAGATTCCACCACCTTCTTGTGGGGTTTGCAGCTGAAAACACAACTGTGTTTTGCTAGGCAAGCACAGAGCTAATACACCAAGAGTTATTGAACTACCCAGAGAGGACCCTCTGTGTGGTTTAAAGACTCTCTCGAGGTTCAAAGACTCTCTCAAGGCAAATCTTAAAAAATGTAGTATGAACACCGACAACTGGGAAACACTTGCCTGTGAACGCTCCAATTGGAGAACAGCCTTTACCAAAGGCGTCCTGGGCTTTGAAGACACTCGAACTCAGAACGAAAGGGAGAAATGTGCTAAGAGGAAGGCATGCTTGGCAAATCCACACCATGATCAACTCCTACCCAGAAACCAATGTCCCCACTGTGGAAGGACGTGTGGATCCAGAATTGGCCTCCACAGTCACTTACGGACTCACTGTTAAAACCATGTTTATGGAAGACAATCTTACTTGGCTACGAGGGATCACCAAAGAGGAAGAAGACAAAATCACAAATGTGTGTTTTGCTAGTCAAGCACAGGGCTAATACACTGAGAATTCTTGGACTTCCCAGAGAGGACTCTCTGTATGTGGCCACTTCTTTTGCCTCCTCTGGGTGAGAACTCCCTAACAAATGAAACTATCCTTCTTATTTCTTTCTGCCTGTGAGGAGACTGTCTCTTTTCCCCCACCATGCCTCCAAGCTGACCAGATGTGCATGGCTAAAGCTCCTGCTTTCAGCCATGTTAGCTAA
This sequence comes from Zootoca vivipara, assembly GCF_963506605.1. Classification (NCBI taxonomy): domain Eukaryota; kingdom Metazoa; phylum Chordata; class Lepidosauria; order Squamata; family Lacertidae; genus Zootoca; species Zootoca vivipara. The sequence continues at coordinate 772,040 of NC_083276.1, forward strand.
GACTACAATTGTTTTTACTTTACTGTAAGTTAGAAGTACGTTTCCAAGCACAATTCAAAGTGTTGGTGCTGGCCTTGAAAGCCCTAAATGGCCTCAGCCCAGTAGACCTGAAGGAGCGTCTCCACCTCCATCGTTCAGCCCAGACACTGAGGTCCAGCTCCGAGGGCCTTCTGGTGGTTCCCTCCCTGCGAGAAGTGAGGTTACAGGGAACCAGGCAGAGGGCCTTCTCGGTAGTGGCGCCCGCCCTGTGGAATGCCCTCCCATCGGAGGTCAAGGAGATAAACAACTACCTGACATTTAGAAAACACCTAAAGGCAGTCCTGTTTAGGGAAGTTTTTAATTTGTGACATTTTATTGTATTTTAATCTTTGCTGGAAGCTGCGCAGAGTGGCTGGGGAGACCCAGCCGGATGGGTGGGGTACAAATAAAAAATTATTATTATCATTATTATTATTATCATTATTATCATTATTATTATCATCATTATTATTATTATTCTGCACACTACTTTTGTTGTATTTGCTGTTTGCATTGAAATGTAAGTACCGTAACCCCCCCCTTTGTTAATCTTATTAAAAACATTTGGTTCATTCTTTGCAATGGGGGTGAAGAGAAGGCGAGCTGACCACAAATGAAAGGGATGGAAAGGTCTGATTGCCTAATTCCTCAGCTTTATTAAGCTGCAAAACGTATAAGTGTTTTATTCTGCTAAAAAGGCTTCACAGCAGTTTTTACTTTTGTTCTCACAGTGGCTGACCAGGTGCCCTAATGGAAAACCTGGAAGCAAGATTCAGGGAGCATTTTCGTACACATTTCTCCTAATAAACACCTTGTGCTGTTGTGACTAATATGCACCTTTTTTGCAAGCAATTTCCCCTAATATAATTTATATTTATACGTTATCGTTATGAATAGATATATCTTTATTCATTGTTTACCCTACCATATGCATTTCTGTGGACATGATGTAATTGGAGAAACACACCTCAAAATTCAGAAACGCACGGTTCTCAAAAGCTATCCGTGTTTCGGTTCAGGAGCTGGTTGCAGAAGGGCAAAGGGGGAATTTTCTTATTGAAATGCAACAAATACCAAACTCTCTCTCCCTCTGTTGGCCAGGTGAAAGGAGGAGGCTCAGATCCATTCATTCCATTCAGAGTGAACGGTTCCCTGGCTCCACTGAGAGATTCAGAGTCTGTGCTTCGGATGATCCCTGGAGTGGGAAGGAAGGCACAATATTGATTTTCTGCCCTCCTTTTCGTGGGCTGATTGAAATCAGGTTAGTTCTCCTTTACAGAGACACACACCCCTCCATCCTTTATCTCCCGCAGTGTGTGTACTGGAACAGTGGGGCTCTCCTTCCGCCACCCCAACAACAACAAAACGCTGGGAAAAAGGAGGCAGGAACCGAATCCCCTGGAAAGATATTGCAAAGGCAAACAAGTTTGCTCGTTTTTCTCCTCCAAAGCTCCGGTAAGCTCCATGGCAACTGATTGGCTGTCCTCCTGAAGAGCACCGAATCCGCAGAGCTCCATCAGGATTTCAGCAGCGAATCCGTCTCTGAACTAAACAACGGCAAATGAAGTTAGAAGTTAATCCTGCAGCGTCAGGGCGAGAGTGACAGCAAGCCAGGCACTCACCTTTTCTCGTGTGTGAAGAAGTGGCAGCATTTGAGGCCGAGGAAGAAATCCTAGGATCACAGAATGGCAGAGTCGGAAGGTACCCCTGAGGGTCATCTAATCCACCCCTCCTGACACGCCAGAATCACCACTAAGGAATCCCTGGCAGATGGCCATCCAAGCTCTGTGGAAAGATTTCTTTGGCAGCTTGAAGGAGGAGAGGCATTTGGGAGGGGGTCTTCTCGCTGGTTGCCCCCAAATTAAGGGAAAGGGCTTAGAACATTCAGAAAGTCCCAGCGTTTTAGTTTAGAGAAAAGGAAGGCATGAGGCAACATGACAGAAGTTTGTAAAATTACACGTGGCCTGGAGAAAGTGGAGAGAGAAACGTTCTCCTTCCTCTTTCCTAACTCTAGAACTTATGGACCTCCAATGAAGCTGAACATTGGAGGATTCCAGACAGATAAAGGGAAGGACTTCTTCATGTAGCGCAGTTAAACTGTGGAACTGCATCCCACAGGAGGCGGGGTCTTTTGGAAGCACCAGTCTTGATGGCTTTAAAAGAGGAGCAAGCGCGCTTGTGCTTGGATCCTGTTTGCGGGTGTCCCATAGACATCTGGTTGGCCACTGTGAGAGCAGGATGCTGGACTAGATGGGCCATTGCCCTCATCCAGCACGCTCTTATGTTCCTAAGCTAGGCCTGGGCAAGACTCCTTGAGTCTGCAATACAGGAGAGCCTCTCCTGCCAGTCAGTGCAAATCCCTCCCAAGGGAAATTTGTTGGGAGCTAATTTGGAGAGACAGGCTTGGCCCCAGGCCGTTGCATTCCTGCTTCCCTGAGCTTTGGCTTGGTGGTTTCCACAGCTGGGTCTGACTAGGGTCAATATTGTTTGCAGTCATCTGCGGGCAGCTGATAATAACTTTTTTTGTTTTACTCCTGCCTTGTAATCTGGATACTTTTTGCATTCCTGTCTCCCACCGTCCAAGTGTAACCTCTTGCCAACGTCCCTCAAACACCACCGGGCAACAGAAATGTTTTAATTAAGCAAACCATGGATTTGCAGCCACGCTTGACAAGCGACTCAGACGCAGCCTCACCTGGCATTACGTATGGGTGGATTCTGGTCCCTCATTTAAAGTACTGCCTTGTATTAGTTCAGCCTGAGTTGCCTCTGCTGGAGCTCCTGTACATCTCATTACTGCGGGGTCTGGGGGAAGCACTGATGCTCAGGCTACAATGGAGGCGCTGTTGTTTACACTCTTGTTTTATGCATTGGTCATATTAGGATGCCATGCGCCGGGCACCTCGCTTTGCATTCCGTCCTCCTCCTGTATCCGTTGGCAGCCGTGAGCAGCAGCCTTGGAGGAAACTTCCAGCAGATGAGATGCAAATAAAGGCAGAAGCAGAGACGTCCAGCGGATTCCCAATATCGCTCTCCTCCAATGTGCAGTCAGTGTGGAACCAGGATTCACACCCGGGCTGCGCTGCATGGTCAAAGGGGGAGGGGGGTTAGTAAAGGTGGGGAAGGGTGTTGGTGGTCGGGAAACTGGTGGGTGGGAGAAGAACAGGAAGCTCCCCTATGTGCCTGCTCATTAAAACCATAAGAGGCCCACCCAGTCATAGAACTGTAGCCATGCCAATCACTTCTCCTACCTGGGCAGTTATCTTTCCACAAGGGCCGACATTGATGCCAAAATCAGATTTCTGCTGTAGACCACCTCCTTCTGTGATATATGTATGATGTTTTTGGGGGTGGTCTTGAGCTATAGGGTTCAAAAGCCTATATAAGGGCTTGTGCACCATTGTTCTTGGTTCCTCCTCCCTCCTGCGTGTGGTGAGTGAGGACCCTGTTGCAACAGTTTAAGAAAGATCAGGCTTACAAGCTGCTTTGCTTCTCAAAATTCTCTTGTTGGTCTCTGTTATTTTCTCCTACCGATGGGGAACCTACTTAAGGACTCTATGCTGGCTCTTGGGTACCCCATAAGGGAAAAGGAGCAGGTTTTTTCTCATAACAGTTTGTTTGCCAAGATCAGGAGCTTAATATGCTGCTGCCATATTTAAGACTCACGGTCATAAGACTCACAGCGTCCTATGTAGAGTTGGAAGGGACCCCAAAGCTCCTCTAGACCAGTGTTTCTCAACCTTTTTTGGGCCACGGCACACTTCTTCTATGAAAAAAAATCCCGCGGCACACCAACTCTGTGCCGCCCTATATTTAGCAGCAGCCCTACCTTACAGGGTTGTTGTGAAGGTAAGTGGCAAAGGCATCCCCGCCCTCAAGACACTTGCAGCATGTCATGAGGGGAGAGGGGAGAGACTTCAAATGGAAAAGGTGTAAAGAGGGAAATACTCACCGCAGGAGGAGGCTGTGGAACCGAAGGAGCGACTCCTGCCTCCGCCGGGAGCCCATCACCGGTTCTCCCGGGCCACTCCCGCACATGCGCAGCAGCTCCGGCCGCTTCCTATTGCTCAAGCGACAAACGAACTGCGCGCCAGAACTTCTTCCTTACAAATCGGCCTCGGACAGGGCTCGGGTAGGAATCCCTCCGCCGAAGTGAGGAGGTTTCCTCTCCGCCCGCCCCCCAAAATAATCCCTAGCATTTCTGAGGCGAACTCATGCAAAGAAAGGGAAGCGAAGACGCTCTTTCCTCAGTTAGTTTTCATCAAAGGAAGCGGCAGCGAGGAGATTTACGTCCAGGGAAGAAAAAAAGAGGGCGCTGTGCACGCGCGTCGAGAGTTGAATCCGCCGGAGGGGGTGGGGCTTCTCGTTTCTCTCCCTCTCCCAACCACCGCTCATTGGATTGAGTGACCTTAAGTCACACAAAGGAAGAGTCAGTGGCCGGCCTAGTCCGGCATTCCCACAGCGGGAAACTCACGATCAGCACCCGAGCGCAAGAGACATGGCCTTCATCCTCAAAGATGCGCGGCAAAGTGGGTCTACGGCAGCAGAAGTGCTGGAGTCCGTTCCTGACTATTCACGTTGGCTGGGAGACACGCCTCGCGTCGTGACCCGGCCGGCTTCCTTTCCGGTGGGTCAGCGACGTGACAATGCAAATCGCCCTTCTCGTCGCGGCACACCAGCCAGCGTCTCGCGGCACAGTAGTGTGCCGCGGAACACCGGTTGAGAAACGCTGCTCTAGACCAACCCCTGTGATGCAGGAATCACAGGTAAAAAAAATTCCTTACAGATGGCCAACCACCCTCTGTTTAAAAACCTCCAAGGTTGGAGAATCCACCTTCTTCAGAGGGAGCCTGTCCTCTGTCCAAAAGGCAGGATTTTCAGGAAGGACTTTCTGAGGGTAAGAGCTGTTCAACAGTGGAACAGACTCTCCTGGGAGGTGGTGGACTCTCCCTCCTTGGAGATTGTTAAGCAGAGGCTGCTCCCCAGCAAGGGAGCATTGTGCTTGTGCTAATCCTGCTTGCAGCTTTCCCAAGAGACACCTGGTTGACCACTGTGAGAGCAGGACGCTGGACTCCCTGGCCTGACGCTGCAGGACTTTTCTTAGGACCTCAAGGTCCACGAGGAGAGTCTTCCCTGGGGAGCACAAAGAGCGGGGCTGCGAGTTTCCCCAGGAGGGAGTCGGGCTCCCTCCACCCCCCCTCCAGCATCAAATAAACATGGAGCTATAATCGTTCTCATTTTGACGAAGCCAATTCAGCATATACCAGAAGACAAAGCGGACAAGCTTTCACGCCTGGCTGGCCTCCTGTTTGCTGAATCGGCACTGAAATTACTTTCAGCTTTGCTGAACAAGGGGAACGGTGTTGTGAACCGGCTCCTTTCCACGCTTCATCTTTTGGGGATGTTTTCGCCTCCCTCTCTTCTCTCCCCCCCCCAACACAGGCAGATGATGTACAGATCTTGCAAGACCTTCTGTCGAGAGGGGACAATGGCATCCTGTTTGCTGCCCTCCCTGGAAGAGCCCAACTTGCACATTGTTGAGAAAGAGCCTTGTGAGGGCATTAAAGATGTCTTTAAATAACACCCCAGTGAAGATGAGGAGCAAGGCAGCCCCACATGAGTGGAGGAGGACATGCCATGGCCACTTGCCCTGAACCGTGGCTTCCTGCATGTTGATGTTGCTGTGGTACAGAGGAGGCATCCAGAATTGTGCTATGACAGAGCATAGGATCGTGGAACTGTAGAGCTGTAAGAGACCCAAAGGGGAACCTGGTCCAATCCTCTGCAATGCAAGAATCACAATCCCCCCATCTTCTCCCACCATGCATTGTTCCAAGGGTTTTCTTGACCCTCATCATCTCTCTCTCTCTTGTCATCAAAGAAAGGAATAGTCCCACTCTATTTTGCCTTGATCAGACCCCACCTGGAGTCCTGAGTCCAATTCTGGGCACCACATTTTAAGAAGGATGTTGACAAGCTGGAACGTGTACAAAGGAGGGCAACCAAGATGGTCAAAGGTCTGGAAATGAAGCCTTATGAGGAACAGTTTAGAGAACTGGGTGTGTTTAGCCTGGAAAGAGGAGATTGAGAGGAGATAGGATAGCCAAATATCTTACAGGCTGTCCCATGGAGCAAGTTTGATTTCTCCTGCTCTGAAGGGTAGGACTCAAATCAATAGCTTCAAATGACATTGTCTCCCAAGACAAATCAATACCAACCAGGAAGGAGTTGAGGGGTGTTTAGCCTGGATAAAAGGAGACTGTGAGGAGATAGGATAGCTCTCCTCCAGCGTCTGATGGGCTTTTGCACAGAACATGGAGCAAGATTGTTTCTGCTCTCCAGAGGGGAGATCCAATGAATTCAAAGGACAAGAAAGGCTATTCCAACTGAACATTAGCAAGAACTTTCTGAGGGCAGGAGCTACTTGACGGTGGAAGGGACTTCCTCGGAGGGGGGTGGACTCCCTTTCACTGGAGGTTTTTAAGCAGAGGTTGGGTGGCCATCAGGCAGGGATTCTTGAGCCATGATTCCTGTGTTGTGGGGGTGGACTAGGCACCCTTTGGGGTAGCTTCAAACCATTGGAGCCAACTCCTAGTGGTCGTGGGGGCTTTGGTCTCCACATCAAAATATTTGAGGGGCTGCCCCCTCAAAGTTGATGAGCATTCCCATTCAAATGGTGTGATCAATTATGCAGGGCGGGTCTTACCTGGGCCCCCACAATATTTTATTCAAGTTGGCAACCCTGCTTCAAAATGTACCATTTTATTGTTCTTTGAGTCTATTCCAGCAGAGAGAGACAGCTAAAAACAGCTATAACACACTGAAGAAGAGATAAAAATGGTCCCTTGTTTAAAAAAACCTCTAAAACCTGAGGAGAGAAGTACGGGTTTGCTTGGTGTCAAAATGGCAAAAATGTTGGCACTGAATGCACCTGCAAGGAGAGGACATTGCTCCCTGATTATGGCGCCACCACTGAGGAGGCTCTGTCCTGCATCATCACTGAATACGCCCCACCCTGTAAAACTGGGGCCATTGGATGATATGTATTAATATGTGAAAAAGAAGTTCTTCCTATTGCATGCCGTGAATCCCCTGCTTCTCATCTCCGTTGGGCGAGTCCCAAGTTGTAGCATAACGGGAGAGGGACCAGCCCTTGCGGCTCTGCACTTTTGCACTGGACACCTGTAACCCCCTCACCCCAATATCTCCTCAGTCCTGGCCCAGTAAATAAGTAGTCCAGAGTTAAGGGATAATTGGCTGATTATCCTAATTTTGTTTACTCCTTCTCCATCGCATTATTAAATTCCTCAACAAAGGCAGCTCTGCCTGAACCATAATTATCTACAGGTGTGAATTAGCCAATTATATTCCCTGGCTCTTAAGCAACGTACCCCATAATAGTTCACCAAAGAAGCCATTTAAAGGAGGGAACCTTGTGTTTCAGTGCGGGGAGAGCAAATCACTGCACGTCTGGGGGAAAGGGAGCAGTTTTAGTAAACGAGTCAGTGCCACAAGTTTTGCAGAACGGGAAGAACCAGACTCTGCTTCTTGCTTGTTAATGCCATGGAACCCTGGAAGACCCCGAGGAGGAACTGGGTCTCTTTGGAGTTTCTAAGCCAGGGCTCAGCAAACTTTTCCAGCAGGGGGCCGGCCAACCTTGTGGGGGGCCGGACCATATTTTGAAAAAAATAATAAGTGAATGAATTCCTATGCCCCACAAATAACCCAGAGATGCATTACAGGTAGGTAGCCGTGTTGGTCTGGGTCGAAGTAAGATAAAAAAATTCCTTCAGTAGCACCTTAAAGACCAACTAAGTTTTTATTTTGGTATGAGCTTTCGTGTGCATGCACACTTCTTCAGATACAGTGAAATAGGAGTCCCCAGGCACTTATGTAGAGAAGGGGTGGGGAGGGGGTGGGGATGGGGAGGGGAGGGGGGATCACTCAGAAGGGTGGTGGAAGTGGGTGATTGACTGACTGATAGCTGTTGATGACCGAAAACGACTGCAAATGGTTTTGCATGAAAAAGCAAGGGTTGAGATTGCTGAAGATCGCTTATCATGTATAATGAGATAAGAATCCGATATCTCTGTTCAAACCAGGTCCCTCCATGGTTTTGAGCTTGGTGATAAGTTGTAATTCAGCAACTTCTCTTTCCAGTCTATTTCTGAAATTCTTTTGTAGTAAGACAGCTACTTTTATTTACAGAGATGCATTGTAAATAAAAGGACACATTCTACTCATGTAAAAACACGCTGATTCCGGGATCGTCCGCGGGCTGAATTGAGAAGGCGATTGGGCCAGATCCGGCCCCCAGGCCTTAGGTGGCCTACCCATGTTCTAGGCAGTCCTCAGAATATCATTGCTCATCCTCTTATCCAGTATCGTCTCCTCTGGTGATGGCTACCTAAGCTCTCTGCAGTGGAGCAAGGGGTTAAACCTGAGACTTTTTGCAAGCAGACCCCGCTCAACAGGAAGGACCTCCTTCCAGACCAGACTCTCAGTGAGGAGTGTCTGCTAGGCATGCCCATGTCCTCAGGTGGCTTCAGTCATGACTCCTTCCTTGAAGGGGCTTGGATTAGATGACCCTTGGTGGTGCCCCCTTCCGACTCCACAATTCTTTGAATCTGTTATTCCCTAGCACCATCTCCAAGTTTGCCCATATCATCATGCCGTTCTATGAGCCCGTGGTCCAGCTGCACTTGGAAGCCTGTGTGCAATTCTGGTTGCCTCATCTCAGGAAAGATATTGAAAATTTGGAGAAGGTTCCAAAAAGGGCAACCAAAATGATCCAGGACAGTGTTATAGAGAAAAAAAACTGCTCCTTTTCCCCTTATGGGGTACCCAAGAGCCCATAGAGAGTCCTTATAAGTAGGTTCCCCATCGGTAGTAGAAAATAACAGAGGCCAGCTAGAGAAGAATGAGAAGCAAAGCAGCTCACGAAAGCTCATACCAATGACAAACTTAGTTGGTCTCTAAGGTGCTACTGGAAGGAATTTTTTTATTTTGTTGCAACAGGGTCCTCACTCACCACACGCAGGAGGGAGGAGGAACCCAGAACATTGGTGTGCCAGCTCTTATACAGACTTTTTGAAATTGCCACTCTGTAAGTGTAAGGCCACCCCTCCAATGCATACATCACAGAAGAGGCGGTCTACAGCAGAAAAACCTGTCTGCCAGGGTACCTGATAATGATCACTGATTGCATTACTTGGGCATCCTGGCCATTCCTTTGTGATGGCAAATATTTTAATTCCTGAATCCAGGTCACAGGCTCACCCTGTTTATGCACAAATATACCCTTAAGACAGGATTTGTGAGCAGAAAGAAAAAGCGAAGGCTTTCCCATTTCCTCCATCCTTGCAGAGAAATATATTGAGGTCAATTTGGGAGAGTCAAATTGGTTTGGGAAAGTCAAAATGACTACTCAGGTGGCGCTGTGGGTTAAACCACAGAGTCTAGGGCTTGCTGATCAGAAGGTTGGTGGTTCGAATCCCTGCAACGGGGTGAGCTCCTGTTGCTCGGTCCCAGCTCCTGCCCACATAGCAGTTCGAAAGCACACCAAAAAGTGCAAGTAGATAAATAGGGACCGCTCCGGCGGGAAGGTAAACGGCATTTCCGTGCACTGCTCTGGTTCACCAGAAGCAGCTTTGTCATGCTGGCCACATGTCCCGGAAGCTGCCTGCGGACAAACGCTGGCTCCCTCGGCCTATAGAGCGAGATGAGCGCCGCAACCCCAGACTCGGACACGACTGGACCTGATGGTCAGGGGCCCCTTTACCTTTACCTTTTACTATTTCAGATGCATGGTTTATATACTTATGCATGTGTTTGCCTTGTACATTGATGAATGTTTATTTTATATTTGGGACCTTAGAATTCTTATAACAGCAGGGAACGACTCCCTTATGAAGAAAGGTCCCTTCGGATGCTACACTTCTTCTTTGGCGATCCCTCGTAGCCAAGTAAGATTGTCTTCCATAAACACAGTTTTAACAATGAGTCTGTAAGTGACTGTGGAGGCCTTAGAATTCTTATAACAATTCTACATGTAGGTTGTTTTTTTAAAAAAGCTATGTCTTCTTTTTCTTTCCAGCGATGGAGAGTTGGAAATGCAAAGGAACGTCTTCATCTGTGCGGGTCAAGTCAAATCATGCTCCTTAAAATAATGGCCTCTGATTCTTTTCCCAATCGCCTGAGCTTCCTGGTAATGATTCCTTTGCTGGGCTGAGCGAAGGAATTGAAATCAGCTTTAAAAGGCAGCGGATTTGCTAATGCTGTGTTCGACAATCCAGAGGTGAGCTTTAGTGAGGATATTCCGATGCTAATTCTTCTTCCCTAGAGGGCATTTTGCTTCATTTTCACGCTGTTTCACTGCCACCCCTTAAACGTTTTGCCATCATAACACACGGAGAATAAGCCTTCAGGATAAGGGTTGGATGCCTTATTATATAAATTAATATAAAGGCACTTTCCACCAGCCTTTCTGAAGTCTCTCTCTTTCTTCCTTTTTGCCCCAGAGCCAGCTGACGGTTTTCTCAACGAAATGATGGCGCCGTCATGACTCCCAGACCTGTGCAGTCTGTCTGTCTGTCTGGGGTGAGTTCAGCTGGAGGACACGGCAGTTCAGAAGGTGACCTCGCCCAGCTTCTCTGAATTCATGGAAAACTGGGTCCCCCCTCCAGCCCCCCAGATTGCCCCCCCCAAAATCCTACAGCCATGAGATGGGCTTCTCTCCAAGGGGCTGCTACTGCCGCTCAGCGAAACCTCCCAAATTTATGTACCACCCTACACCTGCCGGTATGAGGGTGGTTGCAACATAAAATCACAATATAAAAACGCGACATACGTAATCGAAATAAAAGCAACCCATTAACCCCCCCCCCATGCACATTTAAAAAGGGCAGCAGGCTTCATCATATCAGGCACCCCAGAGCTGCCACAAGGCTGGTGAAATACCCACTGATGGAGCCGTGGCCATTCTCTGGACAGCAAGCGTCTCTTTCAAAGGACTTTTGAGAGAAAAGGAAAAAGCAACAGAAGAAAGAGAACTAAATGCCACATGATTTAGATTTCTCAGGTATAAAATAATCAGAAATAGACTAGCACAAAGTACACCATAAGCAAAGGTATAAAATGGCAGTTTATGGGTAAGCGGCATTTTTTAAGTACTAAACGTTGAGGCGTGCGAGCGAATCTTCAAAATAATGAGGGGGAGCATTAAAAACGCATTTATTTTACAGTCTGTACCTTAAGATTCCACAACATTTTTTGCTCCACTCCAATACAGTGAAATTGGAGGCTTTTAATATTGCTCTTAATGGAATTTCTGAAAAGGCAAATGGAAAAAGCTGTAAGATGACAGTTTATAAAATGGTGATGGAAAAGATGAATTAAGAGGAAAGGGCCTTGCCGATATATCTATATTTAGATGTATGGCCGCGAAGGTGCTGTGGTCCAACAGAAGAAGGCATCACAGAGCTGGGAGATGATTAAGAGCTCAGCTACCAATGGCTTGTTTTATTTTATTTCACAAGATTTATATACCCTTCCTTCGCTTGCAGTAAAAGCATAAGGAGAGATGTCTTCTAAGGCACGTAAGGCTATAGGAAGCTGGATTTTCCTGAACATACATAGCTCAGTATTGTCCACAGTGACTGTCAACTGCTCTGCAGGGTCTGTGGGAGACGTTCTCCTTGATGGTTCCAGTATGGAGCCTCACACCCAGTTCCCAACTGGTCAGAATTTATTCAATGATGCATCATTACCAGGCAGAGTTCAAAGAGTCTGTGAGAGCTTTCAGTTTAGGCCCACACACTATGAAGAGTAAGACAAACCTAGACAGCATCTTCAAAAGCAGAGACATCACCTTGCCGACAAAGGTCCATATACAGGTAGGTAGCCGTGTTGGTCTGAGTCGAAGCAAAATAAAAAAATTCCTTCAGTAGCACCTTAAAGACCAACTACGTTTTTATTTTGGTATGAGCTTTTGTGTGCATGCACACTTCTTCAGATACACTTGAAACAGAAGAGTCAGACCCTTATGTATATACAGAGGGTGGTGGGGGTGGGTGGGTGGGAATGGGTGATGGGCTGATGGGAGTGGTAAACCTGTGGATGGCTGTTAACGGCTGCTGGTGACTGCAATTAGTCCTGGGGGGGGGGAGCAAGGGCTGAGGCGCTAAAGAAAGCTAAAGAAAGGTCCGTATAGTTAAATCTATGGTTTTCCCAGCAGTGATGTATGGAAGTGAGAGCTGGACCATAAAGAAGGCTGATCGCCGAAGAATTGATGCTTATGGTGCTGGAGGAGACTCTTGAGAGTCCCATGGACTGCAAGAAGATCAAACCTATCCATTCTGAAGGAAATCAGCCCTGAGTGCTCACTGGAAGGACAGATCGTGAAGCTGAGGCTCCAATACTTTGGCCACATCATGAGAAGAGAAGACTCCCTGGAAAAGACCCTGATGTTGGGAAAGATGGAGGGCACAAGGAGAAGGGGACGACAGAGGACGAGATGGTTGGACAGTGTTCTCGAAGCTACGAACATGAGTTTGACCAAACTGCGGGAGGCAGTGCAAGACAGGAGTGCCTGGTCCATGGGGTCACGAAGAGTCAGACACGACTAAACAACAACAAATGAAGAGTAAGCCTAAAAAGAGAAATTCAGTGTCAGGTTCAGAGAGAGTTTTATCAGGAAGCTCCACCTGAAGATCCCAGCAAGGATTGAGCTTTGACTTTCTGCCAGATCATTGCTTCCAAGTCTCCTATCTTGGAAGGTGGTGGACACTCCTTCCTTGGAGGCTTCTAAACACAGAGGTTAGGTGGTCATCTGCCAGGAGTCTTTTAGTTATGATTCCTGAAACACAGGGAATTGGACTGGATGTCCCCTGGGTCTCTTCCCACTCTACGGTTCTAGGATTCTGTGACTCTAGGACCTCAAAAGGTGGTGGAATCTCCTCCATTGGAATTTCTTCTTCTTCTTCTTCTTCCCCCACAGGTAGGATGACCACCTGTCAGAAACTCTTCAGCTGAGATTCCTGTATTGCAGGGAGTTGGACTGGATGACCCTTGAGGTCCCTTCCACCTCGACAATTCTATGATTCTATGAAACCTTGAAAGCAGAAGAATTAATTCATCCTCACCCACTTATTTCTGGCTCTTCTCAAACTCACCTTGGAAACAGGAACTGTAACATAAACCCACAATGTGGGGGATTTCCCCTAACCTACAGAGTATGGCCATTGTCATCACGTCCAGAAATACTTTTTTGAAACGGGGAGGGCTGCCGTCCTATTGGAGCATCCAGATTTATTGCGCAGCGCCTTACTTAATCTTTGCAGGGGCTAATTCATGCGCTGTAACAGTCAAGGAGCCCCCACTTTTCCTAGCGATCGGCTTCGTCGCAGCTGCAATCCCCACAGAGAAAAGCACCATTTTCTCCCCTGAAATTTGCAGTGTGGGTAGAGCATTGCTCACTCCTGTGCTAGACCTTCCAATTAGCCGGAAATTAATTCCATCGCCTCTGCTTTCGGCACAGCAGCTATGTGTGGACCCGCAATGGGCCTTCACGGTCGCGTGGAGAAACCCTCCCCAGCAGAACATTAGAGGGAAGCTGCGCAAGTGTTTTATTAAGCCTTGTGTTGCGAGGAAAATATAAAAAAGGCAAATTCTCAATAGAATCCTTTCTGAAAGAACATGATTCTTCCCAAGCACGAACCGGTGTCCCATAACTTTCAGGGGGATGTTATGTTGACCTAGAAAATGGCAGTTCATGGATCCTGCTCCTTTCGCAGATGGCCTTCAATGGTCCTCCGAGGACAGATTCTGCACCCGTAAAAAGGGAACAGGAGCAACTTGCCTCACATAATTATTGTGACAAAGAAGTGGAGCTAATCAAGGATAAATTGTATTATCCACCATCAGCCTCAGGGGTAGGATTAAAACCATAAGGAAATAAATTAAGCCCCTGAAAACTTTCAGATAACTGGAACTGAAAAGTACACTCCAAAACAAAGCAGAGGAAAATGAAAACTTATGAAGGACTTTGAAACACACACAGTGTAATATTTTTGGAGCATATATAGAATATACCATGTTTTTTCATGTATAAGACTAGGTTTTTTTACTTTTAAATTATGTGAAAAACTGTGAGTCATCTTATACACAGGGCAACCCCCCCCCCCAATTTTCTTAAACTGGAATCCCTAAAAATAGGGGGCATCTTATACATGGGGATGTCTTGTACATGGAAAAATACGTTCTATACAAACTGGAAGGTGTGCAGAGGAGAGCGACCAAGATGACCACGGGCCTGGAAACCAAGCTTGATGAGAAACGGTTGAGGGAGCTGGGGACTTTTAGCCTGGGAAAGAGGAGACTGAGAGGAGATGGGATAGGCATCTTCAAAGACCTGAAATGCTCTCATTTGTCACAAGCTTGCTTTCTGCTGCTCGGGGGGTGGGGGGTGGGGGCAAACCAATGGTTTCAAATGGCAAGAAAGGAGAATCTGACTAAGTTATTAGGAAGAACTTTCTGCAGCTAAGAGCTGTTCAAGGGTGGAATGGACTTCCTTGGAGGATGGAGGATTCTCCTTCCTTGCAGCATTTTAAGCAGCGGTTGGGTGGGCAAATGTCATGGATGCTTTAGCTGAGATTGCCACATTTCAGAGGGTTGGACTAGATGACTCTTGGGGTGCCTTCCAATTCTACGATTCTATGAACAATTAAGATTCTGCGAAGCATGCAAGCCATAATCTCTGAATGGCACCTTCCTTCCTTCCTTCCTTCCTTCCTTCCTTCCTTCCTTCCTTCCTTCCTTCCTTCCTTCCTTCCTTCCTTCCTTCCTTCCTTCCTTCCTTCCTTCCTTCTCTGGGTGCCTCCTCCGTCCCAGCACTAGGCACACAGCGGATCATGTGCAACAGGGACTGTCCTGGTTTTGTTTCCTCGCAATCAATAATCTCTCCAGGCCCAGCCTTCCAGGTAGATTAGAGCAGAGCAGGCCTCGGACGCACAGAGAATGGCTGAGCTGCCACTGAGTAATGGGCGCAATAAATATCCCCTTTGTTATCCTTGCACAAAAGATGTTTTCACTGATGTATAACGGTGCCATGTTCAGATTAGCCGCCTTGCTGCCGCCAGCGAGAAGGAGCTTGAATCATTTCCAGCCCCTTCCCTGACTGAAGTGGGCCAGAGCATCATAAAATACCCTTATTGCTTTCTGTCCTCCCCCCAAAGCGCAGATCAAGGTGTTATTTCATTGCTAAGATCCTGAAGCTGGGAGAGAGGCGGCCAGTCTCTGCCTGGAGCTCAGACTGGCATGTCAACGCATCTTCCGGTGTAATGGGGTTGAGATTAATTGTTGAGAAGAATCTATGAACGTAAGAGGCTGCTGGGTAAAGACAATGGCCTTTCCAGTCCAGCCTTGTCTTCTCGCAGTGGTCAACCAGATACAGTACCCCAAAGATACCCCATATTTCAAAAAGTGACACCAAAGTTGTTGTTGGACTCTTGGGGGGGCAAAGTTCTTGAGATGGATAGATAGATAGATTGGCCAAATTTGTGGCTAAATCTCAAAAGAATTGAAGTTTTTGAGCTATTTTAAAGGAATTTCGCAAAAACATTGACACTTCTGGCACGGGTCGCCATAGGTCCAGGTTTTCCCAGATATCATAGAATCCCCCCCCCGAAATGCCAGCATCATTTCTTCTGTGAGTGTGTTCTGTGCTGGACAGAATGATAAAGATGATAAGGGGGGGGGGGAATAATGCATTTATCTATCTATCTATCTATCTATCTATCTATCTATCTATCTATCTATCATCTATCTATCTATATCCCGTCTTTCTCCTGAACCAGGACCTACACAAATTAAAGTAACACATAAGATATGGAAGGCTAAAAGATAACCACAAAAAATGAATTAAACTAAAATAGACTTTAGAATCATAGAATCATAGAATCATAGAGTTGGAAGAGACCACAAGGGCCATCCAGTCCAAACCCCTGCCAAGCAGGAAACACCATCAAAGCATTCTTGACATATGGCTGTCAAGCCTCTGCTTAAAGACCTCCAAAGAAGGAGACTCCACCACACTCCTTGGTAGCAAATTCCACTGCCGAACAGCTCTTACTGTCAGGAAGTTCTTCCTAATGTTGAGGTGGAATCTTCTTTCTTGTAGTTTGAATCCATTGCTCTGTGTCCGCTTCTCTGGAGCAGCAGAAAACATCCTTTCTCCCTCCTCTATATGACATCCTTTTATATATTTTTAGTGATTTTCGGAAATTCCAGCCGGATGCTCTTTCCGCCCTGCCCACAAGCAGGATATGAGCCCACAAGCCCTCTCCCCTCCTGTGGCTTGCCGTGACTGCTATTCAGAAGCTTGACTGAACATAAGAACCAAAGTCCAGCGCCCTGTTCTTTGTTTGTTGTTGTTTAGTCGTTTAGTCGTGTCCGACTCTTCGTGACCCCATGGGCCATAGCACGCCAGGCACTCCTGTCTTGCACTGCCTCCCGCAGTTTGGTCAAACTCATGTTCGTAGCTTCGAGAACACTGTCCAACCATCTCGTCCTCTGTCGTCCCCTTCTCCTAGTGCCCTCCATCTTTCCCAACATCAGGGTCTTTTCCAGGGAGTCCAGGGTCTTTTCCAGGGGACATCCAGTCCAATTCCCTGTGTTTCAGGAATTGTGACTAAAAGACTCCTGGCAGATGACCACCTAACCTCTGTGTTTAGAAGCCTCCAAGGAAGGAGTGTCCACCACCTTCCAAGATAGGAGAGTTGGAAGCAATGATCTGGCCTAGCTCAGAGGTACACCATCAGCTTTACCGGCAGAAAGTCGAAGCTCAATCCTTGCTGGGATCTTCAGGTGGGGCTTCCTGATAAAACTCTCTCTGAACCTGACATTGAATTTCTCTTCTTAGGCTTACTCTTCATTTGTTGTTGTTTAGTCATTTATGACTCTTTGTGACCCCATGGACCAGGCACTCCTGTCTTCCACTGTCTCCCACAGTTTGGTCAGACACATGTTGGTAGCTTCGAGAACACTGTCCAGCCATCTCATCCTCTGTCGTCCCCTTCTCCTTGTGCCCTCCATCTTTCCCAACATCAGGGTCTTTTCCAGGGAGTCTTCTCTTCTCATGAGGTGGCCAAAGTCTTGGAGCCTCAGCTTCAGGATCTGTCCTTCCAGTGAGCACTTGGGGCTGATTTCCTTCAGAATGGAGAGGTTTGATCTTCTTGCAGTCCATGGGACTCTCAAGAGTCTCCTCCAGCACCATAAGAGTCTCCTCCAGTGCCCTGTTCTCACAGGAACCAAATCTAGATGGACTGGACCTGGACCAGGAGGCTCCATAGGACTGTAAGAAGAGCGCTGATGGATGAGGCCCATTGCCCACCCGGAGGCGTGACGCATGTCCTGAGGGCGTGACGCGTGTCCCAGGGTGTGTGGCATGCGGCCCTGAGGGTGCGCGGCGAGAGCCCCAGGCGGATGCCACTGATCAGGGGTTGGCATTTTGCCCCCCCCCCTGGAATGGCACCCAGGGCGGGCCGCCCCCTGCCCCACCCCCCACCTCGGCATGCCCCTGGGCCCATCTAGTCCAGTGTCCTGTCCTCCCTGTGACCAACCAGATGCCCATTATGGGAAACCCACAAGGAGGATTTGAGTGCAGTTTCCAGCAACTTGCATTCAGAAGCATTGCTGCCTGCAATCCTGGCTAGCAGCCACTGACAGCCCTCCCCTCCGTGAATTTATCCAGTCCTCTGATAGCCATCCACATTGGTGACCATCACCCCCACCCCCTGTGAGAAGGACTTCCATAGTTAGCTGTGCTCGGCAGGAAGAAGTCCTTCCTCTTTTTTTTTAAATAATTATTTATTTTTATTAAAGATTTTCTTTATTCTTCATGCATCATTTTTACATTAGTCCTGAATCCTCCAACATTCAGCTTCATTGGATTTTCACGAGTTCTCGTGTTATGAGGGAGGGAGGAAGGCTCTCCTCTCTTTGCCCCCTCTTCTGCCTCTCCCGCCACCCCATTCCCCCTTCCTCCTTTTCTGGCACCCCTCGCCAATCGACAAGTTTAAAAATTCACTGCTCCAGCAAGCCCCAATTAACCAAAGTGGTTGTGCACTATGCAGATGATGACAAGTTGGGGACAGCTAATTAGTTGCCTTGTATTAAAAAAAAATGCATTGGCTTTTGTGGCAACGTTCTGCAGAGCTGTTTTTTTTTTTAGCAGGGACCCTTTCAGTTCAGGAGGAGGCTAGGCTCCCCGTAGGAAGAAAACGTGGTAATTTAGAATAGATCTGCCCCTTTTTAAAATCAAGACAAATCTGGTCGGTGATTGTGGCTCCCAGTAAGCACCCTGCTGTCTTGTTTTGCACTCACGCATGCCCAGGTGTCTCACATTTTGGGACTTCCTACACTGCTCCTCATACATCAAGACCACATCTTCTGATCATGATGAGGCTTGGCATGTAGGGAACACAGAAAGCATAGAATCATAGAGTTGGAAGAGGCCACAAGGGCCATCCAGTCCAACCCCCTGCCAAGCAGGAAACACCATCAAAGCATTCTTGACATATGCCTGTCGAGCCTCTGCTTGAAGACCTCCAAAGAAGGAGACTCCACCACACTCCTTGGTAGCAAATTCCACTGCCAAACAGCTCTTACTGTCAGGAAGTTCTTCAGCCTGACAGCAGCCACCTAGTGAGTCAGACCACTGGTCCTGCTAGCTCTGTCTTGTCTACACTGCAGATCTCCAGAGTTCAGACTGTGGGAATGTTCAGGGTAGCAAGTTCCTTTACTTAGCAGAGTGCATTCCCCTTTACACAGCACAGCAGATAGCTGGTTGCAGGCTCGTGTGAGTCTCTGACTATTATACAATTCAGTCTGTCTCAGACTGAATTGTATGTTCCTGGTAATTTCCCTTGAATCTCTCTTAAAAAGAATAAAGATGTCACAATCTTATTCATAAGCAACAAAAAGGAAGTTTAGTCACCATCAGGCAGGGCACAGTGTGATCCCTGAAGACAGGCTTTAGGCTTAAAGTTACAAATGTATAAAAACAGGTTTACCCCATAAGGGAGATTTACCTAGTGACGGCAGGCTAGTAGTCCTGCAGTTCACATGATGAAGGAAGATGAAACGAGGAGAGAGAGAGGTGTGCTGCGTGACTCATCCTTTTGAATACCTGGACAGGTTAGGTCAAGCCCACCTTCTATCACATGCAAAAGGAAGGATGCTCCAGCCAGGAGATACAGGAAGTTCCGACTGGCTGGGCCAAACATTTCCTCGCAGGTCTTCTCTAGCATTACAAGGAATGTTGAACTTGACTGCTCCCAGTGGGTTACATCCCACACAGACTGGGGTTCTTGCCAGGAGATGCCATTGGGGACTGAGCTCTGGACCTTCATCACGAAAAGCAGATGCTCTAGCCACTGAGATATGGACCTTCCTGACTTGGTGGACATGCCCCTTATTTGGAGGCCTGGAGGACCATCTCATCTGGTGTCATGATTGAGCCAGCTCCCAGTCAAGGAAGCAGTCAGGAAGAGAGAGAGAGAGAGTAAACTCCCCAACAAGATGAGCATTGCCAAGTACCAACTCCTCCGCCCTTAGGAATGTCAGTGGATAAGAGAATGACAGAGGGCGAACCGGAGACCTGCCAATGCTCTCGAGAAGTGCCAATGACCAGAACAGTTCATCAGGAGGGAACAGAGACCAAGATAGTGACTCGGAAGAGGTTGGAGCTGATCAAATCTCTCCCTGGAGCCAGCGTATGGGGGGGGGGCTTGCTAGACAGGAAGCAGAAAGGACATCAGCTTCATAAGTTCACTTTCTGTTTTAGAAAGCGGAAGGGACCTTAGAAGAGTCATTGTAATTCATGGTGGCAGAGGCTGTGTTAATGCCATCCGGAGTTATCTGTTTGTTTTGACAATAAATCATCCTTTTTAATTAAGTACGCTCACTGTGTTATCAAGCCAGGAACTGGACTCCTGACATCCAGGTGCAGGTGTCACAAGAACTCCCCACAGATGGACAGCCAACCTCTGTTCAGAAACCTCCTGTGAAGGAGAGTTCTCCACCTTCTGGGGCCACCCATTGCACCGTTGAATGACTATTTGCAGGAAATAGTCCCACTCTACTCTGCCTGGGTCAGACCCCACCTGGAGTCCTATGCCCACCTGGAGTCCCTTGGGCACCCAAGTTTAAGAAGGATGTTGACAAGCTGGAAGGTGTGCCAAGGAGGCTGACCCAGGTGATCAAGGGTCTGGAAACTAAGCCTTATGAGGAATGGTTGAAGGACATGGCTATGTTTAGCCTGGAAAAGAGGAGACTGAGGGGGAGATAAGATAGCCATCTTCAAATTTTGCTCTCTAGGGATTGTTGTGACTTGACTGCACTTAACCCTTTGCATCCCACACAAATATCTTAAGGTCTGTCACATGGAAGAGGGAGCAAGCTTGTTTTCTCCTGCTCTGGAAGGGAGGACTCGAGCCAATGGCTTTCAGTGACAAGAAAGGAGAATCTGACTAAACATCAGGAAGAACTTTTGGACAGTAAGAGCTGTTTGACAGGTGGAATGGTCTCCCTCGGGAGGTTGTGGACTCTCCTTCCTTGGAGGTTTTTAAGCAGAGGTTGGGTGGGATTCTTGAGTTTTGCTTCCTGTGTTGCAGGGGGGTGGAGTAGATGACCCTCGGGTTCCCTTCCAACTCTATAACTCTATGGTTCCTACCTTACTGTCGGAAAGTTCTTCCTAATGTTTCATCAGAATCTCCTTTCTTGCCATCTGGATCCCTTGTTCCAGGTTCTCCCCTTTGGAGCAGCAGAAAACAAGCTTGCTCCATCTTCCATGTGGCAGTCTGTCAAAAAGCCAGAGGTGGCTCTAAAGTCACTTTTCAGTCTAATCTACTCCCGGGAAGCTGTTGGACTGACCGCTGGCTGCAATGGCTGGGTCTGATGTAGTCCCAAAACATCTCCCCCCCCTATTTATTTATTTATTCATTTAAATAGGAGAACTGGGTGCTGTGGAAGAGGCCACTGGCAGGATGACTCCCTTCCTTTTTTGGGAAAGGCAGGGAAGGGGACTTTCCCAATCAAAAACAGCACTTAAAATTGCTCCCTGTGCCCACGTGTTTCAGAAGAGGGCTTTGGAGAGTGTGCATTTGCCAGCAATTGTTTTTAAAATGTATTTTGCTCCCTAGAAACAGAACTTTGCAGTTGCCTGAGGCAGCGGAAGCAAGAAGACTGCAGAGCAAATAGCTTTTTTTTTTGCAAGCCTGACCTGTAGGAAAACATCTCTTTTGCAACAGGAAAACAAATTGGTTTGAAGGGGAATGTCAATGGACACTGCCTTACCTCTTTTGCAGACCAATTAAGCCCATGTTCTTCATTGAGGGCTTATGTATTTCTCAGAAATGGGTGGAGATGCCATGTGGATAAAGACCCCCCTGACCCACCCCGAGGAAGACTCGATCAAGGCAACACTTTTCTTCTTCTGCAGAAATCTCCTGCTTGCTCCCTCCTTTGCATAGGAACCACACATCTCAGACAAGGAGGGCTGAACTGACCCCTGAGAAGAGGAACCTGCCAATCCTAGGAGCCTAGGAAGTTGCCCCAGACCAGGAGTCAATTGCCCACTCCCTAAGTGACTCATTCCCTCCCTCCACTGCTTGCCAGGAGAGATGGAATCATAGAATTGTAGAATGGGAAGGAACCCCCAGGGGTCATCTAGTCCAACCCCCTCCAATGCAGGGATCACCAGGCAGAAAGGAAGGAGCCAGGGAGGAGAGTGTATGTGGAATGTGAGTAACCCGGGCTCCCATCTTTTCAAGGGCTCCTCAAAGCCTGGCAGCACCCCAAGGCTTCCCCCACTGGGCTGAAACTTCTAGGTTTCCCTATCTGTCTCTCTCTCCCCCCCCTGGATTGGAGGGGTCAGTCTGGATGATGCCTGGAGTCCCATCCAGTTCTTTGGATCTGTATCTGTGGCAGTAGAATGTGTGAGAGCAAGCTTGCCAAACCAGCCCTTCTGTCAAGGTGCTAGTTTTGGCTGGCTAGTTAAGCACCATGATGAGCATAGCCAAAGAAGTTGTTTTGTGCCATAGAACAGGCATGTCCAACTTTCAAGAGACTGAGCTCTACTCCCACTACAAAATAATTGGCCGTGATCTACCAAAGTTGTTGAGCTTAGCTTTTTTTGAACAGAGATGGAAGCAGACTGGAAGCCGGAGACACAGAGACCTGCTTGCTCTGCGCAAGATGCGGCAAATGGAGAAGCAATCCAAAGATGCGGCAAATGGAGAAGCAAGATCTCTTTCGGAGTTGATGCCTTGACGCTTTCCCATCCTGTGTTCAAGCTGGAGATTTAAAACCACATGTCCTGAAGGCACCACAGTCTCCGCTGACCTTTATTTCCAGGAAACGGAACCTGGGTCAGTGCCTGGAACCCCTGGATTCTCTAACCGCTCTGAGATTGGGGTGGGGTGTAATTACACAGATGCATTAAACATCAGGAAAAACTTTCTGACAGCAAGAGCTGTTCCATAGTGGAACAGTCTCCCTCAGGAGGTGGCGGACTCTCCTTCCTTGGAGGTTTTTAAGCAGAGGTTGGCTGGCCATCTGTCCTGGATGCTTTAGCTGAGATTCCTGCATTGCAGGGGGTTGGACTAGATGTCCCTCGGGGTCCCTTCCAACTCTGCTGTTCTGTGATTCCCCACACACATACCTGCCCCTGTAGCATCCCCTAGAGGCCTTCTTGCTTGCGAATTCCAGGGTGTTTGCTGCATTTCTCTGCTCAGTGAATTCATTTGTCGCAATATGTCATCCCCCCCCCAAAAAAACCCCTTCTTCAGAATCTGCTTGAAAACTTCCATGGGCGTCTTTGATGTATGTCATTAATTGTACATGCTCTTAACTATTTCATGGTGATTTGGCATTCCAATTCATTTCTTAATTGGACATCTGTTCTCCCTGTAAATTTGATTTCTGACTTGATAGAACTCTTGGCCTCTTCATTGGCTCAGACAGATCTATTTCTTCCCTTGCTCCCTTTCTCTCTCTTTTTTTAAATTGGAGAACAGTCCATTTTCAGTCCATTTGCCGAAACTTTGTTTTATCTTGCAAGGATACTTGACAGCAGGATATAAGGAAACAGAAAGAGCCAAGTGCCTTCTTGGGTGGAGATTCTGGTGGCTGCATAGATTGCGGCTTAAGATTTCATGGACCTGCACATGGTATTGTCAGAGGCAGATTGTGTAGATGATGCTGGTTTGATAATGTTGCATCACTTCTGGAGATGCTGAGGGCATATTTCCTGGAATACGCACACACACAAAAATCAATTTAAAATCATCTTAATTATACTTTTTAAAGGGTTGAATAAATCAGTCTGTTTTCAGCAATCAATTCTGCCTCGTTTCCACATTAATTTGTGGTTTATATATTTTGCAAAGAAAAACCTGTAGGAACATTTGTGCCTAAAAGCACCGTGCATTTCACGTCAAAGGGGACATATTCCCCCCTTTCCTCAAAAAGGCCACTTTTTAAAAAATGCATTTCCTGATCTGAGAACTGCAAAGGGGAAACATTTAAGCTGCAGCCAGACTAAAAACATAAGAAGTTTGGGCAGGATGAGGCCAATGGCCTGTTTAGTCCAGCATCCTGCTCCCACAGGGGTCAACAAGATGCCTCAAGGGGAAACCCACAACCA
Source organism: Zootoca vivipara (assembly GCF_963506605.1). Taxonomy (NCBI): domain Eukaryota; kingdom Metazoa; phylum Chordata; class Lepidosauria; order Squamata; family Lacertidae; genus Zootoca; species Zootoca vivipara. The sequence goes on from NC_083276.1 coordinate 795,762, forward strand.
GGATCCAAACCTTCTCCCCTCCTGTGGCTTCCTGCAATGGGCATGCTGTTCAGGGGATGTGCCTACAGCTCAGCTACTTAAAAATCCAGCAAAAAAATCAGGAGTGGGGACCCCAATTTTTTGGGAGTGCTTAACATGATGGTGACCTTTTCTAGGGACCTTCCTGCATTTGGACACATTTCTTATAAATGTCAGCTTCATGTCGATACCTGTTTGGACAGCCAGTCGGCACGCATCGATTTACATGTTTAAAATGGGTGGATTGATGGTCACTGCGTTTTTTTAAGGTGACCCAGTGAGCTTTAGCTGTGATTCCTGCATTGCAGGGGGTTGGAAAAGATGAGCATGGGGATCCCTTCCAACCCTACTGTTATACGGATTAAATATCTCAAATATGTAAATTAAATGTTCATAAATGTACAAGGCAAATACATACACAGCAATATAAACCATGTATCTGAAATATTTCCGAGCACAATTCAAAGTGTTGGTGTTGACCTTTAAAACCCTAAACGGTCTCGGTCCAGTATACCTGAAGGAGCGTCTCCACCCCCATCGTTCTGCCCAGACACTGAGGTCCAGTGCCAAGGGCCTTCTGGCGGTTCCCTCGCTATGAGAAGCCAAGTTACAGGGAGCCAGGCAGAGGGCCTTCTCGGTAGTGGCACCCACCCTGTGGAATGCCCTCCCACCAGAGGTCAAAGAGAACAACAATTACCAGAACTTCAGAAGGCATCTCAAGGCAGCCCTGTTTAGGGAAGCTTTTAATGTTTGATTTCTGTATTTTAATGTTTTGTTGGAAGCTGCCCAGAGTGGCTGGGGGAACCCGGCCAGATGGGCAGGGTATAAATAATAAATTATTATTATTATTATTATTATTATTATTATTATTATTATTATTACTACTACTACTACAGGAGAACAATCCTGAAACTGTTTTGATTCTCCCAGTAACCTCAAATAGTCCTCTGCAGTGAGGAAGGAAATGGGAACACCTCCGCATGGTCTCTTTGCTCACAAATCCTGTCTCAGTTCATATTTGTGTATGAATAGGGTGAGTTTGTGACCTGGATTCAGGAACTAAAAGTATTTAGCATCTCAAAAGGAATGGCCAGGCTGCCCAGGTAAAGCAATCAGTAACCATTATCAGGTATCCTGGCAGACAGGATTTCTGTTGTAGACCGCCTCCTTCTGTGATGTATGTATGGTGTTTTGGGGGGTGGTCTTGAGCTACAGGGTGGGCAATTTCAATAGTCCATATAAGAGCTTGCACACCAATGTTCTGAGTTCCTCCTCCCTCCTACGTGTGGTGAATGAGCACCCTGTTGCAACAGTTTAAGAAAGATCAGGCTTACTAGCTGCTTTGCTTCTCAATATCCTCTGGCTGGCCTCTGTCATTTTCTCCTACTGATAGAGAACCCACTTAAGGACTCTATGCTGGCTCTTGGGTACCCCATAAGGGAAAAGGGGCAGATTTTTCTTAAAACACTACAATCCGATGATTAGGTACTCAATCATGGGAGGCAACTGCAAATTATTATTTTCTTGTTATTTATTGAATTTATATACCCGGAGGTCTCAGGGCTGTGAAGCCATACTGCTGCAGGTGGGAGCTGGTGGAGGGTCCTAAAAGGGGGTGTTCTTGGATCCGCTGGACCAAAATCTGCCTGAGGACCAATCTTGGGATGTTGTGGAGGCTGAGACACTCAGATTGCTCCATTGGCCAGGGTGGGATTGACCACTTCTTAACCCCAACTCCAGCTCCTCGAAAGATTCCATCAACGGTGTCTCCAAAAAATTTCACACATCACGTGGGAAGACAGGCGAACTGGAAGAAGCAAAGATCACCAGTGTTGAAGCAATTATTTTTCAACATCAACTTCCTTGGACTGGTCATGTTGTGCGGATGCCTGATGGTCGTCTTCCAAAACAACTACTCTATTCCGAACTTAAAAATGGAAAGTGTACTGCTGGTGGTAAAAAAAAGTGGTTTAAAGACTCTATCAAATGTAGTATAAAGACTGACAACTGGGAAACACAGGCCTGCGAGTGCTCCAATTGGAGAACAGCCTTTCCCAAAGGTGTCCTGGGCTTTGAAGACACTCGAACTCAGGATGCAAGGGAGAAACGTGCTAAGAGGAAGGCACGCTTGACAAACCCTCATCATGATCAACTCCCACTCAGAAAGCAATGTCCCCACTGTGGAAGGACATGTGGATCCAGAATTGGCCTCCACAGTCACCTACAGACTCATTGTGAAAACCGTGTTCATGGAAGACAATCTTCCTCAGCTACGAGGGATCGCCAAAGGAGAAGAAGCTCTGCCTATCACTGATCCAGGACTTGGTTCCAGGACCCTTGTGAAGACCAGGAGTTAGAAGGGGGCTGGAGTTCTCCACTGGGTTGCCTCCCGGGATGGGTTGTGGCAGAAGCCGATGGGGAACATGCAGAGTTTTATCATCAAAGGGAAGCAGTCTTTTCATTATCTGGGTTTCCAGCCGGCCCACAAGCCCCTCTGTAGCGAGGGAGAAAGGGAGAGAATAATTACATTTTGGGTGTGTGTGATCGTCCTTTTGAAATTGCTAACAGCCTCATTGCTTGGTTCAATCAATTAGACTGGAACTCACAGCAGGAAATATAATTATTTTAATTATTCCGAATTTGAAAGTGACGTGTGCAGAATCCAAAGATGCTTTGTTATTCAGTCTGGGCATTGATGAATAAATACTCTCCCGTCAATTATTTTGGAGTGGGTGGGTGTGAAAGGAAGACTCAGGAGCATTCACCTTACGGGCCACTCAAAGCAGGTGTTCATTGGGACACTCTTCACAAACACACACAAGGAATTGGTCTGCAGTGGACTAATGGATTAGAGAGAGCATCTGGCGAGCTGAAAATCACCGCAGCCACAGACATCCAGAAATGCAATTATTTCATGTCACCACTTCCTTCATCCTTTGTCTTAGCTGCTCTGGAATTCATCCTGCACAGCCTTATCTGGACTTCCAGAAAAACCAAGGGAACAAAGGAAAACAAGCAGAGAATGACTGAGCAGATGGTGGAAGCTGACAATGGCTGGCTGCTGGTTATCTTGTCTGGCGTCTTATTGTATAGCCTTCTTCAAACATCTGGTTCCAAACCCCGAAGTACGGAAGTGGGGTGCTGCTGGCAGATCTGAAACCTTCATAGAATCATTTAGTTGGAAAGGAAACCCAAGGGCCATCTAGTTCAACCCCCTCAATGCAGGAATCTCAGCTACAGCATCCATGACAGATGGCCATCCAAGTTCTGCCTAAAAACCTCCAGTTACTGAGAGTCCACCGCCTTGTGTCTCTCCCACTATCAAACAGTTCTTACTGTCAGAAAATTATTCCTCATGTTTAGTCTGTGCTATAGAAAACTTGCCGACAAAGGTCCATATAGTTAAAGCTATGGTTTTCCCAGTAGTGATGTATGGAAGTGACAGCTGGACCATCAAGAAGGCTGATCGCCGAAGAATTGATGCTTTTGAATTGTGGTGCTGGAGGAGACTCTTGAGAGTCCCATGGACTGCAAGAAGATCAAACCTATCCATTCTGAAGGAAATCAGCCCCAAGTGCTCACTGGAAGGACAGATCGTGAAGCTGAGGCTCCAGTACTTTAGCCACCTCATGAGAAGAGAAGACAAAGGGTGCAAGAACTTTTGAAGGCTTTAGAAATTGCCCAGCCCCTTAGTCAAAGACCACCCCAAAAGCATCATGCGCACGTCACAGAAAGAGGGGGCCTACAATTTGAAAATTGAGGGTGTGGTTTGTCTCCTGTCACTGATGCTACTGGTCCTCTCTTGCACACCTGGTGCTCAGCACTGCAAACAAATGGCAGAATTGGGATTTTTTTAAAAAAAATAAAACAGTGTCCAGTAGCACCTTAGAGACCAACTTCTAAACAGAAGTCACCAGACCCTTATTTATATATAGTGGGAGGGTGGGGTGGGGTTTTTCTCAGGCGGGTAGTAGGAGATGGGTGACAGACTCAAGACGTCCAGGTTCTTGCATTTAGTCAGAAAGGAGATATCAGTCTGTACCTGTGCAAGTTTCTTTGTGATGTTGATGGACTTCCATTTCATGTGGCTCAATGTGATGCCTTCTATGATTCTCGATTCAGGCAGGTAGCCGTGGTCTGAATTGGTGACTTCTGCTTCAGTGTATCTGAAGAAGTGTGCATGCACACAAAAGCTTAGACCCAGAACAAACTTAATTGGTCTCTAAGGTGCTACTGGACAATTTTTTTAATTTTTTTAATTTATTTCAACTGCATCAGACCAACACGGCTACCTACCTAAAGGCAGAATTGGGGGAAGGGTACAAGGCCCCCTCCCTTCCGTTCTCAGGGCAATGGCTGGATTTTGCCGTCCTGCGAGCCCCTCCCCCACCTCGAGGAAAGGAAGGCTCTTGCTTTGCAGCCAGAAAATTAGGCTCTGGAGACTGGGGTTGTGGTACTTGGTTCAGCAATTTCAAAAGCAGAGAGCCAGTCCCACAGCAGCTGCCAAGATTTTAGAAGCTTGACTCCCAAACTCTGTTTGCAAAATAAGAAGAAGATGCTGGGTGAATGCAAAGGCCATAATCCGGCAAGAATCTTGTGTTGTGGATTGCACTGGTTGCCACAGTGCCATGCAGCCCGGCCTCTCACAATAGCTGCACAACACACACAGCTCATGCTGCCGTATAAATATTGTTGCATCCCACCTGAATTTCCGATCAGGGAGAGATTCCAGGGAGTTCCAGTGCTTGCTCAGAATTCGGTTTCCTTGGAACAAAGATCAGCAAATACTGTAGTGTCTTTAAGATACTGTATATGGTTTCATTTGCGCATCCTGACTACCCGAACGTGAGATGGAGGGGCTCGCGGCATCAGCACCCCAACAGATCCTGCTTCTCTGTTAGTCACAGCTTCAGATCCAGCACAAGCTTCCAGCCCAACTTGCCCAAGCTTCCTCTGACTCTTGTTCTCTTCCCTAACATCTAGGTGAGGAGAGGTGGAGGACAGGCCCACCCATTAGCCCGGAGGGACACATCCGTTAGTTTTCCTATGTTAGGAACAATTACCTAGGTCCTTTTAATTTGTTTAGGTGTTTAACATAGATGAGAACCAGCATGCTCCAGGGAAGGCACAAATAATCCTCAGACAACCAATATTGGATTTTCTCTATGAATAGTGTTTTTATAGATTAACAGGCAACAAATAGTTCGCATTTCAAGACAAGGGATATGCACTCAATCATCCATCCATACAGGACATACACCAGCCATACTTACCCCACTCTCCACTGAATGGATCAGGTTCAGTGAGAACCACGGGGGGCAGACGGACAGCACTGTCGTATTTCTGGCACACAACTCAGGCAGGAGGGCTCTGCATATATATATGCTTTGTTGCTCATCTGACGTTTGGCCTTGCACAACTTCTTACTCCTTGTTTGGCAGCATTCTCACAGCACTTATCTTATCTTGCATGTAATGTTGCGCACGCCATCTCTTCGCCTCCCTGTGAATGCTGTTCTGCCTTGGGCTAGCCTAGCACACACCATTCCGGCCAGATATGTACCACAGTCCATCAGTGCTTATAGAACACTGTTCAGGATCTGTTCAAATTGTTGTTGTTGTTTAGTCGTTTAGTCGTGTCCGACTCTTCGTGACCCCATGGACCAGAGCACGCCAGGCACTCCTGTCTTCCCCTGCCTCCCGCAGTTTGGTCAAACTCATGTTCGTAGCTTCGAGAACACTGTCCAACCATCTCGTCCTCTGTCGTCCCCTTCTCCTTGTGCCCTCCATCTTTCCCAACATCAGGGTCTTTTCCAGGGATTCTTCTCTTCTCATGAGGTGGCCAAATTATTGGAGCCTCAGCTTCACGATCTGTCCTTCCAGTGAGCACTCAGGGCTGATTTCCTTCAGAATGGATAGGTTTGATCTTCTTGCAGTCCATGGGACTCTCAAGAGTCTCCTCCAGCACCAGAATTCAAAAGCAACCATTCTTTGGCGATCAGCCTTCTTTATGGTCCAGATCTGTTCAAATACACTGTGTCCATTCTGTGGTATTCTTCAGCCATCTTTTAGGCCCATGCAAACCATGCCATTCATTACATCTATATGCTGGAAGCCTCCCAGAGTGGCTGGGGCAACCCAGTCAGATGTTGTTGTTGTTGTTTAGTCGTTTAGTCGTGTCCGACTCTTCGTGACCCCATGGACCAGAGCACGCCAGGCACTCCTGTCTTCCACTGCCTCCTGCAGTTTGGTCATACTCATGTTCGTAGCTTCGAGAACACTGTCCAACCATCTCGTCCTCTGTCGTCCCCTTCTCCTTGTGCCCTCCATCTTTCCCAACATCAGGGTCTTTTCCAAGGATTCTTCTCTTCTCATGAGGTGGCCAAAGTATTGGAGCCTCAGCTTCACAATCTGTCCTTCCAGGGAGCACTCAGGGCTGATTTCCTTAAGAAATTTCCAGTCAGATGGGAGGGGTACAAATAATAAATTATTATTATTATTATTATTATTATTATTATTATTATTATTATTATAGCTCTTGCAACTCGTATTGTTCTTTTGGGATTCATAAGAGGACACTTAAGTGGCTATCATCTTGCAGAGAAGCTTGTCTCACTAGTTCGGCAATAGAATTTGCATTTAGATACTAAACCTCCCTGTGTCCAGGATCCCATGAAGAGGTTTGGCCTCGGGGAATCATCCAGGCTGCTCCCCCCCAACCCACAGCACCATCAAAGGGTAGATCTCTTCCCTATCATATAATGACTAAAGGTAAAGGGACCCCTGACCATTAGGTCCAGTCGCAGATGACTCTGGGGTTGTGGTGCTCATCTCACTTTACTGGCTGAGGGAGCCAGCGTACAGCTTCTGGGTCATGTGGACAGCATGACTAAGCCACTTCTGGCGAACCAGAGCAGCGCACGGAAATGCCGTTTACCTTCCCGCCGGAGCGGTACCTATTTATCTACTTGCACTGCATGTTTTCGAACTGCTAGATCAGCATAATTTGGAGAGCCTTAAGTTCCAGGCGTCTCAAAGCAGCAAGGTTCCCCTTGAAATACAGTGGTACCTCGGTTTACGAACAGTCCTGTTTATGAACTGTTCGGTTTACGAACTCCGCAAAACCAGAAGTAGTGTCCCAGTTTGCGAACTTGACCTCAGTCTACGAGCGGAAGCCGATGAGTGGAAGGGCACCAGGGGTGGGAGGCCACCTTCGATTTAAGAAGGGATTTGGTTTAAGAACAGGCTTCCGGAACGGATTAAGTTCATAAACCGAGGTACCACTGTACATATTTGCTACTGAAGCAGACATACCAAGGAGAGCATCAAATTCCGAAGCCAAAGAGGGTCCTCGTTCTTGTTTAGAATCTCGATGAGTCTCCTCGGCTAATTTGGTTTATACATCGGCTTTGGGTCTCATTTTATTTCCCTCCTTCCCCTTGCGCTTTCTATAACTGTGCCATTTCTTCTCTCCAATGCACAGGCATAATGAGATGCTAAATCTTTCTTTAGGCAATGTTTAATCCACATTTTAGATTTAAGAAGCACACAGACCAAAATTCTTTCTCTGCCAGGCGCTGTATCTAGCCGAATGGTTAAATACATATTTATATCAATTCCACCCGCCACCGCCCTCTCTCCGAAATAGTCTCCTTCAGAGCACCAGACCAGGGAAAGCGGCTAAATATTAAAATGAACGATATTTATAAGAAAACGTGTTATGCAAATGTATTTTTAAAGCAAGCGTTTTGACTGATACATTTCCGCCCCTTCCAAATATCACAACATGTTTTCCTTTGAGACCGGGATCCACAAATAGCTGCGGAGTCTGTGATCGCTGGCAAAATATTTAATTTCAAACCTGTGCTGCTCTCCGGTTGGCAACACGAATGTTGGACAAGCATCTGCCAAGGGAACCTTAAAGTCAGGGCCTTTTGGCAAATCTCCAAAGTCAACGCGGAGACGCTTCTCCAGAATAGCATCTGCAGAGCAAAAAGCGGAAGTGGGGGGGCTGGGGGGGGGCAAAGGCCAATCTCAGCCCCACTTTCCCCACTAAAGCCCCACTGAGTATTTGCCTCCTGCCTAGTTTTCTCATTAAGGGTCAAACCCTGAGCAGGGTTCTTCGGAAGAAGCTTTGTCTGGCCAGTGTGTTATGAAATGCATTTTGAAGCGTCCATCGGGTTTGATCTTTCTCTTTTATTAATCCTCAGAAACTCTGTAATTCACAGCTTCCCATCATATCAGGTGACAAAGGAACCAATTTGCAGCCGCGGATCTGCAAACAAGGGAAGCCAAGCGCTCCAGTAAAGGAGCACAATGCATTTTATTGGCTTTCAAAGTCCTCCCGCCTTTTGTCAAAGGAAACCTCTCCTCTAAGTGCGCCTTCAAGAGGGCTGACGGTTGGGTGTCATCATGCTCTCACTCTCCATTGTCTGGCAAGGAAAACGGGAACCCCGCTGTCTGCCCAAGGTCGACATTTACAGCAAGAGGAGGAATCTAGACAACCGCTCAGAGGTCTTTTATTAGCTCATTCAAGAACAGCTGCTGGGAGACGTGTGTGTGTGTGTGTGTGTGTGTGTGTGTGTGTGTGTGTGTGTGAAAGTTGTCTATCTGTCTGCCCACCTCTTCTCTGTGATTCACTCAGACACCTCTTAAGAATACCTTCTGAATACCAGTTACTAGAAACTGCAGGAGGGGAGGGTTACTATTGTGCTCAAATTCCTTTGGGGCATCTGGTTGGCCACCACGAGAACCAGAAGGTGGACTAGATGATCCATTGGCCTGTTCCACCAGAGGTCCTGTGGCATCCAGATTTTGCATGATGGTTCCTCAGACTGGCAAACAGGTTTTCATCCAAGTTTGGATACCGTAAGAAAAACTCTGCAGGAACAGACCAATGGACTGTCTAGTCCACCATCTTGTTCCTGCCGTGCCCAACCTGATGCCATAAAGGGAACTCCACAAGCAGGATCTGAGCACAAAAAGCAACTCTCTCCTCCTGTGCTGTCTGGTAAAGGCTGTTCTCCAAGTGGAGTGCTCACAGGCCAGTTGTTGGTGTGTACAAGGGACCCAGGTGGCGCTGTGGTTAAACCACTGAGCCTAGGGCGTGCTGATCAGAAGGTCGGCGGTTCAAATCCCTGTGACGGGGTGAGCTCCCGTTGCTTGGTCCCAGCTCCTGCCAACCAGCAGTTCGAAAGCACATCAAAATGCAAGTAGATAAATAGGAACCGCTACAGCGGGAAGGTAAACGGCGTTTCCATGTGCTGCTCTGGTTTGCCAAGAAGCGGCTTTGTCATGCTGGCCACATGACCTGGAAGCTGTACGCCGGCTCCCTCGGCCAATAATGCGAGATGAGCGCGCAACCCCAGAGTCGGTCACGACTGGACCTAATGGTCAGGGGTCCCTTTACCTTTACCTTTTATGCTACATTTTTTTTTAGATTTGCCTCTTTAGACCTCTTTTGTTGACCACCAGCATGACGCTGTCCATTTTTAAGTTTGGAATAGCCTAGTTGCTTTAGAAAACGATAATCAGGCACCCACACAACATGACCAGTCCAACGAAGTTGATATTGAAGAATCATTGCTTTGACACAGGTGATCTTTGCTTCTTCCAGTACACTGATATTAGTTCGCCTGTCTTCCCAAGGGATGTGTAAGTGATATGATAGCCATGTTCAAATATATAAAACCATGTCATATAGAGGAGGGAGAAAGGTTGTTTTCTGCTGCTCCAGAGAAGCGGACACGGAGCAATGGATTCAAAGTACAAGAAAGAAGATTCCACCTAAACATTCGGAAGAACTTCCTGACAGTAAGAGCGGTTTGGCAGTGGAATTTGCTGCCAAGGAGTGTGGTGGAGTCTCCTTCTTTGGAGGTCTTTAAGCAGAGGCTTGACAGGCATATGTCAAGTATGCTTTGATGGTGTTTCCTGCTTGGCAGGGGGTTGGACTGGATGGCCCTTGTGGTCTCTTCCAACTCTTTGATTCTATGATCTGTAACCTAGAATGTCACAGACATCTATAGCGCAGCTGCATTTGGAAAAGATATTGTAGACTTTGGAAAGGTTCAGAAAAGGGCGACCAAAATGATCTAGGAAATGGATTATGCATTTGGGACTACTGTATTTAGTTTAGAGTAAAGGCGAGTCAGAAGCAACGGGATAGAAGATGATGATATTATGCATGGCATGAAGGAAGTGGAGGGGGGAAAGCATTTTTCCACTGTCACAACACTGGAACTCATGGATGTCCTAGGAAGCTCATGTTGGAAGATCCAGGACAGAGAAGAGAAAGTCCTCTTTCATGAAGTGCGGTTAAGCTGTCGAACTCCTTTCCATGGGAGACAGTGAGAGGAAGAGACAAATTCATGGAGGAGGAGAGGTCTGTCAGGGGCCGCTAGTCACAATGACTGGGCTCTGCCTTCAAGGTCAGAGGCAGCGATGCCAGTTGCTGGAAACCAGAGGAGGGGAGGTTCCTCTTCGGCTCAGGTCCTGCTTGTGGGCAGTGCCAGATTTATGTATAAGCTAAACAAGCACTAGCTTAGGGCCCCATTCTCTTGGGGGCCCCCAAAAATTTTTAAGGGGGAAAACCTAGATGTACATTTCCAAAATTAAGATAAAAAACAAATAAAATAAAACCTACATCCGGGTTCCGGTTTCCGCCTGCAGGAATGGCGGACCTGTTTTCCATCTCTCTGACCTTCGTAAGGAATTTGGCGGTTGCTAGGGGAGTAAATGGCAACCCCCTACCCTCTCCGGGTGTTACGGAGAGGGGCCGCTGGCCCGCGATGCCCCCAGACCCACTCCAACTGTTTTTGGAGTGGGGGGAGCTTGGGCTGAGCACTTACGAGGGCCAGGACTCCCGGACGCTAATCTGCATGGCGGGGATTTCCATGGTTAAGGAAGATAATTAGGCTTAAATCTATGGACATACTTCAGAAGGAGGGGAAGAAGCGCTGTTTACTGCTGAGAAATTTATGCTGCTGAGGGAGAGGAGTCAAAGATTGTACTGCATCTTGAAGAAGGATTGATGGGGACGGAGCGATAAGGGAAGTGAGTTTTTATTTTTTTCCCCTTCATATTGTTGCCTCGTACCTTCCCGGACGCGATGTCCTGGCTTGTTTGGAGTGAAAGAGAAGCAAAAGACTGTGTGAGTTGAACTTTATAACTGTTGTTACTGAGCATATTTTTTAAAGATGTGGAGTTGCCGATGAGAAAAGCCCCCCCCCTAGTCGGACGGAAGGAGTTCTGGACGCGTTCGGAGGATTTATGAGCTGTGACGCACTTTAAATTGGAGCAGCGACCTGAAGCTAAGTTCAGCTATAGGGCAAGGAGATCCATTAATTTACCAAGAGTTTATGGTTTGATGTTTGGGTCTCCTGCCTGAAAAAGCTGTAAATTCTATAATGATCGTGAATCTTCATGGCTATGAGAGAAAACGAAAGTGATTTGAGCTTTTTGAGATGGCGCTGCTTCGGGCTGCTTCGACGCAACAGGGAGCTCCATTAAGAAGATTTATGGGGAGGCTGGACTGATTAACTCACACAGGAGAAAGAACATCTGTGAAACTTTGTTTGATATTTATCTCAGCGGCTGGGAAACAATCGGATGAAAGTGGAAAACATCTATGTGACTGTAAGGGGAAGATCTGGATTATTATGAACTTGGAGGACGATTTGAACTTTAGAAAAAAGACGGCAGTGGACAGTTGCGAGGAATTCCCAATTTCTTGAAGCATGGGAACCCAAATAAAAAATTCTTTAGATGATTTGGCATAACATTCGGTTTGATTGATATATATATGTGTATAATTTGAAATATTGAATGTGATATAATTGGTTTTAATTGGAAAATTAATAAAAATATTTTTTAAAAAAATAAAATAAAATAAAACCTACATCCAGCAACTGTGTTTTGTTTTGTTTTGTGTTGTGTCGGCTCCTATGATGTAAGTCATGGGCCCTGCCTGCTTGCCTGCTCCCTAAAATATCACTGCTTTGCTCATTTCTATATATAGGGTGCCTACATTCTGCATGGACTGGTTGCAGGGCAACATGGGCAAATAGCTTTAGATACCTATGAGGTCCATAAATCACCATATAGCATCTATTCAACACAAAACAACAGCGACAATTTGTTGTTGACAAAGGACGGCTGGACATAGAAAGGGCCCCATTAGCTTCAAGAGCTGACCTAAATCAAATCTAAATCCGGCCCTGCTTGTGGGTTTCTGAAAAACATCTAGTTGGCTGTAACAGCCGATGTAGCACCGAGGGATGTAGCAGCAAGGCTTGTGACAAGCGGTGGGCTCTCGTGAAGACAAGACAGACAACTAATAGAATCAACCAGTCACAGGACGAGAGCCCCGAGCACTCTCGTGACCACATATTTATTAGGTATAGAAAATGCATATGCACAAGCCATAAACCAATCATTACAGCACACCTATCTAGCATTATCCAATAATATAGCAGAACACACTTATGCCCATTCATGCTCAGACCTATTGTTCTCTGTAGCGTGCTTGGTTCTCATGGGAACTTGTGCCCCTGAGAAATGAATAACTTATGATGGGTGTGGAGATGTTCCTCATGGCTTGCTTGGCCTCTGAGGAATATCTAACTTGTCGTGGTATGTGGGGAGAAACAGACTCTGCGTCCCTTGGTCGTTAAGCTTAGTGACGTTGCCATGGTGCCCGCATACCACTTGAGAGAGGAGGGCGGAAGCACCAGTTGCAAGATGTCTTTTGGACGTGGCTGTATTATTCCCACAGTTGGCCACTGTGAGAATATGAGGCTGGAGCAGATGGGCCACTGACCATATTCTGATGTTCTTAGGCCCCAGTTCAGAGACTTTGGGGCATATTTGGAGGGATGAATCCATAGAGCAGGTGAGATTGGTTGGGAGGTTCAGAGGTAAGGAGTCCCTCTATTCTATTACCCACGTCAAAAATCCCCATAGGTCTTCATTGCCCATAATCGCCAAGGCATATCTCACCATTTAGCCTAATAGACCACCAATATTAGGGACGCAGGTGGCGCTGTGGTCTAAACCACTGAGCCTCTTGGGCTTGCCAATCTGAAGGTCAGCAGTTTGAATCCCTGCGATGGGGTGAGCTCCTGTTGTTCTGTCCCAGCTCCGGCCAACCTAGCAGTTTGAAAGCATACCAGTGCAAGTAGATAAATAGGCACTGCTGCGGCGGGAAGGTAAACAGCATTTCCGTGCGCTCTGGTTTCCATCACAGTGTTCCATTGTGCCAGAAGCAGTTCAGTCCTGCTGGCCACATGACCCGGAAAGCTGTCTGTGGATAAACGCCGGCTCCCTCGGCCTGAAAGCGAGATGAATGCCACACCCCATAGTTGCCTTTGACTGGACTTAACTGTCCAAGGGTCCTTTACCTAATAGGGTCCAACTCTACAATTCCTTTATTCTATGTCTAGAGCGTCACAGGTGTGATCTCAGGTAAGCATCCTTTTGACTTTGCACAAATGCACTTCAGCTCACCCTGGTCCTTGCAATATTTTATCCCTACCGGCAAATAGATCTTGCACATTGACAGTTTCCTGCTTGACACGACCGCCGATCAGATTTTGTGGTTCTCAGGCCCAGACGGAGAAGCCGACAGTCTCTTTAGCAATACAATGAGGAGACAGTTTAATCTTTGCCAGGGATAAATATATTTGTTACAGTTGTGAATTGTTTTATCACCGTGGAAATGATTTAAGAAAGATTTGAGCGGCTTCCTCAAAAGTATTTTTCAGCGCCTGTAACATGGAACAGAAGAACTCGTATATCTCTGCCTGATTTAAATTTAAACTCTCCAACATGAAGTGTTTCTCTTTGCTTTCATGTGTTAAAAATGTTGGCTGCCGCTGGAAATCGGTTCTCGCTGACATATAATAAATGGCTTCCAGGGGTCAGTGCCTGCTGCAAGATTGAAGAGAAAGAGCCTGGACCCAAACCCATCATCTTCACTTCCTCGCAGAGGCATCTGGTATTTTGAGTGGAACTGAAACAATTGTTTTTAGAGGAGCAAGCACAAGAGCAAACAAACACACACTCCTTTCTCACCGGCATACAACCCCAAAGCCCCCACCAGCTTGAAAGGTGGGGCTTTCTTGTCACAGACTTTCATTTGCAAGCACAAAGATCATTTTCCTGTTTCAGCTGCCACCCAACACGGTGTCTCTGACATGATAGCCCTCTTGAAATACCTGAAGGGCTATCACACAAAAGACGGAGCAAGCCTGAACCAACGGATTCAAAAGACAAGGAAGGAGATTCCAACTAAGCACCAGGAAGAACTTTCCAACAGTAAGAGCCATTCGACAGTGGAACTGACAACCTTGGAAGATGGTGGACGCTCCATTATTGGAGGATATAAAGCAGAGGTTGGATGGCCAGCTGCCATGGATGCTTTAGCTGTCCCAGCTCCTGCCAACCTAGCAGTTTGAAAGCACACCAGTGCAAGTAGATAAATAGGTATCGCTGCGGCAGGAAGGTAAACAGCGATGCCGTGCACTCTGGCTTCCATCATGGTGTCCCATTGCACCAGAAGCAGTTTAGTCCTGCTGGCGACATGACCCAGAAAGCTGTCTGTGGACAAACACTGGCTCCCTCAGCCTGAAAAGCCAAATGAGCGCCACACCCCATAGTCAAGTTTGACTGGAAATAATAATAATAATAATAATAATAATAATAATAATAATAATAATAATAATATATTATTTATACCCCGCCCATCTGGCTGGGTTTCCCCAGCCACTCTGGGCGGCTTCCAACAGAAAAATAAAACACAGTAATCTATTAAACATTAAAAGCCTCCCTGAACAGGGCTGCCTTCAGATGCCTTCTAAAGGTCTGGTAATTGTTGTTCTCTTTGACCTCTGGTGGGAGGGCATTCCACAGGGTGGGTGCCACCACCGAGAAGGCCCTCTGCCTACTTCCCTGCAACTTGGCTTCCCGCAACGAGGGAACCGCCAGAAGGCCCTCGGCGCTGGACCTCAGTGTCCGGGCAGAATGATGGAGGTGGAGACGCTGTCCAGGGTACCTTTACATTTACCTTTCCCTCCCCGTGGTGCCTGTATTCCAGGGGGTTGGACTACATGACCATTGAAAAGGATCTAGGGGTTTTAGGAGACCACAAGCTTAACATGAGCCAGCAGTGTGATGCAGCAGCAGCTAAAGGAAAGAAAGGAAAGGAAAGGAAAGGAGGGGAAGCTGGTGCTATACTAGGCTGCATCAGTCTAGTGTCCAGATTAATGGAAGTAAAAGTCCCACTCTATTCTGCCTTGGTCAGATCCCACCTGGAATTCTGTGTCCCAGTTTAAGAAGGATGTTGCAGAGCAGGGCAACCAGGGTAATGAAAAGTCTGGAAACCAAGCATTGTGAGAAACAGCATGCTTAGCCTGGACAAGAGGAGACTGAGACGAGATAAGCTATCAATCTTCAAATAAAGGTCTGGCACATGGAAGATAGAACTAGTTTGCTTTCTGCTGCTCCAGAGGGGAGGAACCACATCAAGGGATTCCAATGACAAGAAAGAAGATTCCAACTGAAAGAAAGGTGGACATAGTATGTAAAGGGAAGCAGTATCTAGAAAGAAATTGAGATAACCGAGGTACAGACAAGGGGAAGTCACAAATGGGAGAGATTGATATGTTATATGTGATATTTAATTTGGATTTTATAGTTGAATGTTGTATATATTATTAGTATTGTGTTATATATATGTTTAGTATGATTTAATTTTGATGTATGTTTTAATTCGAATCTTAATAAAGTTTTTTTAATTATTAAAAAAGAAGAAGAAGAAGATTCCAACTCAACAATAGGAGAAGCTCTCTGATGACAGTGGGACAGACTGCCTCAGAAGGTGGCGGACTCTCCTTTGTTGAAGTTTTGAAACAGAGGCTGGGAGGCCGATTTGTCAGGGATCCCATAAGCTGCACTCCCTGCATTGCAGGAGGCTGGACTAGATGCCCCTTTGGGGTCCCTTCCAACTCTACCATTTTATGGCAGCCCTCCAGACAGCTATGCCTGGCATATTGTGCATTAGAGCAAGGGCATTTTATCACGATGGAACAGGTGACCGCTCAGAATAAGCAGCTCTCGGCCAGGAAGAGAACAGCCACCCATCACCTGTATGAGCACCCAATTGGACCCTTCCGGGTCCCCGTGGATCCTGCCTCCATCATCCCCAACCTCTGAGTTCAGACCTGGCTGGCAGTTCCTTGCCACCTCGCTACGTCTCCATCTGCATAATCCCGGCTTGATGCTTCGAAGGGCCTCTCAGCTCGAAAGCACACTTGTCAAAATAATGTCACTCGTGCAAGGCGGAGGTGAGCACCAGTGCTGATCCCCCTTCCTCTCTCCTCCTCCTCCTCCTCCTCCTCTTCGGTGCGTCAGGCTTTTCTGCGTTTCTAAATAGGTCACAGATTCCTGTCAGACAACGGGAGAGCTGGCAGCAGTTATCTTGTCTGGTTTTACATAAACCTGACAGGCAGATTAGAGCAGGAACCTTCTGGCAGGCATGTCAGCCACAGAGAGGAGCTCCCATTCTGACTCAGGGACCTTCTCCGGTTTACACAGCGTAGTCCTGAGACAGCTGCAGAGTTATTGCGCGAGTCCTATTGCAAATTCATCAAAAAAGGGTGGGTGGGCGCAAGCAAGCAGAGTCATTCCTGCTCTCAATGGCCACTGAGGGTCAGTTCAGGAGGTGGCAATGAGGTCACACAGCCAAAGGCACAGCGCTTTTTGGATGGGAAATTGTGCCCACGGCCAATGGAGGTTTGTCCTTAAGCAAAGTGTCTCATACCACTACAAGCTTCAGGCATCCAATGAATGTTCTTCTTCGTTCTTCTTTGGTGATCCCTCATAGCTGAGTAAGATTGTCTTCCATAAACATGGTTTTAACATTGAGTCCATAAGTGACTGTGGAGGCCAATTCTGGATCCACACGTCCTTCCACAGTGGGGACATAGGTTTCCGGATGGGAGTTGATCACGGTGAGGGTTTGCCAAGCGTGCCTTCCTCTTAGCACATTTCTCCCTTGTGTCCTGAGTTCGAGTATCTTCAAAGCTCACAACACCTTTGGTAGAGGCTGTTCTCCAACTGGAGCGCTCGCAGGCCAGCGTTTCCCAGTTGTCGGTGTTTACACCACATTTTTAAAGATTTACCTTTAAACCTCTTTTGTTGGGATCCAGGAAGAGATAGAAGAAATTACTTCTTCAAGGCATGGATGGTTAAGCTGTGGAACCTGGAGAAAGGATTGAGGGCTATCAATATCTACTAGGCATGATGGCTATGCTCTGCCTCCACAGCAGGAGGCAGAGATGCTTCTGAATGCCAGTTGCTGAAAGCCACAGGAGGGGAGGGGGCTCTTGTGCTCAGAGCCCACTTGCAGCTTCTGGTTGGCCCCTGTAAGAACAGGATGCTGGATTGGATGGGCCATAGTCTTGATCCAGCAGGATTCTTATTAGGTTCAATAAAAGTCAGAGACGAGCTGGGGGAAATCCCAAGTCTGGCTCAGTATTGTTGTGGGTTTGAGGGGTCAGACTGGCTGATCTCCTGAGTCTCCACCAATTCTCGGGGTCCCGTACCCAGGGAGGGTTATGTGCTGTGTGAAGGAGGACTTTCTATTCTCTGTCCTGAATCTTCTAGCACTCAGTTTCATTGGATGCCCTTGAGTTCTCATGTAAAGAAAAGAGTACAGACGGAGGTTTCAAGGTCCTTGGAGAGCTGGTGATCACACCTATAAAACCAATGGCCCAGCCAGCAAAGACCTCTTATGGCCACCTTCTGCCATGTTGACTTACCTTGGGAAGTCTCTCGCAAATGTCCAGTAAGAACAGGGAGGATTTAGTGCGCAGCCAGTGGGGAGGTGATGCTTATCGATCCCATCGCAATTTATTAGCGAGCTTTTGACTTCTGCAGCCCAGGGCTGTCATACTTTTTCCAGAGGACATGAATTGTATTGGCTGTTCCTCAGGAAGGGACATGAGGGTAAGGGAAAAGATATATGAACCCAATTCTATAAAAACAGCCCCAGAACCCCCTTGGAGGACACTCTCACATTCAATAAAATGTATTGCTGCATGCCACTCTGATCTCTGAGCGATACAAGATTCCAGGGCTCCCAAGTTCTCACCCAGGGCCTGTGCTTCCTTTTGGAATGGAGGCCCAGCGGAGACTTGGATGACTTTAGGACAGATTTTTTATTCACACTTACATACAATTTGGGCCTATGATGGAGGGGCTCAGAGCATTAACACCCCAAGGGAGTTTTGTTTCCCACAGCCTTGGATTCAAACAGAAATCAATCACTTTCTCTCTCTCTCCAGTTTTCTGCTTTCCTTCTAGCTCACTTCACTGCAACTCTCTGGCCTCAGCTCTCACTTGGTCCTTCTAACTACCTGGGATTGAGGAAAGGGTCCCACCCATTTGCCATCTCCCACAGAGCCCCTTCCTTTGTTCTCCTTAATGGCCCATCAACCCAGGCTATCATATAGCTGCCAAGTACCCCGTTTTCCCCGGGAAACTCCCGTTTTTACTTACCTTTTCCCGGTGGTCCTCCGTATCACTTCGTCTCCCGTTTTTCTCCGTTATTTTCTCCTGTCGGCGGCCATGTTTTTTTCTGATTTGCCCTTCTATGGGCACCAAAAATGGCCGCCGCCGGCTTCAAAATTCGCATCTACGTATGCCCGGAAGTGCATAGACGCGACTTCCAGTGTCAGCGGCGGCCATTTTTGCTGCCCATAGATGGGCAGAGCGGCACCGGAAGTTGCGTCGACACACTTCCTGATATGCGTAGAAGCGACTTTCGAAGCCGGCGGCAGCCATTTTTGGTGCCCATAGAAGGGCAAAATGACAATGGAAGTTACGTCGACGCAACTTCCAGTGTCACACGGCTGCCGGTCCCAGATTCTGCAGTCCGGGACTTGGAAGGTAAGGACTATCACCTCACCAGGAAGCTAACCTGGCTCTTCCAAGAATCAAATGTTAACACTTGCTGGATCTGGGGACTCAAGGGGTCTTGGCATGCAAACTCATACAAGTATATATCAAGGTTTCTGAAGCTAGGATGTGCCATGGCTTCTCTTCCCCTCTCCCTCTCTTTCATTTACTCATTTCAAATTCTATCCTTTCTCTTTCCTAGGATTTAAGAAGGCATTCCCTGCCTACTGGTGAATCTTTGGGAACAGAGGATGATGTCTGAGACTGAGTCAGAGCTGTGGTCCCGCTGCCTCCATCCCTTGGGTGCTCCAGGGTCCCAGGTAGAGGAATCCGAGAGAGGGCTTTTGTGTTTGAATCCTGCTTGCTGCTCTAGCTGGGCCATTGGCCTGATCCAGCAGGCTTGATCTGTGTTCTGTGATTGCACACAAGAACAACATAACCCACCAAAGAGGGGGAGAAGACTGAGAAGACCGAAGAGAGTGGATGTTGGAAGATTCGTGGCATATAAAAGTCCTTCCTGAAGGTGCAGTTGAACTGTGGAACTCCCTCCCACAGGAGTAGTCATCAACTTAGATGGCTTTAAAAGAGGACACCTTCTTGGAGGGGAGTGCTGGGATATTCTACATGCATGTCAGATGCTCTGCCAATTTTTTTTAGCCCTTACTTCATCACAACCTGCCCATGAAAGTATTGCCTTAATTGGGGGGGAAATGGCCAGGGACTTTTCCTTCTGCCAGGGTGTATGTTGATAGGGTGCCTGGAGGAGGGAAAGCAAAGGAGGCAGAGGTGAGCTAGCTGGGAAGCGGAGGGCAGGTTGGGTGGCCTGAGGACACCTTGGACTTGACGCAAAGCACAGCTTGCTTAAACCCAGAGTCTGCACCGGACTCCGAGGCTCTTCTCTGAGCAGAGCTTGAGCTGGTGGGCCCTCGCTCATTTTTATTCAATTTATATCCTGACCTTCTCCCCAAAAGAGCCTCAGGCAACAAACCCATCAATGATAATAAGGAGAAGGGTTGTAAAAGTGTTCTGGAAACAGTTCAAAAAATCCCCTCAGCCCCTGCATTTGGGGTTGCCAGGGACAGCAGGCATATAAACCGGCTGTGCAAAGGGCTTGGGGTGGGCAGTGAGGGAGGGGAGTAACCTTCAATGGGTCCTAACTGCCAAGGATACCTAGCTATGTTTGTGAGCTTTTGGCTAAATAGTAGGTTTTCTAAACTGAAGAAAGGTTGCTGCATCTAGGACTTTTTAGCATAGAGGCCAGGAAGAGGTAACATGATATAAATTTATAAAATTACACATGGCATGGAGAAAGGGGATCAATAAAAGTTTTCCTCCTCCTCTCCTACCACTAGAACTCATGAACATTGGAAGATTCAGGATAGATAAAAGGAGGGACTTCTTCATGCAGTGCAGAGTTAAACTATGGAACTCACTTCCACAGGAGGCGGGGGGGCGGGGCACCACCTTCAATGGCTTCAAAGGAAGATTGGACAAATTTGTGGAGCAGAGGAAGAGGTGGAAGCGTATCAGTCAGGATATGTTTTGACTGATCAGTCAAGATATCCAGGATGGCCATACTATGCCTCCACATATCACTTTACACATTGCTTGGGAAGATACGTATCACTTTATTTAACCTTCTCTTCTCCAGGATAACATACCCAGCTCCCTAAGCCGTTCCTCATAAGGCATCATTTCCAGGCCTTTGACCATTTTGGTTGCCCTCTTCTGGACACGTTCCAGCTTTTCAGTATCCTTCTTGAACTGTGGTGCCCAGAACTGGACACAGATGTTTTTTAAAGTGTTTGTAATTTCAAATGTCTACATTTTTTTAAAAATTGAGGTTGTCTCTTGGTTTCGCTGTACGGTTCTTCCCCATCTGCACTGAAATACTGATCTACCAAAATAAAATTAATAATAATAATAATAATAATAATAATAATAATAATAATAATAGGAAATTATATAGAACCTTATATAGAATCAGGATTATTTAACACAGCTAAAGATATATTTATAATGGGTGGGAAGGATCTGATTTTGTTTTGAGATGAATGCATAGTGATAAGAGTTGCTGCATGGCAGTGAGGGTGAACGCTGTTAATTAAAACTCAGGATAAATATCCATTTAAGGTTGAGAAATGAACGCCTCTCCAGTTTCCCATCATGTTACAAAATGAAGGTCTTGATCTGGTGAAAAGAGAGAGAGAGAGAAGCTTTTTTGCTGCTGGAATTGGTCAAATGTCACCAGCAAATATACCTTGTCTTGACTTCCTGTTCTCAGAAAGCAGGCTCCTGGTTACCTTAGCAATCCTCTGACCTAATTCAAGTCCCTATTATTATTATTATTATTAAAAAAAGTTCTGCCTTTTAGTTCTTGCAGGCAAACATCAAAGCGTCTCATTCGCTTCTCCTGCAGCCCAACGGCTTTGCTGCACACAGAGAGCCTTGTGCCAGAAGAGAACAGCCATTTCTCATCAATGCAGGGGGAAAATGGAGTCCAAATGACCTTCCACAGGGAGGGAGCTCATCTCTGTGCAGAACGACAATTTCGGATGTGCTTTGTCTGGTGCTGGATGCAGAAGAAAGTCGCCTTTTGGACAACAGTTCTCATTCTGCTCCAAGGCTGAGGGGGTGCTGAGGAATCCTTATGAGTCCACAGGAAACAGCTGGCAAATGGTCTCTTCTGTCCTTTATTAAGGTTGCATTCTGTGCTTTTTAGAATGTGTGGCCCTCTAAAAGGCTTGGGAAGGGTTATGATGGATTGAAAAGGCAATGTTAAAAATGCTGCCATGGCTGCTGCTGCTGCTGTTTGTGCAACTGGGGTCAGGCCTGGTCCCTGATGTGGTAGCAATGCTGATGAATACCAGTTGCTGTTAAGTTACAGGTAGGTAGCCATGTTGGTCTGCTATCGAAACAAAATAAAAATAAAACATACAAATTCCTTCCAGCAGCACTTTAGAGACCAACTAAGTTTGCCATTGGTTTGAGCTTTCTTCGTATCTGAAGAAGTATGCATGCACACAAAAGCTCATACCAATGGCAAACTTAGTTGGTCTCTGAGGTGCTACTGGAAGTAATTTTTCTATTTTGTTTTTAGTTTCTGGCAACTTTAGGAGGGGAGAGGGCTCTTGTGCTTGGATCCCGATTGCTGTAACTGAGCATGAGAGCATAAGAACATCAGAAGAGCCTGTGGGATCGGCAGCCTATTCTCACAGAGGCCAATCAGATGCCTCTTCTGGGAAACCAGCAACCAGGATTCGAACACAAGATCAACCCTCCCTGCCTGTGGTTTCCAGCAGCTGACAATCAGAAGGAGTGCTGCCTCCAAGTAGTACATGAAGCAGCCAACCTTTTCGTGAGCTGAGGGATGTCAGTCTTCTTCTGCTCTTAACAAAGAACATGAGGGACAGTGAGGCTGGTGGGCCATAGAATCACAGAATTGTCAATTTGGAAGAGAAGTCAATCGTCATCTTTTCCAACCCCCTGCAGGAATCACTACGAAAGTGTCCATGACGGAGGCAGCACCACGGACAGCTCCCAGGAAGCCGCTGCCTCCAACAAAGGCTGCAAGAGGAAGGAGAGCTCTATAATGGCATAAGAAGAGCCCACTGGATCAGGCCCAAGGCCTTTCTGGTCCACCATTCTGCCTGAACATTTGCCTGCGGGAAACCAGCAAGCAGGATTTGAGCACAAGAGCAGCTCTCCCCCCCTCCTGGCGTTTCCAGAAGCTGGTCTTCAGAAGCATTGCTGCCTCCGACCGTGGAGGCAGAGCAGAGCCATCCTGGCTAGCAGCCCTCCGTACCCCACACCTCCCCTATGAATTTGTCTAATCCTCTTTTAAAATGATGTTGGTGGACATCATTGCCTCCTGGGGGAGGGAGTTCCACAGTTTAACGATGTGTAAAGGTAAAGGTAAACTGGCGGTTAAGTCCAGTCAAAGGCAACTATGGGATTGCGGGACTCATCTCGCTTTCAGGCCGAGGGAGCCGGCGTTTGTCCACAGACAGCTTTCCGGGTCATGTGGCCGGCAGGACTAAACCGCTTCTGGTGCAACGAGACACCGTGATAGAAAGCAGAGTGCACAAAAATGCTGTTTACCTTCCCGCCGCCGCGGTGCCTATTTATCTACTTGCACTGGTTTGCTTTCGAACTGCTAGGTTGCCAGGAGCTGCCTGGGACAGAGCAACGGGAGCTCACTCTGTTGCGGGGATTCGAACCGCCGACCTTCTGATCAGCAAGAACAAGAGGCTCAGTGGTTTAGACCACAGCACCACCCGCATGGCATCACACTGATGATGCAACAACAACATCATCATCATCATCATCATCAACAACAACAACAACAACAACTTATTATTTCTATCTTGCCCATCTGACTGGGTTTCCCCAGCTACTCTGGGCAGCTCCCAACAGAATATTAAAACAGAATAAAACATCAAACATTAAAAACTTCCCCAAACAATAAGAGATAAATAAGCATATCTGTAAGTTGCATACATCAAATTCTGGAAAAATGCATTAAAAATACATATGCACACGCACAGAGAGAGACAATGCTCTGTGCATAGAGAGTTCACACGGTTATGCATTAGTTTGCAAATCTTTTTATGATGAGTCGCTAATGAGAAAAGGAGACCCTGTCATTCCCAGTACGCAACCGCGCCCTCCGCTTTGTAGGGGATGTTTCGCCCCCCGCCCACGAGAGCCGCAGATGCTTGGCCTCTTTTTGCACCTGCCTCCCCCCACCCCATTTCAGAGTCATGTTTTCCGCGCCTGGAAAGACTCCATTAACATCGGCAGTATTCTGCTGGCTTATTGTACCATGAAGTGTTTCTGATTAGCAGGTAATTTGATGGAGTGAGGCATTTTAATGGGACCGGCACAGGAATGCTCATGCAAACATGATATAGAAATAGAATTTCATGAGCATCTTGCTCCCGGCACAGGTATTTTTGCTGTTCCGTCTGGAGCTGCAACACCCATTTGACTCGAGTGATACAAAGTAATTGAATTAGAAAAGGGGATTAGGGCTCTTTCAAGCGCGATCTCAGACAGAGGTTTTTTGTATTGCAATCTGTTGTGTTCCATAAATGGTTGCGAGGGCATTAATGCACGGAACCGCTTGCCTGGTGTGGGGAGAGGTAATCGAGGAGTAGGAATTCTCTGCTTCCCTGTTTACCTTTACTCTCCGCAGGTGTGTTTCGAGGAGGGAGGAATATAACTCCCTGCCACACTTGTTGAGGCGACGAGACAAGGATCGCCCCCCTGTGATGATGGCAGGTGGGGTCAACTGTGTCCTTTGCAGGTAGGATGAGTTTCATGGAATTGGAAATGTAGGGTTGGAAGAGATCTCTAAGGGTCATCTAGTCCAGCCCCCTGCATTGCCAGAATCAGCAAAAGCAGGGGTGTCCAAACTTTTTTCAAAGAGGGCCATATTTGAAGTGAACATGTGTGAGGGCTTACCAAAGTTGTTGACCTTTTTTTAAGTAATAATAATAATAATAATAATTTATTATTTATATCCCGCCCATCTGGCTGGGTTTCCCCAGCTACTCTGGGCAGCTTCCAACAGAATATTAAAATACAATAATCTATTAAACATTAAAGCTTCCCTAAACAGGGCTGCCTTCAGATGTCTTCTAAAAGTCTGGTAGTTGTTTTTCTCTTTGACATCTGGTGGGAGGGCATTCCACACGGCAGGTGCCACTACCGAGAAGACCCTCTATCTGGTTCCCTGTAACTTGGCTTCTCGCAACAAAGGAACCGCCAGAAGGCCCTCGGCGCTAGACCTCAGTGTCCAGGCAGAATGATGGGGGTGGAGACGCTCCTTCAGCATAGTTGCCAAGTTTTCCCTTTTCTCGCGAGGAAGTCTATTCAGCATAGGGGGGGGGGTTAAAAATAATTTTCTTACAAATTCTTCAAAGATCCCATTCATGTGTTTTTCCACACAGCATCCAGAAAACACAGGCAACAAAAATAGCTCCAAAGCGGCGAAAGTGTCTAAATTATTTATAGTTACAGGTAGGTAGCCGTGTTGGTCTGACGTAGTTGAAACAAAATAAAAAAATTCCTTCCAGCAGCACCTTAAAGACCAACTAAGTTTTTTTTTTTTTTTTTTTGGTATGAGCTTTCGCATGCACACGAAAATAAAAAATTTTTTAAAAAATTATTTATATAGGAACACGAAGATGGCTTTGTAGAAAAGGCCATGAAGTCTGAGCTTAGACAACCAGCTCAGACCTTCTGACACGCTGGTAGACTGAAGGAACAGATACTTGACTCCCTTCCTCAGAGGTGAGGGAGAGTGACCTCCCAAAGCCTGGCAGGACAGTTTGCTCTATGGCTTTAACCCCTTCATGCATCAATCAGTCTTAAGCATTTTGGTTATATGAGGCTGCTTAAAGTGGGCAAGGAGAGGCCATGAGATGCTGAAATGCCTCTGAGACTTTTGCCACAATTCTTCTTTGAATGCCCTCAGTGGTACCTTGCCAAACTCTCACCCACCTTCATATTCCTCAATAAGCTCTCCCCACACCAGAAGAAAGAAAAATAAATAAGAAGCAAGCCTTCTTGCCTCTAACAGCTTCACTGATGGTGGAGCACTGAAGACCTCTTCTCCCTGCAATGGATTTTGTATCGTGAGGTGGGCAGGCTTGCATTTGGAACCAGGAGATGTTTCCAGTCTTCAAGGGGAGCTCCATGGAGAGCGCATTGCAGTAACTTGTTGTTGTTGTTTAGTCGTTTAGTCATGTCCGACTCTTCGTGACCCCATGGACCAGAGCCCGCCAGGCACTCCTGTCTTGCACTGCCTCCCGCAGTTTGGTCAAACTCATGTTCGTAGCTTCGAGAACACTGTCCAACCATCTCGTCCTCTGTCGTCCCCTTCTCCTTGTGCCCTCCATCTTTCCCAACATCAGGGTCTTTTCCAGGGAGTCTTCTCTTCTCATGAGGTGGCCAAAGTATTGGAGCCTCAGCTTCAGGATCTGTCCTTCCAATGAGCACTCAGGGCTGATTTCCTTCAGAATGGAGAGGTTTGATCTTCTTGCAGTCCATGGGACTCTCAAGAGTCTCCTCCAGCACCATAATTCAAAAGCATCAATTCTTCGGCAATCAGCCTTCTTTATGGTCCAGCTCTCACTTCCATACATCACTACTGGGAAAACCATAGCTTTAACTATGCGGACCTTTGTCGGCAAGGTGATGTCTCTGCTTTTTAAGATGCTGTCTAGGTTTGTCATTGCTTTTCTCCCAGTAACTTAACCCTGAGCTTTTGAAAGGCAGATGAAGGACATCGTCTGGGTTGTTTGCTGCCCCTAAGAACTCTTCCGTGCCAGTGAAACTTTCCCCACTTTTATTCAGGATCCATTCCAGATCTTCTCCTATCCAAGGCAGGGACTTCTCTCCTGGTGGGGGCTGCGACTTTGCGCTCCAGGAGGAAAACACCTGGCACAGCTCTTTCGAAATAAACTCCCCATTTTGAGTCACTCGCAGCCTTGTTTTATGACACTTTCCCTGGATGAAGTTTCATGAGTAATTGGGCAATAACCCACATGCTGCTCTGCCCAAGAGAAATGTCGATCAGAGTTTGCACACAGAGACCGATGTTTCAGACAAAAAAAAAATGACAGGGTGCGAGATGGTGGCAGGTGGAAGCCTTCACTCTTCACAGCGACATGGACCCCCCCAAGCCCTAATGGGTCAGATTCCAAAAGGATAGTTGCCACCCAAATTCATTCTCCATGTGTTCATGTTGGACGATTGGCCAGGGCTTGCCTTGGACTGAGCCCTAAATGGCCTCGGTCCAGTATACCTGAAGGAGCGTCTCCACCTCCATCATTCTGCCCGGACACTGAGGTCCAGCACCGAGGGCCTTCTGGCGGTTCCTTCATTGCAAGAAGCCAAGTTACAGGGAACCAGGCAGAGGGCCTTCTCAGTAGTGGCACCCGCCCTGTGGAATGCCCTCCCATCAGATGTCAAAGAGAAAAACAGCTATCAGATTTTTAGAAGACATCTGAAGGCAGCCCTGTTTAGGGAGGCTTTTAATGTTTAATTGATTATTTTATTTTATTTTTCTGTTGGAAGCCGCCCAGAGTGGCTGGGGAAACCCAGCCAGATGGGTGGGGTATAAATAATAAATTATTATTATTATTATTATTATTATTATTATTATTATTATTATTGGTTTTGCTGCCCACTGAAGGCTAACCAAATCTCAGGGGCATGGGCAAAGTAATTCTTCATGCCACAAACAGTTGGAACTATGGAACTCTCCCCCACTGGAGGCAGTGGTGGCCACTGACTTGAATGGCTTGAAAGGAGGATTGGACAAATTTCTGGAGGAGAGGGTTATCGATGGCTCCTAGCCACAATGGCTATGCTCTGTCCCCACAATGTGAGGCAGAAATGCTTCTGAATCCCATTTTCTGGAAGCCACAGGAGAGGAGAATGTTGCTCTTGTGCTCAGGTCCTACTTATGGGTTTCCCACTGGGGCATCAGGATAGTCAATGTGAGGACTGGATCAGGGCCGGATTTAGCTACTGAAGGTAATGGGGCCCTTTATATATCCAGCTGTCCTTTGCCAACAACAAATTGTCGCTGTTTTTTTGTGTTGAATATACGCTATATGGTAATTTATGGACCTCATAGGTATCTAAAGCCATTTGCACATGTTGCCCTGCAACCAGTCCATGCAGAATATAGGTACCCAAATATAGAAAGGAGCAAACCAGTGATATTTGAGGGAGCAGGCTAGCAGGCAGGGCCCATGACTTACATCCTAGGAGCCTACACAACACAAAACACTGTTGCTCTATGGAGGTTTAGTTTTATTTGTTTTTTATCTTATATTTTGATAATGTACATCCAGGATTTTTCCCTTTAATTTTTTTGGGGCCCCCAAGAGAGTGGGGCCCTAAGCTAGAATTTGTTTAGCTTATACGTAAATCCAGCACTGGACTGGATGCAGGATGAGATGGGCCACTGGCCTGATCCAGCAGGCTCTTCTTCTGTTCTTATGGAAACCAGAGGAGGGGAGAGGGCTCGAATCCTGCTTGCAGCTTCCCCACAGACATCTGGGTGGCAACTTTGAGAGCAGATGTTGGCATTCCATGGTGGGAGACCGCAATGCTTCCAATTTGCTGGAATCCACAGACGGGGAGAATGTTCTTGTGGGGTTCCCACTGAGGCATCTGGTTGGCCTCTGGAGGAACAGGATGCTGGGACTAGATGGGCCATTGGCCTGATCCAGCAGGCTCTTCCTCTGCTCTTCCCAGGGGCGTAGCAAAGGGGTGTGTTGGGGGCGGGTCACCCCGGGTGCCACCCTGGAGGGGGGTGACACTCGGCACGCCCCCCGCGACTCCCAAGCCAAGCCCCACTGCTTTGAGGGCACGGGGTCCGTACGGGCTACCGCTCTCGTGCGGCGTATGTACAGGATGCCGCCTGTGGGGCAGCCTATACAGCCGCCAAGCAAGAGCAGCAGCCCCTACAGCCGCCGCTGCATGAGAGCAGCACCCCATATGGAGTGCGCACATGTGGGATGTCGCACATGCGCAGTCCGTATAAGTGCTGCACAGGTGCCGCATTGGGTACTGCCTGGGCTCGGAATGCCACTGACTCTTCCTTTCTGGAGCAGACTGGCCTTGGGTCTCCTCCTCTGAGCCCATCCCTCCTCTCCCCTTGTATCCCTGGGCTCTTTGATTTTTCGCTGGCCTTGTGTATCCTGCTGACGCCCTGGGTGATAATTTGAGTCTCAGCTTGGGTGCCATGCAATTTGTATTCTTTCTCTTTGCTGCTGCTCAGCCGCGCTCCGAGGTGACGCCCTCCTGACAATTTCTCTCTCCACAAACAAAGTCCCGCTGGTTTGCAAAGTGACAGGCCCTCTGCATCTGTGGCGCAAAGGCGCTCGCCGGCTTGCAGGAAGGGGAAGATTAATTGGCGTGCAGGGAGAGCTAATATTATAAATTGATGGGGCTTAAGCAATGCCTATCAGTTATGTCCCCCTCCTTCTCCAACACCCTTTAATGCAGCACCTCCCTCGCCCTCCTCCGCGCCCCCCCCCCCATATCTTTCCAAACATGTGGCCTGATAAAGAACAGGCAGGTTGGTGCAGATGGGGGTGTCTGGATAGGAACCAGTGATGGATAGGATCCTCCAGGGGCCATTAGGAGGCCACTGCCAGCATTCGGCTGGGCTCTAAGTGTGGGGCTTTGCATGCATGTCAGCACGAGAGATCAATGGCAGGAACATTATGGCTCCACTGAGAAGCACAGCCCCCTCCTCCCCCTCGCCTGCCACAACAGCCGCTGGAAAATGACGGCCGGCAACATTTCAGTGGCACTTTGAGCAACTGAGAATTGGAGAGCCATGCAATTGTAGAGCTGGATGGGGCCATCAAGTCCACCCCCCCCCCAAATGCCAGCATCATTTCTTCTGTGAGTGTGTTCTGTGCTGGACAGAATGATAAAGATGATAAGGGGGGGGAATAATGCATTTATCTATCTATCTATCTATCTATCATCTATCATCTATCATCTATCTATCTATCTATCTATCTATCTATCTATCTATCTATCTATCTATATCCCGTCTTTCTCCTGAACCAGGACCTACACAAATTAAAGTAACACATAACATATGGAAGGCTAAAAGATAACCACAAAAAATGAATTAAACTAAAATAGACTTTAGAATCATAGAATCATAGAGTTGGAAGAGACCACAAGGGCCATCCAGTCCAACCCCCTGCCAAGCAGGAAACACCATCAAAGCATTCTTGACATATGCCTGTCAAGCCTCTGCTTAAAGACCTCCAAAGAAGGAGACTCCACCACACTCCTTGGTAGCAAATTCCACTGCCAAACAGCTCTTACTGTCAGGAAGTTCTTCCTAATGTTTAGGTGGAATCTTCTTTCTTTAAACAACATGAAAAACAAATCTGTTAATGTACCGAGGATAAAAATAGCACAGCACTCTTAAAAGCCCTTTTCCTTTCAAAACCTTTCGGTTCCCAAAGGCTTGATGGCATAAAACGGTCTCCCACTCCCTGCTGGTGCCTGGACGGCAAGGAGGGAGCCGGTCTAACTCAGGGGTCGGCAAAATAAGGCCTGGGGGCTGGATGTGGCCCACTGGGCTTGTTAATCCGGCCTGCAAACCTTGCGGACCCTGCCGCCCGCTTGGTCAGTCCCTGCGCTAAACCGGCACGGCACGGAGGCCTCACCGCACGGGGACTGATTTCCTCGATGCTGGCACAGCTTCGGATTGGCTGCAGGAAGCTCCTCTGGGCAACGCCCCTTCCTTCCCGCTGATGCGGCCGCGTATGGCCAAGAGCCGAGTGGGAGGAAGCAGCCGCTGCCCAGGCGTAATTAAAAAGGAGGATTTTATTGCAAAAACAGATAGATAGCTCCGGATGGCTCTGAGAAAGCCTCTGGCATCTTTACTCAAGATGACCCTTCTGAAGACTTATTCTAGTGTCTACAAAATATATTGAACTTACAGCTCTAACGTCTCTTGTTTTGCTTCCTGTCTAGCAGCCCTCCCATTCGTCAACTCCTTGGACTTAGAGGATCAGCTCCAATCTCTTCCTAGTCTGAGAGACTGAGTCTATCCATGCCTATTTGTGTTTCCTGTGAGCTTTGTCTGTGTTCTAGCCTGCTCTCAGCTACAGTCTTATCAGCCAGCCTGTCAAGGTCAGGAAGAGCCGAAGTCTGCAGATGCCGGCTCTCCCCTGCCTGACTAACATCTAAGCCTCTCTGTTCCTGGCTGCTTTCTGCTATTGGTTGCAAACCTTTGCTTGGAACTGGCTCATTGCGTGTGAAGAGCCCCCAAGACCTCCCAAAGAAAGACACAGTTGACACCAATATTAGTTTAAGGTTATTGGCATAATTTTGGCCACATCTTTATTGATTACAGAATGTGAGTGGTTTGCTTAGGCATTGGTTTGACTACACCTGCCCTCTGGCAGGGCAGCCCTGACAACTGGACACCCACAGAAGTCAGTAAGGGTACATCCTGGGGGAGCATTGGTCCTACCACAGACGCAAGCTCACCCCAAAATGCTCTCAGGTGCTCTGGCGTGGCCCTAAGCCCTGGAAGGGGATCGGACAAACGCATGGCGAGCCCCTGGATTCCTTTAACGGAATACCCTTTGCGCATTGGAAGGGCAGATGTGACACTCTCCCCTCCTCTCCCACACCTTGAACCAATGCCTAACTGCCAAACCTTACAAAATTGTGACGATTTGCTACACGGCAGGTGAAACCCAAGTGGCACCTGCCAATCAGCCAAATGGGAAAAATTTCGACCGGGCCTCTGTCCCCAAAACAGACGACCCATGACAGCATAGCAAGGTCATAGCAAGACCCTAAATAGAGGGAGGGTGATCCAGAGCATGAGGCGCTAAGAGGAAGCTCGACACAACATAAAAAGGTAAAGGTAAAGGGAACCCCTGACCATTAGGTCCAGTCGTGACCGACTCTGGGGTTGCGCGCTCATCTCGCATTATTGGCCGAGGGAGCCGGCGTATAGCTTCCAGGTCATGTGGCCAGCATGACTAAGCCGCTTCTGGCAAACCAGAGCAGCACACGGAAACGCCGTTTACCTTCCCGCTGTAGCGGTTCCTATTTATCTACTTGCATTTTGACGTGCTTTCGAACAACATACAGCTGCATAAATGGGTCCCCCAGCTGCAAATTCTCTCTACCACATTGGCCAGAATTGCTCCAGCAACCGAGGGACAACAATCAGGTTGTTGTGGCTATCCAAACAATCCCACCCACATAGACAGTGAGTTCAGTCTTAGTGATCCCAGTGTGGCGCATGCCCTCCGTGAAGAGGACACGATTTCCTGACAAGACGGTTTGAGTAAATTACTCTGATCCTGGCCCAACTGCACTGGCTGCCAACGAGCTTCCGGGCCCCATCCAAAGTGCTGGTTTTGACCTCTGAAGCCATCAATGGCTCAGGACCACAAGACCTCAAAGACAGTCTCTCCATATGAACCCTGCGATCATCCTCTAAGACCCTTCTCTATGTGCCTCCTCCATGCGAGGTCCAGAGGGAGACAACATGAGAACGGGGCCTTTTCTGTGGTGGCTCTGCATTTATGGCATGCTCTCCCCAGGGAGGTTCACCTGGTGCCCTTAGGCTCCAGGTAAAAACATTTCTCTATTACCAGGCCTTTGACTAAGGTAAAGGTAAAGGGGACCCCTGACCATTAGGTCCAGTTGGGACCGACTCTGGGGTTGCAGTGCTCATCTCGCATTATTGGCCGAGGGAGCCGGCGTATAGCTTCCGGGTCATGTGGCCAGCATGACAAAGCCGCTTCTGGCAAACCAGAGCAGCACATGGAAACGCTGTTTACCTTCCCGCTGTAGCGGTTCCTATTTATCTACTTGCATTTTAATGTGCTTTCGAATTGCTAGGTTGGCAGGAGCTGGGACCAAGCAACGGGAGCTCACCCCGTCACAGGGATTTGAACCGCCAACCTTCTGATCAGCAAGCCCTAGGCTCAGTGGTTTAACCCACAGAGCCACCTGGGTCCCTTTGACTAATTAATTAGCCTTTGACTAATTAAACAGTAAAGGAGGGGTATTGCTTTGTTTGTTATTATGTACAGTATTGTATTTTTGTGTTATTTTATTGTAAACCACCCTGTGATCCTTGGATGAAGGGTGGCATATAAATTTAATTAACGAATGAATAAAATGAAAGCTGAGGCTCCATGGATTATGGATAAGAGTGTTTAGTTAACAGTCTTAACCTGACTTCCCTCAGAAGAAAACATCATTCGAACAGTTTCCTCCCCCCTCTCCTTCCCAACACATTTCAGCATCCCTCTTCCAGATATAGAGGAACCAAACAATCAAGTTTGCTGCAATGCATCCAGGAATTGCTGGGGACCTTTCAATCATCTCTGTGCTGCAGGAAGATAAATTGCAATGATAAGATGCCTTCGGTGACCCGCAGTCTGGGGTTTTCCGTTTCGAAGCAGCGATCTTATTGATAAAACAACAGAGAACAAAGTTTTTCCCCAACATACTCAAGAGGGGAAACAATGGGAACGTTGCTTACGCCTTAATTTTAATGTTGTAATGAATGCGGGGAAAATTAAAAGGCTTTTATCCATCTATCTCACTGCTTGATTCCTGAGGATTCCTTCCACAACTTTTCAAAACTAGCAGCTCAGCTGAAGCTTGTGACATTTAAATATTTATTAATTGTGAAATAATGCATGTTATATGATGCAGGGGTAGGATTTAGACAAATTGTGTAAAATTTCCCCGTATTTTAGGGGGTTGGACTAGATGACCCTTGGGCTCTCTTCCAGCTCGAGGCTTCTAGGATTATTACTACTGTGATTAATTACTTGCCCTTCACCCTAAAATCCCAGGGTGGGTTACAACATTAAAACACAATCTTAAAAACAGTTTAAAACAACTCAACAAGTAGCATGCATTGCTTAGAACATCAGCAGTATGGAAGATTTTGGGATTTAGACACTGTCATGAAGTTGAACGGGAAGAGAACATGCCATTTATGCTATGTAAATTATGTTTTAATGTTGTACACTGCCCTAGGATCTTCAGATAAAGGGTGGTATATAAATTGAATTATTAAAAACAAACAAACAACATCTGTCAGGAATGCTTTGATGGTGTTTCCTGCTCGGCAGGGGGTTGGACTGGATGGCCCTTGTGGTCTCTTCCAACTCTAGGATTCTATGATAAATAGCCCAGCTCTTTCCAAGTGTTCCGTGTTGATGCAGCAGAACTCACAACCAGGGGCGAACGAAGACTAACCGACGCCCAGGGCGGGACAAACTGCCAGCTGCGCACATGTTGCGCCACTACGCATGACGCATGTGTGGTGTTGCTACGTAGGGTGCATGTGCAGCATCACTACATACAGCGCATGCCTTGGGCAAGATCCCCACAGGGTACTGACAAGGAATTCCTATTAACAGTTTAGTTAGAATCTCCTTTCTTGCAACTTGAAGACATTGGTTTGAGTCCTCCCCTCTAGAGCAGCAGAAAACAAGCTTGCTCCCTCTTCCATGGGGCAGCCCTTGAGATATTTGAAGGTGGCTGTCCTATCTCCCCTCAGTCTCCTCTTTTCCAGTCTGTGTAAGCGTGTGGAAAGCTCTCTCAGACTCTCCAGACACTGTCCTGAAATGCATTACTGAATAAAGTCTGTCTGATTGGGGATGTGGTTCATGCCCGCCCCCCCTGAGGGAAATTTGAACCTAGGAGTCTTGGTAAACCACAAACTTGGCATGAGTCAACAGTGTGATGCAGCAGCTTAAAAAGCCAATGCAATTCTGGGCTGCATCTATAGGAGTATAGCATCTAGATCTAGGGAAGTAATAGTACCGCTGTATTCTGCTCTGGTCAGACCTCACCTGGAGTACTGTGTCCAGTTCTGGGCACCACAGTTCAAGAAGGATACTGACAAGCTGGAACGTGTCCAGAGGAGGGCAACCAAAATGGTCAAAGGTCTGGAAACGATGCCTTATGAGGGATGGCTTAGGGAGCTGGGTATGTTTAGCCTGGAGAAGAGAAGGTTAAGGGGTGATATGATAGCCATGTTCAAATATATAAAAGGATGTCATATAGAGGAGGGAGAAAGGATGTTTTCTGCTGCCCCAGAGAAGCGGACACGGAGCAATAGATTCAAACTTCAAGAAAGAAGATTCCACCTAAACATTAGGAAGAACTTCCTGACAGTAAGAGCTGTTCGGCAGTGGAATTTGCTACCAAGGAGTGTGGTGGAGTCTCCTTCTTTGGAGGTCTTTAAGCAGAGGCTTGACAGGCATATGTCAAGAATGCTTTGATGGTGTTTCCTGCTTGGCAGGGGGTTGGACTGGATGGCCCTTGTGGTCTCATCCAACTCTATGATTCCCCTCACAGTCCACCCTCACTCTCCTGTGGAATCTCTGTCTGCAGCTTGGAAAGTGTGCAGCTCCAACTGTTCTCAGTAAATGTTCCCATTTACTTAAGTCGCCTCTGTAAAAGTCTTCATCTTTGATCTTTAGCTCATGATCCAGCAGTTGCTCACGTGGAACCACCGTCTACGATTGCCGGCTGCCTCCGCTCCGCTGCCCATCTCCTTAAACTTCTAAGGCCTTCCTGGTGACATTCACTTGAAGAGCCCGGCGTGTGAAGTTTGAAGTTCAGAGGAAGATGCAATCTTTCTAAGCCACTGGCTCATGAAGTGAGAACGAAGGCAAAGATGGGAAGTTGACTAGATTATCAAAATCCCATCTAGGCGACGGAATATTAGCACCTAAATATCTGTAGTTTGTTTAATGTTTGGCGCCAGTCCTCTTTTTTTTTCTCCAAAGAAGTCTTTGTACAGCTCATTAGCATCCCCGGTTCAGAAAATAATGGCCTCAAATATCTGCTTGTGTTTCTAAGGATGCAACATGGATGAAAAATAGGTTTGCTTTGGGTCTAATAAGCTGTTGGTCGCTGTAGGCGGTCTCAAAGCATCTTTTGGATGAATTCATTAATCTCTCTCTCTCACACACACACATCCACACACGTCTCTTTCAGTTGCTATCTGCAATATCCCTGCACAAACACTGATAATATTTGCACTTACTGTGGAGCTGTTTTCCAGAACGTTAACCGAGGCACAGGGCTGCTTCAGGAAAGGCACTGCTGACAAGATGTCTTGCCAGGTAAAGGTAAAGGGGCCCCTGACCATCAGGTCCAGTCGTGTCCGACTCTGGGGTTGCGGTGCTCATCTCGCTCTATAGTCCAAGGGAGCCGGCGTTTGTCCGCAGACAGTTTCCGGGTCATGTGGCCAGCATGACAAAGCTGCTTCTGGCGAACCAGAGCAGCGCACGGAAACACCGTTTACCTTTCCGCCAGAGCGGTCCCTATTTATCTACTTGCACTTTGATGTGCTTTCGAACTGCTAGGTTGGCAGGAGCTAGGACCAAACAACGGGAGCTCACCCCGTTGCAGGGATTCGAACCGCTGACCTTCTGATCAGCGAGCCCTAGACTCTGTGGTTTAACCCACAGAGCCACCTGGGTCCCTGGCAGGGACACTCTGAGTCTTGCCAGAGAAGACCCACTGGGTCTTGCCAGAGAAGAAATCAAAGACTGGAGAGGGAAGGTCCTCAGCAAAGCCACTCTGGAGGTTGTGGGAGAAAACTTCTTTTTAGGTTTCACTGTGGAGCCTTACACCAAACTCCCAGAGTTTATTCAGTAACGCTTTGCAGGGCAGTGTCCAGACCATGGGTAGGAAAACTAAGGCCTGGGGCCTGGATCCGGCCCAATCACCTTCTAAATCCAGCCTGCGGACAGTCCAGGAATCAGTGTTTTTACATGAATAGACTGTGTGCTTTTATTTAAAATGCATCTCTGGGTTATTTGTGGGGCATAGGAATAG
The DNA here is from genome assembly GCF_963506605.1 of Zootoca vivipara. NCBI lineage: Eukaryota > Metazoa > Chordata > Lepidosauria > Squamata > Lacertidae > Zootoca > Zootoca vivipara. The sequence goes on from NC_083276.1 coordinate 832,130, forward strand.
TACCACTGTATTCTGCTCTGGTCAGACCTCACCTGGAGTACTGTGTCCACTTCTGGGCACCACAGTTCAAGAAGGATACTGACAAGCTGGAACGTGTCCAGAGGAGGGCAACCAAAATGGTCAAAGGCCTGGAAACGATGCCTTATGAGGAACGGCTTAGGGAGCTGGGTATGTTTAGCCTGGAAAAGAGAAGGTTCAGGGGTGATATGATAGCCATGTTCAAATATATAGAAGTATGTCATATAGAGGAGGGAGAAAGGTTGTTTTCTGCTGCTCCAGAGAAGCGGACACAGAGCAATGGATTCAAACTTCAAGAAAGAAGATTCCACCTAAACATTAGGAAGAACTTCCTGACAGTAAGAGCTGTTTGGCAGTGGAATTTGCTGCCAAGGAGTGTGGTGGAGTCTCCTTCTTTGGAGGTCTTTAAGCAGAGGCTAGAAAGCCATATGTCAGGAATGCTTTGATGGTGTTTCCTGCTTGGCAGGGGGTTGGACTGGATGGCCCTTGTGGTCTCTTCCAACTCTATGATTCTATGATTCTATGAATTCGTTCATTAACACCCCCCCCAAAAAAAATATAGTGCAGCCCCCCACATGGTCTGAGGGACAGTGGACCTCTGCTGAAAAAGTTTGCTGACCTCTTGTCCAGACAGTCTATCAAAGCATTCCCATTGTTGCACACTAGATAAGAAAAAAAAGTAGAGTCTAGAAATTTCTTTGCAACGGAGTTGGAGACCAGAAGATTCTATTGGCCCAGGAGGAGGAGGGAAATATGAAATGGGCTCCGTATGGATACTTCTGTGCACCTTACGGCTTCCACCTCCCAGATCAAATCTGAAAGGAATGAAGATGTCTCCAGGGCTAGAGGGGCATTTTGGGTTGCTTGGCCACACACAACCCTGAAGAAAGGGTTGCAGGCAGCCATGCTTCTGAATCCCAGTTGCTGGAAACTGGCGGAGGGGAAAGGATCCTGCTTGGGGGCTACCCTCTGGGGCATCTGTTTGACCACTGTGAGAACAGGATGCAGGGCTAGATGGGCCACTGGCCTGATCCTGCTGAGATCTTCTTATCATCTTACGTTGATGTTCTTAAGGTGGTTGATATTGGCAAAACTGTAAATACCCAAGTATAGACATTCCTTTACTTTGGCCAGATGTAATGTGTTGCCCTCTTCACTGTTGCTGGGTAGATACGAGGGTAAACCGTATGAGTCACGTGTTTGCCCATGTGGCTCATCGGAAGTGGAAACAAATTTGCATGTATTGCTGCAGTTTCTACGAGGCTCTTCGCCTGACCTTTATCACCCCAGCCTTACAAAAGCTTAAAAATGAACCAGAATCCCAACGTCTGAGAGCCTTGGTAGAAGACAAGGTCCCTGAAATTACGATCAATGTTGCCAAATTCTGTGTCTCTGCTATCAGACGCAGGAAACAAGAGCTTTCCAATGTCAATACGCTGGCGAATGTGAATACCTAATTTTATCTATGTCCTTTAATTTTAAAGTGTTGTTATGGCCTAATTTGTACTGAAATTGTCCTCTGTTTATTTCTGTGTTATCCTTTGTTGAATAGCTGTATGAGTTGATTTGGTCTGTGGCCGTTTAATCAATTTTGATTTGATATTGGGGGAGGTGTTCTTTTAGGTACCTGGGCCCTAAGCTATTTAGGGCTTTATATCCTATCATGAATACCTTGTGTGAGGGACAGGGGATATCGCGAAGTCCCTCCCCTCCTGAGTTCAAGCCAATCACCGAGCACAGGGGAAAGCAGAGAGAGTTCCGATTCCAGTAGGGAAGCAGGAAGTCGGGTCCGAGGCTCAGGCAAGGTAGAGGAGCCAGGGTCCCAGGCGGGACAGGAAGGGGCGAATAAGGGAGGGAGACCCATCCCCCCAACGCCAGAACTACGCAGAAAGAGGAGGGGAAAGAGGATGGGTCTGCCAAAGCTTTTGTGTTGGAGAAAGACGCGCCAAAAGCCATTAGGAGGTTCTGAAACCGACTGATCACATCACTCCGTGTAAATAGCAATGACTTTAGCACTGTAAATACGCAGCACCAATAAAAGAATAAAATGCAGAGCTGCGTAGCGTCGTTACTCTGAAGTAGTCCGCTCCGGCCACTGTGACAGCAACCTCCTAATCCTTTTTGGGCTACTTTGGAGTTGCCGGGATGAGCGTGTCAGAGGCGGAGAAATGGCGGCAGATCGCGGAGCAAGCCCAGCAAGAACTGCAGCAGCTGTCGCTGCAGGCGCAGGGGGAATTGAAGGCAGCTAAAGAAGAGACTAGGAAGGCCCAGGACGACCGGCTACAACTTGCGGAACAGGTGAGAGCGCTACAGGAAAGAGAGCAGGAATTAAGGGCGGTGGCGGTAGACCTCCAAAACAAGCTGGATGCAGAGAAAAACAAGGCGGGAGGGGCACCCCAAGTCCAAGTGCTGCCAGGAAGGAGAGCCGGGACCCTAGTAAGCAAGTTCAATGGAGACCCGAGGGAATATCAGGGCTTTGAGACTGAGATTGTGTATGCTCTTGAGCTGCACCACGCTGAGTTCCCTGATGATGAGCACAGGGTAGCGTTTATTGTGGAGCACCTTACCGGGGCAGCCAGGGAGTGGCTAAGACCGTTAATCGCAACAAAGAATCCTTGCATGAAGAATGTCAAACTATTTCTAGAAGGTTTGAAAACGATGTATTCGTCCGATAGTCATATGGACCAGACTAAGGAGGAACTTCATAATTTACGCCAAGGAAATATGACAGTTCGCGCGTATTGGGCGAAATTCACCATGCTGGTGCACAGATTGGGGTGGGAACTCGAGTCACCCCCAATGCAAGCGGCGTTCTACTTGGGGTTGCATGAGGAGGTGAAGGAGAGCTTGGGAGGGGGGTGGATGTGAGGGACAGGGGATATCGCGAAGTCCCTCCCCTCCTGAGTTCAAGCCAATCACCGAGCACAGGGGAAAGCAGAGAGAGTTCCGATTCCAGTAGGGAAGCAGGAAGTCGGGTCCGAGGCTCAGGCAAGGTAGAGGAGCCAGGGTCCCAGGCGGGACAGGAAGGGGCGAATAAGGGAGGGAGACCCATCCCCCCAACGCCAGAACTACGCAGAAAGAGGAGGGGAAAGAGGATGGGTCTGCCAAAGCTTTTGTGTTGGAGAAAGACGCGCCAAAAGCCATTAGGAGGTTCTGAAACCGACTGATCACATCACTCCGTGTAAATAGCAATGACTTTAGCACTGTAAATACGCAGCACCAATAAAAGAATAAAATGCAGAGCTGCGTAGCGTCGTTACTCTGAAGTAGTCCGCTCCGGCCACTGTGACACCTTGATTTGGGCCTGGTCGCCCACTGGCAGTACTGGCACGTCTTGTTGGGGTGTGTACTTGTGTGTGTGTTGCATTCCCTCATTCTCAAAAAGATCCAGTGTGTTGAACAGAACAGAACGACAACTATCCTGTTCAGTTGGCTGTGCTGCAACCGCTACCATGCCAAGCGAGGTTTTGGTTTTGGTTTTTTTACCCCAAGAGTATATCCATCACTCCTGAAGGTCAGGCACAGACTAAAGGTTTGCAAAACATGCAGCATTTATCAACACACATCAATATAAGGCAGGCAAGTAGATCAAGCACTTGACCTTCTCGTGAGCTGAGGAATGTCGGTCTTGTTCTGCTGCCAACAAAGAACGGGAGGGACAGTGAGGCTGGTGGATCATAGAAACATAGAATTGTCAAGTTGGAAGAGAAGTCAATCGGTCATCTTTTCCAACCCCCTGCAGGAATCACCACGAAAGTGTCCATGACGGAGGCAGCACCACGGACAGCTCCCAGGAATCAGCTGCCTCCAACAAAGGCTGCAAGAGGAAGGAGACCTCTATAATGGCATAAGAGGAGCCCACTGGATCAGGCCCAAGACCTATCTGGTCCACCATTCTGTTCTCATTGTGCCTGAACAGTTTCCTGTGGGAAACCAGCAAACAGGATTCAAGCACAAGAGCAGCTCTCTCCCCTCCTGTGGCTTCCAGAAACTGGTCTTCAGAATCATTGCTGCATCTCCTCCTCCTTGAATTCATCTAATCCTTGCTTCCTGTGGCAGAGGGTTTCATCCCTTAACTATATGGATTTTATAGACAAACAGTCAAGCCATGAGACATATGCAGTCCTGGATTACATCACAGACCAAAGCTACGCCCGGTCCTGATGGGGCCTTGTGGTATGTTGGCCTGATGCTGCAAACAGCTTTCTGGTGGTCTCCTCCATGTGTCCATGAAGTCTCTTTCCCCGAAGTGCCACTGTGCATAATTGCCCCGTAACTGCTGCAAATGGCTCCCTGCCTACAGGAAATATCCGTGAATTGACAGCATTGTTTGCAGGGAACCTGATAAATGAGGCTCGAGAAATGGAAGGCAACTGCTCATAATACGTTCCAATTGCCGCTCATGCTTTGCCTCCACAAAAGAGGCCTTTGGATAGTCAAAATGGGGGAGGGGCAGGAACAGGAGGCAGAGGCTTCTGCGGGGAACCTGCATCAAGAGAAATACACCTGGAAGCAAAGGGGAAGGGATTTGACAAGCATCCAGCATTCTGAGATGCGGGGAGATTAACACGGAGACGGGCGCTGGGCCAAAGGCATCCACAGCCTTCCAGGTGGACTTTGCCTTGCAGAGGCTGAGAAAAGACTCCCAGGGATTGAGAACCTTCTGTGTGCATATGGCTAGGCCACAGGAATGGGGGATTTGGCAATGCTCACAGAAGACACAACGCTGGGGGCTATTACGTGCGCATTTGCAACAACGTCCGTGACCCCCCACCATGCACCACAAAGCAAGGTTTGAAAATGATGCAACAGTGGAAACCGTCATGGATTGGGAAGGGAGGGTAAGAACTGGGGGGGGGGCAGGTAGAAAGGTTGGGGTGAGGATAAACAAGAGACAATCTGAATCAGAAAACACCACCAACAAACTCATTCAACATCTTTATCAATGACTTAGATGATGGGCTTGAGGGCATCCTGAGCAAGTTTGCAGACGACACCAAATTGGGAGGGGTGGCTAATACCCCAGAGGACAGGATCACACTTCAATATGACCTTAACAGATTAGACAACTGTTAGCAAACAAGATGAATTTTAACAAGGAGAAATGTAAAGTACTACACTTGGGCAAAAAAGAAAAAAAAGAAAGGCACAAATACAGGATGGGAGACACCTGGCTTGAGAGCAGTACATGTGAAAAGGATCTAGGAGTCTTGGTAGACCACAGACTTGACATGAGTCAGCAGTGTGATGCAGCAGCTAAAAAAGCCAATGCAATTCTGGGCTGCATCAATAGGAGTATAGCATCTAGATCTAGGGAAGTAATAGTACCACTGTATTCTGCTCTGGTCAGACCTCAGCTGGAGTACTGTGTCCAGTTCTGGGCACCACAGTTCAAGAAGGATACTGACAAGCTGGAACGTGTCCAGAAGAGGGCAACCAAAATGGTCAAAGGCCTGGAAACGATGCCTTATGGGGAACGGCTTAGGGAGCTGGGTATGTTTAGCCTGGAGAAGAGAAGGTCAAGGGGTGATATGATAACCATGTTCAAATATATGAAAGGATGTCATACGGAGGAGGGAGAAATATTGTTTTCTGCTGCTCCAGAGAAGCGGACACGGAGCAATGGATTCAAACTGCAAGAAAGAAGATTCCACCTAAACATTAGGAAGAACTTCCTGACAGTAAGAGCTGTTTGGCAGTGGAATTTGCTACCAAGGAGTGTGGTGGAGTCTCCTTCTTTGGAGGTCTTTAAGCAGAGGCTTGACAGGCATATGTCAAGAATGCTTTGATGGTGTTTCCTGCTTGGCAGGGGGTTGGACTGGATGGCCCTTGTGGTCTCTTCCAACTCTATGATTCTATGATTCATTGTAATGTTCAGAGAACTAGACGAAGAGTGTGTTAAATAGGCTGGGGGGGGGGGAGAGAGAAAAGTTATGGAGAATTGGCTCCCCTCCCCAGCAAACTCCAGGTCCCCTCCTCCTCACACTGCCATTTCCCTCCTATGCTGCTATTCACATTTCTCCTCTCATTTTGAAGATGTACAATCTGTCTTAGCGAAAGCAACCTCTGAAGAATCTGGAAGGAGGAGACAAGAAAGGAGCTTCCAACTCAACATCAGGAAGAACTTTCTGGTGGAAAGAGATGTTCAACAGTGGAACGGATTCCCTGGGGAAGTTGTGGACTCTCCTTTCTTGGAGGTTTTTAAGCAGAGGTTGGATGGCCACCTGTCCTGGATGCTATGGAGATCCCGAGCCATAAGATGGTTAGGTTGGTCTCAACTAGGGCCAGGGCCTTTTCAGTACTAGCTCCGACTTGGTGGAATGCTCTGTCACAGGAGACAGAGTCCCAGCCGCGGGATCACATTCATCCAGTGCTTTATCAGCTGCACTGGCTCCTGGTGGAGTACAGGATCAGGTTTAAGGTGCTGGTTTTGACCTTTAAAGCCCTATGCGGCTTGGGACCCTCGTACCTATGGGACCGCCTCTCCTGGTATGCCCCGCGGAGGACCTTAAGGTCCACAAACAACAATACTCTGGAGATTCCGAGCCATAAGGTGGCTAAATTGGCCTCTACTAGGGCCAGGGCCTTTTCAGTATTGACCCCAACTTGGTGGAATGCTCTTTGCCAGGAGACCAGGGCCCTGCGGGATTTGTCATCTTTCCGCAGGGCCTGCAAGACAGAGCTGTTCCGCCTGGCCTTTGGGTTGGTCTGACCCCTGTGTTTTCCACCCTCATGGCTTGGATTTATGGACTACTTAAGATGAGGCTGCATTTTAAATATTAATATTGTATTTTAATCTGTATTTTAATTAATTGCTTTTTATGTTTTATTGTAATTTTATTGGTGTTAGCCGCCCTGAGCCCGGTTTTGACAGGGAGGGTGGGGTATAAATAAAAAAATATTATTATTATTATTATTATTATTATTATTAAGCTGAGATTCCTGCATTGCAGGGGGTTGGACTAGATGACTTTTGGAGTCCCTTTCAACTCTACAATTCTGTGATTCTTATGTCAGTGGCACCAAGCAGTATCTAATGGAGACATTGGCAACACCAACAGAAATCATTGAAGTTTCCTTCTTTCTCAAAATATTCCAGTTCTGTTTTCATTTGGTAAAGTACATGCATTAAATAATTCACCAGCCTGGCTTTGAGCAACTCTCCCAGAAAACCACAGAGGGAGGCTGCTAAATATGCAGCCTCTCAGCCAGGGGTCAGCAAACTTTTTCAGCAGGGGACCGGTCCACTGTCCCTCAGACCTTGTGGGGGGCAGACTATTTGGGGGGGGGGGAATGAATGAATTCCTATGCCCCACAAATAACCCAGAGATGCATTTTAAATAAAAGCACACATTCTACTCATGTAAAAACATGCAGATTCCCGGACCGTCCATGGTTGCCTACCCATGCATCTCAGCAATCCAGCTTTGCCAGAAAATATGGCCCCATTTCCCTCTGATAAGACCCCCTGGTCTGGCTAAGAGCAGGGGGTTCAACAGCAGAGCACCCCCCAATGGCCAGGGATCATGAATCTTTGCAAGCTGTGGGGCCATTTGGATGGAGCCCTGAGCTTGGCTGTGAGTAGCAGAGTCGCCCTTCAAAGGGGAAGGAATCAGAGGAGAAAGGGAAGGGGGGGAGTCTTGGGAGGGTCTTGGAGGCATCTGGGCGATAAAATAAATACAAATCTGTCAGCAGTTTACAGAGCAAACAATAAAAATGCAACAACATTCCATAAAAATTCTTGAAAACGAGATTGAAAATGATAAAGAGAAAATGAAACTATATGTCACGAATAAAACTGAGCAGTATACAAAATAAAAATGAAGAGTCAGAATTCGGAAAAGCTGGGGCAAACATGCCATTTTTACGGGGCATGGAAAGGTCAGCGCTGTCTCTGCCTAAGAAATCACCCAAGTGGGTGTTGTGGCCAAGAAGACTCAGCGCTGTGTGGTCACCAAGTGAGAATCTGCTAAGAAGAAGTTAGGACTGGTGTTTTGGAAGAGGAAGAAGGTGAAGTCAAAGAGAGGTGGGGGGGAGAGGAAGAGGAGGAATGAGGAAGGATGGAGGAGGAGGAGGGGGGTAAGAGGAAGAGGAGGGGAGAGGGAGAGGGAGAGGGAGAGGGAGAGGGAGAGGGAGAGGGAGAGGGAGAGGGAGAGGGAGGAGGAGGAGGAGGAGAAGAAGAAGAAGAAGAAGAAGAAGAAGAAGAAGAAGAAGAAGAAGAAGAAGAAGAAGAAGAAGAAGAAGAAGAAGAAGAAGAAGAAGAAGAAGAAGAAGAAGAAGAAGAAGAAGAAGAAGAAGAAGAAGAAGAAGGAAGGAAGGAAGGAAGGAAGGAAGGAAGGAAGGAAGGAAGGAAGGAAGGAAGGAAGGAAGGAAGGAAGGAAGGAAGGAAGGAAGGAAGGTGAAGAAAAGGAGGAGGAGGAGGAGGAGGAGGAGGAGGAGGAGGAGGAGGAGGAGGAGGAGGAGGAGGAGGAGGAGGAGGAGGAGGAGGAGAAAGCAGAAAAGGGCAAGAGCAAGGCATTGCTACTGGCTTCTCATTGAAATATTTTATGTTCCTCTGAGCCCTGTAAATTTAACAATGGGGAAACACCCACACAAGGGAGAGGCAGCCCAGGCTATATGGTGGAGCCAATTCAATTCACAAATATTATTCTCTCTCTTGATTAATTACTGCTGTGTGAGAGAGAAATGACCTCTGCGATCCGATTTCCCACCGCCTTTCCCCGAGACCATTCTGCACTGGAGGATGCTGCTGTCATCTCTGCTCCCAGGCTTCTCACAGACCCTCCTGATTAGGGGCTGCCATATATTTGATGCTGGGAAGAGAGATTGCTCTCCCTGACCTTCAGAAAACAGCTCACCTCCTTTCATGGCTGACTGTAATAGCGAATCATTATTTCTGGTAAATATGAATGGGGTTTAGTGGCACCCAGACTTCGGGAATCCCGTACTTAAGAGATAAAATGCAATCTAGGGGAAAGTGAAGTGTGCATCTCGCAAATTAATGGGTCTGTCAGGAGAAATTTGTAGGGAAAGAACAGCAAAATAATAACCCAAAGCAGATTTCTAACAGTAAAATTGAGTTTTCCCTCCTAAGGCATTTGGAACCTGCCTTTTGGACTGTGGTTACTAATCCCTAAACAAGCAAAGCCACAGACAACCTCAGGAATATATCATCATCATCATCATCATCATCATCATCATCATCACTTTCAGTTTATATCCAACCCATCCTGCCAAGGGAGTCCATGACAGAAAACACATAATTAAAACAATACAATTAAAAACATCACTTTAAAAGAAGCAGCTTATAAACATTCTAAATACAGTTTAAAAGTGAATCTCATAATCTCAATCAATGATGTCGGGATTGCCAGGAATTCCACCTTTCGGCTGTCAAAAGCCCTGGGGGAAACAGGAATGCTTTGAAATGCCAATAAGAAGCAAAGGAGAGCATCTGCTGGATCAGGCCAAGGGCCCACCTGGTCCAACCTCCCGTTCTCACAGGGGCCAAACAGTTGCTCCGAGTGTTTTGTGTGTGTGTGTTTGGTACAAGCCTGGCTGTGGCAGGAGGAAGCCTTTGATGCGGGAGGGATTGTTCTGCAACGCTGCTCCCTTTCATGAGCAGGCCTCTTTCTTTCCGAGCGCCAGCCCACCCCCTCGTCCCTCCCCCAGCCTCCCTGGTCCCTGGCCGACAGCAGCAAATCAACTTCAAATAGTGAGGGGAAGTAATAAAGGCTGCTTACAGGTGGCTGGGAGAAAACATCACAGATGGTTTGCAAAGCTCCTCGGGGATCACGGGATTGTTTATGGGGTTGATTTGCATTAACTTAAAAAGGCCTTATTAAATTCAAAGTTTTCGGCTCCACAGAAGCAGGGAAGGAGTGTCAGTCTGCAGAAGGAGCTCTTGTTAAGAAGGTGCCAGGAGCAGATTTCTCAGAGTGAGCCTTCCACCAGCCAGGCTGCCTTCCCTGCTAACCACCTGACCCTTTCACCTGGAGAGCAGCGGAGGCAACTCCGTCTTCTTAATGAGGATCTGGATGAGCTGGAGGGGAGGCCAGAGCAGGGGGAGCAACCGGATCTGAGGATGGCAGAGTTGGACGGGATCCCAAGGCTTGTCTGGTCCAACCCTCTGCAATGCATCCCTCAGTCATTCCTCAAGCGTCTGAGAAATCACTGAAGGAGCTGGGCAGGTTTCAGAGCATCACAGAATTGTCGAGTTGGAAGGGACCTCAATGGTTTAGCCCAGAGAAGAGGACTCCGAAAGGCGATATGAGAGCCACCTTCAAATACTCGAAGAGTATTAACCTAACAAGTTAATTTATTGCTAGGATACCATAATGAGGAGAGGAGAGCGCAAGGTCTCCAAACAGAGCTAAGTAGTTTGCTGAGACCAGGAAAGGACATGTTGCAAAAGGAACTAATTAACCTGCACAGACAGAAACGAACGCAGCTGGGAGGACAAAGGGAAGGGAGACGTCGAGGAATTCTCCGAAATGTGTTCCTGACCTGAGGCAGCTCGTAAGAACATAAGAAGCACCTGGTGGTTCAGGCTGGTGGCCCACCTATTTCAGCATCCTCTTCTCACCGTGGCCAGCCAGATGTTTGTGGGAAATCTGCAAGCAGGATCCAAGCACAAGAACAACACTCTCTCCCCCAGCCATTTCCAGCAGCTGAGATTCAGAAGTATGGCTGTCTCCAACTGTGGAGGCAGAGCAGGGCCATTGCAGTCCATAACCATCGATCGCCATTTCTTTCTCCATGGATTATTCTTCTAATCCTCTTTCAAACTCATCTAAATCTGCTCCACATTTTTTAGGCACAGCTCTGGACTTTCCAGACCACTTTCCCTATGAAAACCTGGTTTTTGCAGCTGAATTGTGTGGGATGTGATACATAAGTAGCAGCCAAGTACAACATTCCTTGTTTTCCTAGAGTGGACATGCAGGGGAATGTTTGGTCCAGCCAGTCAAAGACTTCCTGTTTCCTCCTGGCTGGGACATATTTCCTTTGCATGTGACTAGAGATGGGCATGACCTTACCTGTCCAGGTAACAAAAAGGACAAGGCACACAACATTGTCTCTCTCTTTGACTTCCTCAGTCATTGGAGCAGCTTTTAGCTAGAGATGTTCTGTTGGCTTCCAGCTTCCAGCCAACAGAGGACACTGGGATTATCCCCATATGGGATAGATCCACATGTATATACTTTGTAACCAAGTCTGCCTTCAGGGATCCAACTGTGAACTTGAATGCGTGAGAAAACGTCTTTTATATACTTTACACAAGATTGTGGCGTGTTTATTCTTTTAAGAGGCATATAAGGGAACTTGCCAGGAACCTAATAGTGAGAGGCTTACACAAGCCTGCAACCAGTTATCCACTGTGCTTTTGAAAGGGGGGATGTGAAACTCAGCTAAGTAAAGGAACTTGCTAGCGCAAGTTAGGAAAGATATTAATAAACAATATATCCTCTCCTGCCTCCCTGAAGATTCCCACAAATTGGAGCAAAACCCCAAATTTCTGTTTGTTCCGATTCTGTGTTAAAGAGCAGGTTTTCCTGGGAAAAATGGCAGGGCAAAGGGGGGGGGAGTTCTCTGACACAGAGCAAGAAAGCTCAGACCTGTGCCCAGAGAGCGTGGGGCAAAAGGTAAGTGTGGATAAGTCCTTATTCACCTTTTTTAAAGCCAAGAAGGCCAACCTATTGCATCCTTTCTCTTTCCCCTTCATCCTTGGCCATCCCCTTCATCTGCCAGGGACTCCTTAGCTGTGATTCCTGCATTGCAGGGGGTTGGACAACAGGACCCTTGGGAGTCCTTGTTAACTCGGTGATGAAGCAAGAGGTCCGGAAAGGCTCTTAGGCTGGTGGTCTTAGCAGGCTGCCCCATCATCCCACAGAAATTAGCATGAGCCTTTCCCAAGCAAGGCCTTTTTGCTGGAACTGCAGCTGCCGAGCCTTCAGTTGTTAGTGTTATGTGCGCATGAGCACACTGCCTCGCTCAGGAGGAATCCATCTGAGATAATGATCAGCCTGGCTCTGCGCTCATAACCAGGAACCCAGGCACCACCCAGAAATGTTATTTCGAATGCCTAGAATCGCAAACCACTACAGAGGTCAACAAAACAAAAGGGCACTCCCAGGAACTCCTCGCTCTTATTCCTCACTCTGTATGGATTTCCTTTATAAGTAGAAATGCTGCTGCAGACCAAATTGACCTCTGCATTTTTTTCTCAGTGACAGCAGAGGTGCAAAGAGGCAAGTTTGAAAGAGTGCAAGTTTGAACCTATGGCTTAGGGCGGGTGGGCCCTCTGGCACCTCTCACGGTGCACACAAGAGGTTTCCGCAAAAAAATCACCAAGGGTAAGAAACAGATCAACAAATTTGCAGGTGCTGCCCAACTGAGAGGGGGAGCTCCAAGAATCAGGAGCCAAGCTGACCTTCACAGATTGGAAAACTGGGCCAAAATTAACAAAAGGAATCTCAGGAGGCACAAATGAAAGTTTCTCACTGTGGCAGGAAGAACCAGATGCACAAATATTGGATGGGGGACACCTGGCTTACTAGCAGTACATGTGAAAAGGATCTTGGGATCTTGGTGGACCACAAGCTTAACAGGAGTCAACCGTGTGATGCAGCAGCAAAAAAGCTCATGCTATTCTAGGATGCATCAGCAGAAGTCTAGTGTCCAGATCAAGGGAAGACATAGCCCTGTTCTATTCTGCCTTCCCCTTCACGGATCAATGCCTTGTCGTGGCGAAGGGGCTTGAATAACTCAGAGAAGCTATGAGCTATGTCATGCAGGGCCACCCAAGATGGACAGGTCATAGTGGAGAGTTTTGACTAAACGTGATCCACCTGGAGAAGGAACTGGCAAGCCACTCCAGTATCCCTGCCAAGAAAACTCCATGGACAAAGACAACAGGCATATAAAAGTTATGACGCTGGAAGATGAGCCCCTCAGGTCGGAAGGCGTCCAACATGCTACTGAGGACAGTGTTCTCGAAGCTACGAACATGAGTTTGACCAAACTGCGGGAGGCAGTGCAAGACAGGAGTGCCTGGCGTGCTATGGTCCATGGGGTCATGAAGAGTCGGACACGACTAAACGACTAAACAACAACAAACAACAACAACATTCTGCCTTGGTCCAGTGGTGGAAGAAGGGGTGGAGGGGTGGCCCACACTGGGTGCCATCTCTGTGGGGAATGACAAGGCACCCCACGGGAGGCTCGCGCCGCTGCCTTCAGGCATGGTGGCACAAGTCCTGCTTGGCAGGGGGTTGGACTGGATGGCCCTTGTGGTCTCTTCCAACTCTATGATTCTATGATTCTATTCTATGAGTCACAGCCATCACGCTGGCACAGCCGTGTGTGGAGGATCCTCTGCTTGTGGCTGCAGCAGCAGGGGAGGGATCCCACTACCATCCCATTGGCAAACTGCCCTGTGGCGCATGCATATGTACCATACATACGGTGCATGCGCGTGCACTGTACTTACGGCACATGTGTGGCGGCGCTCAAGCGCTGTACAGACGGCGGGATCCGTCCACCGCTGCTGCAGCCACGAGCAGAGGATCCCGCCGCCGTCCATACGACAATCAAGTGGCGCTATTGGCAAACTGCCTGGCGGCGCATTTGCTGCACTGCTACATACACATACGCTGCACGAACATGAGTTGTATGTACAGCGCCACGCATGTGTCGTATGGCGCACACGCATGCACCATACATAGCAGTGCAGCACATGCACTGTATGTAGCGGTGCCACACATGTGCCGTACATACAGTGCACACGCATGCTCCACTGGGCGGTTTGCCCCAACACCCCGCATTCCTTTGCCCCTGCCTTGGTCAGACCACACCTGGAATACTGTGTCCAGTTCTGGGCACCACAATTTAAGAAGGATTATGGCAATCTTTGTAGAGGAGGGTGACTAAGAGGATCAAGGGCCTGGAAACCAAGCCTGATGAGGAACGGTCGAAGGAGGTGGGTATGTTTAGCCTGGAAAAGAGGAGATATGAGAGTCATCTTCAAATATCTCAAGGGCTGTCCCATAGAAGAGGAACCATCTTGTTTTCTCCTGCCCTTGAGAGGAGGACCAAAACCATGACAAGAAAGGAGACTCCAACTGAACATCAGGAAGAACTTTCTGGCGTTAAGAGCGGAGGTTAAATGGCCATCTGTGGTGAATGCTTTCATAACATTTCTGCTTACGTATGAGGAAAATCTGGAATCCTTGGCAGATGGCCCTCCGACCTCTGCTTAAAAACCTCCTAGGAAAGAGAGGCCACCACCTTCTGAGGGAGACCGTTCCACTGTCAAACAGTTCACATCACCAGAAAGTTCCTCCTAATATTTCGTGGAATCTCATTTTTTGGAATTTGAAAATTTCTTAAAAACACCGTCATCTGCCCCATCCCTTCCCACTCTGCACCTCGGCATCCTCTAGAGATGCACAGGCATCAGCTGTAGAAATCCTGCCGGGGGGGGGGGGGGAGAGGGCAAAGCCATGTTGTCCTAAAAGGAGTCCTTTCCCTATGGATTCTTTGCAGTCTTTGTCTCGTGTCCCCAATCTCAGCCCTCCCTCCTTTGGCAACCCACCCACCCACATCCCTTTTTTGCCTTCCTCACTACAACAGCCCTGTTTTAATTGGAGGGCCCGGATTCAAAGAGCTGCCTCGCTGGTTCCGTGACTAAGCCTCACTCCGACGTCCCCACTGAAGAGCCTCGCAAGAAGAGCTCCGAATCCGGATGAAAGGCGAAGTTGATCATCCCACCGCCGTGCCTTTGTCCCCTTGTTATTCAACATTTCACTGCGGAGAATAGTTAGACGCCACACCATCCGGAGAAGATGCCTATAAATCAATCAGAGCTGCCATCTCCCCAAAAGGAGTATTTCAAGGTCTAGTTGACATTTTATTCTGCCTTTCATGTGCCTTGCATAATGGATGTTTCTATCCGGCAGCTTCCCAACTCATAGCGGGAGTGGAGTGCTCAAACGTCTCCCGCGGCATTCTGTGAGCAACTCAAAATGGTGCTTTTTCAGGTGTGGAGGGGCACATGCAGCCTGGCATACTGGGGGTGGGGTGGGAAGGCAAGGGTATGCGTTGAGGGGGGAGAGCAGGGGCAAGAGACACAATCCCTGTAGAGCAATGGGAGAGTGGAAACAGTGAGGACTAGAACGTTGAAAGGGATAGAGGGATGGTGGATTTGGGGTAGGGCGGGCGATTCCACCCCACAGGGCACCGAGCTGAGGAGGAACAGAAATGTAAGGTACTACACTTGGGCAAAAAAAATGAAAGGCACAAATACAGGATGGGAGACACCTGACTTGAGAGCAGTACATGTGAAAAGGATCTAGGAGTCTTGGTAGACCACAGACTTGACATGAGTCAGCAGTGTGATGCAGCAGCTAAAAAAGCCAATGCAATTCTGGGCTGCATCAATAGGAGTATAGCATCTAGATCTAGGGAAGTAATAGTACCATTGTATTCTGCTCTGGTCAGACCTCACCTGGAGTACTGTCTCCAGTTCTGGGCACCACAGTTCAAGAAGGATACTGACAAGCTGGAACGTGTCCAGAAGAGGGCAACCAAAATGGTCAAAGGCCTGGAAATGATGCCTTATGAGGAACGGCTTAGGGAGCTGGGCATGTTTAGCCTGGAGAAGAGAAGGTTAAGGGGTGATATGATAGCCATGTTCAAATATATAAAAGGATGTCATATAGAGGAGGGTGAAAGGTTGTTTTCTGCTGCTCCAGAGAAGAGGACACGGAGCAATGGATTCAAACTTCAAGAAAGAAGATTCCACCTGAACATTAGGAAGAACTTCCTGACAGTAAGAGCTGTTCGACAGTGGAATTTGCTGCCAAGGAGTGTGGTGGAGTCTCCTTCTTTGGAGGTCTTTAAGCAGAGGCTTGACAGGCATATGTCAAGAATGCTTTGATGGTGTTTCCTGCTTGGCAGGGGGTTGGACTGGATGGCCCTTGTGGTCTCTTCCAACTCTAGGATTCTATGAAATGAGAAGAGCTGTAGTTGAGAAGATGTCTTTGGGGCCACCAAATTTTGGCCTCGCACAGGGTGCCGCATTATGAAAGATTATAAAAGTTTGCCCCTGTTGTGGGAAATGGGGAAGGACGTTGCTCTTGAGAACTCTCTTCCAGTAAGCAAACAACCACCCATACAATCCATCCTTTCAACACATGGACATACCAAGGGCTTGAGATCAGGAGACTCTCAGACAGATGGAAAGGGCTGCATCATGCCCACCAATGCCCACCAATGCCCACTGCTTGGCTCAGATCTAACCCAGAGGGGTTTGCTCCAAGAAGACTGGGCAGCCATCCTGCTCTTTTGCCAAGCAAAGCCTGGCAAAGGTGGCCGAGTCATCCTAGACATGTCCGGCCGGTTGGCCCATGAGGCAAGGGGAGGCAGCAGACTCTGGGTGGCAGGCTCTGGCCGATGCCTCTTCTTCCGCTGTGAGTCTGCCATGTTCGTGTGCCCAGTGGCAGTGGGCAGCAGTTGGTGGGTGCCTGGGTGCTGGTGGGTGGATGTAGCAGAGGAGGAGGTGGAGTTGGGAGAGGTAGGGGCACTTTCTGTTTTGTCCTGGGCCAGCCCTGATCCTGGGCCCTGCTGAGGGCCGCCTCCTTAGCCCGTGACACTTTGATCCACAAGCCCAAAGTGGTCCTTCCCCATCTCTTGCCAAGGGCCTTGGGAAGAAAGGAAGACCAGCAGGATTGAGCAAAGAATGTCCCACACCCACCTTTTGTTTTGAAAAAGGAATTCCTAATAATAGCGCTGGCCTACTTTGCAGGGTCGTTGAGTGGATGGATGTGATGTACACTTTCTCCAGTTTGCATCTAAAGGTGAACCTTGATTTGCCTTTTCCAAAGTGATGCCAGGAGCAAAACACAGACCACTTTAGAAATTTGCACTTCTCGGGATGCACTTCTCCCGCCAACTAATGTGTACAAAAATGCATATCCCAAAGTCAAGTGCGCATGGTACATTACTAATGGTAATAATATTGGGGGGGGGGGAATACAAAATGTTTTATATTGCAGAGAACTGATCCGCAAACATGTGTATAAAATTGAACTAAAATGTTGGTGAATTTTCATGTGACTTTAATTGAAGCACCTGAAGTTTCATGTAAATTCTTCTTGTTGCTTCACAGTGATGTGGAGGCATCCCAATCTAGCCAATAGCATAAGAACATAAGAAACCCCTGCTGCGAGTCCAGCCTCCTCTTCCCCAGTGGGAACCCCACAAGCAGGATCCCAGCACAAGAGCAACTCTGCCCTCCTGTGGTTTCCAGCACATGGCTGCCTCCGGCTGGTATCCATGGCTAGTCCTCTCCTCCAGGAATAGGAAAACCCTCTTCTAAAGCCATCCAAGGTAGTAGCCATGCCTGCCTCTTGTGGCAGGGAGTTCCACAGTTTAACCAAGTGGTGCGTGAAGAAGTACATTATTTTATCTGTCCAGAATCCCCCAACATTCAGATTCTACGAGTTCTAGTGTTATGAATGAGGGAGAAAGACTTTTTATAAGCTTCTTTTTATAAGCCCCTCTACGGCAGCTTTTGCCGTTCCATACCTCCTCCCGAGTTGCAATACTTTTCTGGGGTGCTGCACACACACACACACACACACCACCAACCTCAAGCTCCCCACCAAAGAGAAAGGCCAGGAAACATGGTCAAGTTGTTTTCTCCCGCAGCATCTTGAGCGTCCCTCTCTCTGCCCGCCTTCGCCTTCCGCCTTCCACAAACATGATAAATAAAGGCCTCCTGATAGCAGTGCGGCTAATTACGGAACATGCAATGACAGGCCGCGAAAGAGAGAGAAAATGCATATTCCCTTTCATTAACTTTTCAAAGCTTACTGATTCTGCGGAATTGTTGCAGCAAATTGTAAATGATGTATGAAGTTAAAAATTCATGCCTCCTCCTTGCGGGGGGAGAGAGACAACACAGCTCTGCAATCAGGGCAGCCCGGCTGGGGAGGAGGGCTCAACCCTGGCTGCTCCCCGGAACACTCACTCCAATAGAGGAGGCATCATCTGGTCCAGCCTGGCAGAGTGGCATCATAAAGTGAAACACCCCTTTCTGATTCAGCTCTGCACCAGTGGGGTTAATGGGCATTGCACCTCCCCAGGGAGCTGTAGTTTCAGAAGGGGTGATGGGGAGCTTTAAGGCAGGATTTTGGACACCCTCCCCAAATTTCAGCTCCCAGACTCTTTAGGGATAGCCAGGGCAGGTGAGCTGGTATCAGAAAACCAAGGTAAGTGTTATGTACTGAGCTGAATCATAGAACAATAGGATCCAGAATCAGCAGTCTTATTGGTCCGCAGGAGCCACCCAATCCAACTCCAGGTGGAAGTGAATCCGCAACCTGATTGGCTTGCAGGAGCAGCCAATCAGGCGGCTGGCAGAAGTGAATCCACAAACTGATTGGCCTGCAGGAGCAGCCAATCAGGCTGCTGGCAGAAGTCAATCCACAAACTGATTGGCCCACAGGTGTAGCCCTGAAGTAGCCAATCACACAAGGACCATTGTGTAAATAATGTATATAAGCAGGTGGTTTTCTTCTCTGTGATGACTACGAGCTGAATAAAGAGCATGAAATTCACTCTCGACTCCGAGTATATTTCACTCGTGACGAAGGTGGGATCCTGCTGAGCTGACTGCCAGTGTGTATCTTATTTGTCTGGTGTTGATGCCAATAGCAACAATAGCTTGAATCCATCTCCCACCCAGTCCCAAGGGTCTTGGGCTGGATAACATTAAAATCAATGTTGTATTTTTACAGAAAATAATAATTTTAGAATGGTAGGGTTGGAAGTGACCCCAAGGGCCATCTCGACCAGCCCCCTGCCATTCCTCAGCTCAGGAATTTCAGCTAAAGCATCCCTGACAGATGGCCATCCAACTTCTGTTTTAAAACCTCCAAGGAAGGAGAGTCCACCACTTTTCGAGGAAGTCTCTACCACTGTCAAACCTCCTTTCTTGGCACTTGAAGCCATTGGTGCGAGTCCTACCCTCCGGAGCAGGAGAAAGGAAGTTTGATGGTGCTGGTCAAAGGTGGAAAGATTGGGCCACCAAGGGGCAAGATGGTGCCAACATTTCCTCCCCACAGTCATGCTTGTGCTCTTAGAACGGGAGGGGCAGCCTCTGACCTGCAGGAAGTTGCAAAGTGATGTAACAAGGAGGGAGGGTTGGGGTGGTAATTTCAGGTGCTAGCAGTTTTATTTCCCGTTTAAAAATGCCCCTTCCACATGTCGTGGCAAAACATTCAAGATACGAATGTAAATTATTGGAGCTCTTTTTTTAAAAAAAATGGTTTTTTTAAATTGCATTTCCAATATAAAGGTGCTGGGGATGGTGAATATTTAAAGGATTTCCTCTCTCCCTTTCTTTATATAATTGGGAAAGAAAAGCAGGCAGGTAATGCAATAAAGGGACACAATCAAAGCAATAAAGCAGAGTTGTCTTACCTTCTGCCCACACTTCCTAGGCACAGCTCTGCGCTTCAAAGCGCTGTGTCCGAGTGTTTTCCCTTTCCTTTTATTTTTGGCCCTGTACTTTCACTCTTTCCTGCTGCACCAGAACAAACAGCAGTCTGTGGAAACCCTCGATTGCCGTTCATTCCAATTCAGCGTTATAGTGCAGGTTTTTGTCAGGGGAAAATCCAGGACTAAAGGCGCGAAAGAAAAGCACTGGGATGGAGTGCTTTAAATTGCAGAAATTGTGGGTGAGCCCTAAGAGGAGGTTCTGTTACAGATTTGAGGTTATCCAGCAGGAAGCAGGCATTGCCCCTTCTGGAGAGGCTGCCCCCCCCCGCAGTCTCCGCAGTCTCAGGCCAGCAGGCCCACCAGATGCCCCAATGGGAACCCCGCAAGCAGGATCCAAGCACAAGAGCAACTCTCCCCACCTGACGTTTCCAGAAACTGGTAGTCAACACATTGCTGCCTGTGAACACAGTCACATCAATAGTCCTCTCCTCCTCCTCCTCCTCCTCCTCCTCCTCCATGAACTTCTCCCACCCTCTTTTAAAGCTATCCCAGTTGGTGGCCACCTCCGCCTCCTGTGGGAGGGAGTTCCACAGTTTAACTGTACGCAGAGTGAAGAAGGATGTTCTTTTCTCTGTCCGGAATCTTCCCAAGTTCAGCCCAAGCAAAGGATAAGTAATGATAGGAGCCTTCTCCTGGCTCCTCAGCATCATTTTCACTGTAAGCTTCCGGTTCATCAGAGTCGTCAAGAAAGGCATAATGTTCACGCCGAAACGTCAGGCATTCCTGAAAGTACATGGAAATGAGTCTCATGGCATTCAAGGCACACGAACATCAGCCATGCTCCATCAGCCGCTATATCTGCCCTATTTCCCCCTGCATAATCTCAGCATTGCTTTGTAGGGCTCGCAAATAGCTGTGTAATATTTCTGTACCTTGCATTTGACTGGAGACCTGAAATACAATGCAGTATTTGCCTGGTTGCTTCTTACACCATCATAGAATGGTAGAGTTGGAAGGGACCCTGAAGGTCATCCAGTCCAACCCCCCTGCAATGCAGGAATCTCCGTTAAAGCTTCCATGACAGATGGCCACCCATCCTCTGCTTAAAACCCTCCAAGGAAGGAGAGTCCACCATCTCTCGTGGGAGTCTGTTCTACTGCTGAAAAGCTCTTACTGTCTGAAAGTTGGTATTTAACTCCTCGCAAATTAGCGAAAATGTATCAAACAGGCTCAAATGTATGCTGGAAATGTAAAGGAAAAGAAGGCACCTTTGATCATATGTGGTGGAAATGTAAGGTAGAAAAAGGATTTGGGGAAATGATATGTAATAAGTTGAAAAAAAAGTTTAAAATAACCTTTGCTAAAAAAAAAAACCCCGGAAGCCTTCCTTTTAGGAATTCTAGGTGCCAGAATCCCATGAGAGCAGAAAACACTTTTCATGTGTGCAACCACGGCTGTGCGGATGTTATTGGCCCAGAGATGGGAAGAAGATCAAGTCCTTACCAGAGAAGAATAGCAGATGAAGTTGATGGACTATGTCAAAATGGCTAAAATGACTGGGAGAATCAGAAATCAGGAAGATCAGAATTTTAATAAAGAGTGGGGGGAATTTATAACTTGTCTTAAAGACCATTGTAAACAGTTAAAATTGTTAGTAGAATTGGAATATCCCTTGCAGTTTAATGGTGAATTTTGGATATACTGTAATGGAGATGAAAAGATTTGGATCATCATAAAAGATGCAAGAGGAAATGATTAATAATAGGACCCACAAAGGGGAAGATGGAAGTCCAGGAGATTCCTTGGAATCTTGCTTTTATGATCTATGTTCGATATATGATTGTAAAATTTTAATCAGAAAAAAACAAACAAATAAATATTTTTTTAAAAGCATCCCCGACAGGTGGCCACCCAACCTCTGCTAAAACCCTCCAAGGAAGGAGAGTCCACCGCCCCCCAAGGGAGACTGTTCCACTACCAAACAGCTTTTAACCAGAGCCAGAGTTGCATTTATTTGTTTCTTATTGTTTTTGTTTATTGTGATTGGTTTGATTTATATTGCATTTTATGTCAAAATCTTTCAATAGAAATACTGACTGAAACTGAGAAGCAGAGGAACAGAGAAGCGAAATGTGGCCCGTTTGCCTTGCTCTGCCCTTGCCCCGTCGTGGGGCATCTCTCGCCTCCTGTTAATTCTGCATTGTGCCGGATCCCTGCCTTTTGTGCCTCCTCCACATGCTGCCAATTAGCTGCCAGTGGACCCCTAATTAAAGTGCCCCGTTTGGTGCCAGGGAGAGGAAGGAGGCGAGGCATCTCCAGAGAGAATGCCACCCAAACCCCCAAGCCCACGTTCTGGCTCCTGCACTTCCAGGAGCACCCGGAGAGCCTTGGATTTGCTTTCAATATAGCTAAAGCTTCTTGATTGCGGCTCCATCCTTCAGACATGTCTCGAGAAGCTGAAAGCCTAACATTAAACATTTCCTGATGAATATATTAATTATTGTTCTCCCGAGCCGAGGCGGGCTTGGAGGAGAAGAGCGCGGCAATGTCACACTTGAATTAGAGTCTTTTGCAACTTAATTACACCCCGGTTGACTCTCTCTGGGGCAGGCGCTCCTGGCCGGTGTCAGGATGGAAGGACGCGAGCACTTGAAGCTCAAGAATTAGACCCCAGCAGCCGCCCATCAATCTGCTCCATAATCTATCCAAATGCTGGCGGCAGATGCAAAAGCAGAGTCCACGGGGAAGCAGGAGGGGGAACTGCTTATCAAGCGTCAGATGTCTTAAGTGTGATGGACGTGTTTCCACTCAGTTGTTGCCTTACAGATTTCCTGCAAGACACCAGCAAGCAAGATGTAATTTGCTTTAAACAAGAACATTCATTTTTTCCTCTTTCTTAGCTTTCTGACCCTCTCCTAACACTCCACGAGGGCACTGTAGAGAGCATGGAATCATGCAGACTTAGAAGGGAACCCCAAAGGTCATCCAGTCCACCCCCTGCAATGCAGGAATCACAGCTGGAGAATCCCCAGCAGGGCTTATTTGGGGGGGGGGGTTGGTTTACAAGGTTTAAATTTCAAGGTGGGGAACCTTCAGCTCAGGGGCCAGAGGCAACCCTCCAAGGCTCAATTTTAATGCAGAATTTGGGAGTAACTTTCTGATGGGAGAACTGTTTAGCTGAGATTCCTGCATTTCAAGGGGTTGGGCTAAATGGCCCCAGTGGGGTAGCAAGGTCAGGTGGTACCCGGTGTGGAAAATTTATTGTCATCCCCCATTGAATTATTATTATTATTATTACTACTACTACGGTACTACTACTACTCCCTGCAAAAATGGTTTGACTTTATTTCATTTTTTTTGGGGGGGGAAGCAAAGTTGTTGAGCTTTTTCTGCAGAGATTGCGTGCCTTGCAAGGAGGAGTCTGCCTGCCGCTCTACAGCTGAGCAGGGAGCCGGCGGGTGGACCGTTTTGGCAGCAGGAAGCCTGCACACACCAGAGCCTATCAGAATCGTTGAGTGACGCACAGCATTTGTCATCCCACCTCTCAGAGGTAGCACCCGTGATAGACCGCATCCACCGCACCCACCTTGCTCTGCCTCTGGGTGGCCCTTGGGGTCCCTTCCAATTCTATGAAACACATCCTGGACACTAAATTTAACACACAAAGCTCAGAGAACATGGGCCCCAGAAACCAGGCCTGCCTTAAGGCAATTAAAGAATATGCAGCGCATTTAAAAAATAAAAGCTTCTATATTCTACTTTCCTTCATGAAATTGTCATTAGCTCCCTGTCGGTTGGAAGAAGCCTTTGTTGTTGTTGTTGTTTAGTCGTTTAGTCGTGTCCGACTCTTCGTGACCCCATGGACCAGAGCACGCCAGGCACTCCTGTCTTGCACTGCCTCCCGCAGTTTGGTCAAACTCATGTTCGTAGCTTCGAGAACACTGTCCAACCAACTCATCCTCTGTCGTCCCCTTCTCCTTGTGCCCTCCATCTTTCCCAACATCAGGGTCTTTTCCAAGGATTCTTCTCTTCTCATGAGGTGGCCAAAGTATTGGCGCCTCAGCTTCATGATCTGTCCTTCCAGTGAGCACTCAGGGCTGACCTCCCTAAGAATGGATAGGTTTGATCTTCTTGCAGTCCATGGGACTCTCAAGAGTCTCCTCCAGCACCACAATTCAAAAGCATCAAGAAGAAGCCTTTAGTGCTGTGCTTATAACTGGGCTCGAAGATGGCTTGCTTGTGTTCTCAGAAACAGGAGGAGAGCCTTCTTCACACCTCAAGGATCATTTCTAGAGTGGATAGCCAGAGACACTCTCAACAGCTCCCGGATTCCACATCCACCCACTTCCAGGGCTTTATGAACCAAAGGCTGCAACAGCCATTGCTGAGGTGCGCCCATCCTACCTCTACTACAGTCTCTGCAAAGGAAATACAGTGGGACCGTGGTTCTCAAACTCCAAAAACCCAGAAGTAAGTGTTTTCAGAAGCCAAACATCCAATGCGGCTGTCAGCTATTGTTTCCAGGGCTCCTGCTGCACCAATCAGAAGCCGCTCCTTGGTCTTGGAACATTTTGGAAGTCAAATGGGCTTCCAGAATGGATTAAGTTTGGCGCTTTTGTTTTTGCTTTTTATTTTGCGTTTTTGTTTTTGAGGCTTTGTCGATTAATTTGTTTTTGTGGTTGTGTGGAACCCAGTTCAGCTATTGATTGATTGATTGATTGTGTGACTGCAGAAATGGATAAAAGCCCCCTATCCAAACAATGACTATCAGTGCAGGGAAGAAAGAATAATAATTTTAATGTTTATCATCTACAATACTATCTTATTTATTTTATACTATAGTACATTGTTTATTGCCTTCATTTCATGGATCAATGGTCTCATTAGATAGTAAAATTCATGTTAAATTGCTGTTTTAGGGGTTGTTTTTAAAAGTCTGGAACGGATTAATCTGTTTTGCATTACTTTCTATGGGAAAGCACGCCTTGGTTTTGGAACCCTTTGGTTTTGGAACAGATTAAGTTTGAGAACCAAGGTACCACTGTATCTTCAAAATGCTGAGCTGGAGAAGCACCGTGGATTTTGCATTATTTTCCTGTGAACAAAACTTTATTCCTATTCTATTATTCTATTCTATTCTAATATCTTCTGCTGTCCTAAAGTTTATCTTCCCATGAGCACCTTGTTGCATGACACACTGTCTTGCCGTCATTGATTGCAATAAAATCAAAATGTATTTATTTATTGCATTTGTATCCCAACCTTCCCCCCAAGGAGCTCAAGGCAGCGTCCAAAGTGCTCATCCTCTCTATTTTAACCTTGCAACAAGCCTGAGAGGTCAGTTTGACTGTGATGGGGCGACCGGCCCTCTGGTTTCTCCCAGCTTCTAGTCTAGAGTTAGACACTCTAACCACTATGCAACACTAAAGTGCTGAGGTCATTTCCAGTATTTCCGCTTGCCTTCTACAGACACCATCTCAGCCATATGTCAAGAATGCTTTGATGGTGTTTCCTGCTTGGCAGGGGGTTGGACTGGATGGCCCTTGTGGTCTCTTCCAACTCTAGGATTCTATGATTCGAAATGATCCATCGTGCACCAGGTAGCAAGTCAGCCTTCAGCATGGCGCCATCTACCCTTTGGAACTCCCATCTCTCTGTTGCCTTTGTGGTGCCTGTCGAAGACCTTCCTTTTGCAGCCAGTCCTTTAAATAAATGCATCTCCTTATCCCAGCCTGGATCTGTATTGGATTATATATGATATTGATCTTTTTGGTTGCTAAATTGCTTCAAGATATTTCGTAGGAAGAAATTCTTAAGCTGAATAAAACTGAGCGGCCATCTGCCAGGGGTTCTTGAGCTGTGATTCCTACATTGCAGGGGGTGGGACTAGATGACCCTTGGGGTCCCTACCAACTACAGTTTTATGGTTCTGATTCAGCAGCCAGGATCAGGCTCCCCTGGGGAGAGAGGTGGGGCAAGGGCACATCTTGATGGCCCTGAGGGGTGTGTCTCACATTGCTGAATCTTGGGACGTAGTTCTCCATACAAAATCAGAAAAAGTGGGGAAATGTGTGGAAGGTGGGGGGAGAGGGGGCATAATTGGCTTAGTGAAAAATGTGTACAAAAATGTGCTACATTAGCGGAAGCTGGTTGCAAAAAATGTGGCAAGACAAGCTGCTCCCAGGACTCTAGGACTCCACCTCTAGAGACTAACCAGGATTAAGGAACAGGGCAAACTCTTTTCTGGAATGGAGGAATTTAAGTCTGAAATCCTTCTGCATGTTTTGTTTTTCGCCTCCAAACGACAACAAAAAATGAGTGAGCTGGAAGAAAAGCTTAATGAACTGAAAAACAAGTCAGACAAAAATAATATTTGTGTCTTGGGGCACCCTGGGGACTTGTTGGATGGAGACGCGACACAATTTCTCCCGAAAACTCTGCCGGAGGGCCTTCTCTGTCCCATCGTAACCTCTACCCTTAACTCAGGAGCACACCAGGAAACTGCTCCTCAGCTGTGGGAAACCAGGCAGAGCCTGAGCACGTGGAGAAGGAGGTGAGTTTAAGGTGCAAAGAAGTTGGTGAAAAGGACTTTTTCATGCAGCACTTCTTTAATCCATGGCACTCACTCCCACAGGAGGCAGTGGGGGCCACCAACTTGGATGGCTTTCAAGAGGATTGGAGAAATTCATAGGGGAGGAAAGGTCTATCAACAGCTATGATCTGCATCCCTGGGCAGATGCAGCAATACTTCTGAATACCAGTTCCTGGAAATCACAGGAGGGGAGAGTTGATGTAGCGATCAGATCCTGTTTTGGGGTTTCCCACTGGCATCTGGTTGATGAGCAGTTTGATGAGCCATTGGCCTGATCCAGTAGGCTCTTCGTACATCCTTATGTTCTTATTACCACTCTTAGGAGCGAACCAATTTCATTTGAAAGACCACGTGTCTGGGTGTTCTGGAAATTTCATAGGGCTGGTTTGAAAAGGTGAACGATGTCCATGCCAATTTTCTCTTCCCAAGAGGTCCTGTGGAGAAGTAAGAACTCATACCCCATGGTGTTTCCTTATTGGCACAATGACCAGCCAATGAGAATGTAGAGAACTGAAGATGGGGAAAAATGAGAAACTGAGAAAGATCAGTCTGGGCAGATTCCCCTCTATCTACTCGTTCTTCCTTCCTTCAAGAATAGTGGGACAAAACCACACATTGATGAATGAATCATAGAATCATAGAATAGAATCATAGAATCATAGAGTTGGAAGAGGCCACAAGGGCCATCCAGTCCAACCCCCTGCCAAGCAGGAAACACCATCAAAGCATTCTTGACATATGCCTGTCAAGCCTCTGCTTAGAGACCTCCAAAGAAGGAGACTCCACCACACTCCTTGGCAGCAAATTCCACTGCCGAACAGCTCTTACTGTCAGGAATGATGGGACTTATTCCTGCAGGAGGCAGCGTTGATCCCCAACCTTGATGGGTTTAAAATGGGATGAGGGCAGGGAGAGAGAGAGAGAACTCCTGCTGTAGAAGATGGGAGCAAGCTTGTTTTCTGCTGCTCCAGAGGGGAGGACCTAAATCAATGGAATCAAATGACAAGAAAGGAGATTCCAATTAAACCTTAGGAAGAACTTTCTGTGGGTAGAAGCAGAATGGACTCCCTCGGACTCTCCTGCCTTGGAGGTTCTTAAACAGAGGTTGTATGAGTTATCTAGCCATGACTCCTGCATCCCAGGGGTTGGACTTTCCACCTTGACAAGTCTAAGATTTGTGCAAAGGGATCACACCGATTCAACAGCCACCATCTCTGCCTTCTTCTTGCGGCTGAACACTGGGGAGCTCCTGATGCTGGTTGCCAGGGACTCTTATTCTTCTGCTTGCGAGCAAATGAGTGCTCTCCCGCCCCACATATTCCATAAGCTCCAGGCCCCAGGCCCCCCACCTGCCTGCTCCTGCTCCTGCCTTGGTGAACGAAGGCATTTGTCAGGGAGCAGGAGATCATAGAATCATAGAATCGTAGAGTTGGAAGAGACCACAAGGGCCATCCAGTCCAACCCCCTGCCAAGCAGGAAACACCATCAAAGCATTCCTGACATATGCCTGTCAAGCCTCTGCTTAGAGACCTCCAAAGAAGGAGATTCCTTGGCAGCAAGTTCCACTGCCGAACAGCTCTTACTGTCAGGAAGTTCTTCCTAATGTTTAGGTGGAATCTTCTTTCTTGAAGTTTGAATCCATTGCTCTGTGTCCGCTTCTCTGGAGCAGCAGAAAACAATCTTTCTCCCTCCTCCATATGACATCCTTTCATATATTTGAACATGGCTATCATATCACCCCTTAACCTTCTCTTCTCCAGGCTAAACATCAGCAGGCAATGGAGGTGAAGTGAGGAGCTAGCCACAGTGGACAAATGTCAGAAATGTGGGTTGCCACACCCAGGTGCCACTTCCAGGTATGATCCCTCCATTGCAGGGGGTTGGACTAGATGACCCTTGGGTCCAATTCTACTCTTCTCTGCTTGCACCATGTACTGTGGCCTGGCTTGTGTGAACCTAGCATGGATGGGGGTGGGGACCTCTGGAGGAGGAAGCAGACCTGCCATCTTATTCCTTTCCCCTTGCTTAGCTGCTTAAAGTATCTGCATAGAGGGAGATGGGTGGATATTGCTTCTGTAGTGCTCATTAGCCTCTCATTTGGACCATTAAATGCAGAGTCTTGTTCTGATCAGTTCTATGGAGAAATTAGAAAATAAAATAAAAAAATGATGGAGCCCTTTTGCGCAAGATAATCTGTCTTACTGGCAGCTTCCACCAACTTTATTTAATCATGGCTTTTTAACAACTAAAAGATAACGAGGCATGAATGTACCTCCTTCCGCTCTTTTAATTACCTCTATCTTTCTGGATCTCCAAAGGAGATGGCTGCCGATCTTATTGAAGGCCTTTTATTTACTGTAAAGAGAGGCACGTGTGTGAGCTGCAAATTTAAATCAAACTTTAGCAGGCTACCAGCAGACTCCAGATGTTGCCAAGATTTGGGCTGTGTGTGAGGCTCATTTGCTTTCAGAATCACCGAATCACCGTAGAGCTGGAAGGGACCCCAAGGGTCATCCAGTCCAACCCCCTGCAAGGAAGGAATTACAGCTTCTCTAAGCTGCTCCTGAGTTCTGGTTCCAGGCTGGTCCTGAAAGGGATCTATTGCTGCGTCTCACATTTTCTCCTTAGACTTACCCAGCAAGCCTGGAAAGGAGAGGAAATGTGATCCAGAGCCCTGCAGATTTGGAGAAGGTTTCTTGCTTCACCAGTTTCCAGTGGTGCCACACCAGAAGGGAAATGGGTCCCCTTTCCTTTGCTTATAAAACATTTTGCTTTTCCTGAGCTAGGGAGCTGACAGTTTCTGTAACGACAGAGGTTACCTGATAGAAATTCATAAAATCATGCGTGGCATGGAGAAGGTGGATAGAGAAAAGTGTTTTTTTTCCCTCTCTCTCTCATTCCACGAGAACTCATAGAGGTCCAATGAAATTGAATGTTGGAAGAGTCAAGACAGAGAAAAGAAAGTCCTTTGCCACACGGCACATAGCTGAGCCATGGAACTCCCTCCCACCAGCGGCGGAGTTAGCTGATCGGGCGGGGCGAGCTGAGGCAGGGCGCTCCGTGGGGCCTCCAAGGAGTCTGCCTGCCTCCTTCCACTCAGCCACCCTACAGAGTGGGGCAGCGGGGAGCCTGTGGGTGCCCAAGCCACCGCGTCACTCCCAGAAGAGATGCGTGGTCCCACAATGAGTGCCGCCTGGCATTTTGTCACCCCCTCAGTGGTTACATCCGGGGTGGCCCGCCCCCTGCCCCCCCTTCCTCCTCCCCTGCCTCCCACAGGAGACAGAGATGGGCACTAACTTAGATGGGTTTAGAAGAGGATTAGGCAAATTCATGGAGTAGGAATAGGCTCTTGATGGCTCCTAGCCAGGATCCACGGTTGGAGGCAGCAATGCTCCTGAATACAAGTTTCTGGAAACAGCAGGAAGGGAGAGGGCTCTTGTGCTTGAATCCTGCCTGCAGTTTTCCCTTTGTGGCATGTGGTTGTTTGCAGGGAGAAGAGAAGGCTGGACTAAAGGGGCCACTGGCTTCAACCAGTATGTGCTCTTCTTGTGTTCT
The DNA here is from genome assembly GCF_963506605.1 of Zootoca vivipara. Lineage (NCBI taxonomy): Eukaryota > Metazoa > Chordata > Lepidosauria > Squamata > Lacertidae > Zootoca > Zootoca vivipara. The sequence goes on from NC_083276.1 coordinate 861,801, forward strand.
TATGAGTCAAATGGAAGGGAGGAGATCTGGTCCAGCCTCCTTTCTCACCTCACAGTGGTCATGTTGTGCGGATGCCTGATTACCGTCTTCCAAAGCAATGATGCTATTCCGAACTTTAAAATGGAAAGCGTAATGCTGGTGGTCAACAAAAGAGGTTTAAAGACTCTCTCAAGACATTTTAAAAAAAACCACTGGCCTGCGAGTGCTCCAGTTGGGGAACAGTCTTTGCCAAAGGTGCCATGGGCTTTGAAGACACTCGAACTCAGGACACAAGGGAGAACCATGCTAAGAGGAAGGCACGCTTGGCAAATCTACACCGTGATCATTTCCTGCCCGGAAACCTATGTCCCCACTGTGGAAGGATGTGTGGATCCTGAATTGGTCTCCACAGTCACTTACGGACTCACTGTAAAAACTGTGTTCATGGAAGACAATTTTACTCAGCTACAAGGGATTGAAGAAGGTGGTGGTGGTGGAGGTTTCAGAACTAGAATGGGTCATTCTTACCCCAAAAAAGAAAAAAAGAAAAACATTCGGGGGGGGGAGTGCTGGGTTGTCTAAGAGAAATATGCCCCGCGGAGGACCTTAAGGTCCACAAACAATAATATTCTGGAGATCCCGAGTCATAAGATGGCTAGATTGGCCTCTACTAGAGCCAGGGCCTTTTCAGTATTGGCCCCAACCTGGTGGAACGCTCTTTCCCAGGAGACCAGGGCCCTGCGGGATTTGTCATCTTTCCGCAGGGCCTGCAAGACAGAGCTGTTCCGCCTGGCCTTTGGGTTAGACTCAGCCTGACCCCTGTGTTTTTCTCCCTCGTGGCTTGGATTTATGGCCTACTTGAAATGAGGCTGCACTTTAAATTTTAATACTGTATTTTGATCTGTATTTTAGTTAATTGTTTTTATGTTTTATTGTGGTTCTGTTGGTGTCAGCCACTTATGGCCTACTTGAAATGAGGCTGTACTTTAAATTTTAATGCTGTATTTTAATCTGTATTTTGATTAATTGTTTTTATGTTTTGTTGTGGTTCTGTTGGTGTCAGCCGCCCTGAGCCCGGTTTTTGACTGGGGAGGGCGGGGTACAAATAAAAATTTATTATTATTATTATTATTATTATTATTATTACCCCTAGAACAGGGTCCCCAAGCTAAGGCCCGGGGGCCGGATGCGGCCCAATCACCTTCTAAATCCAGCCCGCAGACGGTCTGGGAATCAGCATGTTTTTACATGAGTAGAATGTGTCCTTTTATTTAAAATGCACCTCTGGGTTATTTATAGTCCGGCCCCCCACAAGGTCTGAAGACAGTGGACCAGCCCCCTGCTGAAAAAGTTTGCTGACCCCTACCCTAGAACCTTCTCCCTTTCTTCTTTCTATAGGCATTCTTGCATGTGGGCCACTGGCCCAGGAAAGTGGGTATGTGGTTTTCCTTGCACTGCAGAGCCAGCTCATTGTCTATAAATGGCTCCAAAACCGTGCATCCTGTACTCCAATAAAGAAAGCCATATAATTCAGATCAGATGAGAGCACCCACAATAAAACAGATAATGGCACGGTGGCTGTGCTGCCCATAAGCTCTTTATCTGCATTAATTAATCACAATACCCCTGAGAAGTCAGTGGGATTGTGGAAGGCATACAGAGACGTGTTTGGGAATCAAAACTTCCCAGACAATGAATGTCACAAAAGGAGCTGCTGTTCCCGTGGAAGTCTAAAGAGGCCTGAGGGGATCACGATTGTGGAGAGTCTGACTAAACACTGGGAAGAACTTTCCAAGGATGGTATGAGCTGTTTGACAGCCTGAGAGGAGATAGGAGAGCCATCTCAAGGGCTGTCCCATGGAAGAGGGAAAAAACAAGCTTGCTTCCCCCTGTTCTGGAGGGGAGGACTTGAGGCAATGGCTTCAAGTTACAAGAACCAACGAAACAGCAGGGAAAACTTTCTGACAGGAAGAACAGTTAGGACAGTGGAATGAGCTCCCTCAGGAGGTGGTGGACTCTCCTTCCTTGGATGTATCTAAGAAGAAGTTGAATGGAGAATGACCGCTTCCCCAACATAAAGGGGAGGCCCATTTTGCGCAGCCGCGTGCAGCCCCTCCCCCTGGGATCCCTGAGGCAGACCTGGAAGTTTGGAGGCTGGCACTGCCTACCTGAGGCTGGAGGCTGGAGTCACCGCCCACTCAGTCAGCCGACCAATCCAGCCGAGGGGAGGCGTGCCAGGGGGATCGGCCAGGTAGGATCAGGTAGGCTTACCTGCACACAAAGAACCGGAGCCATACTTTGGAAGCAGCCGACGGATTCAGAGCTTTCCCACCCTCCACTCCCTAACTTTATGCTTGCTTTACAGGTTATTTACTTCCACAGGCTTCTTGCTTTTCAGGTTTTCTTCCACAGGCGTACACGCACGCAGGCGCTGCTACGCCCGGTCGCTGTTAAAGGGCTGGAAAGGACTTTCCCTGCATTGGCAGGTTTCGCCTTTTTCGTAGCAATTCGTCACAATTTACATAAAGGGGAGGGGCATGGGGCAGTGCCCCCCCCCCGCCCTATTGCGGCGGCAATAACAGGGTTCCCGTAAACGGGCCTCAGGGGGGGGGCATTTGGCGATGCCACTTGGCTGGTTATTGCCCTCCCCTTCCAGCGGCTGCGATCGGGGGGGGGGCGGGCTATCTGCTTGAACATATGTTCTCCAGAGTTAGCCCAACCCCCACTCATGCTGGACAACCCTGAAGATAGCCCCACCCCTGGCTGGGGGCTGGGAGGGATATACGCCCAATGCCTGCACCAAGGTCTTCCTACATCTGAATATTAATAAAGTTTTGGCCAATTTTAATCCCATAAATACGTTGTCCTGTGTCATTATTCCGCTCAGGGCTGCCCCGGGGACTGGGGGGGGGGAACTCCGCCTGGCTGTGCAATAATGCCTTAGTTGAGATTCCTGAATTGCGGAGGGTTGGACTAGTTGACCCTTGAGGTCGCTTCCAACTCTAGAATACTATGATTCTATAATTCTCTGACTCTAGATCAGTGATTCTCAACCTTTTTGGCTATGCGCCACCTAAGCATCTCTAAAATCCTGATTCCCCCCCCTCGGTGACATATTATTCTTAGTATTCAAAAAGTGAACTCCTAGTCACATGGAGGAAGCCTAAAAGGCCCATTCCCTGTTAATAACTCATTCTCGAATTGCCCCCCTTAAAAATCAAATTGCCCCCCTGTGGGGCATGTGCCCCACAGCTGTAGATGTTCTCTGTGTGCAAAGGACAGCGCTTCCATGAGGACACACAAAAGGAACGTTCTTCTTTGGCAATCAGTTGTAGCCTAGTAAGATTGTCTTCCATAAACACGGACTTAACAGTGAGACCATAAGTGACTGTGGAGGCCAATTCTGGATCCACACGTCCTTCCACAGTGGGGACATTGATTTCCGGGTGGGAGTTGATCACAGTGAGGGTTTGCCAGGCATGCCTCCCTCTTAGCATGTTTCTCCCTTTTGTTCTGAGTTCGAGCGTCTTCAAAGCCCATGACGCCTTTGGTCAAGGCTGTTCTCCAGCTGGAGCGCTCGCAGGCCAGTGACTCCCAGTTGTCAGTGTTTATACTACATTTTTAAAGATTTGCCTTGAGAGAGTCTTTAAACTTCTTTTGTTGACCACCAGCATTACGCTTTCCATTTTAAAGATTGGAATAGAGTTGTTGCTTTGGAAGACGATCATCAGGCATCCGCACAACATGACCAACGAAGTTGATGTTGAAGAATCGTTGCTTTGACACTAGTGATCTCACTGGTGGAGCTTCATGCTCCGGCACCGGGGGCGGGGGCGGGGCTGGCGCCCGTTCTGGGGGCGGGGTGTGCCTCCCAGAGGGGCGTAACGTGTGTTCCGGGGGCGTGGAGCGCCGCCTGGAGGGGCGTGGCATGTGTTCTGCGGATGGGGCGGGGAGCCGCCTTGGCGCCCTCGGGATTGCGCTGCCTGGGGGCGGAGCACCCTATCGCCCCTCCCTTCCTACGCCCCTGAGTGATCTTTGCTTCTTCCAGTACACTAGCATGCATTAGGCCCTGGTGGGCTGCCCCCTTACCTACTTGGGATTGGCCAAGGGGATAGCCAGCTGATCAGGATTTTTAAAAAACAAAATTGTCCCCCTCCACTTCTCACTTCCCTCTGTGCTCCCCCCCCCAGCCTCATGTTGTGGCCCCTCATTTATGAGATTTTTACCTGTGGCCCCTTGGAATATTCTGAGGTCCCCAGAGGGCTATATGCCCCCCCCTTGGGGAACACTGATCTAATCCATCCTCTTGCAATGCAGACATCGCAACTAGAAAAAGTCCTGGCACATGACCACCCAGCCATCCATTCTCCCCACTTCCATTATTATTTATGTGCGTGAAGAATTTCTACGCCACCTTTTCCCTAAAGTCTTGAGTCGGTGTGTACATTATTTTCTAATGCAACATATGAAATAGAAAAATGATAAACTGTTATTATCATTGATTCAGTCCATTTATGCACTGCTTCATATTTCAAAAATAAATTTCTAAGTGGTTTTGAAATCCCAACAAAAAGTAATTGATATAAGAAATGCAGTGCAAATTGTGCATTCAGAACCAGACATTGCTCTTATTGCTAAAGGGTCTAGATCATCTGCTTCTTCCAAGAATGCTGGGGGTTGGGATGCCACAATCCTCTTTGTCACCCAGAAAGAGGCATTATTATTATTATTATTATTAATTTATTATTATTATTAATTATTATTTTAATTTCTATACCGCTCTTCACCTGAGGATCATAGGGCAGTTCATAATATCAAAACACAAAAGTACATACCATAATAACAAATAAAATAATATCCCCTCCCATTCTAAAAGGCCATAGATGGTTTAATTTGCCAAATGCCTGAGAGATGAGGGAGAATGATGTTGCCTGGTGCCCAAAGATATGTAGTGAAGGCGCCAGGCGAACTCCCCGAAAGCATCCCACAAATGGGGAGCCACTGCAGAGAAGGCCCTGTTCTCACGTTGCCTCTTGAGGGGGAGGCACACGAAGGAGGGCCTCAGAAGATGATCTCAGGGTCTGGGGAGGTTCCTATGGAAAGAGGCGGTCCTTGAGGTATTGCAGTCCTGATCCGTTTAAGGCTTTATAGGTCAAAACCTGCACTTTGAATTGGGCCTGCAAGCTAATGGGCATTCAGTGCAGTCAGACCAGGCTTGGCATCATGGGCTCAGACCATCCTGGCTGCCAAATTCTGCACCAGATGAAGCTTTCACATAGATGTTAAACAGCATGGGAGATAAAATTGCACCCTGAGGAACCTCGCTTTGAAGGCTCAGTGGGGCTGAAGAACACTCCCCAAGCATCGCCCTCTGGAAACAAGCATCCAAGTAGGACTGGAACCACTGCAGGCAGCAGCAAAGATGCTCTTAGCCCAGAGATGGGAAGAAGAAGATAAAGGTACCAACCAGAGAAGAATGGCAGACCAAGATGACTGCTGAAATGGCAAGATTGACGGGAAGGATCAGAAACCAGGATGACCGAGTATTTGTGAAAGACTGGAATAAGGTTTTAACATATTTGAGGGAGCACTGTAAACAGTTGAAATCATTGGCAGCAATACAATGACACCTGTAAAGTAACATGAACTTTGGATAAAGGAAAAGGTAAAGGAACCCCTGACCATTAGGTCCAGTCGCGGAGGACTCTGGGGTTGCGGTGCTCATCTCGCTTTACTGGCCGAGGGAGCTGGCGTACAGCTTCCGGGTCATGGGGCCAGCATGACTAAGCCACTTCTGGCGAACCAGAGCAGCACACGGAAACGCTGTTTACCTTCCCAGATGGGCAGGGTATAAATGATAAATTGTTGTTGTTGTTGTTGTTGTTGTTGTTGTTGTTGTTTTTCTTTGGAACTGTTATACTTGTGATGTATAATCTTTACACAAAACAAATAATTTTTATTTTTTATAATAATAATAATAATAATAATAATAATAATAATAATAATAATAATTTATACTCCGCCCATTTGGCTGGAAAAAAAGCACTGGAGCCACCCCCTAACTCAGAAAGCTGCTTCAGAAAGAGACCATGGTTGATGGTATCAAAAGTCACAGTTAGAACTGGATGCTGGACTAGATGGGCCATGGGCCTGATCCAGCAGCCTTGCCTCATGCTCTTATGCACTTATGGAAACACACAACACACTTCCTCCAGATAGTTGATGTTGTGACCTTCAGACACTCAGAGTTGTTGTTTTTTTAATAAAAAAATCCTGTAAGTTTCTAAACCCTATTTCTTGCTGCTCTTTTAGTTTTAGTTTGTTCTATTGATTTTAATGTTCAATTGATGGATGATTTTAAGCTGCCTTGATCTTATTGAATTTTGATGCTCTCTGTCTGAAAGGACTATTACAGACAGTGCAGTCCTGGAGACAGGCTCCCCGTCCCCAGCTGGGCTTACTCCCAGGTAAGTGCAGAAAGGATTAGAGAGGATTCGGGACCAAGACGTGAGGTTGACTTCAGGGGGCAGCCTTGCCTCTCCTATGAACGCAGAAGGGAGCTTTGGGCTCCCTAACACCAAATTAAATGTGTTGGATGATACCAATATTGATCTTCCTTACAACCTTATTTTGGAAGAAGACTATTAAACGAGGATATTACAGGAGGGTTGCAAAGTTATGCATGTTGTGGCAAAAGCAGAACCGTTTTTCTTCTGCTCTCTTAACAGAAGGAATCATATGAGACAGCAGAGTCAAGCTACAGAACTCGCTTGCCCAGGAGGCAGTGATGGCCGGCAGCCGGGGTGGCTTCAGAAGAGGATCGGACAAATTCATGGACAAGGAGAGGACTATCGGTGGCTTCTGGCCACCAGGGCCATGCTCCGCAGCTGGAGGCAGCCGTGCTTCTGAAGTCCAGTTGCTGGAAACAGCAAGCCCTTCAATGTGACGTGCCCCAAATCTCGGACACCGTCGTCCAGCTCCAAAATCCCACCTCCGTCACGAGACCCACACCAGATTGTGGACCCGGAAAAGGGGCTTCCTTTCAGGATGAGATCCTAGCCCGAAAGAGCACAAGAGTAAGGTGCCCAAAATGGCCACTGGGCTCCTGCAGGAGAAAACAGGATTTCCCAGTTATCCCAGCACAGTTGATGGGAGTGAGACTGCTGGAGTGGAGAGGGTTGCTCTTTTGCTGGAATCTTGCTTGGGAGTTTCCCACAGGCATCTGGGTGGCTGCTGAAGGGGCCACCGGCCTGATCCAGCAGGCTCTTCTCTTGATCTCAACTCAGCCAGGGTCATCCCACAGAAGGAACGGGCTTCTTCACACAGCACTTAGTTACACCAGCTACTAGCCGCAAGGGCCGTGTCCTGCCTCCAGGATCAGAGGCTGTGGAAGCCCAGTTCACCCTTTCCGCTGATGTATGGACCACGTCAACATGTGAAGCAGTAAAATGGACCACCTTGGAAGGGGGTGGGCTCTCCTTTATGGAAGGCTTTTAAATAATGTTTGAATGGCCGGCTGTCAGCGATTCTATCCTTCCTTGGAGTTTTTTAAGCAGAACTTGGATGGCCATATGTCATGGATGCGTTAGCTGAGATTCCTGCATTGCAGGGGGTTGGACTAGAGGACCCTTAGGGTCCCTTCCATCTCCACTTTCCCAGCATTCTACTGAACTTGTACTTTGAGAATGCATTTTTAAAAAACAGCAACACATTCTCTGAGCCTTCAAGAGTTCCACCACTTGCCTTCTTGAACATTTTTTTATTTGTGCTTCTTCTCCAAATAAAATAAAAATACCGTTAGTCAGATTCTGCTCCTGTTTATATGCATGAATGTAGATTTCCTCTCACCTTCCCCTGAAGATGTTCTAGTATTTTACGTTCACAGTGCAAGCAGGACATGCCCCTTTGCCTGAAGCCAGACAGCTGCTTCCTCCCTCTACACCCCCCCCCCCGGCCTTGCAATGCCTTTTCTGTGTCCAAGAGCCAGGTCGTCTGTCTTTGCGGTGGGGGGAGGCTCAGCCATTGACTCAGCCCCCCCACCCCCGTCCCTCTGCCCACCTGCTGCCAACATGTTTCTTACTGTGTTCAGGGGGGAAAGGTCTCTTTTCAGAAGCTGCTTCTGCAGCTCCTGCCTTGGACGAGACAGAACATTTGCTGTGCGGCCCGATGGTCTTCCAGCCCATTCCCCCCCCCCCCCGCCTGCAAAGCTGGTTATTATGATTATTTCATATAAAATGCCTTTGAACCTAACTGGACTCTGATGAATTCTTCATGGCCTGAGCGGACGCACCCGGCGGACAGTGGCCAGACTAGCAAAGGACAGCAAAGTCTGTTTCATCTCTCTCTCTCTGCAGCGAGGTTGTGCTGGCAAATGATGTGCTGCTTCCCAAATTCCCTCTTTCATTGGGGAACTCGTCCTTCCAGTCCGTGGTGCTTTCTGGGCACCTGCATGACAGGGACGGCTTTGCACCTGCAGACTATTACCCAAGCGAAGACACATGTCCCTTTGGCAAGGAAGGAAACAAACCAACAAACCAACCCTTGGGCCCACGTCCTGCTCATCTCTCGTCCAGAGGACTTCAGCCTTCTCCTCGCCTCTCTCCAGAAGTCTCCCTCTGACATTTCCTTTCCCTCTTTTGCTGCTCTAATCATGTCACCCTCCTTCGCTTTTGCAGGAAGCCAAACAGAATACTCAGCTTTGCTTTCCTGGCTAGCAACACAGGATTGCTTAAAGCCGAACCAAAGCTGCGCACAATTTCCACAAACCTTTTTGTCGGTGCCGAAGAAGTCTCAACTGTTCAGCCGCTTCCCCAAAATATTGGATTGGTTTGTTTCGGGGCGGGGAGGGCAATCACCGAGGCTCCCAGTTTAACCAGTAGAGCCCACGATCCAGAACACCCAGGTCAGGTAAGCGTGGTAGTGGGATGGCAATGGGTATGGCTGGGCGAGCGCAAGCTGCTTGTTGCTGCTGCCAGTGCTGGGCCCAGCGGCAGCCTGGGTCGGTCTCTGCAAGGCGCAGGGTGCAATCCACCCCGGCGTCTAGCAGATCAGGGCCTTCTAATATTGCTGAGGGTGCAGGGTCCGTTGGCAGCCTGGGCCGGTCTCTGCAAGGCTCAGGGTGAAATCCACCCCAGCACCTAGCCGTCTAGTGCTGCTGACTTGCAACTAGTAAATAACTAAGTGTCTACTCAGAAGAAGGCTGCATTGAGTTCAGTGGGCTTGGGGTGTGGGGGGCTATAGTGATTTATCTAGGCAGCCAGGGCTCCTCTGGATGACAATATATTTTTGCGCCAGGTCAGTGAGGACCACTTGCTTCTTAAAATTCTCCTATATATACAGAACTCCCTGTGTGCCTTTTGGAATGCATCTGTAGGTCTCCCCCTCTGTGTCAAATAACTGGGGTCCAATAAGTGTTGGTTTCTTTTGTACATGGAAGAGGGTCTCCCTTGGGAGGTTCTGGACTCTCCTTCGTTGGAGGTTTCTAAGCAGAGGTTGGATGGCCATCTGTCCTGGATGCTTGAGCTGAGATTCCTACATTGCAGGGGGTTGGACTAGATTCAGGGGTCAGCAAACCTTTTCAGCAGGGGGCCATGCCACTGCCCCTCAGACCTTGTGGGGGCCCGGACTCATAGAATCATAGAATCGTAGAGTTGGAAGAGACCACAAGGGTCATCCAGTCCAACCCCCTGCCAAGCAGGAAACACCATCAAAGCATTCTTGACATATGCCTGTCAAGCCTTTGCTTAAAGACCTCCAAAGAAGGAGACTCCACCACACTCCTTGGTAGCAAATTCCACTGCCAAACAGCTCTTACTGTCAGGAAGTTCTTTCTAATGTTTAGGTGGAATTATTTTGAAAAATAATATGAACAAATTCCTATGCCCCACAAATAACCCAGAGGTGCATTTTAAATAAAAGGACACATTCTACCCATGTAAAAACATGTTGATTCCCGGACTGCCCGCGGGCCAGATTTAGAAGGCGATTGGGCCGCATCAGGCCCCCGGGCCTTAATTTGGGGACCCTGCACTAGAAAGATGACACTTTAGGTCCTTTCCAGTTCCATGATTCTATGTTTTTCCCCTGCTTCAGCAATATTTCACTATGTTCCTATTATTTTATGTAATTGTATTTGGTATAAATTATAAAAAAATATAAATAAAACATGTTCTATTTACAAACAAAACATTTAAATAGCTACCTTTCTACCAGTACGGTAGGGATGGGGACATTGGGTACAGGCAGGGTTTGGGGGGGGCAGGCTATGGTTGGGGTGGGCAGAACCTCATATTTGTATTGATTTTAACTTATTTGGGGGGGGGGGGGTCAACTGCCTCCCTTGGCTACACCCATGGGGGGGGCGCACAGGAAGGATACCAGGCCGAAAGGGGGCCATGGTTGGGAAAAGGTTGGAAACACTGGAGTAGATGAGCCTTGGGACCCCCCCCCCCAACTCTCCAATTCTACGGTTCTGTGAGTCAAGGAGATGGAAATTCCAGAGAGAAATACTGGTGGTGTTGAAGGGGCGTCCCATGAGTCCTGATAGACCCCAGATTTCCCTGGAAAGGCAAGGCAATGGGTTTAGAGTTGAGGTTGGGAGTCGGGACCCCATCCCTGAAGAGACGCCCCACCCCGGTTAAAAGACGTGGATCGTAGCCAGACACAGAGGCTTGTGGCAGAACGGAGACCCTGACTAAGGCTGGGAGTGTGACGGATCGCCTCTCCCTGAAGCTTCCCAGGTCGAGGACTGGAGGGAAAGGAGAGATTTCTCCAGGACGTTCATGAGCAATCTGAGCCTGACAAGCCTCTTCAGGATGAAGTGGTGTGAGCAGCAGAATCCCCAAATGATTTTTTGCCGTTTACAGCCCAGCCAGGCCATAAAGGACCATCGCCTGGGGATATATCACCCAAACACTCCCATAAATCCCAGGGTCAAGGCACCTTACATGGCTCTATTGGGCAATGAGAGGGGGGAGGGGGGAGGGAGGGGGAGGGAGAGTGGGAGCTTCCTCCCATTTCAATCTCTGGGGGCAAAGGAGGAAGGCGAGCGCAAGAAATCTCTGGGCTCAGCGAGAGATGCTGCTGCTGCTGCAGAGCCCCTTCTAGGCCTAGTGGCATCTGGGGGTCTTGAATTCTGTTTATACTGATTTATAGGTCTCCTTTTGGCCCCCAAAACGGCACCCCAAGGCAGCTCACAAACAATGCAAAGGCAATTCAGTAACAATCGAACTGTACAGTTCTGGGATTTCAAAAGTCGATTTTTGTGCCAGCAAAGTGACAGATTATTCTCCACGAAAACATTAAGAGAGAGAGAGCAAGGGCATCAGAAAATAGAAAGAGCCTGCTGGATGAGGCCAAGGGCCCATCTAGTCCAGCCTCCTGCCCTCACAATGGCCAACTAGATGCCCCCAAGAAGCCCCTAAGCAGGGCCTGAGCGCAGGAGCCCTGGCCCTGCAAGCAAGCAAACAAACAAACCCAGAATAATAGAATCATAGAGTTGGAAGAGACCACAAGGGCCATCCAGTCCAACCCCCTGCCAAGCAGGAAACACCATCAAAGCATTCTTGACATACGCCTGTCAATCCTCTGCTTAAAGACCTCCAAAGAAGGAGACTCCACCACACTCCTTGGTAGCAAATTCCACTGCCGAACAGCTCTTACTGTCAGGAAGTTCTTCCTAATGTTTAGGTGGAATCTTCTTTCTTGTAGTTTGAATCCATTGCTCCGTGTCCGCTTCTCTGGAGCAGCAGAAAACAACCTTTCTCCCTCCTCCATATGACATCCTTTCATATATTTGAACATGGCTATCATATCACCCCTTCACCTTCTCTTCTCCAGGCTAAACATACCCAGCTCCCTAAGCCGTTCCTCATAAGGCATCGTTTCCAGGCCTTTGACCATTTTGGTTGCCCTCTTCTGGACACGTGGTGAGACATTCTGGAAAGCGTTGAAGCAACAACTTGCAAATGAAGGAATGAGCCCTGGTTTGTTTCCCATGTCCTTCAGAAGACGTTCCTCCCAAATTTATTTGATTGATGTGAAGGTGCTGAACGGGAGGTTCTCGAACCCAGACCCCCATCTGAGCCTGGCTCTGCAGCAGACTCCCTGGCAAAAAAAGGGGGGTGGGGGTGGGGAGCCAGTGTTTGCAGCCTTCTCCAGATCGTGATATAGAAAGATCAGGTCCTGTTTCTATGGCAACCCCAGCCCAGAAATGCACCAGCCTCTCCCCCTCCCCCCCCCAGCTCGCACAGAGAGGGTTTGCTTCTGCCTGTTAACTGTTTCCTTTTCCACGTGTGACAAATAAGCTAAATTAGCTATTAAGCAAATTAGCTATGCAGAGTGTTGGCCCATTTGAATCTCATCACCACAACAGAAACTTCCAGATGTTCAGCTGCAAGAAGAAACAGTTTGCTGACACCCACGGAGGAGGAGACGGAGGGAATCCAGCTGCACATTCGCCAAGGCTCAGAAAGGAGGAGGCTGTCAAGCGCACCCTTACTCGGGAGTAAGCGCCATTCAGCTCACCCAGGCAGACACAGGGAAGCACCTCAGGCAGGCAAGAGATCTAGAATCCCAGAAAGGTGGACGAAGGGGTCAAGGAGTTGTAGACTTCGGAGGGACCCCCAAGGGTCATCTAGTCCAACCCCCTGACGGGCAGGAATCACAGCTGAGAATTAGCAGAAGAAGAGCTTGCTGGATCAGGCCAGTGTCCCCCTTGGGCTTGATCTAACAGGTTCATCTTAAGTTCTTGGGTTAGAGGCCTGCTCAAATACAGAAAGAGCTTCGGGTGTTTGGGGAGCTGCAGCTGAAAGTGGGGGAAGGAGAGAGAGAGAGAGAGAGAGAGAGAGAGAGAGAGAGAGAGAGAGAGAGAGAGAGAGAGAGAGAGAATGTGCTTTCTCAGCTCCTTCGAAACTTCTCCCAGCTGTGATGCTGTCAGTACCACGTCAAGCGGCAATGGGATCATCCCAGGCCATCTTCATCGCAACCTGGGAAACTGCTCGCTTATTGATATCCACTGTGAAGTCAGGGAAGGGAAAGCCGCATTTGTTAAAGGGCTGAGCAGTTTCCTAAGAACTCTTGTGGGGAGCGCAAAGGAGCAGCAGCAAACAGGGACAGGAGCTGAGTCTTCACAGCAGTGGGAGCCACAGAATAAACACAGAATAAACAGAGAGGCATCTATTCTGGGAGGCCAAGACAGGGCTTTTTCTTTTCTTTTTTTGCAGCACGGTTTGGTTTCATATCGTCTATGAATATGAACGCACGTTTGTTCATTTATCTATTTGTTTTATAAAATTAGCACAGGGCTGGCTTGTAGAAACGACAAGAACAAAGCAGTTTGCGAAAACAAGAAATCAAGGAAAAAAAATGCGATTGTTTTGCAAAACACGCATAAAGTTAAAATGCTCCAACAGGTTAAAATTCACATCAACTTTCTAAGAATTTGGATAGGCTTATCTAAACAGAAATGTTTTTACAGTAGCAGGCGCTGGAGAGAGTGCAGTGAAGACTCTTGCTTGATCTCAAGAGGCAGGGAGTTCCAAAGGGTAGGTGATGCCGCATGAAAAGATTGAGTTCTTACAGATGGGGTATGAAAGTGCCAGTTTCTCCGGTGGAAGCGGTTGAGCAGACACACATTGCCCAGTAGCCAATCGGAAGGCAGGGCAGACCTCTGAGCAGCCCAGGTGCTGGCAAGGCCTTGGGAAGACTTGCCCTTGCTCTGCGTAATGGGCTGCAGAAGCCCATTCAGAAAACGACTGTATTAGCTTTGCAGTCAACTGCTGAGAAGATGCCCTCATCATCAATTTGGGTGCTCCCTTTCCACAATAAAACCACTTCAGCAGTTGCCAAAATGGAACAGAATTCAAGTAGTCCAAAAGAAGAAATAGAAATGTCTCAATCCATATAAAATTAAATTAAACAATCCCCCTCATCCTATATAATAATATGCAAGTGTATCTGCGTCCGGTATTCCCTGTGTCCGCGCTACTGCGCATGTGCCCCACGGACACAGGGATTGGACGCAGAGACAGTTGCTCGCGCGCCCAGGACACTCTCATGGCAACTGGCTCTCGCCGAGGCTCCCTGGCCGGGTCCCGCCGTGCCGAGCCTCACATGCCCGCCGCCGCCGCCCTCCTTCCCCGCCCACCCGCGTTAGCAGCCGCTGCGGCGGGAAGAGTTTGCGGCTCTTTCCCCCACACCTCCGCCTCTCTTTTCTCGGCCGGCTCCCTCAAGCGCTGGCGCTGCCATTGCGGCCGCAGGGAGCTCTGGCACTGCCAGAAAGGAGCCCCGTCTCATGTGAGGGGAGCCTTTGCCTCAGAGGGGAAAGGCGGGAAGAAAAAACGCAAAGAAGGAAAGAGGGCTCCGCACGGTGGAGGAGGAGGAGGAGGTGGAGGAGGAGGAGAGGGTAAGGAAGTGTGCGGAGGTATCTTCCTTCCCTCTCTCTCTCTCTCTCCATCTCCATCTCCCCTCACCAGAGGCGGGGAGCCGGAGTCGTCCCCCTCGCTCGGTCGTGGCTGGCGGCCCGCCCTGCTCCTCGCTGCACCCCGCCGGGCAGGCCTACTCGGGAGGAAGCGGGCTTCAGAAGGCTGCCTCCCCTTCTCCTCCCAGACGCAGCAGCCAAGGGCAGAGAGGGAGGGAAGGCCGCAGCCCCGCCACTCCTCACATGTTGTAGCGCCCGTTTACTGAACGGGCTGAATGACACTAGTAATTCATAATAAGGTGTACCAATCACAAAACACCAAAGAACAGCAAAAGCACCTCCAGAATTCAATCTCTGAAAGCCTCACTTTTGTGCAGCAAAAATTTGCGGGAGTACAAGGAGCTCAGTTGTGGTCGTGGTTGTAATATTTGTTTTATCATCATCATCATCACTCGCTTCTTCTCAAATCCGTAGGAGCTGACAAGGAACCTGCCAGACTCGGAAACTCTCGGAACAGTTGGCCACCGCCAACAGCTTGAAACTGTTTAACAACAGCCGTTTGCAACTATTGGATGAAACATTGCCTCTAGTTATTTTGCATTCGGATTTTTAAAAGGCTAATTATAATAGGAACCTTCAGCCGCAGTGACGGGTGGCAGATCCGTCCTTTGCAAGCCATGTTTCAGTTGCACAGGTTCACAAGTAAACCCCGTTGGCCCCTCAAAAAGCAGGAATTCTGCATACAGCGTAGGGCAGAGTGCGCTAGGGAGAGGAACTAAACTGTTGATGTCAGAATGCTAATTTATTTTTATGCCTGCCTTTTCAGAGTGCATTTCTCCTGCGCCCGATACCTACTGGTAATGGTTCATGTCATGTCTGATTTCCTTCTTACAGCAAAAAGGCAACAAAGGTTTTCTTTCCAGGGCCAAGAAAAGGAAGGCTGGGGAGTTGGGTGGCATGAAAGAGAGTCCTGCCAGGGCTTTTGCCACAAAAGTCCAGCCTCCACTCTTACTTTATACTTCCTTGTTTGTTTTATTTTTATATATTGCAGCTATATTCCCCCCCCCCTTTTCTCCAAGGGACTCAAGACGCCGTGTCGCACACACCCCATTTTATTCTCACAACAATCCTTTGAGGGGGTGTTGTGCTCCTTTTGGAGTAGTTTGTCCACCTTTGGTCCCTATCCTGCACCCAGCTCTCCCCTGTGGCGCCTAGAAGCTCTCAGCAGGTGACAGCAGCCACACTCCTGGAGTGGCTGGCTCCGGCCGATGGGACCAAGAGGGGGTCCAATGGTCAAGCAGGTGGATTCTGCCCATGCTGCAGAGAGAAGCCGGGGGGGGGGCTCCTCCACCTGGGAAGGGAGGAGAAGGAAAACTCTGGCCCTCAATCTCCACTGCCTTGTAGGTCATCTTTGAGAGAAGAAACGACTCAGGAGTTAACCCTATATAAAGTGGAGTCCCTAAGGCGGTTGGCTGGTGCTTTGCACGCCTCCTCCCAGCAACTCCTGCAGCCAAGCTGGTGCCAAACGTCTTGCTCTGCTTTCCTTTGGAAAGGCTGGGGGGGTGTCTTATCATCTGGGCAGCCCAGGATATCCAGACACACTGCCCAAACTTCTGCCCCGGGGCAGTCACTTCGGTGCTGTTACACAGAGGTTTGACTTCACCCCCAGAGGTGCACTCCATTGTCTGTCGAGACTGATGAGCACCAACAACAGCCCTGTGAGGTAGGCTAGGCTGAAAGACCATGACTGGCCCAAGGTCACATCCAGTGAGCTCCACGACCAGTGGATCCTGGCCCCAGTCAAGCCCTCTCATCACTACACCACAGTGCCTTTCGATTTGCAGCCTGTTCTGCCGGAGCTCCCATGACACTAGGCAAATGCACCCCAAAATTAAGACTTGGGATTTGAGTGAATCCTCTTTCCTGCCTGTATCATTCCTCTTGCACCCGCCTCTCATTTCGTTTCTGCAAGATGGATGAGAAGAGAGAGGGATGTCTGCCTCAAATCATCTCCTCCAGATCCCTCTGGAGCCCCCCCTCCCCTTGCCCTATGTAGGTCTGACCCCACCGTAGGCATCAGCAACCTGTCTGGGGTTGGCCACAGTCAAAAATACAGATTGCTTGCCTCTTGCCAAGTTATAAAGGCTCCCATTGATTTATTGCTTTTACAACACTTCATATTTGCTCAAAAGGGCTGGTGCAGCTAAAATATCTCCTCCAAATGAGACCCAAAGGTCCAGGAGATGGACAGGGAGGGAGCATATTTAATAGTGGAAAATCTTGCTGTGTTTTTTAAACAGAGAGAGAGAGAGGAGAGAGAGAGAGAGAGAGAGAGAGAGAGAGAGAGAGAGAGAGAGAGAGAGAGAGAGAGAGAGAGAGAGAGATCTGATAGAAGTTTATGAAATGTTGCATGGCATGGAAAGAGGGAATAAAGAAAGGGTTTTCTCCCTCTCCCATAAAACTAGAACTCAATGGGGACCTCCAATGAAGCGGAATGGTGGAAGATTCAGGAGCGATAAAAGGTAGTCGTTCTTCAGGCATTGCATAGTTAAACTGTGGAACTCCCTGCCACAGGAGGCAGAGATGGCCACCCACTTGGATGGCTGTAAAAGAGGATCGAACCCATTCACGGAGGAGGAGAGGACTCTCAGGGGCTCTAGCCATCCTGGCTGTTCTCTGCCCTCACAGCCGGAGGCAAGGATTTCTTCTGAAGGCCACTTGCTGGAGCCATTCTGAGAACAGAATGCAGACCTTCAAATAAGAAGTGGCCCCAGACTGGGACAGCATCCTGCACAAGTCATTCAACCTGCATGAAATTGTGGCCCCCACAAACAATGCTTTTTTCAGATGCAGGGCTTAAAAAAACACACACACATATTCAGGGACACACTGTGCAAGACCGCTGCCCCCCAAAAGGCACTTTTCAGGGGCAGCAATCTTGTGCAGAGCCCCAAATGCATGTTTTTGGTTTCATGCCCAAAAATGCAGCCCCAAAACACACGAGATCGCAGTGGCCGTTTTGGCCACTGTCCTCTGCCTTCTAGGGCAGGTGACAGGTTTGTCGATGGGCGCCTGGCCTGATCCGGCAGGCTCTTTTGGAGTTCTTAGCCAGAAGAAATAGAGAGTGTTGATAAGTTGGCCAATTCTTTTCCATTTTTTTTTTAAAAAAACCCGCTAATAACTCTGGTGGGGACACCCACCAGGGAAACTTTGGTTCCAGTAGCCACCGGTAATTTACCCATACTTTATATAAGGGTTTTCTAGTTATATGATTCAGGAAATCCTTATTTACAGCCACTTGGTCATAAACCAAATAGGCGTGCCAACCAAAACTATTGTTCGAACCCTCCATGCCCAAGATCTCTGTGTTGCTTAACATGACCCAATCTTTAATCCATCCAAAACAGGCTGCATGATAATATAATTTCAGATCCGATAAGATCCGATTTAGTGGGCAGACGGTTTTCTGCAAGATGCAGCCATGGAACAAGAAGGTAAGTTCGCAGAACTGGGGGGATTAATTGACATGCAATACAATCAAAATACAGGTCAGGCGAAAGTGTGGATGAGGCCCTTGTGCACCAGTGAAACTGGCATTTCTATTTTCGGAAATCAGAAATGATCACAGCCTCCCCATAAATAAACCAGCCCTCGATGAACGAGCGAGTGGCCTGTTCAGACCGATCTGCATAAATTGCTTTCTGAGAAATGCCTGGTTGTGACGCCAAGCATAAAAAAAAGAACCTGCTCAAAATGGTTCTTCTTGAGAGAAAAACCTCAGCTGGATTTCTAGTGGGTCCCCTCCCTCCCTCCCCCCTCCATTTTTTTTCCTGGCAATAAGCAAAGTGTATAATTAACACATCCCTGCTCTGAATATCTTCAAGGAACAGCTCGAGTTGTAACACTCTGGCCTGTTTTCTAGGATGAGGATTATTACAAGTCATCTCAAACTGTGGGGATTAATCCTCCACCTCTTCAGGAGATTTTTTTCTTGGCTGGTCAAGGGCCGAGGCTGATGTGGGAAGCGCAGAAATGTTTCCTGGGATGAAGGTGCTGCAGGTTCATTTCGCTATTCCTTCGTGGTCGGCGAGCACAGAATGAAGGCGTCTGCGTTCAATGTGAGGGAACACCAGCATCATGAAAGGAGAGCAGAGCTCCGCTCCCTGGGCTGGATTTCTCTAGTGCCTGCAGCCCCCCAGACATCACAAACACCTTAGCTACACTCAGTCAGACCATGAGGCCATTTGGTGGAGTATTGTGGTGGTCTTTTTATAAAAAAATTAATAACTTTATTTAATATTAAACATATTTACCATAAAATCAACATAACTCAACATAAATCAATACAAATCAATATAACACAAATGCAAATCAAAATTATACAAATTATACAAAAAACCAAACTTATAATAAAGTACAAAAAGAAAAAAAAGGGAAACCAAACAAATGCATGGCACAAAAACAAGATAAAAGATATAGAATAAAAAGAAGAAAGAAAGAAGAAAGAAAAAGAAAGAAAGAAAAAGAAAAAAAGAGAGAGAAAAGAAATACAATAAACTTCCCAGCATTTCCATATCGATTCCCTGTTATAATGAGCACTACTTTGCTTTCCCTTATAAACTTAACTTTTTATTCCTTATTTCATTTTCTTCTCCTATTCCTACAATTCCAATGACCTTGTGTGGATTTAATCAAGGCAAATTAGTATTGTGGTGGTCTTTTGGGGGCGTCAGTTTGGATGACGCCCTGAGTCCCTTCCCATTCTTGGGGTCCTAGCGAGGGCTAAAATCTCACAGAGGAGGTTGCTGCAATGGCCACTTAAGTGTCCCCATCCACATCCCCAAAGAATGAGCCTGCTTGCAAGAGTTGCTCACCCTCACTTTCCTTGTTCCACATCTAGAATGTGGGATGCAATCCACTGGGAGCAGTCAAGTACCACATTCCTTGTTTTGCTAGAGTGGACATGCAAGGGAATGTTTGGTCCAGCCAGTCAAAACTTCCTGTTCCTCCTGGCCTGGAGCATCCTTCCTCTTGCATGTGACTAGTGGGTGGGAGTGACCTTTATGGACCTGGTAAAAGGTCAAGGCATCCTGCTACTCTCCCTCTTTTCCCATCTTCTTTGGAGGTCTTTAAGCAGAGGCTTGACAGCCATATGTCAGGAATGCTTTGATGGTGTTTCCTGCTTGGCAGGGGGTTGGACTGGATGGCCCTTGTGGTCTCTTCCAACTCTAGGATTCTATTCTATGATTCCTTTCGTCCTGCGAACTTCCCAGACTGCTAAGCAGTCATTAGGTCAACCCACATATGGGGTAAACCTGTTTGTATAGGCTTGTAAGTTTAAGCCTTAAGCCTGCCTTCAGAGATCACACTCTGCTCTGCCTGATCGTGAGTAAACTACCTTTTTATTGCTTATGAGTAAGACTGTGGTGTCTTTATTCTTTTAGGAGGGATTCAAGGAGTCTTGCGTGCCAAGGCCCCCCAGAAAATTCCCCCCAATAACTCAGACAGAAACATCATTTTAGGTTTTGTTTTTGGCATAATTTTGGCCACAACTTTATTTAAATTACAAATTTTAAAGTGAGTGTTGGCCATAGGCTTTGGTTAATCTTCTGCCCCACGGTGGGACAGGACCAGCTCTGGCTTTCCTACGATAGGAAAGTCAAGTAAACACCCCATGGGGGAGGAGACAGCTGCGTCCAGGCGATCTCCCCCACCAGAAATGTTCCCCAAGGCTCGTGCTCTGTATTGGCCCCAGCCCCGCACCATTGCGGGGGTGTAAGGACTAGAGCCCCGGAGCCCCAGGATTCCTTTAACGGAATACTTCTATAAGAGCATCACTGAGGGCCATGCACCTCCATGCGATACCCCTCCCAAATTTATCAACCAAAGCCTAACCGCCAACCTAACAAGTTGTGACTATTTGCTGAGCAGTAGGCAAAAACCAAATGGCCACAGCCAATCAGCCAAATGGCAAAATTCCTACTGGCCCCTGAATACATTACAGGCGGCCCCACAGGGCAAAGCAAGGTCACTCTAAACCTGCCAAGGAAAGGAGGTGGGTGGGAGGGAGATTCAATCAGCTAGCAAAAGTGAAACTGGAAGCTAAAACTCTGAGTCTTAAGCATTCACCCTGTCAATCAAAGAACTGATACATGCATTTTACCCCAGCAACACTCAGCCCTCCAATTACCTTCTCTCCCTTACTTTTAGACCCACCCTTTAACACACACACCGGCTTTTTCTGCTGGGCCCTTCCGCAACACTCATTATTCCCTAAGGGGTTAATGAGCTTTACCAGGAAAATATTAGAACACGTTTCAATCTGGACAAGCCAGATGGAATTATGTATTGTCTTAAGAAACTCACACGAGTTTGCAACCAATTCTCTGCTGTGTAAAGGGGAATGCACTCTGCTAAATAGAGGAACTGGTTAGCACAAGTTAGGAAGGATATTAATAAACAATATAGCCTCTCCTGCCACCCTGGACATTCCCACATAGAAAGCAGGGGTCTGAGCCATTTTCTGCTTGCCCCGTGCTAGGCCTGGGTGCAAACAGTTTTCCACTTGCCTTGCCGCTTTCCCCAGGAAAACACACTCTACTGCTCCAATTGTGAATATACAGAAAATCCAATTGACATTTGCTGCCCCTCAGCCGTAGGGAGCAGGTTTTCCTAGGGGAAAGTGGCAGGATAAGCAGAAGTGTAGACGAGCCCCAAATGGTGGGGTCCTCCTGGTTAATGGGTGGACCTGTCCTCCTCCGCCGCCCTCACCTAGATGCTAGGCAGGAGAACAAGAGCCAGAGTGTGTGCGCGAGAGATGAGCTGGAAGGAGGCTGGAAGCAGGAGAGGCAGAGACCAGCTTGCTCTGTGCTGGACTGGACCCAAAGCTACAACTAATGGAGAAGCGAGACCTGCTGGGATGTTGATGCCATGAGGCCCTCCATCCGATGCTCAGGGTTGCACCAATGTGTAAAGAAAGCCATATCTCTTCAAGGCGCCACTGAGTTTCATTCTAATGAAACCAAACTCTGGGTAAGTGCCTGGGAGCCCCGAAATCTCTCACTTGATGTGCTGTGCATAATTGTCTAAGCCACCCAGAGTGGTTGGGGCAACCCAGTCGGATGGGTGGGGTACCAATAATAAACTTATTAGTAATTATTATTATTATCATGCCAAGTAGGTGTTCTACCTCTGCATATTGATGGCCCTCCCCCAAAGTCCAGAGCTCGGAAGACGAAGAGGAATGCCCCCAAAGGCTCTATTGGCTTCATTGTGGGGAAGAGTTACAGTCTAAATGGGCAAATATTAATGGGGTGGGGTGGGGATGAAGAAATGTATCATATTGGGGAGATTGCTTACAGAAATGTGAATCTTGGCCACTGTTGCGTATTAGGAGAAACCCACATTACAACACAATTTCCAAGACTTCCTTCCTTCCTTCCTTCCTTCCTTCCTTCCTTCCTTCCTTCCTTCCTTCCTTCCTTCCTTCCTTCCTTTCTTTTTAAAATGCAAAAGCAATGTGGAAATGTGAATGGGAACCTTTTATTTGACGGTGGAAAATATTTTATACTACTCATCCTTTTATAAGCTGTTTATGATACTTATTCTATTAACTTGCATTTTTATCCCATTCTCTCTTATCAGTGTTTTCTTTACACTTTTTAGCTTGATGCTTTGTTTGTTTTTGCTTATTGTATTTGAAAATCAGATGATAGATGAGAGGTGATAGATAGATGATAAGAAGATAGGCGATAGATGATAGATATAGATGATAGATAGACAGACAGATAGACAGATGATAATTAGATAGGTGATAGATGATAGATAGATAGATAGACAGATAGATAGACAGATAGATATATTTAGATAGGTGATAGATCAGGCATCCCCAAACTTCGGCCCTCCAGATGTTTTGGCCTACAACTCCCATGATCCTTAGCTAACAGGACCAGTGGTCGGGGAAGATGGGAATTGTAGTCCAAAATATCTGGAGGGCCGAAGTTTGGGGATGCCTGTGATTGATAGATAGAAAGATGATAGATAGATAGAGATAGATAGATAGATAGATGATAGATAGATAGATAGATGATAGAGATGATAGAGATGATAGATAGATAGATATAGATAAACTTGATGTCTAGAAAAATGAGGCACTTTTGAGCCACCCAGACTAGCCGCCCTCTCCGTCTGCCAAGGCAGGTGTTGTGCATTCATTAAAAGCTGAAGCTCCTCAAAAGAGGCAAAGGTCAAGCAAGCAGAGAGTTGGGAGTCTCTACCTTCCTTTTCAGAGCAGCTCTACCTGTTAGTGTAGTGTCTCTGCAAGGAATGATGGCACTTGGGGTGGTTTCACCTCTTCAGAAGGAGAGTGTGCATAATATTCCCTGCGTTCGCCGGCAAAGAGCAATCCCTTGTGGTCAGCAGAATTTTAGCTTAACCTTTTCTCCCCGGCTGAAGGTTCATTAAGCGGACTGTCGAATTGATTCATACCTCACAGGCCTGTGTTGGAAATTGCCGGCGACAAAAGGTTTGTCTTCAGAGTCCCCGTTGTGTCCTTCCGCAAGAGGTCAACCTTTCCCTCTCTACTGGGCAAAGCACTGCTCAGACATCACCTTCTGGAAATGTCACCTGCAAATCAGGGCAGAGGAATGGGACAGGTGTCGAGGGACACCGAGGCTCTGATCCTCAATGGACTTACTATGGAGCAACCCCCATGGAGCTCAATGGGACCTACACGCGAGTAGAGATCTATAACTTAACTGGTCGACACGGTGCCAGGGCCCCCAGCTGGCTTAATCTCTTCTCTGGAGATGCAATGCAGAATTACATTTTTAAAAACCTAAGAAGCTTTCTTGTGCTCGTGGCTTGGCTTATCATTGCTACACCTTATCCATGGGGCCTCTTTAAAGTCACAAAGACCATCTATAGGCCAATTAACTATGGTATAAGCCCCCTACGCTCAACAGATAGTACCACATTTCTAAAAGATAAAGAAGCTATTGCACTGCCCTGAAAAGAACATTAGCAACATCTCCTGAACCGCAACTCCCCCGTAGCTGCTGAGGTACTGTCACAAATTCCACAAAACCAAGTTAGAGATGAGCGCTTGCAGTATTTCCAAATCTGGGAGAGTTGTGTACAGCTATTAACCAAAAGAAAAACAACAAAGCCAGTGGACCTGATGGGATACCTGCCGAAATCTTCAAAGTGGGCGGAATTGAACTTACACAACAACTTCACAAGCTCATCGGAAAAATCTGGGAGACAGAGGAGATTCCAAGCAGACTTTAGGGATGCCAGAATTATCAATTTCTTTTTTTAAAAAGTGACTACAGAAAGCTTGGCCTGTCACTTATGGACTCACTGTTAAGAATGTGTTCATAGAAGACAATCTTATTTGGCTACAAAGAAGAAGAAGTTAGGTAAATAAAGTTAGGAGGAGGAGGAGGTTTCTCCCTCCACTTTCTCCATGCTAGGCATAATTTTAGAAACCTTTATCACATTGCCTCTTTCTCACCTTTTCTCTAAGCTAAAAGGTCCCAAATGCTGTCCCCTTTCTTCATAGAGGGGTCTCTTTGATATTCTCTTCAATATCCCTGTTATGTAAACTAAAAAAATAATAAAATAATATATATGTATAAAATTGTACACAACAATTTGATTTAAAAAAATTGAAGTGGTTTGCAACACACACACACACGCACATAGATAGTCACTCACTTAAAACCAGAAAGAGGATTAAATTTACAGATCATCATCTGACTGTTACAGGAATTCTTTCCTCTTAATTGCCCGCCAGCTTTCAGCAAACACGTAAATGTTAATATAGGAGATTTGCCTGGGAAGATAAGAAGATTACAAACCAAACCAAAACATTGTATCAAAACACCATTCCAAAGCAATAAGCAGCTAAAAGCAGATGAGATGCTACGGCCCCAAACCTATTGATTAATCTCCAGTCTCTTAGGAGTCTTGCAATGAAGCCAAGGAAGATGTGTTGAGTCTTGGAGGAGGTGGCAGGGAGTTCCACTGGTGAGGGGCAGCCACCAAGGCTGCTTCTCAAATGCTCCTTTGAAGAGCAGTGATCTTGGCCTTGCATTACATGGCGGCACAGAGGGGCAGGAGCCTGAGATTGGTCTTGTGCCCTGCGCATGGGATTTATGTCAGCCTCCACCTCCTGTTTGCCTCCCGCTCACCGTGGAATTAACAGCTTGGGGAATTACCTTGTACTGGAGGGGATGAGCGTGGGATGGGAGGAATAACAGGTATTTACACACTGCTTGGCTCTCCTGACGTGCGGGGAGATTAATCTGTCAGCTGAAATAACACGGTGTTGGGAGGCGCAGATGGAGGAGAAGCAGCCGCCCCCATGTCAGGGAGTTGCTCAAGGCATCAAAGTCAATCCAGAGCCCGAGGGCTTGTGGGGAGGAAGGGAGGAAGAGATGGAACAAGGAGGGAGAAAGATTGTTTTCTGCTGCTCCAGAGAAGCAGACACGGAGCAATGGATTCAAACTTCAAGAAAGAAGATTCCACCTAAACATTAGGAAGAACTTCCTGACAGT
Organism: Zootoca vivipara; assembly: GCF_963506605.1. Taxonomy (NCBI): domain Eukaryota; kingdom Metazoa; phylum Chordata; class Lepidosauria; order Squamata; family Lacertidae; genus Zootoca; species Zootoca vivipara. The sequence goes on from NC_083276.1 coordinate 886,758, forward strand.
AAGAGCTGTTCGGCAGTGGAATTTGCTACCAAGGAGTGTGGTGGAGTCTCCTTCTTTGGAGGTCTTTAAGCAGAGGCTTGACAGGCATATGTCAAGAATGCTTTGATGGTGTTTCCTGCTTGGCAGGGGGTTGGACTGGATGACCCTTGTGGTCCCCTCCAACTCTATGATTCTATGATTCTAAGGGCTGGTGGAGAGACCCAGGACATCCTGGAGGACCAACCAAAGACAAAGGAACAAAGGGATTGCTTCCATTTATTTATTTATTTGAAATATTGGCATGCTACTGTGTCTCATGGGTGGGGTGGCGGAGCAAGCTGGTCAGTAAACCACACAATTCAAAGCCGGAGTTAATTCCTTACCGGCAAAACACAATCTTCACAGACTCCTCGGCTGAGTGTCAGGCCTAAGGAGCAGAGCAACTCAATCTCCTGTTGGTCTTACTCCATGATGCCAGTTGCCAAGATGAACAGTCCCTACCTCCCCACAGCTCTCTACACTATGTCTCCTCCTCTCCAAGGCTTCTTCCAAGCAATCAGAGACCGCAGACTGCGCCTATGTGCGTGCAGGCCACCTTGGCTCCCCCTGTTTCATACATCTCCTGGTTCTGGGAGACAAGGAGGGGAGGGAGGGGAGACACCAGCCGGACTCCTCTCTGCCTCTTGGCCTCCCTCCTCTCCCATTCGCCTGCTTCAGCTTCTGCCTCAGCTTCCGGACTTCTCTCTGCCACAGACTCTTCAGCTTCCAACACCTCCTCTTCCCAGTCTTCTCCCTCTGATCTAGTATCTACTTGCTAGAAAATAGGACAGTGGCCTAGATGGACCTTGGTCTGATCCAGCTGCAAGGACACCTCTTTTTTTCTCCCTGAATTTGGAGAGGCAGTGCTGGGTGTTGTTGTATTTTTAAACTTATTTTTTATTAAAGAATTCTTGGTTTACAAAAGTATGTGCAATGTCTCTTTTTTCCAAGTTACATTTTCTACAGATCAGTGTCATTTGTTGAGACATTAGTGTTGCATTAGGAAGAGAAGGGGGGAAGAGGTGGAGGGGGCCATGATGGGTGGGGGTGGAGTCGGGTGGTGATGTTTCTATTCTGCTTAATGTATGTGTGGGGTTTTGTGTCAGCGGCACTTGTGCTATTTGCTTGTGTTCCTTTGGTGGTGAGAGAGGTTGGGGTAGGCCTAGGGTGTGGTTGTTCATTTGTGGTGGGCTGTGGCGAACTTTGTTTTCGTGTGTGAGTGGGGTGGGTGGGTGTTTTGGATCAGGTTAGCCATATTGATTTGCATGCTGTTGGTGGATTCTTGTTACTGTCTTGTTGGGTTGTGTAATAACCAATAAACTGAGACGGGGACAGGACACTTCTTAAAATAGCTGAAGACCTTTGTCATCTCCCAGTCATCTGCCCATTGGGAACATCTGCTTGGGAAGATCCATGGACAATTCCATGTTTTATTGTCTCTTTCATATTCAACCACCTGCCCTCCTTCTCCAAAAATATGCTCAAATTGGAATGTGCCGTTGGAGCCTTCCCCCAGAATGGACTCACTGAGGCTAATGCAAATGGCTTCTGCCACATTCCTCTTCTTTCCAGCCCCCTGTGAAGCCTCAACAGCTGCAGCACATCTGGAGCAGATTTGGAGGGGGAAGGGATAAATGGAACTCTGCATGTGAATATTGGATGTATCAAAATTTCCCTACCATTGAGCCTTCAAGATGACACCCAAGACCCAACAGGACTGAGGCCATTTGTTGAAACTGTCCTGGCATTAACTGCTGTGCAATGGAGAGTGTGGACTGAACACATTTTAATTTTTTTTAAAAAAACACAGTGGTTTTTTTGGTGTGTGAAAGCACTTCTTCATGCAGCATATAGTTAATCTATGGAACTTGCTCCCACAGGAGGGGCCAATGGCCATTGGGTGGCTTTTAAAGAGGATTAGGTAAAGGTAAAGGGACCCCTGACCATTAGGTCCAGTCGTGACCGACTCTGGGGTTGCGCGCTTGAAATGTATCAGTACATAACAGCGCTCATCTCGCTTTATTGGCGGAGGGAGCTGGCGTACAGCTTCCGGGTCATGTGGCCAGCATGACAAAGCCGCTTCTGGCAAACCAGAGCAGCACATGGAAACGCTGTTTACCTTCCTGCTGTAGCGGTTCCTATTTATCTACTTGCATTTTGATGTGCTTTCGAACTGCTAGGTTGGCAGGAGCTGGGACCAAGCAACGGGAGCTCACCCCATTGCAGGGATTAGAACCACCGACCTTCTGATCAGCAAGCCCTAGGCTCAGTGGTTTAACCACAGCGCCACCTGGGTCCTATGCTAATTCATCAAGGAGAGGTCTACTGGTGGCTACTAGTCATGAGGGCTTTGCTCTATCTCCCTGGTTGGAGGCAGCAAAGCTTCTGAATGCCATCTGCTGGAACCTGCAGGAGGGCCTTGCTGTGAGATCAGGATGATGGGCGACGGAGGTCATGGGGCTGATCCATGAGACCCTTCTGATGTTCTGAAGTTCTTGTAGCTCTCAGCTTGTGGTTCCACAGTTCTCAAAGAGGAAGACAAATGTTTCCCTGAGATGTCCACCTGCTGGTGATGGGGGTGGCCCAGTATTTTTATTTGGAGAGGATTTTTCCCTCCCAGCCCAAAGGCTGCCTCTGGGACTGGGATGCCGGTTGCTGGACTGTTGATGAGAATTTGCACAGAAGGAATGTTGTTTCTTTCTCCTCTGTGAAGAGCTCATCCATTGGAATGGGAAATGTCATTTTTGAAGAAGTGTGTGAATTATTCACCGCCAGAGAGATATTTTCTTTCATGCCCTCCTCTTCACAACCGGAGTTGCTGGGGAAAAGCTAAACATCCCATAGGGAAGCATTAAGGGGAAGCCCCAGCAGCCCTGCCATCTGCTAAGCCACAGGTTTCCCACCACCCTACTGGGCTCCCCACATCGAACAACCGCTGGAAGCGCTGAGAGGCAACAACCCATGAAAGCAGTTATGTGAGCAAGGGCGATGTGGGAGGAACAGAAGCATCTCCCAATGCTCAGTCTCAGTGGCTGTGCAGGAGGCTCAGTCGAGTTTGGAATCTGGCAAAGCAGGTTAAGGACATCAGAAGGTAAGGAGAACTTGCTGGGCCAGGCCCATGGCCCATCTAGTCCAGCATCCTGTTCTCACAGTGGCCAACCAGATGCCTCTAAGGGAAGCCCGCAAGCAGGATCCGAGCATAAGATAAGCTCTCCCCTCCTGTAGTTCCTGGCAGCTGAGATTCAGAAACTTCACTGACTCCAACTATGGAGGGTAGAGCATAGCCATTGTGGCTAGTAGCCATCAATAGTCCTTTCCTCCTCCATTTGTTGTTGTTGTTGTTTAGTCATTTAGTCATGTCCAACTCTTTGTGACCCCATGGACCATAGCACGCCAGGCACTCCTGTCTTCCACTGCCTCCCGCAGTTTGGTCAAACTCATGTTGGTGGCTTCGAGAACACTGTCCAATGTCCTCTGTCGTCCCCTTTTCCTAGTGCCCTCCATCTTTCCCAACATCAGGGTGTTTTCCAGGGAGTCTTCTCATGATGTGGCCAAAGTATTGGGGCCTCAGCTTCAGGATCTGTCCTTCCAGTGAGCACTCAGGGCTGATTTCCTTCAGAATGGATAGGTCTGATCTTCTTGCAGTCCATGGGACTCTCAAGAGTCTCCTCCAGCACCATAATTCAAAAGCATCAATTCTTTGGCGATCAGCCTTCTTTATGGTCCAGCTCTCACTTCCATACATCACTACTGGGAAAACCATTGCTTTAACTATACGAACCTTTGTCCTCCTCCATGGATTTGCCTAATTCGCTTTTAAAGCCATCCAGGTTGGTGGCGAGCACTGCTTCCTGGGAGAGTGAGTTCCATACTTTAACAATGAGCTGTGTGATGAAGGGCCTCTCTGATCCTGGCTGCTTTCTACAGTTGGCTTCAAACCTTCGCTTTGAGCTGGCTCATTCCTGACAGCCTTGTTCTCGATGCCTTTTGTCTAATCCCCTTTTAAAGGCAAGGAATGACTCGGTTTAACAGGGAGTCAAATTCATAGAGGGCTTGCCACCCATCCCTAAGGAACCAACATCCTGCTTACTCATGGGAATATACAAATATAAGAAGAGTCCTACAGCTGGATCAGACCATGGCCCATCTCGTCCAGCATCCTGTTCTCACAGTGGCCGACCAGTTCCTCCTTCTGGGAAACTCACAAGCAGGATCTGAGCACAAGAGCACCTTCTTCTGCAGCCTCTAGGCAACTGGGATTCATAAGCATTGCTGCCTCCGACTGTGGCTAGGAGCCCTCCATAGCCCTCTGCTCCATGAGACCGTGTTTGGTCCAAAGTTCTGCAGAGGGGACTTAAATTCTGCCCCTCTGCAGACCCCCATCACCCCTGGCCCCCAATGCAACCCAGCTACCTTCCATCACTGGCAGTTTTCTGCCTCTTGCGCCGTGATTTGTGCTCTAAATGCACCACAATGACCTTTCCGTTGAGCAGTTGAAATGTTTTCATTAAAAATGAAAGAGCAGATACATCAAAATGTTTTGCGATGTAAAGGCCCACGTTGTGAATATAAAGCAGAGGGAGCCAGCACTGCCAGAAGGGGCCCTCCAGATGAAACAATGGACAAATTGGCTTGTTTTGCAACTCACAGGCAAGACCAATTTGGGGAGCAGCCACCTGGGCTTGGTGGGCGGAAGCAAATGCAAGAGGCAGAGCGAGGGAGGAGGAGATCTAGGAAGACAGGACACACAGAGAGTGATTGGAGCAACTTTGTGGTGGCAAGAGCTGTTTGCCCGTGGAACAGGCTCTCTTGGAAGGTGGTGGACCTTCCTTCATTGGAACTTTTCACACAGAGGTTGGATGGCTATCTGTCAGGGTTCCCATAGCTGTGATTCCTGCATTGTGGGGTGCTTGACTAGATGACCCTCAGGGTCCCATCCAACTCTACAAGTCTTCAAAGAGAGGTCAGAAAGTGGCAATGGTAAGGAACAGCCACCCTTCAAATAGCAGCAATCTCATTGCAGGGGTTGGATTACATCAGGGATGTCCAACAGGTCAATTGCTTTTTACTGGTCAATCACGGGGTGTCTGCGGTAAATCACGGTTGATCACCCCCCCCCAAAAAAAAAAACCTCAACAACTTTTTCCTCCCAAAAAGTGCTCAACAATTCTTGCCAATCCAATGGGTAGATCATTGCCAGTTGTTTTTTTTTATAGTGGGAGTAGATTGCAGTCTTTTGTAAGTTGGGCATCCTGGATTAGATGGCTTTTTGGGGTCCCTTCCAACTCACCAGTTCCATGATTCCATGAGCCTCCGCCTGTTCCTCAAGAGAAAAGAGAAGGAGGAGGAGGAAGAGCCCGGGGAATCGTCTAGGTAAGGATCAACACAGTTTGAGAGCCACCAGCCAAATGGAGTCCACCAGACGGGGGCTTTACGAGAGGTTCTGAATTTCCCCCGATATTTCCCCCATTTTCCTTACAACAAATTACACTGAATGAAAGTTTTGAATATAAAGAAAAATATTCAGATACTTAGAGATGCTATTCAGCCTTCTAACTGAAGAACCAAATAACTGAACAAGAGCCTACTGGATCTACCCCCCGCCCACAATGCTTTATTGATGTTAAAAAGATAAAACAAACAAATACAGTATATATATATATATATAATCAAAACAGAAATACAAAATACAAAAATAAAATCACATAGTTTGTTCATTATCTATTCTTCTTAAATTCCCATTGACTTCCCATCACCCCATTGTTTATTTACTGCTTATTTTATATGGTGCCCTACTAGTTTCCATTTTATTTTTAATCATCATTAATATCCTTTCTTACAATTATCCACCGTATCACAGAAGTCATTCAAGTCCTGCCACTGACTTTACATTGGTACAATAATCTTTTAGATACTTTTGATACATATCCCATTTCCGAATAAATGTTTGTTCAGTATTACCTCTCAACTTTTTTAGGGACCCAGGTGGCGCTGTGGTTAAACCACTCAGCCTAGGGCTTGCTGATCAGAAGGTCGGCGGTTCGAATCCCCGTGATGGGGTGAGCTCCCGTTGCTTGGTCCCAGCTCCTGCCAACCTAGCAGCTCGAAAGTGGCTTTGTCATGCTGGCCACATGACCTGGAAGCTATACGCCGGCTCCCTCGGCCAATAATGTGAGATGAGCGCACAACCCCAGAGTTGGTCATGACTGGACCTAATGGTCAGGGGTCCCTTTACCTTTACCTCTCAACTTGTCTCTCATTTTTGCCAGCTCTGCAAACTCCATCAATTTACTTTGCTGCTCCAGCTTGGTTGAGAGCCTGCTGGATCAGCAACCTGTCCTCAGAGTGGCCAACCACATGCCAGGATCCGAGCACAAGAGCCTTCCCCCCTCCCGTGGCTTCAAGCAACTGGGATTCAGAAGCATTGCTGGCTCCAACTGTAGAGGCAGAGCTTCGTTGTCATGGCTAGATGGTGGAAGATTCAGGGCACATTAAAAGAAAGCCCTTCTTCATCCTGTGCAAAGTTAAACTACGGAAGTCGATCCTGCAGGGTCTGCGGTCTGGCGGTCTGGCTGCAGCGCTAGAACTTCTGTGTACATCATTCCCCTGTACACAGGAGAAGTGCCACATACATCCAGTGGAGCTGTATTCATGCTTAGCAGAGATATGCAGGAAGCGAGGCTGTGTGGCATCACGAAATTTATTAATTTGCAGCAAATCAAAAGAACAAAACATGGTTGGTGTGAGCAGTGCCTCTCACACACGTCCTCTCTGTCCAAAAGCAGAGAACAAAGAGGAGAAAAACAAAAGCACACAGATCGGAAGTTCTCTTCTCTGAGTTTCCGTTCCCACACTTCCAGCATTTGTTGTTTAGTCGTTTAGTCGTGTCCGACTCTTCGTGACCCCATGGACCATAGCACGCCAGGCACTCCTGTCTTCCACTCCTGCAGTTTGGTCAGACTCATGTTCGTAGCTTCGAGAACACTGTCCAACCATCTCGTCCTCTGTCGTCCCCTTCTCCTAGTGCCCTCAATCTTTGTCAACATTTTACATTCCATACTGCTGGAAGTATCTATCAAATTGATTGATTGATACTTCCAGCAGTATGGAATGTAAAAAAGGATCACATGATCCAGCAATTCTATGATTCTATGATTCAATGAGAGAATGAATTACTGGCAGAACCCATGGTCACCCCATTAAGCTGAATGTTGGAAGATTCGGGAAAGATAAGAGCAGAGCAGAGTTAAACTGTGGAACTCACTCCCACAGGAGGCAGTGGTGGCCGCCAACCTAGATGGCTTTAGAAGAGGGCTCGAGAAATTCATGGAGGAGAGGACATGCTCTGCCTCAATGGCCAGGGACAGCAATGTTTCTGAGTCGCGTTTGCTGGAGACCACAGGAGGGGAGAAGGAACTTGTATTCAGATCCTGCTTGCTGGCTTCCCACTGGGGAAGCTTGCCACTGTGGGAACAGGGTTGCTGGATGAGGTGGGCTTCTGGCCTGATCCAGCAGGCTCTTCTGATGTTCTCAAGAGCGCCCCTTCATCTTGGTGTGTGGTGGCTTGTATTTTCCATACCTGCCAAGTTGCTGTCAGAGAAATAAGGGACCGGGGCTGGAAATAGCAGACCGGAAGTAGCACTACCGCCATTTTGGAACTGGGCGGAGCATGCTCAGAAGTGACTTTTGATGCTGCTTTGCCCAGTTCCAAAATGGCCACCGCGCCAGAAGTCGCACTGTAGCCATTTTGGAACTGGGCAGAGCAGCATCAAAAGTCGCTTCTGAGCATGCTCCGCCCAGTTCCAAAATGGCCGCCGTGCCAGAATAAACTGGGGGGGACAAAAAAAATCCATTTTTTCAGCTAGGAACACCTGGAAAAACAGGGATTTCCCGGGGAAAACGGGGACTTGGCAGCTATGGTCTTTTCCTCCATGATCTACACCGAGACATTTGTGACCCCATTTCGCCCAATATTGCAAGTGCCAGAATGAGCCTGACCTGCTTTTCTTCTTCATCATCTCTACATCCACGGTGGCGGCAGTGATTCTTTGAAGAGGCGAAATCGTTCCAGACTCCTGCAGCCCTTTCATTTCAGAGGAAAGGAGGAAGAGGCGCTCCTCTGACACGGCAGCCCTTTGCTGCTTTGTTCACACACAATGGCAGGCAGAGATGATCACCTCCGAGATGGGAAAGTAGAAATAGAGGGGAAAGTGACAAAGAGATGTCATGGGACTTGACAAAGGGTGGCATGCCGCTTGCGATCCCAAAAGGAAGTCATGGCGAGCCAGGACTTTGCTAGTTCCTAAATAAAGTCGGTCAAGAGGGGAACTGCGTTCATGTTGCAGGAGATACTCTTCTCCAGAAAAAACATGAATCATAGAATCATAGAGTTGGAAGAGACCACAAGGGCCATCCAGTACAACCCCCTGCCGAGCAGGAAACACCATCAAAGCATTCTTGACATATGCCTGTCAAGCCTCTGCTTAAAGACCTCCAAAGAAGGAGACTCCACCACACTCCTTGGCAGCAAATTCCACTGCAGAACAGCTCTTACTGTCAGGAAGTTCTTCCTAATGTTGAGGTGGAATCTTCTTTCTTGAAGTTTGAATCCATTGCTCTGTGTCCACTTCTCTGGAGCTCAAGCATTCACTGCTTTCAGTGGGGGGGGGGGGAATCAAGACTCAGTGAGCCAGTGCGGTGTAGTGGTTAAGAGCAGTAGACTCGTAATCTGGGGAACCGGGTTTGATTCCCCGCTCCTCCACATGCAGCTGCTGGGTGACCTTGGGCTAGTCACACTTCTCTGAAGTCTCTCAGCCTCACTCACCTCATAGAGTGTTTGTTGTGGGGGAGGAGGGGAAAGGAGAATGTTAGCCGCTTTGAGACTCCTTCGGGTAGTGATAAAGCGGGATATCAAATCCAAACTCTTCTCTTCTTCTTCTTCTTTTTGAGGCTCCCCTCAGTTCCATAAACTGGCCTCCAGTGCCCTCTTACCCTCTGCCTTGTCTGGACTGAGTTCCAGCTTATTCACCTCCACTCCTGAACTGACACCAGACATCAGCTAATCATTTTCTACAGCCACCCGGGGACCGGATGTTAGGAAGGAGAGACGGAGCTGAGCACCATCTGCATACTGATGGCTCTTTAGCCCAAGCCTCTGCATCATCTAAGTTTCACGTAGGCATCAAAGAGGATGGCAGGCAAGGTGGAATCTTCTGGGACCTGCCGGGATCCAAAGGCCATGTGGCACAATGGTCACATCCTGGCACCACCTTCTGGGATTAACCTCCTGGGAAGGAGCGGTGCCTCTGCAACACGGGGATCAATAATTCTACCCCCTGAGGCAGCCAAGAAGGATCCTACGGGTGCTGTTGTATCACAAACCGCAGAGAGTTCTGGGAGAACCAGAAAAGCATGAGTCCATCTCCCCCCGCAGATCATCCACCAGGGCCACCGGGGCAGGATCAGTTCCAGATTGGAGTCACCTGCCCCTTCTGGTAGGAATCTCCATTTGAAGCAAGCAGTCAACATCAACTTCGTTGGACCGGTCATGTTGTGCGGATGCCTGATGATCGTCTTCCAAAGCAACAACGCTATTCCGAACTTAAAAATGGAAACCATATGCTGGTGGTCAACAAAAGAGGTTTAAAGCCTGTCTCAAGGCAAATCTTTTTTAAAAAATGTAGTATAAACACCGACAAATGGGAAATACTGGCCTGCTAGCGCTCCAATTGGAGAACAGCCTTGACCAAAGGTGTCATGGGTTTTGAAGACACTCAAACTCCAGACGCAAGGGAGAAACATGCTAAGAGGAAGGCAATCTTGGCCAACCCTCACCATGATCAACTCCCGCCTGGAAACCAATGTCCCCACTGTGGAAGGACGTGTGGATCCAGAATTGGCCTCCACAGTCACTTACGGACTCACTGTTAAGACTGTGTTTATGGAAGACAATCTTACTCAGCTATGAGTGATAGAAGAAGAAGAAGAAGAAGAAGAAGAAGAAGAAGAAGAAGAAGAAGAAGAAGAAGAAGAAGAAGAAGAAGAAGAAGAAGACAATGACCAGAATGACAATCCCATTGAATCAGACTATTTATTTTCCTCTCAAATACCCTAAGTTGATATAAGATGGGTGTGACATGACCGCCTCCTTTGGCACATTTCATAGCGATCTTCACAAATGGTTGCTCTCTTCCCAGCTATGGGTGGATTTTGGTATTATGGCATGCTGAGTGAGGACAAAATTTGCCACCCCCACCCCCCAATATTTCTTATTGTCACAATAATTTCTTTTGGTACAATTGGATAACTTGGTTAGAGCATGGTGCTGATAAAAGCCAAGGTTGCAGGTTCAATCCCTGTATGGGACAGCTGCATATTCCTGCATTGCAGGGGGTTGGACTAGATGATCCTCAGTGTCCCTTACAACTCTAGGATTCTATTATTCTGTTAATTTTTTTAATCCTACTGGATCTTCTCAGTAGGTACCCATATTATTACTATTTTGCGGCCCCTCAGCTCGGCGTCCTGTGGGGCGAGGCAGCACCCACACCACCCCAAATCCAGCTTGTCTCAGCTCACCTGGTGGTTGCTCTGAGGAAATAAGAGGTTTCCCCCTAAGCCCCTAAGGGAGACACTTTTGACCCGAGAAAGAAGGAACCAAATAAACATCAGGAAGATCTTTCTGACGGCAAGAGCCATTCAACAGTGGAACGGACTCCCTTGGGATGTGGCGGACTCTCCTTCCCTGGAGGCTTTTTTTTGGAAGGCCATCTGTCAGGGATTCAGTAGCTGAGATACCTGCATTTCAAGGGGTTGGACTAGATGACCTTTGGGGGTACCTCACAACTCTACATTTCTGTGATTCTATGACATATGTGTTTGGGGAATTGAGGAGAAGAGGAGCAAAGGACCCTGGTAGAAGTTCACAGCATGAATGTGGCGATGGAGAAATGCAAAACATTATTTAATGGAAAGGTTAAAGAAAAAAGTTAATTGAATCCCATATTTGCCCAAATTTATCTTGAAATTTACTTGTTCTTCAGGAGAGTTCTCCTGTTTTTCAATTCACCTCCACGCTTAAACTCTAATGACACGGGTTGCTTTGAGACTTCAAGAGAGGAAATCTTAATAAAAGCTCGACTTGATGTTATTACACTGCAAAGCCGGCGCTGAATTAAACATGAGGAGGGGAAGATTTTCCAACCGATGAGCGTCTGCCTTCAGCACCATTGGCCAGCCAAGGAAGATTGCTGGGGGAGGGGTGCTCTCCCTTCCTTCCAGATCCCTTATGGACTAGAATCTTTCTCCACCGACAGCTAAAACGGACACCCTCATTGGAAGGTAGGATTCTCTCTAATGTATCACGATTACTGATTAATCCACACAAGTCTTGGTTTATTAACAGGCTTATAAATCTCACTGAGAAGATGCTCTTTTTTTTGGTGGGGGGGGCATGCCTTGAATCAGTAACTTTAAAATATTTTTCATTATCTACAACAATAAAAAATACAGTTGTGGGTTTGTTGGGGTCAGTTTGGATGATGCCCCAAGTCCCTCCCAGTTCTTGGAGTCCTGTATCCAGTGAGGGTTGGAATCTAATGAAGGAACTTGCTGACCTGGTGAGACAAGCTTCTATGTAAGACAAGGACCTTAGCTGCTCGCTCAAGTGTCCTCATCAACATCCCAAAAGAAGGAGCCAGGTTACAAGAGCTACAACATGGGCAGGCAAACTAAGGCCCGGGGGCCGGATCTGGCCCAATCGCCTTCTAAATCCAGCCCATGGACGGTCCAGGAATCAGCGTGTTTTTACATGAGTAGAATGTGCCCTTTTATTTACAATGGATCTCTGGGTTGTTTGTGGGGCATAGGAATTCATTCTTCTTCTTTTTCAAAATATAGTCCGACCCCCCACTAGGTCTGAGGGACAGTGGACCGGCCCCCTGCTGAAAAAGTTCGCTGACCCCTGAGCTACAACTAAGAGTAGAGTACTGTGGAGTACTTTGTCCAGTTCTGGGCACCACAGTTCAAGAAGGATACTGACAAGCTGGAACGTGTCCAGAGGAGGGCAACCAAAATGGTCAAAGGCCTGGAAACAATGCCTTATGAGGAACGGCTTAGGGAGCTGGGTATGTTTAGCCTGGAGAAGAGAAGGTTAAGGGGTGATATGATAGCCATGTTCAAATATATAAAAGGATGCCATATGGAGGAGGGAGAAAGATTGTTTTCTGCTGCTCCAGAGAAGCGGACATGGAGCAATGGATTCAAACTTCAAGAAAGAAGATTCCACCTAAACATTAGGAAGAACTTCCTGACAGTAAGAGCTGTTCAGCAGTGGAATTTGCTACCAAGGAGTGTGGTGGAGTCTCCTTCTTTGGAGGTCTTTAAGCAGAGGCTTGACAGGCATATGTCAAGAATGCTTTGATGGTGTTTCCTGCTCGGCAGGCGGTTGGACTGGATGGCCCTTGTGGTCTCTTCCAACTCTATGATTCTATTATTCTAAGGGTTGGGGCCCTCCGGGCTAAAGGGCGGGCTCTTCCTCCACCCTCTTCACCTACCGGTAGCTGCTAGAGTAGTGTGTGAGAGCTGAGCTGGGAAAAGCAGGCTGGAAGTTGGAGGCCCAGGTAACTGCTTCCTCTGAGCTGGATCCAAAGCTGTGAGTCTAATGTAGAAGCAATGTCTGTTAGGGTCTTCAAGCTACAAGCGCCTCCATCTTATGCTCAGGTTGCATATATGTGCAAATAAAACCATGTACCCCAAAGACACCACTTTCATTCCAGGGAAACCGAACCTGGATAAGTGCCTGGAACCTCAGCGTTTTCTCAGCCCCTGGAGATCAGAGTGTCCTATTACAATAAGAAAGATTATAATTAAAACCTGAAGCTCAACATCAAAAAAACCAAGATCATGGCCACTGGTCCCATCACCTCCTGGCAAATAGAAGGGGAAGAAATGGAGTTCTCAAGAGCAACGTCCTTCCCCATTTCCCACAACAGGGGCAAACTTTTATAATCTTTCATAATGCGGCACCCTGTGCGAGGCCAAAATTTGGTGGCCCCAAAGGGATCTTCTCAACTCTAGCTCTTCTCATTTCATAGAATCATAGAATCATAGAGTTGGAAGAGACCACAAGGGCCATCCAGTCCAACCCCCTGCCAAGCAGGAAACACCAACAAAGCATTCTTGACATATGCCTGTCAAGCCTCTGCTTAAAGACATCACCTTGCCAACAAAGGTCCGTATAGTTAAAGCTATGGTTTTCCCAGTAGTGATGTATGGAAGTGAGAGCTGGACCATAAAGAAGGCTGATCGCCGAAGAATTGATGCTTTTGAATTGTGGTGCTGGAGGAGACTCTTGAGAGTCCCATGGACTGCAAGAAGATCAACCCTATCCATTCTGAAGGAAACCAGCCCTGAGTGCTCACTGGAAGGACAGATCGTGAAGCTGAGGCTCCAATACTTTGGCCACCTCATGAGAAGAGAAGACTCCCTGGAAAAGACCCTGATGTTGGGAAAGATTGAGGGCACTAGGAGAAGGGGACGACAGAGGACGAGATGGTTGGACAGTGTTCTCGAAGCTACCAACATGAGTTTGACCAAACTGCGGGAGGCAGTGGAAGACAGGAGTGTCTGGCGTGCTCTGGTCCATGGGGTCACGAAGTGACGGACAAGACTAAACGACTAAACAATAACAATAATTGAAACCATCACTTTTTTGGGGGGGGCATGTACCACATATAACAGACTCCCTTTGGAAGGTGGTGGGCTCTCCTTCCTTGGAGCTTGGATGGTCCTCTTCCAGGGATTCTTCCGTTGAGGTTGCTGCGATGCAGGAGGTTGGACTAGATGACCCTTGGGAGTCCCTTTCAACCCAACAAATCTATGATTCTGTGATTTTCTTTGGGAGGTACGTAACTTTCAAAAGGCAAGGAGGCTTCTGGTAATTCAGTGCCATTTCTGCTACAGCATTGAACTTCTGTGGAATGATTGAACGCCAGACCTTCTGTTTTCAATGAGGTGAGCCGGAAGATAAGGAACAAGATGGAATCAGGAGATAGGAGGAGAACAAGATGTGAGAGGGAGGAGGCATTTGTCTGCATTCGTCAGCTGGGCAAGGAGGTGTTGAATGATCAGATGCTGCTTTGTGGGAGGGAAGAGAGAGGCAAGGCGAGCGGAAACCAGCCTGGACCTCTGGAAAAACTTCGCTGTTAATTCATTGCATCTGAATGCAACATCTGGAGTCTGGACAATCAAGAGCTTAGAGGGCTCATATATAAGAAGATAAGGAGAGCCTTCTGAATCAGGCAAGTGGCCCTTCTATTCCAGAATCCTCTTCTCACACTGGTCAACCAGTGAGAATGAAATATACTCGGAGTCGAGAGTGAATCTCATGCTCTTTATTCAGCTCATAGTCATCAAGGAGAAGAAGAGAAGACTGACTCTTTTCCCAAAACCATCTGCTTATATACATTATTTACACAATGGGCCTTGCGTGATTGGCTACTTCAGGGCTACACCTGTGGGCCAATCAGGTTGTGGATTGACTTCTGCCTGCAGCCTGATTGGCTGCTCCTACAGGCCAATCAGGTTGCAGATTCACTTCTGCCAGCCGCCTGCTTGGCTGCTCCTGCAGGCCAATCAGGTTGCGGATTCACTTCCACCTGGGGTTGGATTGGGTAGCTCCTGCGGACCAATCAGACTGCTGATTCTGAATCCTATTGTTCTAGGATTCAGCTCAGTACATAACACCCCTCCCCTCTAAGTTCCTATGCAACTGGTTTTCAGAAGCATTGCTGAATGTGGAGGCAGACCATAGATGCCGCCATGGCTGATAACCACCTCTAGCCCCCTCCTTTGGGAATTAGCCCAATTATCCTGAGGGAGCAAGCTCCATAGTTTGACTCTGCACTGCATGAAGAAGAACTTCTTTTTCTGTCCCGAATTTTCCAAAATCCACCTTCCTTGGATTTCCACCAATTCTAGTATTGATGTAAGATTGTATGCAGTGGCTATTTGTTTAGTGTATAATCAGAGAATCATAATTGTAGAGCTGGAAGGGACCCAAAGAGTCATCTAGTCCAACCCTTGCGATGCAGAAACCGCACCTAAAGAGTCCCTGGCAGGTGGCCATTCAGCCTCTGCTTAAAAATCTCCAGTGGAGGAGAGGCCACCACGTTCCAAGGAAGTCCCTTCCACAGCCGAAGAGGTCTCGCCCTCAGAAAGTTCTTCCCATTCTTTAGTTGGAATCTCCTTTCTTGGCATTTGAATGCATTGGTTTGGGTCCTCCCCTCTGGAGCTGGAGAAAACAAGCTTGCTCCATCTTCCACATGGCAGCCCTTCAGATATTTGAAGATGGCTATCACGTCACCTCTCCCTCTTTTGATTCAGTGACATTATGTATCCTGTTTTCAATGAGCTACCGTAAGTCGCTCTCTCTCCTGCTCTCTTGATTTCCAGGACCTTCCATGGTTAAGAAGAAAAGGCAAGGAGACCTGCCCCCCTCCTCACCCCAGCTGAGTTCAACGTCAAGCCTGTCAACACAGTCTTCTGCCCCAGTTACCCATCAGTCCTGCTCAACATGACAAACACAGATTGGGGGCTTCCCCTCCTGGCCTGCTATCCATGTGGGGAGGGGGAGAGAGGGACTGTCTCTTGTGTGCAGAACAGTGGAGTCCCCAGAAGGCAAACAGCATCACTGGGTTATTGGTGGTCCTGTTTCAGCTTGACATGCCCTGTTAAAAGCGGTTTTTTGCCTGCTGGAGGGCTCAGCAGGGATTCATGGCTCAGATTGCACAGCTTTGGCTTGGGAGAAAGTGAAAGGAGGGCCCATATAATTGAAATATGTGGGATAAAAGACTATTAGCATGTTTATTGCAGGAATAACCGAGCAGGACTCTTTGCTTCTGGTGTCTGGGAGCAAAGGGCAGGCAGCCTCAGTAGCTGATTCATTAGTAACTATCCAGATTATTAGGGATTTGTTTTCATATTATATATTGTTATTATTATTACTATTTCAGAGGGTGTGTGCATAATCCAAATGCATGTACTTAATCATTAACACCACACACACATGCAAAGGGGGAAGAAGGCCAGCTGGAAGGTGTGCAGAGGAGGGAGGCCGAGAGAATCAAGGGTCTGGAAACCAAGCCTGATGAGGAACAGTTGAAGGGCTTGGGTCTGTTTAGCCTGGAAAAGAGGAGACTGAGATGAGATAGGAGATCCATCTTCAACTATCTCAAGGGCTGCCACATGGATTACGGGGGAAGCTTGTTTTCTCCTGGTCTGGAGGGTAGGACTCGAACCAATGGCTTCCAGTTACAAGAAAGGAGATTCCAGCTAAACATTGGGAAGAACTTTCTGGAATGTACTCCCTCAGGACTCTGTGTCCTTGGAGGTTTTAAAGCAGAGGTTGGCTGGCCAGGTGTCATGGATATTTTAGCCAAGATTCCTGCAATGCAGGAAGGACCCTTGAGGTCCTTTCCAACTCTAGAATTATACAATTTAGATAGAGGTTGACCCCTTACCTGTTCCCTATTCCAGAACAAAGTCCTTTCCCCATATAAGAGATGGTGATGCCTTTGCTGAAGACAGATCAACTGTGGAACAACTTCCCGCAGGAGGGAGTGGTGGCCACCAACCTAGTTAGCTTTAAAAAAGGAGAAGGCCAGCGATGGCTGCTAGCCACAACAGCTATGCTTGGAAGCAGCGATGCTTTGGAATCCCAGTTGCTGGAGATTGCAGGAGGGGAGAGTGCTGTTGCTCTTGAGTTCGAATCCTGCTTGTGGATTTCCCAGAGGCATCTGGTTGGCCACTGTGAGAACAGGATGCTGGACTTGATGGGCCCCCTTTGGACAGACCCAGCAGGCTCTTCTCATGCCCTGATGCTGCAACCTTAAACCAGACACCTCTTGCATATGATCTGCAGCTGGTTTCTTAATTAACTGTTGCTGCTGCGGAGGTGGGGGGTCATCCTTGTGCAATAACTCATTAAGGTGAAGGAATGAAAGGGAGCTGAGCTGACAGTTATTACAGGGAGAAGAGAAGATTCATGGCCGCGGCGTCTTAGGAACTTTCTCAATCCAAATTAAACACACAGAGAACCCCCCCTTCTCCTCGCCCCTCGACTTCCCTCCCTCCTATTTAAAGAGATTAAAATCAAGATTAGTTTGAAGGGACAATTTTATCTAATTAAAGCAGAGGCCTTTAAATGGTTTATTTCATTAACACATACTGGAGGGGAAGATGAGCCCAGACGAAATATTGCTTTCTGGAAACTGTCAAGAGGGATGAAGATGGCACACAAATAGCCCATTAGGAGCAAGATCCGTCTTGAGGTTATTGGGTGGGGGAGGGGGAGGGGGTTATTTGCTGTTACTTGCACAGACCTCCAGAACAGTTTTATTCCCCTACTTTCCCCCCACCTACAAGATCAGAGACGAATCATAGAATCATAGAGTTGGAAGAGACCACAAGGGCCATCCAGTCCAACCCCCTGCCAAGCAGGAAACACCATCAAAGCATTCTTGACATATGCCTGTCAAGCCTCCGCTTAAAGACCTCCAAAGAAGGAGACTCCACCACGATCTTGTTGTTGTTTAGTCGTTTAGTCGTGTCCGACTCTTCGTGACCCCATGGACCATAGCACGCCAGGCACTCCTGTCTTGCACTGCCTCCCGCAGTTTGGTCAAACTCATGTTCGTAGCTTCGAGAACACTGTCCAACCATCTTGTCCTCTGTCGTCCCCTTCTCCTAGTGCCCTCAATCTTTCCCAACATCAGGGTCTTTTCCAAGGATTCTTCTCTTCTCATGAGGTGGCCAAAGTATTGGAGCCTCAGCTTCACGATCTGTCCTTCCAGTGAGCACTCAGGGCTGATTTCCTTAAGAATGGATAGGTTTGATCTTCTTGCAGTCCATGGGACTCTCAAGAGTCTCCTCCAGCACCATAATTCAAAAGCATCAATTCTTCGGCGATCAGCCTTCTTTATGGTCCAACTCTCACTTCCATACATCACTACTGGGAAAACCATAGCTTTAACTATACGGACTTTTGTCGGCAAGGTGATGTCTCTGCTTTTTAAGATGCTGTCTAGGTTTGTCATTGCTTTTCTCCCAAGAAGCAGGCGTCTTTTAATTTCGTGACTGCTGTCACCATCTGCAGTGACCAAGGAGCCCAAGAAAGTAAAATCTCTCACTGCCTCCATTTCTTCCCCTTCTATTTGCCATGAGGTGATGGGACCAGTGGCCATGATCTTGGTTTTTTTGATGTTGAGCTTCAGACCATATTTTGCGCTCTCCTCTTTCACCCTCATTAAAAGGTTCTTTAATTCCTCCTCGCTTTCTGCCATCAAGGTTGTGTCATCTGCATATCTGAGGTTGTTGATATTTCTTCCGGCAATCTTAATTCCGGCTTGGGATTCATCTAGTCCAGCCTTTCGCATGATGAATTCTGCATATAAGTTAAATAAGCAGGGAGACAATATACAACCTTGTCGTACTCCTTTCCCAATTTTGAACCAATCAGTTGTTCCATATCCAGTTCTAACTGTAGCTTCTTGTCCCACATAGAGATTTCTCAGGAGACAGATGAGGTGATCAGGCACTCCCATTTCTTTAAGAACTTGCCATAGTTTGCTGTGGTCGACACAGTCAAAGGCTTTTGCATAGTCAATGAAGCAGAAGTAGACGTTTTTCTGGAACTCTCTAGCTTTCTCCATAATCCAGCGCATGTTTGCTATTTGGTCTCTGGTTCCTCTGCCCTTTCGAAATCCAGCTTGCACTTCTGGGAGTTCTCGGTCCACATACTGCCTAAGCCTGCCTTGTAGAATTTTAAGCATAACCTTGCTAGCGTGTGAAATGAGCGCAATTGTGCGGTAGTTGCAGCATTCTTTGGCACTGCCCTTCTTTGGAATTGGGATGTAGACTGATCTTCTCCAATCCTCTGGCCATTGCTGAGTTTTCCAAACTTGCTGGCATATTGGGTGTAGCACCTTAACAGCATCATCTTTTAAAATTTTAAACAGTTCAGCTGGAATATCATCACTTCCACTGGCCTTGTTATTAGCAATGCTTTCTAAGGCCCATTTGACTTCACTCTCCAAGATGTCTGGCTCAAGGTCAGCAACCACACTACCTGAGGTGTACGAGACCTCCATATCTTTCTGGTATAATTCCTCTGTGTATTCTTGCCACCTCTTCTTGATGTCTTCTGCTTCTGTTAGGTCCTTACCACTTTTGTCCTTGATTATGGTAATCTTTGTACGAAATGTTCCTTTCATATCTCCAATTTTCTTGAACAGATCTCTGGTTTTCCCCATTCTATTGTTTTCCTCTATTTCTTTGCATTGCTCATTTAAGAAGACCCTCTTGTCTCTCCTTGCTGTTTTTTGGAAATCTGCATTCAGTTTCCTGTATCTTTCCCTATCTCCCTTGCATTTTGCTTGCCTCCTCTCCTCCGCTATTTGTAAGGCCTCGTTGGACAGCCATTTTGCTTTCTTGCATTTCCTTTTCCTTGGGATGGTTTTCATTGCTGCCTCCTGTATAATGTTACGAGCCTCCATCCATAGTTCTTCAGGCACTCTGTCCACCAAATCTAAATCCTTAAACCTGTTCCTCACTTCCACTGTGTATTCATAAGGGATTTGATTCAGATTGTATCTTACTGGCCCAGTGGTTTTTCCTACTTTCTTCAGTTTAAGCTGGAATTTTGCTATAAGAAGCTGATGATCTGAGTTACAGTCAGCTCCAGGTCTTGTTTTTGCTGACTGTATGGAGCTTCTCCATCTTTGGCTGCAGAGAATATAATCAATCTGATTTCGATGCTGTCCATTTGGTGATATCCATGTGTAGAGTCGTCTCTTGTGTTGTTGGAATAGAGTGTTTGTGATGACCAGCTTGTTCTCTTGACAGAACTCTATTAGCCTTTGCCCTGCTTCATTTTGAACTCCAAGGCCAAACTTGCCAGTTGTTCCTTTTATCTCTTGATTCCCTACTTTAGCATTCCAGTCCCCTGTAATGAGAAGAACATCCTTCTTTGGTGTCATTTCTAGAAGGTGTTGTAGGTCTTCATAGAATTGGTCAATTTCACTTTCTTCAGCACCGGTAGTTGGTGCATAAACTTGGATTACTGTGATGTTAAAAGGTCTGCCTTGGATTCGTATTGAGATCATTCTGTCATTTTTGAGATTGCATCCCATTACAGCTTTTGCCACTCTTTTGTTGACTATGAGGGCCACTCCATTTCGGCTACAGGATTCTTGCCCACAGTAGTAGATATGATAGTCATCCGAACTGAATTCGCCCATTCCCTTCCATTTTAGTTCACTGATGCCCAGGATGTCGATATTTATTCTTGTCATCTCATTTTTGACCACATCCAGCTTACCTCCACTCATGGTTCTTACATTCCAGGTTCCTATGCAATATTTTTCTTTACAGCATCGGACTTTCCTTTCGCTTCCAGGCATATCCGCAACTGAGCGTCCTTTCGGCTTTGGCCCAGCCGCTTCATCAGCTCTGAATCTACTTGTACTTGTCCTCCGCTCTTCCTCAGTAGCATGTTGGACGCCTTCCGACCTGAGGGGCTCATCTTCCAGCGTCATAACTTTTATATGCCTGTTGTCTTTGTCCATGGAGTTTTCTTGGCAGGGATACTGGAGTGGCTTGCCAGTTCCTTCTCCAGGTGGATCACGTTTAGTCAAAACTCTCCACTATGACCTGTCCATCTTGGGTGGCCCTGCATGGCATAGCTCATAGCTTCTCTGAGTTATTCAAGCCCCTTCGCCACGACAAGGCATTGATCCATAAAGGGGCCACCACACTCCTTGGCAGCAAATTCCACTGCCGAACAGCTCTTACTGTCAGGAAGTTCTTCCTAATGTTGAGGTGGAATCTTCTTTCTTGTACTTTGAATCCATTGCTCCGTGTCCACTTCTCTGGAGCTCAAGCATTCACTGCTTTCAGTGGGGGAAAAAATCAAGACTCAGTGAGCCAGTGTGGTGTAGTGGTTAAGAGCAGTAGACTCGTAATCTGGGGAACCGGGTTTGACTCCACCACACTCCTTGGTAGCAAGTTCCACTGTCGAACAGCTCTTACTGTCAGGACGTTCTTCCTAATGTTTAGGTAGAATCTTCTTTCTTGTAGCGCGAAAGGGCTGAAGAAGAAAGCTCATGCAGCTTGCTTTTTGGCTTTTTTCATAGAATCATAACATCGTAGGATTGGGACCCTCAAGGGTCCTCTAGTCCAACCCCCTGCAATGCAGGAATCTCAGCTAAAGCATCCCTGACAGGTGGCCATCCACGTTTTGCTATAGAACCTCCGATGAAGCACTTTCCC
This sequence comes from Zootoca vivipara, assembly GCF_963506605.1. Lineage (NCBI taxonomy): Eukaryota > Metazoa > Chordata > Lepidosauria > Squamata > Lacertidae > Zootoca > Zootoca vivipara. The sequence goes on from NC_083276.1 coordinate 908,103, forward strand.
AGAGAGTCTGTTCCTCTGCCGAACATCTCTCCCCCTCCGAAAGTTCTTCCTAATGTGTGCCTGGGAGTGCAGTGCCTAATTTCATGGAGAGGCAGAGGACCCCCAAGCCTGCTTTTCCATCACCGTTGCATAACTGCAGCAGACAGCACACCCTTTGAATCTGAAGAGGCACAGCCTCTGCCTGGAATTAAGTCGTAACACATTTTATGTTACTCATTTCCCAGACGACACCCACCTGGTGGATTTCTCTAGCCTAAGGGCACGATGCTGCCAATTCCGTATCTTTGCAAGGTGCGCAGAAAGGAGGGTTCCAGCACTGCAGCCGTGTGAGGGGGGGGAAGCAGCGAAATCTTAAAGGCAGAGCAGCTTCCTCAGCTTCTGGACTTCACCACTCGCAACAGTTCAGCCCAGCTTTCTTTTGAACAAAGCGCTGTCCGGCGATGCCCCCCATGCCATGTCCGTAGAGCTTGCTGTTCCTATCCACTGTCAGAGACAACATGCCTCGGATTGCCAGTGGCCAGGAGTTGCAGGAGAGAAGAGAGCGGCTGCTTTCAGGTCCTGCTTGCAGTAGCCAAAAATCTCTCTCTTTCTCTTTGGGGATCCCTCATAGCCGAGTAAGATTGTCTTCCATAAACTCAGTTTTAACAGAGAATCCATAAGTGACTGTGGAGGCCAATTCTGGATCCACACATCCTTCCACAATGGGGACATTGGTTTCTGGGTGGGAGTTGATTTGCCAAGCGTGCCTTCCTCTTAGCACGTTTCTCCCTTGTGTCCTGAGATCGAGTTTCTTCAAAGCCCAGGACACCTTTGGCAAAGGCTGTTCTCCAACTGGAGCGTTTGCAGGCCAGTGTTTCCCAATTGTTGGTGTGTATACTACATTTTTTAGATTTGCCTTAAGAGAATCTTTAAACCTCTTTTGTTGACCACCAGCATTACGCTTTCCATTTTTAAGTTTGGAATAGAGTAGTTGCTTTGGAAGACGATCATCAGGCATCGGCACAACATGACCAGTCCAACAAAGTTGATGTTCAAGAATCATTCCTTCAACACTGGTGATCTTTGCTTCTTCCAGTACACTGATATTAGTTCACCTGTCTTCCCAAGTGATGTGTAATTTTTTTTGGAGACACCGTTGATGGAATCTTTTGAGGAGCTGGAGATGGCGTTTATAAGTTGTCCATGTTTCACAAGCATACAATAAGGTTGGTAGTACAATAGTTTTGTAAACGAGCATTTTGGTTTCCCTGCGAATGTCCCAGTCCTCAAACACTCTGCACTTCAATCGGGAGAAAGACGCACTCGCAGAGCTCAGGCAATGCTGGATTTCAGCATCAAGGTTGGCCCTTGTGGAAATATAACTGCCCAGGTAGGAACCCCTTGGGCGAGGGCCCCCTCCTCTCCAGGTATTCAGAAGCATGGCTGCCTCCACCCATGAAGGCAGGGCAGAGCCATCCTGGCTAGAAGCCATCAAACTCCCTCTCCTTCATTGTCTAATCCTGTTCTTAAGCCATTGAGGTTGGTGGTCTTCACTGCCTCCTTGGAAGCAAGCTCCAGATTTCAACTCTGCGCTTCACGTAGAAGGACTTTCTTATCTTTCTTATATCTCCCCATCATTCACCTTTGTTGGCTTTACACAACATGATGAGGCTTTACAAATCATGAGAGAGGGAGGAACATCTCCCTCTTTTTAAATCTAATGGCTTATCCACACTTAAATTTTGCCCTGTTCTTTCCAGGTCTGTGCTTTAAATCTCCATCTCTGAGTGTGTTGGGGGGGGGGGCTTTCCCTGCTAAAACCTGCTCTTTTCCGCTCAATCAGAGCAAATATCAGTTCAGGTTTTCCACAGGTGGTTGTTTTCTCCCGCTGAGCTTTAAAGAGTGGGTTTTTTCTGGGGAAAGGTCTTGAGAGAGAAAGAAAGAAAAGGCATTTGGACATGGAGCTGAAAAGCGCAGACACTGGCTGGAAAGAGCAGAGGCAAAGTGTGAAGAAGCCCTACCAGATGCCTTCATATACCCTTTTCCCTAACAGGGGCCTTTTCCTTGCAGAACTGCATTGCAAAAGTTGTAGAAGTCCCAATTTTGAAGGGTGCCTCATGCTTTGGTTCATGCAGTTCTTTGAGAAGTGCAGGTTTGGGTTGATTCATATAAAAATCAGTTTTCCCCTAGGGTCACCCCTGCCCCAGAAACTGCTTTCCATGCCATAGCTCAGCCCTTGAAATATAAGAATGTAAGAACATCCACCGGATGAGTCCAAAGGGGGCCCACCTTGTCAGCCTCCTGTTCCCCCAGCGGCCAACCAAAGGGAAACCCCAAGCAGGATCCAAGCACAAGAGCAACTCTCCCCTCCTGGGGTTTCCAGCAACTGGCATTTGGAAGCATTGCTGTGGAGGCAGAGCCCAGCCATGGTCTCATCCAGGAATCTGCCCCCTCCCCTCCCCCAGGCAGCTCCCAATAGATGTGCTGCAACATTCTTTATCTAATGATTGTGCCGATGGAAGCAATCTGTTCCACGGAAGACAGATGGCTTATTTATTAGGCATAGACCCCCGGAGAGGATCCCAGTAGTGACAACAAAGGAGGGTCACCTCACCCCAGCTCCGCAGATTTAATACCTGATATCACACCTCTCCGCAAGCTCAGGGAGCCCCTGGCGTCTTCTTCCGTAACGAATTAGATCTTTCCCAATGGGGGCCTGTCATCACAGCCTCTGAGGTTTATGCTCATCAGAGCAAGAAAGGATTAATTATACTTTTATTCAAGGATGAAGTGCCTCCACTCTGTGTTGTGGGTGGGAGAGGAGAACTAGGTGCCAGAATGTTTCTGCATGTTTTGGGTAGCCGCATAGGTTCATGGATCACACCTCAGTGGCCCCTAGATCTAACCAGTGCAAAGGGTTGGATTAGGGGGCCCTTGGGGGCCCTTCCAGCTCCATGATTCTACGAACTATTCCTCTTAGGCCTCAGCCGTATGCTCTTTGCATGAAGGAGAACTTATGTCTCTGAGCACGCACAGTTTCACCTCTTTTCCTTGCCACATCCCAAGTGGTCCACAACCAATGTCCTGATCCCACTGGGCTGTTCTCAGGAAAAGAGTGGGGAGGACAAGCACAAAATAAACGAAGCCCACAAGCTTCAAATAAACCCACATATTCCTTCAGTTAAAAGTGTGGATCAAATCCAGGGGTGATTGGGGGCGAGGCACTGCATATCCTCCCCTGGGGATTGTGCTCCTGCTTCATGCAAATCCAGGACACTCACGCGAGAACAGGATGCTGGTCGAAATGGACCATTGGCCTGATCCAGCAAGCTCTTCTGATGCGCTACTGTTCTGGAGCCTCTGGCTGGCAGCTACCAGAATGTAGAATGACAAGGGACCGTGACCTGTATCTGTTCTCCCGTTCTTCTGTGGTTTCGAATGAATCCGTCCTCCTCTCCCAACCCACTAAGATAACTTCCCAAGAAGGAACCTTTTCTGCCAAGTCCTGTGGAGCTCCTCTCCCTCTGGCAAGGTCCTTCTTGTTTACAATTCAGGTCAGCTCGTCCCACCATGAAATTGCTTTTGCCAGAGTCAGAGGCGGGGAGCGAGGCAAGAGGTTTTGAGGTGGGTCAGCAAAGAGAAGAGGATTCCCTGCCGCTCCCAATGACCCGTCCCGCATTGAGTGCTCCAGCAGGGGGCTAATCAACTCTGCTCTGGGCCAAGGCCTTCAGTGGAGGAAAATGTCCTCCGTGGTATCATCAGAAGCAGAAGGCAAGGGTCAAAAAGCCAACAAGAGTCTTGGCTCATATTGCTGTCTCAGGATGGCAGGACCTTTTCTGAGGTAGTTGCTGGCAGCGGCAGAAGGAGGAATGCAAGTTTGTGGTCCTCAGGAAGAGGTGGTTCACAAGAGGGCAGGGACAAAACGCCTGGGACCCCGAAGAACATCAGAAGAAGACCCCCGCTGGATCAGTCCAACGACCCATCTAGTTCAGCATCCTGTTCTTATTGTGGCTGATCAGGTGTCACAAGCAGGATCCGAGCACAAGAGCAACTCTCCCCTCCAACTGTGGCAGCAGAGTATGGCCAACAGGGCCAGAAACAAGGGGAGAAACTAGGTTTGCTTCTTTGTTTTCTGCAATTTTTTAAATTACATTTTCAAATTTTACAAATTATTTTTAAATGCAACCAGAACTAATATGCTACAGTTAGAACTGGATATGGAACAACTGATTGGTTCAAAATTGGGAAAGGAGTACGACAAGGTTGTATATTGTCTCCCTGCTTATTTAACTTATATGCAGAATTCATCATGCGAAAGGCTGGACTAGATGAATCCCAAGCCGGAATTAAGATTGCCGGAAGAAATATCAACAACCTCAGATATGCAGATGACACAACCTTGATGGCAGAAAGCGAGGAGGAATTAAAGAACCTTTTAATGAGGGTGAAAGAGGAGAGCGCAAAATATGGTCTGAAGCTCAACATCAAAAAAACCAAGATCATGGCCACTGGTCCCATCACCTCCTGGCAAATAGAAGGGGAAGCAATGGAGGCAGTGAGAGATTTTACTTTCTTGGGTTCCATGATCACTGCAGATGGTGACAGCAGTCACGAAATTAAAAGACGCCTGCTTCTTGAGAGAAAAGCGATGACAAACCTAGACAGCATCTTAAAAAGCAGAGACATCACCTTGCCGACAAAGGTCCGTATAGTTAAAGCTATGGTTTTCCGAGTAGTGATGTATGGAAGTGAGAGCTGGACCATCAAGAAGGCTGATCGGCGAAGAATTGATGCTTTTGAATTGTGGTGCTGGAGGACGAGATGGTTGGACAGTGTTCTCGAAGCTACGAACATGAGTTTGACCAAACTGCGGGAGGCAGTGCAAGACAGGAGTGCCTGGTGTGCTCTGGTCCATGGGGTCACGAAGAGTCGGACACGACTAAACGACTAAACAACAACAACAAAAGAACTAATATCTCATATCCGTTGACTTCCCATCCACCCTTCCATGGTGTTCTTTTATTCCCTTACAAAGCTGCTATGTTGCTTCTATTTTATCCATCATATATGCTTATTCTAAATGATTAAACTACAGATTCTCCTCTGTTGCTATACTTCAAATCCTGCAGGTGTTTTAACGTAACCATGATCCCCCCTCCCCAAATATTCCACAAATCATTTCCATTCTTCAAGGTTTTCCCCCTCATTTTATTCTCTAATTGTCACAGTTAGCCTAGCCATCTCAGCATATCCCATCATCTGAAACTAGGCTTCATTTCACCCAGGTCAAAGACCCAGTTTGGCCAAAAAAATAAAAAAAATAAAACCCATGCATTTGCATTCACACACACAGGCTGGGAGCCTCAATGGTGCCAATCTGGAGGCTACACCTGGGGCAAAAAAACCAGTTAGCCCTCCCTTGCCCCCCCCCCAGTAGCTATGGCACTGCCAGGAGCCATTGACACCCCACTCCTTTGGAAACAGGACAGTTTATGAACAGATTAGGTCATCACAGGGACCTGGTCTGGCTTCACGGTTTTTCCTGCCAATGTGGTATAGTGGTTAAGAGCGGTGGACTCGTAATCTGGTGAACCGGGTTCGATTCCTTGCTCCTCTACATGCAGCTGCTAGGTGACCTTGGGCTAGTCACACTTCTCTGAAGTCTCTCAGCCTCACTCACCTCACAGAGTGTTTGTTGTGGGGGAGGAAGGGAAAGGAGAATGTTAGCCGCTTTGAGACTCCTTCGGGTAGTGATAAAGCGGGATATCAAATCCAAACTCTTCTTCTTCTTCTTCTTCTTCTTCTTCTTCTTCTTCTTCTTCTTCTTCTTCTTCTTCTTCTTCTTCTTCTTCCTCGACACACACACACACACACACACACACACACACACACACACACCATGATTCGATATATTGCCAGGTCAAAAGTTATGAAACCAGTATCACGATATGTACTTCATACTGGTTTGGGATGATATATCAATATCTTGCCCAGCCCTAACTGGGGGGCTGCACTTGGTCCCCGAGCCTGAAGATGCCCACCCCTTCCGTGTTGCTGTTTGCATCTCTCAGCCTCAGAAGACAATGGAAGAGTGCCCCTTCTGTGGACCCACCAATATACCCCTTCCCCTTTTGGAACTGGCTGGGCTTGCTTGGGCAGGGCTTGTCCCAGGTCTGGACCCAGGACACAGAGGACGCAGAATGAAAGCTGCCTGATGCCCGGTCAGACCACGAGGTCCATCATGCCCAGTGTTCTCTACACTGACAGGCAGCAGCTCTCTCCGGGATTTCAGCCAGGGAGTCTTTTCCCAGGGGATTGAACCTGCCACCTTCTGCACACAGAGCAGATTCTCTGCCCGTTGAGCTACAGCCTCTTCCCAAATGGGTACAATAGCATTGTGACCTTGCAATTGAGTCCATCTATTCCCGAATTGTCCGCACTGACGGGCAGCTCTGCTGGCTGCTGCTTGAGTCACACCCCCAACACAAGCCCTTTTGTTTTCAATCTTCTACCACTTGTGGAAATGTCTTGAAGGCAGGAAGTATTTAGGTTTGTTTTGTTTTAGTTTTTTTTTGGGGGGGGGAGATTGACCTTTTCAGGTCTGCCACATCGATATAAATTAGTTTTGGGGAACTGCGTTGCAAAGACCTTTTTAGCAGGTTAGAAAAAGGATTGTTGTTTTAATCAAGCATGAGTAATGTCTCCATAATCTACAGTTGGGAAATGCCGTATTAGGGCAGTAGAAAGGACTTTCTAATTTTCTGATGCTGAGAGCTGTTGGGCAGTGGAACAGACTCCCACAAGAGGTGGCGGAGTCTCCTTCCTTGCAGGTTTTTAAGCAGAAGTTAGATGGCCATCTGTCTTGGATGTTTTAGCTGTGATTCCTGCATTGCAGGGGGTTTGAATAAATGAGCCTTGGGGACCCCTTCTCGCTCTACAGTTCAGCTGGCATGAGACTCTTAATCTCAGGGCCATGGGTTCAAGCCCCACACTGAGCGAAAGATTCCTGCATAGCAGGGGGTTGGACTAGATGATCCTAGTAGCCCCTTCCAACTCTAAAATTCTATGATTCTATGAGAAACCTATCTTAGTGTGAATGAGAAAGTGTCTGTGCACAGTGAGAAACTGGGGGTTGCTTCAGTCCGGGCTGCCGCCCCAATAACTGGGAGGGAAGGAACCGTTCAAATTTGTGTTGTTTGCAAACCAGGCTGGTGGTTTGCCTTGCTCCAAATAAACCACAAGGTGTAACCAAGATTTTCTCCTGACTATCCATTCATGATTTGTTTAGGGAGATGAACCATGACCTCAGCAGGAGAGGAGTAAATTGGCTGTGAGTTTCTAACTGTCCCGGCACTCTTGCTCATTCGCACTAAGCCAGAGTTTGGCTCAGTGTTACATGCAAGTGAGTCCATACCCCATTGTGTCACATTGCCTAGTGGTTGGAGAGATGCATCCTTCAAACTGCAAGGTTCACTCACAAAGCCTCATTGGTAGCTTTTCATATCCTCACTCTAAATGTAGCAACAACTGTTCTGGTCGCCTCACTTCAAAATGGATATTGTAGAGTTGGAGACGTCTCAGGAAAGAGCCACCAAAATGATCGAGGGGATGATTGAGCGACTGCCCTATGAAGAAAGGTTGCAGCATTTGGGACTTTTTAGAGAAAAGGTAAAGGTAAGAAAGAAGCAGAAGACGATGCAGGGCCAGGAGAAAGTTATTTTTGTGGTTGCATTTTTTGGTAATTGAAATTGTTTTAATGTTGTATTTTCAATTGTTGAAACCCTCAGATCTAAGAAAGAATAGCAGGTAATAAATGATGATGATGATAATTCTGAGTTCCCTTGTGAATCACAGCTTGGACATTTGTTTTTCTGCAATGGGGCTGTAATCTGACAAAATTAGCAGACATCACAGGCCACCAGGCAACGCCACTTGCTTTGATCTTGTGTGGTAAGCTTTTGAGGAGCTGCCTTTAATTGCCAATAACTTTGTTTCGGAAACCCCCATAAAACAAAACTGACCTAGAAACTGAGTGAAACATCTTCCAGTGCAGAGGAGGGGAGGGAGGCAGGTCAGCTCAAGAAGAGTCTCCTGGCCAGAGCCCCCTGGCAGCTCTTCAGTCTTGTTCAGTGATGGAAGGGGCAAAGGGGCAGAGGAATCTCACATCTTGTTTACTGTGTGGGCTGCAAAAGACCAAGAGAACCCACCAGACATTTAATGGCTCCCCTCTAAACATAGGCTCTAAACATATACCTTCTTCTTCTTTGGCGATCACTCGTAGCCGAGTAATGACTGTGGAGGCCAATTCTGAATCCACACGTCCTTCCACAGTGGGGACATTGGTTTCCAGGCAGGAGTTGATAACGGTGTGGATTTGCCAAGCGTGCCTTCCTCTTAGCACCTTTCTCCCTTGCGTCCTGAGTTCGAGTGTCTTATTAGTATTAGTATTATTCCTTGGAGATTTTGCAGCAGAGGCTGGATGGCCAACTGTCATGGATTATCTAGTTGAGATTCCTGCCTTTCAGGGGGTTGAACTAGATGACCCTGGCGGTCCCTTCCAACTCTACGATTCTATTATTCGAACCACTCTTTCCCAACCTGGTGGTCTCCAGAAATTTTGAAGGCCAGCTCTCACCAGCCCCAGCCAGCACCATTTGGGACCCATGCTGTTATTTTATTTTTGGCAGAGAAGAAGAGTGGAGCCCAATGAAGGCAGCTGATGTTTTATGGAGCCTCAGAGCTGAAACAGTGTCTTGTAAAAAGAGGTTGCAGATTTTCGAAGAGTTGCAAGTGCAACTCAATTTATTCCTTTCTGTCACCTGATAATGCTACTTTTTGCTGACTCTCCTTCTCCTTCACCGACAGGACTGTGAATAAATTGAGTGTTTCCCCTGCAGAAGACTTTCATCCTGAAATGCATTTGGCTGAAGTTCTTCCTACATAAACAAAGCCCAGCGCTCACATCCATCCCCAGAGGTCCTCTTCCCGTTTGCCTTCTGCTTTCAGCAGCCTTCCTTGGGGGGGGGGGAGGGTGGAGGTGAGGTTCTCATGAGCTCACAAGAAGGACATCAGATGCAGATTTCTCTTGCCTGGAAAAAGTTTGTCCACAGTGACAGGCTAAATCACTTTCAAATGGCTGGCAAATAACTAGTGACAAAATTCAAATCTTCTCCTGCCCTTCATATCTGTTGAGCCCCTCCAGCTGGAAGCCTGGAGACTATGAGGGCTTTGAACTTGGAAGAGACAAGCTTCCTAATGGAGTCCTGCAGAGGAGAAGTGCCGCTTCTTACATCTGCCAACAGCCTGGCGACAGGAGCAATTCTGGGATCTCCTTTCGCTGGCGCTCTCTGGGCCCTTGGAGAGCAGAGGCGTGTCAATCACAGCTCCTTGCTCCGAGCTGAGACACCCAGCTTTTTCTTCTGCAGAAGATGAGGAGGAAAAAAGACTCTCTGGAAGGCCCCCCCTTGCCAGGTTGTGAATAAAAGGGGTGCAGACAGTCCTGGGAGACTTCAGATGGTCCAAAAACACAGCGGTCAGATTCCTGGCTGGGATTGCATTCAGATCTCCCAGACCCCCTGTATTAAAACAGCTGCACTGGCTGCTCTGTATTTCTGGGCCCAATTCAAGGTGCTCAGGCTGAGCCCTAAACGGCTCAGGCCCCGAATGCTTGAAAGACTTCCTCCTTCCCTACAGACCCTTTGGGGTCCTGAGGTCTCTGTGCTGACCCCTGAGCTGTGAAGTTCCCTCCCCACAGAAGTGTGCCAAGCCCCTTTGCTGTACAGCTTCCAGAATGTCATCGAATCATAGAATTGTAGAGTTTGAAGGGACCCCAACCCCCTGCAATGCTGGAGATACACTTCTTGTCCCTGGCTTTTGACACTTGGGGTGTCTGTTTTGAGAGCCCACTTGAATTTTGTGATTGTGCGTGTTTTGAATTGTTTTTATATTGTGTTTTAACACTGTAAGCTGTCCTGATCATTGTCATCGTCATCGTCATTAATATTTTCATAACTTCGGTTACTCTTGGAGGAACATAAACCCCCCAAACATCTGTGCCCAGAACCAGCCCAGGGAAGAAAGGAGAACGAAGCTCGGCGTTTCTCTTCCCCAAGTCATAAATCCAGGGCTTGGGGTACCATGGCTGGCCTTCAGTGACACAAATAAAACGGAGCTTAGCGCTTGATGGATGGCCCCATTCTTGACGGATCCCTGTGTCACCTGGCAAAGCCATTCCTGGGCCAACGGTGGGGACACCTGCCATTGCCACACAGGGGAAGGACTGAATTGTGTGCAGAGCTGACGTGGCAGTTTTCTCAGAAATCCACACTCAGAGGGCAAAGTCCGGGAGGGAAGGGGCTGGGAAACAGGTGAAGACTCAGAGCAGTGGCTGGGGATGGGGCAAACTCTCCCTAGCCTGAATTTCAGCTCTGCCATCAGAGCTGGAAGGTACCCTGAGGATCATCTAGTCACACTTCCTGCAATGCAGTAATTAGGATCACTTCATCATTATGTTGTCTGTTATGATGCTTATTATGTATTTGTTACAAACTTTGTTGCTCTCTAAGGTGCTACTGGAAGGATTGTTGTTGTTGTTGTTGTTGTTATTATTATTATTATTATTATTTTGTTTTGATTATGTATTTATTATTGATGCTCCATAAAATGTGTTCCTAATGTTGTGCACTGGGTTCGGTCAGTCAACCAGCTACAAATCCACCTAACAGTTACCTCGTTCAACCCACATTTTACCAGCTTCCTCGCGAGAATATCATGGGGGACTTTGTCAAAAGCCTTACTGAAATCAAGATACACTGTGTCTACAGCATTTCCCTGATCCACCAACTTTTGTAATTCCATCAAAAAAGGAAATCAGATTGGCCAGGCATGACTTATTTTTGAGAAACCCATGCTGAGTCTTAGTAATCGCAGCATCCTTTTCCAAATGCTCACAGACCGACTGTTGGATTATCTGTTCTAGGACCTTCCCTGGTGTCAGGGTCAAGCTCACTGGTCAGTAGTTACCTGGGTCTTCCTTTCCCCCTTTTTGAAAATGGGGACAACATTTGCCTGCCTCTACTCTGTCGGGACCTCACCTGTTCGCCAAGAATTCTCAAAAATAATAGACAAAGGCTCTGAAATTATACCTGCAAGTTCCTTTAGTATCCTGGGATGCAGCTCATCAGGCCCTGGAGATTTGAATTCATTTAAAGTATCCCGGTGTTCCCTCACCACCTCTTTTCCTATCTGGGCTACAGCTCCCTCCTTACATTTATTTTGTTATCACCGGGTTAGGCATCGCTTTCCTTTTGGGTGAAGACAGAGGCAAAGTAGGTGTTGAGCAGTTCTGCCTTTTCTTTCTCACCCAATAGCATTTCTCCATCTTCCCCATGCAGAGGACCTACCATTGGCCGAATCCAGCTGCAGGACTCTGTTCTTCTGTTATTGTTACAGGTAGGTAGGTAGCCATGTTGGTCTGACATAGTTAAAACAAAATAATAAAAATTCCTTCCAGTAGCACCTTAGAGACCAACTAAGTTTGTCATTGGTATGAGCTTTCATGTGCATGCACACTTCTTAGGTCTCTAAGGTGCTACTGGAATGATTTTTTTTACTATTTTGTTTCTTCTGTTCTTGTTTTTGAGAGTGCATAAGATTGACAGCATTACACGTTTAGGCTCACAAATGGGGTCAAATTCAAGTATTTTTTATTTTCAAACAAAGGAAATCTACTGTTGCTGGAGAAGTGTGAGGAAATAAATAATAACGGATCATAGCTGGGTATTTTGGTAAAATTGATTGTTCTCTATTAAATGCTGTGGAACTTAGTTTCTTTCCTCCAGAACCTCCCTTGCTTTGGGGCTAGGAAATCTCATCATCATCACAACCTGTTTCTTTCTCTTCTCCAGTGAGACAGCTGAGAAACCTCATTCTTGATTAAGATTGTTTCTGGAAAGGCAAAGCTCCTTTAATAATCTCTGAAACTTTTGAAATGTTGATGAAATTTAACAAGGAGAAATGTAAAGTACTACACTTGGGCAAAAAAAATGAAAGGCACAAATACAGGATGGGAGACACCTGGCTTGAGAGCAGTACATGTGAAAAGGATCTAGGAGTCTTGGTAGACCACAAACTTGACATGAGTCAGCAGTGTGATGCAGCAGCTAAAAAAACCAATGCAATTCTGGGCTGCATCAATAGGAGTATAGCATCTAGATCAAGGGAAGTAATAGTACCACTGTATTCTGCTCTGGTCAGACCTCACCTGGAGTACTGTGTCCAGTTCTGGGCACCACAGTTCAAGAAGGATACTGACAAGCTGGAACGTGTGCAGAAGAGGGCAACCAAAATGGTCAAAGGCCTGGAAACGATGCCTTATGAGGAATGGGAGCTGCGTATGTTTAGCCTGGAGAAGAGAAGGTTAAGGGGTGATATGATAACCATGTTCAAATATATAAAAGGATGTCATATAGAGGAGGGAGAAAGGTTGTTTTCTGCTGCTCCAGAGAAGCGGACACGGAGCAACGGATTCAAACTACAAGAAAGAAGATTCCACCTAAACATTAGGAAGAACTTCCTGACAGTAAGAGCTGTTCGGCAGTGGAATTTGCTGCCAAGGAGGGTGGTGGAGTCTCCTTCTTTGGAGGTCTTTAAGCAGAGGCTTGACAGCCGTCTGTCAGGAATGCTTTGATGGTGTTTCCTGCTTGGCAGGGGGTTGGACTGGATGGCCCTTGTGGTCTCTTCCAACTCTATGATTCTATGATTCTATGATTCTATGGTTGGTTGGTTTTTGCTCATAACAATCACTATATTGGGTGTTCTGCTGTGTTCTTTGCTGTCATGCCAAATGTTCTTATTATGTAAGTATTGTTTGATATTTTCAAGTGCACAGGTTTTTTTTTATGACCTTTCCTTGAGCCTTTTGAAAATATTCTGTTGGTGCAGAATCTATCATAAGGCACAAAGATGCTCTGGCTGGTCCACCCCCTTCAGGAGAGATGTTATATTGCCTAGTCAACAAATACATGAATTGGCCGAATCCTCTTTTAAAGCCATCCGAGTTTGTGGTCACCACTGCTTCCTGTGGCAGTGAGTTCCACAGTTTAGCTACCTGCTGCATGAAAGGGTACTTTCTTTTACCTGTCCTGAATCTTCCAACATCCAACAGGCACTTTCGCTGTACTCTTTTTGGTGCCTGCTAAAAACCCTTTGGTTTAGACAAGCCTACCAAGACGTGTGTTTTTTTCTTTTCTTTTAATTTATTCCTGCTTTTCATTTCTCTTGCATTTTAAAATTATTATTTTTTTACTAATAATGCTCTTTTATTCTTTCTGTAAATCTCTCTGAGGTTTGTTCCAACTGTGCAAATTTCATTTAAAAATAAAATAAAATTGGGTGTCCGCTAGCATTGTGAGAGAGGGGGGGGCTCTCTGGGAGGGGGTGCAAAACCTCTGCAGGTGGATCTGCTCCCCATTTCTTTGGCTTCCTTAGTGCTCACTTCAAAGAGCAGGGAAAAGTGTGGTTTCCTGACCCCTGAAGCCATTGACAGCTCCTCCTCCTCCTCCTCCTCCTCCTCCTCCTCCTCCTCCTCCTCCTCTGCCATTCCTGGAGCCAGACGGGAGATGCTGGCCAGCCTCTTTCCCAGCGAAGCCTTCAGCTCCTGACAGCAGCTTGATGGATGACCCCGGCTGCAGTTCCAGTCCGAGGAGCGAGCGGAGACATCGGAGGAATTATGAAGGGAGCAGATGATATGCAATTGGCGAGACGGCGTGACAGAGCGATTTGCTTAAGCTCAGCCCTCGTCCAGCTGCGAACAGGAGTCGGGCGGGAAGAGTCTTGTCAATATTTAAATAGCCGATCACGTCCTTCGCTTGACAGGCCATTTATATGGCGAGATTAGATCAGCGTAGCGCAAAGGCGCAGCTCTGTTCCGGCCTTGCCGTCTCCACAAGCTCCATCTGGTACGCAGGCTGAGACCCTACCTGCTAGCAGACTGCCTAGCAAGAGTGGTGCATGCTCTAGTTATCTCCCGCTTGGACTACTGCAATGCGCTCTACGTGGGGCTACCTTTGAAGGTGACTTGGAAACTACAACTAATCCAGAATGCGGCAGCTAGACTGGTGACTGGGAGCGGCCGCCGAGACCACATAACTCCAGTCCTGAAAGATCTTCATTGGCTCCCAGTACGTTTCCGAGCACAATTCAAAGTGTTGGTGCTGACCTTTAAAGCCCTAAATGGCCTCGGTCCAGTATACCTGAAAGAGCGTCTCCACCCCTGTCGTTCTGCCCAGACACTGAGGTCCAGCACCGAGGGCCTTCTGGCGGTTCCCTCGTTGCGAGAAGCCAAGTTGCAGGGAACCAGGCAGAGGGCCTTCTCAGTGGTGGCGCCTGCCCTGTGGAATGCCCTCCCAACAGATGTCAAAAAAGACTTTTAGAAGACATCTGAAGACATCTATTAATGTTTAATAGATTATTGTGTTTTATTTTTCTGTTGGAAGCCACCCAGAGTGGCTGGGGAAACCCAGCCAGATGGGCGGGGTATAAATAATAAATTGCAGCCTCCTGGCTGGTAGCCACCCATAGCCCTCTCCTCCTCCATGAATTTGCCTAATCCTCTTTTAAAGGCATCCAAGTTGGGGGTCATCCCTGCCTCCTGTGGCAGGAGTTCCATAGTCAATGGCCCATGTGACATGCCTCCTCTCAAGAAGCCTTAAAATAAGCCTAGTTTCAGCCCCTTCCTTGTGGGAATGTTAGGGATGTGGATTAGGATATATTATTAGATAGATCCTATCCAAGCTTGTGTTAGCAAGCTTCCAATATCAGCAGAGTGACATTCCCCTTTTGTGCGCAGTAAAGCGTGTGCATTCAGGTTTGCTAAAACCTGTACAATATTATACTTCCTGGCAAAGTCCCCTTTGTCCCTCTTAAAAGAAATACACAACACAGTGTTTATAAAATAAGATAGTGTTTACTTACAGTTTCATCCTGGGTTAACAGCATAATCTCAGAAAGGCAGGCTTACGTAGAAAAGTTACAAATATATACATCTGGAGACTACTTAGTAAAGTAAGGCTCCATTTGGTCTCTCTCTTGGCAGCAGGGCAAGAGGGAGAACCATCCTAACTGGAGATTCTCTGGAGATGTGTTCCCGTTGAAGGAGAAAAGGCTAAGAGAGAGAATGGCTGCTGGCTAGGGGCTTTTGTCCCAGCTAATCCATCTCATCTGCATATCTGGAGGAACAGGAACTTAGTCAGGTGTCCCTCCAGGTGAGTTCCTATTAGTGGACACTCTAGGAACTGTTGTGACTTGTCTGCCCCAGTGTTTCATCCCACATTCCTCACCTAGAATTGTAGAATCATAGAACTGTAGAGTTGGAAGGGACACCAAGGATCATCTAGTCCAACCCCCTACAATGCAGGAATCTCAGCTAAAGTATCCAGGACAGATGGCCATCCAAGTTCTGCTTTAAAAACTCCAAGGAAGGATAGAATGGGATAACCCATCAGATAACCCATCAGAGGACCATAACATCCAGCTCTGCCCCTTCTCCTTATTTGCTCTGTCAAGAACTTGACCGACCCTTGACTTCCGGTTCGCATTTCTCAGCCCTGCTCAACACCCTGAAGAAGGGAGGACATGTCCCCAAAATAGGGACTATCAACCCTCCAGACTCTCTGCCTAGAACAGGCTCCAATGCTTAAGCAAAAGATCCTCATACATTGTGACGACACTGAGAGGCGGCAGAGCTGGAAACAAGCTGGTTTCTTTATTTCTCAGGGTTTAAATAACGATTATGGCTGGGTTCTTGCACCATAAAAAGCGAATGACTTCCCGTTTTGTTGCATATCGTATCTTTTTAGAGCTGACGCTGTCAGGAGGAGTCTTGGGCTTCAGCTCGCTTGAGTTCTCACCAACGGTGCTCTGCTCCCATTTGTGTATGGGCACATGCATGTATTTGGGGGCCTCGCACGACAAGAAGTTCTTCCGGATAAGTGCTGGAGCCACAAGGAGCCAGATCTGGCTCTTCTGCTGGGTCACCTGCCTGGGATCCACACGGGGCTGCCCTTGAAAATGCCTCAGAAACTTCACCTGATCCAAAAGGACAAGTTCAAACGGGGACAATTCTACTGATGGCTACTTGCCCTGAAGGCTGTGCTCTGCTTCCACAGTTGGAGACAGCAAGGCTTCCGAAATCAGTTGCTGGAAACCATGGGAACAGAGAGTTTATCTTGCGCTTTGGGGTTTCTGGTTAGCCTCTGTGAGAAGAGGAGTCTGGGCTATATGATCCACTTCCTGATCCATCAAGGTCTTCTCCGGTTCTTAGGAACACAATACCTGCATCCCTTTCAGTGAGGCTTCAGCCCAGGTGCGATTTCCATGGATGGATGTGTTGCTGTTGTGTGGAAATCACGCACGGATGCTTCCCTGATCCCCACCTCAGGCTCTGTTGTCAGAAAGGCACCTGTTTGGCTCCTACCTCTCCTCTCTCTCTCTCTCTGGATGCTTCTCCTCCCTCTCCAGGTGTCTGTCTCCTCACTGCGCATCTCCCGCCTCGCCTGGCTCCACTTCTCCCTCATTATCTCCACAAGCTGCCGGCCCGCTTTGTTCCCATCTGCAGGGCAGGAGCTCCGGAGGCAGCCTGGCTGGGAAGGACATCAACGGAATGAGCACTTCAGTCCCACAAGAGGGATTTCCACCTGGTTGGAGGGATGCTAATCCAGCCACAGAAAGGAAAGGGCCTTGTGCCTGCTTGCTCCGAGCAACCGGGAAGGTGGGCCTGCCCCTGGGGCTCTGACTTACCCACCAGCTCTAGCCAATGGCCCTTTCTTACCCCCTGAGTCCTAGAGTTGGAAGGGACCCCAGGACTCATCTAGCCCAACCCCCTGCAATGCAGGAATCGGGGCTGAAGGATCACTGGCAGACAGCCGTCCAACCTCTGTTTAAAAACCTCCAAGGAAGGAGAGTCCAACACCTTCCGAAGGAGTCCGTTCCACTGCCGTCTCTTAAGGCAGGCATGTCCAATAGGTCAATTGCAATCTACTGGTCGATCGAGTGACGCCCATGGTCGATTGTGGTCGATCACATGGTCCTTAGCATTCACCCCCCCACCCCATAAAAACTCCACAACTTTGCCTGGCAATGACAATGGGTACACCACAGCCAATATTTTTATACCGTGAGTAGATCACAGTCTGGGGAGTTGGACGTGCCTGTCTTAAGGGATCAAAGGCTGATCTGAGGGGTGATGGAGGAGGCAAGGGGACAACTCTTCTGCCGCTCAGCCTTTTCCTGAGTGCTTGGAATGCAAGAGTACCAGGAGCTGCCCCATCCTTGAGTCAGACATGTGCTCCTTCTAGCCTGGTATTCTCTACATAAGAACATAAGAAGCACCTGGTAGATCTAACTGAATAGCTCAGATGGTTAGAGCTTGGTGCTGATAACCCCAAGGTTGCAGGTTCAAGCCCCATATGGGGCAGCTGTATATTCCTGCATTGCAGGGGGTTGGACTAGATGATCCTCAGGACCCCTTACAAGTCTAGGATTTGGTGAGATAAAAAGCTACCGTAAGAATCTATATTAGACACAAACACACACCTTCAAAACAGTTTACAAAAAGGTGAAACCAGTGCTTCCCCCCCCTAAAAATGTTTAGGGGTACTCTCATTTTGACTCAAGAAAATCACCATTTTATAGTTCAAATCAGGGGAAAATAAATACAAAAAATGGACAAAAGTACAAAGATTCACAAAATGTTTAGCGCTTTGCATACCCCTGCATCCCTCCAGAAAAAAAGCACTGGGTAAAACAAAACATATACTCAAGAAAAAATTACTAGAAAATTCACATCAACTTTCTAAGAATCTGTTCAGGCTTGCCTAAACAAGAACGGTTTTCTCAGGCACCGAAACAAGTACAATGAAGGCGCCTGCCCTAATATCAAGAGGCAAGGAGTTCCAAAGTGTAGACGCTGCCACACCAAATGATCTGAGCTCTTACAAATGTGGAGCGGGGATTATGTGGCACCTGTTGTAGTGCCAGTTCCACCCATTGAGCCAGTTGAGTGGGCACATGAACCTGGCCTGGAAGCTGACAAGGCCTCCCTCCTCTCGCCATTGTGCACTAACTGCAGCTTCTAGACCCAGCAGGAGGGAAGCCCCACCAAGAAGACATGGCAGCCACCCAGTCTTGAAGCGACGCTTTCGTGAACTTCTGTGGCCAGGATTTCTCCGTCCAGAAATGGCCATCGCTGTGGCACCAGCTGCAGTTGGTCGAAGGCACTTCCATCTGCCGAGGCTACCTGAGCCTCCCTTGACCATCCACAGCAATGGACATCCCTCCTCATTTCAGCAAAGGATCAAAAGGGGCCTGAGGCTTCTGTGGGTCTCTGCTGGGGTTTCTTGCTGGGGCAGCCAGGGGCAGGAACGATCCACAGGCATAATGCAATAACAATCCAGCCCGTCTCTCCCATCAGAATTCAGCGTAGAGCAGGCATTCCCAAACTTCGGCCCTCCAGATGTTTTGGACTACAATTCCCATCATCCCTGACCACTGGTCCTGTTAGCTAGGGATCATGGGAGTTGTAGGCCAAAACATCTGGAGGGCCGCAGTTTGGGGATGCCTGGCGTAGAGCTCTAGGGAGTTCCGTCAGCCCTTCCCGATGATCTATTACGTCTTGGAGACACTGAGCGCATATTCAGAGTCCAGCAGAGATAAAATGCAGACGGAGCCAGGCTGAGGTTGTGTACTAAAAGCTACTTTATTAAGTGTAAGGCAGAACAAAAGGAAAACATGTCTCCTCTCGCTGAGAGAAGTCCAAAGAAGAAGAAAAACCAACGGGAAACAGAATACAGCCAACAGAATCTGCTCCCGTGATTCCATCAATCTTTGCTGGAATGCATAACACAGGCATGTGACCTGCACAGTGAGAGGAAGAGAAACCTAACAGCTTCACCAAGATCTGCTACTTCCTTCTGAGAGCGAATGCTAATAATGGATTGCCTTTTTTAAACACACACACACACACGAGACTTGATTTTCCTCGGAGGTCTTGCCGAATGACCCGCAATTTATGACTACCTGAGGCTGTTCAAAGTTAAAGCAACTGAAGGGCCGCCTTGGGTAAATGTATGCTCTGAAAGTACCAAACTTAGCTTTTCATTAAACGGAGTAAATTATAGATCTCATCCGCTGGTGCAGGGCGGGCTGGCAGCACAGGGGGAGCCCCGTGACTCCCCATCCCTTCCATGCTCTTCATCACCTGAAACGGCAAGTGAGCACGCAGACAGGAAGCTTCTCTTCTCCTGCCCCCTCCCCCCAAAAAACAACTTTCCATTATCTGGAGTAACAGCATTTCCATGGCTGAATCATAGAGTTGGAAGGGACCCTGAGGATCATCTAACTCCCTGCAATGCAGAAATATACAGCTGTCCTTTACGGGGACCAGGCCTGCACCTTGCATAGGTAGGTAGGTTGGTAGGTAGGTAGTTATAGATAGTTATAGATTGATAGATGGTAGATGATAGATAGAACGATAGATTCTGAGCTCCTGTGTTCTGATTCTGACAGTAACAGTAATCCTGACAGTAAGAGCTGTTCGACAGTGGAATTTGCTGCCAATGAGTGTGGTGGAGTCTCCTTCTTTGGAGGTCTTTAAGGCGCTGTGGTTAAACCACTGAGCCTAGGGCTTGCTGATCAGAAGGTTGGCGGTTCGAATCCCTGTGACGGGGTGAGCTCCCGTTGCTTGGTCCCAGCTCCTGCCAACCTAGCAGTTCGAAAGCACGTCAAAATGCAAGTAGATAAATAGGAACCGCTACAGCGGGAAGGTAAACGGCGTTTCCATGTGCTGCTCTGGTTTGCCAGAAGCGGCTTTGTCATGCTGGCCACATGACCTGGAAGCTATACGCCGGCTCCCTCGGCCAATAATGCGAGATGAGCGCGCAACCCCAGAGTCGGTCACGACTGGACCTAATGGTCAGGGGTCCCTTTACCTTTACCTTTTAAGCAGAGGCTTGACAGGCATATGTCAAGAATGCTTTGATGGTGTTTCCTGCTTGGCAGGGGGTTGGACTGGATGGCCCTTGTTATGTACTGAGCTGAATCCTAGAACAATAGGATTCAGAATCAGCGGGAGCTACCCAATCCAACTCCAGGTGGAAGTGAATCCGCAACCTGATTGGCCTGCTGGAGCAGCCAATCAGGCGGCTGGCAGAAGTGAATCTGCTACCTGATTGGCCTGTAGGAGCAGCCAATCAGGCTGCAAGCAAAAGTCAATTCACAATATAATTGGCCCACAGGTGTAGCCCTGAAGTAGCCAATCACGCAAGGCCCATTGTGTAAATAATGTATATAAGCAGATGGTTTTGGGAAAAGAGCCATTCGTCTTCTCTTCTCCTCCTTGATGACTATGAGCTGAATAAAGAGCATGAAATTCACTCTTGACTCCGAGTATATTTCAGCCCTCGTGGTCTCTTCCAACTCTATGATTCTACGATTCAATACATGATTTCCAATCACAGAGCATTTCAGGATTTGGGTCTCTGCCATTGGCTCAGCCGCCCTTGAACTCTGAGTCATGATTTGCAGTTTGGAAGCTTGGACAGCCAATCACGTTGGGAGTGGGAGTGGCCCGGGCTTTGAGAAATGTATATTAGCAGTTGCTTTGCCCATTTCCCAGTTATGTGGTTCAATAACGAACACGGCAAGGGTCAGTGTGGTATAGACCTTGGACCAGGACCCGAGAGACCAGGGTTCAAATCCACCCACTGGGCCATGAAGTTCATTGGGTGAAGTTGGGTCACTCTCTCTCTCTTTTATATATAATTTTTTATTCATTTTTTTCCTATAATTTTATACAATCCTCCAAGGGTTCCATGTTTAGGATTAAGTTTGCTGCATCTTTTACCATTATCCATCTGTTAAATAACCATTGTTGTTGTTGTTGATTAGTCGTTTAGTCGTGTCCGACTCTTCGTGACCCCATGGACCATAGCATAACCATAATTATCATAAATAATTCCACAAGTGTCATTACATCCCTGCCAGGGATTTTAACTGTCTACAGTGGTCTTTAAAATAAATTACAAATTTACTCCAGTCTTTAGAAAATAATTGATCATCCTGGTTTCGGATCTTCCCCGTCGGTTTCGCCATCTCTGCATACTCCATCAGTTTTGTTTGCCATTCTTCTTTTGCCGGTCCTTCCATCCAGCTCTACTCTCACTGTCAGCCTAACAACTTGCCTCAAGGGTAGCTGTGGGGATTGAAGGGGAAGGCAGCCCTGTTTAGGGAAGTTTTTAATGTTTAATGCTCTATTGTGTTTCTAATATTTGATTGGGAGCCGCCCAGAGTGGCTGGGTATAAATAATAATAAATAATAATAATAATAGTAATAGTAATAATAATAATAGGGGGAGAGCCAGCGATGCTATATTGAGCCCCTTGGAGAAAATTGTGGGAGATGAAAGAAAGAGATAGAGAAAGGGACAAAAAGAGAGAGAGAAAAAGATATTCATAGAATCATAGAGTTGGAGGAGACCACAAGGGCCATCCAGTCCAACCCCCTGCCAAGCAGGAAACACCATCAAAGCATTCTTGACATATGCCTGTCAAGCCTCTGCTTAAAGACCTCCAAAGAAGGAGACTCCACCACACTCCTTGGTAGCAAATTCCACTGCAGAACAGATCTTACTGTCAGGAAGTTCTTCCTAATGTTTAGGTGGAACCTTCTTTCTTGTAGTTTCAATCCATTGCTCCGTGTCCGCTTCTCTGGAGCAGCAGAAAACAATCTTTCTCCCTCCTCCATATGACATCCTTTCATATATTTGAACATGGCTATCATATTCACTAGTCAACTTTCCTCACAAGTTCTGAACTCAACTCATGTGCCGCTTTCCAACTCGATGACTTTCAGCTAGATTCCCAGGTTTGAGCACCACATGTGATCGGACGATGCAATCAACATTAGCACTTACCAATCCAATCCAATTTCTATTAGGGTTCAATTATTTTCAGTAGGAACCCAACGGGAGTGAAACTTAAGCAGTAAAATATAACAGCCATGACAGACCCCCGACTAAAACTGAAACGAATCACTCGGTTTATTAATATACAATCTTAATAGTATTAAATGATATTAAAATGAGATGAAATGGGATTATAAATGATATAGAATTTGCAGAAATTGCATAGAAAATGGAATTTATTGGAATTAATACAGAATAAGGTAAAGCATTTGGAAAGACAGTAACACACGATTAGGTTTGAAGTAACTTAAAGCAATTGGATATAATTTGCATATGAACTGATAAGTAGTATGGACAGAGCCAGCAATCAAAGAAAATAACACCATTCCTAACTAAGTCCAGCCCCTCCGGTTGTGAAACAAATAAAAGTTCTCTGGCAGCTGGAGGAAGAAAGACTTCTGGGCTGATGCTCCTCACTGCCTCCTGTGGGGGGGGGGGGAGACATACAGTATATAAACCAGCAGCATACAGTATATAAACCAGCGGCAGCAATGGAAGGTTCCCTCCCAATGCAAATGAAAACTCCAGAGTCAGGGATCCCTTTTCAGGAGGCTGGCCGAGGAACCAAGGGCTATTCTTCCCTTCTCCACTCTCAGTGGTCTTGATACAGTGGTACCTCAGGTTAAGAACTTAATTCGTTCTGGAGGTCCGTTCTTAACCTGAAACTGCTCTTACCTGAGGTACCATTTTAGCTAATGGGGCTTCCCACTGCTGCCACGCTGCCGCCACGCAATTTCTGTTCTCATCCTGAAGCAAAGTTCTTAACCCGAGGTACTAGAATCATAGAATCATAGAGTTGGAAGAGACCCCAAGGGCCATCCAGTCCAACCCCCTGCCAAGCAGGAAACACCATCAAAGCATTCCTGACAGATGGCTGTCAAGCCTCTGCTTAAAGACCTCCAAAGAAGGAGACTCCACCACACTCCTTGGCAGCAAATTCCACTGCCGAACAGCTCTTACTGTCAGGAAGTTCTTCCTAATGTTTAGGTGGAATTTTCTTTCTTGTAGTTTGAATCCATTGCTCCGTGTCCGCTTCTCTGGAGCAGCAGAAAACAACCTTTCTCCCTCCTCTATATGACATCCTTTTATATATTTGAACATGGTTATCATATCACCCCTTAACCTTCTCTTCTCCAGGCTAAACATACCCAGCTCCCTAAGCCGTTCCTCATAAGGCATCGTTTCCAGGCCTTTGACCATTTTGGTTGCCCTCTTCTGGACACGTTCCAGCTTATCAGTATCCTTCTTGAACTGTGGTGCCCAGAACTGGACACAGTACTCCAGGTGAGGTCTGACCAGAGCAGAATACAGTGGTACTATTACTTCCCTTGATCTAGATGCTATACTCCTATTGATGCAGCCCAGAATTGCATTGGCTTTTTTAGCTGCTGCATCACACTGCTGACTCATGTCAAGTTTGTGGTCTACCAAGACTCCTAGATCCTTTTCACATGTACTGCTTTCACATGTACTATTTCTGGGTTAGCAGAGTCTGTAACCTGAAGCGTCCATAACCTGAAGCGTCTGTAACCAGAGGTACCGCTGTACTTCTCCCCCACTTTTTGAGGGGGTGGAGCAATGTTGTGATTCCTGCATTGTTGGGGGTTGGACTAGATGTCCCTTGGGGATCCCATCCAAGTCTAAGATTCTACATGTGTGGAAATTGCTGCTGCTGCTTCTTCTTCTTCTTTGGCATCCCCCCCCCCCCAGTGGGGAATGGATCAGTTTGTTAGCAAGTTGCATGTAGGTGGTGCGTCTACAGCAGCTTTCCAAGTGTTGAGTGTGAGTTTTGTGTCCTGTTGTCAGAATAACACACACACACACACACACGCCTGAATAAGCATCCTACACAGGCTGATCTTCATCAATCTGGTTCACAGGCAGGATTAATCTACCTGAAAAGGTAATGAAGCCTCGGCAACAGTCCCTAAAAGGGATCCTTACGGTGAAATACTCCCATTGTCTGTGAAAATTACTGTCGGCTAATGCGTGCAGTTAAGTTTGACTGGAGGAGCAAAGAGGGCTGGTCTTGGGCACGTGGTGTGTGCATTCTTGTGCAGCCGTATGCAAATACACACACACACACACACACACACACACAGGGTTTCTGCCGGGCTTTAATTTAGCATCACAATAGCTGAGGGCCAAGCCTCTAATAGTTTCCAGCTCTGACCTTTCAGAGTTTGATTTATTTGTGACCCAGTAAAAGGTTCAGCGTGAGCATAATTGCATTGCAATGTGTTTCCTGCAAGAGAGATACTGGCAAAGATATTGATAGAATCAAATCTGGCTGCCTTTCTCCCAGCGTGGGATTCCATTAAGGCAGAGAAAAGTCTGGAAGGGGGGGCGGGGGTGGAAGATGGAACAGAGAAGAGGCACCCATGAAAACACACACCACACACCCCTGAGGCAGGAGAGCTTCAGAGCCTAGAGAGGACCATGATGGCTCTGCTCTGCCTCCATGCTCAGGGGCAGCCATGCTTCTGAATGTCAGGTGCTGGAAACCACAGGAGGGGAGAGTTGCTCTGGTTTTCCATTGGGACATCTGGTTGGCCACTGGGAGAAAAGGATGCTAAACTAGATGGGCCAAGTTTTGTGGAATCGTAGAATTGTAGAGTTGGAAAGGGGAGGCCGGTGGTCATCTAGTCCAACCCCCTCCAATGCAGGAATCACAGCTGAGGAAGCTCTGACAGGTGGCCATCGGTCACCTCCCAAGGGAGTCCATTCCTTCTGAAATGTGGGTACTTATTTTCCTTGAGAAACATACTGCATCATCTGTCTGTCTACTATCTATATCTATCTATCTATCTATCTATCATCTATCTATATCTATCATCTACAGTGGTACCTCGCAAGACGAATGCCCTGCAAGACGAATTTTTCACAAGACGAATGCGTCTTGCGATCTGATGGTGACTCACAAGATGAATTCGTTTTGTGAAAAATTCGTCTTGCGAACCGCGGTTTCCTATAGGAATGCATTGAAATTCAATTAATGTGTTCCTATGGGCAAAAAAAAAAATTATGCATTCCTATGGGAAACTGCGATTCGCAAGACTAATTTTTCACAAAACGAATTGACTCGCGGAACGAATTAAATTCGTCTTGTGAGGCACCACTGTATCTCTATCTATCTATCTATCTATCTATCTATCTATCTATCTATCTATCTATCTATCTATCTATCTATCTATCATCTTCTATCCATCCATTACAGCAGTCTCCCTCCATGCCCATCACTTTCGTTTTGATGCCAGCATTGCATGGGGTTGGGCTAGATGAGCACCGGGGTCCCTTCTAACTCTACAGATCTGTGAGTCTATGATTCTGTCTCCTCCCTCTGCCTCTCGGCTTCCTCCCAGCCTGCTGCACTGGACCCTGTTCTTTTATTTACCCATATGCATTCAAAGCTGGATAAGGCAGTAAAAATTCAAATGAGGAGCCTGGGCTTTTCAATCTTGCAAGCAAATTCAGGCTGTAAGAGTTTGACGGAGAACATTCCCCCTCAACCTTACACGAGCAACGTTTTTTTTGAGCCAGCCATTCATTCAGAGATCTAAACTGTCAGCTTTAATCCTTGGAATATCAGGCGCCGCTCAGCATTTTAATGGATGGGCTCTACAGTTCTCCACTATCAGATAATTTCTTTTTATTTAAGCACTCTGAATTCAAGACTCTAGCGAGGACTCGCTTCCAGCTGTGGAGCTAGAGCTGCCTTCACAAACACCCTCCCCACCAAGAACCAAGCCATTCTCACTTGCCTTTGGGGCCAACTGGGAGGAGTTCCCCCAAGGAGAAAAACAGAAACCCCTTTCATATACTGTACTTAAGAGGAGAATTTGTGGGAAGTTAGATGATCATTAAAGTCCTTTTTCTTATTTTTGACATACGTTTTACAGGGAGGTGTCAAGTATTGAACCAGAAAGTGTGTGTGTGTGTGTGTGTGTGTGTGTGTGTGTGTGTGTGTGTGTGTGTGAGAGAGAGAGAGAGAGAGAGAGAGAGAGAGAGAGAGAGAGAGAGAGAGAGAGAGAGAGAGAGAGAGAGAGAATTCTAACACATACAGTATCACCTGCTTCCAGCATATGATTGTGGTTTTTAATATTTTTGCTTTCAAGGAACCTTTTGCACATCAATTCATATTCAGGGGAAACCCTGTACGTCTGCTACAGAACACCAGAGCCTAGATTTTTTTGTGGGGGATGTTTAGGGTATGCGGCCAGCTCACCCAGAAGAGAAGCAGCCAGACGTTTGGGTCTCGTGGCTCCCTCTGGGAACAGAGATCACAACCTAAAATGCACCAAACCCTCTTCACTCTGCAATTGTGCTTTTCAGGGCGCCCTCCGGAGTGGAGGGACAATTGTCTGCCACCTGCGATCTTCTCTGTGAGGAACTCCAGATCAGCTTCCAAACAATCCCAGGTCTCTTGAAGCACAGTTTGCATATTACTGCGCTATGATAACCCACTATTCTCCATCCCCTTCCACAGGGCACATTCTGGAGCACATTTTTAGGGATTATACAAAGTTGCTTTTACCGTCATAAGAACAAACGACCCACATTGCCCAGCCTGGCCAACCAGATGGTGATGATGGTTTTATTTTTGATTTTCAATTCTATACATTTCAATAATTTTACAATCATTTTAACATTTCAGAACTTGACTTCCTTCCCCCTCTTTCTGCGGTTCCTTAAATTTATTTTTAATATTTTCTGCATATCCAAATTAACTTAATTTGCTTGTTTATTCATCTACTTTAAATATATACTCTTATAAAACTGCAGGTGATTAAAATAAACCTGCCAATGTTCTTATCTGTTTAATTGTAAATATTCAATAAACCATTTCCATTTTTTAATAAAATGTTTGTAATCTTGATTTCTTATTGTTCTAGTAAGTTGCCATTTCTGCATATTCCATAAGCTTTTGTATCCATTCCTCTTTCATTGAGACTTCTTTTTCTTTCCATTTTTGTGCAAGTAACATTCTTGCTGCTGTAGTCGCATATATGAATAAATTACCATATATTTTGGGTAGTTCTGAACCTATAATTCCCAAAAGGAAAGCTTCTGGGTTTTTTACAAACGTTATTTTAAACATCTTTTTCAATTCATAGAATCATAGAATCATAGAGTTGGAAGAGACCACAAGGGCCATCCAGTCCAACCCCCTGCCAAGCAGGAAACACCATCAAAGCATTCTTGACATATGCCTGTCAAGCCTCTGCTTAAAGACCTCCAAAGAAGGAGACTCCACCACACTCCTTGGTAGCAAATTCCACGCCGAACAGCTCTTACTGTCAGGAAGTTCTTCCTAATGTTTAGGTGGAATCTTCTTTCTTGTAGTTTGAATCCATTGCTCCGTGTCCTCTTCAGAAAACAACCTTTCTCCCTCCTCTATATGACATCCTTTTATATATTTGAACATGGCTATCATATCACCCCTTAACCTTCTCTTCTCCAGGCTAAACATACCCAGCTCCCTAAGCCATTCCTCATAAGGCATCGTTTCCAGGCCTTTGACCATTTTGGTTGCCCTCTTCTGGACACGTTCCAGCTTGTCAGTATCCTTCTTGAACTGTGGTGCCCAGAACTGGACACAGTACTCCAGGTGAGGTCTGACCAGAGCAGAATACAGTGGTACTATTACTTCCCTTGATCTAGATGCTATACTCCTATTGATGCAGCCCAAAATTGCACTGGCTTTTTTAGCTGCTGCATCACACTGTTGACTCATGTCAAGTTTGTGGTCTACCAAGACTCCTAGATCCTTTTCACATGTACTGCTCTCAAGCCAGGTGTCACCCATCCTGTATTTGTGCCTTTCATTTATTTATTTTTTTGCCCAAGTGTAGTACTTTACATTTCTCCTTGTTAAAATTCATCTTGTTTGCTTTGGCCCAGTTGTCTAATCTGTTATGGTCATTTTGAAGTGTGATCCTGTCCTCTGGGGTATTCATTATATATCATGTCCCAGTAAGCTTTAACCTTACTACAAGAGTGGCCAACTTTTAAAAAGCCATCTAGGGTGATGGTCCTCACTGCCTCCTGTGGCAGGGAGTTCCATTGTTTAACCATGTGATACATGAAGAAGGACATTATTTTAAGTCAGGCAGGAGTCTGTTCCCAGGCCTAACGGGAGATGCCCTAGGGGAAGGAACCTTGGATTGAACCACAGATGTTCTAACTGCCAATATTTTTTCACAGGCCGTTCCTTCTTTCATTCGCTCAGGATTTTATCTGTTGCAGAAACTCTATCACAGGACACAATGATGATCAGTTCCGCTTCCATTCAGCTCAGACAAAGGCTCCCTAATTGGACAAGAAAATTCATTTTCGAGGAAATTGGGGGCAGAAGTGTCATTCACAATTGTCAAATAGATCTTTAATTCATTTCCTTGCTTGCAGGAAGGAAGGAAGGAAGGAAGGAAGGAAGGAAGGAAGGAAGGAAGGAAGAAAGAAAGAAAGAAAGAAAGAAAGAAAGAAAGAAAGAAAGAAAGAAAGAAAGAAAGAAAGAAAGAAAGAAAGAAGGCGGCGGGACATTTACTCCACAAACCAAGTTATTCAGAGGAAGAGAGCAGAGAAATCTATTACGAGACAAAAGCAAATGCATAATTGAAGAAATAAGCATTTACTTGCATGTTGCTGTTTTGAGCCCTGCTGGGAGATTCCCCAAGACAGGCCTTCCATTAGAGTGTTTGTTTTCACTTTCCCTTCTCCATGTGCATCTTGACCCAGGACACTTTGCAGATGGCTTAGATAGTAAACAAGAAAGTTGCAGGGTCTTCCTTGGGGGACTTCAAAGTGCTTGCAAAGGAAGAAGCGATTGGAACGAACTCTACTCTGGAAAAAAACAGGGGCCTTTCCATCCAATGCATTTATTTCTCACCTTCCCCAATATCTCAAGGGCTGTCACATGGAAAATGGAGCAGGAGGGCAGGAACCAAACCAATAGAATCAAGTCACAAGAAATGAGATTCTGACTAAACATCAAGAAGAGCTGTTTCACATTGGAATGGTCTCCCTTGGGAGGTGGTGGACTCTCCTGCCCTGGACGATTTTTTTTAGCAGAGATTGGATGGCCATTTGTCAGGGATGCTTTAGCTGAGATTCCTGCACTGCACGGGGTTGGACTGGATCAGGCATAGGCAAACTCGGCCCTCCCCTCCAGATGTCTTGGGACTACAACTCCCACCATCCCTTGCTAGCAGGACCAGTGGTCAGGGATGATGGGAATTGTAGTCTCAAACAGCTGGAGGGCCGAGTTTGCCTATGCCTGAACTAGATGGCCCTTGGGGTTCCTCCCTGCTCTCCAATTACAGTGGAACCTCGGTTTATGAACACCTCAGTTTATGAATTTTCAGTTTATGAACGCCGCGGACCCATCTGGAACGGATTAATTCACTTTCCATTACTTTCAATGGGAAAGTTCACTTCAGTTTACGAACACTTCAGTTTATGAACTGACTTCCGGAACGAATTACACCCATGCTTCGGGTTAAGTACGCTTCAGGTTGAGTACTCTGCGGACCCGTCTGGAACGGATTAATCCACTTTCCATTACTTTCAATGGGAAAGTTCGCTTCAGTTTATGAACAGACTTCCGGAACCAATTGTGTTCATAAACCGAGGTACCACTGTAAATGATTCTATGATCTCCCCAATCTGCAGCCCACCACAATCCCATTCAAGAGGATTGTAATTGTATAAAGGTAAACAGGAAACGACACTTTCTCCTCATGTGGCCTCCAGAACAAGATATTCAGAAGCATTACTGCACCCAACTGTGGAGGCAAAGCACGGCTATTATGGCTAATGGCCATCAATAAGCATCTCCTCCTCTATAAATTTGTCTAATTCTCTTTTTATAGGATCATAGAATGGTAGATTGTATTATGATACTGGCAGTTTTCTTCTCAGTTCATTTCCTGGGATTTCTGGCATGCAATTTGCCTTTTTCACAGCTGCAGCGCCCTGGGTCCAGGTCTTCATTGTGCTACCAGTGAGGACTTACAACTGTCCAGTTGTTGGCAATATTCCCAGCATTGCCTATAGATGTAGGGCTGGAAGCAAACAAGAGACGTTACCCCAGGGACCGGCCTTCCTCGGGTGGTGGGATTGTGTGGGTGCAGCGACAGTGGCTTATGGCAAGATAGACAAGTTCTCCTGGACCACTCAAGAGCTTGCGAGATCTCACCAGAAGCCGGCGGGGAGGAAGAAAGGCTTGGGTGGGCGGGACCTTCCCATTTGGCGTCTGGTGGTGAATCAGGATTGGCTGTTCCTTGTAGGCGGAGCCCTGGCAGAGCTCAGGGATGCCTTCTGCACTTGATGAGTCCCCTCCATCCTCAATGTCTGCAGCACCAAAAGGCAATATACCATACTTTTCTGTGTATAAGACTAGGTTTTTTCCCTAAAAAATAATGCTAAAAAGTGGGGTCATCTTATACATGGGTCGTGCATAGGGTGGACGTTTGATTGGTTTCTAAAAATTAGTATCAATATCAGCAACAGAACCTCCAGCAAAAGTCCGTAAGCAATCCCCCAGCCCTTTGCGTACGAAGTGCAACAATAAAATAGAACACCATCTGAATGACAATAATGAACTGGAATAAATGCAACAGCCCAATGCAAACAGTTTTTCAGGTGCCAAACAGTGAAATACTCCGGTTTCTAAACACCATAAAGTGTGAATTGGAAGTCGGAGAAAAACAGCTTAACAGCCTGTTGTCAATAAGCAACCCTGTCAGTCGGCGTAAACAGTCTTTTGCAGGTGAGTGCCACTGACAGCTGCCAAAAGTGTTTTGAACTTTCAGCCCAGTCATCTTCTTCAGTGGAGTATCTTGAAACAGAAAGCAATCAATTCAAAGTGGATCCAGGAGAATAGCGCCAGAAGGTTCTGCTGGATCAGGTCAGTGACCTCCTCTAAACCAGACGCCTGTGGAAAACCAGCAAGCAGGATCCCAGCGCAAATGCAACGCCCCCTCCCCCACCCCGCAGTTTCCAGCAACTGATGTTGGGATGCATGGCTTCCTCCAACCGTGGAGGCAGAACATGGCCATTGTGGTTGGTAGCCATGGAGAGCCGTGGATTTCATGGATTTCTCTAAGCCTCTTTTAAAGCCATGCCAATTGGTGGCCATCCCAGCCTCCTATGGAAGCAGGTTCCATAACTTACCCTCTCCCCAATGGTTGAGGGAGCTGGGGATGTTTAGCCTGGAGACTGAGAGAAGATATGAGAGTCGTCTTCAAATATCTAAAGAGCTACCACACAGGGGCGTAGGAAGGGGGGCAGGGGGCACCCCAGGTGCCACCCTGATGGGGGGTGACAAAATGGCGGGTGACAATCACCGCGGGGCCTGCAGTGCGCACGAGCCATGTGTTTCAGCGCCTGCAGGCTCTGCGCTGTCTGCCTGCTGCCTCCCCACCAGCTGTAGGATGGCTGAGGCCCTGCGGTGCGCCCTGTCCCATAGGGACAGGGGGTGCGGCACCCATAGGGATGGCAAGGCACGTTGAGCACGCAGCGCCCATAGGGACGGCCGCCCCAGGTGCCCAAGAGCAGGGGCGTACCCAGGATCAAATCTAGGGGGGGC
Organism: Zootoca vivipara; assembly: GCF_963506605.1. Classification (NCBI taxonomy): domain Eukaryota; kingdom Metazoa; phylum Chordata; class Lepidosauria; order Squamata; family Lacertidae; genus Zootoca; species Zootoca vivipara. Next base: position 939,687 of record NC_083276.1, read on the forward strand.
AAGCCATAGTTGTTCAGGGGCGGGGCCAAGGCACGGGAGGGGAGGGGCCACGAAGTGGGAACGTGGGCAGGGCTACAGAACCCCCCCCCCCACCTTGATCTCTGTGCAGCGAGGAGAACAGCAGCAGCAGCGGCGCCGACAGAAACTGAAAAGCAAAGCGAAAGAGCGCACCCAGGAAACGACTCGACGGGAAGGGAGCGGTGGCGGCAGCGCTTTTCTGGCCAAGGGGTGTGCACCGTTCATGCGCTCCGCGAGCTACCAGGCCCTGCTGCGCTCCACTCCCTTCGCCTCCGGCAGCCGCCTCCGGCAGCTGCTGGGCTTGCCGCCGCGCTGCTGTGCTCCCTGGCGCTTCTGCCGCTTCGCTCCCCTCGCCTCCGGCAGCCGCCTCCATGGCCGCTGGGCTTGCAGTCGCGCTACTGCGCTCCCTCTGGTGTTCGCGTGGGCGGGCGCTTCCTGCCGATCAGCTGTGAGCAGGTGCGCGCAGCCTTGTTCGAGCCCGCCCCGCAGCTCCTAGCATGGGGGACGCCTGTTTCCACCACCGCCGGTCTTTTGAAGCACCACCGCGCTTCTGCGGTTAGGCCAGCTGCTGCCGTGCTCCTGGGGGGGGGGCTTGCTTTCAGCCGTGTCCCCGCCGACTGCGGCGATCTCCTATCATGCCGCAAAGCGGCGTCAACTCAGAAGCTCCGCCGAGAAGAAGGCGGGGGGGAGAAGCATGGGTATACCCACTGCCCTGCTTCTAGGGAGGGGCAGCTGCCCCCTCCTGCCCCATGGTGGGACGCCCATGCCCAATAGGCTTCCTCCACTGCTGCTACCACACGGAAGAAGGAGCAAGCTGGTTTTCTGTTGTTCCAGAGGATAGGATCCAATCAATCATGGGTGTGGCCAGGATTTTCCTTGGGGCAGCAGGCCTTTTGTTAGGGGGCAGAAACTCAGTTTGCTATGTATTTTTGTTGGTTTTTTATTAATTTAGGGGGGCAGCTGCCTCTCCCTTGGCTATGCCCACGCAACCAATGGATTTGAGTTACGAGAAAGGAGGTCACTGCCTCCCAAGGGAGGAAGTTCTATAGTTTAAGTCGCTTCAGCAAAGATACCACAAAGAGATGACTGGGACGAAGCAACTTTTTTTTGATGGTGTTTGTGAGAGGGAAGGCTTACAGAGAACAGCCCCCCCCCCATCAGAAGCAGCTCGTCTCCCAGCAGCCACGAGAGCGAAGGGTCTGAAAAGGAGAGCCAGGAAACGGAAAGGGAGTGCCAGCCCTCTAGCAACATCCAAGAGCCCTCGCTCCATAGGCAGGGAGAGGGGAAGGGGGAAAGAGGGGACAGAAGTCAGGCAGCCCGCAGACCATTCCCCCCGACCCTGGAACTGAGGAGGCGGAGAAAAGGGAAACGCTTCACAGTTCCGCGGCTTTTATGTTGGTCTAGAACGCGAAAGGCGCCAGTGCAGGAATCTGAATCGGAGTGAGCAGACATGAAACCAGCAGCTCGTTACACTGTAAATAATGTGCACTAATAAAAACTTCTGAAAGACAAGCATGTGCTAGGTCGTTACTCAAGAGTAGCCACATCAACCCTGACGTGTTCCAGTTCTGGTTTGCTCTCCCCAGACTGCTTGTCTGGTGCTAGATCTGATGAACTTTAGGCATCAATGTGGAAGCTCTTCATTTGCCTTCCCAGGCCTGCCAGATTTAATCTGTTGTACTGTTTTTGAGACTTACTGGCAATTATTATTTTTTGCTGCTTTTACTTTTCTTTCTTTGGAGATTATCCTAATGTTCTTTTGCATTAATTGTTGTTGCTTTGCATTTATTCATTCTTTGATGTATGTGAGACACCTGGAAAAAAACCCCGAATTATAAGGTGGGATGCAGTGTTTTAATGAAATGAAACAGACACCTGCAGAAATGGATGAAGGAGCCGGAAGGGAGGAGGGAGCTCTGAGATCCAAGCTGCTTAAGATATAATAGGTTAAACCTGGAACATCAGAAGCTCGTGTCAACTCAGCAACACAGCACAACATGAGATTTGACACTCTGGTGGCACTGATCCAAATGCCACCCTGCTTTCCTTGCCATATCTGGCAAAATGGTTTTAAATGTGCGTGTTTGTAGGACGTCATAGCAGAACTGCCTCCACTGCTATATGACTGCTCTGTGGCCACAGCGACATCAGATCTGGACTTCCACTCTGTCATTTCCTGCGCATTTGCCCTTCAGGGGTTAAATCACATCTTCAATTATCCGGTCATAAATAGGAGCATATCTTACTCTCCTCCTATGAAGGAAAAATGCTCCATTTCCTCCTTGAGCTTTATCTTCACATTATTGCCCCCTTGTGGCTGTCGGGGCCATTCGTCTCTCTTCCCTCCAAGGCTTTCACCTGCCCATATTTCGACAGACACAGAGGCTGCTTTTCTCTCCTGCAAAGGGCTGGTGGAAGTTGCAAGGAGCTTGTTGGGCCTCAGGGGATGCATCTGCCTGGAGCTGCAAGAGGACCCCGACTATATGACAGCATCCAACAAGTAGGGAACTGAGCGTGACACAATAGCCATCATTATATCCTTCATTTATTTAACTGAAGGACCTTTACCCCGTTGTTCAGTGAAATGACTCATGGAATGTGGAAATGGGTTGGCACAATGTTGGAAACTCAGTGCCTACCATGAAGAAATCCTAGAATCCTAGAACGGTAGAGTTGAAAAGGACCTTGAAGGTCCTCTAGTCCAACCTCCTGCAATACAGGAATCACAGCTAAAGCATCCCTGACAGAGGGCCGTCCAACCTCTGCTTAAAAGTCTCCAAGGAAGGAGAGTCCAATACCTTGTGAGGGAGTCCATTCCACTGTCAAACAGCTCTTGCCAAGAGGAAGTTCTTCCTAATGTTTTGTCAGAATCTCCTTCCTTGTCAATGGAACGCATTGGTTTAGGTTCTCCTTTCCGAAGCATCAGAAAACAAGCTTTCTCCATCTTCCATGTGACAGCCCTTGAGATATTTGAAGATGACTATCATCTCTCCTCTCAGTCTCCTCTTCTCCAGGCTAAACACACCCAGCTCCTTCCATCATTCCTCATAAGACTTGGTTTCCAGACCCTTGACCATCTTGGTTGCCCTCATCTGCACACATTCCAGCAAGCAAAGGGGCTGCTCTGTGACTTAACATGACGCCCTTCTCATCAAAATAAGTAAGTTCCTTGCAGCTTTTGCAGTATCTAATTTGCACAAGATATTGGAAGGATTGGTTAAATCTTTTGAGACTGAAAAGCCAGTGATAGTTTTCTACAGATATCAGGTCACGGAGCAACGGATTCAAACTACAAGAAAGAAAATTCCACCTAAACATTAGGAAGAACTTCCTGACAGTAAGAGCTGTTCGGCAATGGAATTTGCTGCCAAGGAGTGTGGTGGAGTCTCCTTCTTTGGAGGTCTTTAAGCAGAGGCTTGACAGCCATCTGTCAGGAATGCTTTGATGGTGTTTCCTGCTTGGCAGGGGGTTGGACTGGATGGCCCTTGTGGTCTCTTCCAACTCTATGATTCTATGATTCTATGATTCTAGGTCTCAATTAATCAGCTTGACATAAAGCATCTGAGAAGTGAATGGAATAAAGAATTGGATGGTCCTATGGGGAAATGTTTTAGCTTCTATAGCTAATGTGCTGTTAGGTTGTGAACTATGTGATTTACAATAAAAATAACAATATTTAGAATTTAGTGGACCCCCATTACATCTAGAAAGGGATTATCTGCAAGAACATGCTGTTGGAGCTGTAATAATGATATTGCCTCTTTGAAGCACATGCTCACACAATGTCTGGAGGAAAGAATCGGGGTGTATAAATATATAATAATAATAATAATAATAATAATAATAATAATAATAATAATAAATTATTATTTATACCCCACCCATCTGGCAGGGTTACTTTGGGGGAGAATTTAAAATTCTCTGGTGATAATATTATTTCAAACCATATACCAACTATGTGGGGTTGGGCAGTGGGGCAGCATAGATGGCCTCTCCCTGCACCAACTTCTGCCCAAAGACTGGTATGAATTCATGGGAGAGAGAACACTATGCCCTTTGAGCAACGGAGAGAATCATAGAATCCTAGAGTTGGAAGAGACCACAAGGGCCATCCAGTCCAACCCCCTGCCAAGCAGGAAACACCATCAAAGCATTCTTGACATATGCCTGTCAAGCCATTGCTTAAAGACCTCCAAAGAAGGAGACTCCGCCACACTCCTTGGCAGCAAATTCCACTGCTGAACAGCTCTTACTGTCAGGAAGTTCTTCCTAATGTTCAGGTGGAATCTTCTTTCTTGTAGTTTGAATCCATTGCTCCGTGTCCGCGTCTCTGGAGCAGCAGAAAACAAGGTAGGGCAACTCTTGCCATAGACAAAGGGGTTGCATTTAGGCACAGATTGTATATGGATAAATACAAAGATATTTGGAAGGCATACGTAACAATGATAATGTCTTGCTAATTATTTTATGTTAGCTGGATTAACTGTATTGCTCTATTTCATATTGTATTACCATTTCAGGTAATTCTTTTCTTTTTCTATCCTTTCTTTCACTTTATCTTCTCACCGAAAATTTTCAATAAAACATAAAAATAAAAATAGGTGAGATTCTAGCCCTCATGGTTCTGAATGAGGAATGTTGGAAGCTGCTTTATTCTGAGCCAGACCAGGGGGGCCCATCTAGCTTAATATTGTCTATGCCAGGGGTTGGCAACCTGTGGCCCATGGGGGGGGGGTCGTTTAAATGGCCCACGAGCTGCCCCTGAACAGAGCTGCCCGCTTGGCGAGTCCCCGTGTGCTGTGCTAAACCGGCACAGCACATTGTGGGGACTTGCTTCCACAGTGCCGGAAATCGCGATCTCCGCGGGAGTGAAGAGAAGGTTAAGGGGTGATATGATAGCCATGTTCAAATATATGAAAGGATGTCATATGGAGGAGGGAGAAAGATTGTTTTCTGCTGCTCCAGAGAAGCGGACACGGAGCAATGGATTCAAACTTCAAGAGAGAAGATTCCACCTAAACATTAGGAAGAACTTCCTGACAGTAAGAGCTGTTCGGCAGTGGAATTTGCTACCAAGGAGTGTGGTGGAGTCTCCTTCTTTGGAGGTCTTTAAGCAGAGAATGCTTTGATGGTGTTTCCTGCTTGGCAGGGGGTTGGACTGGATCGCCCTTGTGGTCTCTATGATTCTATGATTCTATGATCCTATGAACCGGCCCAGGCCAGGTAAAGCGTGCCAAGCCCTGGTCTATGCTGACTGGCAGCAATAGATCTGCAGGGTTTCAGGAAAGGTGGCTCTCTGAGTCCTGCCTGGAGGCGATGTCTGGGGTGGAACCTGCTGAATGCAAAGCAGAAGCTTCACCACTGAATTTCCATTTGTCTTCGGTCCGTGCCACCCCCTCTGTTTTATATTCCACTCCTTATTCCATTCTCTTGATTTGATCTCTGAGAGACGAAGGTTGGGCTGCTTCTCTGTTGCCCAAGTGACTCCCAGCTGCAGATGCAACGTGCAAAGGGTGGGGGAGGGACCCTGCATCTGATCTCCGCTTCCAGGACATAGAGATCCTACTCGGGCTCCCCACTTCACATAACGCCACAATCGCCAAAGCAGAAGATTTATTTGTGCGCATTTGCTAAAGCTTTCAGAGCCCACCTTCCTGTCCCAAGATGGGATCACAAAGGCAGCGAACAATGAGGATTTAAAATGTGACAAACAATAAAAACCATTTGAAACAAGAGCATGGGAGCCAAACGGGCATAAACAGCAGCAGTTTGGAAAGAGAGAAGACTAGAAAGGGAAATGGAGAACTCTGGGCTTTTGCTCTGATCCTGCACTCGCTCCAATGGCACTGCTTTGATTTGCCAATGGAAGGTGGACTAGAGGAGATGAAGGAGGCAAGCAGGATCCAAGCATGAGAGCTCTCTCCCCTCTCACTGTTTCCAGCAACTGGGATTCAGAAGCGTTGCTGTCTCCGATTGTCCTCCAATCGCCCTTCCTCCATCAATAGCCCTTCATCAATAGCCCTTCCAGGAGAGATGGCACAGCCCACGTCCTAGAACACCGAAGGCTTGGGATGTAAACAGATCCCATGAGTTGGAAACCACAGGAGAAGAGAGTCCTCCTCTGCTGAAATCCTGTTTCTTACAGGCATCTGGTTGGCCACTGTGAGAACAGGATGCTGGACTAGGTGGGCCATGGGCCTCATCCAGCAGGCTCTTCTTACACTGGGTCATCTCACTGGTTCCGCTTTGTTTTCAAATTCCAAGGCAGTCATTGGATTAAGGTTGTCCCTAAGCTGTGTCCATAGAGCTCACACAGTCTCTTTCTTTCTTTCTTTCTTTCTTTCTTTCTTTCTTTCTTTCTTTCTTTGGTGAGCCTTCATGGCAGGATCCAAGATTGCCTCCCACATTCTTGTTCCCTTTCAGTCACTTATTTGAGAGCATCCACCAGTTCAGGGAATATTTGCCCTCCCTTCTCATTGGTCCCTGTTTACTTCACCATGGAACGAGATCGGATTCCACAATGAAATCCATATTGGGGACGTGGGGGTGGTCACCAGAGTGGCTGTAGAGGGGGAAAGATCATGAGCAGGAATAATTCCATTGACCCGTTGCCTTGATCAGGTCCTACCTGGAGTCCTGTGTCCAGTTCTGAGCACGACTGTTGAAGAAGGACATAGACAAGCTGGAAAGTTTGCAGAGGAGGCCAACCAAGATGACCAAGGGTCTGGAAACCAAGCCTTGTGGGGAACGGTTGAGGGAGGTGGGGATATTTAGAAACCTGAAAGGTGAGAGGATAGCCATCTTTAAATAGCCAAAGGGAGAATGGAGCAAGTTTTTGCTAAAGATAGTTTAGATGGCCATCTGTCGGGGATTCTTCAGCTGTGATTCCTGCATTGTGACAGGTTGGTCGGCCTGATCCTTGATGGTTCAATGAATGATACGAATTCAATGAAGTTGGAGCCTTTTCACAGTCCCTTTGAGATCTACAACATCCTTTGTAAGTCGAGGTGACCAGAACTGGACATAGTATTCCACATATGGTCATCTGTGGAAAAGATTGATACTTTTTAGCAGTTAAATGGTTCCCCCACCACTGCCTTTGCACTGAGAAAGCCCTACTTTTGATCCAAATATCAAAATGGGAAAGAACCAGTGCTGTTAACTCGGGGATAGAGAGGATTAACCTACCCAGCAAATAAATGATTCAGCAAAGAAATCCTGGCTGAAATCACATCTATGCAGAATCGCTGCAGAATGACAACCGTGGCAATGCGTGTTCTCCTCCTCCCCGGAGTCTCAGTGCTGTTCCTCCTCTCCCTCCACTCGCCCACCCCCTCCAAAGGGAGCCCATCCTGTGGCCCAGCTCATGCCAGTGTGCGAGACGATCGATCGCTGTGGAAACGGCTCACCACCTGAAGAGCAGCTGTTTCTCCCCCCCCCCTCTTTCCAGCACACACTTGAAGCAAACGTGGCCTGCTTAATGAGCCAGGATGCAAGCAGTCTGCAGCAGCCCCCGTTCAACGGCCTCTTCCTTTCGCTCTCAGGCTGTGAGATGAATATGTTAACAGGGAGCCTTTGGAAAAGGAGAGACCTGTTTGCAAATGGCTCAGCAGAATGCCCTCCCACCCCCTCCGCCCTCCCTGCTCCATCATCTAGTGGAGGCACAGCGGGAGAGAGCATGCTTGGCATGCAGAAGGTCCCAGCTTCCACCCCCAGAATATTTAGGTGGGCATGAGAAAGACCCCTCCCCCAAAGCCAGGAGATGTCGCCAGTACTGAGCAAGGTGGGGGAAAGATGGCGGCTCAGCAGTAGAACAGCCCTTTCATATGCAGAAGGTCCCTTCCAACCCTACGATTCAATGCTGGAAGAGACTCCCGTCTCAGTTCCTGGAGAGCTGCTGCCAGTCAGTGTAGACAATATTGAACTAGGTGGGGCAATGGTCAGATTCGGTATAAAGCGGCGTTCAGTGTTGGATATGGGCAGATGGCCAGTGCAGCAACCCTGGCCCTGTGGGGGGAATGTCCCCCTGGGGGTTCAAGTATGGAGGCTCATGCCAAGTCCCCAGACCTTATTCAGTAATGCATTACAGGACAGAGACCAAAGGGCCTGCTAGGGCATTTCCATTAAGACACACACAGTACAGAGCAAATATGCCTCATCTGAGCTGTTTTGTCCTCTGGGCAGCCACCTTCTGCCACCCCAGCACTTCAAAATAACCCACCTAACCCAGGAGCCGTTGTTTAAGCAACACATGCAAAATAAGAAGTAAATAACATACGTCCTTGCTCTTCAGCATCAACTTCATTGGACTGGACATGTTGTGCGGATGCCTGACGATCGTCTTCCAAAGCAACTGCTCTATTCCAAACTTAAGAATGGAAAGTGAAATACCAGTGGACTATAAAAGAGGTTTAAAGATTCTCTCAAGGCAAATCTTTACAGATGCAGTATAAACACCAACAACTGGGAAACACTGTCCTGAGAGCGCTCCAGTTGGGGAACAGCCTTTACCAAAGGTGTCATGGGTTTTGAAGACACTCAAACTCAGGACGCAAGGGAGAAACGTGCTAAGAGGAAGGCACGCTTGGCAAATCCACACCGTGATCAATTCACACACAGAAACCAATGTCCCCACTGTGGAAGGACGTGTGGATCCAGAATTGGCCTCCACAGTCACTCATGGACTCACTTTTAAAACCATGTTCATGGAAGAGAATCTTACTCGGCTATGTGGGATCACCAAAGAAAGAAGAAACTAATTACCGTATATAGAAGGTGATAACAGTTTACATTACCCAAAAGTTTTCCAGTTTGAGGGGAATGCTCTATTTTCATTTATTGCTATGCACATAGTGAAGCTGTGCCATTCAGTTATAAGGGCATTTGTGCTTCAAGTCATGTGCAAATTTTATTTTATTTTTATCCCTCCCCCCCCCCCGAAATGCTATTTTCCATATTTCCTTCTACCAAATTGTCAGAGAAGCACAGAGAAGTTCTTCCAGTGTTCTGCTATGATGACCCTAGCCACTAGGAGGAGAGAACTTATTAAAGGTTTAGACTGTAAGTTAATATTGTCTCCCAGGAGAAGATTGAGGCACACCAGCTCTGAACATTTAGAGAAATTCTGGGCAATAATTGCTTTTATTTGGGCTAATACTTCCTCCCCAATTTATTTGTTTATTACTGCACGTGCGGAGCCCTCCTTCCACCTCATCTGGAGTTGCTTTTCACTCTCATGGTCACCACTTTTTGGGTCAGGCCACTGTCTTGCATACCTGACACTGATAATGGATTTCCCAGAAATTCGACCTCGGTCCATGCCCTGCAGAGCCTCATCTGTTCAGTAGCACAGTCTTAGCAGACATGGTTTGGATTGGCAGCCCTGGAGCACATTTGAAGGGACAAGCTTGCTTGCTGGACCCCATGAATGGATTCTGCACCCTCCCAACAGCCAGGTTATCCCATTGCGGCTGCGACTACCATGCAACTCACACAGCTGTGTCATTTTTTAGGTGGGCACACAAGGCTGTAATGAGCAAAGCCAACATACTCCTCTTACCCAGAAAGCTGGGAGACACTCAAAGTGTTATAAATTTCAACTTTCAAGATTTAATTTGCCCTTCTAGGTCTCACCCATTTTTCTGAGAAAATAATGGAAGGAGCAAAATCCTTTTGTTCCTCTGCTTCTCATTTCAACAAACGACCACGGCTTCCTCTGCCGAAAGAGCACCGTGTAATTCTCTTTCCAATAAGACAAATGTACGAGGCTAAGACAAAGCAAGACACACAAATGCCATTTCTGAAGAACACTTAGCAATAATCTAATTCAGCTGTGTTTTATCGCACATAAAGCTAAATACGTCAGCAGAGAGGGGTTTTTTTCTGGCTGGCTGTGCTAACAAAATATTTCAGCTGCATTTTTTTCCCTCCCTGAGTAGCAAGTATGGTGTCAATGCTACATTTATATCCATATATCCAGCCTATTAATCATCAAAAAAAACATGGTGTGATTATGTCCCGACATCATTAGGAAGAACTTTCTGATGGCAAGAGCCATTCGACAGTGGAATGGACTCCCTCAAAAGGTAGCAGGCTCTCCTTCATTGCATGTTGTTCAACAGAAGTTGGGTGTCCATCTGTCAGGGATTCCTTAACTGTGATTCCTAGGTGACCCTTTGGGTCTCTTCCGACTCTGCAGTTCTATGAGTCTATGATCCCAAAGCCAGAGCGGTTGGAAGGCAAGAAGCACTGTGCTTCCTGCAAACAGACGCCAGTGCCCCCAAATTGTGGTGAGTTTGGGGGTCAGTCTACATGGTGTCTAGTTTGGAAGGTCCTGGATCCAACAAGAGTGAAAATTACTAACACTTTTCTGAAGCAGGAAGAGATGGGGAGAAGGAGCTTCTTTGACAAGGACCCAATTCACACACAACATCTACGTATGTCACCTCCATTCCTTGGAGAAATGGAGGACTCCCCTGCTCAGCGCCTGAAGGCCCCAGTCCTGCCACTCACCACCTGGCCCAGGGCGGGGCCTGATGGGCTTTATAACGGACTGTTGCCGCTGCTGCTGCTGGGCAGAGAGGGCTCCATTTTGTTTTGTTTTTTTGTTTAAATTCCTGTTATTTTTTACCTATGTTATTTTAAACTGTATTAAGGATGTATTCTTAGTTTTAGATTTTGATTTATGTCGAAATTGTTTTCTATTAGGTTGTGTATTTTTTGATGTGGTTTATGTATTTTTTTGTGACTTTTGTAATTGTACTATTGCTGTATTGTTTTGATATTCGACTGGAAGCCGCCCAGAGTGGCTGGGGAGACTCAGCCAGATGGGCGGGGTACAAATAAAAAATTATTATTATTATTATTATTATTGGACCAAGCCAGAGTGGCATTAGCAAGGCTCCACCCCGTCCGAATCCCCTCCCTCCCAGCCATAGGAACATAGGATCATAGAATTGTAGAGTTGGAAGGACCCAAAGGTCATTGAGTTCAACCCCCTGCAATGCAGGAATCACAGTTAAGGAACCCCTGACAGATGGCCATCTCCAACCTCTGCTTAAGTTGTGAGGTCTCTGGGTGCCTGCAGGCAAATGGCTGCCTGCAAAGCTCAGCTGGCCATCTGCAGCTTCTGGGAAATGACCCTGCTTCAAGGTCATAATTAAAGAGTGCTGTGATAATATATGTTTAGGCACTTCGAGGCACAAAAAGACCATTCCTGCTTGGGTGGTTTTGTCATAGGTTTTGATTTTTCTTTGTCACAAGTAGATGCAGAATGGATAGGAAACGATGCAATGAGAATAGACAAGGTATGTGTGATTCAGCACCATGGATAGCAGAAATGGGGTCCTTTAGGAAACAATGAACATATTTTGTGGTTGACAAAAAAGCAGGCATCAATATTGGAGAGAAATTAGATAGATTAGATAGATAGATGATAGATAGATAGATGATAGATAGATAGATAGATAGATAGATAGATAGATAGATAGATAGATGAAAACTTGGTCACAACTTCTTATTGATTATTTACAATTTATGCTTAATTAACTGGGTGGTTCATTAACTGTTGGGGGAGGCCTCCTCTTTTACTTTACCCAAGGAGCACATCTGGCTATGCATGCCACAAGAGTCTCTCGCATACCATGTTCACACAGTGCATAGTTAAACTATAGAATTCACTCTCCCGGGAGCCATTGCTGGCCACCAAACTGGATGGCTTTAAAAGAGGATTAGACAGATGCATGGAGGAGGAGAAGGCTTTTGGTGGCCATGCTCTGTCCTTCAAAGTTAGAGGCAGCCATGTATCTGAAGAACATTGGCTGGAAACCGCAGGAGGAGAGTGTTAGGGAGTCATTCATCCAGAAACAGGGGGAAGATTCCAGAACAGTCGTATATAAGTGGGAGTGCCTGCCTACATCGTTGCTAAAGAGAAAGAGGGGCTGAAACTTAAGTGTGACGTTACAGCTATTGGTATAATGATTGTAAATAGTGCCACCGTGATGCCTTTATGACCGGTCAAGCAATAAATCACTTGACTGAGTTGGGCAATGTTTGTGAGTGTAGCTTCCAAGTGTAGCTTCAACTGCTGACCACTGCTTCCAGGAACTCTGCTAAATGGACGGAAGCTTCTAACCAGGTGCCTACACACGAGTATTCTCATGATGGACTGTGACCTTTAACAGAGAGAAGGTTCTTGGAGGAGGAGAGTGCTGTCAATGGTTACTAGCCATGGTGTCTATACTCTGCCTCCACCTTTGGAGGCAATAAATGCTTCTGAATACCAGGAGCTGGAAACCACAGGAGGGAAGAATTAGATAAGATAAGATAAGATAAGATAAGATAAGATAAGATAAGATAAGATAAGAATTTCTGTTGTGCTCAGGTTTCCTTGTGGGTTTCCACTGTGAGAAGAGGATGTTGGACTAGATGGACTATTGGCCTGATCCTGTTCTTACTGGCCTCCAATCCGTGCAGTCCCTGTCGGTCTGTCTCCAGTCTCTCTGGTTGCACATTGATTACCCAAGTCCCTTGACATTCATAGGTATCATTCTCATCCCCCCAAGATACTGTAATCTCTCCCCCCCCACCCCCCACTGCTTGTCCTTTTGCCACTCGGTATTGACAGCAAAGATACAGGAATATTTTAAATGTCTCTGCTCATATTGATGGAAACTTCAAACTGAGTTATTTGAGAGCTGCCTGGAGCAGTCTGAGGTCTGCCTCAGCACCATCCAGATTGCAAGAAATAAGGAAGGAACGCTATGCCAAAGGTGAAAGAATTGTGGCTCCAGCGCATCCTCGTAGGCTAGAACGAGGCAGCCTTCAAACAGCACAGCAGCGTCCAGGCAAGAGGTCCTCCTCTCTCCATTTCCAAACAGAGGTAAGATGTTTAAATGAAGCACACAAGGACTTTGGACCAATCCCTGCCTGACCCGGCTGTCAACCTTTCTTGGAATAAGAGTCTCAAGCTGGTTGAGGCTATGTAATAGGATCCTCAGTCCAATGTGATCTGGCGGGTGAAATGTTGGAATCAAAACCATTAGCGCTGAGTTCAAATCCCTCGTCGACTTAGTAGGCAGCCGAGTTGCCTGTCAACTTCGATTTACCATATGCTAAGAGGAAATAAGGCTTCTAACTAAAATCACTCAGAGTAGGACTTGATGTGGGCACATCAATAGATTTGGCAGGTGCTGAAATGTCAGGATGGTGTGTGTGTGTGTGTGTGTGTGTGTGTGTGTGTGTGTGTGTGGCATTCACCTGCCAAGTTGATATACTCAGTTGAGTGGCTTAAAAAAACCCCAACAGTTTAATATGTTGGTTTAAGACTTTCCGAGTGCACTCAAGCTCCTAAATTGTGGAAAACTGCACCCATTAAGGCTACCCCCTTAAAAACCACACACACACCCTGAGCCTCTAAGGGAAGAGGAGCTACCTAGAGGGTCTCAGTGATCAATCTCAGCACCTGAGAAGCTCTGTAGGGAAGGAGAAGGTCTTTCAAATATTGGGGGCCTGAGTCATTTAGAGCCATAAATACCAATGGGAGCACCTTGAATTGGGCCCAGAATTGGACAGCCAGCCAATACAACTATTTTAAAATGAGACTCATATAAGAGGAAAACAGAACCCCATGTGCTGCATTTTGAACCACCTAAAGTTCCCAAGTTGGATTCAAGGGAAGCCCCACATAAAGTACATTGTAGTAGTCCAACCTGGAAGTTCCCAGGGCATGGCGTATATCCTAAGATGAGCCAACGTTCCCTTTGGCTCTTGGAATAGATATTTCCAGGGAAAGTCATGATCTCCCATTCTGCAGAGAGATTTTTCTGTCCTCCCTGGCTGGCTGGGACTGCTGTTGGCTCCGCTCAGTTTTATTAACTCAATGCTTTGGTGCCAAAGTGGGTCAGTGGTAAAGGACAGCTGTGCTCAAATTGTCCCATCCCTCGGAGGCTTCCCCCACGTGATTGAGGCAGGCTGGCTGAGGAACTCGGCCGGCCCTGCTCTGCCCTCCACTCCGCCCTCCCTGTCCTTCAATCCAGATGTGCTGTGGGAGGAGATCAGCCGCCCCAGCAAATAATCTAAGGCTCAGCCCCTCTTTCTGCGGCGCTTAGGAAAGTGGTGGCGCATTTGAGCTCTGCTTTCTTGCCTTTGGGCTGCCTGCCACTGAATCTGAAGAAAGATCGCAGCTGGCTGTGAGCTGGGGGTCCCTGCGCCCCCTGGGTGACACACTGGGCTTGATAGTCCAGCTCCGAAGGGGGAGGCGGAGAGGAGGTTGGCTTGCTGGACTGCTTGCCATTTCCCACCTCCCCCTGCTCAGCCTCCTCGCTCGCTCCCCTGCCAGGCTCCTGATGCCTCCCCATTTGCCCTTCACAAAGGCTGAAGGACAACATCTTGCAGCCTCCAGTCTGCAGAATCGCCAGAGCCCCCTATTAACCCTTGGAGGAGCAGGGCGTAATTGCGCAGAGGGATCGCATCGCTCCAGTCGAGAAGAACTAGGTCATTTCTGAAATGGTGTCAAATTACTTCTTGTCTCAGAGTAAGAAAAGAAAGCAGGGGGAGGATAAAACCACCCAGGAGCTCCTGCGGAACCTACGGGAAAATGACTTCATTTTCCCTCCTGCGCTTGGGCTGCAGACAACACTGATATTTACAGCTCACCGTTGATGGGGAACCCTGGCGAGTCCTGAGTCATCCCTCTCTCTTTTCACTTTCTTCCTTTCTTTCCCACCCTGAAGGGTATTGTTTTTCCGCTTGAAATTGCAAGCCTGTTGGACAAAGCCTTTGGGTGGAGCGAGGGAATGCTAGCATAGAACTGTAGAAAGGACCCAAGGGGTAGTCTAGACCAGGCATCCCCAAACTTCGGCCCTCCAGATGTTTTGGACTACAATTCCCATCACCCCTAACCACTGGTCCTCTTAGCTAGGGATCATGGGAGTTGTAGGTCAAAACATCTGGAGGGCCGCAGTTTGGGGATGCCTGGTCTAGTCCAATCCACTACAATTCCAGAGAATAATAATAATAATAATAATAATAATAATAATAATAATTTATTTATACCCTGCCATCCGGCTGGGTTTCCCAACTGGCTGGGTTGGAAGCTCTGGGCAGCTTCCAACAAAATATAAAAAATACAATAAAACACCAGACAATAGAAACTTCCCTAAACAGGGCTGCCTTCAAACGTCTTCTAAAAGTCAAAGAGTTATTTATTTCCTTCACATCTGATGGGAGGGTGTTCCACAGGGTGGGCACCACCACCAAGAAGGCCCTCTGCCTGGTTCCCTGTAACTTGGCTTCTCGCAGGGAGGGAACCACCAGAAAGCCCTCGGCTGATGGGTGTGGAGACGCTCCTTCAGGTATACTGGGCCGAGACTGTTTAGGGCTTTAAAGGTCAGCACCAACACTTTGAATTGTGTTCGGAAACTGTGAGGGACAAGGGATACAGGGAAGTCCCTCCCATCTTAAGTTCCAGCCCATCCCCAAGCGCTGGAGAGAGTAAGGAGAGCTCTGCCTCCAGCGGAGAGTCAGGAAGTGGTGTCCGAGGCTCAGGCAAGGTTGTGGAGCCCATGCTGCAGGTGGGACAGGAAGTTGGACGCACGGGGGGGAGGCCAATCCCCCCAACTCCCGAATTGCGACGCAAACGTAGGGGGAAGAGGTTGGGTCTGCCAAAGCTTTGGTGCTGGAAGAAAACGCGCCAATCGCCATTCGGAGGTTCTGACACCTCACCTTAAGGATGCATTTTTACTGCTCTGAACACTGTAAATAATCAGCACTTAATAAAAGCCTTAAAAGACCATGCTGGAGTCGTTACTCTAGAGTAGCCATATCAGGCCCTCTTACAGCAACCTCCGAATCTTTTTTTGGCTACTTTGGAGTGCAGCGATGAGCGCTCAAGAGGCTGAGCATTGGAGGCTGGAGGCCGAAGCAGCGAAGCAGGAGCTACGGAACCTCACAGCGCAGGCACAGCAGCAATTGCATGCCGCTCAGGAGGAAGCGCGAGGGGCGCAGGAGGAGCTGAACAAGCTGGTGGACCAGGTGAGGACAAAAGAGGAGACTGAGAAACAGCTAAGGGTGATGGTATTGGACCTGCAGAAAAAGTTGGAAGAGGAGAAAGCCGCTAGAGGTGGGGGGGCGCCCCAGCCGCAGCTAGTCCAAGTGAGAAGGGGACAGAGCCTAGTCACCAAGTTTAGCGGCGACCCTAGGGAGTACCTAGGATTCGAGACAGAAATAAATTATGCGCTGGAATTGCATGCAACAGAATTCCCAGATGACGCGCACAGAGTTTCCTTTATCATAGAGCATTTGACGGGGGCCGCCCAAGAATGGGTAAGACCGCTCATCGCGCAAAAAAATCCTTGCATGAAGAACGCAAAATTATTTCTAGAAGCTTTAAAAATAATGTACACTAGTGACAGTGAAATGGAGGCCACTAAACAGGAGCTTCATAACTTAACACAAGGAAAATCGACAGTTAGGGACTACTGGGCGAGATTCACCATGCTGGTGCACAAACTGGGGTGGGATCTGCAAAGTGAGCCAGTGAAATCAGCCTTCTACCTGGGTTTGCACACAGACGTTAAGGATGAGCTGGCAAGAGGTCCTAGACCGCAGACTATGGATGAGTTAAGCAAAGCGGCGCTAGCGGTGGGGGTGAGACAGGAATCCAGATGGAATGACAAACAAGCGACGCGCGCAGCAAAACCTTGGTTCCCACGCTCCCAGGACAGACCACATCACCAAACCCCACCCCAGGGCCCCCAGACCCGCCCAGACCAAGCCCAGAGCCGGGACCGATGGAAATCGGTGGAGCGCGCGCGCGGGCTTTTCAAACCCCGGCGGCGCCAAGACGCAAGGAGGGAAGAGGCGGGAATTGCTTTCTCTGCAACTCCCCCCGGCATCGCGTCAGAGACTGCCCTCATCGCAGAGAGTGGCAAGGAAAGGCGGGAACGGTTGTACCTTCCCCCACTGAAGCAGCACCAAAGCAGGGAAACGAGACAGCCTGGCTGCAGGAGACATGGGGCAGCAGCCAGGCACAGTCAGCAGACAACAGCCCCAGCCCGCCCACCCGCACAGAGAGGAGCACAGCCAGCCCACCCCTCCCAGAGCAGGAGTGGTTCTAGAAGTCACGCTAACGCTCCCAAATGGCTATCCCCTGACGGTCCTCGCCTTAATTGACAGTGGTGCCTCAGCCAACTTCTTCTCCAGAAACTTTGCAGAAGAGCACCAGATCCAGCTTCTGCAGCTGGATTTTCCCCTGCACGTAGCCACCAAGCCACCATTGACGGCAGAGAGTTGCTGGGAGGGGCCATCACTCATCAAACCCCCCCCATGAGAATGACGGTGGGAAGGCACTCAGAGACACTGGCTTTCAACGTCACCACCATCTCGGACCCCCCCATCGTCTTGGGCATGAGCTGGCTGGCGCGCCACGACTCCTCCATAAGTTGGCACCAGAGATGCATCACGTTTGGGTCGGACTTTTGTCTGGAACATTGCATGCAGCACCAACCAGGGGAGGGGCCTCCAATAGCCACGGTGGCCACCATGCATGTCAAAGGGGGTGAGGCGATACCCAAGCAGTACTGGGACCTGCAGGAGGTCTTCAGCGAAGCGGAGTCAGACCACCTACCCCCACACAGGTCTTTCGACTGCCAGATCAACCTGGTGCCAGGGGCAACGATACCCCCAGCCAAGCTGTACGCCATGTCAGATCAGGAACTCGAGGATTTGCGTGCGTTCATAGACAAGAACCTCAAACGGGGGTTCATCAGAGAAAGCAAGGCAGCAGGGGGCAGCCCGGTCTTCTGGGTGGACAAGAAAGACACGCAACAGCGCCGTCTTGTGGTGGATTTCAGACGGCTCAATTCAGTGACAGAGCCAGTGGCTTTCCCCATGCCCAGAGTGGACGATCTCCTGACAGCGGCACGCAGGGGCAAGATTTTCACCAAGCTAGACCTGAGGGGGGCGTACAACTTGATCAGGATCCGGGAAGGCGATGAGTGGAAAACCACGATGTTCACGCCTCTGGGCTCTTTTGAATATCTGGTGATGCCCTTCGGGTTGCAAGGGGGCTCAGCATGCTTCCAGGCCTTCATGCACCACGTCCTGGGGTCCCTTCTCTTCAAGAACTGCTTGGTCTTCCTGGATGACATCCTTATCTATTCCGCTGACCCAGTGCAACATGTGAAGGATGTCAGGGAGGTGTTGCAACGCCTGAAGGAGAACCACCTGTATGTGAAGCTGGAGAAGTGCAAGTTTCACACCAGGGAAGTGGACTTCCTGGGCTACAAACTGTCAGACAAGGGACTGGCGATGGACAAGGACAAGGTGCAGGCCATCCTGGACTGGCACAGCCCCAGGACGCGCAAAGATGCCCAACGCCTCCTAGGATTCGCCAATTTCTACAGGAAATTCATCAAGAACTTCTCGCGGGTTACGGCTCCCATCACGGACTGCCTGAGAGGCAAGCAGAAGTTCAGGTGGACACCAGAGGCGCAAGCAGCGTTCGAAAGCCTCAAGAGGGTGTTCGCGTCCAACCAGAACCTGTTCCATGTGGTGCAGGATGCGCCCCTACGCGTGGAGACAGACGCTTCAGACCGGGCGTTGGGAGCGATCCTGTTGCAACTGGACGCCAACAGAGAGTGGAGACCTTGTGCCTTCTTCTCCAGGAAGCTGACACAGCCTGAACGCAACTACACGGTGTTTGATAGGGAACTTCTTGCAATCCACGCTGCTTTCCAGCACTGGCGACACTTCCTGGTGGGCGCCAAGCACCCCATCCAGGTGTGCACAGACCACAAGAACCTGGAGTTCTGGAGAACGGCCAGGGTGCTCAACCAGCGACAGATACGGTGGGCAGAGTTCTTCTCGAACTTCAACTTCTCCATCCACTACATCCCGGGGGAGCAGAATGTCAGGGCGGATGCCCTCTCCCGCAAACCAGAGTACATGGAGCAGGAGTTGCCACCAGCGCCCAGGCACATTTTCCCCCCATCAGCATGGTCCTGCGGAGCAGCAGTGGTGAGCGAGGCAGAACTCACAGCACTGACGGCAGCAGATGAGTTTGCCTCCCGCATCTTCAGAGAGCTGCGAGGGGGGAGGGAGCAGGCTAAAGACTTTGAGGAAAGGAGGGGTTTGCTTTTTTACAGGGGAGCCCTGTACCTGCCCACCAAACAGCTGAGAGGTAAGGTCCTCAAGCAGATGCACGACAACCCGACGGCGGGTCATTTCGGAAGGGACAAAACCACTCACCTAGTCATGAGACACTTCTGGTGGCCAGGGGTGCGGGAGGATGTTCGGGATTATGTAAGGGGATGTGACACCTGCCAGCGAGCAAAGGTGGTAAGAGCGCCACCAGCAGGTTTGCTGGAGCCATTAGCCACACCGCACAGGCCGTGGGAAGTAGTGTCCATGGACTTCATCACAGACCTGCCGTCGTCCAGGGGCAAGACCGCAGTGTTGGTGGTGGTGGACCTCATGTCCAAAATGTGCCACTTTATACCGTGTGCCAGGGCGGTCTCGGCAGAAGAGACGGCCAAACTGTTTGTTGACCACGTATTCAGACTGCATGGATTGCCTTTAAGAGTTATTTCGGATCGTGGCCGCCAATTTGTTTCCAGGTTCTGGCGGCGGCTAATGAACCTCCTGCAGGTGGAGGTCAGTTTGTCTACGGCTCGGCACCCGCAGACCAATGGACAGGCGGAGCGGGTCAACGCCATTCTGCAGCAGTACCTGAGATGTTACGTCAGCCAGAGGCAAACGGACTGGGTGGATCGCCTGCCACTGGCAGAATTTGCCTACAACAATGCGGTGCACGTCTCCACAGGGGTGTCGCCCTTTAAGGCCAACTACGGGCGCGACCTCAGATCTTTCCCGGAGAGGGAGGGGGAGGAGGAGGAAGAGGGCCCACAGGCAGAGGATTGGGCAGAGGACCTGGAGACGGTGCACCAGCAGCTCAGAGAACACTTGGAGAGGGCCAAGGAAGCGTACAAGAAGGGGGCAGATCGCCACAGGCGACCGGGAGAGGTCATCAGGGTGGGGGACAAGGTTTGGTTATCCTCGGAAGGTCTTCCCACCAGGGGGCGATGCAAGAAGTTAGCACCCAGGAGGCTGGGCCCCTTCACGGTCACGCAACAGGTCAACCCGGTAGCCTTCAGGCTAGCACTGCCTGAGGACATGAGAGTGCACCCAGTGTTTCATAGATCGCTGCTGTCGCCGTACAGAGAAAGTACCAGGTTCAGGGACAGCGATCAGCCTCCAGAGGGAGGGGGGGAGACGGGAGATGCCCGACAGCTCAATGAGGCAACTGAGATTTTAGACTCAAGGAGAGGGGTGAGAGGGCTGGAGTACCTGATAGCATGGGAGGACACTCCGCCGTCCCACAATGAGTGGATACCGGCCACGGAAGTACCTGAGGAATTTTTAGTGGAAGAGTTCCACGCCCTGTTCCCCCACAGGCCCAAGCCCTGGCACATGGAAAGGGAGGGAGAGGGGGAGGGGCGGGAGGAAGGGATCGCAGGCAGCAGCTCTCCATGGAGATGGGAAGCGGAATTTGAGGATACGGAAGAAGAGGTGTGGGTTTCACCGAGGTCGACTACGTCAGAGGCAGGAGAGGACTGGCAGAACATTTTTACTCCCACCAGCTCTGACGCCACTGACTTCTTGGGATTCCCGTCTTCTCAGGGGGAAGGGGAAAGATCGCAGGATTGGGGGGAAATTTTTACACCCACAGGCTCGGATGCCACAGACTTCTTGGGGTTTCACTCGTCCCCAGCAAGCAGAGAGCCCCTAGGGAGGGGGGGAGAGGAGCCTGGGAGGGGGGTGGATGTGAGGGACAAGGGATACAGGGAAGTCCCTCCCATCTTAAGTTCCAGCCCATCCCCAAGCGCTGGAGAGAGTAAGGAGAGCTCTGCCTCCAGCGGAGAGTCAGGAAGTGGTGTCCGAGGCTCAGGCAAGGTTGTGGAGCCCATGCCGCAGGTGGGACAGGAAGTTGGACGCACGGGGGGGAGGCCAATCCCCCCAACTCCCGATTGCGACGCAAACGTAGGGGGAAGAGGTTGGGTCTGCCAAAGCTTTGGTGCAGGAAGAAAACGCGCCAATCGCCATTCGGAGGTTCTGACACCTCACCTTAAGGATGCATTTTTACTGCTCTGAACACTGTAAATAATCAGCACTTAATAAAAGCCTTAAAAGACCATGCTGGAGTCGTTACTCTAGAGTAGCCATATCAGGCTCTCTGACAGAAACATACTGGGAGCTAATGCAGGTCTTTCAGGACTGGTGTTATATGATCTCGGCAGCTGCTCCCAGTCACCAGTCTAACTGCTGCATTCTGGATTAGTTGTAGTTTCCGAGCCACCTTCAAGGGTAGCCCCATGTAGAGCGCATTGCAATAGTCCAAGCGGGAGATAACTAAAGCATGCACCACTCTGGCCAGCGTACCAGAGAAGAGTGAAACAAGATTCAGGTAGGTAGCCGTGTTGGTCTGACGCAGTCAAAATATATAATAAAAAATAAAAAATGTCCAGTAGCACGTTAGAGACCAACTAAGTTTGTGCTTGGTATAAGCTTTCATGTGCATGCACACTTCTTCAGATACCTGGATAATGCTACTGGACAATTTTTTATTTTTTCATATATTTCGACAGTGAAACAATTCAGACAGGATGGAGTATCTCTTCTCTTCTCTTTGGCGATCCCTCATATCCGAGTAAGATTGTCTTCCATAAACACGGTTTTAACAATGAGTCCCTAAGTGACTGTGGAGGCCAATTCTGGATCCACACACCCTTCCACAGTGGGGACATTGGTTTCCGGGCGGGAGTTGATCACGTTGTAGATTTGCCAAGCATGCCTTCCTCTTTTCTTTTTTCTTTTAAATATATTTATTGAGATTTTTTAACAAACAACAAAACATACAAAAATACAAAACACAAAAATACAAAAACAAAAATTCTAATTTATAACCCTTATTTCTAATCTAATGATCCTTCTGCGTTCCTTTATAGATCATCCTTAGTAATCTTATATAAACTCTAAATTTTATTTAATATTACCTTATTTCTCTATCTTTTATATCTTACCATTTTACACTCTATCTATATCTTTCCTTTTAATTCAATTATAACTGACTTCTAACAATACTTATTTCTCACCATTGTATTATCTACAACCTCTTTGTATCTCCCTCACTTCCATTGATTCTAATCTATTACTGTATACGTTTATTCTTTAAATAAATTTTAAATTTCTTCCATGGGGTTAGTTTAACTTCCAGTTTGCTAGGAAACTTAATTTCTGTGTCACGAAATGATGCATGTCTAAACAGCGTGCCACCAAAATGAAAAGTTTGGAAAGCTCTGTTCTACAAGTTGCAAGGCGATTGAAGTGGTGGGGTTGTGAAGGGGGGCCACGTTTGAGTGCTTCTTCCCACAGTCCCACCAGATACATGCTTCTGTTTTCATTCTGCTGGTGCCTGAACAGGGTTCTTTACATTTAGACACAGGCCTCACCTCGTGAAAAAGCAGAAGTGTGAATGAGTTCTTTCAGAGGCATTCAGAATGTGTTTTTAGCACGTTGCTTTATTATTTTAGCCAACAGAAATGAACAAGGGAAGCAATAGTTAGGGAAGGGATAATCCTACTCTGTTCTGCCTTGGCCAGTCCCCAGAGGTCGGCTGGCCATGTGCCAGAGATTCTTGAGCTGTGATTCCTGCAATGCAGGGGGGTTGGACTAGATGACCCTTGGGGTCCCTTCCAACTCTATGATTCTATGAGAAATTATACAATGAGGAGGGGAGGAAATGAAACCGAACAGAGCTGTAAGGTTTGAATGAAAGTACCTGACTCCCCTTTTCTGTTTCTCCTGCCTAACCCTTTCTCCGATTCCTAGACTGGATTATAATGAAAGAGCTGCAATGAAAATAGATGGGAATCGAATGTGGGTCTCGTGCATTTCTTGGTTCTGCCCTTAAGAGCTGACTCACAAAAAGCTCTTTAAGCTCCCTGATTTATCAAAGCTCGGAGCCAGGAAGCTGGCTGTAAATCAAGCTATTAGCATTATTGATGAAAAGAGCTCTCGTAAATAAAGGTGGCAAATTTATGCTGCTTTCTAGCTCTGGGGCTCTTCCTTTCTTTCTCCCCCACTTTTCTCTTTCGGCTGACATGCCTAATTTGCAGCTAAGTTATTGTACCTTTGGAAACGGGAGTTATTGGCAACCTGCACCAAGTACGCCGGCCTCCGTGCAACAGGTCCCTTCCTGCCCAGAGCCCACCGAGCATCTGCAAAATCTTCACAACTGTGGAAGTCACAGTCCCACAATGGATTCCCATTTGAGAAAGAGATATGAGATTCTGGTCCATGATGTGATCGCAGGTTCGTAACTGTAAACCTCAGTGAAGAGGACTGAGAAAGTAGAAATTACATGTAGAGGATTTGTGAAAAGAATTACACCGGATAAAATGAAGATGTCATACAGATAAATTGCAATGGTGGGGGAAAATTCAGAGAATTGTGGAGTTGGATGAGGTCCCAACAGTCATCCAGCCCAACCACCTCCAGTGCAGGAATCTCAACGAAAGCTCTTGCTATCAGAAAGTTCTTCCTGATGTTTAGTCAGAATCTCTTTTCTTTTTTATAATGCAGATTTTATTAAGAATAACTGAAAGTTGAAGGCTTTCTTGTTCCAACCAGGTTTGGGGAATTGACTGCTTTTAGCTTTTAATAATAAAAACTGGTGCCTTGCTGGTTTTATTGTAATTCTTGGTATGTTTAAAGCAGATTTTATATGTCTATGTAGTTTCATTTCTGCCAACAGAAAAAGCAGAGACATCACCTTGCCGAAAAAGGTCTGTCTAGTTAAAGCTATGGTTTTCCCAGTAGTGATGCATGGAAGTGAGAGCTGGACCATCAAGAAGGCTGATCGCTGAAGAATTGATGCTTTTGAATTATGGTGCCGGAGGAGACTCTTGAGAGTCCCATGGACTGCAAGAAGATCAAAAGCACAGGAAGTTTTTGCAATCCTCACCGATCTCCTTCTTTCTTTCCAGCTTCCTTGTGAAAGCCTTTCAGATACTTGAAGATGGCCACCCTATCACCTCTCAGTCTTCTCTCGCTAAACGGATATTGCCATATTGGTCTGATTTCCCCCCCCCAAATTCAGACTGTGAAAAGCTAAAGCGCAGCCTAAATTCACAACCTTACCAAAATTGGCTTTGACGATATCGCTGCTGAAACAGACATATGGTAAAATGGAATGGGTCTGGGTGCCTGTGGAATTTTAAGGGAGTGGCTTATATTCAGGTATTGTCTTTCCCCCTCCCCCCCCGAATTTTAAAGGTGTGGCTTATATTCGGATGCGGCTTCTATTGGTGCCAATACGGTACTCTCAGTTAGAGGAATGTTTTGGTGTGTGTGAGGGCCAAATGATGAGATGAATCAGGGTGATTTAGGGCTCCTCCTCCTCCATTCCCAAGTCCAAGTTAAAAACAGATGTCAATTCATGATTGAAAACACTTCCAGGCCACTTTTCTAATAAAATGTTCAAGGCAGCTCATAGCAAAAGTTAAAGAGCATGGTGAAACCCAATTTTCAGGGGGGGGGGCATAAAGACCTGTTTTCAAATGAGGACGTTCTGAACTAAGATGGTCACAGGGAGGAGAGAGTCCCAGAACCTCTTATCCAAGCCAAGGGGTGATGAACAAGTCTGTGAATTCTGTTTCCACTCAGTTTCCAAATCATATGTTCACCTCCCACATCCCTCCATCAGTCTGAATTTTTCAAAGAACTCCTCGTGAAAATCCATCAAGCTTTTATTGAGCATTTCTTCAATGCACACTTTTTTGCAAGCAATTCTCCCAAATATCGTGTGATGTTTGCATGTTAATTTCACTAATGGATGGCTATTTAATGCACTCCCCCCTGAATATATGCATTTTTGGGGGGGGGAGACTTTTCCATTGCAAAATTCAAAAAAGTGCAAACTTCTTTTTCCAATTCATTTTTATTAGTTTTCAAATTACTATGGAACCATAAAGACAAGTAAACAATAACCAAATACAATCCGTAATCTATACAGCAAAAGGCAGCACATGCAAAGAACCTAAATATATTACGTAACAACACCCAATCTAAAATCCTATTTCTCCAGACAATGCAGGGAGCAGTAAATAAGAAATCAAGCCCCACCATATTGAATAGAAATTGCCGGATACCCCTGTCCCTTAGGGAGCCATAACTTAGGTGTTGTTTTTTCTTCTTCCTGCAGTAACTAAATATGAATTTTGAAGGACAGCCCTGTATTTCCATTTGCGCCTTGGTTTGGGCTGTGCAAATGAGGTAGGTTGGTATTAAAATATGGACCAATCTGAACTCCCACCTCCCATTTTTGTCTCAGCCATAACCACAAACTAAATTGCCGGCATGAATTATTCCTGTTGCTCTTTTAATTATTTCTCTGGCTTCCTCTTTCTCTCCCCCCCCCTTTCATTACTTCAGGGTCTAGATAAGGACAGGAGCCAGCAATGCTTCTGTTGCTGCTGCTGTTGTTTTTGTTGTTCTCTTGTATTTTGGCTGCCGGAGATCTTAATTGCAAGGGAGAATATTTTGATGGGGGTGTTGTTGTTGTTGTTTCCCTTCACCTCTTGCCAGAACACCCCCCCTTTCCCTCTCCCTTCCACATCTTTCGGGGGGGGGGATTGCACCTGCGAGCAAAGAGCTGCCAGCTTCCATCAGCTCAAAGGAAGCTTGTGCTATAAACATTCAATAAAGAGGCAAAGCGCAGGAATCAAGCAAATTATGCAAGAGCAGGCGAGGGAGCCGTTCCACAAGCGCCGGCGGGATCAGAGAAGTACAGCTGGGCAAAGCCAGGCATGTCCAGCAAGACAGGAGCAAAGCAGGGGAGCTCCGCTGCCAGCCTGTCCCCTCTGCCTTGAGGCCAGGGGCTTTAAGGGGCCAGGAACCCATGGACAAAGGCAGGAGCACAAGCCTCTTTCCAGCCAACTCTGCCTCGCTAAATTCCACACGCACAGCCAGAGGTTGGAGAAGTAACTACTTCTTCACACAGTGCATAGTTAAACTGTGGAACTCCCTCCCACAGGAGGCAGGGATGGCCACTCTGGTAAACAAAATCTGCCCCTTTTCCCTTATGGGGTATCCAAGAGCCCGTATAGAGTCCTTAAGTGGGTTCCCTATTGGTAGGAAAAAATAGCAGAGGCCAACCAGAGAATTTTGAGAAGCAAAGCAGCTAGTAAGCCTGATCTTTCTTAAACTGCTGCAACAGGGTGCTCACTCACCACACGCAGGAGGGAGGAGGAACCCAGAACATTGGTGTGCAAGCTCTTATATGGACTTTTGAAATTGCCCACCCTGTAGCTCAAGACCACCCCCCAAAACATCATACATACATCACAGAAGGAGGCAGGTCTACAAAAGAAGTCCTGTCTGCCAGGATACCTGACAATGGTCACTGATTGCTTTTACCTGGGCAGCCTGGCCATTCCTTTTGTGATGGTAAATACTTTAATTCCTGAGTCCAGGTCGCAGCTCACCCTATTCTTACAAAGATGCCCCAAAGACAGGTAAGCAAAAGACAATGGAGAGGCTTTCCCATTTCCTTTCTCCTTGCAGAGAAAGATTTGAGGTCAATTTGGGAGAGTCAAAACGGTTTCAGGATTGCTCTCCTGCACCATTTCAGACACATGGTTTACATACTTATGTATGTGTTTGCCTTGTAAATTTATAAACATTTAATGTATATATTTGAGAGCTTAAATTCTTATAACAGCCACCAACTTGGATGGCTTTAAAAGCAGGTTGGACAAGTTCATGGGGGAGAGAGGGCTGGGGGTGGCTAGGGATGGTTCTTGTGAACTGCCCCGAGACCCATGGAGACCCACGGGGCTGGATACAAATTGAATAAATAATGATCAAACAATACTAGCCAGGATGGATCTACTCTGCATCCACAGCTGAAGGCTGAACGCTTCTCAGTACCAGTTGCTGGAAACCCCAGGAGGGGTAAGTGCTGCTCTTGTGCTTGGATCCTGCGTTTTTTATTTTGTCATTTTGCTTTGTGAACTGCCCTGAGAACTACGGATATCTGGCTGGCCCCTGTGAGGTCAGGAAGCTGGACTCGATGGGCCCCTGGCCTGATATAGCAGGTTCTTTTTTAGGTTCTTATACCGTCCCCCAAAACTGAAGAAAGTAGGAAAAACCACTGGGCCAGTAAGATACAATCTGAATCAAATCCCTTATGAATACACAGTGGAAGTGAGGAACAGGTTTAAGGATTTAGATTTGGTGGACAGAGTGCCTGAAGAACTATGGATGGAGGCTCGTAACATTATACAGGAGGCAGCAACGAAAACCATCCCAAGGAAAAGGAAATGCAAGAAAGCAAAATGGCTATCCAACGAGGCCTTACAAATAGCGGAGGAGAGGAGGCAAGCAAAATGCAAGGGAGATAGGGAAAGATACAGGAAACTGAATGCAGATTTCCAAAAAACAGCAAGGAGAGACAAGAGGGCCTTCTTAAATGAGCAATGCAAAGAAATAGAGGAAAACAATAGAATGGGGAAAACCAGAGATCTGTTCAAGAAAATTGGAGATATGAAAGGAACATTTCGTACAAAGATTACCATAATCAAGGACAAAAGTGGTAAGGACCTAACAGAAGCAGAAGACATCAAGAAGAGGTGGCAAGAATACACAGAGGAATTATACCAGAAAGATATGGAGGTCTCGTACACCCCAGGTAGTGTGGTTGCTGACCTTGAGCCAGACATCTTGGAGAGTGAAGTCAAATGGGCCTTAGAAAGCACTGCTAATAACAAAGCCAGTGGAAGTGATGATATTCCAGCTGAACTATTTAAAATTTTAAAAGATGATGCTGTTAAGGTGCTACACCCAATATGCCAGCAAGTTTGGAAAACTCAGCAATGGCCAGAGGATTGGAGAAGATCAGTCTACATCCCAATTCCAAAGAAGGGCAGTGCCAAAGAATGCTCCAACTACCGCACAATTGCGCTCATTTCACACGCTAGCAAGGTTATGCTTAAAATTCTACAAGGCAGGCTTAGGCAGTATGTGGACCGAGAACTCCCAGAAGTGCAAGCTGGATTTCGAAAGGGCAGAGGAACCAGAGACCAGATAGCAAACATGCGCTGGATTATGGAGAAAGCTAGAGAGTTCCAGAAAAACGTCTACTTCTGCTTCATTGACTATGCAAAAGCCTTTGACTGTGTCGACCACAGCAAACTATGGCAAGTTCTTAAAGAAATGGGAGTGCCTGATCACCTCATCTGTCTCCTGAGAAATCTCTATGTGGGACAAGAAGCTACAGTTAGAACTGGATACGGAACAACTGATTGGTTCAAAATTGGGAAAGGAGTACGACAAGGTTGTATATTGTCTCCCTGCTTATTTAACTTATATGCAGAATTCATCATGTGAAAGGCTGGACTAGATGAATCCCAAGCAGGAATTAAGATTGCCGGAAGAAATATCAACAACCTCAGATATGCAGATGACACAACCTTGATGGCAGAAAGTGAGGAGGAATTAAAGAACCTTTTAATGAGGGTGAAAGAGGAGAGGGCAAAATATGGTCTGAAGCTCAACATCAAAAAAACCAAGATCATGGCCACTGGTCCCATCACCTCCTGGCAAATAGAAGGGGAAGAAATGGAGGCAGTGAGAGATTTTACTTTCTTGGGCTCCTTGATCACTGCAGATGGTGACAGCAGTCACGAAATTAAAAGACGCCTGCTTCTTGGGAGAAAAGCAATGACAAACCTAGACAGCATCTTAAAAAGCAGAGACATCACCTTGCCGACAAAGGTCCGTATAGTTAAAGCTATGGTTTTCCCAGTAGTGATGTATGGAAGTGAGAGCTGGACCATAAAGAAGGTTGATCGCCGAAGAATTGATGCTTTTGAATTATGGTGCTGGAGGAGACTCTTGAGAGTCCCATGGACTGCTAGAAGATCAAACCTATCCATTCTTAAGGAAATCAGCCCTGAGTGCTCCCTGGAAGGACAGATCGTGAAGCTGAGGCTCCAATACTTTGGCCACCTCATGAGAAGAGAAGAATCCTTGGAAAAGACCCTGATGTTGGGAAAGATTGAGGGCACTAGGAGAAGGGGACGACAGAGGACAAGATGGTTGGACAGTGTTCTCGAAGCTACGAACATGAGTTTGACCAAACTACGGGAGGCAGTGCAAGACAGGAGTGCCTGGCGTGCTATGGTCCATGGGGTCACGAAGAGTCGGACACGACTAAACGACTAAACAACAACAACCGTCCCCCATAACCATCTTAAAACTGGAGCTTGGTAGTATGGATAAGTGCACACAGCCTGCCCCAGTAATGTCAGCGCTGGCTCTTGGACATGCATGGCCCTGTTGAATTTCTGCCCTCATCTGTGTGTAGAGCCTCGTGCTACAACAGCTACAACTGCCGGATTAAGCTTTCTGTGTCTCTCTGACATTTTTGCCTTCTCTCCAATGGAGCCAGCCTCTATCTCTTCATCCTGGAGGCAACTGCCAAAGGCTGTTTACCAAAGCACTCTGGAGACTGATAAGCAAAGCTAAGTTGTATTTGACCTGACAATTCTGGGAGCTGGTTGCTCCTGTGAGCTGAGTTAACCGTTGCAAAGCTCAGCTGGTCTGCGGGTGGTTTCTGTGAAGAGGAGACAGGACAGCTTCTTCGGGGGTATTTGGAAAGACCATATAGTAACTGGAATACTGTGTCCAGTTCTGGTCACCTCAGTTTACAAAGGATGTTGCAGATCTCAAAGGGATGGAGCAACTCCCCTATGAAGAAAGCTTCCAACCTCATTGAATTCGCATGATCCATTGAATCATAGAATTGTAGAGTTGGAAGGTACCCCAAGGGTCATCTAGTCCAACCTCCTGCCGTGCAGGAATCAAAGCTCAAGAATCCCTGACAGGTGGCCATTTAACCTCTGCTTAGAAACCTCCAAGGAAGGAGAGCCCACCACCTTCTGAGGGGGACCGTTCCACTGTCAAAAAGCTCCTATTATCAGAAAGTTCTCCCTGGTGTTCAGTCGGAATCTCTGTTGTTGTTTTTCATTTCAATAAACCTCACTCATTCCAATGTAAAGGAAGCACAATGCAAATGGGGTGGGGGTGGACATGATCCAGACTGAAAGCAATAGCAACAGCGAATGCCAATCCTATTCCCCAAACCAATTCCTGGTCCAGTTCTTGGGATGAATAAATGACCCCTGAACCTTCTCTCTGCTCCCTTTCATTTTTTGGTCAGTATTCTCTCACATCACTATCTTCAATTCCACAATTTTGGGGGAAATATGCAGGCACTCTGCTCCTGGGACTCAGCCTTGACTGATCTGGGGCTTCATACGCAAAAGAAGTCAGTTGATCCTCCCTCTGGGCTAAATCACTATCTCTGCTAAGATAAGCCCCCTCTTTCCCCTAGAGCTTCCTAAGCCTATTAAAGAGTTTGCAGAATGAAGCAAAGTAGCTAATCGGAGGAGCGTCCAATGTCTTCGTTTCGTTATTTCCAGCCTACTTTCATGGCTAATCGGTGCAAGGGACGGTGGCGCCCACTCTGGACCTGACAGTTCCAAACAATATCCGCCCTCACCCCTCCCCTCAGGTGGGCGAGGTTTGCGACACCGCGCGGGGCTTACCTGGCTGGAGACACCCACCTGGCGATTTGGCCTATGGCCTGCCACCTGGCCAGGCAGGACAAAGGACACCTGGCCAGAGGGGGCGGAGTAAGGCCAAAGAAAAGAGGCAGGAGCACCGTGAAGAAGCCTCTTTGTCCTTTCTTCCTCCTCGAGTCAGAGCTCTCTCCTGGATCGTCGTTGGATTCCACAAGGCGTGAGGTAGGCCTCCTTTGCCCCTTTTACTTTTCTTGCCTTGTGGGGACTGTTGCTTTGCAAGGCCTTGGCAAGGTTTCCTTTTGTCTATCTCCATGCGGCGGCGTTGCAGGGGCCCATCTATAAAATCGGGAGTCCCTGGCCCTGGAGCGGCGGCTCGTAGGTCAAACTCCTGGATGGGGTCAGTGGAGGGCATGCTGTGTAAGTTTGCACTTTACAGTCCCCTCTCACTGGCCTCGTCAACCTGCATATCCTCAGCCAGGCGGGCTGAGAGGGTCACCTGCCAAGGCCTGGGCCAAGTTTCCCACTTTTGGAATTCAATAAAGTTGTGGCCAATTTTAATCCATACTCTTGACTCTTGACTCTTGCCTCTTTATTGGGGGAGAGGGTAGGCACCACAGACAGGATTTAGCGCGTGTGTACGCAAATACTTTTGTGACAGCGGCTGATGGCCTCTTCTCTGGTAGGAAAGCACCCACTGTATGTGTGAGTCACACAGCTGGCTTCAGGGCAAGGTGGGAAGCCCACTGGGTCCGGATCAACTTCAGCTGAAGGCTGCTTGATGCTGCATCAGACTGTGAGGGAGAAGAGTCCAGATGCGGTGTAAGAAGAGTCCTCTGGGTCAGGCCATCTGGTCCAGCATCCTGTTCGCACAGTGACTGGCCAGATGCCCATTATGGGAAAACTGCAAGCAGGATCCAAGCACAAGAGCATCACTCTCCCCTCCTGAGGTTTCCAGCAACTGGTATTCAGAAGCATCGCTGCCTCTGAATGTGGAAACAGAGCAGAGCCATTGTAGCAAGTAACCGTCGATATCATCCCTCCTCCTTGAATTGAGCTAGAACCCATTCGTGGGGATGGAGAAGCTTATCAGAAAGGCTAAAAGGAAAGGGAGAGGAACTTATCTGACAAGACAAAGTGTGCAGCTATAAGGACATAAGGGGAACCCTGCTGGATCAAACTCCCAAATGCACATGCATATTTGGCCTCAAGAATATACAAATAAGACTGCCTGCACACCATGCTAAGGATTGCAGGTAATGGGTTAATTTCCCCTGAGTGAGTAGATAGGACTCATTTCCACAATGCACCTGTAGGCATCTTGGGAGTCTCCCCCACCCCACCCCCCAATGTTACTGGGCAAATATAGCAAGTAACTTTGTGGGCTCTCGTTCAAACATACTGTGTAGGTTTTGGTAGGGGGTTGCAGGAATTGTTGAAGGCTATCTGTTGGAACTGTGGATTCAAGTGAAGACGTTTTGAAGAGATCACCTGAGGTAGGAGTTACAAAATAGCTAGACTTCAGGACTCAGGACTCTATCAGTTGCAGGGCTTGGCTGTGGACTGAAACATAGCAAGGATTTTGAAGCAAGGAACCCTCTCTGGGCTCAGAGAGAGGAGACTGCTTGTAACATCTAACAATAGCGCTTGTGTATATAGGGGTGTACATTGTTATTGGCCTAGTGAAGACAACTCTGCTAAACATCTGTTTTCTGTGGGGAGCTGAACCACCAGACTCAGCTTCCACAGCACATACACCAAACTCTCCATACATTTCATAGAATCATAGAATTGTAGAGTTGGAAGGGACCATAGCTGCCAAGTCTCCCGTTTTCCCCGGGAAAACCCCTTTTTTACTTACCTTTTCCCGGTGGTCCACCGTATCACTTTGTCTCCCGTTTTTCTCCATTATTTTCTCCTGCCGGCGGCCATTTTTTTTCTTTCCAATTTGCCCTTCTATGGGCACCAAAAATGGCCGCCGCCAGCTTCAAAAGTCGCATCTACGCATGTCCGGAAGTGCATAGACGTGACTTCCGGTGTTGGCGGCGGCCATTTTGGTGCCCATAGATGGGCGAAGCGACACCGGAAGTTGCATCGGCACACTTCCTGACATGCGTACAAGCGACTTTTGAAGCCGGCGGTGGCCATTTTGGGTGCCCGTAGAAGGGCAAAGCAACACCGGAAGTTACATCGACGCAACTTCCGGTGTAAAATGGCTGCCGGTCCCGGATTCTGCAGTCCGGAATTGGAAGGTAAGGAAGGGACGCCAGCCCCTGCAACACAGGAGTGGCAGCTAAAAAAATCCCTGACCGATGGCCATCCAACCTCTGCTCAAAAAACTTCCAATGAAGAACAGTCCACCACCCTCTGAGGGTTCATTCTGCTGTTGAACAGCTCCTGCCATCAGAAAGTTCTTCTGAATGTTGAGTCAGAATATCCCTTCTTATCATTTTAATCCATTGTTTTGAGTCCTCCCCTCCAGGGCAGGACTGGAGACATCAAGCTTGCTCCATCTCCCATGTGATAGCCTTTAGATATTTGAAGATGGCTCTCCTATCTCCTCTCGGTTGCCCAACTCCCTCAACCCTTCCTCCTAAGGCTTAGTTTCCAGACCCTTGATCATCATGGTTGCCGGCCACTGCATACCTTCCAGCTTGTCAACATCCTTAAACTGTGGTGGTCTGACCAAGATGAAATAGGTTGCTACTAACCACAAGACAGAAAAACCAGTAGGAGAACACTTCAATCTCCCAGGACATTCTATACAAGATCTCAAAGCAGCTGTTTTATTACAGAGAAATTTCAGAAACAGACTGGAAAGAGAAGTTTCTGAATTGGAACTCATTACCAAGCTGAAAACCATGGAGCCACCTGGGATGAATAAAGACATTGGATTCTTATTTCATTATGCATGATCAAGCTTTCTTTAGTGCCTCAGCCCTTGTTTTTTTTCCCCAGGACCAATTGCAGCCATCCGCAGTCGTTAACAGCCATCTACAGGTTTACCACTCCCATCAGCCCATCACCCATTCCCACCCACCCACCCCCACCCTCTGAATATACATAAGGGTTTGGTGGATTCTGTTTCAGTGTATATGACGAAGTGTGCATGCACACGAAAGCTCATACCAAAATAAAAACTTAGTTGGTCTTTAAGGTGCTACTGAAGGAATTTTTTTATTTTGCTTCGACTCAGACCAACACGGCTACCTACCTGTAACTAGGTTGCTACTGTTACTGCCCTTGTTGTGTTTGTTTGTTTGAATGAATTCATGAGCTGCATGAGATTAAAAGTGAATGAAATGAGCATCAGCCTTTGTTTTCTCCTCACTTCCTTGTTAGAGCACAAATGATCCTGTTTCCCTGACACCTTTTGCTTCCCTTTGTTCATTGCTCACTATTAATATCCTTCATTCTTACAAGAGAAAAATATAATAGTCATTCAGTTCAATGAGCTTGAAATTAATTTTCCATTATAACCAACTTTCATGCAGGCTGAATTAACCAATCTGAACAAAAGTCCCATTTTCAGAAAAGGGGGTTTATTTGTCTGAGGAAGGTTTTCTTTCAAAGCAGGTGGACGACTGTTCCTATTCATCTTATACTCTGCTGGTGCTAAGAATTCATAGATTCTGGAGTAGAAACTTCTGTTCGGCAGCAGGGGTGCAAATCTCCCTGCTTGTCTCAAAAAACACCTCATTTTCATTCTCTGCAAAATAGTTAAGAACCTTTGAGGTGTTTTTTGGAATTTTGAGTACTTTTTGGAAGTACTTGCAAGGAATAATCACAAAACCCAGCGGGTCTAATCTGGCTTCACAGCAGCACATGTGAAAAGGATCTAGGGGTCTTCTAAGCTGCATCCACAGAGGTTTAGTCTCCAGATCAAGGGAAGGAATAGTCCCACCTTATTCTGCCTTGGTCAGACCACACGTGGAATACTGTGTCCAATTCTGGCACCACAAGTTAAGAAGGATGATGACAAGCTGGAAGGTGTGCAGAGGAGGGCAACCAAGATGATCCAGGGTCTGGAGACCAAGCCTTATGAGGAACAGTTGAAGGAGCTGGGTATGTTTAGCCTGGAAAAGAGGAGACTGAGAAGAGATACGAGAGCCATCTTCAAGTATCTCAAGGGCTGTCACACAGAAGGGGGAGCAAGCTTGTTTTCTCCAATGGTTTCAAGAAGGGAGATTCCAACTAAAGCTCTCGAATAGCTTTCTGACAATCAGAGCTGTTCAACAGGGGAACGGTCTCCCTTGGGACGCTGTGGACTCTCCTCCCTTTGAGATTTTTAAACACAGGTTGGATGACCATCTGTCAGGGATTGTTTAGCCATGATTTTTGCATTGCAGGGCATTTTACTTGATACCCCTTGCTACCATTCTATGAATTTAATGTTCTTTTTTCTGCTGGGGAGGGCTTCTCTCCCGAGAACAAGCACAGCATGCAACGCTGGAGCGGGGAAGAGCCTAACATTGCAAACTCTTTTCCCAGACAACCAGTTATCACTGAAAGTGGAGAAGTGACCTTTCCCTCCCTATATTCATGCTAGGAAATAAAGTGCTGTCCTTGCTCTATGAATTCAGCTATCATCACAGAGGGAGGGAGGCTTTTCTGCAATTTAACACATGGAGAACTTTGGAAGCTCCGTTCCCAGAGCAGTTCCTTGGCCCTTTTTTAAACACACTATCACCAGACAATGTACTTACTATATGTGTGGCACATGAACTGCATCCCTTGCTTTCTCTTGCACCTTCAGGTGTTTGAGGTGGAACCACCGACTGTTGGGGGTCATGCAGATTGATTAAGTAACTGTTACAATCTTATAATGAGATGGAAAGGCAGGACTGGGTCTTTGCTTAGGGACATCAACTCAGTAATTCCATAGCTGTTGTAAGTGGACAACAGGAAGACTCTTTGAATGGTCAAAATGGCCCAGTAGAACTGTCTGTGTCACATAAAATAGTTATTATAAGAATAAGAATTTATTATTTATACCCCACCCATCTGGCTGGGTTTCCCCAGCCACTCTGGGCGGCCTCCAACAGAAAAATAAAACACAGTAATCTATTAAACATTAAAAGCCTCCCTGAACAGGGCTGCCTTCAGATGTCTTCTAAAAGTCTGGTAGTTGTTTTCCTTTTTGACATCTGTTGGGAGGGCGTTCCACAGGGCGGGCGCCACCACCGAGAAGGCCCTCTGCCTAGTTCCCTGCAACTTGGCTTCTCACAACGAGGGAACCTCCAGAAGGCCCTCGGTGCTGGACCTCAGTGTCCGGGCAGAATGATGGAGGTGGAGACGCTCCTTCAGGTATACTGGACCAAGGCCATTTAGGGCTTTAAAGGTCAGCACCAACACTTTGAATTGTGCTCGGAAACGTACTGGGAGCTAATGCAGATCTCTCAGGACCGGTGTTTACCAACTACAGGTTACATTTTGAAATAAAAGCTAATGGTTTTTTATTCGTATTCTTATTGATTAAATTTGCTCCATCTCCCATGCAACAGCCCTTCAGATACAGTGGTACTATGGTTCTCGAATGGCTTGGCTTCCAGGCAAATCGGCTCCTGAACACCCCAAACCCTGACGTGAGTGTTCTAGTTTGCGAACGTTTTTTGGAAGCCAAATGTCCGACGCAGCTTCCATGGCTTCTGATTGAGTGCAGGAAGCTCCTGAAGCTAATCGGAAGCCATGCCTTGGTTTCTGAATGGTTCCAGGAGTCTAACAGTCCTGGAATGGATTAAGTTCAAGAAAGAAGATTCCACCTAAACATTAGGAAGAACTTCCTGACAGTAAGAGCTGTTCGGCAGTGGAATTTGCTACCAAGGAGTGTGGTGGAGTCTCCTTCTTTGGAGGTCTTTAAGCAGAGGCTTGACAGGCATATGTCAAGAATGCTTTGATGGTGTTTCCTGCTTGGCAGGGGGTGGACTGGATGGCCCTCGTGGTCTCTTCCAACTCTATGATTCTAAGTTTGACAACCAAGGTACCACTGTAGTTGAAGATGGCTGTCATGTCACCTCTCAGCCTCCAAAGGAGAGAGAGAGATGTGCATCATCAGCACACTGATGCCATCATACCCCCAAAATTACTCCAAATGACCTCTCTCAGCAGTTTCATGTATATGTCAAATTCCAAGGCTGGACAAGATAGAGCCCTAAGGAACTGCATAGGTCAATGGCCATCGGGTCAAAGAGGAGTCCCCCAGCACCGGCTCCTGAGCACAACACACCAAGTGTAGACACTGCTGAGTGCTGAATCCAGGCGGTTTGTAGAACAAAGAAATACAGACTCACAAACACTCCTTGGACACCTGGTAAGACCAGTGCAACAAGACCTGCATCCCACTACCCATGAAAAGTTCATTTTCAATGCAAGCAATCCATATGAAAAGGATCTAGGGGTCTTAGTAGACCACAGGCTTCATATGAATCCACTTTCGTTCTGCCTTGGTCAGAGAACACCTGGAGTCCTATATCCAGCTCTAGGCACCACAGCTGAAGGAATTATTGACAAAAGGGAAGGTATGCCGAGGAGGGCGGCCAAGATGATCAAGGGCCTAGAACCCAAGCCTGATGAGGAATGGTCGAGGGGGTTCAGTATGCTTAGCCTGGGCATGTTTCGCCTGGGAAAGAGGAGACTGAGAGGTGCTGCGATGACCATCTTCAAATAGATGAAGGGCTGCCCCATGGAAGATGGAGGAAGCTTGTTTTCTACTGCTCTGGAATGGAAGGCCAAAGGCAGGGTACGTGGATCCAAACGACAAGAAAGGAGATTCCAGCTAAGTTCTGACAGTAAGACCAGGAAACCAGGCGAAATCTCTGGCCCAGCCAATCTTGGGAAGTGAACTGCAGGTGGACAGTTCAATTCCGCATTTCTCCTCTACTGTGTTGCAAAAGATTAAAAAGTGAGAGAGGGGGAGAGAAAAGGTGCTGGTTGTCCTTGTGTATGCAAAAAGCTCCAAGGCATTTGCATTCTCTGATTAGAAAATTGCATTCTCTGATAAACTCTACCCTCCCTGGGGGGAGGCAGAGCTTTGTGCTTGTATCAGATGAAGGTATTGCAGCTATTTATTAAGTCCTTGATGAAGCCACAGCTCATGCCTGCTTCACAGAAGCAGCACCTTTGAAACAATCTAGTGGGGAGAAGTGGGCCGATGCAAATTTCCCTGATTAATTAATTGCTGGGAAATGAAATTTTATTTACATCTAAATGCATTAAAAATAAAGAACTCCGAGGAACTTTATTCCATGTTATACCATCCTTATATTCTGCCAGTCTCATGTGACCACAAAATTAATTTTCATCTGTTCCAATTAGTTTCCATGCCTGATCTTTAAAAAAAGGTGTGTGTGTAGAATCATAGAATCATAGAATCGTAGAGTTGGAAGAGACCACAAGGGCCATCCAGTCCACCCCCCTGCTGAGCAGTAAACACTATCAAAGCATTCTTGACATATGCCTGTCAAGCCTCTGCTTAAAGACCTCCAAAGAAGGAGACTCCACCACACTCCTTGGTAGCAAATTCCACTGCCAAACAGCTCTTACTGTCAGGAAGTTCTTTCACGCACACACACATGATAAACACCTTTGGCCTTCCCCTAACAGGACATAGTCCTGGTAATGCCTTTTCGCCAACTCTGTGGTAGCAAGGAGGGAGGATTAGCTCTAAGAGAGGAAAGCAAGATGGAGCAGTTCAGAGCATTACAGAGCTTGAGGGCACCTCAAGGCCATGAAGTCCACCTCCACCTCCCTCCACTCAATGAAGGACACCCAGAACCTGATGCCTGCCCAGTTTCTGCTGGAAGACCCACCACCATCTTGTTGGAAGATTCAGGACTGATAAAAGAAATGACTTATTCAATGATGGCGCTCCCAGGAGGAAGTGATGGCCACCAGCCTAGATGCCTTTGAAAGCAGATTGGACAAATTTGTGGAAGACAAGTTCTGCAAATTCTACAAAGGCTACTCTGTGCTTCCTTCATGGTCACAGGCAGTAGTGCTTCTATGCCACTTGCTGGAAACCGCAGGAGGGGAGAAGGCTCTGCCCGCAGACTGTCTGGCCAGAGTGGTGCATGCTCTAGTTATCTCCCACTTGGACTACTGCAATACGCTCTACGTGGGGCTACCTTTGAAGGTGACCCGGAAACCGCAACTAATCCAGAATGCGGCAGATAGACTAGGAGTGGCCGCCGAGACCATATAACACTGGTCCTGAAAGACCTACATTGGCTCCCAGTACGTTTCCGAGCACAATTCAAAGTGTTGGTGCTGACCTTGAAAGCCCTAAACAGCCTTGGCCCAGCATTATACCTGAAGGAGAGTCTCCACCCCCACACCGGGGTCTAGCTCCGAGGGCCTTCTGGCAGTTCCCTCACTGCAAGAAGTGAGGTTTCAGGGAACCAGGCAGAGGGCCTTCTTGGTGGTGGCGCCTGCCCTGTGGAACGCCCTCCCATCAGATGTCAAGGAAATAAACAACTATCCATCTTTCCAAAGACATCTGAAGGCAGCCCTGTTTAGGGAAGTTTTTAATGTTTGATATTTTATCATGTTTTTAATATTCCACTGGGAGCCGCCCAGAGTGGCTGGGGAAACCCAGCCAGATGGGTGGGGAAATAAATAATAAATTGTTGTTGTTGTTGTTGTGCTCAGATCCTGCCTGCTGGTTTTCAAAAAAAAGGCATCTGGTTGGCCACTGTGGGAACAGGATTCTGGACTAGACGGGCCACTGGTTTAACCCTGCAGGACTTTTCTCATCTTTTATGGAAGCAATGCTTCTATTGATGCTGCCTATAATTTTATTAGCCCTTTTCTGCAGGCTGTTCATGTTGCGATAGACTACAATTCTGAGGTCTTTTTATTTATAATTATTATTATATATTATTTTTCACATGTATTAGGAGCCAAGCTGTTGATTTCCCCTCCACTCCCATGCCTGAGCATTAAGAACAGCATATATTTGCATATATTTGGGCATATATTTGCAACTGATACCAAGCAAACTTCATCTAGAGAGAGTTTCCCTTATATTGCGAGAGGTGAGAATCAGTGGTCACTCCTAAGTCAAACTGGTGACGTGAAATTGAGAAGTAGGCACACAAGCACATTTGCATCCTGCCTTGGGGGCTGGCTAGACTCAATTTGGGGTGTGATGCTCCTGCACAGCAGGCTCTAATCTTCCTCCAAGCACCTGTTGTACAAATTAAAAACCACAGCAGAAACCTGTTAGGTGGTCCAGTCCAGGGTCCAGAATTAGGACCCTGCTGTGCACTGTTGTAACAAGCCCAGAGACTAAATGGTTGCAAGCGCAATTGCTTCCAAGTGAAGCTGGAAAATAAAATTCAAGTGGGAAAGAGGGAAGGAGAGGCCCGGTGGGATAGTTGCAAACAAATACTTTGGCCATGGAGGTTGATGGCATCTCCTCTGGTGGGAAGGCTTCTGCAATGTGTGTGGGCTACACAGCCAGCTCCAGGGCAAGGGGAGTCAGCCCACTGGGTCTAGATGAAAGTCAGCTGAAGGCTGCCAGAAAGTACAATTACAACTGGGTAACACTGGCCTGCAAGCACTCCAATTGGAGAACAGTCTTTACCAAAGTGTTATGGGCTTTGAAGATGCTCAAACTCAGGACGAAAGGAAGAAACGTGCTAAGAGGAAGGCACACTTGGCAAATCCACACCATGATCAACTCCCGCCTGGAAACCAATGTCCCCCCTGTGGAAGGACGTGTGGATCCAGAATTGGCCTCCACAGTCACTTATGGGAAGAGGAGATTTTTGGGTGCCGGACCAGGCTG
This sequence comes from Zootoca vivipara, assembly GCF_963506605.1. Lineage (NCBI taxonomy): Eukaryota > Metazoa > Chordata > Lepidosauria > Squamata > Lacertidae > Zootoca > Zootoca vivipara. The sequence continues at coordinate 980,133 of NC_083276.1, forward strand.
TGAGGAAAAAGATGTGAGGAACAGTAGAAGAACATAAGAAGGGCCTGCTGGATTGGGCCAATGGCACATCTAAACCTACATCCTATTCTCACAGTGGACAATGAAATATCCTGAAGGAAACCAACAGGGAGGAAGAGCCTTCTCCCCTCCTGTGGTTTCCAGCAAGTGTTATTCAGAAGCATTGCTGCCTCCAGCTGTGGAAGGCAGAGCAGACCATTGGGGTCGGTAGCCACCAATAGCAGCCCTCTCCCTCTCCATGTATCTGTCTAATCTGCTTTGAAAACCATCCAGGGTGGTGGCCTCTGCTGCCTCCTGTGGGAGGGAGTTCCACCGTTTGACTATGCACCGTGGGAAGAAGGATTTATTTTTATCTCTTGCGAGATTTCCAACATTTAATTTCATGGGATAGCCATGATTTCCAGGGCCATGAGAATGAGAAAAGTTTTTCTCTATCCATTTTATCTGTGCCATGCATATTTTTAAAAAAACTTTCATCAAGTTGCCTCTCCTTTCTGAACTTCTCATCCCTGTGATTATTTTGCTTGCCCCTTTATGAGTCTTTTCCAACTCTACAGTATCATTTGTGAGCTGAGGTGGCCAGATAACTCTTCAGTCTTCCAAATGCGGTCACACCATATACTGTATTTGTATCATGGCACTATGATTTTGGCCGTTTTATTTTCAGTTCCTTCACTCATGAAAACATCATCATAATCCTCATTTTATTATTTGTCCCCCAACCACCTGACTGGGTTGCCCCAGCCATTCTAGGTGGCTTCCAACATATATAAAAAACATAATAAAACATTGCACATTCATGTGTGTTGGAAAGATGTTCTCCATCACAGACTATGCCATTCTATGCAGACATGCAATGGTGATTTTGACTCTGCCGAGCTGCAATTTCCCCACATCGCCTGTCACTTTGAAACCTTGAAAAAGACTCTGCAGACCTAATAAGTCCCAGTATGTCTCGCAGAACTAATTACTGTATGTGCCTGTATCGGCATGTTCAGCACCTTTGGACTGGACAGAGGAACCCCTGATCCAAAACTGATGAAAGGTTAAGCAGAGAAGGTGGGAAAGTCTCTTGAGCAGGAGGCCATGTTTGGTCTCCCGCACCCCTGAAAGGTCACCCCCGTGCTGCTCTGTTGTTGCTCGGAAGGGCTGGCTGGTGCCGAACTCCGGTCTAGCTCAGGGCAGGCTTCATCAGCACAGTTCAGCAGCAGTTTCATAAATGTCAGCTGTTAAAGCTTACACAGGAACACTCAGCGGTGCAGTAAAGCACTGGCCTTTGGACAGGCAGCAGAGTATTACATCCGAAAGGTCAGAGGACACCGTTGCATTATTAGCAGGAGAGCAGGGAGGGCGGCCAGTCCAGAGGCAGCGCTTGAGTCAGCACCACATAGAGAGGAAGGAAGGAAGGCAGGAAGGTGTCAGGAGTATGGGCAGGAGTCAGGCTCTGGGGCCTGTAGTGCTTTGCAGGACTGGGGCCTGCCTCAGCTTTTGCTGGAGAAGCAAGGAGTGGCCACTCAGGTGAGGCCTCAGTTTGTGCTGGAGAGGCAAGGAGTGGCCACTCAGGTGAAGCCACTTGATACCTCACTGCACCTGGTGGCAGGAGCTGGGAAGGATAAAAGCCCAGCATTTCCCTTCAGCTCTTTGCCACAGCAACGCTATCCCTGCCTGGTTGCCTCTGGCCTCTTGCTCCTTGGACCCTTGCCTTGCCGACGCCTTGATCCTCGACCCTTGGACCCTTGCCTTGCTGACGCCTTAATCCTTGTTCCTTGGACCCTTGCCTTGCCGACGCCTTGTTCCTTGGACCCTCGCCTTGCCGACGCCTTCATCCTCGGCCCTTGGACCTTTGCCTTGCTGACGCCTTGCTCCTTGACTCCCAGACCTTCGCCTCTGCCTAGTTCCTTGACCCTGCGACTGCCTGCTGCTGAACCCTCAGCCCTGCAACTGCTCCTGCTTCTACACCACCATCTTGCCTCTGGTCCTGACGTCCTCAGCCAGGGCTTCAACCGCCCGCCGACTGGACGGTGACAGAAGGAAGGAAGGAAGGAAGGAAGGAAGGAAGGAAGGAAGGAAGGAAGGAAGGAAGGAAGGAAGGAAGGAAGGAAGGATTCCAGTTTCAGAGGAGCAAATGAAGGCTGTTCCCGCGGAAATGCAAAAAGAAAAGAAGACTAACACAGACTACAATAATGTCTGGCTTTTTAAAAGGTTGTAGCATTTGGGACTTTTCAGTTTAGGTAACAGGTGAAATGATAGACGTTTATAAAATTATGCAAGGCCTGGAGAAAGTGAAAAGAGTATCGGGACGCTCCCCGTCTGGTGGAGTCCCATATAAACATTGGCACACATCCAGTAAGATACGTGCACGCAGAATCAGCAGAGATCAGCAGAAGCAGAGTTGTGTTGGAAGTGTAGTATCAAGCATTTTTATTGACAGCAAATAAATAAAAGCAACTGCCGTGTGATCAGCTTTCTCACACATCCTCTCTGTCGGAGAGAAAGAACAAAGAGCGGAAGTTTATCAGCCTGACTTCCGTTTACACAGACCTTTGTAAGAAATGAAATCATCCAGTCACGTGACCTCTGCGATAGTAGCAGTGAAAATACTGGCAGAGAAAAGTTTTATCTCCTTTTCTGTGGTGGAATGCTCTTCCCAGAGAGGCTCACGCCAGGCAAAAACATTCCGCTTTAGAACTTCTGCTTCTTAATGACTGCATGGGAGGGTTATCAGCTGTGGGGGTGGGATTGTTCTCTTGATTATTATTACTCTGTCTGTTATTATTTGTTTTATTTATTTATTTATTTATTGAATTTATATACCACCCTATACCCGAAGGTCTCTGGGTGGCTCCTTCTTATTATGCTCATTATTTTTTTTTTGTTATTGATGCTCCGTAAAATGTGCTCTAAATGTTGTACACTACCCTGGGATCCATTGAGAAAGGGTGGCATATAAATCAAAGAAACAACAGCAACAATCCCTAGAACTCGTGGACCTCCAGTGAAGCCGGACGTTGGAAGATTCAGGGCAGACCAAGTTAAGCCAGGGAGCTTGCTGCCACAGGAAGCAGCTATGGCCACCAACTTGGATGGCTATAAAAGAGAATTTGGCAAATCCACCGAGGGGAGGGCTATCCTTGGCTCCTAGCCATGATGGCTCTGCTCAACCTCCACAGTCGGAGGCAGCCATGCTTCTGAATGCCAGTTGCTGGAAACCACACTGCCAAGTACCCCGTTTTCCCTGGGAAACCCCCGTTTTTACTTATCTTTTCCTGGTGGTCCCCCGTATCACTTCGTCTCCCGTTTTTCTCCGTTATTTTCTCCTGCTGGCGGCCATTTTTTCTGATTTGCCCTTCGATGGGCACAAAAAATGGCCGCCGGCGGCTTCAAAAGTCGCATCTACGCATGACTGGAAGTGCGTAGACGCGACTTCCAGTGTCGGCGGCGGCCATTTTTGTGCCCATAGATGGGCGGGACGACACCGGAAGTTGTGTCAACGCACTTATGGTCATACGTAGAAGCTACTTTTGAAGCCGGCGGCGGCCATTTTTGGTGCCCATAGAAGGGCAAAGTGACACCGGAAGTTACGTCGATGCAACTTCCGGTGTCGCATGGCTGCCGGTCCCGGATTCTGCAGTCCAGGACTTGGAAGGTAAGCACAGGAGGGGAGAGTTGCTCTTGTGCTCAAAACCTGCTCACAAGCTTCCCCACAGGCATCTGGCTGGCCACCGTGAGAAAAGGAGGCTGGACTCAACAGGCCAGGAGATTCTCCTGTCACAGTCTGGTTGGCGGGAGGGGCAAGATGGTGGTGTGGAAGCAGGAATGGGGTCCAGATGGTGCAGGGCTGAGGGTCCAGCAGCAGGCAGTCACAGAGTCAAGGAACCAAAGGTTGGGATGCAGGGCGTCACGGAGGCAAAGGCCTGAGGGTCAAGGAGCAAGGCAGAGGCGGAGGTCTGGGAGTCGAGGAGCAAGGCGTCGGCAAGGTGAAGGTCCAAGGGTCGAGGAGCAAGGCGAAAGATCAAGGAACAGGAGGCCAGATACAACAAGGCAGGGATCGCGTTGCTGTGGCAAAGAGCTGAAGGGAAATGCTGAGCTTTTATCCCTCCCAGCTCTTGCCACCAGGTGCAGTGAGGTCTCAAGTGGCCTTACCTGAGTGGCCACTCCTTGCTTCTCCAGCACAAGCTGAGGCAGGCCCCAGTCCTGAAGAGCACTACAGACCCCAGAGCCTGACTCCTGCCCATACTCCTGACATCTCCATTCATGTCTCCATCTCCAGATGCCCTCAGCATGACCACCTGAGACCATTTTGCACAAGGCAGTTTGCATCACGCATAATTGTAGCCTTAGTTGGTTTGCGACTTTCTTTTTATTGTTTTGCAACCCACCCTGGGGGTGGCAAAGTTCCTGCTGAAGGGCAGAAAGAAATCGCAGTTGCTCAGCAGGAGTTCTGTTATCACCTGAAGAATGAAACACAACAGGCCTGTTGCCTTGAGCAAAGTTTGGGGGAACCTGGCGCTTCAGATAGTCTTTTTCCAGTATCGAAAGGGCTGCTCCATGGGAAAAGAGGTCCAAGACCTCAGATGATCGTTAGAAGATATTCCTTGATGCCAAGAGAAGTTTGAACTGGAGGGAGGATGGTGGGCTCCCTCTCCTCAGTGGTCTTCAAGCCAAGGTTGGACATTCATCTGTTGAGGATGCTCCATAATGAGCAAAGGGTGATGGAGATGGTCCAACTGTCTTCTTCTAAAATTCATAGAATCCTCGAGTTGGAAGAGACCCCAAGGGCCATCCAGTCCAACCCCCTGCCAAGCAGGAAACACCATCAAAGCATTCCTGACAGATGGCTGTCAAGCCTCCGCTTAAAGACCTCCAAAGAAGGAGACTCCACCACACTCCTTGGTAGCAAATTCCACTGCCGAACAGCTCTTACTGTCAGGAAGTTCTTCCTAATGTTGAGGTGGAATCTTCTTTCTTGAAGTTTGAATCCATTGCTCCGTGTCCGCTTCTCTGGAGCAGCAGAAAACAACCATTCTCCCTCCTCTATATGACATCCTTTTATATATTTGAACATGGCTATCATATCACCCCTTAACCCTCTCTTCTCCAGCTCCCTAAGCCGTTCCTCATAAGGCATCATTTCCAGGCCTTTGACCATTTTGGTTGCCCTCTTCTGGACACGTTCCAGCTTGTCAGCATCCTTCTTGAACTGTGGTGCCCAGAACTGGACACAGTACTGGGCACCACAGTTCACAATTCAAAAATGTGAACCAGTCCTGTGACCCTTCTGACATTAAGAACTGCTTGACAGTGGAAGAGGTTCCCTCAGAAGTTGGCAGACTACATACACACCAAATTTTGGTAGCCTCCACTTGCTACCTCTCTCCATTTGGCGAATTATCCATTTATTCCTCCTCTCTGCTTCCTGCAGCTCCACCAGCTATTTTTACAGTTTCCAAGAAGTAGCACAGCCAGGTGGTTCTCAGGCAGCCTCTGGTGGACCATCTTGCTAAGCGTGGTGAGCTCCAGTTTCAACTTTTGGAAAACAAACCTAGAATCATAGAATCATAGAGTTGGAAGAGACCACAAGGGCCATCCAGTCCAACCCTCTGCCAAGCAGGAAACACCATCAAAGCATTCTTGACATATGCCTGTCAAGCCTCTGCTTAAAGACCTCCAAAGAAGGAGACTCCACCACACTCCTTGGAAGCAAATTCCACTGTCGAACAGCTCTTACTGTCAGGAAGTTCTTCCTAATGTTTTCCTGTTGCGTTTGTTTTCCAAAACTTTCCTTGGGAAGTTTATTTCCCCCAAGAAGCGTCTTGCCTGCCTCTCCCTCCTGCACGGCTTGCCTTTTAACCTTGGTGCTGCAGGCAGAGCGGAGAGCTTGGCTTTGAGTGCCTTCCATTATGAGGGCTAAGCCCCCAAAGGGGAAGTGATCAAGGCCGGCAGTGGAGCAAAGAGAGGACACTTTGAAGACCGGAGAGCTAAAAGCAGCGTAATGAAATACAATGAGTCGGAGCAGAGGGAGCTCTGCAGAGCGAGAAAAAGCATCGGAGGAGCCAATCGATACCCTCATGAAGGGAGGGGGAGGAGGAAAGGGGCTAAACTGCATTTGGACAGCAAGGGGGGGGGAGGAAAACAGAATCCAATTGGGAAGCCAAGTTGATGTTCTGTAGCTTTTGAAGAAGAGAAGGCATATGATGAACACAGAGTGAAACCTCTGAACAGCTTTAGAATGCATGGGTGTGTTGTGGCCTCTTTCCAAAGACATTTACGCCAACGAGTGATTGTTTGCTTAGGATTTCTTATGTCTTGACTCTTCCATGCAGCATCCAGGTAGCTCAGAGATGCATTGTGGTGATGGGATGGAGGACAGGGAAGCCTTCCTCTGTGGAGCACTAATACCAGCTATGAGTGGCTGAGTGTTATTCAATAGGTGGAGAGGGTTGGATGGGCAGTTACTCTGATCTTGGGCTTTCTGAGCCGATTCAATACTTGCAGGGAGGGAGTTGCATATCATTAACATTATATAATTCTAGAGTTGGAAGGGACCCCAAGGGTCGTTTGTACAATGCAATACAGGAATCAAAACTAGAGAATCCCTAGAAGGTGGTCGTCCAGCCTCTGCATAAAAACATCCAAGGAAGGAGAGTCACCACTTCCGAAGGTCATCTATTCCACCATCAAACAGCTCTCACCCTCAGAAAGTTCTTCCCTGTGTTTAGCGCAGTATACTAGTTAAATAAATAAATAATAGTTGGAATCTCTTTCCTTATACTACTACTAATAATAATTTATTTATACCCAGCCCATCTGGCTGGGTTTCCCCAGCCACTCTGGGCGGCTTCCAACAGAAAAATAAAATACAGTAATGGATTAAACATTAAAAGCCTCCCTAAACAGGGCTGCCTTCAGATGTCTTCTAAAAGCCTGGTAGTTGTTTTTCTCTTTGACATCTGGTGGGAGGGTGTTCCTTATACAGTGGAACCTCGGTTTATGAACACCTCGGTTTATGAATTTTCGGTTTACGAATGCCGTGGACCCATCTGGAACGGATTAATTCACTTTCCATTACTTTCAATGGGAAAGTTCGCTTAAGTTTATGAACACTTCAGTTTATGAACAGACTTCCGAAACCAATTACACCCATGCTTCAGGTTAAGTACGCTTCAGGTTGAGTACTCCGCTGACCCATCTGGAACGGATTAATCCACTTTCCATTACTTTCAATGGGAAAGTTCGCTTCAGTTTATGAACAGACTTCCGGAACCAATTATGTTCATAAACCGACGTACCACTGTAACTTGCTTTAGGTTCTCCCCTCTGAAAACAAGCTTGCTCCACCTTCCATGCCTTTTTTGGCAATCCCTCAGAGCCGAATAAGATTGTCTTCCATAAACACAGTTTGAACAATGAGTCCGTAAGTGACTGTGGAGGCCAGTTCTGGAGCCACACGTCCTTCCACAGTGGGGACATTGGTTTCTGGGCTGATCACAGTTTGGATTTGCCAAGTGCGCCATCCTCTTAGCACAGTTCTCCCTTTCATCCTGAGTTCAAGTGACGTCAAAGCCCAGGACACCTTTGGTAACAGTAAGGTTGGTAGTACGTTCTGCATAACAGCACCCCTTCTGCTATTTGAAGAAGGCTGTCATATCTCCTCTCGGTTTTCTCTTCTCAGGGCTCAACAACCCCCAACTCCCTCACCCGTTCTGTCTGATTCAGCTGGGCTTCTTATGAAACTCCAAGCACATTGTCAGCCCCCGAATGCGGAGTCTGCACATTCCGAAAGAGCCTGCAGCCCAGATTCCTGGAGATCTGGAGCCTGAAGGGTCCCCCCCCCCAATGCTTCTGCAGTCAGAGCATGTGCCTGCTGGCTTGGCTGTGCCCACTCATTAATCCTCCCCTCCTCCTTTGCCATGCACAGAGCTCTTTCTGCTCTGCAAATCCTCTTCCCATGCTCCTGCGCCACTGTTTGCTTTTCAAAGATTACCCATGGATACAGACTCTTTTGGAGGCTTTGAGCCTGGGGCTACTTGGCAGGCTAAAGAGAGCCAACCTTGCTATTTACTGACTCATAAACAGGCTTCAGAACAGGCACAAAAGTGGATTGATCTTCCCGGGAACTTTGGAGTTTATTAATGCTAACTGGAGGATGTTTCGACCGGCGTGTCACTCAGGTTTCAGGCCTTTGAGGAGAGGAGTGAATTAGCTCTTCCCTGCGTGGATTTGTCACAGGCCCCTCTGCCTTTAAACAATCAATGGGAGCAAAATGAGGTAAATGATTTATAGAGCCAAGCAGGGCGTGTTGTGCGCTTCCAGCTTCCTGCTTGGGTTTTGCAAATTGGCCTCGGAGAGATTCGGGGTCACCTCCAAAACCTGCTCTGTGCAGTTCATGCTGCTCTTAACTCTGGATTTTGCAGCCTGTGATTGATCCCCTCCTCCTCCTCCTTTTCCAGTGGAGATCAAGAGAGTGAGGATAGAAGACCCTTAACAGAAATGAGAATAAAAGGAGGAGGAAATGCAGGCAGCAGTGAATAGTATAAATGTGGGCACATTTCCCCATAGAATCCTAGAACTGTAGAGTTAGGAGAGACCCTAATCTAGTCCAACCCCCTGTAATGCTAAACAATCCCTGACAGATGGCCATCCTACCTGTGTTTAAAAATCTCCAAGGAATAAGAGTCCGTCACCTTCTGAGAGAATATGTTCCCCTGTTGAACAGCTCCTGACACCCGAAAGTTCTCCCTTGTTATTTGAAGCCATTGGGTCAAGTCCTCCCCTCCAGAGCAGGAGAAAACAAGCTTGCTCCCTCCTCCATGTGGCAGCCCTTGAGATATTTGAAGATGGCTCTCCTATCTCCTCTCAGTCTCCTCTTTTCCAGGCTAAACATACCCAGCTCCTTCAACCGGTCCTCATCAGGCTTGCTTTCCAGACCCTTGATCTTCTCGGTCGCCCTCCTCTGCACACGTTTCAGCTTGTCAACATCCTTCTTAAATTGTGGTGCCCAGAACTGGACACAGTATTCCAGATGTGGTCTGACCAAGGCAGAATAGTGTTGCGTTGAAGGAAATCAGGCTTTCACCTTCTGGTTAAGGCAAAGTTTTTCTCAAGACTCTATTTCTGAAGACAAGTCAAATGCACAGGAGACTCTCAGTTCTCTGAACAGCTTTATATAGGGATGGCAAAGTTATCACAAGCAGGCTAATGAGAAACCACAAGATACTAGCACCCCACATTTCCTTTATCCTTTCACCTTTTCCCCCACCTTCATGCTGACTTTCTCTTTTTCCACTCGAAGGGAAACACGACTTTAAAATGGAAAATAGTTCAGGACAATCCAAAGACATTGCAGACCCCAGAACCAAACATTCCACTTCCACATATAAAAGTTGTGGCGTGCAGGTTATCCTAATGTATTTTGGAGAGTCTCCAGGGAAATTTATTTAAAAAAATTAAGAGAGAAAGAAAAATGTTTTTTGTTTCATAAAATTTATATGATGCTTGCTTGTAAAAAGAAACCTCAAAGCAATTTCCAAAAGGTAAAACAGTAAAATCAAGAAAAATTCACAACTCTACTTTAAAAAATGCAAAGTTAAAATACCAAAACAGATTAAAATTACCTCAACTGTCTAAGCATCTGGGTTGGCTTGTCTAAACAGGAATGTTTTTAGCAGGTGCCAAAAAGGGAACAGCGAAGACACCAGCTTGATCTCAATATGCAGGGAGTTCCAAAGTGTATGCGCTGCCACACTGAACATTCATAGAATCATAGAATCATAGAGTTGGAAGAGACCACAAGGGCCATCCAGTCCAACCCCCTGCCAAGCAGGAAACACCATCAAAGCATTCCTGACAGAGCCTCTGCTTAAAGACCTCCAAAGAAGGAGACTCCACCACACTCCTTGGTAGCAAATTCCACTGCCGAACAGCTCTTACTGTCAGGATGTGGGGCACATATTATGTGGCAGCTGTAGAGGTGCCAAAGTTAACAAACGTTCCCAAGTCTCTTTTCGGGGAGGTCACTTTGGTGCTGCTAGCACAGCGGTTTGGCTTCACCCCATTGTCTCTTGACATACAGATGCCAACATATTTATATTTATGCATGGAATATGTTAACTTCATAAATATAAGCCAAAGCATTCTAAATCTAATCTATATGATGCAGTAGTATGTTTTGGTTTTTATGTGATCAGATGAAGGGCGATATAGAAATGATGATGATGGTGATGATGATGATTTAGGGCAGCAGAAAATTTCCCAGTTCAATATTTTCCAGGAAGGAGCTAGGCCACTGAATGGCATCAATGAGGGGGGGGGAGAGAGGTCTTCTAGGTTTGCACCCCAGGAAGTCACTTCATTGCTGATAGCATAGCAGTTTGTCTTCACCCCCAGAGGCGCACTCCAATGTCTCTCTCGAGAGATGGATGCCAACCAGTGGGCCAGTCACCTGGCATAATAGCAGGCAGCTTTCACCTGTTTTCCCAAGAGGGGGTCGTTCCTTCCGCCTGCCCTCTGCTTCAGCGGCTGCCTCCCTCCTCGGGGGCCTTTCCTGCGCTCTGTTTGCGGCAGCTCCCACATTGCAGTCATTGCTTGTGACACGCTGCCACCTTTTATTAATCCATCACCTGTGCAAGAGGGAATCAGCAGCAGCAGCAGAGGCGGTGACGGACAGAGTGCCCCTCTCTCCAGCTCCTGGGGCAAGGTGGGGGTGATTGGCTAATGCACACCTGAAATTCAAGCCCTGGAATCTTCTCCCTCTCAGGCACTCCTCACGTCAGCTTCATTTTAAGCTGGGAGGGCAGGACAAGGCTAAAAATAGCCAGTGGAACAGGTGGGCACTCAGCGCCTCTGCTCCGAGATTGGATATTTGCGGTTGCCTTGGATCCCATTTCCCTTTAGCCATCAGTATCGAAGCCAAAACTCTGGGCTTAGAAGGCGACGGCGAGTTGGGAATCAGCAGGGGGGGGAATGCACCGCCTCTGACCTCATAAAATTATAGAGTTGGGAGGGACCCTGAGGGTCATCTAGTCCAACCCCCAGCAATGCAGGAATCTCGGTTCAAGAACCCTTGACAGGTGGCCATCCAACCTCTGCTGAAAAGGCCCTTCCGGCATCACCGGAGAGGGAGGTTGCGGGCACCACGACCCTTTCACGTGCCGGGGGGATGGATGCCATCCCCTCCGGCGATTAGCCAATTCCCGGACGCGTCACTCCCTGCGCGTCCAATCCGGACGCGTCGGGGGTGTGGCTTGCGGCTTTAAACGCAAGCGCGCGGCCGGGGCTCGGTCTCTTTGTTCCTGCCCCCAGCCGCTCCGGATCTTCTCCCGCCCACCCTCCCTTTAGGCAGGCTTCGCTTCTGACTGTGCTATGGACTTCGGTTGGTCGCCGTTGAGGGGCCTGGTAGGACTTTTTCCACCTGGCGAATTGGCTCTGGCCTTGTGGTTTTCGCCTACCTCGTAGCAACACATCACTACTTTGGTTTTGGCGGTAAGGCATTGGGTTATCTCAGAAAGGTCTCTGGTGGGGGAGGGAGGTTGCTGCCATCACCTCCCCCAAAATGTTGAGGGGTACTCCCTTAAGGAGTCCGGGGGCATGGCCAAGTCCAAAACCGTGGAAGGTGAGGGCCAAGGCACGACCTCTACCGGTGATTCCAGGGTGAGTTCCTAGTGGATCCGCATTCGCAGGTCTCACCCAATGGTGGTTAACCCTTCTCAGACTGCCAACACAACGGGCTGGAGTCGGGTATAGTCGGTTAGATCCAATGCCTAATGCCAATACCTCTCTACAATCCATAATCAATAAAGTTGTGGCCTTTTACGCCCATTAACCTTATATCATGGTGTCCTGAGTTTTTATTCATTCAGGGAAGGTTGGGGTTTCGCCACGCAAAGTCTCCAACGAAGGAGAGTTCACAACCTCCCAAGGGAGCCCTTTCTGCTGACAAATGACTTTTACCATCAGAAAGTTCTTCCTGATGTTTATTCAGAATCTCATTTTTTGTGATTTGAAGTCATGGGTTCGAGTCCTACCCTCCAGAGCTGTAGAAAACAAGCTTGCTCCCTCTTCCATGGGACAGCCCTCACGATATTTGGAGGTGACTATCATATCTCCTCTCTGTCTCCTCTTCTCCAGGCTAAACACCTCCAGCTCCTTCAACCGTTCCTCATCAGGCCTGGTTTCCAAACCTTTGATCCTCTTGGTCGCCCTCCTCTGCACACCTGCCAATATCCTTCTTAAACTGCAGTGCCTTTCTGCACCACTTGAAAGGCATTGAACGCAAGGAATAAGGTGGTGTTGGGTTGTGGTGCCTGAGCTGCTCCTGAGTTACAAATCCATTCCTGGCAGGAGGATCCCAATGCAAGTCTGAGGTGCGGCAAGCTGAAACGTGGACTAACAGATGCGCCTCATGGGTGTTGCTGGTAGCTCCCTGTCCCCTTTGCAGTCCTCAGGAAGAGGAGGAGGAGGAGGCGTTTGGAATTGATATCCCACCTTTCACTCCCCTTAAAGGTAAAGGTAAAGGGACCCCTGACCGTTAGGTCCAGTCACAGACAACTCTGGGGTTGCAGCGCTCATCTCACTTCACTGGCCGAGGGAGCCGGCACACAACTTCTGGGTCATGTAGCCAGCATGACAAAGCCACTTCTGGCGAACCAGAGCTGTGCACGGAAACGCCGTTTACCTTCCCGCCAGAGCGGTACCTATTTATCTACTTGCACTTTGACATGCTTTCAAACTGCTAGGTTGGCAGGAGCTGGGACCGAGCAACGGGAGCTCACCCCATCGCAGGGATTCAAACCGCCGACCATCTGATCAGCGAGCCCTAGGCTCTGTGGTTTAGACTACAGCACCACCCGTGTCCCTTTCACTCCCCATAAGGAGTCTCAAAGCGGCTAACATTCTCCTTTCCCTTCCTCCCCCACAACAAACACTCTGTGAGGTGAGTGAGGCTGAGAGACCTCCGAGAAGTGTGACTAGCCCAAGGTCACCCAGCAGCTGCATGTGGAGGAGCAGAGATGCGAACCCGGTTCACCAGATTATGAGTCCACCACTCTTAACCACTACACCAAACAGCACAAGCATGACGTTTGATGAGTGGCAAGTGGACCTGCAACTGAGCTGCTTGTTTCTGCCAACATTTTGTACATGCTCTGGAACTACATGGCCCCTTTAGCTTCACATGAGTCCACAGTGTGATGCAGCAGCAAAAGAAGGCTAGTGTTATTCTAGAGTTCATCAAGAGAAGTTTAGTGTCCAGGTCAAGGGAAGTCATAGTCCCACACTATTCTCCCTTGGTCAGACCCCACCTGGAATCCTGGGCCCAATTCTGGTCTCCACAATTTAAGAAGGATGTGAACAAGCTGGAAGGTGTGCAGAGGAGGGCAACCAAGAGGATAAGGGGATTCTTGGCTGTGATCCATGCATTGCATGGGGGTTGGAATAGATGACCCTAAGGATGCTCAGGACCCATTCCTGCTTCTACTAAGGCCAGGCAAGAATGGAACTTAGCAATTATGCTGGATACATGAACTCTTTAAACAGAACCAGAGAAAATAATGGAAGAGAGGGCTACCAATGGCTACTTGCCACAATGCTCTTTCTGCAAGATCAGAGGCAGCAATGCTTTTGCATACCAGTTCCTGGAGTTACTCTTGTGCTTGAATCCTGCTTGCTGGTTTCCCAGGAGAAGCATCTGGTTGGACACTGTGAGAACAGGATGCTGGACTAGATGGGCCACTGGCCTGATCCAAAAGGCTCCTCCTATGATCATATATTCAGTTGTTTATTCATCTGTTAGCTTTGGTTTTTTAAAAAATTAGCCATAATGATGTAGTGCCAGCTTTATCTTTGTTATCCACTCTGACCCTTGGGGAAAATATTTGTGGCGCACGCATACCTTAATGCTCTGCCTGCACAGATGGACAGACCTCTCTGCTGCCAGCCTGCTTGCTTTTATGCGCTGCTCGCTCATAAGTCCATGAATTAATCTGCATGGAAATTCTCACTTAAGTGCAGGTTTCTGAACACATTTCTCTCCAAATATGCATTCCAAACCCTTTCTCGCTAACATGTGCATTTTAAACACATTTTGATTATGATCATTATTGAGCCAAGAACCGCTTTGCAGTGTTCAGAGAAATGTGAAATCTGAATTCACAAGCTCCATTCCAACCCACCCAAAGATCCTTTCTTCAAGGAGCATTCTTGGAACCAGCTGACCACACTCCAGAATCTGCACTCCTTTCCCACCTCTGTCCAGGTAGGATGGGAAAAGAAAGCGGCTCCTGAAAGTGACATCATCTTTCAAGGCTGCTTGTTTGTTTTGAAAGAGATTCCTCCCCCCCCCTTCTCCTCCCTCCTCCCCACACAGCGATGTTCTTGGGCCAGACCACATCACAGCAGAGCTGGGAATATTATATCAGCATTATATCACTGGGCTTTGTGACAGTTTGCATGAGTTCTGGTGATGCATCTCTTTGTCACTTCTTTCCACGGACAAAAATTGTCATTTGTTACTCTCTGTGACATCTGGCAAAGCTCTTGGGTGAAGCGCAGAGCTGGTGTGCTTGAGGAAATGTGTCAGACGCCTCTGTGTTTTTGCATAAGAACAGCTTGCTGGATCAGGCCAATGGCCGTCTATCCCAGCATCCTGATCTCTCAGTAGCAGAACAGCAGTCTTCGGGAGACCAGCAAGCAGGATTCAAGCTCAAGAGCCCTCTCCCCTCCTGTGGTTTCAAGCAACTGGCATTCAGAAGCATTACTTTCTCCAACTGTGGAGGCAGAGCAGAGAGCTCATCCTGGCTGGTAGCCATCGATAGCCCCCCCCCCTCCTCCTCCATGATTTTTCCCAATCCTCTTTTAAAGCCATCCAGGTTGGTGGCCATCCCTGTGTCCGGTGGGAGGGAGTTCCACAGTTTGATAGTGGAAGGGGGCAGTCTTCTTCTTCTTCTTCTTCTTCTTCTTCTTCTTCTTCTTCTTCTTCTTCTTCTTCTTCTTCTTCTTCTTCTTCTTCTTCTTCTTCTTCTTCTTCTTCTTCTGTGATCCCTCATAGCCGAGTAAGATTGTCTTCCATAAACACAGTTTTAACAGTGAGTCTGTAAGTGACTGTGGAGGCCAAATCTGGATCCACACGTCCTTCCACAGTGGGGACATTGGTTTCCCGGCAGGAGTTGATCACGGTGTGGATTTGCCAAGCGTGCCTTCCTCTTAGCTTGTTTCTCCCTTACATCCTGAGTTCAAGTGTCTTCAAAGCCCATGACACCTTTGGTAAAGGCTGTTCTCCAATTGGAGCGCTAGCAGGCCAGTATTTCCCATTTGTCGGTGTTTATACTACTTTTTTTTTTTAGATTTGCTTTGAGACAGGCTTTAAACCTCTGTTGTTGACCACCAACATTACGCTTTCCATTTTTAAGTTCAGAATAGAGTAGTTGCTTTGGAAGACGATCACCAGGCATCCACAAACATGACCAGTCCAATGAAGTTGATGTTGAAGAATCATCGCTTCAATACTGGTGATCTTTGCTTCTTCCGGTACACTGATATCTGTTTGCCTATCTTCCCAAGTGATGTGTAAAATTCTTTGGAGACACCGTTGATGGAATCTTTTGAGGAGTTGGAGATGGCGTTTATAAGTGGTCTATGTTTCACAA
Source organism: Zootoca vivipara (assembly GCF_963506605.1). Taxonomy (NCBI): domain Eukaryota; kingdom Metazoa; phylum Chordata; class Lepidosauria; order Squamata; family Lacertidae; genus Zootoca; species Zootoca vivipara. The sequence goes on from NC_083276.1 coordinate 995,792, forward strand.
GCATACAGTAAGGGTGGTAGTACAATAGCTTTGTGAACAAGCATTTTGGTTTCTCTGCAAATGTCCCAGTCCTCAAACACTCTGTGCTTCAATGTCGGCCCTTGTGGAAAGATAAGTGCCCAGGTAGGAGAAGTGATCGTCTTCTGTGGCTCAGCAGTTCAGGTAGGTGCCCCACTCCACCTAGGGTTGCTTGGAAGCTTCAAGTTAAGAGCATTCATGAGATTCATGGCACAACAGCTACAACCATTCCTGGAACTGAAAATCCTGGAGACAGTAGTTCCTGCATTGGCTACTTCAATGTCAAGGGAATGGTCTCCCTCAGGAATTTGTGAACTCTCCTCATTGGAGGTTTTTAAGCAGAGGCTGGATGGCCATCTGTCAGGGGTTCTTGAGCTGAGATTCTTGCATTGCAGAGGGTTGGACTGGATGACCCTCAGGGTCCCTTCCAACTCTATAATTCTATGAGTCTATGGTTCTAAAACTGGATTGCTGCAATGTTCTCTAGATGGAGCTTCCCTTCTGCCTGATCCAGGCAGAAAGCTGCAGCACAGTTGCTGACAGGAGGGAGACCTTGCCAGTATATAACGCCTCGTCTCAGAAACCAGCACTGACTGCTGAGTTGCTACCAGGCCAAGTTGAAGATGTTATAATTAATGGCTTTAAAAGAAGAATGGGACAAATTCATGGAGGAGGCTGTGCTCCTCTTCCACAGTTGGAGGCAGCAATGCTTCTGAACTCCTGTTGCTGTGCTCGAATCCTGCTTGCTTGCTTCCCACTGTGGCACCTGGTTGGCCTCTGTGAGAACAGGATGCTGGACTAGATGGGACTTGGCCTGACCAAGCAGGGCTTGTGTTCTGATGAGAAGTCCTGCTCCTTGTCCCCCACGCTGCAGAGACCCAGCTGAACATTAAGTGTTGTCACCCCACCCTGTGGCCAGGATCAGGGGTGGAGCAAGGTGGGCGCGGTCGGCCTTGGGTGTCACCTCCGAAGGGGGGTGACAAAATGCTGTCTGCACTCAACGTCTGTGAGGGACACTTTGGCTTTGGCGCAATCAGGCTTTCCACTGCCTAAACAGTCCGTTCCCCCTCAGCTGTAGGGAGGCAGGCAGACTCCTGGTTGCAAGGCACGCGATCTCCATTAAAAAATCTCAGTACATAACTTATGCTCTCCAAGAAAGCTCAACAACTCTAACTGGCTCCCCCTGGAAAAAACTCAACCACTTTGCCCCCCCCCCCAAATGAAATGAAGTCCAACCATTTTTGCAGGCAAAATAATAATAATTTCAATGGGGGGGGGGTTGACAAGAAATTTTCCGCACCGGGTACCACTTGACCTTGCTTTGCCACTGGCCAGGATACCCGCTCTTCCACCAGAGAGTCCTTGCTACTAACTTCCAGGTATTTCTCAAATACTTTTCTGTGCCAGCTGATCAATGCAGCTGTTTCTGACCAGTAAGTCATTTTAATAATTCTTGTGTACTGTTTTTAATGATGTTTTATGCTTTTAATGCTGACATTGCAGTTTCTAAAAGGCAGGATAAAAATAACTTTTACAAATAAAGATTTGCCTTCGACCTAACATGAACAGCTTCAACTTATATGCTCAAGTAGAGCTCGTTGAGGAATCTGATCTTTGCCTCTGCACTGAAACTGGGCCAAAAAGTAGTATAGGATCACAGAGTTGGGAGGGACCCCGAGGGTCATCCAGTCCAACCCCCTGCAATGCAAGAATCCCAGCTAAGCATCCAAGAGAGATGGCCATCCAGCCTCTGCTTAAAAACCTCCAAGGAAGGAGGATCTGCCACCTTCCAAGGGAGACCATTCCACTGTCAACAGATTCCACATGCCCAAAGTCATAGGAGGAGAGCACCCCAGTTAACCCAACACTGCTTGTCATGAATGTTTGAAAGTTTTAAAGAAATTTATTGTATCCAAGTCTCTCCACTCCACCACCTTTAATCTTCTCAGAAATCTTCTCAATGGAGTCCGGATGCAAATAATGGCACAGGAACTCAAGATAGTTGCAGAATTTTGTTTTAAACGCACATGCTGGTTCCATGCAGGCTTTCTACTCTCTGTTCTGTTTCTTCAATAGAGCAAAATGTTCTTGTAAGGTTTTTTATTATGATGATGATCTTTTCAGGGGAATAACACGTCAGCCTTTGACTGCCCACATAATTTGATTTAAGGGAAATGAATTCCTGCCCTTGTAATTTGTATCCAGAGTCACTCATGGCAGCTTTGAAATCTTACCTCCCATTTAAGAGATCAGTGTGACGCTGACATTCTCACCGGAATTAAAAATGAACACCGTTGAAACTTGGAAGGAAAGGAGGAAATCCATCCACTCTGCGGAACTTTTTCAGAATCACGATCACCGTTGAGCATCCCACACTACAGGGAACGGAGGAAATCATTTGGGGAGCGCTGAACGAACCCAATCCATCTCCATAAAACAGGTCAAGGCAGAACATAAAATAACAGAGGAGTTGTGTCAATATTATGGACCTTTACTGACCTTTACATGCTCAAGGCCAGACATGCGAGGGAGAACTTAGCAGGGCCAGAGTTGACTCCTACTTGACTGCTTAACAAAGTAGCTCAAAATACTGAAGCATCAAATCACATACAACATAGCATTTTCTTTCTGATGTCAGGTGCATTGAAGAGTAGGCCAGAGCTGTCGTGAGGCAGATGCCTCATGGAATCATAGGACTGTAGAGCTGGTAGGGACCCCAAGAGACATCTAGTCCAACCTCCAGCAATGAAGGAATCCTGCTCACAGCCATCCCTTGGTGGGCTCAAACCACCAAGCTTCTGGTTCATAGCAAGCTGCACTAACCCATTGCTGTGGCAGAACTGTACAGAGGTATCTGTGGGAAACCCACAAGCAGGATTCGAGGGCATGGCAGCATGTTCATCCTATGGTTCCAGCAACGTTGCCCCTGACTGTGGAGGCAGAGCATGGCAGTTGTGGCTAGGAGCCATCCTTAGCCCTCTCCTCTTCCAAGGATTTGTCTAATCCTCTTTTAAAGCCATCTATGTTGGTGGCCACCACAGCGAGTTCGTCTTTCTTTTATCTCTCCTGAATCTTCCAACTTTCAGCTTCACTGGATATCCCCAATGAGTTCTATCATTAAGACCAGGCATCCCCAAAGTGCGGCCCTCCAGATGTTTTGGCCTACAACTCCTATGATCCCTAGCTAAGAGGACCAGTGGTCAGGGATGATGGGAATTGTAGTCCAAAACATCTGGAGGGCCAAAGTTTGGGGATGCCTGATTAAGATACAGAGAGAAAAGGTTTTCTTCATTCCATGCACAACTTCTCTTGAAGCATTGCAGCTTGCGCCCAGTTCTCCAGTCTGTTAAGGTCATTTTGAATTCTGGTTCTGTCTTCTGCAGAATTAGCTACCCTTCCCAGTTTGGTGTCATCTGCAAATTTGATGAGCAATTCCTCTCGATTCCTTCATCCAAGTCATTTATAAAGGCGTTGAACAACAACAGGCCCAGGACAGAGAACCCTCCGATACCCCACTTGTCACTTTTTCCCAGGACGACGAGGAACCATTCATGAGTCCTCTTTGGGTTTGGTCAGTCAACCAGCTACAAATCCACCTAACAGTTACCTCGTTCAACCCACTTTTTACCAGCTTCCTCACAAGAATATCATGGGGAACTTTGTCAAAAGCTTTATTGAAATCAAGATACGCTATGTCCACAGCATTTCCTTGATCCACAAAGTTTGTAATTCCATTTTAAAAAAAGAAATCAGATTGGTCTGGCAGATGGAACAGGTGGAGGCAAAGGAAGATATTGCCATTGGGCTGCATGGATTTTCTAAACCTTTGCAGGGGAGGCTGGAACGGATTCCTGGGTGCAGCCCAGTTCTGAGATCCAGCTGGGTGTTGAGGACTTAGCAGCAGGTGGGGGTTGAGCACTACCCCAGAAGGTCATGGACTTTTCCCTCATTGGAGGTTTTGGAGCCATCAGTCAGGGATTGTCACGGTCCGGTCGGCAGGCGGTTGAAGCCCTGGCTGGGGACGTCAGGACCAGAGGCAAGATGGAGGTGTAGAAGCAGGAACAGGTGCAGGGCTGAGGGTCCAGTAGCAGGCAGTCGCAGGGTCAAGGAGCAAGGCAGAGGCGAAGGTCTGGGAGTCAAGGAGCAAGGCGTTTGCAAGGCAAAGGTCCAAGGGTCGAGGATCAAAGCGTCTGCAAGGTGAGGGTCCAAGGAGCAAGAGGCCAGAGGCAACCAGGCAGGGATAGCGTTGCTGTGGCCAAGAGCTGAAGGGAAATGCTGAGCTTTTATCCCTCCCAGCTCCTGCCACCAGGTGCAGTGAGGTATCAAGTGGCCTCACCTGAGTGGCCACTCCTTGCTTCTCCAGCACAAGCTGAGGCAGGCCCCAGTCCTGCAGAGCACTACAGGCCCCAGAGCCTGACTCCTGCCCATACTCCTGACAGGGATTTTTGAGCTGTGATTCCTGCATTGTAGAGGGTTGGACTAGATGGCCCTTGGGATCGCTTCCAGCTCTACTATTCTGATTCTATGAACCCCACTGTGCACACCCAGGTCTCACGAATGAAGAATGCCAGTCCGCCTCATCCCACCAGGGGTCACTCAGCCTGTCTGCCTGCCTGCCTAGGGCTCCTGTGGGCATGTGATAACCATCCATGGAAATCCTCTTTGAAAAGGAAGCGCAGAGGATTGCACGGCACCAAATCCTCCCAAGGGATGTGGAAAAGAACATAAGGACAAAAGAAGAACCTGCTGGATCAAGCCACTGGCCCATCTAATCCAGCACCCTGTTCTCACAGTGGCCGACCAGATGCCAGTTAGGGGAAACCCGCAAGCAGGGTTGGAGCACAAGAGTCCTCTTCCCTCCTGTTGTTTCCAGCAACTGGTATGGAGAAGCATCTGAGCGTGGAGGCAGATTGTAGCCATCCTGGCTAGTAGCCATTGATGGTCTTCTTCTCCTTCATGTTTTTGTCCAATCCTCTTTCGAAGGCACCCAGATGAATGGCCACCCATGCCTCCTGTGGGAGCCAGCTCCACAGTTTACCTATGCGCTGTGTGAAGAAGGATTCGCAGAGGGATTCTCTCGGGCGCCTCCAGTATTTTATCACCGCCACTTATGCAATGTTCCTCTGTGTACATTTATTTATACTGCAGGGGGAAGGCATTGTGTTGTGGCTCGGCTGAGGGCTTGCATAGCACAATTTATGTATTTCACATTCTCTTTGGCCGACAGAGCAGCGGAGCGTGAATTACACGAGGACAAGAGGCAAAGGACAAGGATTTGCTCGGTAAATTACAGGCGGACGGCTTTGCATTCCACCAGGGAGCCGTTGCGGCAGAAATGGACAACTTTTTCCTTGTGCGCTCCCTGCTGACTTGGCCCGGAGTTAAGAGCAGCTTTTGGCTCCATCAAATGGGAACACGGTCTGGACTTTCAAGGCAGAATGAGATGCTTGTCACAAGCTGCCTTGGAGGAGTGATAACGGCCGTCCTCCACAAAGGGAACTCTTTACACTGTGACATAAATCCAGTGCAGTAAAAGAAAGGAAAGCTGTTTGGCCTTTCCTGAGAAAGGAAATGGTGATGAAGATGATAATGATTAGTAAGGATAATAATTATTAATAATGCAAGCATGATAACCAAGTATTTTACAGAGCTAACAATGGTCCCAACCGGCATTCAGAAGCATGGCTGCCCCTGGCTGTGGAGGCAGAGCAGAACCATCATGGCTGGTTGCCATCAGTAGTCCTCTCCTTCTCCATGAATCTGCCCAAACCTCTTTTAAAGCCACCCGAGTTTGTGGCCATCACTGCCTCCTGGATGAAGGAGCTGGGTAGGTGTCAGGAGTATGGGCAGGAGTCAGGCTCTGGGGCCTGTAGTGCTCTGCAGGACTGGGGCCTGCCTCAGCTTGTGCTGGAGAAGCAAGGAGTGGCCACACAGGTGAAGACCTCAGCTTGTGCTGGAGAAGCAAGGAGTGGCCACTCAGGTGAGGCCACTTGATACCTCACTGCACCTGGTGGCAGGAGCTGGGATGGATAAAAGCGCAGCATTTCCCTTCAGCTCTTTGCCACAGCAACGCGATCCCTGCCTGGTTGCATCTGGCCTCCTGTTCCTTGATCCTTCGCCTTGCTCCTTGCTCCTTGGACCTTTGCCTTGATCCTCGACCCTTGGACCTTTGCCTTGCCGACGCCTTGCTCCTTGACTCCCAGACCTTCTCCTCTGCCTTGCTCTTTGACCCTATGACTGCCTGCTGCTGGACCCTCAGCCCTGCACCTGTTCCTGCTTCTACAGCACCATCTTGCCTCTGGTCCCGACGTCCTCAGTCAGGGCTTCAACCGCCCGCCAACCAGACTGTGACAGTTTGCTGTGGCGCACCCACGTCCCGGCCAGGGTGCGAGATGAACGGAGCCCGACCTATAGACCTCAATGCTGTGCCTCAGAGCCTCCACACGCAGGTAGCTACACTCCAGGGGGAGGTTCAAGCACTTCAAGCGGCCCCTGCTGCGGTTCCAGCCCGATGTGCTCCCCCCGTCCCATCGCCGGAGCGGTTCAGGGGGGAGCGTGGCGCCCTGCGGGGCTTTGTAAGCCAGTGCTGGTTGTTGTTTGCCACCTGTGCCGTACATTTTCCCACCCAACGGAGGCAGGTATGCTTTATGAATTAGTCTGCTCGCGGGCCCGGCCCTTGCTTGGGCTATACCATACCTTGAGGCCGACGACCCCCTGCTGGGGCATTTGGACAATTTCATTGCTGCCCTGGAAGGCATGTTTGGGGAGCCGAATCGTGCTCAGACGGCTGAGATGGCCCTGCAGAAACTCCGGCAGGGGGCCCGCCCGGTTACTGAATATGCCGCCGAGTTCCAGCGCTGGGCTGCAGACACTCAGTGGAATGAGGCAGCTCGCTGGTTCCATTGGCAGGAGTCAGGCTCTGGGGCCTGTAGTGCTCTGCAGGACTGGGGCCTGCCTCAGCTTGTGCTAGAGAAGCTAGGGGTGGCCACTCAGGTGAGGCCACTTGATACCTCACTGCACCTGGTGGCAGGAGCTGGGAGGGATAAAAGCTCAGCATTTCCCTTCAGCTCTTTGCCACAGCAACGCGATCCCTGCCTTGTTGCATCTGGCCTCCTGTTCCTTGATCCTTCGCCTTGCTCCTTGGACCTTCGCCTTGCTCCTCGACCCTTGGAACCTTCGCCTCTGCCTTGCTCCTTGACCCTGCGACTGCCTGCTGCTGGACCCTCAGCCCTGTACCTGTTCCTGCTTCTACACCACCATCTTGCCTCTGGTCCTGACGTCCTCAGCCAGGGCTTCAACCGCCCTCCGACCAGACCGTGACAGTAGGTTTAGTCTGGAAAAGAGGAGATATGGTCGCCACCTTTAAATATCTCAAGGGCTGTCACACAGAAGATGGAGCAAGCTTGTTTTCTGCTGCTCTGGAGGGGAGGATACGAACCAGTGGATCCAAGTTACAAGAAATGAGATTCCAACTAAATGTACAGAAGAGCTTTCGGACAGTAAGAGCTTTTCGACAGTGGAACGGTCTCCCTTGGGAAGTGGTGGACTCCCCTTCCTTGAAGCAGAGGCTGGATGTCCATCAGTCATGGATGCTTTAGCTGAGATTCCTGCATCGCAGCAGGTTGAATCATAGAATCATAGATTTAGAAGAGACCACAAGGGCCATCCAGTCCAACCCCCTGCCAAGCAGGAAACTCCATCAAAGCATTCTTGACATATGGCTGTCAAGCCTCTGCTTAAAGACCTCCAAAGAAGGAGACTCCACCACACTCCTTGGCAGCAAATTCCACTGCCGAACAGCTCTTACTGTCAGGAAGTTCTTCCTAATGTTTAGGTGGAATCTTCTTTCTTGTAGTTTGAATCCATTGCTCCGTAGATGAAGTAGATGATCTACTCCACAATTCTATGATTCTATGGAATTAGTTCCATAATTTATGCTGTGTGAAGAAGTCCTTCCTTTTATCTGTTCTAACCTTCCAACCTTCAACTTCATTGGATGTCCATGAGGTCTAGCTTATGAGAGAGGGAGAAAACACGTTCTCCATGTCCTGCATCATTGTACAAGCTTCTCTCACCCTTCAGATGAAGAGTGGTGTATAAATTTAATAAATGATGATGATGATGATGATGATGATGATGATATCATGTTGTCTCCTCTTACTAAGAGGCCCACTCAGAACATCTTGGCCCAAACCTGGAACTACCATTGCATCATAGGAAAACAGCCCTCTGGATGCTACTGTGAGCATCTCATTGCTCAGAAAAAGGGAAGCGTGACTTAAGGAAGTGCCTCAGGTATCGCCTGCAGCCCTTCAAGTTGGGGTTAGACTAGATGATCCTCAGGGTCCCTTCTAATACCATGATTCTAAGGCGTTCCTCTTTCAAGAACCACCTAGAGTTCAAGCAGAACAAGGAGGCTTTGAGGCCAGCTTCAGGGGAAGACTAATTAGGCAGAAACCATTCATTCTGCTGAACAGCTACAGCGCTGCACCAATTAATTCCAATTGATCCTGCTTTTGTCCAGGCTGACATGGGGGAAGTTTTTTGTCTTTGGTAGAAGAGTCTCCGTTTGAAAAGGTGAAAGATGGATTGGGGAAGCCAGGCTGTCAGTCAGCTGAGGGCAAACACTGAGCTTGCTTCGACAGGCTGCCTGCAAGGGGGGGGGGGAGAGATGTCCTCTTGGCATTTGCATCGATTAAGGACAGTTAATGCAGGAAGAGGCAAGAAGATTCCATTGAGAGATGACAGCTGATATGGAGGCAGAAGGAAAGATGGGGGTGGGGAGGGCCAGTTGTGTGGTTTTTTTAAAAAAATATGTATTGATTTATTCACATCTCCTCACCTCTCTGATCCAGGAAAACAGCCCTCATCCAGCCCCAGGATACTGGGTGATGGGGCCTCTTCTTCAGCAGGATCTGTGCGCAGCGACCATTAGTTATCTTCCAAATCTTTTCAACAGATCAGCCAAGCACTTCTTGTTAATTCACAATCCAAATTAATGGATTTGTAAGGGAGATCTGCGTGCAGAAATGAGGTCTCATGTTTTTGAATCTAAGAACATGAGAATATCAGAATTGCCTGCTAGATTGGGCCTGTGGGCCTTCTAGGCCAGCCTCCTCTTCTCACAGTGGCCAAACAGAGGACCATTATGGGAAGACCGCAAGCAGGATCCAAGCACAAGAGCATCTCTCCTCTCCTGTGGTTTCCAGCAACTGGCATTCAGAAGCATGGCTGCCTCCCACGGTGGAGGCAGGGCAGAGCCATTCTGGCTAGTAGCCATGGATAGCCCTCTCCTCCTCCCTGATTTGTCTCACCCTCTTTCAAAGTCTTCCTGGTTGGTGGCCACCACTGTCTCCTGTGGGAGGGAGTTCCATAAGAACGTAAGACAAGCCTGCTGGATCAGGCCAGTGGCCCATCTAGTCCAGCATCCTGTTCTCACAGTGGTTGACCAGATACTCCAAAGCCCAGGAGTAATCAGGATTTGAACACAGGACCCTTCTCCCCTCCTTTGGCTTCCAGCAACTCAGTAGAGCCACCTGGGCTGGTGTCTTCTGGGGGGGGGGGAGCCGCATACTATAACTATGTTCTCCGTGAAGAAGTAGCAGCACTGGCCCTCTTTTTGGAGGAGAAAAGGGGAGGTCTCTGCCTCCTTAGCTTCTCTCTAAGATCTTTAGGTTGTAGCTAGCAATTGAACAGGGACCATCCTAGCCCTTAAGACTTTGGCCCTCTCATTTGGAAATCTTTGAAGGAATTGCCCTCCCGGGCTCCACGATAACCCACCCACATTGTGCCGTTCATAGAAATAGACTCCATTTGTTTCTCCATTTGTTTCTATTTTTCCTGCAAAGAAAGACACACACACACACACACACACACACACACACACACACACACGGCAAGAAAACCTCACCTCACAGAATTCTAAACCTTCCCTAATATAACTGACAGCCTGACCTATTAAGCCTGTCTTTTTTGATTTGCTTCGTTACGGCGACGGCTAATTAATTCTGCACATATTTCCGTGGATGTCTTGTTTTGGGGGAACAAATGAACTCCGTCTGAAATTTCTTTCATTAGAATGGCGTCTTCAATTCTCGTCTCCTTTCTCAACTCTTTTTCCCTTCAGTTTTTTCATCCCCCTTTTTCTTTTTAAGAATTCTCTCTTACCTGCAATCCCAGAATGCCACGCAGAGGCGTAACACAAATATTCCTCTCTCTCTCTTCACCCTGACAGCACATCGATCTCCCCCCCCCCCCGAGTTTCTAATTGCCCTGAGACTTCCGGTGAGCTGCGGCCATCGAAGGAAGCGCGGGATAGCCCTCCGGGGAATCCCGAACTTAACGGAGCCTTTAGAGGTCACGCGAAGGCTACGCGGACCTCAAAAACCTCAGGGGGGGTTACCCTGAGTGTCGTGGCACCCAGCAGCGCCCTGCGTGCTCTCCTTCACCCGGTTTTTACTGCGTGGGAGCCGGGAGAAGGATTGAGCTGCGGGCGCGAAGGGGGAGAGACCACTGACTCCGTTAAGTGCAGTCTCTGGCTTCCGATGGTAAGCAGCAAGCTTCCTTAAATTATAATTAATCTGAGGAATAAAGAAGGCTGAAATAAATTCTGGATTGAAGTTAACAATCGGATTGATGAAGCTGTGGGGCGCAAAAAGGGAGTCCGTCCCAACAGCGGGGAAAAATGGCGCAGAGAAGTGATCGTAGGAGCTGAGCGACGGAAAGTGAAACTGTTTGCCTGCGGAGTGAGTTTTTCAGAAGTCCTTGATTACATTGTAACAAGGCAATTTCTTTAGGGTGGAAAAGAATTGCTTAGAGCTTTTATATTGTTACCTTGTCCCTTTCCTGGGGGTGGAACTGCAAGTGATCTGGGAACTTTATATTTTCTGCGCTCTAGCCCTGAATGCAGAGGAGCTTTGAGTTGCCTGAGTACTTTGCCTGTATCGCTGCAGCACCGAAGGGGAGAAAGACGGAGGCTGCCCCTTTTGTTTTCTTTGCTATAATTAAGAACAAAGTAAAAACGTTTCCCACCAACTGAGAGGCTGGAAAGGGGGGGTCGACTTTGGATTAAGCCAGCAAGTGGCTGAAGAGGGGTTTATTGCTGGGGGACTGCGGATCTGGGATTCTCCCTTATTTGGATTAAGCCTACAAGTGGCTGAAGTATTTGGCTTTTTTTCTCTTTCTTTTTTTTTGGGTTTTATTGGAGCGAATTGTGGATTAAGCCTATAAGTGGCTGAAGAGTTGCGAGACTTGGCTTCTTTGTTTCAGGTTCCAAGGGTGCTTTGACTGCTGGAGGGATAAAGAAGGAACTTGCTAGAAGGGTTTGATTTATTTTAACTAGAAACTGCTGGTTCTCTGTCTCTGGGAGTGGAAAAGTACTGGAAAGACTTGAGGTTTCAGAGTAATCCACCCAGTGGCAGACGGAATAACTGTTGATTCTAGGTATTGGAATTTATTACAGCGCCATCTGGGGGTGGTTGGGTTATTGCAGGTAAATTGTAGGAATTTATTAATACTGGTCCCCCTAGTGGTGAAGAGGGGAATTTCCCCTCTTTCCTGTTTTTTTGTAGAAGAATGGCTGGTAAAGAAGAAAGGAAGGCAGCAAGCACACCAAAAGATAGAAGAGGTTCGAAGCAAGAAGAAGTCAAGGATTTAGAAGCTCTATGGCAAAAAATTAAAGATGAATTTAAACATAGTGAACAACGAATGGATAAGAAATTGGGAGAGATCGATAAGAAGATTGAAGGAGCGGTGGGAGAATTATCAACCCAAATAAAAGATCTGTCGGTGAGATCCAAAACAATGGAAGAAACAATCAAGAAGACCCAAAAAGAGGTAAAGGAGGTTAAAAAAGAGACTGACAAAGTGAAAGATAGTATGAAGAAAATGGACCGGGCACATGAACAAATGCTTGATAATTTGGCATTAATTGAAATGAAACAAAGGCAATTGAATTTGAAATTAAGGGGTATCCCTGAAGAATCAGGAGAAGATATTAAGTCAAGGATAATTGCCGAATTGGCGAAATGGATGGGAAAGACGGATGAAGAAGTGAGCCAGACAATTGTGAATGTATTCAGAATTAAGGTAAAATCAGCAAAGGCCAAGGCAAGGAAAGCACCTGGTGACTGCGTGGTGGTTCTCAATACAATGGAGATGAAAAATGAGATTTTAAGTTTGAGCTTCACCAACAAGCTAATCATCGGAGGCAAGCCTATAATCGTGTTTAAAGAAATTCCTGGAAGATTTTTGAAAAAACGTGACAATTATAAAGCAATGGTGGCCCTGCTTAGGAAAAATGGAATCCAGCATAGATGGGAATACCCCGAAGGAATAATGTTTTTTTATAAAGAGAAAAGACATGTGCTGACAAGTATGCATGACATTGGGAAATTCTTGAGAAAGTACGAAAAATTCTTGGGAGAGCTGAGCCCAGACCTGGTTATCCTAGCTGAAGCGACCGCAGAAGAGGAAGAAGAACCAAAACCACAAAGAAGGAGAAGAAAGAAAAAAGAAGGAGAGGAAGAGAAATCAGAAGAAGAAGAACAGGAAAAAGAGGAAGAGGATAAAGAGGCAGAGAGTGAAGAAGAGGAAGAAGATAAAGATTTAAGTAAAGAACCCGACCAAGACTAGATAAAATCTTATCTTCCTGATATTAGGAAGTAAAATGGCATCATTGAAGATACATACTTGGAATGTACATGGATTGAATAATAAAGCGAAAAGAAATAAAATTGATCATATTTTGAAGAAGAAAAATTTGGATATAATCTGTCTTCAGGAAACACATGTGGCGAAAAAACATAATTATATTCTTAGAAATAAAAGGTTGGGTAAAGAATTTATTAATTCAGTAGAAAATAAAAAGAGAGGAGTGGTTTTGTATATAAAAGACAAATTGGAACCAAATTTGATGTTTAAAGATGAAGAAGGAAGAGTGATAGCGGTCCAAATATCGACCCATGGAGAAAAAATGTTGGTGGTGGGAATTTATGCACCGAATGAGAACAAAGCGGAATTTTACAAGAATTTGGAAGAAAGGTTAGCAGAGTATATGGACCAAAAGATAGTGCTTATGGGTGATTTCAACGGAGTGACAGTACCAGAATTGGACAGGACAAAGAAAAGGAAGAATGAAGGCAAGTTACCAAAATCCTTCTTTGAATTGGTAGAAAACCTGGGCCTAGTGGATATTTGGAGGTTAAAGCATCCTACGCTTAAACAGTTTACATTCTTCTCAGAACCAAATCAAAGTTCTGGAAGAATAGATCATATATGGATCTCCAAAGAACTAGTACCCAGGGTGAGTAAAATAGAGATAATACCACGAACACTATCAGATCACAATTCAATATTCATGGAAATGAAAAGCAAAGATCAGAATTCCTTTAGGTGGAGAATGAATGAGGAGCTTTTCGAAGATAAAGAGGTGGTAGTAAAAGCTAAGAATATCCTGAAAGATTATTTTCATTAGAATTTACATAAAGACACTGGACTTGATATGGTATGGGATGCAAGTAAAGCAGTAATGAAAGGCTTTCTAATACAGCAAAATAGCTTCCTGAAACGAAAGAAAGAAAAGAAGAAGGAGGAAATCCTGAAGTGTCTCATGGAAAATGAGAAAAACCTGATAGATAAACCAGAGAATCAACAAATCAAACATAACATAAAGATGCTACAGACACAATTCTCCATGCTGATCAGTCAGGAGATAGAATGGAAAATAAAGCAGATGAGACAAAAAAATTTTGAATTAGCGAACAAAACAGGAAAATTATTGGCATGGCAATTAAGGAAACGTCAAAATCAAAATACGATAGTGAAGATAAATATGGAAGGAAAAGTGACTGAGGAGCCAAAGGAAATAAAGAAAGCCTTTCAAAAGTTTTACAAAGAGTTGTATTGTAAAAAGAAAGAAGAGGAGAAGAAGATCAGTGATTATTTAAGCAAACATGGATTGAAACAAATCCCAGAAGAGGAAAGAAAGAAACTCAATAATAGGATAACAAGGCAAGAAGTACACCAGGCAATAATGAGAATGAAAGTAGGAAAAGCCCCAGGACCAGATGGATTATCAGCAAAATATTATAAAGTTTTAAATGGACAGCTGATACCGATTTTAGAAGAAGTGATGAATGATATTCTTGCAGGAGGAAAGATCCCAAATACATGGAAGGAAGCGTATATTACATTGATTCCAAAACCAGGAGCGGATGGCTTAGAAGTCAGAAATTATAGACCAATTTCTTTATTGAACAACGATTATAAGCTGTTTGCAGATATTATGTCCAAGAGATTGAAAGAAGTTTTGAATGAAATGATATATAAGGACCAAGCTGGTTTTCTTCCTGGTAGACAGTTAAAGGACAACGTCAGACATATAATAGATGTAATAGAATATCTGGAAACCAAGATAGATAAGCCAGCAGTATTAATGTTTGTGGATGCGGAGAAAGCATTTGACAATATATCTTGGCAGTTTATGAAGAAAAATCTGGAATCAATGGTTGGCAAAGATTCTTTTTTGAATGGGATTGAGGCAATATATTCAGAACAAAAAGCAAGATTGATAATTAATAACACATTAACGGAATATTTTGACATTACAAAAGGAACTAGACAGGGGTGTCCCTTATCCCCTTTATTATTCATCATGGTCCTGGAAGTACTATTGAATAGATTAAGAGATCTTTCAACTATTAGAGGAATTAAAGTAGGTGCAAAGCAATTTAAAGTGAAAGCCTTCGCGGATGATTTGGTCTTAACTCTAGAAAATCCTAATGAAAGTGTTGCAGCGGCTATAGAAGAAATTGAGAAATTTGGACAATTAGCAGGATTTAAATTAAATAGACAGAAAACAAAGGTGATGGCAATGAATATGACGAAAGAGGAAAAGCAAGAGTTACACCTAAAATATGGGTTCGATGTGGCAAAAAAAGTAAAATACCTTGGAATATGGATGACAGCAAAGAACATTAACTTATATAGTGATAATTATGAACCAGTATGGAGAGAAATAAAGAAAGACCTGGAAAGGTGGACTAATATGAACATGTCATTCTTAGGAAGAATAGCAGCAATTAAGATGAATATCCTACCTAAAATGTTATTCTTATTTCAAACTATACCTGTGGTGAAGGGTACAAGACAATTTCAAGAATGGCAAAAGATTTTGTCAAGATTTCTCTGGCAGGGGAAAAAACCTAGAATAAAACATAAAATCTTGGTAGACAGAAAAGAAAGAGGTGGTTTCTCCCTGCCAGACTTAAGACTTTATTATGAAGCGTCTTGTATATGTTGGATTAAAGAGTGGATAACGTTGAAGAATACTGACCTGCTAGATTTGGAAGGTTTTAACAATAGATTTGGGTGGCATGCATATTTATGTTATGACAAAAAGAAGTCTCATACTGGGTTTACCAATCATGTGATAAGAAGATCTCTGTACGAGGTGTGGGAAAGAAATAAAATGCTGTTAGAGACCAAAAAACCATGGTGGGTTTCACCAGCAGAGGTATTAACAGTGAAGAAAGTAAATATGGAGGGGAGGTGGGCCACTTATGAGGAAATTTTGATAAGAACTGATAAAGGATGGAGACTTAAACCCTATGAAGAAATTAAAGGAGTTTTAACAGGATGGATACAATACCATCAAATAAATGATGTTCTTAGGGAAGACAGGAAAATAGGTTTTGAGGACAAAAGGTCCAAATTCCAAATAGAAGTGCTAGAAGGCAAAACAAAGCTTCTGTCAAAAATGTACAATTTGTTATTAGAATGGTATACGAAGGATGAGTTGACAAAAGAAGCGATGATCAAGTGGGCAAAAGATTTTGGGCACAATATTGATTATGACGCGTGGTTGAAATTATGGACTCAAACGTTGAGATTTACAGCATGTACTGCTTTGAAAGAAAATGTGTATAAGATGATGTATAGATGGTATTTAACACCAGTTAAATTAGCCAAAATGTATAGAATGAGTGACAAAACTTGCTGGAAATGTAAAGAGAGAGATGGTGAATTTTATCATATGTGGTGGACATGCGATAAGGTAAAAAGATTTTGGGAGATGTTATATAATGAGTTGAAAAAGATGTTTAGATATACTTTCCCAAAAAAACCTGAAGCATTTTTACTAGGAATAATGGGAGGAGAGATTAGAAAAGAAGATCAAGTATTGTTTATGTATGCGACAACCGCGGCTAGGACTTTGTTAGCCCAAAAATGGAAATTACAAGAAATTCCAACGATTGAGGAGTGGCAGATTAAAATGATGGACTATGCTGAACTCGCAAGGATGACTTGCAAGATCCGCGACCAGGGGGAGACAAGGTTTCAAAAAGACTGGAGTAAATATGTGGATTATATGGAGAAAAACTGTAGATCTTTAAAAACACTTGCAGGATTGAAATAAATCCTATGAATTGACCAAACAGTCAAAAAGGAACTGCAAAAATGTAGTAAACAAGAAACTCGCATGAAGGGAGGGGGGGAAGTCGTAGCTCGGCAGAGCAAAATGTTAGATGAAAATTTATAATGTTGTGTATAAAAGAATGTTTTTTTTTATTATTTTAATCGGATAAATTGGAAATTGAATAAAAATTATTTAAAAAAAAAAAAAAAAGAGTTTCTAATTGCCCTGAAATGAACAAAACAACCAGTTTGTATTCTCCCTTGTTTGTGTATCAATTTTACAGGTGCACAAAGCTGGAGGGTTGTTTTGGTTGCTCTAGAGCAGGGGTTCCCAACAAAAATTTCTCGAGGACCCCTCATCGAGCCGCTATTGTGACAAGGACCCCCATTAATTCCTAATCCTAAAATTAAAAAGTGAGAGACAAATTAAGCGTCTTTTTATATTTTATATTTATATGTTTTTTACAGTTACAACAGAGTACTCAATCAGTATACAGTTAGTTTTAATTTTCAGTTCTTAATGAGATGAACCACTTTTTAACCAACGGTCCATTTTTAACTACGTGAACTGTAGCTTCCGCGAAAAACAGCGCTAGTGTTTACAAACACTACTGTTTTGCAAAGAGGCAGCGCGCGCCAGGGAGGAGGGAGGGGAATGGAGAAGACAGGGTACCTGCGCAGTAGTGCACAAATGAAGCCGACGCGTGCAAAGCATCTTGGGGAGGTGAGCGTTAGTAGAATGCGCGCGCTGCCTCTTTGCAAAACAGTAGTGTTTGTAAAGCGCCACCTAACGGCATACAGCAGAACTACTGCCTCTATCTAATTCTAGTTTTGCGCTAGACTCTGCTCATGCAGGAAGCGGCCAAAACAAAAAATCTGTTATCATAAGAAATATATTTAATATATTTTTTATTCTAATAGCATCTTGCGGACCCCTCTGGCATAGCTCGTGGACCCCTGGGGGTCCGCGGACCACCTGTTGGGAACCTCTGCTCTAGAGAAAGACACCCAAGAGGTGTCCTTGCAGACTGCCCACGTCATTCCCAGATGGAGAGAGACAGTCCCCATCTACAATTATTACTATTATTTAATAACATTTATGCACCACTTGATTTTTTTTATTAAAAATCTCAAAGCAGTTGAAATAAAACAATAAAAGCATCAAGAAGAAAAATTAACAAGAAGAATCTGTGACTTTTGAAAAGTTAAAATAACTATAGACTAAAAGCAGAACAAAACTGGCATCAGCTTTCCAAATATCTGGACAGGGTTCCCTAAACAAGAATGTTTTTAGGAGATACCAAGAAGAATACAGCAAAGGTGACTCCCTCATATCAATAGGCAGGGAGTTCCAAAGAGTAGATGCAACCACGCGAAAAGGTGGTGTTCTTACACAGAAAACAGGCATGAAATTCCACCAGTTGAAGTGGTTGAGTTGGACATATTTCATATTTCATGCCTGTTTTCTGCGGTGAGTTTGCATTTTAATAAAAATAAGAATTTTAAAATGCAAAAGCCAAACGAAGCCAAGTGTAGGCATTTGAGGGTAACCGCTGCTGCCTTTCTTTCACTCTCCTTTCTTAGTTGACTCTGATCCTGCCCTAAATTAAAAATTAAAAATAAGAAGTTAGGTGGCTGAATAGTGCAAAATCAAAATCAAAATTGCTATTTCCCCTTGTCATGTGCAGGCAGGATGGAGACCTCAAGATGATGAAGTCTGAAATCCTTCAGAGCTGTGCCCTGGGGCAGGGGCGTAGCAAGGGGGTGCGTTGGGGGCGGGCTGCCTCAGGTGTGCCTCCCTGGCCCACCCCTCACCTCCGCGGCTCTGCCCAGCAGGAAGGAAGAAGCAAAGCGTGTGCCAGCTGAGCAGGTGAGCAAGCAAGCCAGACACTGCTGCGCCGAGCAAGGCGCTTTACCGGGAGGCTGGAGGCTGGCGGGGAGAAGCGTCTCCTCCCGCTCCCAGACCCATCTTTTGGGGGGCAGTGCAAATGGCAGCACCAGCGCCCCGCTATGTAGCGTGCATGCGCAGCATCCCTACCTAGTGACGCATGCATCGTACGTAGCGACGCTGCGCATGCGTGCTGCATAGCAATGCCCCGCCCACGGGTGCGCGTAATGTTTGCCGCTCGAGCAGCTTCCTACGCCAGGGCACTGGGGGGGTGAGGTCAAGTAGGGGGGCTCACACCACCACAACCCCGTTTGTCCCAAGAGACTGTGAGAGCATTACCATTTGGACATACACTATATGGCCACATAGGTACCATTTTAGCTGCTCATCCTTTACCCAACCTACCCCCTACCCCCACCTCACCATCTTTCATCTAACCACAGCCCTTGAAATTCAACTTACTCAACCCCATTTCTCCCCCTTGTACCTTAACTGGGATTGTTCTTCACATTGGCAGCCAATCTTTAATTTCTACTTCAACTGGCTCTTTCCGGTCTTGTGGCCAGGTCTCGTTCTTGCGTTTGTGACCCTGGCCTCTCTGAGAATGGTCCTAACAGCCATTCCACCTTCTCCCAGATGCAAACAGGGCTTCTCTCGCGTGCTCATAACATGGTTGCTTTCAAAATACGGACCGCTGCATGAGGGCCTGTCACAGTGGCCTGGGTGGGCTACTTCAGAGTAACGACTCCACACAGCTCTGCATTTTGTCCTTTTATTGGTGCTGTGTATTTACAGTGCTGAAAGCAGTGCTATTTACAGATAGTGGTACATGTTGTTAGTCTTCCGCAGAACCTCCGAATGGCGGTTCGCGCGTTTTCTTCCAGCAAAGTAATCTTGGCATACTGAATCTCCGCCCCCTACGCTTTTTACGCAATTCCGGAGTAGCTGGGATCGGCCTCTTTCCCACCGTCTCCCTGCTTCCCTGTTCCTTTCCCCGGCGGTGCCTGTACTCGAGCTCCTGTTTCCACTCCCTGAATCACCACTCGAAGTCTCCCCCTCCCCACTGGGGGAGGAGCTGGTATTCAGGATGGGAGGGGGCTGCCGGTACCTCTTGTCCCTCACAGGGCCTCTCCTAGTCATGTCCTGAAATGCACACATTATTTCTAAGTACCGATGACCCACCTCAACTTGGTCCTCATGCTGGGCTCATTTGCTCTGCAATTGCAATTCCACTTTAATTAAATCCAAGAGCTTCTTGGTGCTTTGTGCTCAGGGTACACTAGGAACACATGAATATTATATACCACCAGATACCTGATACATTTTTTAAGAAGAAGTCTTAATCTCTGTTTAATTTTTTCCATAGAATTGGGTGAAATTTGCCAACTTGAGGGGGATGATTCCTGCCAGATTCCAGAAGGATGTGTGCCGTGGCTTCCCTGCGAGGGCAGGCTTAGAGCCTTGAGGTGCTTAACGAAGGATTAATTTAATACCCCTATTGTTCTGTTGGAAATTGGTATGAAAATAGCAGGCAGGAGAGAGGTCCCCTGGAAGCCTGTCAGATTAAATGCAAACTGGTCCGGGGATTTTTGTGCTCAACACTTTCCTGGTGTGGATTTTGGGAGGGAGAACTAAAAGGGATTTTTTTCCCTCCCTGGGCAACGATTTTATGAGGAGGAAGGCAGAATATACCAGAGGTGCACCCAGGAAAGTGATCTACGGTCTTTGAAAGCCGGCCACAGGGGCCAGGAAGTTGTGATGGATTTTAAGAAAAGAGGTTCAGGCATGTGGTCTGCTCAATGGGTACCAAAATCCAAATGAAGTTAGTGCAAAGCTTCTTTGACAGGAGCAGATCTGGGTCAGTGTCAGGAATAGCAAAGAGCTGGACTAGAGGACCTTTAGGAATCCCTTCCAATTCTACAATATTCCAGGATTCTGTGATCAGAAAATTATTCTGAATGGCTTCAACTTCCCAAACATGTGCCTGTCCCCATAGCTGAACCCCATGTAATGATGGGGGGGGGTGACTTTAGCTACATTTAGTTAACTGGTTATTTAGATTTTGGGGCGGTTCACAGAATAAAACTGTAAACAAAAACAAACAAGCCTCAAAGCACTTTACAAAAAGATACAATACAATTGTCAAGAAAAGAATTACGACGATTGTTTAAAGCATGCAAAATAATACTAATAATACTAAAACAGTTCCTTCAGTAGCACCTTAAAGACCAACTATGTTTTTATTTTGGTATGAGCTTTCATGTGCATGCACACTTCTTCAGATACACTTAAAACAGAAGTGTCAGACCCTTATATATATATACAGAGGGTGGTGGTTGGTGGGTGGGAATGGGTGATGGGCTGATGGGAGTGGTAAACCTGTAGATGGCTGTTAACGACTGCTGTTGACTGCAATTAGTCCTGGGGGGAAAAACAAGGGCTGAGGCGCTAAAGAAAGCTTGATCATGCATAATGAGATAAGAATCTGGTGTCTTTATTCATCCCAGGTGGCTCCATGGTTTTAAGCTTGGTAATGCGTTCCAATTCAGCAACTTCTCTTTCCAGTCTGTTCCTGAAATTTCTCTGTAATAAAACAGCTGCTTTGAGATCTTGTATAGAATGTCCTGGGAGATTGAAGTGTTCTCCTACTGGTTTTTCAGTCTTATGGTTCCTGATGTCAGATTTATGTCCATTTATCCTTTGGCGTAGGGTTTGGCCTGTTTGTCCAATATAGAGAGCTGAAGGGCACCGTTGGCATTTGATGGCATACACAATGTTAGAAGATGACCAATTAAATAGTGGAACGGGGATTACGCGGCGACTGTATGGGTGCCAGTTCTATGGAACGTGGGGTATGGTCTAAATTGGGGGCTACTAACCCAGGAACCTCCTAGGACTCTCCCGAAATTTAGTATTTGCAATGTCAGGCAGACAGTTTTGGGGTGGCTGTCCGATTTCCTTGGCCCAATAATCCACTGCATATGGGAGGAGGAGGAGGAGGAGGTCTGCCTGCTTGCAGAGACCAGAACTGCGATCTGAGTCTTGCACACCCCGGAGATCAAACCAGGCCTCTTTGCTACTCCTGTTCCTTTGATCCGAGCAGCAGCTAACTAAGTGTTCAGACACGCTTCATTATCCAGCGCTATTTGTTCTGCTCTTTGCTGGCTTGCTCCCTCCCCTTTCTTTTTTCCCTTTCTTTTCTCCCCCCCCCTTCCAAAAACAATTAGGCCTACCGATCACCAAGAGTGAAGAGAATCCCGACGAGAGGGAATTGGCATCCTCTCGAAAACTCGGGCAAGAGCAATTACTCATATTTAAAAGAGAGCCAGCCCGGGGCTACGAATGTTGCAGGAGCGAGTTGGGGCGCGCAGCGTTTCCTGCAATTTCGAGCACGAAGTGTTGGCGATGCGCCTCCTGCGCCTTTGCGCATTGATATGCGCAACACGCGGCCCTCGTGCCGTGTCAGAGGACGGTGGGGGGAGGATTTGTCAGAAGCTATTCGGCTCCTTCGGAGTCTTCCAGGGGACTTCAACTTGTCACACATCCAGCCTGTCAATCAATTCTGGCTGTTGATGTTTCTCTCCCCCCTCCGCGCGCCTGTTTCTTTCCTAACTGCCCCCGGCCCAATTTGAATTCCTCCTGCTGTGGGGATTGCAGGAGATTTGATGTCAGATGCTCTTGACAAAAAACATGAGCTCTTCTGTTAGAAAACTCAGGGAAATCAGAGAGAGGCAGCGGAGTAACCCCGAGAACGATCCAGGTTGAGCGTCTGAAAGACTCGGTGGCTTCTGCTTCTGTCCTCTCTTGGGGTCAGGAAGACCGAGATTGTGGGTCTCTGCAATTACAGTATTGCTAATTATTTTTATTATTAATTTCACAACCTTCTCTTTAAGGTCCCAGGGCAGGTTAAAGCATTAAAAAGCAATGTTGAAAACCGCTTAAAACACTTTACACTCCCAGAAATACAGTAAACCTAAGGAACTACTGGTATGCACAGCAAAGAGAAAGTGGATAGAGGAAAGTCTTTCTCCATCTTTCCTAACACTACGGTAGAACTTGTGGACATCCAATGATAATTATGCGGGAATGTTAAGGAAGGTAGGAGAGGATCTCTTGTTTTGATATTATCCCTCCTCGTTCATGCAAGAGACTAAACAGCAGAGCACATTCCCTTTGCAAGTTATTGGAAGCAAGTTGATGATTTGTTACAATCCTTTAATTAAGCAATCGAGTCTGGCTTCTCTGACCTGGATTGTTCCTGGTGAGTTTCCCCTTTATTTCCCTCTTACAACAACAACAACAACAACACCGTCTTCTTTAAAATAAGGTTACCATATTCTTTTCAATGAATCTGGGGACACTTTTCAACTTCCTACTAAATACCGGTAGTTGGGTTTTGTCGGGGGACGGATTTGTAAATCCGGGGACTGTCCCTGGGAAACGGGGACGTCTGGTAACCTTACTTTAAAAGTAAGAATAAAGTTTTACTCACATTCAGTTCCCAGCAGTAATCTGAAGGCAGGCAGGCTTTATCTTGTGGTTACAGTGAAAAGAAGTCTGAGCTGCATCTCATACTTTCTGCATGTGGGCTCCATCCTATGTAAAGGTTGAGAGCGAGAGTCCAAGAGGAAGAGTCCAAGAGACCAACTGGTCACCCACAGGGGGAGGAAAATCCAAAGCAGGTAGGACAGGAAGTCCTCCCTGTCTGGAGCCACATTCCCCAGTATGTCCATTCTAGGCAACAGGAAAATGCTGTACTTGACTGCTCCACTAAATAATAAAACATTGCACAGTTAAAAGGAAGTGCAGTGCAGAGTTGTGGAACTCACTCCCACAGGAGGCAGTGATGACAACCAACCTAGAAGAGGATTAGACATATTCATGGAGATGAGGGCTCTCAGTGGCTACTAGCCAAGGCGGCTCTGCTTCGGTTTCGCAGCTAGAGGCAGTAATGTTTCTGAATTCCAGTTGCTGGAAACCATCGGAGGGAGAAGTTGCTCTTGTGCTTGAATCCTGCTTGATGGTTTCCTATTGGGGCATCGGCTTGGCCACAGTTAGAATCATAGAAAAGAATCATAGAAATAGAGTTGGAAGAGACCCCAAGGGCCATCCAGTCCAACCCCCTGCCAAGCAGGAAACACCATCAAAGCATTCTTGACATATGCCTGTCAAGCCTCTGCTTAAAGACCTCCAAAGAAGGAGACTCCACCACACTCCTTGGTAGCAAATTCCACTGCCGAACAGCTCTTACTGTCAGGAAGTTCTTCCTAATCTTTAGGTGGAATCTTCTTTCTTGTAGTTTGAATCCATTGCTCCGTGTCTGCTTCACAGCAGCCCTCTCCTCCTCCATGAATTTGCCCACGTCTCTTTCAAAGCCATCCAGGTGGGTGGCCATCTCAGCCTCCTGCAGGAGGAAGTTCCACAGTTTAGCTCTGCATGGCTTGAAGAAGCCCTTTCTTCTATCCATCCTGTATCTTCCAGCAAAGATGTTTTCATCCAAGGGGGGAGACATATCCTGTCCGCTTTTAGGATTCCCACAGTATTTAGCCAGATTTAAGTTGGGGGGGGGGGGTCCGTATAGTTAAAGCTATGGTTTTCCCAGTAGTGATGTATAGAAGTGAGAGCTGGACCATAAAGAAGGCTGATCGCCAAAGAATGGATGCTTTTGAATTATGGTGCTGGAGGAGACTCTTGAGCAGGCATCCCCAAACTTCGGCCCTCCAGATGTTTTGGACTACAGTTCCCATCTTCCCTGACCATTGGTCCTGTTAGCTAGGGATCATGGGAGTTGTAGGCCAAAACATCTGGAGGGCCGCAGTTTGGGGATGCCTGCTCTTGAGAGTCCCATGGACTGGTAGAAGATCAAACCTATCCATTCTGAAGGAAATCAGCCCTGAGTGCTCACTGCAAGGACAGATCGTGAAGCTGAGGCTCCAATACTTTGGCCACCTCATGAGAAGAGAAGAATCCTTGGAAAAGACCCTGATGTTGGGAAAGATGGAGGGCACTAGGATAAGGGGACGACAGAGGACGAGATGGTTGGACAGTGTTCTCGAAGCTACGAACATGAGTTTGACCAAACTGCGGGAGGCAGTGCAAGACAGGAGTGCCTGGCGTGCTATGGTCCATGGGGTCACAAAGAGTCGGACACGACTAAACGACTAAACAACAACAACAAGTTGGGGGGAGGTGTTAGGGCTTGGTACTGTAGTTGGGCTGTCTTCAGAATCCTGACTGTGCTTCACCTCCATCTGAGGATGAAAGTGTTTAAATACAAGCACATTTAAAGGGAATGAACTTGTGTCATCTATGTCCTGCTGCAGATGGTTTGGAAGGGGAGATTTGAGGGCATTCAGGGACAGGGGACGTTCCACTGGAAAAGCAGAAATCCTCGTGCAATCAGGAGACCTGATAGAATAGCAAAAAAGTAGAGATGGAAGGAACCCCAAGGGTCATCTAGTCATCTCCCTGCAGTGCAGGAATCACAACTAAAGAATCCCTGAAAGGTGGACACCCAACATCTTCTTTAAAATCTTCAAGGAAGAAGAGTTTGAATTCATGCAGGAGGATTAGAGAGGAAAAGGCAGAAGCAGGAAAGGTTTCAGCCCTGTACATATTTACCCTCCTGAACTAAGTGGGGCTTACTTCTGAGTAAATATGCACAGGACTTAGTTGCTTAACTCTTGGGAACTCTTGGGAACTGAAGGTGCAGACACACATTGATTCAATAAATAAATAAAGCAAAATATATGGGATGTGATATAGGCAAAGGTGCTTTGCGAATATTGTATTCCATGATGTTCTTAGCACCTGGAAAGGTGACTTCAGCTGAGGAAAAAACATTTAAAATTGTGATAAGAAGCCATTGTTAAATGCCACCCCATTCTCCAAGCAGTAAGAAGATCCTGGGTTTCCAGGCACTTACTCAGTCAGGGTTCTGCTTCCTAGAAAGGAGGTCAGCTCTGGAGGGTAGAACCTGGAACAGTGGATTCAAGCTACAAGAAAGGAGAATCTGACTAAACATCAGGAATAACTTTCTGATGGAAAGAGCCATTCAGGAATGGAATAGATCCCTCAGAGGTTGGCCATCCAACCTCTGCTTTAAAAACTCCAAGAAAGGAGAGTCCGCCACCTTCCAAAGAGGTCCGTTCCACCTAAAGATTCCACCTAAACATTAGGAAGAACTTCCTGACAGTAAGAGCTGTTCGACAGTGGAATTTGCTGCCAAGGAGTGTGGTGGAGTCTCCTTCTTTTGAAGTCTTTAAGCAGAGGCTTGACGGCCATCTGTCAGGAATGCTTTGATGGTGTTTCCTGCTTGGCAGGGGGTTGGACTGGATGGCCCTTGTGGTCTCTTCCAACTCTATGATTCTATACCTTCAGGAAGTTCTTCCTGACGTTTTGATGGAATCTCCTTCCTTGTCATTTGATTCCATTGGTTCAGGTTCTCTTGCCTAGAAAACAAGCTGGTGCCATGTTCCCTGAGACAGCCCTTGAGATATTTGAAGGTGACTAACTTATCTCCTCTCAGACTTTTCTTTTCTAGGCTAAAGATTCCCAGCTCCTTCAAGCGTTCCTCATCAGGCTTGGGTTCCAGACCCTTGATCTTCTTGGTTGCCCTCCTCTGCCCACCTTCCAGCTTGTCGATATCCTTAAACTGTGGCACCCAGAACTGAACACAGTATTCCAGGTGTGGTCTGACCAAGGCAGAATAGTGTGGTAGTATTATTAGGGACCCAGGTGGTGCGGTGGGTTAAACCACAGAGCCTAGGGCTTGCTGATCAGAAGGTCGGTGGTTCGAATCCCTGTGACGGGGGGAGCTCCCGTTGCTTGGTCCCAGCTCCTGCCAACCTAGCAGTTCGAAAGCACGTCAAAGTGCAAGTAGATAAATAGGAACTGCTGCAGCGGGAAGGTAAACGGCGTTTCCATGTGCTGCTCTGGTTTGCCAGAAGCGGCTTTGTCATGCTGGCCACATGACCTGGAAGCTATACGCCGGCTCCCTCGGCCAATAATGCGAGATGAGCACGCAACCCCAGAGTCGGTCATGACTGGAGCTAATGGTCAGGGGTCCCTTTACCTATTATTTCATTTGATCTGGACCAGGGGTTGTCAAACTAAGGCCCCCGGGCCGGATTAGGCCCACCTGGCTCTTAAATATGGCCCAGCCATGAAGCTGGAAACTGCTGCGAAGCCAAGAATCCTGGTGCAGCGGCGGCTCTGCCAATAAACGCCATGCCTGGTTTATCTCAGTGTGGGGACAACTCTGCCAATCAAATGTTGCACCTGGTTTACCTCAGCGACGTTTGATTGGCAGAGCCACAGCCGCTCGGCCTCTTCCTCCTGCCAAGGTCTGAGGGACAGTGGACTGGATCCCTGCGGAAAAAGTTTGCTGACCCCTGATCTGGACCCTACACTTCTGTTGATGCAGCCTAGAATAGCATCTGCTTTCTTTGCTGCTGCATCACGCGGTTGACTCAGGTTAAGCTGGCGGATCCTTTTCACATATCCTTCCTGCTCCAGAGAGATGTGAGAAACAAGTCAATGTTCTCTTTTGCAAAGCTGCAACATAGCTGCCCACGCCTGGCCCCCATCAATTTACTCACCCTCAAGATTCCCTGAGCACCTCCTCTGTCTCGGTGCCAGACAGTGGGGCATTAAAAATGGATGGCTGGTGGTATTCTGCTGCAAGCTGATAGCTATAATGACATTTTCCTCGGAAGCAGGCAAACTCCCTGGATGCAGAAGAGCGGAAAAAGTTGGACAAAGATAAGTTGCTGACGGTGGTGGCTTGAAGCGATATAGATGCAGCCGGAGTTAAGGAGAAAGTATGTCTTGCAGCCTGGGGGGGGGGGGGACACACAATGTGTCTGCTTTCAAATGCATAAAGTGAGTGCAGGTCTAAACTGGTTGCTGATTTGCTACTGAGCCAAGTTCAAGATGTTGCTAGTGTTAGGACCTTTCTTCTTTTTCTTTGGCGATGCCTCGTAGCCGAGTAAGATTGTCTTCCATAAACACGGTTTTAACAATGAGTCCGTAAGTGACTGTGGAGGCCAATTCAGGATCCGCACGTCCTTCCACTGTGGGGACATGGGTTTCCAGGCGGGAGTTGATCACGGTGTGGGTTTGCCAAGCGTGCCTTCCTCTTAGCACGTTTCTCCCTTGCGTCCTGAGTTCGAGTGTCTTCAAAACCCATGACACCTTTGGGAAAGGCTGTTCTCCAATTGGAGCGCTCACAGGCAAGTGTTTCCCAGGTGTTGGTGTTTATAACAGCTTGGGAAAAGTTTTGCAGCAGTAAAAAAAGCTCATGAATCTCTAGACTGCATCAACCACCCTGTGAGGCAGCTTAGGATGAGAGAAAGCAGTGAGAAGGTCACACCGGTGAGGATTTGAACCTTGGTCTCCCCCGGGTCCTAGTCTGCACTCCCACTGGCTCTCTTACTTATTCTAAGGCACCTTGCTATGTTTCTAGACCCAGAAGTGATGCCTCAACAACTTCCGTAAGGGCTGCATCAGGAAGGTGCTGGGCATCACATGGCAGGACAGAGTCTCCAGCAGAAATTGGAGTTCTTGGTAAAGTCCAGAAATAAACAGTAAATTGCAAGAACTCAGGCCAGAAGAAAAATGGATTTCAAATATATCTTCGCAAGGTTTTATTTGTGTGATGAAGAGTTCAAATAGGAAACAATCCCAGTATAGTAGGCAAATGAAAATAAATTCCACTAAAAATCAGGACAAGGCCCTGTTTCAACAATTCGTCGTCAGCAAAGATTCACAGGTCAGAGTGTACCAAGTCTGTTTGCCTTCTCAGCAACGTCTACACTGGCTTGGTCGTGTATGCAGAATGGAAGGTGGCAGGATCCCCAAGGAGCTCATCATCTTCATCCTCCTCCTCATCATCAGTGTTAATTTGTATACCATCTTTCTATCTTAAAATACCCAAGGCAGTTTACAGGCTTAAGAAACAAGGAATGTACACATTATAACAATCTAATGTAGGCATAGGCAAACTCCAGCCCTCCAGATGTTTGGGACTACAATTCCCATCATCCCTGACCACTGGTCCTGTTAGCTAGGGATGATGGGAGTTGTAGTCCCAAACATCTGGAGGGCCGGAGTTTGCATATGATCTAATCCAATACAAAAATGTGATAATATAACATAACTTTAAAATAAGCAACCTACGTCAAAAACATAACATTCAACAGTCATTAGAATATTGTTGTTGTTTAGTCATTCAGTCGTGTCCGACTCTTTGTGACCCCATGGACCATATCACGCCAGGCACTCCTGTCTTGCACTGCCTCCCGCAGTTTGGTCAAACTCATGTTCGTAGCTTCGAGAACACTGTCCAACCATCTCGTCCTCTGTCGTCCCCTTCTCCTTGTGCCCTCCATCTTTCCCAACATCAGGGTCTTTTCCATGGAGTCTTCTCTTCTCATGAGGTGGCCAAAGTATTGGAGCCTCAGCTTCAGGATCTGTCCTTCCAGTGAGCACTCAGTGCTGATTTCCTTCAGAATGGAAAGGTTTGATCTTCTTGCAGTGGGACTCTCAAGAGTCTCTTCCAGCACCATAAAATAATATAATACAAATTGAGCACCAGAGACGAAGAGGAGGAGGAGGAGGAAGAGTTTGGATTTGATATCCCGCTTTATCACTACCCAAAGGAGTCTCAAAGCAGCTAACATTCTCCTTTCCCTTCCTCCCCCACAACAAACACTCTGTGAGGTGAGTGAGGCTGAGAGACTTCAGAGAAGTGTGACTAGCCCAAGGTCACCCAGCAGCTGCATGGGGAGGAGCGGAGACGCGAACCCGGTTCCCCAGATTAGGAGTCTATCGCTCTTAACCACTACACCCCCATAGCTGCCAAGTTTTCACTTTTCTCGTGAGGAAGCCTATTCAGCATAAGGGAAAATCCCTGTAAAAAAGGGATAACTTGGCAGCTATGTACACCCCACTGGCACCACACTAGAGGGTGGGCCAAGGCAGGTGGAAGAAGGTCTTGCCTGATGAAGCCTCTCCCCTCACAGCAGTGACCAGAGGAGGAATGACCGCTGGGAGGAGCACAGAGAGAAGAAATGCCCTGGTGCATCTGCAGCAGCACAACCGGGCTCCTTCCTCTGCCCCAGCTGCAACAAAACATGCCTGTCCCCTATCAGTCTCTGCAGCCACAGCACGCGCTGTAACTCTCCAACGTTTTGACTTCACCCACAAAGGCGCACTCCTCCATTGCCTCCCGAGACAGATAGGTGCCAACCACAACAAAGAATTCTCTGCTTGGTTGTCTGAATGCGACCCTTGCTCAAAGAAGAGGAATTTCAGGGCTTCCGGTTGACCACGCCATCTTGCTCAGACGGGGGTCCGCACAGCGGAGCGGACCTCGGCGCTTCAGAGGTGGAGGGAATCGTTCCAGCGAAACGAAACCTCCTTAAAAGCCCCAAATCGTGCTTTTTGGGGACAGATTTTGCCTGGCGGCGCCAAAAGCGGGCTCTCTCCTCCCCGGATCGGCTTTGTTTAAGCCCCCGAGAGCGAGGAGGTGAACCGCGGCGGACAGGCTGACATTGCTGCTCTGAGAGTGCGAAGCTGCGAGTCTGGGAAGTGGAGGTGGCCAATTCTTCAAAGAACATTCAGCAAATGAATAGACTGTGAGTAATTTGGATTCTTTGGAATGTAAATTAAGGCAACAATTTGGACCTGGGAGAGAGGGGAAAAGAGGAAGCCACCCCCCCCCCACGGTAACATAAGAGACAGTAAACAGAAACCCGAAGCCGTAAACAGAAGATTTTAACTTAAAAGGATTCCTCAAAGGCATCAAAGAGAATCTCCCCTAAATGCAGGGTAAAAGGGGAGAGAGACTGTTGTGATTGCCCTGCAGAATGAAGTTAAGACTAAGAAAGACCTTTCTTTTTCTCGGGAGCCGGCAGCCCAGAAAACCCAGTGAGCTGACCAGGATTTATAGTTAAATTTTATTTCTATCTTTATCTCTGGACTTTTCGGAAATTCTTTTTTGGTTTATATGCTTTTGAAATGTGAGTTCGAACTTTATTTTTAAGAATGCAGCCAGCTTGTTAAAATGGAGTCGAGAAAATAGACTGCGATCATATTCCACCCCATGTGACAAGTTTTGACCTTGACAGGACTGAACTATGTCAACAAAAAGGTACCCGCCTGAGTTTCAGCGGACTGTTTTGACCTTAATGTGGGAAGCAAGAATAGAACTATGTCAAGAGGAGACACAACGGCTAGTGTTACAGCAACAATTCCAGATTGTGATGACAGAATATGATTTCCTAGAAGATGAAGCTTTTGAAACTGAAGAAGATGAATGTGAGAATGACAATGATGACGACTGTGATGATTTAACACAAAATGAAGCCCATCACGAAAAAAATGATGATTTTACTCTACAAAAAGTTGGATGGACTGCCTCCCCTTCGAGGGGGGCACGACTGGACTTACTGGAACTCCAGAATGACCACAGGGAAGAAGGAAAAATTAAGCAGAGAAGAGAAGAAGCTCAGGGGTCTGATATGGAGGCCTGGATGGCAAAAGACTGCAAACAGGGGGTGGGGTGAAGGGAAAGTGAAGTGGTGATTGTAAGGATGGGTTAATAGGACTATAACTGGACTGCTGACTATGGAACTTGCTGGATTGGTGGGGTGGAGCCGGCACTCGGGGGGTGTAAGGTTAGTTTGGGAATAGTTATAGGTTTAAAAAGTGAATTGATTCTGGAAAAAGGTGAAAATATGGAGGCCTATAGAGGGGTAAAAATTAGGCACGGGAAGAAAAAATGGGAGTTTGATTTCTCAGTGATTGGACAATAGGCGAAAATGATAATAGTTTAAAAGTGGTACAAGATATAAAGGTGTATGTTATAAAATATGAACTATGAAACTGTTGAAGATGATAAATAAGGGAGGAAAACCGGGGAAGGGTGGGAGGGTGGGGAAGCCCACAAAATATGGTTTAACAATTATGAATTTAACAATTATGATGAATTTTTTTTTGTCTTTTTTCCTTTTTGTCTTTTTTTTTTCCTCTTCTCTTTTTTCTCTTTTTCTCTTTTTGTATTTTCTTTTTTTCTGGTATGACAATAGATGGTTGGATGGATGAACTCCTGCGTACTGCCCTGGTTCACTGGAGCTCCCTGGTGGCAGGGGGGGGCTTGGGGGGCAGGGGAGGGGGAGGAGGACAGAAACCCAATCATAAAATGGACCACTTCTGACTGATCACCTGCGTGGGATACTTCTGTGGCAGGGGAGGACCCATGGAGGGGGGTGGGAAGAAGGTGGAAAAGGTGTTTATGTATGTACCATCTTTTGTAATTTGTAAAAATCAATAAAAATTATGTTAAAAAAAAAAATCAAAGAAGAGGAATTTCCAGACAACTTACCTTGAGGAGAGGGGGAAGGTGTTGAGGCTTAGCAAACGCACAGAATGGAACGTGTTTGGCGAACTGCCCGAATGCCCCCCCCCGGGAAATATTCTGCAGAAGTTGCAGAGGAGCGACCTAAAGACAGTCTCCAAGCAACAAGGTGTAATAAAAGGGCATTAATATTCTCCAGTAATCATATTAGGTTGGCTGATTTTGGAGGTGGTTCCCCCCCCCCCTGACTTCAACAAATCATTACCTGTCAGTCACTGGGAACAGCAAAATGTTCAAAACTTCTTCAAAATGACACTTTAAAAGAGATGGTGGTTTTGATAATGATTTATTGTTGCTGGGTTTTTTTTAAAAAAATGAAAAGCTCTGCAACAAAGGCTTGAGTGATTCAAAACTGTAAAGCAGCATTCAGCAATAAGGCTGAGAGACGAGGAAGGAATTGTTCAAGTTTGTTTCTTTTTTTAAAGAAAATCACAAATTTTCTTCCAAACTTTTATATTTATTATATATTATTTATTTCATAGAATTTATACACCCCTTGATTGCAAAAAACCCCTCTCAAGACATGTTGCAAAAAATATAAAATCAACCAATCAATATGAAGAACTAAGAATCTAAGTGGAACTAAGTGGAATTTGCTACCAAGGAGTGTGGTGGAGTCTCCTTCTTTGGAGGTCTTTAAGCAGAGGCTTGACATCCATCTGTCAGGAATGCTTTGATGGTGTTTCCTGCTTGGCAGGGGGTTGGACTGGATGGCCCTTGTGGTCTCTTCCAACTCTATGATTCTATGAATCATTTATGACTTTCAAAAAGTTAAAGCAACAATAGACAAAAAACAGATTAAAGCTCTCATCCACTTTCTAAATGTGTGGATGGATTGGTCTAAACAATAATGTTTTTAGCAAGTACTGAAAAGAACACAGTGAAGGCACCTGCCTGGTGTCAATAGGCAGGGAGTTCCAAAGGGTAGATGTTGACCACACTTAAAAAACTGAGTTCTTAGAAGTACAGAAGGGGCATCGTGAGGCACCTATAGCAGAGCCATAGGAGGGTGACCAAGAGGATCAAGGGTCTGGAAACTAAACCTTAGGAGGAACCGTAGAGGAAGTTGAGGATATTTAAGCCTGGAGAAGAGGAGACTGGGAGATGATAGGATATCCGCCTTCAAACACATAAAGAATAAGTCCCAATTTCTCACTCCTCAATTAGCAAGACAAACCGATCCTATCAGTGGCAAAGGGAGAGATGGTCCATGAGGAATGGCAAGAGAATGATGACCAAGGGGTGGAGAAACTGGACAGCCTTCAGGGTGATGCTTGGAAAGTGGAAGAGGGAGCAAGCTTGTTTTCTCCTGCTCTGGAGGGTAGGACTCGAACCCATGGCTCCAAGCTACAAGAAAGGAGATTGCGGCTAAACATCAGGAAACACTTTCTGACTGTCAGAGCTGTTCGGCAGTGGAAGCGCCTCTCACAGGAGGTTGTGGACTCTCCTTCCTTGGAGGTTGGATGGCCATCTTTCATGGGTGCTTTTGCTGAGATTACTGCATAGCATGGGGTTGGACTAGATGGCCCCTAGGTTCCCTTCCAACTCTACTGTTCTATGATTCTGTCGTTAGTAGCTATTGAGCAAAAGGACA
Organism: Zootoca vivipara; assembly: GCF_963506605.1. Lineage (NCBI taxonomy): Eukaryota > Metazoa > Chordata > Lepidosauria > Squamata > Lacertidae > Zootoca > Zootoca vivipara. Next base: position 1,029,128 of record NC_083276.1, read on the forward strand.
TGGAGCTTAGTCCAAGCAAATTCTGAGCGCGCGCACACACACACACACACACACACACACACACACACACACACACCTTGTGGAAATGATGCCTTTCCTGTTTGGGAAGAAGCTAAATCATGCGCATCTTGGCTCTTCTCAAATTAGCTACCAGCTGATGTGTTTAAATCATGGTCAATGAACCCATTTGATGTCCTCTTTGAGAGACAAGAAGCACAGTGCTCTCAGGTTCTGCTTTCTCAGAAATCCCCTGTGCCTCTCATAAACTTCAGAGGTCAGAATTTTATGTGCTTCACAAATTTGGGGGGGAAAGAAGAAAATAAAAATTGACTTCCTTTCTCAAAACAGTGAGTGATGCAATGTCCTTTTAAAAAAAATAAAAATAAAAAGCTTGCCATAAACTGTCAACCTCTGATCAGGCTCCATAAAACAGAGTCTTTATTAAAGCAAAGCGGCGCGTAATGATGTTTGTGGATAAAAGATTAATTAGTCAATTACAGTCCAGGGAGTTGCAATCTTTAATTAGTTGACAGCCACCCCCCGCCCTGCACCAAATAATGCCAAATAAATCTTGAGTAAACGGGGTGGAAATTGTTTCATTCTGGCAGGGAGCAGTTTGGCAGGATTTGAACCTGCAGCCAGGCCCTGAACTGGCAGCCAGCAGGTGTTTGCGTTTCGGGATTTGCATGCCCAGCAGCAGGAGAACAGGATCAGGCCAGGGGCCTATCTAGCCCCAGCATCCTTTTGTCACAGTGGCCACCTAGATCAGGCATCCCCAAACTTCGGCCTCCAGATGTTTTGGACTACAATTCCCATCTTCCCCGACCACTGGTCCTGTTAGCTAGGGATGATGGGAGTTGTAGGCCAGAACATCTGGAAGGCCGCAGTTTGGGGGTGCCTGACCTAGATGCTCCTTAAGGGAAACACACAAGCCGGATTCGAACACAAGACCCCTCTCCCCTCCTGCGGTTTTCAGCAACTGGTGCTCAGAAGCTTGGCTGCATCAAACTGGGGAGGCAGAACAGAGCCATGAATCTCTTAATCCTCCATGAATTTGTCCAGTCCTCTTTTAAAGCCATCTAGGTGGGTATCCATCACAGCCTCCTGCAGGAGGGAGTTCCGCAGTTTAACCATGCAGGGACTTTCTTTACCTGCACATCACAGGATGGCAACACAAGGTATGGATGATGGCCTTACCTGAAAACACAACTCAAAGGATGCACGCTTTGAATAGCACATGCTGCAAAGATGATTTTATTGAAAACTTGTACCCCTTTATAAAATATTCTATTGAATACCCTGATGACTGGCATCCACCGAATTTGCAAGCAGGCTTATGGCCAGATTCAATAAATCAAACTTCTCTTACAAGGGGGAGGGCTGGAAAGAGGGGAAGCTCTGAGTTTTGTTTATACCTTGTTGAAAATCAATAAAAATTCTTTAAAAAGAAGGACTTTCTTTAATCCACCATGAATCTCCCAACATTCAGCACCACTGCTTTCCGCAAGTTCTGCTGCTAAAAGATTCCTATCCACAGATTTTGTGCCACATTATTATTTGAATTTTCATTATTATTCTCATTGCGTTCGTGAATTATTTTCATTTAGGATTGATTGCGTATCAAAACGCTGTTTCCCACCCAATGCAGATCCCAAATGGGGAGCCAATGCATTCTTTGAACTCCTTTTCATGGAATCCTAGTTGGAAGGGTTGGGGTCACCTTGTCCAACCCCCCCTGCAATGCAGGAATTTCAGCAAAATGCCGGATTCAGATCAAAAAGCTCTGCATCCCTATCCTGATGTGCCACAAGCCTGAGATGTGTGCCCAAGATCACATGCATTGAAAATTAAAATTATTTGTGGAAATCCTGAGATTTAGTCAGACTGCTGAACATGGATCTGACCCCTCTTTTATTACCTTTCCCCGTGTTTCTCAAGAGCAGTGTTGGCGTGAAGGGTGCAAGTCTAGAGATCAGGGCCGAGAGCTGGAGCCGCAGACTCTGCGCCACCGCTCCCTTGATGGCTCCTGGCACTCTCTGTTGTTTTATAATTGCCAGTTGCAAATTGCTGACACTCTTTTTAAGGAGCAATTTATGGAAGTGACATTTCGATTAATCAGACAATGGAGCGCTCTGATCCCCCCCGCTTTTGCAGGACCTAATGGAAATCTCCTGCTTCTAGTACCCCTGAACCCCCACCCACCCAATGCAGAGTGTTCAATTTGGCAAGAGAGCTCTCAGAGGGTTTTTTAATTATGATTCGCTGTATATTGTTTAAAACGCCCAATGAGGAATTAAAAGGACATAAAGGGTGTTGAGAATCATTCATCAGCTCAGTGCTTCATGCTAAGAAGAGAAAGCAAGTTCTGGTCTTTTTCCTTTTTCTGGCTTGTGTGTGTGCAATTGTGATAGTGGCTGGATGGGATTATTAACCAGGCGGGCATGAACTTATTCCTAGCAACTTAATCTTGACTTTGAAAAATGCAGCTTGCTTATAAGCAGAAAAGGCTGGATGACATAAAGAAAGTGGGCGGAGAAAAGATCTTCTTCTCTCGTAACACTAGAACTTGTGGACATCCCTTGAAAAGCTGAACACTGGAAGATTCAGGACAGAGAAAATCTGCCATATTGACTAAGTCACCATTACATCTTGAATTTCTGCATGTTCAAGTTGAGGGTGGCTTTATGCTTTTAAGAATTTTGATGACAATGTTGCCCCTCATTTCTGTTTGTTCTGACTTGAAAAACTTCACAGAGTTGCTCACTGGCCAATCACCAGACTATCCCCTCTCTTTCTGGGAAATTATTCAAGGGACGCTAATGAATCCCAAAGAGCTAAATGCCAGGGAACATTCTGGAAATGTGGCTTCTCAGGTCTGGTGTTTCCTGCAGATGACGGTTCCTCACTTGTTTGTCAGAGCTGGTGCTGCTGAACAAATGATTTTTCCTTCCTTCCTTCCTCCTCCTCCTCCTCCTCCTCCTCCTCTTTCAGAGCACCGTCATGTGGAAACACATTTAACAGAAAATAGCAGTAGAAGGTATGAAAGGGAGGGTAAGGCCCCTCTGGAACATCACCAGGATCCTGTCCCCTCTCCTCAGTGTGGCAGCCGTGCCCTGCCTGTCAGTTCCTCATTTTAGGAAAGAGCCCAGAGAAGGAGCTGCATTGCAGGAGGTCAGACTAGATGACTCTGTGGGCCCCTTCCAACTCTGCAATTCTATAATCGAGAGTTGTTCCTTGGTGGTGGGGAGGGGGGCAATCTCTCCCTCTCCCTCATTCCACCTGAGATCTCTCTGCAGCTACTCCATGCATAAGAACATAGAAAGGCCCTTCTGGATCAGACCAGTGGCCCACCTAGTCCAGCAGCCTCTTCTCACAATGGCACCAGATGCCCCAAAGTGAAACCCACAACCAGGATTCACACACAAGAAAGAAAAAGCCTCCCCCCTCTTGTGGTTTCCAGCAACTGGTACCCAGAAGCATCGCAGCCTCCAACTGTGAAGGCAGAGCAGAGCCATCCTGGCTACTGGCCTTCCATCGCCCTCTCCTCCTCCACGGATCCATCTAATCCTCCAAAGTGTGCTTTTCCATAGAAAGTAATGCAGAATGGATTAATCTGTTCCAGACTTTTAAAAACAACCCCTAAAACAGCAATTTAACATGAATTTTACTATCTAATGAGACCATTGATCCATAAAATGAAAGCAATAATCAATGTACTGTACTATAAAATAAATAAAACAATATTGTAGAGGATGAAAATTAAAATTAAAATTTTCTTACCTGCACTGATGAGAGTCATGGTTTGGATGGGGGTCTTTTATCCATTTCTGCTGTCACACAATCAATCAATCAATCAATCAATCAGTAGCTGAACCGGGATCCACACAGTCACAAAAACAAATTAACTGAAAAAGCCCCAAAACAAAAAAATGCAAAATAAATAGCAAAACCGAAAGCACCAAATATAATCTCCAAATATCACCTCAGAACACTGCAATCGGAAACGGAAGGCTTGAATTACAATGGGGGACGCAAATTAGCAGTGCAACAAGAAACACAGGGGGACTCAAAACGGAGCACATTTGGCTTCCGAAAAAAGTTTGACAACCAGAAGACCTTCAGTGGTACCTCGGTTTTCGAACAGCTTAGTTCATGAACAACAGTGTTTGGGTTCCACGTTGTTTGTGAACTAAGCTGTTTGAAAACCGAGGTACCACTGTAGTAGGTGGAACCACAGGAGGGGAGAGCACTGCCCTGGCGCTCGGATCCCACTTAGGAGTTTCCCTTGAGGGCATCTGGTTGGCCACTGTGAGAACAGGAGGCTGGACAAGATGCCCTTGGCCTGGGGCGGCAGACTCTTCCTATGCTCTGATGTTCCACAAATGCAATTGCTTTTTGGAAACAGATTTCTGCAGATATCGAGTCGCCCGCACAGCTTGCAGAGACGTCTGTTGCCTGAGCAGGGAATGGACTGCAGCCCAGCAGCTCACCCACTGTTACCAACACAGGCTAACAGAGAGCAGGCTGTGACCAGATATGAATATTAGGCATTTGGCAGCTCCTCTCCATTCATCTGAAACTAAGGCAGTGTTTCTCAACAGTCCTGATAGACCACTTCATTCTTTTTCCACTCAGTTCATTTGTCCGGCTGTCACAAGAGCACTTATGCAGTGGTTAGATAATAAAACTTTTTAAATATGTTTTCTCCCCTCTCGGGTACCCTGTGAAGCCATTATATCAAGTGGACACATTATTTCAGCTAGCTCAGGTGTCTGTAGCCACATGGGAGGAAACGCAGGAGAGATTGTGAGAAAGCCCTAGCGCCTTCCTTTGAGCACATCCTTCCCTCTAAATCTTAACGCCAAGCTGGAACTAGGCATGAACCCATAATTTGCCAGGTGACAAGTCATTACCCACCTGTCAATCATCCTTTAAATATACCACAAAGATGCTTTGAAAACTAGTCTAGGAAAATATTCCAGGGATCAGACTCTGCCTGCGAATCACAGCAAGCAAAGCTGTAAATCTATTTATCCTCATTTTGAGAGGTAATGACAGGTCTCTGGTATTGTGCGATCTTTTCCAGGTGTGGAACTGAGAATGCCTAAATGTGTGTTGGTGGAAAGGTTCAACATGGGGATTTTCCATGGGGCTATATCAGGGGCCGGCAAGGTTTACCTCCCCTGGGCCGGTTCACTCCAGCGGAGATCCCTCTGTGGGCCGGATCGTGTGAGTGCGCGCGCCCGCACTTTCTGGCATCTGCGCAGACACAATTTTCAGCGTCTGCACATACACAGAAACAATTTTCGGTGCTGCGGAAGTGAGTCCCCACACTGCACCGTGCCAGATTAGCGCAGCACATGGGGACTCGCCGAGCAGGGAGCTTGGTTCAGGGGTGGCTTGTGGGCTGGTTAAATGATACCCGTGGGCCGCTTGTGGCCCATGGGCCTTAGGTTTCCTACCCCTGGGCTATATTAATGCCAAGAAGAGCACTCTGAGCTGTTGCTGAGTTAATGATTATCTAATTGTTGTTCTTGCCTGTTGTCTTTGTCCATGGAGTTTTCTTGGCAGGGATACTGGAGTGGCTTGCCAGTTCCTTCTCCAGGTGGATCACGTTTAGTCAAAACTCTCCACTATGACCTGTCCATCTTGGGTGGCCCTGCATGGCATAGCTCATAGCTTCTCTGAGTTATTCAAGCCCCTTCGCCACGACAAGGCATTGATCCATGAAGGGGATTCACAGATCTTGAAGCTGAGGCTCCAATACTTTGGCCACCTCATGAGAAGAGAAGAATCCTTGGAAAAGACCCTGGTGTTGGGAAAGATTGAGGGCACTAGGAGAAGGGGACGACAGAGGACGAGATGGTTGGACAGTGTTCTCGAAGCTACGAACATGAGTTTGACCAAACTGCGGGAGGCAGTGCAAGACAGGAGTGCCTGGCGTGCTATGGTCCATGGGGTCACGAAGAGTCGGACACGACTAAATGACTAAACAACAACAACAATTGTTGTTCTCTGGTAGGTAACATGTAAGTCTTGTAACCTTTGATCATGTGATGAAGGTATTCAGTTGCAAATTTGCCATCTTGAAAGGGTGGTGGCTGTTGGTCTCCTGAAATGCTACAGGGAGAACAATGCGTATAAATGAGTCTGCCAAAAGAGCTGGAACAGGGGAGATACGGTTCCATTTTTGGAGTTATTTTTTATTTGTAAGATGTCGAGCCTGTGCTGGACAGCACGAGACATTGTGTGGCAATTTGGATGTATCTTTGATGCTTATGTTTAGTTTTTAAAGAGTTCTGCAAGTGAAAGTTTGAATAATATTTTTATGGGCCTGTACTGTAGGAAGAGAATTGCCAATTGTGTTATTGAGCTATAAATCTGATCATATAGCCTGCATTGTATAATTCTGACTGTGTGGCTTAGCCCTATATTCCTGGGATGCTTTTTCCCCTAAAATGCTTTTCTCTTTGCCTCTTTGCCTCTATGCCTCTGTGTGCCAAAGGGGAAGCCAGACAGAATGCTAAGCTATCAAGGCCGGATGAGCTGGCCCTGTCTGGAACACAGAAGGGCTTATCAACTGCCATGCCTGATGCGCAGTCTTACTCAAGGCTGCTGGAAGTTGCTAGCTTGATGCGTAAACTGAAGGCTAAAGGCTTTGTTAAGCCAGCATGTGTTTACGCACAGGACCGGACACAGGAAGATCCATATATGTACTAGTGACCCCCTTGCGTGCGTGACCCCCTTGCGTGCGCACATTTACAGGGAGGGGGAAAGGAGCCCAAAGAAGTGTATAAGAAGCTTTGCAATTTGTGTTTCACTACTCTTGTCGTGAAACATGGGTCACCAAGAGTCTCTTAAATTTAAGAATTAAATTCTTTCTCTGGAACTCAACCCCGGTGTCGTTTTGACTATCTTTGTCCTGCCTGGGCGCAACTTAAAGGACCCTTAGTAGGAATGGCGGACCTGTTTTCCATCTCTCTGACCTTCGTAAGGAATTTGGCGGTTGCTAGGGGAGTAAATGGCAACCCCCTACCCTCTCCGGGGGTTACGGAGAGGGGCCGCTGGCCCGCGATGCCCCCAGACCCACTCCGACTGTTTTTGGAGTGGGGGGAGCTTGGGCTGAGCACTTACGAGGGCCAGGACTCCCGGACGCTAATCTGCATGGCGGGGATTTCCATGGTTAAAGAAGATAATTAGGCTTAAATCTATGGACATACTTCAGAAGGAGGGGAAGAAGCGCTGTTTACTGCTGAGAAATTTATGCTGCTGAGGGAGAGGAGTCAAAGGCTGTATTTCATCTGAAAGAAGGATTGATGGGGACGGAGCGATAAGGGAAGTGAGTCCTTTTTTATTTTTTTTCATATGAGTTACTTCGTACCTTCCCAGACGCGATGTCCTGGTTTGTTTGGAGTGAAAGAGAAGCAAAAGACTGTGTGAGTTGAACTTTATAAACTGTTGTTACTGAGCATATTTTTTAAAGATGTGGAGTTGCCGACGAGAAAAGCCCCCCTCTAGTTGGACGGAAGGAGTCCTGGACGCGTTCGGAGGATTTATGAGCTGTGACGCACTTTGAATTGGAGCAGCGACCTGAAGCTAAGTTCAGCTATAGGGCAAGGAGATCCATTAATTTACCAAGAGTCTATGGTTTGATGTTTGGGTCTTCTGCCTGGAAAAGCTGTAAATTTTATAAAGATCGTTAATCTACCCGGTTATGAGAGAAAACGAAAGTGTTTTGAGTTTTTTTAAGATGGCGCTGCTTCGTGTTGACGCAACAGGGAGCTCCAGACCAAGAAGATTTATGGGGAGGCTGGACTGATTAACCCACACAGGAGAAAGAACATTTGTGAAACCTTGTTTGATATTTATCTCAGCAGCTGGGAAACAATTGGTTGAAAGTGGAAAACATCTATGTGATTATAAGGGAAAGATTTGGATTATTATGAACTTGGAGAGACGATTTGAACTTTAGAAAAAAGACGGCAGTGGACAGTTGCGAGGAATTCCCAATTTCTTGAAGCATGGGAACCCAAAAAATTTTTTAGATGATTTGGCATAATATTCGGTTTGATTGATATATATGTGTATAATTTGAAATAACGAATGTGATATAATTGGTTTTAATTGGAAAATTAATAAAAATATATTTTAAAAAAATAAAAATAAAGGACCCTTAGTAGCTGATAAGGCTACATTTTAATGATTTCTTCCCAAAGGAGGCAGTTCTTATGCTTCCAGTTGCTTCAAACTGAGCAATATTAATATCTGCAACTTGGAGTGACTCCCCTATGAGGAAAGGTTGCAGCATTTGGGACTTTTTGGTACAGAGAAAAGGCAAGTAAAAGGTGGCGGCATGAGAGAAATGTAGGAAATGGTGCACTGTGTGGAGAAAGTGGAGGGAGAAAAGTTATCCTCCCTCTCTCCTAAGACTAGAGCTCAGTGGGGAGATCCAGTGAAGCTGAATTTTGGAAGCTCCAAGAGAAAGTCCTCCTTCCTGCAGCTCAGAGTCAAAATGCGGAGTTCACTCCTGCAACACGTAGTTGTGGACATCATCTTTAAAAGGGGATGAGACAAATTAGCCATGGTGCTCCAGAGGCAGTTGTTGGGATGAATCACAAATGTGGAAAGTTGCTGTTACCCTCAGCTCCTACTGCCTGTTGTCTTTGTCCATGGAGTTTTCTTGGCAGGGATACTGGAGTGGCTTGCCAGTTCCTTCTCCAGGTGGATCACGTTTAGTCAAAACTCTCCACTATGACCTGTCCATCTTGGGTGGCCCTGCATGGCATAGCTCATAGCTTCTCTGAGTTATTCAAGCCCCTTCGCCACGACAAGGCATTGATCCATGGTGCTGGAGGAGACTCTTGAGAGTCCCATGGACTGCAAGATGATCAAACCTATCCATTCTTAATGAAATCAGCCCTGAGTGCTCACTGGAAGGACAGAGCGTGAAGCTGAGGCTCCAATACTTTGGCCACCTCATGAGAAGAGAAGAATCCTTGGAAAAGACCCTGATGTTGGGAAAGATTGAGGGCACTAGGAGAAGGGGACGACAGAGGACAAGATGGTTGGACAGTGCTCTCGAAGCTACGAACATGAGTTTGACCAAACTGCGGGAGGCAGTGCAAGACAGGAGTGCCTGGCGTGCTATGGTCCATGGGGTCACGAAGAGTCGGACACGACTAAACGACTAAACAACAACAACAGCTCCTACTGAGCTAGAGGTCAGAAGGCTGGACTAGAATCATAGAATCATAGAATCATAGAATCATAGAATCATAGAATCATAGAATCATAGAATCATAGAATCATAGAATCATAGAATCATAGAATCATAGAATCATAGAATCATAGAATTGGAAGAGACCACAAGGGCCATCCAGTCCAACCCCCTGCCAAGCATTCTTGACTTATGCCTGTCAAGCCTCTGCTTAAAGACCTCCAAAGAAGGAGACTCCACCACACTCCTTGGCAGCAAATTCCACTGCCGAACAGCTCTTACTGTCAGGAAGTTCTTCCTAATGTTTAGGTGGAATCTTCTTTCTTGAAGTTTGAATGGGTTGCCTTTGGCCTTGCCCAGCAGGGCTCTCCATTTGAAGGTCTCCTGCCATAGCAGTACCTCCATGCTCAGGGACCTTTGAATACCAGATAATGGTATGGTGGGCGTCCCATTGGGGCCTCGGCTTGGCCACTGTCAGAACAGGAGGCTGGACTAAGTGGTTCCCCTTGCATGGAATCCTGGGGTCGTCGGGTCCCAACCCCTGCAATGAAGTCAACATCTATGGTCCAACCCACAAGGACTCTTCCCATGTACTTATATCCTTGTAGTCTTCCCAAGCTTCCACCTGTCCACGGGACTTACTATTTTTCAGGATACTGTGTGATTAAGTAACTCGTTCCTTAGTGTGTTACCGACAAAAGAGCTTCAAATGTGTTAAAATTAATGATGGGAATCTCTTCTTCCCAGCGATGCTGCTCGTTTCAATTAGCATGCTTTGGAGCCTTCCTTAAGTTCGATGAAATTATAATTCACTTTTTAAGGAAAAAAATATTCACTCGCAGCGTACAACGGTACAAACCAAAGCACAGATAAAGCACAACTAATGGACAGCATTCGAAACGTGCTCTGGGTGTGAGATTCCTTCCAATGCTAAGTAGGGGGGTGGTTGGAGCCCACACACACCCCCACCCCCACTCCAGGGTTCCAGTTCAGATCAGGGCCCTGTGCCACTATTGCCTTAAAAAAACAAAACTGGATTGACCCAATTGCTAATGGGGTGGCACGGATTCCACCACCAACTCAATCTTTTTGCAGTTCCTCCATTTGCCTGTTGTCCTAAAGGACGCTCACGAGGCCAAAGGTAAGGATAATGTTTGTATTGATTAATAGAATGACCCGGAGAAACTGAAAAGCAAATTGATCAAATTAACCAGATTCAGAAAGTACGGGCAGCTGAGGATTTTAGTTAGCTCTGGGAGGGGAGCATCCCTCCAGCTCCGAACCAAGAAAGGAGATTATGACTAAACAACCGGGGGGGGGGGGACTTTCTGACAGCAAGAGCTGTTTCAACAGTGGAACAGTCTCCCTTGGGAGGTTGCAGACTCTCTTTCCTCGGGGGGGGGGGGGGTTAAGGAAAGATTGGGTGCCTCTCTGACATGTATGCTTTAGTTGAGATTTGTGTATTGCAGGGGGTTGGACTAGATGACTCTTGGGGGTCCCTTCCAACTCTACAGTGCCATGCTTTTATGAATACTGTATTAGTACCTTCCAGCAGCACCTTAAAGACCAGATCTGAAGAAGTGTGCATGCACACGAAAGCTCATACCAAAATAAAAACTTAGTTGGTCTTTAAGGTGCTGCTGGAAGGAATTTTTTTATTTTGTTTCGACTACGTCAGACCAACATGGCTACCTACCTGTAACTACTACTGTATTAGTAGTTTCCTAAAGGGTGCCCGTAACCCAATAATGCCTCTGTATAGCTGACGTTTTTCTCCCCAAATGCCTTGCCTGCCCTGACTCACTGGTCTCTGCTGCTCCCTAGAACAGTGTTTCTCAACCGCTGTTCCGCGGCACACTAGTGTGCTGCGAGACGCTGGCTGGTGTGCCGCAACGTGCGGCGACGAGAAGGGCGATTTGCATTGTCACGTGCCTGGCGGCCGCCAATACACAACACTAACCCACCGGAAAGGAAGCCGGCCGGGTCACGACGCGGGGCGAGCGCAGCTCTCAACAGCCACCACCACGGGAGGGTGGTTCTAGACAAACTTAAAGAAGCTGGCTGGATGAGCTCAACCTGAAACTTGCTGAGCAAAGGATTGTGCTGGCAGAGAAATCAGCGGCTTGTGAAGCCTTATTACAGGAGATTGCAACCAACACAGCAATTGCCAAGTGTTTCTTACAGTCATAATTATAATATAGGGCGGCACAGAGTTAAATTTTTTAACTTTTTAAATGGTGGTGTGCCTCGTGATTTTTTTCATGGAACAAGTGTGCCTTGGCCCAAAAAAGGTTGAGAAACACTGCCCTAGAATGCCAATCAAATTATTCCCAGGATTGTGGAGTAGGCTGGAAAGGAGGCATCCTTGGGGTCAGCCAATGAAGTCCCCCCCCAAAAAAAAATCCCACTCAGCCGCTGCTGACAGGCAGCTAACAAAAGCCCACAGTGCACGGGGGAGGGAAGGATCCTGCAAGGAGGATGAGCCACTCCTCAACTCCCCCTCTTCTGGAAGCCAGTCTGCCCGGTTTTCTTGGAGGAAGGGGCCAGGAGAGGGCAGATGCACCCCACTGCAAGAGCAGGAACGATATTTTCATTTAGAACGCTTCCTCTGCCAAGGCTCCTGGCTTGTATTCTCAAAAAAAATATAAAAAGCTCTAAATCTGAATCTTTTTAAATGCAAGATTTTATGGGTTTGCTGAAATCTTTAATGGGTCTGATTATAGAGCCAAATCATTCTTTAGGGGGATGTAATGGCAGGAATTAAGGGAGCTGAGCTGGGAAAGGCCAAGAAAGGGAAGCAGCCGTGGGCTGGTTGCTTCTTTTCTGATGCTGGAAACATAGTGTTTTCTTCACTGATGTGCAGCACATGCTCCAAACACCCCCCTTGTGTCCCAGAAATGCCCCATAACCTCCCATGGAGGGCATTAAATGTTGAGCTGTTAAAGTCAGTTCTTTAAATTGTGCCCACAAAGACATGGAAAGCTAGTGGAGCCATTTTTTTAGCAACGCAGAACATAACGATGTGGGTTTGGGCAACCAGTCTGGATGATGCCCGGAGACAGAGTCCCTCCCAGTTCTTGGGGTCCTATACCCAGGGAAGCTTAGAATCCCAGAGAGGATTCTACTGCTAAACTGGTGAGACAAGTTTATTTACAAGACAAGGACCTTAGCTGGCCACTTGAGTGTCCTCATTCACATCCCAGAAGAAGGAGCCGGTTGCAAGAACTACGTACAACCAAGGGATGGAGGCCCTCCAGGCTGATGGGCAAACCTTTCCTCTCCCTGCCTCACCTAAATGTGAGGTAGGAAAACAAGAGACAGAGGTGTGTGTAAGCAGAGCTGGAAGAGGGCTGGAAGCTGGCCACACAGAGACCTGCTTGCTCTGAGCTGGATCCAGAGCTGTGACTAAAGGAGAAGCGAGGCCTGTTTGGGTGTCAATGCTTCTAATAATATGTTGTTGTTGTTTAGTCGTTTAGTCGTGTCCGACTCTTCGTGACCCCATGGACCATAGCACGCTAGGCACTCCTGTCTTGCACTGCCTCCCGCAGTTTGGTCAAACTCATGTTCGTAGCTTCGAGAACACTGTCCAACCATCTTGTCCTCTGTCGTCCCCGTCTCCTAGTGCCCTCCATCTTTCCCAACATCAGGGTCTTTTCCAGGGAGTCTTCTCTTCTCATGAGGTGGCCAAAGTATTGGAGCCTCAGCTTCACGATCTGTCCTTCCAGGGAGCACTCAGGGCTGATTTCCTTAAGAATGGATAGGTTTGATCGTCTTGCAATCCATGGGACTCTCAAGAGTCTCCTCCAGCACCATAATTCAAAAGCATCAATCCTTCGGGGATCAGCCTTCTTTATGGTCCAGCTCTCACTTCCATACATCACTACTGGGAAAAACATAGCTTTAACTATACAGACCTTTGTCGGCAAGGTGATGTCTCTGCTTCTTAAGATGCTGTCTAAGTTTGTCATTGCTTTTCTCCCAAGAAGCAGGCGTCTTTTAATTTCGTGACTGCTGTCACCATCTGCAGTGATCAAGGAGCCCAAGAAAGTAAAATCTCACACTGTAAAATCATCATTATCAAATCTTTGGGGAAGGGTCATCATAGCTCATTGGCAGAGCATCTGCCTGCAAGGTTCAAACTGGGAATCTCATCTCCCTGAGACCCTGAAGAACCTATGTTTTAGGCTCCTAATTAGTGTCTTTTCATTTGTCTGAGCTTTTATTGGTCAGCAATGTTAATTTGCTTAGTGGAGAACTTTTTACACAGGATCCTTCTTGGTTATTTCATCCGGTTTTCACTCTGTTTGTCTTTGGTGTTTCTTTCCTCCTCCTCCTCCTCCTCCTCCTCCTCCTCCTCCTCCTCCTCCTCCTCCTCCTCCTCCTCCTCCTCCTCTTTGTTTTAAATATGTTTCAGCATTTTCATTTATTTTTTACCATGAGCCACTTTGGACATTTATTTAAAATCTCAAAGCGAGACAGAGAACCTGGAAACAAATCCGATTAATGGCACCCTCTGATGCAGAGGGCGTGGTGCTGTTTCGGGAACAGCTTTGCCCCGAAGGTCTTTGAGGCATCATTAAACACCGAGGCAGGCACTTTTTCGAGTCTGGAATCCGCCCCGCTTAGATCAGCAGAAGGAGTGGAAAACAAAATCCATAAGAACCTCTGGAGTCCGACCAATTGCTGTCAGTGCCTCCTTTCAAAACAAATACAGTGGCACTTTGGATCTTTGCTGTGAGTCGTTTTCAGCCTTATTAAAAGCAGGTCGATATTTGCAGAATAAAGAGCAGGCAATCCTTGAAGAAGAGGACAGCCTTCGCCAGGGCTCTGGCCCAAAGAGAGGAAATCACCGCGGACGGGCTTGCAGGAATATGCATCGCTTTGGATCTGGAATCGATTTCCAGTCCTTAAGAAAGAATCTGAGCAGTCAATAGGATGGGAATGGCAGGAATTAAAGGCTGAGGTTTAGGGGGGGGGCAGGTGAGCGAGCTCCTTTCTTACAGAAATGCCATTTTTAGTCTGAAATCTTCCATGATGTGCTGTAAACACATATTCAGTCAGTGGATCAATGGGCATCGTTTGTCATTAATCTGAAAATGCAACTAACAACCTGGCACATCCAGGACAAACAGAAGTTTAGAATCAAAGCAGGGGGGTGCTCAAGGGTCATCCAATCTGACCCAATGCAGTGCTGGAATCACAAGTAAGTAATGAAAACGGACATATCTAGTTGATATATCTGAAGAAGTGTGCATGCACATGAAAGCTCATACCAAAATAAAAAAAAACCTTAGTTGGTCTTTAAGGTGCTGCTGGAAGGAATTTTTTTATTTTGTTTTGACTACGTCAGACCAACACGGCTACCTACCTGTAACTATATATATTCATGACATTCATTTATACAGAGGTCGAGAGACACAACTCAAGACCCATTGACAAGGCAAGATGGTTCACCCTGGATCACCAAAGAACCTGCAACTCTTCTGTAGACATGAGAACATAAGGAGAGCCTGCTGGATCAGGCCCCTCTAGTCCAGCATCCAACCGGTGGGAAACCCACAAGCAGGGCCAAGCACAAGACACCTCTCCTCTCCTACAGTTTCCCACACTGTTCCTTGACTAGTTTCCACATTTTGGATATTATCTCTAGGCAAGAACATTATCTACACTTAACTGTACAAATTAAAGCATTAAGCACCATCTCCCCATTCATCTGACATTCCATGCAGGTAAAGAATGTTTCTTTCTTTTTCTTAATAGGCATTATAGGATGAAAAATCTGAATGGGGAATTAGGCATATGTCAAGTGAAGCTACAAATGCAGGGACAATTTTTTAAAAACCAACAAAAGCCATGCATTTCAGCTCAAAGCAACACAATGAGGGGAAATGAATCCCGTCCTCCTTGGGGAGCCACCTCATCCCTTTGATTTGGACCATTTCCAGTTCTGCTCACCTCAAGGAGGCTATTGTGGAACTGGAAAAGGTTCAGAAAAGGGTGTCCAAAACGATCGAGAAACGAGCCTTCCTTGGTCCTTCCTGGGAGCCACGAGATGGTGCAAGAAAGAGAAGGAGACAGACAAAGGGATGCCCTCGCCTGCCTCTTCTATTCCCTTCCGATGAAAGATTTGGAGGCCGGGTTCCTCTAATCTACATTTTATGACCTTAATCTCGGAACCTAATTGGAAAGAAAGACAGAAAATTACAAGTACACTTAGATGACTTAATAAGGTAATTCCACGGAGGGTCACAGAAGCCGCTTTGTTCTCGGTGACCTTGAGTTCTAATTCCTTAAGTGATAATGAAATGGAACCGGTGCCATTTATAGCAGTGGGTATTGGGGGGGGGCAGAGAAAGAGAGGCAATGAGCTCTTCCTCTGGTGAAACGCTGGCTGCAATTTAAGATATAACAACCGGAAAATGATCTTGGATTTCACACCTTGGCTTTTCTCTTGCAGCCTTTTGAGATATTATTGCTGAGAAGCGGTGCGGGCGGGGGAGCTGTTTTTTTTAATTACGCTTCCCCCTTCCATTCATATGCTACAAGTACAGTTCAGAGCAGGCAAAGCAATAAGGGGAAATTAATTTTCAGTTCGGATCTGAGGGTGCTCAAGTTATCTCTTGCCCCTCCTCACTATAAGCTCACATCAGTGTTCATGCACAGCTACTTATGGGTGATGCAGAATAAATCATAGAACCATAAATTCGTAGAATTGTATACTTGGAAGGGACCCCAAAGGTCATCTAGCCCAACCCCCTGCAATGCAGGAATCACATGTGGGCTGTGCCATGGAAGGTGGAGGGAGCCTGTTTTCTGCTACTCCAGGGGGCAGGAGCCCAACTGAAGGATTCAAATGGCAAGAAAGGAGATTCTGAAGCCCTTTCTGACAGCGAGAGTTGCTCAAGAGTGGAACCCACTCCCTCAGAAGGTGGTGGACTCTCCTTCCTTGGAGGTTTTTAAGCAGAGCCATCTGAAGTGTATCTGGCGCTGTGGTGCGATGATCCCTCTGGGCCAGGCACAGCAGGCAGCCGGAGGGCGCAGTGCGACAGGCAGGGACGCTGCCAGCTGTGCTCCGCCTCCGCCTGCTCGGTGCTGCAGTCCAGGGAGCCCTCGCTGCCTCTTTCTGCATGCAAATGAGGTGCTGCAGAGCATTGTGGGGCAGCGCTGTCGGTGCTTGCTGTGACTTGAAGGAGTGTGGGCGGAAGGTAGCCCAGGTCCAGGTCCAGGTCCAGGTCTCCCACGACAGAGGCCACCGCCACCTTGCTTCAGCCACTGCTGGTGGGAAAGGAGCGAAGTGGGCGAGGCGGAGGTGGAGGCGCGGGCGGCTCAGTGTGCCCCCTTGATGCGCCCCCTGCTAGGCGGGCGCCCTGGCACACCGTGCCAGTCAGCCCAATGGGACAGACGGCCCTGGTGAAAAGGATCCCTTAGCTGTGATTCAGGCATTGCAGGGGGCGAGGGGGCGGAACTCTTCCAACTCTACAATTCCATGATTCTACAGTATCTTTCTTCTCCATGCCAGCTTCCGGCTCCTAGTCCTTCCTTGCCTGCAAAGTTTCTCCTTCATCTTGTTTGCTTTGGCCCAGTTGTCTAATCTGTTAAGGTCATTTTGAAGTGTGATCCTGTTCTCTGGGGTATTAGCCACCCCTCCCAATTTGGTGTCATCTGCAAACTTGCTCAGGATGCCCTCAAGCCCATCATCCAAGTCATTGATGAAGATGTTGAATAAGACTGGGCCCTGTGGCACCCCACTAGTCACTACTCTCCAGGATGAGGAGGAGCCATTGATGAGCACCCTTTGGGTTCGGTCGGTAAGCCAGTTACAAATCCACTGAATGGTAGCATTGTCTAGCCCACATTTTACCAGCTTCTTTACAAGAATATCATGGGGCACCTTGTCAAAGGCCTTGCTGAAATCAAGATAGGCTACATCCACAGCGTTCCCTTCATCTACCAGGCTTGTAATTCTGTCAAAAGATGAGGATCATCTAGTCCAACCCACTGCAATGTAGGAATCTCAGCTAAAGCATCCATAATGGATGGTCATCCAACCTCTGCTTTAAAACCTCCAAGGAAGGAGAGTCCACAGCTTTCCGAGGGAGAAAGCTGTCAAATAGCTCTTGTTGACAGAAAGTTATTCCTGATGTTTCTGACTAGCATCTTAGAGATGTATCTTTCCTCCCACTCAGGGATCAAACCTTCAACCTTGGTATTATTAATACCGCTCTGTAACCAACTGAGCTATCCACGCATGCTGCAATGGAAACCACAGGAGAGAGGAGTGGCATCTGTGCTCAAATCCTGCATGTGGGTATCTGGTTGGACACTTTGGCCTGATCATAGAATCATAGAACGGTAGAGTTGGAAGGGACCCTGGGGGTCATCTAGTCCAACCCCCTGCAACGAAGGAATAAATGCGTGTTCTGGATGCAGCCTCTCTACTCCAGCTGAAGCTGAAAATGAATTCCACACACACCCTGCATTTCCTGCCTCCACTTCTTGACGCTCATTGTCTTTGCCACTTGGGCGCCTGATGGCCCATGAACCCTCGAAATCCCTTCATCAGCTAATCAGGCCAGTCAGCTTTTAACAGCCTCGGCCGGCGCCAAGCGCACTGGCTCTGCTCTGCTCTGCCTGCCTTCCGCCACTCTCCCCTCCAGCTGCCAAGATCTCCGGGTTCGCATCTGTCAGTTTGTGGCTTGTCACTCTGAATTACCGCCTGCCGCCACTGAGCATCCAAAAATGGCAGCCCAGTGGAGAGGAGTATAAATTGGACCTCTGGAAAGGCAGAGAGCCACTCGCTCGAGTGGACAGGGGAGGCAGGCAATTTGCTCTGCAAAGATGTTTTGGCAGATTTCGCTTTCAAGTGAATCCCAATGTATTAAGGCACTGAAAAATGGGACCTGGGGTTTTGAGGGAAACTTCTCTGGTGGGTCGCAGACAGGATTTCATGAGCAACTTGAAGGGGGGGGTGACAAGGATGAAATAATGGTGAAATGATGATGATGGATTACTAACAACAACAACAATTTATGAATTATCTTTTACGTTTGTCTCAAGGTGGCAAACATACCAATATGCCAGTATGGGCTGGGGAAATTTCCCTGGGTTAAATCCATGGAGATTGCATGGAATGATAGACTTGTAGAGTTGGAAGGGACCCTGAGGATCATCTATTAGTCCAGGAATCTCAACTAAAAAATAACTGACAGGTGGCCATCCAACCTCTGCTTAAAAACCTCCAAGGAAGGAGCGTCCACTGCTGAGGGAGTCTGTTCCACTGCTGAGTGGCTCTTACACTCAGAAAAGTCTTCTGGAGGCTTAGTCAGAATCTTCTTCCTTGTCAGTGGAAACCTTTGGTTCAGGTCCTTCCCTCTGAAGCAGCAGAAAACAAGCTTGCTTCATCTTGGTAGACCACAAACTTAACATGAGTCAGCAGTGTGATGCAGCAGCTAAAAAAGCCAATGCAATTCTGGGCTGCATCAATAGGAGTATAGCATCTAGATCAAGGGAAGTAATAGTACCACTGTATTCTGCTCTGGTCAGACCTCACCTGGAGTACTGTGTCCAGTTCTGGGCACCACAGTTCAAGAAAGATACTGACAAACTGGAACGTGTCCAGAGGAGGGCAACCAAAATGGTCGACAGTGGAATTTGCTGCCAAGGAGTGTGGTGGAGTCTCCTTCTTTGGAGGTCTTTAAGCAGAGGCTTGACAGGCATATGTCAAGAATGCTTTGATGGTGTTTCCTGCTTGGCAGGGGGTTGGACTGGATGGCCCTTGTGGTCTCTTCCAACTCTATGATTCTATGATTCATCCTCCATGTGACGGCCCTCCAGATATCCAGCTCCTTCAACCATTCCTCATATGGCTTGGTTTGCAGAGCTTTGATAAACTTTGCCGCCCTCCTTTGCACACTTTTCAGTGCGTCAATATTCTGGTTAAGCTGTGCTGGCTAGAACTAGACGCAGGACAAACAAGCTCCTTGCACTGTCCATGGTCCTGAAATCTTTCATCCTGGCCCTCTTGTTTTTCTTGAACTACTCCTGGCCTGTCTCAGCTGTCTGTGGACATCATAAGAGTCTTTCTGCCTCCTTGGTCTGCCTTCTTGCACTCAGGACAGACTGCTGGCCTGACTCCCTGCCTCTGAGGCCATCTGTGGGCTCAATTTGGGCCTAGGAACAGGACAGGGGCCAGCCAATCTGAAAAAAATATATGTGGCCACTTGACTTGACTCTTGGCAGCTCCTTATATCTTTCTCCTGCTGGGGAAAAAAAGAAACCCACTCTCCCCACCCCCCCAACCAAGCAATGAATTCATTAGCATTCACAGTGTGCATCGACCTCATAGCCTCTTAAAGATCGCAGAGCATTAACAAATTATTGTAATATTGTTGCTCACATAATGTATTTTAAATAGCTGGGAGTTGAGAGCAGATCTCTTTAAATGAGGAGAATGGCCTTTGGTGTAAATACAAGCACCGCTCCCCCCTTTCAGGAGTCTGCCTATTAGTGTCCTTCATTGCTTTTATTACTTTCCCGTTCATAGCCTCCTTCTTGGGAGATTTCCAATTAATAATGATTTTTTTTTAATAGGGCAATGCATCCTGGGGCTGAGTTCTGAGCGAGGGAATAGCGATGACAGCTTGATGTGACTTGGATGGAAGAGATAGGAAGCCATTCTCCAGAACAGGCTATCCCAACCTAGCACCCTCCAGGTGTTCTGTACTACAACTCCCAGCACCCAGTCAACACGGCTAACATTAGGGACGGAGTCCTGAAAATATACTTCTCAAGGGGCAAAAGCCAAGTAAAACATCTCAGGGCATTGTAAATGTATATATTTTAAAAAGGTAAAGGGACCCCTGACCATTAGGTCCAGTCATGACCGACTCTGGGGTTGCGCGCTCATCTCGCATTATTGGCCGAGGGAGCCGGCGTATAGCTTCCAGGTCATGTGGCCAGCATGACAAAGCTGCTTCTGGCAAACCAGAGCAGCACATGGAAACGCCGTTTACCTTCCCGCTGTAGTGGTTAGTCACCTATTTATTTATTTATTTATTTATTTATTTATTTATTTTTACAAGCAAATTGTAGCTGAATTATTATGGAAGTCTTTTTTGAGAGCTGGAATTTGCCTTTTTAAAAATAGCATTCAGCTTAAGAGGGCGGCCTTTAATTTGCTATTCAGTCTTTGGCTGACGTTAATGCAGCCTGATGATTTGGTATTGTTAGATCTGTTCTAGAGTACTTTCTAATATCTCAGCACAGCTGGTGAAGTTGTGGGTAGAAAATCCTGGGGGGGAACTGGAAGAAGACCTACATTGGCTCCCAGTACATTTCTGGAGACAATTCAAAGTGTTGGTGCTGACCTTGAAAGCCCTAAACGGTCTCAGCCCAGTATACCTGAAGGAGCGTCTCCACCCTCATCGTCCACTGAGGTCCAGCTCCGGGGGCCTTCTGGCAGTTCCTTACCTGCGAGAAGAGAAGTTACAGGGAACCAGGCAGAGGGCCTTCTTGGTGGTGGTGCCTGCCCTGTGGAATGCCCTCCCATCAGATGTCAAAGAAATAAACAATTATCTGATGTCTAGAAGACATCTGAAGGCAAACTTAGGGAAGTTTTTAATGACTGATGTTCTAATGTATCTTTAATCTTTTGCTGGAATGAGGAATGGTTGAAGGAGCTGGGTATGCTTTGCCTGGGAAAGAGGAGACTGAGAGGAGATATGAGAGTCATCTTCAAATATCTAAAGAGCTACCACATGGAAGATGGAGCAAGCATGTTTTCTGATGCTTCAGAAGGGAGAACCCAAACCAATGGTTTCCATTGACAAGGAAGGAGATGAGGGGTGAGGTCACGCTGCTGGAAGGGTGCAGTGCCTGCTATGGCTGTAGAGACCAATGCTGGAGAGACATGTTTTGCTGCAGCTGGGGCAAATGAAGGCATCCGGTTGTGCTGCTGCAGATGCACCAGGATGTTTCTTCTCTCTACACTCCTCCCAGCGGTCATTCCTCCTCTGGTCACTGCTATGGATACACAATTGGGCTGCCCGTCTCCAGGCACTGTGGTCGTCTGCAAGGGAGAGGTCGAAAGGCCATCTGTCTGTCAGAGATCCTGTAGTTGTGATTCCTGCATTTCAGGGGACTGGACTAGATGATCCTTGGCAGCCCTTCAAACTCCACAATTCTGTCATTCTATGAACTGAGCCCTAGTGCCAAATAAAAGCAGCTGAAGACTCATCTGTAGACTGTCAGACAGGCATGGAGCACCAAATACTCCCCAAGGCTATCACAGAGCCTTCCATGTTTAAAATATGATCTGGTAGAACAAAGGGATGAGTCGCTGATGGACAGAGACATTGCTTAGTCGAGGGCTTTGTTCTGGGAAGCACTTCCCTCCATTTCAATAGCTCGCTTTCCGCCAAATCTCCATTCTCTGTAAAGCAAGGTGGATTTCACTCTGTCTCCCAGTGGACAACTATGTTAATTTCCTAATATGATGGGACAATCAGGATTTATACAGGCATAGTAAATTTGGGCTGCTCGTCAGGAGCCACACGGCACCCCATCTCTGAAATCTGAGCCACCGGACTCATTATGTGGTGCAGAGAGAGCCGCCTCTTAAATCTTGCAGTGCCGAGATATAATGGGAAAGATGTAATGAGATCGAAGGGGCT
Source organism: Zootoca vivipara (assembly GCF_963506605.1). Classification (NCBI taxonomy): domain Eukaryota; kingdom Metazoa; phylum Chordata; class Lepidosauria; order Squamata; family Lacertidae; genus Zootoca; species Zootoca vivipara. Next base: position 1,051,016 of record NC_083276.1, read on the forward strand.
CAGCGCTGAGGGAAGAGGGAACTGCTGGGTAATTAAATCCTGGACGTGCTTCTGAGGAGGACTGACAGACTTCAGGATCACAGAACTGTGGGGTTGGAAGGGGTTCCAGTGATCATGGAGCTTCCCCCCCCCTGTTGCTAAATGGCCCCTGACAGGCAGCCTTCCAACCTCTACTTAGATGTAAAAGCCACTGTGGACAAAGTGAGCTTCACAGGAGAACATGGGGGCAGATGGACTCTAGGGATAAAGGAAATTGCCTTCTAGGGAAGAAGAAGAAGAAGAAGAAGAAGAAGAAGAAGAAGAAGAAGAAGGAGGAGGAGGAGGAGGAGGAGGAGGAGGAGGAGGAGGAGGAGGAGGAGGAGGAGGAGGAGGAGGAGGAGGAGGAGGAGGAGGAGGAGTTTGGATTTGATATCCCGCTTTATCACTACCCGAAGGAGTCTCAAAGCGGCTAACATTCTCCTTTCCCTTCCTCCCCCACAACAAACACTCTGTGAGATGAGTGGGGCTGAGAGACTTCAGAGAAGTGTGACTAGCCCAAGGTCACCCAGCAGCTGCATGTGGAGGAGCGGAGACGCGAACCCGGTTCCCCAAATTAGGAGTCTACCGCTCTTAACCACTACACCACACTGGAACACTGGGATCCATCTATTTCAGTATTGTCTGCACTGACTGACATTCCCAGTCCTCCTTGGAGATGCCATTGGGGGTTAAGCATAGGATCTTCTGCTTGCAAGGCAGATGTTCTGCCATTAAGCTACACACCTTCCCCCTATCAAGAGTTCTCTGGAGGAAGGGATAAAAGGGTAATAAACAAATGAGTGAGGTTCTTCTTCTGGTTATGGACCTCTTCCCCCCCCCCCTTCTTCCCTGGATGTTCCTTTTTCACTTGATGAGGTCCTGGGCTGGACCAGAAGATCAAATGGAGGTCAGAAGAATTTATTATTTCGGTCACAGACCAGTTCCAGCCCACATACAATATCAAGAAAGAGATAAAAGACAATAGGGATACATTTGAATTTGCAATTACCTGTAGGTATAACAGGGACAATACAGATATGTTGTTGTTGTTGTTGTTGTTGTTGTTGTTGTTGTTGTTGTTGTTGTTTAGTCGTTTAGTCGTGTCTGACTCTTCGTGACCCCATGGACCATAGCACGCCAGGCACTCCTGTCTTGCACTGCCTCCCGCAGTTTGCTCAAACTCATGTTCGTAGCTTCGAGAACACTGTCCAACCATCTCGTCCTCTGTCATCTCCTTCTCCTTGTACAGATATAGCAACAGTTAAAAATATATATACTGTAAATTAAAACTTAGCGGAGGTCAGAATCTTGTCATCATCCAGCAGCCAATCTATAGTGTGACTGCATTTGGAGAATGACCATATTTTTGGTTACCCCACCTCAAAAAGGATAATGTGGAATTAGAAAAGGGTCAGAAAAAAGCAGCCAAAATTATTATTATTATTATTATTATTATTATTATTATTATTATTATTATTTTATTCATACCCCACCTATCTGGCTGGGTTTTCCCCGCCACTCTGGGCAGCTTCCAACAAATACCAAAATACATTAAAATATCACAGATTAAAAACTTCCCTAAACAGGACTGCCTTTAGGTGTTTTCTAGATGTCAGGTAGTTGTTTATCTCCTTGACCTCCGATGGGAGGGCGTTCCACAGGGCGGGCGCCACTACCGAAAAGGCCCTGTGCCTGGTTCCCTGTGGTCACGGGGTTGGAGAAACTGTTCCATGAAGAAAGGATGCAGCATTTGGGACTGGCAGAAAAGTTGAGTAAGGTGCAACGTTATAGAAGAGCATAAAACTCTGCATGGCTCAGACAGAGCGGTCAAAGGAAAGTTTCCCTCCCTCTCTCACAGCACTGAATGTGGAGAACATCCAAGGAAAGTGAAGGCTGAGAGATTCAGGACAGATAAAAGAAAGTCCTTCTTCACGCAGTGAGTAGCTAAATTGTGGGCATCAACATGGATGGCTTCAAAAGAAGATTGTCTCCCAAAGGCTGGCCACTGTGAGAACAGGACGCTGGACCAGAAGGTCATTGATCTGATCTCCTTCTGTCCTCCTGTCCTCATAGTAGGGAAGTTCACCCCAGGAGTGAGAAGCAAGCTTCTCAGCTCCCCTTCTTGTGTGGGTCTCCTTTCCTGCACAAGTTAGTGCCGAGCTGGAAGATTCAACTGCCACTTCCTGATTCCCTCTCCTTAGTCTGCAAAGCCATCTCAGATCATGTTGACACCAAATTATACACTTCAAACAAATGGAAGATGTTTGAACACTCGGCTGGCAGTTGCAATGACAAAGGGTCCCTTTTGCGTCAGTTTGCAGAATCTTTCCCCCTCATCATCAAAGGCAGGTTGCTTTGATCTCACCCAGGGCCTTTTCACTGCCTGACAGAGAACACAGAAACTCTGAATGTAGAACTGCAACATTTAAAAGCCAGTGAATGAGACTTGGGCACCAGACATCCAGGGAAGATCACTAACAAGGCAGGCGCAGCAACTCCCTCTGAGCAGGTGACAAAGCGAGTTTGAAGCAGATCTGTCCTTGCTGTTAAGGAAGTCACGTGGGGAGGGAAATCGTAGAATGGTAGCCCAATGCAGGAATCACAACCAAAGCACAGGTGGCCTTAAAAACCTCCAAGGAAGGAGAGCCCACCACCTCTTGTGGGAGTCCATTCCATTCTAAGAGACTGAGGTCCAGCGCCGAGGGCCTTCTGGTGGTTCCCTCGCTACGAGAAGCCAAGTTACAGGGAACCAGGCAGAGGGCCTTCTCGGTGGTGGCACCCACCCTGTGGAATGCCCTCCCACCAGAAGTCAAAGAGAACAACAATTACCAGACCTTTAGAAGGCATCTCAAGGCAGCCCTGTTTAGGAAAGCTTTTAATGTTTGATGGATTTCTGTATTTTAATATTTTGTTGGAAGCAGCCCAGAGTGGCTGGGGGAACCCGGCCAGATGGGTGGGGTATAAATAATATATTATTATTATTATTATTATTATTATTATTATTATTATTATTATTCACATTTTTCACATTTTTCACATTTTTTCCCATTCATGTTTCTTCTTATTTTCCTATGTGTTGGGGTCTGTTGTTGTTGCCATTGTAAGTCTGCAGGAGCAGAGACTCTCTTCTTTGAACTGATCGCACGAGAGGCCCTCTGGGAGCCTCTTGGGGTGCAGGATGGGCTACAAATGCTCTGACTGCTCTAAAGCAGCCAGGATGCCAAGGCTTTGCCTTCACAGTCCGAGGCAGCGATGCCTCTGATTCCTACTTGCTGGAAGCCACAGGAGGGGAGAGGGATGCTCTTGGGCCCGAATCCTGCTTGCACGTTTCCCACAGGCAATGTTGGACTAGACAGGCCATTGGCCTGCTCCTGCAGAAGACATTGTGGTGCTATGTGATCCCAGGAGTTGGACGACTCAAAGGTCACTGAGTACACCTGCCCCAACTCTTGAACAGGAGGTTGTTGTCATCTGCCTCCCTGGGAAAGTTTCTCTCTCTCTCTCTCTCTCTCTCTCTCTCTCTCTCTCTCTCTCTCTCTGTGTGTGTGTGTGTGTGTGTGTGTGTGTGTGTGTGTGTGTGTGTGTGTGATTGAAGAAGCAGCTGGTTGATGATCTTGACAGACCCATGAAATATGCATCAGGAGCATCAAGAGGATCAAAGAAGGTGCCTGAGATGCATCCTGCATTTTGACACCTCAGTTAGCAGCAAATTAGCTCATCATTTATCTCCTCCAAGCAGAAAGGCTGCCTGCTTGCAACCAAGAGGCTGTCTCTCCGCCCCCCCTCTGAGCACCTGGTGCTGAAGGAAGAGAGTGCTGGAAGGCCAGCAAAGGAATGTGCAAGCAGCAGGACACTGAAGGGATCTTGGCCTAATGCTTCGTGGCAATGAACTGCAGAATGCAGAAAACAAGCAAAGGCTACTTGCGTCTGCCATGCAAGCAGAATGTTCCTGGTTCAATCCCCAGAATCTCCAGGTAGAACAGGAGGAGGTTGCAGTCAGTTGGACCAGGTGGCCCTTTGCATCCCTTCCAACTCTACAATCCCAGGATTCTATGACTGGGAAAGACTCATTGGCTGTAACCCTGAAGGGCAGCGCCAGGCCACCCATGAGGCAAGGCGAGGCAACTGCCTCAGGTGGCTGGATTCACAGGGCCATCAGATTTTTATTCTCCCCTTCTTTCTGATCTAGATCTTCACTCACCCTTCTTCCAGGGTGGGGAGGGGGCAACCATTTTTTGGTTCACCTCCAGTGCCAAAGCAGGTGGTGCTCTGGGTTAAACCACAAAGCCTAGGGCTTGCCGATCAGAAGGTTGGCGGTTCATATCCCCGCAATGGGGTGAGCTCCTGTTGCTCAGTCCCAGCTCCTGCCACCCTAGCAGTCGAAAACACGTCAAGTGCAAGTAGATCAATAGGTACCACTCCGTCGGGAAGGTAAACAGCGTTTCCATGCACTGCTCTGGTTGGCCAGAAGCGGCTTTGTCATGCTGGCCACATGACCTGGAAGCTATACACCAGCTCCCTCAGCCAATAACGCGAGATGTGCGCCACAACCCCAGAGTCGGTCACGACTGGACCTATGGTCAGGGGTCCCTTTACCTTTACCTTTCCCAGTCCCAAAATGTATTGAGGCATTCCTTCTGAAAGGCCATTACCAACAGGTGGAGACAAAGCCATTTCACAAACGTCGTTGTGGGCTGGAAGCAAGCCCTCCCCAAGTGCACAGGGTGGGATAGCCCCTGTGCCATTGGATGGCCCTGTCATCCCTAGGCCATCCAATCCGGACGGTCCTGGGGAGTGGCATGGGCTATTTAAAACAGCCCGCGGCCGAGGGCTCACCCCCTTTTTCTCCCTGCTCGATCAGCTCTCCCGCCCTCCCTCCCTCAGGTTAGGCTCCTGATCTCTTGACCTTGCTCTGGACCCCGGATGGTCGCCTGTTGAAGGGGCCTGGTAGGAATTTTTTTCCACTTGGCAAATTGGCACCGGCCATTCTGAAGGAAATCAGCCCTGAGTGCTCACTGGAAGGACAGATCCTGAAGCTGAGGCTCCAATACTTTGGCCACCTCATGAGAAGAGAAGACTCCCTGGAAAAGACCCCGATGTTGGGAAAGATGGAGGGCACAAGGAGAAGGGGATGACAGAGGACGAGATGGTTGGACAGTGTTCTCGAAGCTACGAACATGAGTCTGACCAAACTGCGGGAGGCAGTGGAAGACAGGAGTGCCTGGCGTGCTCTGGTCCATGGGGTCACGAAGAGTCGGACACGACTAAACGACTAAACAACAACAACATTTGGTTTTTCACCAACCTACCTTGTAGCAAATCGTCACAACTTTGTAAGGTTTGGCCTAAGCCAATACCACTCACATTCTGTAACCAATAAAGTTCTGGCCTTTTTGCCCATTAACCTAAAATACTGTTTCATGTGTCTTTATTCCTAGGTTCTTATGTAGGCTCTTTCTTTCCCTCATCCTTTCAGGTCTTTTTGTGGTCTCCACCCCAGATGGCTTTCAAGGAGGATTAGGCAAATCTATGGAGCAGAGAGCTGTCCACTAGCCATGATGGTTGTCCTGTGTCTCCATGACTGGCGGCAGCAGTGCTCTCGAATACCCCTTGCTGGAAACCACAGGAGGCTGGGGAAGAGGGCTCTTCTGCCCAAATCTTGCTTGCTGGTTTCCCATTGGGCCACCCGATTTGTCAGCCTGAGAATGCTGGACTAGATGGGCCATTGGCCTGATCCAGTAGGCACCCCTTCTTACGTTCTCCTTCAGAATGAAACTACCAGGAAAGTGGAGGGCAGCTTTCGGCACTGCGTGGATTTCTGATGGAAAGTTCTTGGCAGCCTCGAGGCTGGAAAAGCAGCTTCAGGGTTAAGCCACTAGATGGCTGCCGGTCGTGGTAAGAGCTGGAGGTCAGCTCAAGGGGGATTTCAAGGCCGTGTGCTCCATTCACCTCTGCTTGTGAATTAAGCACCTCACCGTGTATTTATGACAAGGGAAGTAATAGAAAAGGTAATTTCATGGGTCTTTACCCCTTCACCTCTCATTACTTTGCCCATGAAGACTTAATCAGATACAAAAGGGGGCCGACCTGATGGGAGCTGGTCTGATGAAGTTAATTCACTGTGACCCACCTCCCCCACGGCTGCTGATCGGTCGTAGGATCGTAGAATTGCAGAATGGCAAGGGGACCCCAAAAGTCATCTTGTCCAACCCCCAGCAATGTCAGAATCGCAGCTAATGCTCAGCAGTTCTACTGTAACCCACAAAGGTAAAGGTAAAGGTAAAGGACCCCTGGATGGTGAAGTCCAGTCAAAGGTGACTATGGGGCTGCGGTGCTCATCTCGCTTTCAGGCTGACATAGCACTAACAAAGGTTATCGGAAGTGTGGAGGACAGCTCTTCAAATGGCAAGGACATGGCCCTGAATTTCTGCTCACAAAGGGTTTCTCTGAGCCTTTGAATTTTTACCTGTGTCGGGACAAAATTAACTTCCCACTGAATGCTTTCTTTCAAGGGAGCCCTTCTTGTTGCAGCCACTTGTAAGAGGCGCCGTTCTTATAAGCCTATTTTGGAGGCGTTTTAAAGATCCTGGGAAGCCCCCGCTGACGGCCGGGTGGAAACATAAAAGATCTTGACATTTTGTGAATTTAATTGAATACTTTTCTACAAAGAAGCAATTACACTCACGGCATCCCAGATAAGGGCCGTGGCTGAAGGAATACTCGAGACGGTCCTGAAATCTTTTCCCTATTGTCAAGTTCCTCCAGACTCTGAGCTGGACTAAATGCCCATTGTCTTCCCCAGACACAAACCAACGGACGGGTATTCAGAACAACACCGAATTGGGGCTCTTTGCAGCTTGATCCACAATAATCTTCAGGGCAGAACAGAGGCTTTGTCCTTCCTCAATCGAACAACACTTCATGTTAAATGGCTTGGATGAAGGAATGGAGGGGAAGCTCATCCAATTGCCACATGGCACCAAACTGGGAGGGGCAGCCAGTGCTGCAGAAGGCAGAACTGGGATTCAGGCTGATCATAAGAGATTGGAGAACTAGGCCCAAAGTAACAAAATGAGCTTTTTAAGCTGCAGTTGGATGGCCACCTGTCCTGGATGCTTTAGTGGAGATTCCTGCATTGCTGGGGGTTGGACTAGATTACCACTAGGGACCCAGGTGGCTCTGTGGGTTAAACCACAGAGTCTAGGGCTTGCTGATCAGAAGGTCGGCGGTTTGAATCCCTGCAATGGGGTGAGCTCCTGTTGCTCGGTCCCAGCTACTGCCCACCTAGCAGTTCGAAAGCACATCAAAGTGCAAGTAGATAAATAGGGACCGCTCCAGCGGGAAGGTAAACGGCGTTTCTGTGCGCTGCTCTGGTTCGCGAGAAGCAGCTTTGTCATGCTGGCCACATGACCCGGAAAATGTCTGTGGACAAACGCTGGCTCCCTCAGCCTATAGAGCGAGATGGGCACCGCAACCCCAGAGTCGAACACGACTGGACCTGATGGTCAGGGGCCCCTTTACCTTTACCTTAATCTCTACAAAAGACCCTGATGTTGGGAAAGATGGAGGGCACTAGGAGAAGGGGACAACAGAGGACGAGATGGTTCTCGAAGCTACGAACATGAGTCTGACCAAACTGCGGGAGGCAGTGGAAGACAGGAGTGCCTGGCGTGCTCTGGTCCATGGGGTCACAAAGAGTCGGACACGACTAAACGACTAAACAACACAATCTCTACAATTCTATGAGTCTATGGTTCTATGTTCAGAGGTGAGTCTAGTCCAGATAAGCCACATTGAGGAGGGTGGGTGTATTCCTTGAACATAGGAAGAGCATCTTCTGGATCAGGCCAATGGCCCACCTAGCCCAGCACCCTGTTCTCACAGTGGAAAACCAGATGCCCCAGGGGGAAACCTGAAAGCAGGACTCGAACCCAAGAGACCTCTCTCCTCCTATGGCTTCCAGCTACTGGTATTCAGAAGTATTGCTCTCTCCAACAGTGAAGGGCAGAGCAGAGTCGTCATAGCTGGGAGCCAGCCATGGTCTCCTCCTCCTCCATGGGTTTTCCCAATCCTCCTATAAAGTAATCCAAGTTGGTCATCACAAGTCTTGTGGGAGGGAGTTCCATAGTTTAACTATGAGCTATGAGCTGTGTGAAAAAGTCATTGCTTTTATCTGTCCCGAATCTTTCAAAATTCAGCTTCAGTGGGCATCCACAGGTTCTAGAGTTATGGGAGAGGGAGGAGGACAAATATTTTCTCCGAACTAAAAAGTCCCAAACTTTCCCCTTGATAACTTGATATTTACTCCTTCCCCTTGATAATTTGGTTGCCTTTTTCTGAACCTTTTCTGAACCTTTGGCAACTCCACAATATCCTTTTTGAGGTGGGGCGACCAGAACGGCACACGATATTCCAAATGCATTCAGACCGTAGATTTGTAATTAAGACATTTGCAATCAAGATATCGGTAGCTTTATTTTGGATATAATCCCTTGCATGGAATTTGTCATCGGTCATCATTTTGGGGGGACATTCACGGAGTGCACAATCCCATAATCCTTACTGGTTTGCAAGATGAACCTTTCAGTTGATGAATTGGAGTTTTACATACATGAGCCAGCCAGCTAGAAAGAGTTCAGAAAGGTATTATGAACAAACATCAAAAGGATACACTTTGATAGATTTATGTTGTGGCATCTCCCCTGATGTCTGGCACATTTTTTATTTTTTAAGGACTCTGCAACTTTCTCCATCTTTCTCATTCTCCTGCAACCGGTTTTAATAATTGCTGAAAGGTACAGGGAAGAAAATGTTCCTGTTGTCAAGAAAATTGCACCTTAAAGTGGAAGGAAATTCCCCCTGGTGAAAATACTGATAGCATTTCTCTTTCACCTGCCCTTGGGGGCTGCCAACCTCTATTGGACTCTGCCAGTATATTCTCCATCCAGATCAATGGACCGCTCCCCTAATCCCTTCTGTTTAATTTTAAGTAGTGCTTAATAAAGTGTTCCAAGAGGTCCTCTCTTGACTGCGGCAATTTGTTTTTATTGGGTTGCTAAAAGATTTGAAATGTTTCAAGCTTTGCAAGGAGATTTTTCCTCTTGGGCAGAGAACAGACTTTGCCATTGCAAATTTTTATACGGCGCCTAATTAAAGCCAAATGAAAATGCAGAGATGGGATAGTTAAAAATAAATATGCACGGTTTCATATATATGCTGTCATTACTATTTTATGTTGTATTTCACCAGGAGAGTGTTACCTGAATGGGCTCCCCCCAAAAAATAAATAAATGAATGCACTCTCCAAGAGACCAGCTGGAAATGTTCAGCGTGTGAGCTGGACTGGTGAACACACAGAGGCACAATCCTTAAATCCCCATTTATATAGGAATAACTAAGGTGTATGGGGTGAGAGGAGAGAAAGCACCTCTGATTGGGGGATGTGTTGTGCTCAGAGCCGGATTGAGGTTGGATGAGGCCCTCGGCGGTTGGAGGATGGATGGCGGCTAACAGATTGAGGTTGAATCCTGACAAGACAGAAGTACTGTTCGTGGGGGACAGGAGGCGGGCAGGTGTGGAGGATTCCCTAGTTCTGAATGGGGTAACTGTGCCCCTGAAAGACCAGGTGTGCAGCCTGGGAGTCATTTTGGACTCACAGCTGTCCATGGAGGCGCAGGTCAATTCTGTGTCCAGGGCAGCTGTCTATCAGCTCCATCTGATACGCAGGCTGAGACCCTACCTGCCTGCAGACTGTCTTGCGAGAGTGGTGCATGCTCTGGTTATCTCCCGCTTGGACTACTGCAATGCGCTCTACGTGGGGCTACCTTTGAAGGTGACTCGGAAACTACAACTGATCCAGAATGCGGCAGCTAGACTGGTGACTGGGAGCAGCTGCCGAGACCACATAACACCGGTCTTGAAAGATCTACATTGGCTCCCAGTACGTTTCCGAGCACAATTCAAAGTGTTGGTGCTGACCTTTAAAGCCATAAATGGCCTCGGTCCAGTATACCTGAAGGAGCGTCTCCACCTCCATCATTCTGCCCGGACACTGAGGTCCAGCACCGAGGGCCTTCTGGCAGTTCCCTCGTTGCGAGAAGCCAAGTTGCAGGGAACTAGGCAGAGGGCCTTCTTGGTGGTGGCGCCTGCCCTGTGGAACGCCCTCCCAACAGATGTCAAAAAGGAAAACAACTACCAGACTTTTAGAAGACATCTGAAGGCAGCCCTGTTCAGGGAGGCTTTTAATGTTTAATAGATTATTGTGTTTTATTCTTCTGTTGGAAGCCGCCCAGAGTGGCTGGGGAGACCCGGCCAGATGGGCGGGGTATAAATAATAAATTATTATTATTATATTACTGAAGGTCATGGGGCCCTTTCTATGTCCAGCTGTCCTTTGTCAACAACAAATAGTCGCTGTTTTTTGTGTTGAATATATACTACAGTCATACCTCTGGATACGAATGCTGCGGGTTGCGCACAACACGGGTTATGAACGCGCCGAACCCGGAAGTAATGGAACGGGTTACTTCCAGGTTCGGTGGTTCGCACATGCGCAGAAGTGTTGAATGACGTCATGCGCATGCGCAGAAGTGCCAAGTTGTGACCCGCAGGTGCGCAAAAGTGCAGACATGGGTTGCGTACTGCTCATGTGAACAGGGCTCCGGAATGGATCCCGTTCGCAACCAGAGGTACCACTGTATATGGTAATTTATGGACCTAATAGGTATCTAAAGCCATTTGCACATAACAAAATATGTATTTTATCAAAGGAATTGATATAGAAATGAGCAAAGCAGTGATATTTGAGGGAGCAGGCGAGCAGGCAGGGCCCGTGACTTACATCATAGGAGCCGACACAACACAAGACACTGTTGCTCTATGGAGGTTTAGTTTTATTTGTTTTTTTATCTTACATTTTGGAAATGTACATCCAGGGTTTTTTTCTTTTAATTTTTTTTGGGGGGCCCAAGAGAGTGGGACCCTGAGCTATATGTAGCTTGTTTAGCTTATACGGTACATAAATCCAGACTGCTTGTGCTCCTTCTGGGGCAGTTTGCTCACCTTTGGTCCCCACCCTGCACTGAGCTCTCATCAGTGGCTCCTAGAAGCTGCCAGTATGTGACAGCGGCCACACCCTGGGAAATGGCTTCAAATGTGGTGTGGGGAGAAAAAACAGGCTCTGGTGGATCGAGCAGGCGTGACCATTGGTGGGTCCAAAGCTCAAGAAGGCAGTTTCTGCACAAGCTGTAGAGGGAAGTGAGGGGCAGGTGGGGCTTGTCCACCTGGGAAGGGAGCCCATCTAGGAGAAGGAAGACTCTGATCTTAAATCTCCTCTGTCTTGCAAGGTCTCTTGGGGAGAAGGAAAGGCTCAGGGATAAAATCCAGAGCGGAGTCCCTAAGACAGTTGGGTGTCGCCTTGTACTCCTCCTTCTGGCAACATCTTCAGCCAAGCTGGCGTCAAACGCTGCTAACACGTGTTTGACTTCATCCCTGGAGGCACACTTCATCGCCTCTTGAGATAGGCAGATGCCAACAAAAAACAAACACTGAGAGCCAGCATGACGGAGTGGTTAGGCTGTCAGATTCAGACATGGGAGAACCGGATTGAAATCCCCACTTGGCCATGAAGTGATTCTCAGCCTAAGAAACTGCAGGGTTCTTGTTGTGGGGATTAAATGAGGACTAGGACCTGAGAGAGAGGAGAATCCCCACAATAAACAACATCATTTAATTTAAAAAATCACTTAATGGCATAATTATGACAGAGAGCACCGTAAATAGAACCACACAGTTTGAAAATCTTCTGCAGCAGAAGGTGAGCAGACATGGATCCGAGAAGATGTGTTTGCCCACCTTTCTTGCATTATTAGACTAATGATTTGCCCTCACCCTGCCTGGGGTTGGAGAATACATACCAGCTTTCCCACAACCATTTGGGAACAGTGGTCCCAGGGCTGTCCAATTCAGCTTCAATGCAAGGGGACGATGGCCAAACTTGTCTCCATTTGTTGACATCCTGTGTGGTGCAATGGTGAGAGTGTTGGACTACACTAGGACGTCAGAGACCAGGGTTCGAATCCCCACTGGGCCATGGAGCCGACTGGGTGACCTCAGGGGCCAGTCACTGCCTCTCAGCCTAACCTACCTCAGAAGGTTGCTGTGGGGATTTAATGAAGGGGAGGAGAATCATTTCTGCCACGTCAAACTCCTTGGAGGAAAAGGTGGGCTATAAACAAACAAAGAAATTGAATGAATGAATGAATGAATGAATGAATGAATGAATAGCATGTCTGCTGTTGGCAAACAAGGCTGACAAGCCTGAATTCTCTTCCCTACAGAGATTCCCTGCACATAGAAGGTTAGAGTGTCAGGGTGGAGAGCTCAAGTCTAGCCCTGACAGCTTAGATTTCTACATGGAAATAATTTTTTATTTTGCATCTGAGGAGCATTTGACCACATGATTCCCTGCCTGCCATCCTGACACAGGAGGACTGCATCAGTCCTGGGTTAGTATCGGAAGTCCTATTCTAACCAAGAAGCAAGTGCATTTTTTTTCTAAACTGCAGCACATAGCTAAGGTCTTTTGCCAGCTTAGCAATCAAACACACACTCTCTCTCTCACTTTACCTAGAATCCAAAAAAGGGGGGGGGTAACCTGATTATGTTTGAAGTCTGTGATGTAAGATACAGCCAGAGAAGCAAAGTGGTTGAAATTAGAGTCTGATAAGTTCAGGGTTTTTCTCCCTCTCTCCCATAGATCCATAAATTAAAGTTTTTGAAAAAGCCTTTGATGCTAAAACCAGTCTCAAAAATGAACCGTACAGTCACTCACATGAAAGAATTTTGAAATGCCTTGAAAGGAATAGCTCCCAGAAAACGTTTCGAGTTATTTCAATCCCTTCCTCTCTCTCTCGGGAGTGTTTATATTTACAAGGCTCGGCTAGAAGAACTGCAATGTACAAATTATCCCCAGCTTGCACCCCAAGCTCTGGCCTACAGAGAAAGTCCTTGGAACGAAATTCTCTTTTGGTTCCCCCCTCCCATACCAAGACCAGAACAGTTCTGAAATAATTGCACTCCACCCATCCTAAAAGGCATGTGGGGTCACGAGGGCTTTTCCAGATTAGAATTGAGGCTCCCCAGTTGGAGGCAGCAATGCTTCTGACTGCCAGTTGCTGGAAACTGCAGGAGGGGGGAATTGCCCTTGGGTTCGAATCCTGCTTGCAGGTTCGCCATAATGGGAATCTGGTTGGCCAATGTGATGACAGGGTGCTGGACTAGAGGGGCCCATGGCCTTGATCCGGCAGGCTCAATTTATGTTCTTCACAGTGTCAGACAGAGGCTTCTGGTTAATGTGCAAACTAAACAGGGAGGGAATAGTTTGCCTCGGCCCCCGATATCCATTGGTATCATTCATTCAGTCATTCGTTGGAATTACAACCTGCTCATCAAAAATGATGTTTCCAGTTTGCTATATATTTGCTGCCTTTGTACACGGGGGACCCATTTGCGCTAACAGCCACCGCTAGATCTCTCTCCCCCATTAATTTCTCTAATTGTTTTTCTAAAAGCCTGTCTTGTGAACACCAACACTTATGGTACCCGGGAATCCCAACAGCTTATTACATGGACGGCGAGGAGCTAATTCCTCTTTTTGTCTGCTGCTGATCATCAACTGGCTGCCAGATAGACAAAAGTGCCCCCACGGGAGAACTGTTCCAACGAGACAGACAAGGGAGAACGAGACCCACTTGCCTGGCTGATGCGGGTGCCATTCCTCCCCCCACCCACCCAGCGTGCACCGAGAGGGAGCACAATGACTTTGGCTTCATCTGCCCACAGTGATGGTCATAGAATCACAAAATTGTAGAGTTGGGAGGTACCCCAAGGGTCATCAAGTCCGACCCCAAGGGTCATCTAATCCAACCCCCTGCAAAGCAGGAATTGTGGTGAACGTTGTCACATAGCCAAATCTATCTAGGTATGTGGGGATGGTATCGCAAGAGTCATTCAGCTGGTGGTAGACTCTCCTGTGGTTGGTCTAGATGGCCCTTTGTGGTCCCTTCCAACTCTACCATTCTTTTAGAAGAAGAAGATGTACATAGTTGCATAGGCTTACAAATTTTGTTTCATATTAACATGTAACTTAATAAAATAAAATGAGAACAGTCAAAATAATACCAATTTAAACTTACAGGCAAGGACGGGCGCCAGAGTAATTTCCATTACTGTACAATATAATGTTCAATGACATATAGTGTTCAGATTGGTAATAGTTTATGCCAATAATAATTTGAATATATGCATTTCAATGTCCATTCTTTTTGTTATTGGTTACATAAATCTACAATTTTACAATTCTGTGAAAGTGTTGGGACCAAAGCAGTAACAGGCTGAGGCAGATAGGAGGCATGGACACACAAACACACCAGCACAACACAACACAACACAACACAACACAACACAACACAAGGATGCTTTGCAAGCTTCATTGCTGGTTCTAGAGTACCTGTCGGCACTGTGAAGTCTTACTACACTAATTTCATTGTTGTTTGTAGGTTGTTGTGAACCCCCCTTGGAGCTGTTTGACTGACAGACAGAATAAAAATATGACTGTACACACACACACACACACACACACACACACACACACACACAAAATAAATATAAACGGCCTCGGTCCAGTATACCTGAAGGAGCGTCTCCACCCCCATCGTTCTGCCCGGACACTGAGGTCCAGTGCCGAGGGTCTTCTGGCGGTTCCCTCGCTGCGAGAAGCCAAGTTACAGGGAACCAGGCAGAGGGACTTCTCAGTAGTGGCACCCGCCCTGTGGAACGCCCTCCCATCAAATGTCAAGGAGATAAACAACTACCTGACATCTAGAAAACACCTAAAGGCAGCCCTGTTTAGGGAAGTTTTTAATCTGTGATATTTTAATGTATTTTGGTATTTGTTGGAAGCCGCCCAGAGTGGCGGGGAAAACCCAGCCAGATGGGCGGGGTAATAATAATAATAATAATAATAATAATAATAATAATAATAATAATAATAATAATATAAAAGACAGGGGGATTTGGGTAATATTTCATCATAATTTTTGCTCCTAGTTTTTTGCCAGGAAACATTTGCTGCTCCAAGCCTTCTTTAAGCTCAATGGTTACATTTCCTGAACTGAAGAGAGGCATATTTGGAACTCAGAACCAGGCCTGCCACCACCTTCGCACTGCCCTGTGTTCACTACTAACAACATTTGCTTGCTTGAGCTTTTCTTTCTTTCTTTCTTTCTTTCTTTCTTTCTTTCTTTCTTTCTTTCTTTCTTTCTTTCTTTCTCTCTCTCTCTCTCTCTCTCTCTCTCTCTCTCTCTCTCTCTCTGTCTTCCCTTCCTTTCCTTTCCTTTCTTTCTGTGACTGGAACTTCTAATCAAGTGTGCAAGCCACGGAATACAATATGCCAAACAGATGGCTTTTTGTTCGTAATATTTCTTCCTTTTCCAAGACGGGAAGCAGGCAATTTCGAAGACACACATACAAACCTACCAAGCGCTGCTCCCACGCAGAATTGCATTTGCAACCACATTGCCAGCCATTAACGGCATTCTCGACACACCACCAAGTAGCGACAGGAGTGCAGGTGAAATAAACAAACAGGAGATTTTCACTACAATTTGTTGGCAGAGCCATCAGAATTGCTTTCAACTGTTTCACCTTCAAGTATTCTGAATATTAAAACTCTGTTTTCAGAGCCAGCACTATTCTGGAAAAATCAAAACACTTTTTACACAAACGGTTTCTGAGCACAAATAAAAGACAAGGCACTGGAACAGTTTGCAGCTCTCCTGGCGGAGATTGTCACCACTGCCGCAAGTCCTTGGTATCATTCTTATTTCCTCTGCACTGCTGCAGAAGGAAGCCTAGATTCAAGGGTTTGGAAGCCCTGGCGCAGTTCCAAAAATAGCCGGCCTCCCCCTAGCCCCATGAAGGTGGCAGAAAAAGAAGAGCATGTTCATAATGGCACATGTTTTTGTTTTCTGCTGGGCACAATGTCTCCTGGATCACTCAAATCCACACCCTCAGAGAACCCTAAAACATCAGCTATACAGGATATTCAAGAACTTACAAAGAGCCCTGATGGATCAGGTGAATGAATGACCATATGTAGACCAGCATTCTCTTCTCACAGTGGCCAACCGGATGCCTCTTCTGGGCAACCCGCAAGCAGGATTCAAGCACAAGAGCCCTCTTGCCTACTGCAGTTTCCAGCAACTGGTCTATAGAATTGCAGAATGGTAGAACAGGAAGGTACCCCAAGGGTCATCCAGTCCAACCCCCTGCAATGCAGGAATCACAGCTAAAACATCCCTGACAGGTGGCCACCCAACCTCTGCTTTAAAAACTCCAGTGAATGGGAGGCCACCATCTTCCAAGAGAGGCCATTCCACTCTCAAACAGCTTCCTGCCAGAAAGTTCTTCCAGATGTTTAGTCAGAGTCTCCATTCTTGTAATATGAATCCATTGGTTCAGGTAATAATAATAATAATAATAATAATAATACAGTGGTACCTCTACTTACGAATGTTTCTACTTACGAACAGAGCTCCGTCCGCCATCTTGTACGCGGTTTAGATAGGATTTTTTCTACTTACGAATTTTTAGATAGGGTTGCTTCTACTTACGAATTTTTTCTCCCAATGCATTCCTATGGGATTCGACTTACAAATTTTTTCTACTTAGAAATGTGCGTTCAGAACGCATTAAAATTCATAAGTAGAGGTACCACTGTAATATTTTATTCATACCCTGCCCTTTCCGGTTTAAAAACTGGGCTCAGGGCAGCTAACAGCAAATATAAAACATTGATCAAAATGTGACATTATTATTATTATTATTATTATTATTATTATTATTATTATTATTATATACCCCACCCATCTGGCTGGGTTTCCTCGGCCACTCTGGGGGGCTTCCAACAGAAGATTAAAAATACATTTCAGCAGCAGCAGAAAACCAGTGTGCTTTAGAGATTGGGAGATGGCTACTAGATCACCTCTCATTCTCCCGAGAAGTATTCAGAAGCATTGCTGTCCCCAACTGCAGAAGTAGAGCATTGCCACCATGGTTAGTAACCACTGATAGTCCTCTCCTCCTCCGTGAACCTTGTCTAATCATCCTCCAATACCACCCAAGATGGTGGACATCACAGCCTCCTGGGGGAGGGAGTTCCGCAGTTTAACTATGCGCAGTGTGAATAAGAGCTTTCTTTGAGCTGTCCTGAGGCCATGAAGAAGCCATGCTTGTCCTTCTACACCCAATACTATTCCCCCAGGTCACCCCTAAATCATTTTTGTGCCATTGGCCACTTTGGTTCTTCAGGCATGGAAGCTGATCTTACAGACAAGTTACATACTATTAGTAGAGCTTCAGCAATTTCACATTTGAGTTCTCTAAAAAAAAACAACTCCTGGATTGAGTCAATATATTTGTCCATCTGGCTTGATATTATCTACCTTGCCTACAGGATTTCAAACAAGCTGAGGTGTCTCCCTACCATACCTGGAGATGCCATCAGGGACCTTCCCCTTCATTCTTTGACTCTGCCTCTTAACACACAGGCTGTTGATCGACCCCCAAGCATTCTGGAGAGATCTGATGCACAAACCCTGGCTTTCCCTTCCGACTTCCTTTTTTACCAATCCCCTCACTTGGGGAACTTTTCTCATTTTTTTATTTGGTGCATTCAGGTCCCAGCTTGCCCTCCAAGGAGCTCAAGTTGCCCTACATGGTTCTCCTCATTCTCATCTAATCCCCACAGCAACCTTGTGAGGTAGGTTAGGCTGAGAGGCAGTGACTGGCCCCCAAGGTCACCCAGGGAGCTATAATAATAATAGTAATAATAATGATTTATTTATACCCCGTCCATCTGGCTGGGTTTCCCTAGCCACTCTGGGCGGCTCCCAACAGAAGTAATAGAACATCAAACATTAAAAACTTCCCTAAACAGGGCTGCCTTCAAATGTCTTGTAAACATCAGATAGTCGTTTATTGCCTGACATCTGATGGGTTGTTGTTCCATAGGGCGGGCACCACTACCGAGAAGTGGGCTTCATGGCCCAGTGGGGATTTGAACCCTGGTCTCTGAGATCCTAGTCCAACACTCTCACCATGCACCACACAGGATGTCAAGAAATGGACATCGTCCCCTTGCATTGAAGCTTAATTTGACAGCCCTGGTGTGACTCTTCCCATGATAGCCATGTTCAAATATATAAAAGGATGCCATATAGAGGAGGGAGAAAGATTGTTTTCTGCTGCTCCAGAGAAGCGGACACGGAGCAACGGATTCAAACTACAAGAAAGAAGATTCCACCTCAACATTAGGAAGAACTTCCTGACAGTAAGAGCTGTGCGACAGTGGGATTTGCTGCCAAGGAGTGTGTGGAGTCTCCTTCTTTGGAGGTCTTTAAGCAGAGGCTTGACAGGCATATATTAAGAATGCTTTGATGGTGTTTCCTGCTTGGCAGGGGGTTGGACTGGATGGCCCTTGTGGTCTCTTCCAACTCTGTGATTCTATGATTCCAAACCGGTTGTGGCAAAGCTGGTGTCTATTATTCAGCCCCAGGCAGGGTGAGGACAAAATCATTAGTCTAGTAATGCAAGAAAGGTGGGCAAACACATCTTCTCAGATCCATGTGTGCTCACCTTCTGCTGCAGAAGATTTTCAAACAGTGTTGTTCTATTTACGGCGCTCTCTGTCATAATTATGCCATTAAGTGATGTTGTTTATTATCGGAAGGTAATGACAGGCAAATGGAAAACAAACAGATGCAACCTGTTCATTGCAGAAGAGGGCTTGGGGAAACCTCCTTCTCGGATGCCTTTGCCATCTGAGGACAAACTCCATCCCTGCAAGAAAGAAGATGAACTCTGAAAGCAGGACAGCACGATCCGTTCTTCCGTCCAGGGCCAGGGGGAGAGATGGGCAGCCATTGAGGCTGCTGGGTGGAGAGATGTGCTCTGCTCATGCCACTCGATCAGCTGGAATAAGTAGGACAAGGTTTGCATATCTTTCTATAACAAATATCGACTTGGTTGTGTTTGTTGTGAGAAATCAAGAACTTCAATCATTATTTGCTTTAACGTTCCGTAATAGCCTGTGCGTCTTCAATAATGTTCACCTATAACAATTCAAACCCACATTCTGATTCCTGACTGTACTTCAGCGGATTTGTGGCTGTCAATATCTATAGTCATATACTTTCCCCCTTAAATAACTTTCCTTAGTAATCTGTCATGGATGCTTTAGTTGAGATTCCTGCTAGATGGTCCTTGCAGGGGCAGAGAAAGGGGTGTGTGGTGTGTGTGCGGTTCGCCCCGGGTGTTACCTCCGGGGGGGGGGGGGTGACAAAATGCTGCGTGGCACTCAAAGACTGTGAGAGACTCTCTTGCATTGGTGTGCGCAGGCTTCCCGCCTGCCGCCTTCCCCCCCCCCCAGCTGTAGTGCGGCAGGCAGACTCCTCATTGCAAGGCACGCGTTCTCTGCAACAACAACAAAAAAAAACCTCAACAATCTCCTGGCTCCCCTCAGAAAGCAGGCAAAAAGAAGAAGAATAAATTTCAATGGGGGGAGTGGCATGACAAGAGATTTTCTGCACCGGGAACCACCACCTGACCTTGCTTTGCCACTGGATCCTTGGGATCCTCTCCAACTCTACCATTCCATGATTATACTTACTCTTTTTGTGTTTATTTTTGTGAACAGAACTGGGAGGAATAATACAATGGTAGAGATGGAAGAGACCCCCAAGGGTCAACGACCCAGACCCTGAAATCATCAGCTAAGGCCCTTCTTGGTTTGCCTCTTCCATGTGAGGTCTGGAGGGTGACGAAAGAAGAACGGGCCTTTTCTGTGGTGGCCCCCTGTCTGGAATGCTCTCCCCAGGGAGGCTCACCTGGCACTTTTATTATATATTGTTAGGCACCAGATGAAAACTTTTCTCTATAACCAAGCCTTTGGCTGATTTAAACAATCTCTACCTTTTTTAAAATGGGGGTGTGTCATTTGTGTTTCTTAATATGGTATATGTTTTTGTGGTTTTATATTGTAAACCATCCTGTGATCCTCAGATCAAGAGTGGTATAGAAATGTAATTAATTAATCAATTAATCGATCAATGAATAATCTGGTACAACCCCCTGCAGTGCAGGAATCTCAACTAAAGCATTCCTGACAGACGGCCATCCAACCTCTGCTTGAAAATCTCCAGTGAAGGAGAGTTGGCCACCGTCCAAGGAGAAATGTTGCCATTATTATTGTTATTATTTTATTTATTAAATTGGTACACTGCCCTTTAGCCATCTCAGGACAGTTCACAATGTAAAAAAATACAGGATAAAAAACACAAAATACATAATAAGAACAAGAACAAGAAACAAGAACAAACCAATAAGCCCCTCTCCTCTACCACATCCTGTGTGGTTTGTGTAATATATGTGTTGCAACAAACTCTGTTCAGTAGAATTGCATCTTATGCAGGAGGTTGGCTCCAAGTGTATGCAAAGAAGCATATACTTGAACTTCCCCCATGTGGGTATCCTTACCTTTCTGAAACCAGGCAAAGCCTGCTCCATCCGTTGACTCTGGGATGCTCACGCAAGATCTCGCTGGTCCGTTCCCAGGCTTCCAGGGCCAGTGCACTGAGAGAGCCTTGTTGGGCAAGCAAGGCAGAGAGCATCAAAGCTATTTTCACACTGGGTAAACATTGCATGCATTTAATCTCCTCGGTGTCAACCAGCTGGCCTTCAACTGGGCAAGGCTGAAGATGCACATGTTCAATGGTCATAAGGTGTGATCATACTGCATTAAGCATTTCCTTGCATTCTCCTTTTCAAAGCTGTAGCAGCTGCTGGGTTACACTGGGCAGGTTGTTCTGAGCCCCAGAAAAGGTTGTGAATCTGCCTCCCAAAAGCCCCTTCACTTGGTCAAGTGCAGAAGACTTTGAATGCAGAAGGATGGAGGAACATGCCTTTTCTTTTCTTTCTACCTTGGTTTTTAGTGAGTTCACCACCAAATTTCTAAAATGAAAAGTGTAAGCTCTGTGTCTGCCTGCATGACTCCGCATCCTTCCCTAAACCTGAAAGATATTCTTCCAAATCTTGACTGATTATGATTCGACTGTTGTGATGTATTCTACACAGGGGCAGAGATTATAATTTTGCCTATTCGGAACTGAGCCATGCATTGCAAATCTGTCCTCCTATGTTTCAATGTGCCCTTGTTAAAATGAAATAATCATTTTTTTTAACCGAGATTTTGCTCCGTATTGATCAAGAGCAGACTTCAACATATAATTAGCAGAGCAAAAGCTCAAACACGATGCAGGGTTCCCAAAAAACAACTCAAAAGCAATCAGCTTCACCCAACAGAGCTTTTCACTGCTGAAGGCAAATGAGCATAACAGTCAGAAATCCAAATTATAGAATCATAGAATCATAGAGTTGGAAGAGACCACAAGGGCCATCCAGTCCAACCCCCTGCCAAGCAGGAAACACCATCAAAGCATTCCTGACAGATGGCTTCAGGATGGGTGCAGTCCTTAAGAAATCCAGTTGCAGCAGACTTAACTTAAGACTAAAACTTTAGCACTAAGCATACTATATAGTACAGACCACCACACCAGAAGGAAAGAGAGACAGAACGTCCAGTATACCTGAAGGAGCGTCTCCACCTCCATCGCTCTGCCCGGACACTGAGGTCCAGCACCGAGGGCCTTCTGGCGGTTCCCTCATTGCGAGAAGCCAAGTTGCAGGGAACTAGGCAGAGGGCCTTCTCGGTAGTGGCGCCCGCGCTGTGGAACGCCCTCCCATCAGATGTCAAAGAGAAAAACAACTACCAGACTTTTAGAAGACATCTGAAGGCAGCCCTGTTTAGGGAGGCTTTTAATGTTTAATAGATCACTGTGTGTTATTTTTCTGTTGGAAGCCGCACAGAGTGGCTGGGGAAACCCAGCCAGATGGGCGGGGTATAAATAATAAATTATTATTATTATTATTATTATTATTATTATTATTATTATTAACGTGAAAACCGGACTCCTTCTGGCCTGTTCTTATAGTCAGCATGACCTTCAAGAAAGAGATAACTGAACCAGTTTGAACCAGCTCTTCGGCTTCTCTGAAGGAATAAGCCAAACATCAGGAACCTTCTGCTTGTTTCCAGGCAGAATAGAAACTTACTTGTCAGCTAGAAACTTCCAGAACCTTCTGGAATTAATTAGAATAGGAAAGATCTCTCTGCACTTTAAACCAATACTTTCTGTACCAAAAAAAATGCAAACCTGACATTTTTGTGTCTATTGGTTGGAATACTTTTTTTTTTTAATTTACAGAAAAATGTGTTTGGGTTAATGAAAAGCTAAAGTGATTTTGGGAGGTAAGGAAAACTCCATGCAGCTGGAAGTAAGAGTTCCCCACATTTTAAAAGTGTGTTTGTTTAGTAGTTTTGTTCTGTTCTGTTCTGTTCTTTTTCAATCCCATGGGGAAATCATACATGTCCACCTTACATGAAAGCAGTGCCCCTGTCCATGTGCAGAGAAGCAGTCTGTTCTGAGTGCTAGAAGGCAGATTGAGATGGCAGAAAGACTCATGTGATATCCTCAGGCAGCTGAGACAGGCCTAGAGTTCAAGAGAAGGAAGAAGGTCAACTATACGGCGTTCAGGACCATGGACAGTGCAGGGAACTTGTGTGACCTGGCACCAGATTCTCAGAAGGATATTGAGAAGATGGAAGGTGCATAGAGGAGGGTGACCAAGATGATCGAGGGTCTGGAAACCAAGATTTATGAAGAATGGTTGAGGGAGTTGGGAATGGTTTAGCCTGGATAAGAGAAGGCTGAGAGGAGATATGATAGCCATCTTCAAATATCTGAAGAGTTGTCTCATAGAAGATGGAGCAAGCTTGTTTTTTTACTGTTGCTCCAGAGCTTAGGGCCCAAGCAAATGGTTTCAAGTTACAAGAAATGAAATTCTGACTAAACGGCAGGAAGAACTTTCTGGTGGTAAGAGACATTTGAGAGCAGAACAGGCTCCCTTGGGAGGTGGTAGACTCTCCTTCCTTGGAGGTTTTTAAGCAGAGGCTGGATGGCCACCTGTCATGGATGCTTTAGTTCAGATTCATGTATTGCAGGGGGTTGGACTAGATGATCCTAGGAGGTCCCTCTCAGCTCTACGATCTCTAAACTATGAATCACCAACAGGTATAAAACTCCTTAAATGCATTTCCCTCCGCAGGCTGGAACAGCATGAGCAATGAATAGTGATTTATATTAAGGAGGAAGACCGTGAAGTCTTGTTAAGCCATAGATGTGCCTTAATCATATCACAAGAGCCAAACTGATGGAACCAGAAGACTGAGTAACTCGGCGGATTCTCTGGGAATACAGAGCAGCCTCGTGCCGTCGGTACAAAAGTCGGGGAAGGCTCATGACAAGACGCTGCTTCCTTCTGCAACTGAGAAACTGTGTCGGCAAAGCCATGGCAGTTGTGTGCAGGAATGTATCGCCTGGCCAAGCCAAGGGATCAAGTCAAGGAATAATAGCCTGGAAAGGAGAGGGACACAGACACTTAACAATGCAACCTCGACTACAGGAAGAGCTCTCAAGTCACTTTTAACCTCTTGCAAAACACACAAACAAAAAAACCCTCAACCCTCCTGCAAAAAAACCCTAAATTCACGCAACGCTGGATATGTTCCTTCTCCGTGCTTTTCATCTGATTGCGATGGCCACTGTAGAAAAGATGCTGGACCAGATGTCTCCAGCAGAATGGCTTTTCTTGGGGACTTCCGCCGAGGCATCATGGCGCGTGCCACGGCGCCACGGAGCTCCTAAGGGCAGCCAACGTGGTCGCGTTGCCTGAGCGACTCCTGAGCCGCGGGGATCGCCGCCGTTGCCGTGCGAGGGTCGGGGGGAGGCTCGGTAGACCAGCTGAGGAGTCCCCCCCCCCAGCGAACCGGAATTTGGAGCCGGAATCTGGGGCGCCCGGCTGCTAATCAGCCGTTGATCAGGCGGGAACCCGGGACCCGCAGGCCTGGGATCTCCCGCCTCGCGGCACGCCGGGGCCTCGCAGAGTAAGCGGGGCGATCTTTTGCACTTACTACTACTACCATCGCCGCCGCGCTCAACTCGGAGGGGGAGAAGAGAGGAACCTTGTTCCAACCTCCGACCTGTCAATCATCCTCCCTACTGCTGCTGCGCCGCTGCACCAGGGTCGCCCGGCTATCCGGAGCCCCGGGACTGGAGGGACCCAGGAGGCAAGTGCGGGGGTGCCTAGGGAAGGAAAGAGGTCCTGGCCTCGCTGCCCCACTGCCGAGCCACCGCCATTTCTTCCGCCGCCGATATTGAAAGAGAGGTAGGCCCACCCTGAGCCCACTTTCCCGCCAAGTGAGCCAAAGGCCCAGAGGAAGGCCCAGTGGAAAGGCCTCGATTTTTCTATTTTCAAATATATATTTATTTTTATTGTTATAATTTTTTATTGTTATAATTTTTTATTGTTATAATTTTTTGAATTATTTTTATTATTATAAAAAAAAAATTTTTTTGAACATATATATATATATATATGTATATATATATATATAGGGTTCTTTTTTTAAAAAAAAAGAAATATAATTTTTTAAAAAAAAAAATTTTTTTTTTAAAGATATTTACGTATTACACACACACACACACTTCTCGTTTCCTTCTTTTAGAAAATATTCCTTTTCCTTAAAATTTTTCTTCTATAAAAATAGAAGTGATTTTTTTCCCTCTCTCTCTCCCCCTTTTTTTAGAAGAAGAGAGAGAGGGAGAATAATATTTTTTCCTTTTTTTATCTTTAACTGTATATATATGTATATATATTTTTTAAAAAAAAGAAGTATCATTACCCTTTATCCCTTTCGCTTTTTAACACCCAAACCCCCTCTTTTCATACACTTTAACCCTCTAAGAAAAATTCTTATTTTTACCCTCCATCCCACTTGTTACTTCTGCCCCTTTTCTCTCTCTCTTTTTCGACTCCTTCTTCCCTTTAATTTGAATCCCCCCCATCTACTCTGTTTATCACCCTATCTCCAATAGGGTAGCCTTTCCTCCCACCCATCACCTCCCCCTTTTAAAAAATAAAATAAAGTAAAGTAAAATAACTTAAAAAACAAAACAAAAAACCCCCACTTCTGTTATACCTTTATCTTCCTTCCTTCTTTCCAATACATAAACCTTTATCTTCCTTCCTTCTCTCCAATACATAAACCTTCTCCTTAAACCCCTTCCCAGAAGCTGGATTCCCCTTTATTCTTCTCTTCCTTATCTTCCCCTTCTACCTCACTTCTCACCCCACCCTCACTTTTGTTTTATACCCTTTTTGCTTGCTAGATTGCTTACTTGATCACCTCTAAATCGAACCCCCCCTTCATTTGCCTGTTTGTTTGTCTGTCTCTGCTTGTTTGTCTATCTGTCCACTGGTACACCCACCTCTCTGAGTACCAGACCACCGCTTTGACAACACTGTTGAGGCGAACACGACAACCTCAGAGGCGTCCTTATAACATCACCAAGGCATGACACAAATGATTGCCTAAACCGAACGCTCTGCAGAAGCCACCAGTCAACAACGCCTGATTAATCCAATAACCCAACACCCAGAAATCATCATCGCCATAACTCCTAACCGTAACACGTCCCACTCTGAGAGAATGCCAAACAAACCTCAAACCAAGAACGTCAAGGAAATGAAGGTGTCACCAACTAAAAAGATGGTAAAAAACAATGAGACCGTAACACCTCCTCAAAATGATGAAATATTACAACACCTAAGAGAAATGGAAGAGAGGATGACAAGTAAATTGGAAGCTGCAGTGGAAAATGCAACGACCCCTATACAGCTACTAATCAGTAATCTTACCTCCAGAGTGGAAGCTCTAGAAAAGAAGAATCAACTGCAAGAAGGAATAATAGAGCAATATCGGGATGAAACCACACGCATGAATGAGAAATTGTGCGAACTGGAAAGAGAAAATGAAGAATTGAGAATTAAACAAGCAGACATCGAAGACCGAAACAGACGCTGCAATATCCGCTTCCGCAACTTCCCAGAAAAAGCAGAGGAGAAAAGCCCAGCAGACCTAATTGTGAGCTGGTTGAAAGATACAATCCCAAATCTGACACTCGAGGTTTCCGATCTGGAAAGGGCACACAGAGCTCTAAAACCTTTGCCAAAACCTGGTGCCCACCCAAGAGACATCATAGTGTGCTTTTCACGCTACAGAAAAAAGGAGGAGATATGGAACAGCCTCAAGAACTCAACCAATCTCCATTACAAAGACAATTCCATATTGGTCCTACAGGATCTATCCCAGGACACCCTAAATCGGAGAAGAAACCTACGTCCATACACTCAGCTTCTTCAGCAAAAAGGGATTCGATACCGTTGGGGCTTTCCCTTCCGTCTCATCGTGACAACCGATACAACGCAATACATGGCTACCAACGAAAGGGAAGCCCAACAACTATTGAGGAACCTTGGACTCGACCCTCCATCGAACCAGCAACAGAAAGACCCACCAAGTGACAGCCGAGATCAAGAAAGTGGAATAACAGTAAATGAATGGATGGAAGTAAAGAGGGGAAAGAGACAACAGAAGCAATACATCAAGACTCGTCGATTCAACCATCTACCATCGCGCACAAAATCATTCTACCGAACATTCTCCACAGGACGCCAAACCACGATCAACCGAACCAAAACATCACTGATGAACAACCCTACAACAACAACAACAACCACAGCTGAATGAGGCAACTGGAAAGCATCTCAAACTGCAGGACTGGTGATCCCCCTACCCCCTCCCCCCTCCCCATAGGCCTTGAACATAACTATCATCATCAATATCCCCCCCCAACACCACACCTCCATAGAATCTACCCCATCCCAACCCCACCCCGACACCAGTCCAGATAACCTCAATCACATTCCCCATCAACCACAGCCCATATCTCCAGTATCCCTTTCATACCAAATAAGAGAAAAACAGCTCCCCCAACATCCATAACACAACTCACTATCAGGCTAAAACATGATACCTATTCAACAACATGGTGGCACCAGAGCGCGCCAACACATACACACACTCTAACACATCAGTGATGTTGCTATTAACATTGGCAACATTGCTCACGAACCTTATACCTGACACTAACATTACAAAACCACTCTACACCGTCTCGCTGATCACCCCCTGTCACAAACGACAAGGGGGAAGGCCTGTCCTTGAGTACAGCCCTTCACATCAGCCGAGATCAAGGACCAACCGGCTATTTGCCAAAAGGTCCAAAATACCCCAAACGTACATCTATATAACTACATATAGGAAACCCTCTATAATTTACCTCCCACTCTTTAACCCGATTCTAATTTTAATCCCATTGAACCCCCACCCGCCACATCATAAGTCAGCGCAACTCCAATGGTTCAATACACAACACGAAGTGAGGGACATAGGACAACCCAGACGGGTTGGCAAGGAACCATCCTACAGAATGAATAAACAAGATGGCTAGCTTAAAAGCAATCACACTAAATGTGAGGGGGCTGGGAAATCCCATCAAGAGAAAACGTATCACCTCATACATAAATACCATGAAACCACACATCACCTTCCTACAAGAAATACACAACCCACCCAAAGGGAACAAACTCCTGAATGACCCTCGTTTTAGTCAACAATGGGTAGCACAAGGCTCAGGAAAGGCTCGCGGAGTAGCTGTAATAATTAGTAGAGACTTAAATTTCAAATCCATAACAGTCCTAAAGGACAAAAAAGGTAGATTCATTTTCATTAAAGGAATACTAGATGGCAAAATTAAACTGACAATTGGCTCATTATATGGCCCTAACTCGAGACAACTTGAATTCTTTCAAAAAACACTAAACAAGTTCCTTTCTTTCTCTGAGGGGGAAGCAATTCTAGGAGGCGACCTTAACTTAAATATTAAGGGCATAACTCTGGAAAACACACATCCTGTAAACTTACAGGCAACCCTCCTCAACCCCCCCTCCCAAACAACTAAGGCTTCTTACAAGTTACTAAAAATGTTAAAAAACAGGGGTCTCTATGACATCTGGGGCGAACACAACCCAGGAGACACCACCCACACATTCCAGTCCGGACGTCATGGTACAACGTCCAGACTGGACAGCATCCTGCTCACACAGGGTCTGATCCCCTTGGTAGAATCAACAAACATAGGCAGCATCAAAATCACAGATCATGCCCCAGTAGAAGTCACTGTTAAAATAGGTGAAGAAACGCAAACCACTCCATCATGGTCTTTCAGTCCCATTCTAACCACAAACACCCAAATTAGAGCAAGTATCACAAAAACTCTCCAAAACTATTTTAAGGAGAATGATGTAGACAATATAAATACCCCCCTCTTATGGGACGCTATGAAAGCGGTGACCAGAGGAGTTTGCATAAAAGAGAAAGCACTCCTTAAAAAACAAACCTCTTCAAAAATTAACAAAATAGAACAAGAAATTATTGCCCTCTCATCACGTTACAAACAAACAGGTTCCAAAAAACTACTTAAACTTCTAGAACAAAAGAGAAGAGAATTAGACTCCTTAGAAATCAGCAAAACAATGATCAATATTTTATATTCTAAACAGCGCTTCTATGAGTACGGAGGGAAAAACTCCAGACTATTAGCAAATAGATGCAGGAAAAAAGCACTTAAAACAAGAATACACTGCATCACCAAAAAAGATGGCAACGTAACATTTTCCCCGAAAGAAATAACTTCTGAATTTGCAGAATTCTACTCCAACCTGTACACCTCCCACAACCCATCTGAGGAAGGAATTAGAAAATTCCTGGCAGGACTGACCATGCCCACTTTAACCGATGAAGAACAGGAACGCATGGACAGCCCTATCACCCCCGAGGAAATAGACACAGTTCTTAAAAACTTGAAATCACACAAAGCACCGGGCCCAGATGGCTTCACAGCAGAATTCTATAAAAAATTTAAGGAACCCCTGCTGCCCTATATGTTACGCCTATTTAATGATATCATGAAAGGGGGGCTTATCCCCAAAACATGGAATCACTCCAAAATAGTCTCCATCCCAAAGCCATTGAAGGACAACCTCAAAGTAGAATCTTACCGCCCAATCTCATTAATAAATCAGGATTACAAGATATTTACATCAATCTTGGCCAATCGCTTAAAAATCTTCCTAGGTAATTTAATAGTCCCAGACCAAACCGGTTTCGTCCCTGGTTGCAACATTACAGACCCTATCAGGAAATTACTGAACTTAATTGAACACAGCAAAACAACCAAACTTCCACTGACAATTATGTCCCTAGATATCCTCAAAGCTTTTGATTGCTTAGAGTGGAAATACTTATTAGCGGTACTAACTAAAATGAAATTTGGCCCCAACTTCCTTCAAATTCTCAAACAAATATATTCTCAAGCCTCAGCAAATTGCAGAATTAATAATATGAACTCAAACACCATAGCAATCCAAAGAGGCACAAAACAAGGATGTCCGCTGTCTCCATTCTTATTTATCCTGGCTTTGGAGCCCCTAGCGATCCGAATCCGAGCAGCCACAGACATCAAAGGAGTGGAAATAAAAGGCAGAAATTATAAGTTAGGGCTCTTTGCAGATGACCTAATGGTCACAACATCAGACCCCTTAAATACAGCAACCTCCCTAATCAGAGAACTCAACGCATTTGCAATGGTGTCGGGCTTACAGGTAAACTTTGGTAAATCAGAAGCCATGTGCTTCAACACCCCTCCTCACATCCAAAAAGAACTTACCAATATCACCAAAATAAAACTCTGTCACACCAAATTCAGATACCTAGGAGTACAAATAACCAAGAACCTCAACAAATTATACCTCCACAATTACAAACCCCTGTGGCGACAAATAAACAAAGACCTAAAAAGATGGGACAGTATGAGTTTCACTCTTTCAGACAAAATAGCCATGGTCAAAATGGTCATCCTCCCAAAACTAACCTACCTATTCCAAACCCTTCCAATTTGGATCCCCCCAACCCAACTTCATAAATGGCAGGGAAAATTACATTCTTTTATTTTCTCACATAAAAAACCAAGGATTAGCATCAAATACCTTCACCTCCCCACCTCAGCAGGAGGATGGGGAATCCCCAACATAGAAACATACTACAACGCCAACCAAATACGCCATATAATCCCATATATACTTGAAGACGAGACTAAACAATGGGTACATCTGGAAAGGGACTCAATTGAAAATATCTGCACCACAGCATATCCATTTCTCCCAAACAAATTAAGGAAGATTCCCACAACACTCAACAGATACACACAAACCATGTTCAAAGCATGGAAAGCAGAAACTAGTAAATTATCTCCAACCCCATCCCCATTAACTCCCCTGGCTTACCATCCATTGTTCCATCATGCAGCACAAAACCTCCAGATGAAGACCTGGCAAACCAAAGGTTTACATCGCTTAATAGACTTTTATAAAGACAACAAACCTTTGACACCACAAGAAATACAGGACAAACTAGAAGACATCCCAATGCCCTGGTTAGCACAACATCAACTACATGCCTTTCTGAACAACCCAACTGTAAAACCAGCAGCAACTAGACCCCTGACAGCTTTCGAAAGCCTCCTCCAATTGCCAAAAGGACACGGAAAAGGGATGGTATCTGCAATTTACAAGATACTAATTCAGACTCCCATAGATCCTCTGGACAAGATAAAACGACAATGGGAGGATGACATAGGGTATGAAATCAACCCTACCCAATGGACTAAAATGTGGTCGAAACCCCCTTTCAAATCTATATCAATGAAAAGAAAAGAACTCTCGTTGAAACTAATTCACAGATGGTACCTGACTCCACGAAAATTATCACTAATACGATCAGGAATCTCATCAAAATGTTGGAGAGGATGCTCTTCCACAGGCACGTACCTCCACATGTGGTGGGAGTGCCCTAAAATTCAATCATTCTGGAAGACATCCATGCAAGAAATTTGTAACATAACTAAGCAAGTGCTAGAAATTACCCCAGAATTGGTTTTACTAAATATCTTTCAGGATAACAACGCTCACGCAAATCATAAAGAACTTATAATCCATCTGTTGTCAGCTACCAGAAATATCGTAGCCAGGCACTGGAGGGACTTATCGGGAGTGGGCTTGGACCAATGGTACCAAGTTGTATGGGAAACAGCCTTGCTAGAAAAACTAACCAGTAAGCTGAAACTGACACGGGGACAAACAGAAGAAGACACCTTCACCCCAGTATGGTTCCCCTTCATCACTTATACAACCCAACAGGACAATGACAAAAAATTACCGTCAGCATACAAATCAATATGGCTAACTTGATCAAAACACCCTCCCTCCCCACTCACGCAAGAAATTAAGGATCATCACAGCCAACCATAAATGAACAACCACATTCTAAGACAAATCCTGACCTCTCTCACCAACAAAGAAGCACGAACTAACAACAGAGAACCTGCACAAATGACGCTGACGCTGAACCCCTACACATATCAAGAAAAACAGAAACATCGGCAATCCACCACACCCAACTCCCCATCCCACCTACCTCTTTCCCCCCTTTCCCCCCCTTCCTCATAATGTCTCAACAAGTAAAAAATTGATGTGTAAAAATGATGCATGAAAAGAAAGAGACATTGCACTACCTTTGTAACCTAAGAAATTCTTTAATAAAAATAATTTACAAAAAAAAGAAAAAAAAAAAGAATGGCTTTTCTTCACATAGTTCCTCCGTAAATTAATTACTAACAATTAATCTGCCGCAGAGATGCCAGATATTTTGGTGGGGGGGTGTTTCTCATAAAAGGGCATTTAGCTGCACTTTGGGCTTGCCTCACATGGAAATAACTCAAATACCATTTGGAAATCAGCGGGGAGCAGTGCCTGCAATTAGTGTACAATTTGAAACTCAGATAAATAGATGGATGGTTGGCTGCCTTGTATGGACAGACAGACGTAAAATTATGCCCTAATCCGCAGGGTCTGGTTTACAAAGCTTTTGGCCTTAGATTGGTTTAATTAGGCTTCAAAGAACGACAGGGAAAGGAAGGGGGGAAAAAACCTTTTCAGAATTAATTAACGATGAACTCTGAGGGGTACGCCAGAAACACAAGAGCCTGCAGCTTTGAATGTGCTGAGTCTTTGGACTGTAATGCATCATGCAATTAGAGGCCCCACTCCATCTTCCTTTGGATTTGGAACACAAAGAGAGGGACAAGAAGCCGACCTTTGGAGCTGCTCCAGATTTGCTCATTTATCCAAGCCAAGAACATCAGGAGAGGCCTGCAGCAGCTGGATCAGGCCAGAGGGGGCCAGTCTAGCCCAGCATCCTCTTCTCTCACAGTGGCCAACCAGATGCCCATGTTGGGAGCCTGCAAGCAAGCAGGACCCGAGCGCAAGCAGGATTCAGAAACACACCTTTCACCACAGAGGAGTTGCTCCAAACCCGTAATCCCTTCCTAACCCCTTTCCAGCCCTCCAACATCCTTTCTGAAGTAAGATGGGCAAAGGTGTCGAGTCACAGAGTTGTAGGCACCCTAAGGCTCATCTAGTCCAACCTCCTGCAGTGCACACATTATTCAAAGTCAGAAGAAACCACAGGTCTGTATCCAGGCATTTAATCTTTAGTCCTTTCTCCAGCATGGAGTTGGTCTTTTCCACAGCTGCCACACACTGGATAGAAACCATCATCAAGCTTGTCCACTACAACCTCAAGGTCCTTTCTTTCTTAATCCTCCCCCCCCCTTAGTTTTATTTGCAAATTTAACGATGAAAGAAAATATATGAATAGTAATGAGAATCCACCATAGGTTCACATCAAGGATATAAGTGCTTCATCTATAGCTTAATGTAAGCCCTTTAATGGGTATCCACAGGATAATGAATCACAGAATCTCCAAGGAAGGAGAGTCATAGAATCATAGAATCATAGAGTTGGAAGAGACCACAAGGGCCATCCAGTCCAACCCCCTGCCAAGCAGGAAACACCATCAAAGCATTCCTGTCAAGCCTCTGCTTAAGGACCTCCAAAGAAGGAGACTCCACCACACTCCTTGGCAGCAAATTCCACTGCCGAACAGCTCTTACTGTCAGGAAGTTCTTCCTAATGTTCAGGTGTAATCTTCTTTCTTGTAGTTTGAATCCATTGCTCCGTGTCCGCTTCTCTGGAGTCCACCACCTCCTGAAGAAGACTGTCCCAATGTTGATTGGCTCTTATAGTCTGAATAGTCTTCCTAATATTTAGTCAGAATCTCCTTTCTTGCCGTTGGAAGCCAACAGCAACCCCAAAGTTTGGCAGTCGTGGAACAACCCCATTGAAGAAGATAGCAGTGGTTACCAAGCCCTCGTTGCAAAGGGGCTCCCATGACAGTTCAAGCCTCAGCCCCCCCCCCCCAAATGTAGGTCCACCCCTGTTCACAGAAGGAAAGGAAGAGAGCAAGGCACAGGAAGCAATAGACGGTGAAATTCACGGAGGAGAGGGCTATCAAGGACTACTAGCCAAAATGTGTTAGCCCAAAGATGGAAACAACAGGAGTTACCAACAAAAGAAGAGGGGCAGATAAAGTTGATGGACTTTGCAGAACTGGCGAAACTGACGGGAAGAATCCAGAACCAGCGAGACCAAGCATTCCGGAAGGACTGGAATAAATTAACATTATAGTTGAAAGACAACTGTAAGCAATTAACATCATTAGCAGGGTGATCTGAAGATTTGTAAGATGAAATTACTACCTATTTAGGTTGAGCAAATATTCTAGGTAATGATATAACAAGGATAGGAAATGAAGCAAATTGTAAAGATGTAAAGTTTTATTTTTTAAACCATCAGACGGGAGGGAGGGAAGTCATTAGACTCAGTTGAGCCAAAGAGATTAAATAAGAAGGTAAGGTGTGATTATATGCAAAACCAATGAAAATCACTTATTTTATTTATTCATTTATTTATTTTAAAAAGGACTACTAGCCAAAATGGCTGTGCTCTGCCTCCACAGTTTAGCTACAGTCCACCATAAAACGTATCGGATCGGATGATTCCGCTGCAGGAAAATTCTTCCTCCAGCAGCAAAGCCCCAAAGAGGCAGCAGAATCCCAGTTTTTGTTTCCTGGTTAGCAACACACACACACACACACACAAACGGCAATTAGCAGAAGGGCCTCCTCTCCTCTATGGTTCAGTGGCGTATGAAATGCGTGGGCAGGAATTGTTTGAATGCCCCGTGATTGATTTTTGTTTTTCTGCACCGCTGGGTAGTGAGTGATCTAAATCTTACCTTTTATTAACCTGCCTTTCCACTGCAGGCCTAATGAAGCAAAGGGAGTGAAGTGCAGGGGAAGGAAGCAAAGGGGGCCTTCGCTGCATCTTCTTCTCCCACGGGGGCTGCTGGGGGGGAGGGCGGGGGGCTTTCAAGCTCCACTAGCTGGTCAGGCAGGAAGTGATTAGAGGGTGGGGCAAGGAGAGGGTGGCCCTGACCCTGGGGAGGAACTAGTTTGCAAGATTGTGGGCTGGGGTGCAAGGATTTGGGGGGGCAGCTAAGAGGAGTCAAACTATCTTATCCATTCCTTGTTGATCAATATTTTGGAGGTGGAAACCCTTCCCCCACCACCTGCTATTGCAAAATATAACTACCTTATTCACAGAACAAAAGAGGTCATAGAATCCTAGAGTTGGAAGAGACCACAAGGGCCATCCAGTCCAACCCCCTGCCAAGAAGGAAACACCATCAAAGCATTCTTGACATGTGCCTGTCAAGCCTCTGCTTAAAGACCTCCAAAGAAGGAGACTCCACCACACTCCTTGGTAGCAAATTCCACTGCCGAACAGCTCTTACTGTCAGGAAGTTCTTCCTAATGTTTAGGTGGAATCTTCTTTCTTGTAGTTTGAATCCATTGCTCCGTGTCCGCTTCTCTGGAGCAGCAGAAAACAATCTTTCTCCCTCCTCCATATGACATCCTTTCATATATTTGAACATGGCTATCATATCACCCCTTAACCTTCTCTTCTCCAGGCTAAACATACCCAGCTCCTTAAGCCGTTCCTCATAAGGCATCGTTTCCAGGCCTTTGACCATTTTGATTGGCCTCCTCTGGACATGTTCCAGTTTGTCAGTATCCTTCTTGAACTGTGGTGCCCAGAACTGGACACAGTATTCCAGGTGAGGTCTGACCAGAGCAGAATACAGTGGTACTATTACTTCCCTAGATCTAGATGCTATACTCCTATTGATGCAGCCCAGAATTGCATTGGCTTTTTTAGCTGCTGCATCACACTGTTGACTCATGTTAAGTTTGTGGTCTACCAATACTCCTAGATCCTTTTCACATGTACTGCTCTCAAGCCAGGTGTCTCCCATCCTGTATTTGTGCCTTTCATTTTTTTTTTTTTTTGCCCAAGTGTAGTACCTTACATTTCTCCTTGTTAAAATTCATCTTGTTTGCTTTGGCCCAGTTGTCTAATCTGTTACGGTCATTTTGAAGTGAAGTGTTAAGGTCAATTTGCAGTTGTTGGCTTTTTGTTTTTGAAAAGGAGGGGTCAGAGAATCACAGAGTTGAGAGGGGCACAAAGGGGTCATTGATCCCAACCCCCTGCAATGCAGGATTCATTGAATTGTAGAGTTGGAAGAGACCTCAAGGGTCCTCTAGTCCAACTCCCTGCAATTCAGGAATCTCAACTGAAGCATCCCTGACAGGTGGCCATCCAACCTCTGCTTAAAAAGAGAGCTATCATGGATTCTGTGATTTCTGCGATTTCTGCTCCCTTTGGCACAGAGCCTAGGGCTTGCCGATCAGAAGGTCACCTGCAACGGGGTGAGCTCCCATTGTTCGGTCCCTACTCCTGTCAATCTAGCAGTTCAAAAGCATGGAGTGCAAGTAGATAAATAGGTACTGCTCGAGCGGGAAGGTAAACAGCACTTCCGTGTGCTGCTCTGAGCTGCACTGAGAGCCAGTGTGGTGTAGTGGTTAAGAGCAGTAGACTCGTAATCTGGGGAACTGGGTTCACGTCTCTGCTCCTCCACATGCAGCTGCTGGGTGACCTTGGGCTAGTCACACTTCTCTGAAGTCTCTCAGCCCCACTCACCTCACAGAGGGTTTGTTGTGGGGGAGGAAGGGAAAGGAGAAGGTTAGCCGCTTTGAGACTCCTTCGGGTAGTGATAAAGCAGGATATCAAATCCAAACTACTCTTCTTCTTCTTCTTCTTCTTCTTCTTCTTCTTCTTCTTCTTCTTCTTCTTCTTCTTCTTCTTCTTCTCCTCTTCTCTGGTTCGCCAGAAGTGGCTTAGTCATGCTGGCCACATGACCTGGAAGCTGTACGCCGGCTCCCTTGGCCAGTAAAACGAGATGAGCACCGCAACCCCAGAGTCATCCATGACTGGACCTAATGGTCAGGGGTCCCTTTACCTTTATCTTTTTACATTTACAGTTTACACTCTGTTTCCCCAATCTCATAGAATCATAGAGTTGGAAGAGACCCCAAGGGCCATCCAGTCCAACCCCCTGCCAAGCAGGAAACACCATCAAAGCATTCTTGACATATGGCTGTCAAGCCTCTGCTTAAAGACCTCCAAAGAAGGAGACTCCACCACACTCCTTGGTAGCAAATTCCACTGTCGAACAGCTCTTACTGTCAGGTCTTACTGTCTCGGTTTCAAATAATGCATTTCACAATATCGGTTTCTTCTATCAGGGACGGAATGAATGAACCAACGAACTTTGCCCCACAATCATCCGTAAAAGACCCTTCCTGGGAACGATCTTCTAATTAGGAAGGGGTGGAAGGAGTTGGGCAGAATGTCTCACACCCAAAGTCACCCAAACCATAATCACATCTTTCCGCTGATTCCATCAAAGGAGGCTTCACCAGGGCAGACAGATGCAATTGGCAATTAACATCTGATTGCAAGATAATTGCTCTACATTTGCTGTAAGCGGTCACAGTGGAATTATGTTTATTGAGTGGTACTTGCACTTATTGAGCCCAAATCTGCTGCCTCGGCTTCATCCTGCTTCATTTAGTACTATCATCCTTTTTCCCTGGAGGGGGTTTGGGGGCACAAGGTCTTTCAGGGCAGCTCACAACACTTCAAAACAAATTTTAAAAATGACCTAGGCCTGCTCTGCAAAGCCTCTTCTGAGGGTGGAGATATTCATCAGCCTCTTCTGAAATGCAACTGTGAAACTGGCCTGGAGGGTCTTTCTAGGGAGGGAGGAGAAAGTGGGTAGAGAAGAGCTTTTTTTACGTCTCTCACAACATGAGAACTCCAAGGAAGCTGAATGTTGAGAGGTTCAAGACTTAGGGAGCTGGGTATGTTTAGCCTGGAGAAGAGAAGGTTAAGGGGTGATATGATAGCCATGTTCAAATATATAAAAGGATGTCATATAGAGGAGGGAGGGAGGTTGTTTTCTGCTGCTCCAGAGAAGCGGACATGGAGCAATGGATTCAAACTTCAAGAAAGAAGATTCCACCTAAACATTAGGAAGAACTTCCTGACAGTAAGAGCTATTCGGCAGTGGAATTTGCTACCAAGGAGTGTGGTGGAGTCTCCTTCTTTGGAGGTCTTTAAGCAGAGGCTTGACAGGCATATGTCAAGAATGCTTTGATGGTGTTTCCTGCTTGGCAGGGGGTTGGACTGGATGGCCCTCGTGGTCTCTTCCAACTCTATGATTCTATGAAAAGAAAGCTCTTGGCCACCAATGTGGTGTCTCGTGTTCAGATTGAGGAGACCCTTGTTCAGACCCCCACTTAGCCATCAAGGTGGTCCTCAGCCACTGACTATTCCTCAGCCTAACCTTCTTCACAGAAGCTATAGTTAGGCTAAATGGAGAAATAGAACCACAGGTGCTGCCATGAGATTATTTTCTAACAAATATATGCTACTTGCCCTTCAGTTCAGCTTCATTCTCAGGACATTTTATTAGAATTCAGTTTCAGTTCACCTTATCTCCTCTGGCACTGCTCTTGTTAGCACTGGGCAGCTGGAGCTGGAGCGACACTTTTAACCTGGCCTGACAATGATGTGCTCACCATCCAGGGGTCATCTGCACAGGAGTGCGGGCAGGGTCTGCCTAAAGGCACTTTGCCAAGGGTCATGTGGAGTAGTGGTTAGAGCAGGGTCCCCAAACTAAGGCCCGGGGGCCGGATGTGGCCCAATCGCCTTCTAAATCCAGCCTGCGGACGGTCCGGGGAATCAGCATTTTTTTACATGAGTAGAATGTGTTATTTTATTTAAAATGCATCTCTGGGTTATTTGTGGGGCATAGGAATTCATTCATATTTTTTTTTCAGAATATAGTCCGGCCCCCCACATGGTCTGAGGGACAGTGGACCGGCCCCCTGCTGGAAAAGTTTGCTGACCCCTGTGTCAGGCTAGGACAGGGGTAGGCAACCTAAGGCCCGTGGGCTGGGTGTGGCCCAATTGCCTTCTCAATCCGGCCCGCGGACGGTCCAGGAATCAGCGTGTTTTTACATAAGTAGAATGTGTCCTTTTATTTAAAATGTATCTCTGGGTTGTTTGTGGTATATAGGAATTCGTTCATATCTTTTTTCAAAATATAGTCCGGCCCACCACATGGTCTGAGGGACGGTGGACCGGCCCACGGCTGAAAAAGGTTGCTGACCCCTGGGCTAGGACATCTGGGAGACTAGCATTCAAATCCCCACATGGCCATGAAGTGCACTGGGTGACCTTGGGGCCAGGTCACTGCCTCTCAGCCTAACCAACCTCACCTTGTTGCTGTGGGGAATCATAGAATCATAAAGTTGGAAGGGACCTTGGGGTCATCTAGTCCAGCCCCCTGCAATTCATGCATCTCAACTAAAGCATCCATGACAGATGGCCATCCAACCTCTGCTTTGAAACCTCCAAGGAAGGAGAGCCCACATTCTCCGTTCCCCTGTTGAAAAGCTCTTACTGACAGAAACTTCTACCTGATGTTTAGTCAGAATCTCATTCCTTGTCGTTGGACGCCATTGGTTCAAGTCCTCCCCTCCAGAGCAGGAGAAAACAAGCTTGTTCCCCCCTCCACATAACAGCCCTTGAGATATTTGAAGATGGCTTTCATATCTCCTCTCAGTCTCCTCTTTCCCTGGCTAAACATACCCAGCTCCTTCAACCATTCCTCATAAGGCTTAGTTTCCTAGACCCTTGATCATCTCGGTCGCCCTCCTCTGCACACCTTCCAGCTTGTCAACATCCTTCTTAAATTGTGGTGCCCAGAATTGGGCACAGGATTCCAGGTGTGGTCTGACCAAGGTAGAATTGAGTGGGACTATGACTTCCCTTGATCTGGACACTTTATAATTGTACATGTACATCACCCTCTGCTCCTGGGGGGGGGGATAGAAATGCAATATACAGATAAATAAATAAGGGCCCCTTCAAACACAGACTGGATTCTGTGTTTGATTCTCCATTTCTGGCATTCAGGTTTGCTTCCCCACCCACCCCAACTCTAAAGTTGTTAAATCTTTAAACTTCCTTCCCTGGCTGGAGAAAGTAGAAATGTTTCTTTTATGGATAAGAATTGAAAGCCAAATCCTCGGGATGTGGAGTGAAAGGTGCCAGCATTTCCGAAAGCATGTGGACTCTGCCAGGCCCCGACTTTACCTCCAGTTGTGCAAATCAATCTGGCTTCCACTGCTCTGAAAACCAGGACCCATCTTTAATGGACTGTTTCCTAACAGATCCTTTCAAGCTCAACATGCTACTTTCACTGTTAGATTTAATTAGCAGAAAGACCCATTTTTTCTCTGTCAGTTGGTGTGTCAGTATTTGACTGGAGACACAGCTGGGGATGCCTGTGTGACAATAGAACCATTTATTTCTATGACTCCTTTAAAAATTGTATTATTATTTTTTTACAATAAAAAAGGGCTTCAAAAGCAGAGTGGCAAGTGGGCTTTGAGAGGGACTGTTTCACGAGTGGATTAGGAACCCTGTTGGCCATTGTGAACAGGTGCGTTTATGCCCCAAAGAACAGACTTGAGGGGACGTGTGAGAATGTGCAGGGAAGCTGTGGCCCAGAGAGGAAACACTTGTGAATGTGACTTCTTGTTTTGCAAAAGATTTGAGAGCTGTGACAAGCGCAAGACCCAGAAGCATTCCATCAGTGCTCCAAAGTCCAAAGGGCACAAAACAAGTCCTAGGAGGAGAGGTTGAGAGAACAGGGTGCATTTAGACAAGTCCAGACCGAATCCCCCAAAAAGAGCAGAACAGAGAGTGCAGGTCTTAAAAGCAGTGGAGCAGAAACTCACAGTTTCTTCAGCTGGAAGACAATTTGTCTTCCTAAATGGATTTGCACATTTTAAGGAGAGACGGTATGGCAAGGAGTCTGTACTCAGAAAAGCGCAACGTGTTTGATTTATAGCAATGAAATTCAGCACCGCAGGATGAGAGAGAGAGAGAGAGAGAGAGAGAGAGAGAGAGAGAGAGAGAGAGAGAGAGAGAGAGAGAGAGAGAGAGACCATCTCCACCCGACTCCCCAGAACATTCTGCCAGCATCCAGAGGGATGGTGAGGTGGCAGCCTCTATTTGCTGACCAGGAAACTGGCTGGCCAGGATCTCGCCCACATCCCCAGGCTGACCTCCAAAGTGTTCCTACTGGTAGAATCATTGAATTGTAGAGTTGGAAGGGATCCCAGTGGGAGATTCAAACCTCACACTTCTCTGGAAGTTATGGCACAGACCTCCAACCAAATAATGTATACAAATATGCCAATATTTGGGGAAATGCATAAACATGCATACATAACATGCAAAAGTGCATTATGCCAGGAAAATTGTGTGCAGATATGATATAAAGGGAAATCCACCCAAAAATGCTGGTGAATTTTCATGAGGATTACATCAGTTCCAAACAACAGTTGATGCTGTACTGTTTTTAATATTTGGTTGGAAGCTGCCCAGAGTGGCTGGGGAAACCCAGCAAGATGGGCAAGGTATAAATATATTATTATTATTATTATTATTATTATTATTATTATTATTATTACTATTATTATTACCGACTGGGACATGTGGGGGGTCTGAGCTTGAAACTGAGAAAACTGAAATCGACCAATTCATCCATCCACAAACTCGGAAGCCTAAATGGAGATTTTATGCCATTGTCTCTGGCAAACATGAAACTCCGCTAGTTTGTATAATGTTTCAACCACCTGAAAGTCATAGAAGCATAGAATTGTCAGGTTGGAAGTCACACTAAAGGTCATCTAGTCCAACCCCCAGTTTCACAAGAAGCGGCAATGCAATGACGGCATCCCATGTGGTCCACCAAAGGTATCTTCCCACTGCCAGTGCGCTCTCTCTCTCTCTCTCTCTCTCTCTCTCTCTCTCTCTCTCTCTCTCTCTCTCTCTCTGCAAAACACACCCCAACTATTTGTTTTATTCACAGCCTGACCCCGAGAAGGAGAGTCACCCAACAGTCGCTGCCCCCCTTCTGCCTCTGCCAGAGTTTAGTAGCTGCTTGCGTCGGCATCCTTGCCTCTAAAGCACTGAGCAAGCAGTTGGTGCTGCCCACCCCCCACCCCCACCCCCCCTGCCAGGAATAAACAAGCCATCTCTATTGTCTCCCATCTCTGAATTATGTAGCAGCCTGAAAAGGAAGTTAATTTCTAAGCAGAATTATGACAATTGCCTCCAGCCGTAAAACGCTTTCCTGTAATTACCTGGGAGTAAATCATTCTGTCTCTCAACAGGAGCATCCCGGGGGGCTGAGAGCTAGCCGCCTGCCTTGCTTCTGCGCTTCCCTCTCTTTCGGAGAATCTCTACATGTTCCCTAAATTCCCAAGAGACAGAGATGGAACATAATAATATCAGAAGATCCTGCTGGATCAGGCCAATGGCCCATCTGGCCAAGCATCCTGCTCTCAAAGGAGTAGACAAGATGCCTTCATAGCAAAACCTCAAGCAAGATCCGAACACACCAGCACTTTCTCCTCTTGTGGTTTCCAGAAACCACGGCCATTCAGGAGCACTGCTGCCTCAAACAGTGGAGGCAGAGCAGAGCCATCCTGGCTAGTAGCCATCGATAGCCCTCTCCTCCTCCGTGAATTTGTCCAATCCTCCTTTAATGCCATCCAAGCTGGTGGTTATCCCTGCCTCCTGTGGCGGGGAGTTCCATGGTCGTTAAACTATGAAGAAGGAATTCACTTTATCTGTCCTGAATCTTCCAGCATTCAGCTCCACCTCATGCCCACGAGTTCTAGTGTTAGGAGAGAGGAAGTGAAGCTTTCTTTTTATCCACTTTCTCCATGCCATGCCTCTTGGTAAGAACTACCATCATATCCCACCTTCCTCGCCTTTTTCAGTTTAGAGAAAAGTTCTTTCATGTATCTATCGTGCTGAAGTCCATATAGCCTTTGCACCCTCTTTTCCTGTGTCATCGGAAGGCAAAGCAAGATGCAGGCGTCCCGTCCCGGTGCTTGCAGAAGCCTGGCGTTCCTCTTGGAAAGGTCAGGAGGGAAGCCCCCTGCCTGGTGCTGCAGGTACAAGAGACCTTTGCCACCCCAGCTGCCCCCTCACCTCCTTTGCTCTGGAGTCCCGGCATAAATGTTTCAGAGCGCTGGAGGGCATGAAAGATTGGTGCCGGCTTGACGCTGGCTTCCCGCCTCATCTGCTAAAGAAGGCAGGCGGGAACAGGAACAGGTGCGCAGGTGCTGGCATGCTCCAACATGCCCTGAACATGCCACTGCGAGGCGTCGAGTGAGTCTGGGCACAGCTCCAGGGCACGTCGCTCGCCTGGGTCTCCGCTCCTGCTGCTTCCGTAGAATTGGGGTCAGCCGTGATCATGTTGCACATTCAGTTAGGCTTCAAGAACAGAAGAACACCAGAAGAGCCTGCTGGATCCGGCCAATGGCCCTTTAGTCCAACATCTTGTTCTCACAGCGGCCAAACAGATGCCTCTTCTGGGGAAGCAGCAAGCAAGATCTGAGCACAAAAGAGCAGCATTCTCCCCTCCTGATTCCCAGCTACTGGTTTTCAGAAACATTGCTGCCTCCGGCCATGGAAGCAGAGTATAGCCATCCATAGACCTCTCCTCCTTCACCAATTTGTCTACTGTAATTCTCTTTTAGACAGCATCTTAAAAAGCAGAGACATCACCTTGCCAACAAAGTTCCGTATAGTTAAAGCTATGGTTTTCCCAGTAGTGATGTATGGAAGTGAGAGCTGGACCATAAAGAAGGCTGATCGCCGAAGAATGGATGCTTTTGAATTATGGTGCTGGAGGAGACTGTTGAGAGTCCCATGGACTGCAAAAAGATCAAACCTATCCATTCTGAAGGAAATCAGCCCTGAGTGCTCACTGGAAGGACAGATCCTGAAGCTGAGGCTCCAATACTTTGGCCACCTCATGAGAAGAGAAGACTCCCTGGAAAAGACCCTGATGTTGTGAAAGATTGAGGGCACTAGGAGAAGGGGACGACAGAGGACGAGATGGTTGGACAGTGTTCTTGAAGCTACGAACATGAGTTTGACCAAACTGCGGGATGCAGTGGAAGACAGGAGTGCCTGGCATGCTATGGTCCATGGGGTCACGAAGAGTCGGACACGACTAAACAACTAAACAATTCTCTTTAAAGACATCCAGGTTGGTGGCCATCCCTGCCTCCTGCAGGAGGGAGTTCCACAGTTTGGCTCTGCACTGTGTGAATAAGTGCTCTCTGTTTTGTTTGTCCTGACGCTTCCAACATTCAGCTTCATTGGATGCCCATGAGTTCTAGCCATGCAAAGGAAGAAGAAATACTTTCTCCATAACATGCCTTGTTTTTCAAGCTTCTACCACGTTGCCTCTCGCTCACTTTTTCTCTAAGCTGAAAAGTCCCAAACGCTGCAACTGTTCTTCATAGGAGAGCTGCTCTACCCCCTTGTTGACCATCCGGGTTGCCCTTTGCTGAACCTTTTTCCAACGCTACAATCTCCTCTTTGAGGAGGGGCCACCAGAACTGGACACAGTATTCCAAATGCAGTCACTCACACCATAGACATTCCAACACGTTTTTGGGTACAAAAATAATTCAGGTTTCTCGCAAGAAATGA
Organism: Zootoca vivipara; assembly: GCF_963506605.1. Taxonomy (NCBI): domain Eukaryota; kingdom Metazoa; phylum Chordata; class Lepidosauria; order Squamata; family Lacertidae; genus Zootoca; species Zootoca vivipara. The sequence goes on from NC_083276.1 coordinate 1,095,189, forward strand.
TTCCACCACATCTCAGAGCCTTCCGGAGTTCAGTTCGCTCCACTTTCCAAACACCTGCATGTTCCAGAGATGCTCTTTCAGCACTTTGGAATAACAAACGCCTTTCTCGGTTAGTCATACATTTTCTCCTGTCTCTCGACGTTGTTTAGAAGGCCGAAGAAATGAGTGAAATCAGTGAATATTTCTCTCAGAGATTGGGTTTCTTTCTCTTTTTTGCCACGTAATATACTTGCTAGACTCTCATTAGGAAGAGATTTGTATATCCGTAAATTAAATTTAGACACCAGGCCTGAGCTGTTTCCTTCCTGATTACCCATTTGTGCACAACAATAACCATTAATCTCTCCCGCTTTCAGGATGGTTTGGGCTATTTTTAGTTTGCGCCTTGCTGAGGCCGAGACTGTGGAGAACAGCCGCCCAACCCATCCCTCTTCCAGAAGAATCTCAGGGTGCAGCAGATGTCTCCTGCTTTGCCCTGACCCTTTAAGCATCACTCATTTCCTCTTCTGCAGGTCGCTCCTGCAACGACAGGTTCCTCTCCATTTGCATCAAATTGTTCGTAATACGGAATCTTGTACAGTAATTTGAATCCACTGGTTTGAATCCTCTGGAGCAAGGGTCAACAAGATTGCTCCATCTTCTGCATGACAGTCCCCTTTGGATAATTGAAGATGGCTAGCTGAGGCTCTACAGTAAGAGCTGTTCAGCAGTGGAATTTGCTGCCAAGGAGTGTGGTGGAGTCTCCTTCTTTGGAGGTCTTTAAGCAGAGGCTTGACAGGCATATGTCAAGAATGCTTTGATGGTGTTTCCTGCTTGGCAGGGGGTTGGACTGGATGGCCCTTGTGGTCTCTTCCAACTCTATGATTCTATGATTCTAATACTTTGGCCACCTCATGAGAAGAGAAGACTCCCTAGAAAAGACCCTGGTGTTGGGAAAGATGGAGGGCACAAGGAGAAGGGGACAACAGAGGATGAGATGGTTGGACAGTGTTCTTGAAGCTATGAACATGAGTTTGACCAAACTGTGGGATGCAGTGGAAGACAGGAGTGCCTGGCGTGCTCTGGTCCATGAGGTCACGAAGAGTCGGACACGACTAAACAACTAAGCAACAACAACAACAACAACAACAACAACAACAACAACAACAACAACAACAACAACAACAGATCTCCTCTCAGTCTCTTCTCCAGGCCCTCACCTGTTCCTCATAAGGCTTGCAGATGAAGTGTGGGCACAGGTTGGCTCTTTCAGAAGTTACAGCGAATGCATGGTGGACAGAGGGAGAACATGATCCTATTGCCCCCAAGGAGGCTCAAGGTGCTCCAGAACAAGATCTGCAGAGTTATCATTTAATGCTGTCTAGCAAAACTGGGAGGTCCATCACCTAGAAGTCTGCCCAGCTGATGGCAGAAGATCTCTCTCACACAACAGGGGTCCCCTTTCAGCACCACGGTGATGGCACCCTGGAAACTGTGTGTGCTCTCCATTCGTTGTCTGAATCGTAGAGATGCACACCGGCGCAAAGGCGTCGACTCCTGAGCTCAAACCACGGGGAATGTTTTGTGTTTCTTGTGGTTTATGTGAAGCCGTTTGTAATAGAAGCAAGACTGCCCCAAGGGAATGCTGTTACTTTAATTAAGTAGAGGATATAATTGGATGATTAATTAAGTCCTCTTTGGCATGACAAAATAACTTTTGGCACCAATCTTTGCTATGTTTAAAGCCCTTTAACGCTCGGAAATGGAGACTCGAAGCAGCTCTTTGTAGATCCAGGCTCAAATCACGGTGTGTGATGTCATTGTGGTGCAGTAGTTGGGGTGTTGGAGTAGAACTGGGGAGACCTGGGTACAAATCCCTATTCAGCCATGAAAATGTGAGTGATGTTGAGTGATTTGCCCTCTCCCAGGAAGGGATGGGCAAAGAGGACCGTGGCAGTTTATGATTTTCCCAGTCGTAAGTTTGGTTCTCCATGTTTCCACATCCGTTTGCGTTTTATTTCTGTTGAAATTCCTTATGGAAATTAATCAGGATTTTAGTGCAAATTTATCTGAACTCACAAATGTTTCCATGCTATATTGCAATATAAACATTTTTGCAAGGCACTGTTCCCTAACAGAGCACATTTTCATACGTTATTTTCACTAACGCATGCATATTTATACACACACTATCATAGTATGTGCACTTTAATTGCCTGGAAAACTGCAAATTCAGAGAAGTTCAAATTTCAAAGAAGCGATGTGTTTCTGTTTGCATCCTGTTTGGGGAAGTGAAAATTAGGAGGACTCACCTCTTAATTGCAGAGTGAATCTGTTTCCCCCACTATTCATACTCTCAGCCTGACCTACATCACAGGGTTGATGTGAGGATAAAATCCGGGATGGGGAAACCTTGCCAGGTGCCTTGATCTCCTTGGAGGAAGAGATGAACGATAAATGCAATAAATAATGCATATTAACGGTGCTTTAATATGCTTTAACTGGGCATTATTCACCATGAAAGTAGTTTAAGCGGAGGAGTTTCAACCATTTCAGCACTTTCCCCCTCTTTTACACACCTTTATTATTCTCTCTGCTATTGCTTTGCCCCAGTGTTGGAAACTAGTTTAATTAAGATTTTGCAAAAAGAAGAGATTGGCTCAATATGCAGTTTGTGGGAGCTCCAGATTCGTTAGTTCATTTGTATCGCCACACCAAAGCACGCAGCCCAACTGCAAATATTATCCATTTGCATTCCAAGGGCCTGTGATCCCCTCACCCCCGATATACCGGTAGTAAAATAACCGGACAGGACGACGAGTGTAAGAGAATAATGGGTCAAATAGGCCACAACTTTATGGATTACAGATGTGATAACTCCAGGCTATTGACTGCAAGTGTATTCTAGGGTCAACCCAACCTTGGGGGTGGATCCTATGACCTACATCCAATGGGGTACTCCCGCAGGTCCCTGGGGAGAAGTGCTTTGGCCCTGGCCCCTGCTTCAGCATCCAGACAGAAGCAACTCGTCGCAAAGCCCTTTAATGGGACACCCTTAACCAAGGAGGGGCAGGTAGAGACTACAACCTCCTCTCCAGCCAAAACAACAGCTTACCCAATGCATAACCACGCAAAAATGGGGTGATTGCTAGGAGGCAGGTGGAAATATTTCTGCCTGTCCCTGAATACGGTGGCTGCCAGTGTCCATAGCAAGATCAAATATGGTAGTACCTTGGTTCTCAAACTTAATTGGTTCCAGAAGTCTGTTCCAAAGCCAAAGCATTCCAAAACCAAGGCATGCTTTCCGATAGAAAGTAATGCAAAACGAATTAATCCGTTCCAGACTTTTAAAAACAACCCCTAAAACAGCAATTTAACATGAATTTTACTATCTAACGAGACCGTGGATCCATGAAATGAAAGCTATAAACAATGTACTGCAGTCACACGCTCAATCAATCAATCAATCAATCAGTAGCTGAACTGGGTTCCCCACAGTCACATAAACAAACAAACAAAAGCCACAAAAATGCAAAATAAATAGCAAAAACAGGCAGACTTCAGTGTAACACTCAAAACAGAAGCGTAACACTCAAAACGGAGCATGTTCAGCTTTCGAAAAACGTTTGCAAACCAGAACACTTACTTCCGGGTTTGCAGTGTTTGGGTTCCAAGGCGTTTGAGAACCAAGGTACCACTGTACCAGCAAATAGTCAACACCTGAGGGATGGAGGATGGGGGATCAAACAACAAACTGCTTGCAGGGTTCCCTTAATGGGCATCTGGTTGGCCCCTATGAGGGCAGGATGCTGTACTAATGGGCCCTTGGCCTGATCCAGCAGATGCTCTTCTTGTGTTCTTCTGTTCCTTCTGCATCCTTAGCTGTGGAAGAACTTCCCGGTTGGTGAGGATGGATGGATGGGCTCTGCAGAAAGGGAAGAGGAGAGACGAAGACGACGTCGGCCGTGGCCAAATGTCATCATGAGGGGAAAGTGAGGAGCAGGTAGGGAGCCTGCCCTGTGATTTGTGCCTGGCATGAGTGATGCTCACCTTTTTCCTCGGTGACACATCAGGCCATAAAGAGAGATGCGCTTTAAAGCCCTGAGTATTCTGCCGGGGCATATTTCACTGGGCTGCTCAGTTGTGTCATCTGATAGTGTAAATTAAATCTCCATAAACCCACTAAGCAGATCTGTGCATCATTGAAAGGAGACAGAAAGGATGAATTATCCCAGACAACAGGTCATCATTCTCCCACTTTATTACATTATAACGGCCCCGTGATTGAATTACTGCGCCGCAACCACTGCGCTCTCTCTGCCCCCGCCTTCGCCAATGTTTAATGCATGAGGCGCATCTGCTCTGGTTCAACCTCAAAACCTTCCCTGGACCCTCCAGCCATCACCTCCGAGCCCTCAGTCACCTCTCTCGCTCGCTCGCTTGCTCTGCGTCTCATCCTCGAGTGGCCAAAGGTCCTGGCCAGGCCTTTGGCGACAGAGCACACATTTGGCATGTTGAAGGTCCAGAGTTCATTCTTTTACACCGTCACTTAAGAGGATCTCAATCCTGGCTCTCTTTGTTGCAGCACACGCAGAAGAAACACAGCTGCCGATTCAGCTCAGGAGGACCGGCTTATTGGAGGTTGGCTGGCCATGTGTCACTGCGGATTCTTGAGCTGTGATTCCTACAGTGCAGAGATTGGACCAGGTGACCTGTGGGGTCCCTCTCCAGTCCTAGGATCCTATAATTCTGCCAGGAGGGAGTTATTACCCAGTCATGATATAATCAACCAGATGACTGGGAAGAGAACAATTTGCCTCCCTGTCTGGGCAGCGAGGCTTAAATCTCTGTGCCCCCACTTCCAGGCCCCATGACTATCCACTTTTAAAAAATCTTTTTAATGCTACCACCAACATCAGAAATTCATAGACTCCCCACAATTTTCTTTTTTATTGTTTTCACTTATTTATACAAGAAGCAACAATCGGCATTCAGGGAACTTTTAAGTGGTTGATGTTTTATTGAGCTTTTAACATTTTGTTGGGAGCCACTCAGAGTGGCTGGGGAAACCCAGTCAGATGGGTGGCAAATAAATTATTATTATTATTATTATTATTATTATTATTATTATTATTATTCCCACTTAACCCCCAAACCATCTATTTTATTACATTTGACCTTAAAGTCATTTCAGTTTTTAAGCAAAGGTATCATTCCACGTGCTGCCACATGTTCTCAGAGACCTAAAACCACGTTCTACAGATGCCAAGTTGATTGAAACACAGTGGTTTCCTTGTCTGTTTGGCTCTCTTGGACATAGGTGGTTGGCTTGTCCATTAGTAATAAGTCTCAGAGTTATGAGGTCCACATCTCCAACACGTCCACATTGGGAGTCTTCCAATACCTTGTAACAGTAAGTTGTGCTGGGGTCACCGAGTGAGTAATGAGGTCCTTGTAGAAAAGCTGTGGAGCAGTTTCAGAGTAAAGGTAAAGGTAAAGGGACCCGTGACTATTAGGTCCAGTCATGACCGACTCTGGGGTTGCGCGTTCATCTCGCATTATTCGCCGAGGGAGCCTGCGTATAGCTTCCAGGTCATGTGGCCAGCATGACAAAGCCGCTTCTGGCAAACCAGAGCAGCGCACGGAAACGCCGTTTACCTTCCTGCTGTAGCGGTTCCTATTTATCTACTTGCATTTTGACGTGCTTTCGAACTGCTAGGTTGGCAGGAGCTGGGACCAAGCAACAGGAGCTCACCCCATCACAGGGATTCGAACCACCGGCCTTCTGATCAGCAAGCCCTAGGCTCAGTTTCAGAGTAGTAGAATACAAATGCTGTTTTAGGATGCAAAGGGGTCTCTTTTTTGAGCGAGGGTGTGCTTCATGGAAAGCTTTCCCCCAAAAAAACATAGCCTAAAATGTAAGGGACAACAGAGTTCTCTCAGGGCCGGCCCTGACATGAGGCAGCTGCCTCTGGTGGCAAATATTGAAGGACGGCAGGTGGAGGGAGGTGTGTGTGTGCGCACACGCACGCTATTAAGTCTGTCTTGCAACTACGAAATGAAGCCACTGCCCTCGGGGTGGAGGAGGTTGGAATAAGTTCCAATGGTCTGATGGAATGGGTCTGGGGGGAGGCAACTTTCTGCCGTCTGCTTCAGGCAGCAAAATGGCTTGGGCTGGTACTGAGCTCACGGGCTCATCCTCTCCTCTCACTTGGACATTCAATCGCAGCTGCGATGTAGCAGGACCTGGTGCTTGCGGGAGGCAGGCAGGGGCCTGGAGGAAGCTGGCTGGCAGGAGGGTGGGCATTCTTCAGTCTACGGATGAGCCACCGCGAGACGCAGCTGGTGCAGCCAGGATATAAATCTGCGCTAATTGGCAAATGCAATAGTACTGTAACTTTATTCTAACAAGAGTTCTCAGTGGGAGGCTTTAATGAAACAATTATTCTTTCCAATAAAATAACAATTAGTGGTTGGGATTGAACTAATTGTTGCTAACCTGGAGCGGTGAAACACACAACAGCGGCCAGAGAGAGGAGGGTGGGGAGAAGAAAGAGAGGCAGCTTCTTTGGAAATAGCCACGCTTTGCCAAAAGGCCATGGAAAAGCTGCAGCAACATCTACGTCCCGCTTGCTAATTTGGCTTCAGGAAGAAGAATGTGGCCATGATCCAGCAGGAGTGCTTCTGGACAAAGTCCTATTGACATGGGAGGAAGTGAGGTAGCAGCTTCCTTTCTCAGTTTTCCATGGGGGAAGTTCCCTTAGAGGGTTCTGTGGGAATGTTAGGGATGTGTATTAGGATATATTATTAGATAGATCCTATCCATGCTTGTGTTATCAAGCTTCCAATATCAGCAGTGACATTCCCCTTTTGTGCACAGCAAAGCGTGAGCGCTAGGTTTGTTAGAACCTCTATAACATTATACTTCAATATTATACTTCCTGGCAAATCCCCCTTTTCCCTCTTAAAAGAAATACACGACACAATAGTATTAAAATAAGATAGAGTTTTCTCACATGACATCCTGAGTTAACAGCATAATCTCAGAAAGGCAGGTTTACGTAGAAAAGTTACAAATATATACATCTGGAGTCTTCTTAGTAAAGTGAGGCTCCATCTGGTCTCTCTCTTGGCAGCAGGCCGAGAGGGAGAACCATCCTAACTGGAGATTCTCTGGAGATGTGTTCCCATGGAAGGAGAAATGGCTAAGAGAGAGAATGGCTGCTGGCTAGGGGCTTTTCTCTGCCAGCTAATCCATCTCATCTGCATATCTGGAGGAACAGGAACTGAGCTTAGTCAGGTGTCCCTCCAGGTGAGTTCCTCTTAGTGGACACTCTAGGAACTGTTGTGACTTGTCTACCCCAGTGTTCCATCCCACAGGTTCAAGTATGAAGGCTCACAAATGCCCTAAATCAGCCAGACTTTATTCAGTCATGTGTTAACAGACAGAGTCCAAAGCTTCTGTGTCCATCAGGACGCATGCTAATATGTGGCATGGGCCTCACTTCACCAAAAATTCCACCTCCTTTTCGGCAGCCTCTTCCGTGAAGCCTTTGCTTTAAGCTCTCCCCGTCCTTTCAGAGCTGCCATTTCATGCTGAGCTTCGCAATCCACCCTGGACCTTTTGGCCAGCTGGGACACGGGCAGAACTGAACCCAAGAGTTCCACACATCCTACCCTCTTGCACTTCGACGCTAAGCTGCTCCTTCCTTCCTCAGTCTTGGGGGTTTCATCCCTTGCTATGCGCTGGGACCGTTCTAAGCAAGAGGCACGGATCTTCTCCAGAAACATTAAAATTCTCTCACAGTAGAGCACTGGAAATGGTAGAAGAGTGGAATAGCTGGAAAATCAGTTTCTGAAATCCTCATTTTTATTTTTAACCAAAGAAGTGAGCCTTGGAAGCACTCTAGTAACCTCTTCATGATATTTTAAACCTTTCATGATCAATCGTCTCCCGCAATTCCATTCCATTCCACAACTACTTCCCTGTTCACCAAATCATTTAAAATGCACGGACGCAGGTATGAGAATGGTGTGCTTTTCATGACATTTTTCAGGCTAAAAGCACATCAGGGAACGGAAAGTGGAATTTGAGGGTGTACTTTCCTGAAGTGGAGGTTCCATTGAGCTATCCTGCCTAACAGGCCACAAAGAGATCTCTCCTTCTCCAACAAGGTGTTTTCTGCACCACCTCTTCCAGCAGTAAGTTCTATGAAGCTATCCTGTATTCTTGTGTGAAGAAGTAAGAGGAGGGGTGGTCTCAATAATGATATTCTTTAATAATTTTATTATTTGTACCTTGCCCATCCGACTGTCAGGAAGCCCGCCAGCAGTAAGTCACATGGAGTACATGAACTCAACTCTTTATTGGGAGGGGGGAAGGTCTGCTCAAGAGCACCAGGCCTAATGAGCACAGCAAGTCTTCTCCTCCCCAACCCCCCACCCCGGTCCTTCCCAAGCAATCTGAGACTATGCCAACACACCCGTCTCTGCTCCTCCCTCTTCATTCCTCTTCTGGAGACCAGGGGAGAGAGGAGCTTGTCCCAGATGTAGGGGGAGTCCCCCAGGACCCACATGACTCAGCCCTGCCTCTTGGCCTCCCTCCTCTGCAGCCTCCTCTTCTGCCAGTCCATCTAGACTACAAGGTCATTAGGAGAACAGGATGTGGGACTAGATGGACCACTGGCCTGATAAATGTTGGAGGGGATGTCCTTGTGTTCTGATGAATGAACTGCAAGTTTTCAGCATGAGAATTTGTTACGAAGCTGAGAGGAATCTCCTTCACACCCTCTGAACAGAAATAGCAGCTGTGATGGGTGTTTCCAAGATGCAATTCCCTGGCAGGGAAAATGACTGTGTGGGTGAAATTTGGGGGGGGGGGCAGGAAGAGAAGAGAGGAGAGGCAGCAGCATTGGAGAAGGCCTCCCCGTCCTGCTGCCCCTCTGCCTCTCGCCAGTTGCAGAAACATTTATGCAGAGTCAGGCCCAGAGATGGCCGGAGCCCAGCTGTCGGTCGGCTAATAGCATAAGGCATGACGCACTCTATTAGCAGAGTAATTAAACTTCCCTTAATACAGATAACAAGGTAAGAGGGAATAATGGATGAATGCAAACTCTGGAACTCCCTCTTGGCAACAGAAGCCTTCCTCTTTCCTGATGGACTCGGAGGAGGGTTGAAGGAAAGAGCTTTTAGAGGGCAATGTCAGGAGAGTTGGTGGGCTGGATCTTGCCAGCGGCCGCCTCTCTTCCTCCTGTGGGTAGGAGTTCCACAGATGAATGCTGCGCAAAGACATCCTTTCTTCTACCCTGCTTCAAATGCAGACCTGGTAACCCAAATTCGTTCCTTCTCCCTCGTCAGATCCTGGTTGTTGGGGGAAGAAGCTGCGATCGAGTGGGAACCGGGGAGGGTGGCTGCTGCTACCTCCTCATTATGCAACTTTCTCTCCTTTGAAGCCGTTCCTCCTCTAAGAGAGGGGGGGGGATGTTAAGCGAAAGGAGAGCAAAAATACGTAGATGTCGTGCCGAACGATTGCAGGCAATTCTACAAATTACCTTTTTGGAGTGCTGAGTTTATTGGAAGTGACAAGACTTCCTCTGCCTCCCTTTTAAAGCCACACATTTTGTACGCCATACAGATGTTGCATCTCATAAATATCCACAAACCGGAGGGGCTCATAAATAACTCGCGCGCGGCACAAAGGCGCAGCGCAGCCTCTCGGCTCCCTGTCAGCCCCTGGTGGGTCGTGCTCGGTGCCTCTGCTGCTCGTGAAATTTATTGAGCGATGCCGGGAGACAGAACCCAGGGCGGAAAGGATGGAAGGGGCTGATGCTTTCTTTTTTACTGCCTCTTGCTCAGCCTAGGGGGAAAGCCATTTCTGAAGATCTGCTGGTCCCAGCATGGCTTCTCGGTCCCACTTGCTGTGCTTGTGCTTCCAGCCTCAGGGGCAAATGTTAAGGCCAGGGGTTGCCAGCCTTTGGGGGGGGGGTCAGCTGGCACATTTGGGATATTGGGAGAGCCCCGTGGGTCCCAGTCAGAAAATGGTGGCCATGGAGCAGTGGCAGAAGACATGGTAGCCATTGCATCTCCTTCCTTAGAGGTTTTAAAGCAGAGATGATGATGGTGATTGAATTTATATACCGCCCTATACCCGGGGGTCACAGAATAAAGTCAAGATATAAAACCACAAAATACCTAATAAGAATAACAACAACCCAATATCCCCCCCCCAAAAAAAAAGATTCTAAAAGGGTGTTGGATGCCAAAATAAGATCAACCAAAGGCCTGGTTAAAAAGGAACATTTTTGACTGGTGCTTAAAGATGCACTGTATAATGAAGGCGCCAGGTGAACTTTCCTGGGGAGAGCATTCCCCAGGCAGGGAGCCACTGCACAGAAGGCCCCATTCTTGTGTTGCCACCCTCCTGACCTCTCGAGGAAGAGGCATACAGAGGATGATCTCAGGGTCCAAGTAGGTTCATATGGGAAGAGACAGTCCTTGAGGTATTGCGGTCCTGAGCCGTTTAAGGTTGGGTGGCCATCTGTCATGGATGCTTTAGTTGAAATTCCTGCATTGCAGGGGGTTGGACTAGATGACCCTTGGGGTGCCTCTCAACCCTACGATTCTTTGAGCATCTTTTGGGTATCTCAAAGAGCATGAAATGGTCTGAGGAGGAGAAGGGGGGATGAGGGAACTAAGTAAGTTAGAAGAAATCCCCACAAACGTAGGAAGTGTCGGCAGCTGGGGAGGCAGCAGAGAAATGTTTAATGGAAAGAAAAACACAAGCACCAACGTGGGCCACCTTTGAATCAGAAGGGAAGCTCAGTCCTGCTCCTGCTGAACTTCTAAAGAAACTGTAGAGGCAGAAACACAGGCTCCCCTTTGAGGACTTGAAATGAACTAAGGGGCGGGTCCCACGGTGGCTTTTGTTGTTATATAAATCTGCAAGGTCTGGACTTCTGTTTAATTGACAAATGAACTTTGCTCTGGTGGCCAACTGTTAAAATGTGTGTGAAAGATGAGGGTGGCATTCTCTTGGTTCTTATTTTACTGTAGCCAAAAGGATAAAGTTATGCAAAGATGTTCCCACGCGTGTACACAGACAACCAGGCATAATTGCTGTGTAAACTGACCTAAAAGCACAAGCCGATTTTTGTAACTCATTGAAATCTTCTTGCAACTGAGGAATCTGAGGAAGTGACTCATGCGCTTGTTGGTGTTTCAACTTCTGTGCAAATATTTTGCACTTTGTGTGATGCTCAGAACACCCTTGGCACAGCTGTGCAGGGTGTCTGCCTGGATATGCATATCAGGAAATAGAGGGATGCGGCTGGCATAGGTTTCCAATGGTTATTGTGTGGTCAGATTTGCACCCCAAAGGCAGGCTGGGCCCCCCTCTCTTCACATGAGCATACCGTAGTACTCCCCCCTCCCCTCTCTCCTCCTATTTCGGGAGGGAACAGGGCCACCATGTTCCATTCCAGCCTCTATTCATCACTTGCCGTTCCTCTACAGTTCAGCTTCCATCAAAAATGGCTATTCTTCACCTTCCTATCCACTGTGTCAAAATCATGCAACTTATTTAATTTATACAATTAATTGTGTAAGTTACGTAAGTTGCCTTGCCGTCAGGTTCCTTCACCCCATTCCTTTCAATGCAAAGGAAATGCAATGCAAGCGCAAGGGGGAACTTAATCCATTAGGCATCGCTTGCAGTCGAAGAGCAACAACACTAAATAGCAATTATATTTGCCAAATTGATTTCTGTTCCGGACGCAGGACGAATAAGCAATCGTCGGCTCTCATTTGTGCCTTTGTCAGAATCACGGCTTTCATTCGTATGCAGATTCATGCAGATTTGATCAAGGAATAGGCTAAAACTCACACACTTAACTGGCAAAAGGTTTTTCTGAATTATGTGACAGGCCTCATTATTTTCCACAGGGATATTAACTCGGCATGCAACAATCCGCATATTATGAGCTTTTGCCTATAGAATATTCCAAGAACTGTCCAGTCTTCAGGAACCTACAGATATATAGGAAAACCCCTAATCCTCACAACTCCTTACATTAAGGCAGATGGACATGAGAAGAACCTTGCCCCAGAACCTGCCCCCACCCCCTTGCTGAGCCTACAAAAGAGGGACGAAGACCCATTGCGCACCTAAGGACTTGCCCACCAGAGCAAGTCGCCACCAACCAAGATCCAGGGGAACAGCTTCCAGGTCAGTGAGAGTGACCTCCGGATATGTCTCCTGAGCAGGGGCCAGCAGACTTTTTCAGCAGGGGGCCGGTCCACTGTCCTTCAGACCTTGTGGGCAGGGCCGGTGCTAGGGCTTTTTGCGCCCTAAGCAAAATCACCTACTGGCGCCCCTGCGTCCCCTCCATAGGCGGGAGGAGCGCAAGCTCGTTGCAGCCACTGAGGAGCTCACAGCGTCCCCTCCATAGGCGGGAGGGCGCTGAGCTCTCCTTTTGGCTCGCGCTCCATAGGACCTCCATAGGCGGGAGGAGCACGAGCATGCGCCGTGGGAGGGCGGCGGTGGCACCGGGGTTTTGTGCCCCCTCCATTTACGCGCTCTAGGCAACTGCCTAGAGCGCCTAAATGGACCCACCGGCCCTGCTTGTGGGGGGCCAGACTATACAAATTCCTATGCCCCACAAATAACCCAGAGATGCATTTTAAATAAAAGGACACATTCTACTCATGTAAAAACATGCTGATTCCTGGACCGTCCGCAGGCTGGATTGAGAAGGCAATTGGGCTGGATCCGGCCCCTGGTCCTTAGGTTGCCTACCCATGCTCCTGAGTGTCAGAATCCTTTTCTCATATATATATATATATATATATAGAGAGAGAGAGAGAGAGAGAGAGAGAGAGAGAGAGAGATTTTAATATAAACAAAAACAAAACACAACATAATATATATACTCCGTCCCTCCATCCTCCCTCCCCCCACCAGTCCACTTCTGCCACCAGTAGGACCCGTAGGCATTGAGAGTCAAAGGCAGTCCATTTTATGGCTGAGTTTGTCCTCCCCCCCCCACTCCCGCCCCCCCCCTGAGTGTCAGAATCCTAATGGAGTGGAGAAAGCCATGGATGATAGCCCCCACCTTTCACATTGAAGACCTCCTCCTCTCTTAAACATGAGGAAGAACGTCCTGATGGTAAAAGCCGTTTGACAGTGGGGCAGACGACCTCAGAAGGTGGTGAACTCTCCTTCCTGGGAGGTTTTTATGCAGAGGTTGGATGGCCTCCTGGCAGGGCTCCTTCTGCTGTGATTCCTGGATCTGGAATCCCTTGGGCCCCATCCAACTCTACAGTTCTTTGATTCTATGATTCCAGGGTTCAGAGAAATGTGTGTTAGGGGGATTTGCTGTAGAGACTGTTTGAGTGTTTTGACACACCAGTCAAGCTGGTGAGAAGAACACAGCTCTGAAGAAGCTTCTGGGATTCCTTTCAAATGTTGTGGGAGCTTGAAGATGGTTGGTTGCAGCCTTTTTGGACATGACCCTCAGCTGCCATGGAGCCCCTGTGGCAGTGTTGGATATTCTCTGTGTATGTTTGAGAAGAATTTGTTCCAGAGACAGAGAAGAATAGAGAAGAAGTTTCAAGAAGTAGCAGAAAGCTGAGTTTGTTTTGTCTATGCAAGGACTTTTTTTCTGTTCTTTGGACATGCACAGTGTGACAAAGTACTGATAACACTGGATCTGTGTAACTTGTTGTGAGTCTCTTGCTTGTGTCTTGTGGTCAGAAGAAGAAGAAGAGTTTGGATTTGATATCCCGCTTTATCACTACCCTAAGAAGTCTCAAAGTGGCTAACAATCTCCTTTTCCCTTCCTCCCCCACAACAAACACTCTGTGAGATGAGTGAGGCTGAGAGACTTCAGAGAAGTGTGACTGACTAGCCCAAGGTCACCCAGCAGCTGCATGTGGAGGAGCGGGGAAGCGAACCCGGTTCACCAGATTACGAGTCCACCACTCTTAGCCACTACACCACACTGGTGAGAGAAGCAGAGAGAGAGTCTTGGACTCTTGTTGGACTCTAAGGCATGCCTTGACCACGGCAGTGGTGCATGTCTGTATATATTTGATACCAATATGCTTTTATGCCTGTAAGTAAACCTCTACACTTGACTGAATCTTGAGTGTTTATTGTCTACTGCATTGTTTCTCAACCTTTTTTGGGCCATGGCACACTTGTTCCCTGAAAAAATTCACGAGGCACACCACCATTAAAAAAGTTAAAAAATTTAACTCTGTGCCTATATTGACTATATATAAAGTAATTCTCTTTATATATAGGCCATGTGTTAATGCCCTTTGTTGACTTTAAGCCTGGGTGGCTCTTTTTAATTTTTTTTTCCTTGCCACACAGTACAAACATTCTCAGGCGTTAGGGGGGAAATGGGGGGAAGGAGACTCCGGCATTAGGCCCAAAGGCCTCAGGGCCACTTACAGCGCTGCTAAAAGGCAGAATGAAAAGCCCTCGGGTCGAGGGGAGCTTCGCAGGGGCCCCGACTCCGCGACCCAAGAGGGAACGAGGGTGCCACGCGGGGCTCACAGGAGACCCCTCCCCTCGAGAGGAAAGAGGCGTGTCCCGGGTGTTTCTCTCCCCCCGCCAGACCTCCCTCCCTCCCCTCAGAGGCACCACTTTTCGGGCGCAGTGAAGGCCCGTTCCTCCCTGCGCACCCCAACCGCCGCCGGAGGGCCATGGCCAACGCCGCCTCCGCTCCGCGCCCGCTCGGCCTGATCCCGGGCCGCCTCTCCTGCCCGCCTCGCTTACTGCATGGTCCCTTCCAACTCTGGCGGCGGTTGGGGTGCGCAGGGAGGAACGGGCCTGCTCTCCGCCTTCTCGCGCTCTAGCCTGGCCGGCCAAGGAGCGCTGTGCTGCGCTCGCCACTCGCGGGACTAGACTGGAAGTGAGTGCGAACGTCGGAGCGCGCCCTCCCTTTCCGGCTTTCTTTCCGGTGGCTCAGTGTTTTGTAATGGCGGCCGCCAGGCATGTGACAAGGCAGCAAATCGCCCTTCTCGTCGCCGCACGCCGCGGCACACCAATCCCCGTCTCGCGGCACACTACTGTGCCGCGGAACAGCGGTTGAGAAACGCTGGTCTACTGTGTGTACCTTCAACCCCAAAGACACTTCCAAGGAAGGAGCTGTGTTGAGATGTAACTCTGCTGACTGTGGATACGGACACACACGCACAGCAAAAGTGATGCTGGACCCAATCCTTCTAAATCATCCATCAAAGGTTTATGGATTGAACCAACAGGTTATGGGATCCTGCGGAGTGTTGAAGTTCATACAAAGGCAGTTGATGGATTGGACGCCTTTCTGCACTGCTCTTTGCTGTCAGGAAAGGTATTGTTACAAAAGTTGGGTGCCACCCTCACTCTCTGCCAAGTGGTAGCAAGGTTCTAGGGGGTTCCAGGCACTCACCCAGGGTTTGTGCTCCTCTAGAGAATTGAAGCCACGTGTTAGGGTGCCAGCAAGTCGGCACACTGAAGAGCAGCAGACAGGGTCAGATAAGCCAAGGTCAACAGTCTGGTCAGAGCCAGTTGAAGTCAGGCAGTTACTTGGGAGTCAAGAGTAGCCAAGGTCCGTTCAAGCCAGAAGTCCAAAAGCCAGGGTCAGGAAAGCCAGATCAGGATCACAGGAACCAAGGACAAGATGAGCGAGGCAACTAGGCACTTCAGTACGACGTTGCAGACGCTGAGGAGTGGCCAGCCGGCTTCTCTCTTAAGTAGCAGGTTCCCTCCCCCGCTTTTTATGAGCTGCAGCTGTTTCTAATTGCAGCCAACGTTTTTCAGCTCGGCGTTCCTTTGCTGAGAAGGGAGGAGGGGAGGGGACCGTCCGATCCCCTGCCCGACTGGGGCCTGCTTCTGGTTCGACTTGTTGCTGCAGTTCTGAGCCTCCCTCCTCCCTATCAGATTCCTCTTCTTCCGAGGAGTGCCTCCACCAGTCTTCCCCAGGCGTGAATTCCTCAGATTCCTCTGTGGGGGCTTGTCAGGGAGGGCTAGCCACCACTCCTCCTCGTCTGTCTCAACCCTGACACCACGGCAGAGACCATCATAGCATTAAGAACTATGATTTATTCACCTGTTCACACTTTCAGTCTACATGGAGGGAGGCCAGATCTTACAGCATGGTCATCTCAAGAAGGGCTTGTCCCCCACCGCAGTGTAGCCCTTGAGGTCAAAGCCATCTCTCCCAGCCAGCCTGCAGCCAACCTGCCCAAGATGGATCCAATTCTTTGTTCTCCCCTATTTCTTCCCAGCACACCTTGATAAAGACTCTCTTTCCCTGTCCCCTCACACCCAGTTACCCTAGCAACCTTCTGTCTGCCCAGGACCAAGATACCCCTCAAATTCCATCAACCCCTTTTGTCATGTTAATACCTGTATCCCCCAGGTGAGGCCCTGGCTTGGAAGGTTTAGCCTGTACTTTTCCACTGGCCTGCAATCTTCTCTTCAATATGCCAATTAATCAAAACCCTACCATTTATTAACTTCTAGGGTTTAGAGGGGTTCCCCCCCAAAAAAAAACTAGTATGCATTTATTCCATTGATAGTTTCCCTTTCCTCCAAGGCTCTGCCCCCACTTCCAAGACTTCAGTGGCCATACAGAAGGAGCCCGCAACACCACTCTTTCCCATCTTAGTATTGTTCCAACCCACCCACCCACCCAGCCCCCCGGGAGGATTCATGTGGGAATAATCCAAGGCATAGGCTCCTCCCACCAGATCGGCCTAGTCCTGTGGAACTCCTTGCCACTGGAGATTCAGCAAGTGCCTTCTGTGCTGATTTTTAAGCACCTTCTGAAAAAATATTCTACTCTGCCAGGACTATGCAGGCAATTAAGAACTTTTTAACTTTTTAATGGCTTTCATCGTACGGCTTTATGTAAACGGCTTTGATATGTATTCTTATGACACAGCGGTATACAAATATATCTGTAAATAAATAAACATGTGTTAGTGGCTTCTGGCCCCAATCCCCGGCTCCCATACATTCATTCCATGAACTGATTTCCTAGTGCAGTATCTCATCGCCATTGCAAGAGACTTGCTCCAGAGGGAGCCCTGCGCCTTGCAGTTCCTGGTCTGGAAAGGGCAGAAATCTGTACTGCTGTTTTGAGCCATGTTCCTGTCAAAGCCATCATGGAAACAGGGAGGGGAACATTAGAGTCCTGTTTCCCTGCGTGGCGAATTTCTCCGCATCTTTCCCTTTGACAGAGTTTGATGTGGAAAGATGACTGGCCGGGAAGAGGACATGCCACTGGCCTTCTTCCCCCGTCCTGTTTCCTTTCTCCTCTCGCTTTCTTCTTTCCTTTAATGTACATGTCACAGAGAAAGACTCTGTTGGCCTCCTGCATTCCTTTAATGCAGCTCCTCTCCACATACCTAACGGGGAGGGTGACTGTTTCATCATCAATGCCAGTGACTCACAGTTTCTCCAAAACCTTTTCTTGCCTGTTCTTGAGCATCTTGTGATCGGCTGAAGAAAAAAGGAGCAGTAACACAAAACTGCAGGGCGGGGGAATAAAAAAAAAGTGGACTTAGAATCCTGGGCTTGTAGAGTTGGAAGGGACCCCCAAGCGTCATCCAGTCCAATCCCCAGAATGCAAGAATCCCAGTGAAATAGTCCCTTGAAAGCTGTGCTTTCATGAAGCGGTTCAGCCACTATAAAATTAATTTGGGGGGAGGGATTTTGAACCGGATTTAGGGCAGTATGGGCGATTCCCGCACACAGGGTGCTGAGCCAAGAAGGTGCAAAATAATACCGTTTGTTTTTTTTAAAAAAGAAACATATATTTATAGAGGTAGCTATTGAGAAGATCCATTAAAAAAGCAACTGTGCCAAAAGTATTGTTAGGTAAATGGGTAACATCTTAGTCACTCAGCAACCATTCTGTCAAAAGGAAGGCACTTTCTCAACAGCTGAAGGTGGAGATTTGGCACACAATGAGGTCTGACTCTGTTCCACTCACTAAAGAATGGGACACATTCACCCCTCTTGAGTGACTTTTGAAATCAGTGGCATAGAGACTGCACACCGATACACAGTTCAAGCCCATCCATCACCTTTCCCTTGTTGTTGTTGTTGAGTCGTTTAGTCGTGTCCGACTCTTTGTGACCCCATGGACCAGAGCACGCCAGGCACTCAAGAGTCTCCTCCAGCACCATAAATCAAAAGCGTGTCGTGGCGAAGGGGCTTAAATAACTTAGAGAAGTTATGTTTTGACCAAACGTGATCCACCTGGAGAAGGAATTGGCAAGCCACTCCAGTATCCCTGCCAAGAAAACTCTATGGACAAAGACAACAGGCACCTTTCCCTTTGTTGTTGTTTAGTCGTTTAGTCGTGTCCGACTCTTCGTGACCCCATGGATCATAGCACGCCAGGCACTCCTGTCTTGCACTGCCTCCCGCAGTTTGGTCAAACTCATGTTCGTAGCTTCGAGAACACTGTCCAACCATCTTGTCCTCTGTCGTCCCCTTCTCCTAGTGCCCTCAATCTTTCCCAACATCAGGGTCTTTTCCAAGGATTCTTCTCTTCTCATGAGGTGGCCAAAGTATTGGAGCCTCAGCTTCACGATCTGTCCTTCCAGGGAGCACTCAGGGCTGATTTCCTTAAGAATGGATAGGTTTGATCTTCTTGCAGTCCATGGGACTCTCAAGAGTCTCCTCCAGCACCATAATTCAAAAGCATCAATTCTTCGGCGATCAGCCTTCTTTATGGTCCAGCTCTCACTTCCATACATCACTACTGGGAAAACCATAGCTTTAACTATACGGACCTTTGTCGGCAAAGTGATGTCTCTGCTTTTTAAGATGCTGTCTAGGTTTGTCATTGCTTTTCTCCCAAGAAGCAGGCGTCTTTTAATTTCGTGACTGCTGTCACCATCTGCAGTGATCAAGGAGACCTTTCCCTTAGGTCCTTATTAATCCAGCTATAATTTTGTCCGGGGTTCCCACTGTGGAAGCAGCCATTGTCTGTTGTTGAACACCACCCCAATCTCTGAGCAATGAGAGATTCCAGAGGTTCAAAGCACTTACCTGGGTTTGGTTTCCTGGGAATGAAGGTCAGTGGAGACTGTGGTGTCTCCAGGATATGTGGTTATATATATATGTATATATACAACCTGAGCATGGGATGGAGGGAGGGATGCGGGTGGCACTGTGGTCTAAACCACTGAGCCTCTTGGGCTTGCCGATAGGAAGGTTGGCGGTTTGAATCCCTGTGACGGAGTGAGCTCCCGTTGCTCAGTCCCAGCTCCTGCCATCCTAGCAGTTCGAAAGCATGCCAGTGCAAGTAGATAAATAGGTACCGCTCCGGCGGGAAGGTAAATGGCATTTCCGTGCGCTCTGGCACCTGTCACAGTGTCCCGTTGCGCCAGAAGCGGTTCAGTCATGTTGGTCACATGATCTGGAAAGCTATCTGTGGACAAACGACAGCTCCCTTGGCCTGAAAGCAAGGTGAGCACCACAAAACCAGAGTTGTCTGCGGCGGGACGTAACCGTCCAGGGGTCCTTTACCTGTTTACCTTTTAGGATGGAGGGACTCACAGCATCAGCACCCCAACAGATCCTGCTGCTCCATTTGTTGCAGCAATGGAAGGATCCACAGAGCAAGCAGGTCTCTGTGTCTCCAGCTGCCAGCCTGCTTTCCAACTGAGTTGATACCCCAAAATTCTGTCTCTCGTTCTCCTCCCTGGAAGGTAGGAGAAGGAGGTGGAGGAAAAGACCCACCAATTTGCCTGAAGGGCCCCATCCTGTAGTTGCGGCTTTTGCAACTTGGTTTGTTCTTTTGGGGTGCTGATGAGGACATGTCAGTGGTCAGCAAAGGCCATATCTGACCACTTCAGCAAAATCCTCTATTAGAGAACCCCAAGAATTGGGACTCAGAGCATCATTCAGACTGGACCCCCCCCCCAAAAAAACCCACAACATGCTATTGAGGTCTTTAGTTCCATTGCTGTAAGCTTCATATCAAAGGCAGAACAAGCAAAGGAATTGGGGGGGGGGCTCAGAGTATCAACACAGATAACATTTCATTACAGAAAACATAAGAGCAAAACTGGGAAACAACAGAAACTCTCCCACAAATATACAACCCATAACAAACAAACACTCAGTGAATCAATCAGGAACCATCATGGAAGCAATTAACCAGCCAAGCAGGAAAGGAAGGAAGAAGATTAACTCAGCCAGCCCATAATATCTCTCCATAAAGCTGGATGAGTTGATGGAGGGAGCCAATCACGCACTTTGACTGAAGCATATTTAACAAAGCAAAACCATTTCACATAAAGCATATTATTTTCTCCCTGGGTTCTTCCTTTCCCACAACTGACAAGTAATTTCCCCCCATCAGGGCCACCAAGCAAATCTGAGAATGCCCCTCCCCCATCCAATCAGCAGTTACTAGTTTCCAGTTTGAGACTGTCGCCGCAATGAAAAAAGGAAACCAATAAACTTTAAGAAAGTTTTATAAACAGTTTTCTAAGTGGATCTGGTGTCAGCAGCTGCCTCGTAATCCACTGGGTCACATGGGAAACCTCCTTCCAAAACTCCTCAATCACATGGCATGTCCGCCACATATGGCAACTTGTACCCTGGACCTCCTCAGCCCTTCCAACAATTTGGTTTATTCACAAAGTTCAAATATAATAGGAGGGGGAATCAAAAAGTTAAACCATAAAGCGCCATAGCCTGGAAGGACAAAAGAAGAAAAATGCAGCACAGATCCAATTGGATCACAGAATCATAGTTGGAAGGGACCCAAGGGTCATCTAGCCCAACCCCCCACAATGAAGGAGTGTCAGCTAAAGCATCCATGGCAGAAGACCATCCAACCTCTCCATAAAAACCTCCAAGGAAGTATTGACTCATACAAAGATTCCCTTTACAAATAATAAAGATTCATAAGAATAAAACTATTCTCCACCTTTGAGAACAAAGTTTCATAAATGAGCCAGGCATTTGCATATGCTGGCGCTGCTGCGTAGCCGGGGGCCTCAAGATTTGTATAATAGAATCATAGAATCGTAGAGTTGGAAGAGACCACAAGGGCCATCCAGTCCAACCCCCTGCCAAGCAGGAAACACCATCAAAGCATTCTTGACATATGCCTGTCAAGCCTCTGCTTAAAGACCTCCAAAGAAGGAGACTCCACCACACTCCTTGGTAGCAAATTCCACTGCTGAACAGCTCTTACTGTCAGGAAGTTCTTCCTAATGTTTAGGTGGAATCTTCTTTCTTGAAGTTTGAATCCATTGCTCCGTGTCCGCTTCTCTGGAGCAGCAGAAAACAACCTTTCTCCCTCCTCTATATGACATCCTTTCATATATTTGAACATGGCTATCATATCACCCCTTAACCTTCTCTTCTCCAGGCTAAACATACCCAGCTCCCTAAGCCATTCCTCATAAGGCATCGTTTCCAGGCCTTTGACCATTTTGGTTGCCCTCTTCTGGACACGTTCCAGCTTGTCAGTCTCCTTCTTGAACTGTGGTGCCCAGAACTGGACACAGTACTCCAGGTGAGGTCTGACCAGAGCAGAATACAGTGGTACTATTACGTCCCTTGATCTAGACGCTATACTCCTATTGATGCAGCCCAGAATTGCATTGGCTTTTTTTGCTGCTGCATCACACTGCGGACTCATGTCAAGTTTGTGGTCTACCAAGACTCCTAGATCCTTTTCACATGTACTGCTCTCAAGCCAGGTGTCAGAAATGAAGAAATGAACCCATGCCGTATGTGGGGGGAAGAGGTCATTTGAGCTCTGCCCTTTAGATACTTGAGATACCTTTTCAAGAACCCTCCAACAGTTTGGGCTGGTGCTATGAGTCAGATTCCTCTTAAGAACGAGCTTCAAAGAAGGCTCCGTCCCATCTGCCTTTGGGTGGGTGTTACTCACTACAAAGTAGGTCACTGGGTCACCGCCAGTGTAGGAGCTTCACCATAGCCAATGTCGTCTGGATTGCATCTGGCTATCTCGCTAGCTGTCATCCGCCTGACTCGGTGTGTCTGAGTATCCAGCCATCCATCACCCAGAGCAGATGACTATGGCACCAAGCAGATGGAGATGAGTTGGAGCAGAGAGAGAGAGAGAGAGAGAGAGAGAGAGAGAGAGAGAGAGAGAGAGAGAGAGAGAGAGAGAGAGGGACTTACTGTTTGGGAGAATGCTATTAAGCCATCCTCCACAGCTCCAGAAGAACAATTAGTCAAACGCAAATAGCAGCAGCCTCGAGCACACAGCTTCATTACAGGCACCAGTAATAAACTTTTGATGGATGGGAGTTCCTTTGTATTAGCTAGCCTTAAACAAAGACTCGGGCAAATGAGGCTTTTGCATTGGCCACCAGTCCCCCTAAGGCAGGCATGTCTCCAAAATCCATTTCAGGGGCCTAATCTGGTCCGCTGGTTTATTTAATCCGGCACCCAGCCCCCGTGGCAGTATATGTCCTTAAAAAAAGCTCAGCAACTTCAATCCTAAAAAAAGCTTAACAACTTTGGGGTTAAATGGTGAAAAAAGTTCAGCAACTTTGGGGTAAAATTGTTTAAAAAGCTCAGCAACTTCAATCCTAAAAATCGGTCGGTCCTCACACATGTTCACTTCATCAGATGTGGCCCTCATTGAAAAAAGTTTGGGCACCCCTGCCCTAAGGCAGAGACATCACCTTGCCGACAAAGGTCCGTATAGTTAAAGCTATGGTTTTCCCAGTAGTGATGTATGGAAGTGAGAGCTGGACCATAAAGAAGGCTGATCGCCGAAGAATTGATGCTTTTGAATTATGGTGCTGGAGGAGACTCTTGAGAGTCCCATGGACTGCTAGAAGATCAAACCTATCCATTCTGAAGGAAATCAGCCCTGAGTGCTCCCTGGAAGGACAGATCCTGAAGCTGAGGCTACAGTATTTTGGCCACCGCATGAGAAGAGAAGTCTCCCTGGAAAAGACCCTGATGTTGGGAAAGATTGAGGGCACTAGGAGAAGGGGATGACAGAGGACGAGATGGTTGGACAGTGTTCTCGAAGCTACGAACATGAGTTTGAACTGCGGGAGGCAGTGGAAGACAGGAGTGCCTGGCGTGCTCAGGTCCATGTGGTCACGAAGAGTCGGACATGACTAAATGACTAAACAACAACAAGCCCTAAGACCACCCAGAGCAGTTGGACTGGCAGGGAAGCTTCTCCCAGGTGAGAAGAGATGGTTGCCCAAACCTAAGAGGGAGGCCAACGGGCAGGGAGCGCAGATGCCATGGCCAGAAAGGTGGAGGCGAGATGGGTGCCTCCCTCCCTCTTCTAAAGGAGATAGCAGGGTTGGAGAAGGTCCAGGAAAGGGCAACCCAAATGATGAAGCTAGTGGAGCAACTCCTCTGGGAAGAAAGGGTGCCGGCAGCGTTGGGGACTTTTTTAGAGAAAAGTTGAGAATGAGGCAAGATGGTAGAAGTGTATAAAAGGATGCCTGACATGGAGAAAGTGGAGAGAGAGAAGTTTCTCTCCCTCTCTCATAGAAATCCGGAAATCCTGGACACACCAAACATTGGAAGATTCGGGGCAGCTAAAAGAAAGGACTTGTCCATGGAGCACAGAGCTAAGCTATGGAACTCCCTGCCACAGGAGGCAGTGATGGCCACCAACCTACATGGCTTTAAAAGAGGATTAGGAAAATTCATGAAGAGGGCTATCGATGGTTCCGAAGCAGGAAGGCTCTGTTCTGTCTCCACTGTCAGGGGCAGCAATGCTTCTGAATACCAGTAGCTGGAAATCACAGGAGGGGAGGGGGCTCTTGAGTTCAAATCCTGCCTGTGGGCTTCCCATAACTTTCCTCTGGTTGGCCACTGTGGGAACAGGAGGCTGGACTAGATGGGCCACTGGCCTGATTCAGAAGGCTGGTCATATGTTAACCTTCTTGATGCAGTAGAGAAAGTGGGCAGATAACTTTGAAAACATGTTTATTCTCCCGGTGCATTGGGACAGAATTACTCTGGATTTTGGTGGCTGGTCATTTTCATGTTGGATGGTGATAGCTGTTGTTTTATTATTTATGGCATTTATTCATTACTATTTATATTAGATAGACAGACAGACAAATAGATATGCCACATTCCTTCCAAGAACCCTGGGGTGGCATTTTGTGTAGATTGGTAATTTTTGTGGATGAACACTTTCCATATATTTTGTTTCATTTTAAAATATCCTTTATTGCATTTTATTGCATTCTGCATTTTATTATCCTTGCAAATTGCTTTGAGACTAGTTTTCTCTCTCTCTCTCTCTCTCTCTCTCTCTCTGTGTGTGTGTGTGTGTGTGAACTTAACTAAACTAGAGTAGATTTTTACTCTCTCTCTCTACCATAATGCTAGAACTTGAGGGTCATCCAGTTGAATTGATGGGCCAAAATAAAGAAAAGACCACAAGAAGATTCTTGCTGGATGAGGCCAAAGGCTTATCTAGTCCAGAATCATGTTCTCACCTGGGCCATTCAGATGTCAGGTGAGAAGTGAGGGAAAGAGCACTCTGGGTAAAGTCTGAGGTGGAATTGCTTTTAGATTCATTAGCATTGAGGCCTGTGACATATCAAGAAGGCAACGTGACCACAAAACAGGTAAGAACCAGATAAAGAAGAACATACCAGCCCCATCGTTCTGCCCGGACACTGAGGTCCAGCTCCGAGGGTCTTCTGGCGGTTCCCTCGCTACGAGAAGCCAAGTTACAGGGAACCAGGCACAGGGCCTTCTCGGTAGTGGCACCCACCCTGTGGAATGCCCTCCCACCAGAGGTCAAAGAGAACAACAATTAGCAGACCTTTAGAAGGCATCTCAAGGCAGCCCTGTTTAGGGAAGCTTTTAATGTTTGATGGATTTCTGTATTTTAGTGTTTTGTTGGAAGCCACCCAGAGTGGCTGGGGGAACCTGGCCAGATGGGCAGGGTATAAATAATAAATCATTATTATTTATTTATTTATTTATTTATTTATTTATTATTATTATTATTAAATGTTAAAGTGCAAAAATACCATATAAGGTACAAGGAGGGTTGTGGACATTATACTTCATGGACTCTGGTTGGACGAGAGATGGTGGAGCACTGTGGTGGTTGGGAAAAATCACAGACTCATAGATTTGTAGAGTTGGAAGGGACACCAAAGGTCATTTAGTCCAACCCCTTGCAATGCAGGAATCTCAACTCAAGCATCCATGACAGAGTCAACCTCTGTTTAGAAACCTCCAAGGAAGGAGAGTCGACCACCCTCCGAGGGAGTCTGTTTCACTGTAGAGCAGCTTGTACAATCAGAAAAGTCTTCCTTATGTTTAGATCTTCCCCTCCAGAGCAGGAGAAAACAAGCTTGCTCCATCTACCACATGACAGCCTTTCAGATATTTGAAGATGGCTCTCATAGCTCCTCTCAGTCTTCTCTTTTCCAGGGCAAACATACCCAACTCCCTGAATCCTTCCTCATCATGCTGGTTTCCAGACCCTTGACCATCTCATTTGGGGACTCACTGAGACTGGGGACCAGGGGTTTCACTTTATACAATTTTTTGTACACAGATGCCTTGAGTGCAATTTTGCAACACTCTGTAGAAACAAGCTGTAATTTCTTCGCCGAATGGTGGAGCCAATTTATACAATCCCTCTTTTTGCTGAGGGCACACACTCAAGAGAAAGAAGACCTGGGCAGGAGATTCTCTGTGTCATCTTGTGGGTGCCAGATAAAACTCCACAGCCTTGGCAATTATATCTTGGCAGAAAACATTTCAAAGAACAGCTTAGGGGGAGGTGACCTTATCGGTGGTGGCAGTGGGGTAAAAATCTGCTATTAGAGGAGATTCTTTCCGTCAGCCTGAAGCTTGTAGCACTTCAGTGGAATCTCTCCAGATAAATAAGCAAAGGAGGCCAGCTTTCAGTAGTCTAGGAGTGACAGTCTATCAGCTGAAATGGTGCCCCTCGGAAGAGACCCATCAAATTGGCTGTTCAGCAATGGTACCTGAAGGATGGAGAGCACCAAATCCAGCATCGTTTTTGCTCAGCAAGAGGCAAGATTAAATCAGATTAAGTGGTGAAGATAACAGCACAGTTCGTGACTGTTAGGCCAGGAGAGATGGCTTGAAGTAAGTTTCATGTTTCATGGGAAACCTGCAAAATGGTTGGGAAGGTCACACAATCATAGGATCAAAGAAGTGTAGAGCTGGAAGGGACCCAAATGGTCATCCAATCCAACCCCCTGCAGTGCAGGAATTGAAGCCAAAAAGCCCCTCACAGGTGGCCAACCCAGACTCTGTTGAAAACCCTCCAATGAAGGAGAAACCATCACCTTGGCCAACCAGATGCCTCCAGGAAGCCTACAAGCTGGATCTGAGCACAACAGGACTCTTGATTTGGTGGGGGGAATTATCCTTAGCGGTTCAAGGGCAGAGGCTCACCTAAAACTCCCAAACAGTCAGACTTTATTCTGTCATGCATTCCAAAAGGACACACACCATCTAGGCAAATATACGTCATTTGAGGCTATTCATCCTCCTCGGCCCCCAAGACCACATCACTGGTCTTGAAAGATCTACATTGGCTCCCAGTATGATTCCGAGCACAGTTCAAAGTGTTGGTGCTGACCTTGAAAGCCCTAAATGGCCTCGGTCCAATATACCTGAAGGAGCGTCTCCGCCTCCATCGCTCTGCCCGGACACTGAGGTCCAGCACCGAGGGCCTTCTGGCGGTTCCCTCATTGTGAGAAGCCAAGTTACAGGGAACCAGGCAGAGGGCCTTCTCGGTGGTGGCGCCCTCCCATCAGATGTCAAAGAGAAAAACAGCTACCAGATTTTTAGAAGACATCTGAAGGCAGCCCTGTTTAGGGAGGCTTTTAATGTTTAATAGATTGCTGTATTTTATTTTTCTGTTGGAAGCTGCCCAGAGTGGCTGGGGAAACCCAGCCAGATGGGCGGGGTATAATTATTATTATTATTCCTCAGCCTAAGAAGCTTCTGCTATCCCAGCCTTCCACCACCTGTCACCCAACCATGGCCCATGAAATATAAATTACTCAATTAATTCTTCACTGTCTATGTCAGAACTCTCCTTGTACCGAGCACTATTTTTCTAGAAAAAGAGATGCTGGAACTCAACATGAACAGCTCCCTTGTTCTCTCATAACAGAAGTGGTGTTCACCTGAGAGGTACCAGAACGAAGTTCCTGTGAGTTCTGCCAGGAGAAAAGCCCTGTTTGTACCTTATCTGGAGTTGTTTTTCACTTAACAGTCAGCCATTAGTTTGCCCTTTAGCCAGTTTCATGTTGTTGTCAGGCGGACGCCAGCAACTCCCATGGCTGGTTGTCCCAGGAAAGCACAAAGACAGGGAATGTTCTTACCATCCGATTTTTGTTCAGTATGTACAGAGAGAGGAGGAGGAGGAGGAGGAGGAGGAGGAGGAGGAGGAGGAGGAGGAGGAGGAGGAGGAGGAGGAGGAGGAGGAGGAGGAGGAGGAGGAGTAGTTTGGATTTGATATCCTGCTTTATCACTACCCGAAGGAGTCTCAAAGCGGCTAACATTCTCCTTTCCCTTCCTCCCCCACAACAAACACTCTGTGAGGTGAGTGGGGCTAAGAGACTTCAGAGAAGTGTGACTAGCCCAAGGTCACCCAGCAGCTGCATGTGGAGGAGCAGAGATGCGAACCCGGTTCACCAGATTACGAGTCCACCTCTCTTAACCACTACACTGTTGAGTTTTATGGCCCTAATGAGTGATTGATTAGCTCATTAGGTCTTTGCCACCTTCACGGTCCAGTCACACTTCCTTATCAGCGGACTCTCGGCAAAGAAACTGCAGAGTATCTTCTCCTTGCGTAGTGAAAGCTTGTGTGAACATAACTGGAAGCAGCTCACAATAATTCACGAAGAACAGCTTCTCTTTACTAAACTAAACTTTATTTACAGAAAGATATAACATCTAACCAGGAGAGTTAGACGGCATGACTGCTCTCCCTTCTCCGGACAAAAACAAAACTGATTTACACCCAGACAGAACAAAGAAACATTCCCGTATGTGGGAACTCCCAGTGATCAGGTGACATACAACACATAACATACAGCTTAACCACTTAGTGGGTACTTGCTACTCCTCACATACACCACACTGGCTTTGGAACCCAGCCTCTTGGATAATGACGCTGTCCAAAGTGAATATCTACCCCCCTCTGTCTCTTCTCCCACTTCCTCATGCGTCTTCCCTCATGCTGACTTGTGCCCTCGGCCTCTGAACTCTTTGCTCTCCTACTTTCAAGGCTCACTGGGTTCTGGGAGAGGGGGGGAATCTGGAATGCTTTCTAAAGACACTGTGTCCATCAGCTGTCACCACCCCCACCCCGTCGTGCTTCCTCTTCCCCCTCCTCCTCTCACATTATTTCCCAACATTTTCCCTCATCCGCCTCTGAGCTGTGATCTCCCTCAAACCCCTCTTGTAATTCTGAACTGTATTCCTCTTCTCTGGGAGGCTCAGGCTGGGGAGGCGGTCTCCACCTTTCCTCCTCTGCCCAGTCCTTGACAGTTGTGAACCGCCCTGTGATCTTCAGGTGAAGGGCGGCATACCGAATAAATAAATAAATAAATGTTTACTGGTTTCGTGTCCAGCTTGCATTCTTGCGTACCTGGCACTGGCCTCACTTAATTCTAGGCCTAAGAAAAATTTCACCCCACCACCCACACTTGTTCGTTGGTTCTTTCCATTTTTTAGGTGCCTGCAGGCATTTGTCCTTTCGTTCCATCAGAGTCTCGTTTCCCAACTCCGTTGCCAAGATCCCAGAGCAACATACGCAGCTCATGATATATAGCTTTGAGACTCCATCATTCTCCCCATTAAGTAATTATTCCACACAGTTAAGCGCTCAGAAGAGACAGAAGGCACCTGCAGATTGTCAAGAGAAGACAAGCTGAGGCAGAGATGACTTTGTAGGACAAGGCGGAGACTTTGCGCCATGAGAGAACTGCAAATGCCAGAGCTTCTCAATGGAAATCAAGGACCCAGCAGTGACACCAACAGCAGCAGGAACGGCCCCTGGTCATGAGGCAGGCTCAGGGACACATCGGTTCTGCCCAGGGGCTACAGCCCAGAAATGAGAGCTGGCCGGCCCAAGAGGACATGTTGTTGCCTGACTTGGAGGAGAACATCTGGCACCTCCCAGTTCCAAGTACAGTGGTCCCTTGGTTCTCAAACACCTCGGTACTCAAACAACTTGGAACCCAAACACTGCAAACCCAGAAGTAAATGTTCCGGTTTGTGAACTTTTTCCAGAAGCCAAACATTTGAGTGTTACGCTGAGGTCTGTCTGTTTTCCCAGTTCAGCTACTGATTGATTGATTGTGTGACTGAAGTACATTGTTTATTCCTTTCATTTTATGGATCAGTGGTCTGATTAGATAGTAAAATTCATGTTAATTTGCTGTTTGGGGGGCTGTTTTTAAAAGTCTGGAATGGATTAATCTGTTTTGCATTACTTTCTATGGGATAGTGTGCCTTGGTTTTGGAATGAACTTCCAGAACGGATTAAGTTTGAGAACCAAGGTACCACTGTACTTGCATTATCTCCTCCCGCAACCCTTCCATTCTCTATATGGTACTTTTTGCATCATATAGGGTACATATATGCAAGAATGCAACAAAACAGGCAAGGACCCATTAATATAAGGTACAAGAAGAAGTTATATACATATTCTGAGTCTGGATACAAAGAACACAAGAGCCTGCTGGATGGATCAGGCCAATGACATATCTCATCCAGCATCCTCTTCTTACAATGGCCTGATACAGAAACTCACAAGCAGGATTCGAACACAAGAGCCCTCTCCCCTCCAGCCACTTGTGTTCAGAAGCATGGCTGCCTCTGGCTGTGGAGGCAAAGCAGAGCCATCCTGGCTAGTAGCCCCAACACTAGTCCACGAATAAAGCCTGGATCTCCCACTTCAACATCCTCTGAGAGGGAATCCTGCCCTGGGATGTGAACTCTTCCCTCCTGCCCCAGTTCCCAGCCCTCCCTCCTATTGGGCTTTCCTTCCCTCTGAACTGGCTTAGTATGTGCTGGATGTTTATATTTCCCTGGAGTGTTTTGCATTTATTTCCATGTTTTGCTCAGTATTGTTCTTGAAAGGAGTGGGGAGGAAATGTGATTGTCTGGCATTTGCTGAAAACTGAAGGTGTGTTGTTGTTGTTGTTGTTGTTGTTGTTGTTGTTGTTGTTGTTATGGCCCAGACTCAGTGCTGGGTGGAATAAATGAAGCTGTATTTTGAGTTGGGCTCGCTGTCCTCTTGAACAGCCCTTGCTTTAATAAAGTGGATAAAAACTGTGCCTCCTCTTGACATCCACACATTAATATGCAATATGCAAATGTGCTGCAGAGGCTCTCTTTTCTCCGCACACTACAGAGAGATAAAAGTTAGTTTTGTGTACATTATAAGTATCCTGCATTGGGTCATCTCTGCATTTATGGATAATATACTCTCACGCTCCCTGCAGATCAATATCTCAGCCCGTAAGTCCCAGATCTAAGCGAGGCTGAAGCCCTCCAGAGACATCCTTGTTATGGTGGATGCAGGATTATATACTGGTGCTCATGGTGGCCCTGGGGGACTTAGACACAATCTCGTTTTCAATCCTTATTGCAACTATATGGCTTTGTGTCCAATCAGTGCAGGCACTATAACTGAAATCTTGTTATTGTTTAATAATAATAATAATAATAATAATAATAATAATAATAATATATTATGTATACCCTGCCCATCTGGCTGGGTTTCTCCAGCCACTCTGGGCGGCTTCCAACAAAATATTAAAATGCAATAGTCCTTCAGGTATTAAAAGCTTCCCTAAACAGGGCTACCTTCAGATGTATTCTAAAAGTCTGGTAGTTGTTTATTTCCTTGACATCCGGTGGGAGGGCGTTCCACAGGGCGGGCGCCACCACCAAGAAGGCCCTCTGCCTGGTTCCCTGTAACTTGGCTTCTCGCAGTGAGGGAACCGCCAGAAGGCCCTCGGAGCTGGACCTCAGTGTCCCGGATGAACGGCGGGAATGGAGACGCTCCTTCAGGTATACAGGGCTGAGGCCGTTTGCACCCCAATTGCCCCCATTTGATTTTTGTCCCGCTGTCTTTGTGCACAAATGCCCCGCCAGGTGGCAATGATGCTAAGTAACACTGGAGGAGCATCAAAGAACAGCTAACAGAGCAGAATGATTTGTGGACAGTCCAATTTAAATGCACCTCAAAAGCACATCAGAGACATCAGAACCGGCTCGACAATGAGCTAAGGTGAGGCAGGCACCTCAAAAGAAGAACGGAATGGGTGGCGGATGTCAGGAGTATGGGCAGGAGTCAGGCTCTGGGGCCTGTAGTGCTTTGCAGGACTGGGGCCTGCCTCAGCTTCTGCTGGAGAAGCAAGGAGTGGCCACTCAGGTGAGGCCTCAGTTTGTGCTGGAGAGGCAAGGAGTGGCCACTCAGGTGAGGCCACTTGATACCTCACTGCACCTGGTGGCAGGAGCTGGGAGGGATAAAAGCTCAGCATTTCCCTTCAGCTCTTTGCCACAGCAACGCTATCCCTGCCTGGTTGCCGCTGGCCTCTTGCTCCTTGGACCCTTGCCTTGCCGATGCCTTGATCCCTGACCCTTGGACCTTGCCTTGCCGACGCCTTGCTCCTTGGACCCTTGCCTTGCCAACGCCTTGATCCTTGACCCTTGGACCCTTGACCTTGACCCTGCAACTGCCTGCTGCTGGACCCTCAGCCCTGCACCTGTTCCTGCTTCTACACCACCATCTTGCCTCTGGCCCTGACGTCCTCAGCCAGGGCTTCAACCGCCCACCGACCAGACCATGACAGCGGATGTGGATCAGGGTCCTGGCTCCCTTCCCTTTCTGGGGATGCAACCTGCTGCCCCAAATGG
Source organism: Zootoca vivipara (assembly GCF_963506605.1). NCBI lineage: Eukaryota > Metazoa > Chordata > Lepidosauria > Squamata > Lacertidae > Zootoca > Zootoca vivipara. The sequence continues at coordinate 1,127,093 of NC_083276.1, forward strand.
ACTCTTCAAACAATCCCCCACCTGATCTCTTTGGTTCCCATTGCCTCCTGGTAGAAGTGGCTCTGCTTTTTGCCTCCTCTTGCCTCTGTTGAAGGTCGGTGGCCTGCTGGCACCTTCTCCTAGACTGCAAATGAATTAGCCGACTAAGCACATGTGCTGCAGGATACTGCTGGCTTTCCTTCCTTCTCCCCTCCATGTGCTTGTACTGTATAGGAAACAAGCTATTAACCAAGTGGCCTCCATGCTGATGACGGGGGTTGAAGGTGAGTAGGTCACAACTTGTTGGACAGGCCTGCCTTGCACCTGGGAAGGAAGGACAGATGCAGGAACATCGAGGATCGAATCATAGAATTATAGAGTGCAAAGCAAGAATAAACTATGAAGGCATCTCTGGCAGATGGCCAGCCAACCTCTGCTGAGAAACTTCCATTTTAGGAGAGTCCACCACCTTCTGAGTGAGTCCATTCCTCTGCCAAACAGCTCTCACTACCAAAAAGTTCTTCCTAATGTTTAGGCAGAACCTCCTTTATGGCAGTCTGAACTCATGGATTCAGGTCCTGCCCTCTGAACCAGCAGGAAAGAAGTTGGCTCCATCTTGCAGCTCCTCAGGTGGCTCACATATGACGTCACGGTTTTCTCTTCTCCAGGCTAAACATCGCCAGCTCCCTCAACCGTTCCTAAAACAGGATAGAAACAGGCTCGGCGGGTGTGTTCCTGAGTAGCCTTGCCTTGATGGGATTTCCGTCTCCTCTTAATCATGCCCTCCCAAGGATCATGAGCCGGTGGGTGACAGTCCCTTCCTTCCTCAAGCAGTCACAGACAGACACCAACGCAGAAGGAATTATTGCCTCCGGGGGGTGGGGGAGAGAGTCTGAATTATGGGCCTGTGTCTCAGTTTTCACAACGTGCTGATATTAGCTAAACAGATGCGGCCTTTATTCATTGCAATCTCTTCATTCTGACATATAATCACTTCCCGTTCCTGAGGGAGCCCCATTTTAATTTTGCAGTAATTTAATGACAATATTACATTGGAAAATTAGAGTTCACTTTTTCACTGTGTGCATTCCTTCATCTCACAGGCTGGAAAGTGAGCCCTCTCATAACCATCCTGTTTAATAGACTCGTCTCTGTAAATATTACAGTTTTCGTAACAGCTTCTTGGCATTCCTCTTGCAGGGAAATCGCTCAGGGAAACAGAGGCTCATTTTGCAGAGCCTGTCTCTGTCGTAACTCTCGCCCCGGCACTTGACCAAACTCCGTGGACCAAAGTATGTGCAAACAGAGGTCAGGATCTTCTGGGCCACTCCAGGCCTGCATAGCTTCTTCTGAACTTCTGCACAGAACCAAGAGAACTCCTCGCTTTTTTCCACCCTAACCCCCTGCAGATCAGCCTGTAACAGAGAGAGACGGAGGAAGCACTGGGGAACTTGCCTTGACAGTCAAAAATTCAGGCTGTTTGGTTATTACTATCCAACAGAAGAAGAGCCTGCTGAATCAGGTCAGTGGTCCATCTACTCCAGCATCCTGTTCTTAGAGTGCTCATCTAGATGCCCCCATAGGAAACCTGCAAGCGGGATTGGAGCACAAGAGAGCTCTCCCCTCCTTGGGTTTCCAGCAACTGGCATTCAAAAGGATTCCTGTCTCCAACTGTGGAGGCAGAGCAGAGCCATCCTGGCCCATATCAGTCAGTAGCCTTTTCCTCCTGCATGGATTTGCCTACTCCTCTTTTAAAGCCATCTAAATTAGTGGCCATCACTGCCTCCTGTGGGAGGGAGTTCCACAGTTTAACTATGCACTGCCTACTACCAGTACCATGAAGCAGGCAGCCTTCCAGCACTGACTTTGTTGTTGTTGTTTAGTCGTGTCCGACTCTTCGTGACCCCATGGACCATAGCACGCCAGGCACTCCTGTCTTCCACTGCCTCCCGCAGTTTGGTCAGACTCATGTTGGTAGCTTCGAGAACACTGTCCAACCATCTCATCCTCTGTCGTCCCCTTCTCCCAGTGCCCTCCATCTTTCCCAACATCAGGGTCTTTTCCAGGGAGTCTTCTCTTCTCATGAGGTGGCCAAAGTATTGGAGCCTCAGCTTCACGATCTGTCCTTTCAGTGAGCACTCAGGGCTGATTTCCTTCAGCACTGACTTAGCTGCCTGCTAAACATACCCAGACCCACAATTTAGTTATGTGCACCTGATATTTAAAATATGCCGGCTTCATCTCTGTGTGATGGGCAGTTATTTTCAGGGCCAGCCCAGGCAGCTGCCTCGGTCAGTGGGAGCCCAAGAGACGGTGCCCCCACAAGTGCCTTGCCCACCCCACTGACTCCATGAGATCTCTTTGGGCATGGTCTTGGCAGAAATTGGTGCCAGGCAAACGTCACCATGCAGCCCAGCCCAGGGAGGCTTCAGATGGACAACGGACTGCCAGGGCGATCGCCCTGGGTGCATTTTCGGAGGGCGCTGCTCCTGCCACCCTCCCTAAGCCAGCCCTGCACCGCTTGGTGAGCCTAGGATCTGAACAGACCCCAGCCTTGCAAAGGTGCTTGGGGAGGTTAGTGCGAGAAGGACACATCAGCCATGTTGCTCCAGCAGGAGGAGGCCTGAGCAGGAGGGGTGGGCTCCGGTTGTCATGCCTCTGGCACGAGGGCACATGTTCACACCCCTAGGCTTCATGCGGACATGCTCCTCCCTCGCTTGTGGCAGCAGGGCACAGTGGCATGCTTCCACTTTGCCTCCGGCAGCAAAACATGACCTTCCGCTCCTGGCTATTTCACTGTTCAGTGACTCCCTTTACAGCAGGGGGAGAGGGACTGAATCGGGCTGATGGGCCAATTCCTTTCCTCCCCTGGAATAGTGAAAGTTTGTAATTTATTCACACTCCTCTCGTGTCAAGGACTTGGCAATAGGAGGACTTGCCCTGAGTCACATAACCTTGGCAGCTGTCCAGGCCAGTAGTTTCCGTTCTTGCAGAGAGCCTTGGAAGCTCCTCCGATTCAGGCTCCTTTTACAAAGCTGCTCTTCATTCTTGGTTCTTGTTGCTGGACTCAGAAACACTATACGGTGTCAGAAGCAGAGAATGTTGCATTAAGGGACTGCAGGTGGAAGATAAGAAGTCATGGGAGCCGCGCCCAGAGAAAGCAACGTCAGGGCTGTGAAGTCTTTGCAAAAAATTGAAATGCTGCAGCTCCCATCAAAGCATGCGGTTCTCGGGGGATATTGCAGATAACTGGAGGAGGTTTGGACAGAGGTTTGAGCTGTAGCTGGCAGCATCAGAGGCAGATCAAATCCTCCATTTTATTTCATGCAGTGGGGAAGGATCATAGAATCGTAGAGTTGGAAGAGACCACAAGGGCCATCCAGTCCAACCCCCTGCCGAGCAGGAAACACCATCAAAGCATTCTTGACATATGCCTGTCAAGCCTCTGCTTAAAGACCTCCAAAGGAGACTCCACCACACACCTTGGTAGCAAATTCCACTGCCGAACAGCTCTTACTGTCAGGAAGTTCTTCCTAATGTTTAGGTGGAATCTTCTTTCTCACTTTGCGCTGGATGAAAAGGAGAATACGAAACTGCCAAGTTTGACTGATCTGATTTTTGTTTGACAGAGTTTACTTATACGCCACTTTTTCACCATGAGTTGTGCGCATAGCAGCTTGCAACAAACATTCAAAACATCAAAACGCAAAGCATTCGATATAAAATATATATACAAAATACAGAGCATGCCAGCAAATTAGAAAACGACAAAAAGCAGCAACTTAGCAAACACAGAAGAAATTCAATACTGCACACAAAAAAACCAACCTGGAATTAAGTATATAAATACAAATCAAAATGAGAGTTAACTGACAAAAGGTAAGGCCGCCCACCTGTCAATCACCTGGCATGACATTCAGTGACTCGTTTCCAAGCAGCACTTCACACAGAGATCTGCCACCCACTGTGCTCAGCCAGCCAGCTGGCAGGGCTTGCAAAGTGTGGCGTATGCAAGCCCTGTTACCTGAGAAGCCATAGAGGAGTTTGGGGTTTTTTTCACTGTGTGGTTTATACATTTTATCAAACAAACAAACAGCAAAATCCCATACATGTCACTTTGACTGATTTCAATAGGACCCACTCCCTGGCAGGGGAGTATAAGGCTGCAGCCTGAATTGAACTCTTTGGCTGGCTGCAGCAGCAGCAGTCCTGTTGCAGAAGCACCCCCACTCCCACCACCCCCCACCCCCCAAGAAAATCACGTTTTTTGTCACCTGAGCAACCAAAAGGCAACCCGCTCTCCTTTTAGCAGGCTGCCATCTGCTGGGGAGAGTTTGAGAAGCACCAGCCAGCAGCGGGGGGGGGGGGGGGCGAGTGCTGCCCTTATGCAACAGGCAGCTTCAAATCAGGAGAGGAGGAGATCCTGCTGGATCGGGCCAATGATGCGCCCAGCCCAGCATCCTGTCCTCACAGGGGCCAGCCAGATGCCTCAATGAGAAACCCACAAGCAGGATCCGTGGACCCCTCCCACGGTCTCCAGCAACTGGGATTCAGGAGCCTGGCTGCCTCTAACCAGGGTGGGAGAGCATCGTCACCGTGGTTGGAGCTGTCCAAATTCCTCTCCTCCATGATTTTCCTTAGATTGTAATTCCTCAGGCAAGCGCTGTCTTGGTCTGATTGTATAATGTAAGCCACTCAGGGAGGCGTTTTGGCTGAAGAGCAGGGCACAAACTAACTAACTAACTAACTAAAAAAATTCCTTCAGTAGCACCTTAAAGACCAACTAAGTTTTTATTTTGGTATGAGCTTTCATGTGCATGCACACTTCGTCAGATACACTGAAACAGAATCAACCAGACCCTTATTTATATTCAGGGGGTGGGGGTGGGGGGGTGGGAATGGGTGATGAGCAGTTGTTATCAGCCATCAACAGGTTTACCACTCCTATCAGCCCATCAATAAAATAAAATAAAAATAAAAAATAAAATAAAAACTTAGTTGGTCTTTAAGGTGCTACTGAAGGAATTTTTTTTATTTTGCTTCGACTCAGACCAACACAGCTACCTACCTGTAACTAAAACAAACAAACCTAACCCTATTTTAAAGTCTTCTAGGTTGGCGGCCATCACTGCTTTTTGTGGGAGGGAGTTCCATAGTTTGTGCTGCATGAAGAACATACCCTCCAACATTTTTCTGATGAAAATAGAGAGATTGCCTCCAACATTTCTCCCATGAAAACAGGGACATCCTATTCCATATCCTCCAACATTTCCCAACAGGGAATCATAGAATCGTAGAGTTGGAAGAGACCACAAGGGCCATCCAGTCCAACCCCCTGCCGAGCAGGAAACACCATCAAAGCATTCTTGACATATGCCTGTCAAGCCTCTGCTTAAAGACCTCCAAAGAAGGAGACTCCACCACACTCCTTGGCAGCAAATTCCACTGCCAAACATCTCTTACTGTCAGGAAGTTCTTCCTAATGTTTAGGTGGAATCTTCTTTCTTGTAAAAGAATAGGGACATCCTATTCTTTCTTTTATCTGCCCTGAATCTTCCAACATTCAGCTTTCTTGGATGTCTATGAGTTCTAGGAGGTCTGCATTTGTATCAGAACGAATGGAGAATTGACCCTGACGGGACCCATTCAGTTCACTGCTCATTTGTTCTGGATCAAATGCATTGAGCACTTAATGGGGACAAATGAGGTAGGTCTTCATTCACTTTTGTTCCCATTCATGGCTTCCTTTCATTCACTGATGATGATGATGACAGCAGAACTGATGCCAAGAGCTGCTGTTTCATTTTCTCAGAATGTCCCTGCCTGTTGCAGAGCGGGACATTCTGGTGGAGAACAGCAGCCACCAGCAAGTTTCCATTCAGTAGTGGTGGCCTCCGTTTTTCTTCGTAGTTCCTTGGAATGACATCAAGGCCTTCTGGGAGCAGCCCCGGAGCTTAGCTCTGCTGCTAGGCATTGGCTAGGAGAAGTGAAATGCAACAAAACAAATGTGCAGTTGAAAAAATGAATGGCTTTCCCTCCCGAATGAATCATTATTCAGCAGATGAATGAAGCAACACAATCTTGCAGGAAAAGGCATCATATACTGCAGGGGTGGCCTCCAAGAGACTGCGATCTACTCACAGAGTTAAAAACTGGCAGTGATCTACCCCCTTTTTTTGGGTTCCAGTCACAATTGTTGAGCTTTTTTTTAGGAAGGAGGAATGCACATGGGGGGGGGGGTTTCAGGTCAAAGTTGTTGAGTTTTCAGGGAGGAGGTAAAATTTTGAGCTTTTTTAAGGGGAGCCACAGTTGTTCAGCTGCTGTGGGGGGAGCCAATGATTTACCAGGGATCTACTGCAGATGTCCAGGGATCTACCAGTAGATCACAATCTACCTGTTGGACATGCCTGATATGCTGTAGAAGAAGAGGAATTTCTAAGTCCTCCCCAGCTTTTTGCTGTTCATCAGTCTTGGGTTCCTTCATTACTTCGTTAGAGCCCCAGGCTGGGCCCTGGCTGGGGCCCTGCCTCCTTTGTCACCATTTCTGAGAAAGTTTTGGATCTGAGAAATGGGAATTAAATATGACGCTCCTTACAGACTTCATACAGTAATAAGTCAGTGCACTGTAAAGGAGACTAATAAAGGGAAATATCAACAACCTCAGATATGCAGATGACACAACCTTGATGGCAGAAAGCGAGGAGGAATTAAAGAACCTTTTAATGAGGGTGAAAGAGGAGAGCGCAAAATATGGTCTGAAGCTCAACATCAAAAAAACCAAGATCATGGCCACTGGTCCCATCACCTCCTGGCAAATAGAAGGGGAAGAAATGGAGGCAGTGAGAGATTTTACTTTCTTGGGCTCCTTGATCACTGCAGATGGTGACAGCAGTCACGAAATTAAAAGACGCCTGCTTCTTGGGAGAAAAGCAATGACAAACCTATACAGCATCTTAAAAAGCAGAGACATCACCTTGCCGACAAAGGTCCGTATAGTTAAAGCTATGGTTTTCCCAGTAGTGATGTATGGAAGTGAGAGTTGGACCATAAAGAAGGCTGATCGCCGAAGAATTGATGCTTTTGAATTATGGTGCTGGAGGAGACTCTTGAGAGTCCCATGGACTGCAAGAAGATCAAACCTATCCATTCTTAAGGAAATCAGCCCTGAGTGCTCCCTGGAAGGACAGATTGTGAAGCTGAGGCTCCAATACTTTGGCCACCTCATGAGAAGAGAAGAATCCTTGGAAAAGACCCTGATGTTGGGAAAGATTGAGGGCACTAGGAGAAGGGGACGACAGAGGACAAGATGGTTGGACAGTGTTCTCGAAGCTACGAACATGAGTTTGACCAAACTGCGGGAGGCAGTGCAGGACAGGAGTGCCTGGCGTGCTCTGGTCCATGGGGTCACGAAGAGTCGGACACGACTAAACGACTAAACAACAACAACAAAGGGATATTTGGATGAGCCTTGCGTGAAAACACATCGGACGCTAAACTGAGCAGTTTGACAGTGGAACAGACTCCCTTGGGAGGTGATGGGCTCTCCTTTCTTGGAGGTTTTTAAGCAGAGGTTGGATGGCCATCTGGCAGGAATTCCCTAGCTCTGTTTCTTGTATTTATGATATGATTTGGGTCAGTGGGTTGTCCAATGTTTCTAATCTTCCCCTCTTTTATCAACTCCATTCTGTAATCTGTTCCACACCCCAGTTATCACTGGAGACTCTGCAGAATTTAAAAGCAAAATGTGATCTTATTCGGGGACTCACTGAGACTAGGAACCAGGGGTTTCACTTTACACAAATTTTGTACCTTGAGCACAATTTTGCAACACTCTGTAGAAACAAACTGTTATTTCTTGGCCAAATGATGGAGCCAATTTATACAATCCCTCTTTTTGCTGAGGGCACACACTCGAGGGAAAGAAGACCTGGGCAGGAGATTCTCTGTGACATCTTGTGGGTGCCAGGTAAACCTCCGCAGCCTTGGCAATTATTTCTTTGCAGAAAACATTTCAAAGAACAGCTATGGGGAGGTGACCTCATCAGCAGTGGAGATTTCAACTAAAAGTTAGGAGGAACTTTCTGATAGTAAGAGCTGTTTGACATTGGAAGTGACTACCTCAGAAGGTGGTGGAGCATCCTTGACCAGAGGTTTTTCAAGAGAGGCTGGGTGGCCATCTGGCAGGGATTCCTTAGCTAGGAATCCTTCAGACTGGTGACTGGGAGTGGCCACCGGGACCATATAACACCAGTCCTGAGAGATCTACATGGGCTCCCAGTATGTTTCCATACCTGCCAAGTTCCTCTCTGAAAAATAAGGGACCGGACTGAAATTAGCATACCGGAAGTAGCACGGCGGCCATTTTGGAACTGGGCGGAGCATGCTCAGAAGTGACTTTTGATGCTGCTGTGCCCAGTTCCAAAATGGCTGCTGCACCAGAAGTCGCACTGCAGCCATTTTGGAACTGGGCAGAGCAGCATCAAAAGTCGCTTCTGAGCATGCTCCGCCCAGTTCCAAAATGGCCACCGCGCCAGAATAAACCAGGGGGGAACAAAAAAAAATCTGCTTTTCCGGCTGGGGACAGCTGGAAAAACGGGATACTTGGCAGCTATGCGCTTCCAAGCACAGTTCAAAGTGTTGGTGCTGACCTTGAAAGCCCTAAATGGCCTCAAAGGTCCAGTAGACCTGAAGGAGCGTCTCCACTCCCATCGTTCAGCCCGGACACTGAGATCCAGCACCGAGGCCCTTCTGGTGGTTCCCTCATTGCGAGAAGTGAGGTTACAGGGAACCAGACAGAGGGCCTTCTTGGTAGTGGCGCCGGCCCTGTGGAATGCCCTCCCATCAGATGTCAAAGAAATAAGCAGCTATCCTATTTTTAAAAGGCGTTTGAAGGCAGCGCTGCTTGGGGAAGTTTTTAATATTTAATGTTGTATTGTTTTTAACACTCGATTGGGAGCCGCCCAGAGTGGCTGGGGAGACTCAGCCAGATGGGCGGGGTATAAATAATAAATAATAAATACATTATTATTATTATTATTATTATTATTATTATTATTATTATTCATTGCAGGGGGTTGGGCTAGATGACCCTTGGGGGTTCCTTCCAGCTCCACAGTTCTGTGATTCTAAGGAGCTGGAAACTAGTGAGCAAAACGAGCATCGTTTGGTGATCACAGAATAGAGAAGAACGTGCAAGGGTGGGGGGGGATCTCCACCCATCACCCCCCAGAACTTGCTGCCTTTCTTCTTCCTGGACACCTTCATGTCTTCAACATTTCTCAGTGTTTGGGAAATTAAATATTTACCGAACACTTTCTGGTCTTAAAAGTTGTTTCCCTGCTCCTGAAAGTGAGGATAAAAGGCGGAATCTGAGTCGCACGTTCCCTTCTGTCATTGCTGCTTCCCCTTGGTTTGCCCTCTTATCTTCAGTGTGTGGCGGCAAAGGGAAGCCTCGGGGCCCCCGTTCTTAAAAGGCTGCATCTTTGCCTCTGAGCAAGTTAGTGCTTCAAAATACTTCAGGAGCCTGGAGAAAATTACCAGTTGCAAGCAAAAGAGGGGTTTTTTTTGGGGGGGGGGAGGTTTTATCCTCTCTCATGCCAACAGAGATAGAACAGGTGTCGGATGCTCAATGCTCCAAAGATATCGGCTCTGCAGCGTGGAGCAACACTCAGAGAGTTCTTGACTCCCCCCCCCCTTTTCCTGCGGACTGCACAGTACTTGAGACCTTGGGCTATTGTAAGGGGGAGTCAGTATAGAGAACCTCCCCCGTGCATCAGAAGTAGCTCATCCCCAAGCAGTGAGGGAAGTGAGGACGCTGAGGAAACCAGTCAGGAAGTGGGGAGAGAGGGCCAGGGCTCTGGCAGCATGGGAGAGCCCCGGCTACACAGGAGGGAGGAGATAGAGGGGGGAAAGGGGGAGAAGGAAAGCATGGAGCGTAGACCCTTTCCTCCGGTTCCGGAATTACGCAGGAGAAAAAGGGGAAGGAGGTTCACTGTCCCGAGACTCTTATGTTGGAGGAAGTCACGCGGAGGAGCAGTGCCGGATTCTGCATCGGAATGAGCAGACATGTTTTCCACACCTGTCTCACTGTAAATGTTGTTGTTTAGTCGTTTAGTCGTGTCCGACTCTTCGTGACCCCATGGACCATAGCACGCCAGGCACTCCTGTCTTGCACTGTAAATAGACTGCACCAATAAAATATTGTTGAAAGACAAGCATGTGGAGCGCCGTTACTCTGGAGTAGTCGCAACAACCCCTGACAGCTATGATTCAGTTCTTTGGGCACCTGCCGGAAGGCTCGCATTTCCCCAGAACATTCCAGATCCAATGTTCCATGGATACTGAGCATGTTCAGTATAACTACCAACGTTCTTATCCCTGGATCCAAGACATCAACATGCTGTGGACAGAAGTGACAAGGAGAAGAAGAAGCAGTAGCTAGGGCTCACTTCTCCTACACTCCAAGGAACACCAAGGAACTACACACACATCCAGCACACCAAGGAAATCGTCTTCATTGCATTGCCAGCAGCTCCTGCAGGGGGTGGGCCAGAGCTGCTGGTTCTAGCGCCTCACTTGGGGCTGGCCTTCCGCAGAAGCAGCCTCTTCTATGGTATGAGATGCCAAAGGGAGGGGGGCGGTTGGCTCATCCTCCTCCCCAAGCTCTGCAGCAGTGGTTCTGGAGGGGGAAAGAGGAACCTCCTCAGATCAAAAAAGAAGCCCAGAATGCTTCTGCAAATCCAGGAAGTCCTGCTAAAAACAGGGCGGTTGGAGGGTATGTGTTTATTGCTCCGTGCAAGTCCTTAGGAATCATTGCTTGAAATATGGCAACCCTAAATGTAGTCCAGCATCATGTTCTCACAGTCAGGAAGGGGGGCACAGTGGGGGTCCACCCTGGGTGTCATCCCTGAGGTGGGTGACAGAATCCCCCCTGGGCGGATTGTTGCGCCGCCACCCCCGGCGCCTATCGCCCCCTTGGTCGCCAATCGCCACGCCAATTGACCCCAATGGGCACCGATCACCAAGCCAATCACTCCCCCCGGGCAACTATTGCCCCGCCAATCACCCCCAATGGGCACCGCTCTAGGTGCCTGGGTGCCTAGCTCCGCTGCCGCTGACAGTGGCCACCTAGATACCTGCAGACTCTACCCATAATACCTCAAGGACTGCCTCTCCACATATGAACTGATTCTTCTTATGGGTTTTCTTATTGTCAGGCTTCGGGGAATCAGCTCCCTCCCACAGGGCAGCCCAGAAACGATAAGCATTCTTACCAAGCAATTTATTCAATAATTCACAGAGAACAACGAAGGAATGCAGCCTTCCCTAATAATGGCATTGCTCCAGGTAAAGTCCCACCCCCTACGTCCCCCTTATTTGACGTCACTCCTGTGTCGGTTAATCTGAGCTTTCTGTTCTAATACCCTCAAGGCCCACCTGGTCCTGGAAGTGGGGGGGGGCGGCCAGGAGTGCTTTCCAAGGAAACTGAGTCTGTCAGCTGTATCTCCCCTGGTGCCTCTTCTTCTTCCTCCTCTTCCTCTTCCAATATTTCCCAGCTTCTGCCCTCTGCAGCCTCTGAACTGTGCCCTTCTGCAAACCACTGTTCTAAATCTATACTGTCCTCCTGTTCTCGGGAAAGGTCAGGAGTTGGGGGGGGGGCACCATTCCTCCTCAGTCCAACCCCCGACACTTATGTTGTTAACCCACAAACGAACATTTGCAAGAGAATTTCCTTAATGCTCCTTGGAGAACTTTCCCCCGTTTACTAATTCATGACACGCACCATGGAGTTCTATTTAATTCTCACTTCTGATAGGTTGGGTAGAACTTTCTCACTCTTGACCAGAACTTCATTATTCCTCCTCTCTACCCCTTTTGCCTTCAATTAAACATGGAGAAAGGAAATCAGAAGAAAACCCTTTCCTCTCCTTTCCATACTCTCAGCATCAAGTCCTCCTGTTTAATGCGCAAGGAGGGAAGCCTTTGTTCTGGAAAGGAAGACTTTGTTCTGAGTGTTACAGTTGGACCTGCTTTGCCTTCAATGGCATCGCCTCCTTTCAAGAGCCTTCAGAAGAGCAGCTGCAATGTGAATTTAAACGGTCTCTAATGAATCAGCAAGAGCAGCGGGATTCCACAACAGGGTTATCCCTCCCCCCTGAGAAACTGAAAAGGGCCTGCTCCCCAATAGTGTTTCTGATTTAAAGGCAGTGCCCCAATGCAAAATGCATTAAAAACAAGAAAAAGGACCCTCTTTCCTTCAAGCTCTGTTCTGTTGCATGTTCATATCTTGATTGTTCTCAAAAGTTGAAAAAGCTAACTCTGGAACTGGCGATGAAGTCTCAGAAATGACAGTGGTGATCCACAAGGTGATCCATGGGATCCTTTTCATTCCATCCTGGCTGAGATTCCTGGAAAAGCTAATCCCTGCCTTGCTGGCCTTTTCCCACCTGGCCTGAGAGGGTGGGGCCCAGACTGACTCCAGCTGCCAAAGCTGAGGCTTCTGAACAGACTTGGGCTGAGTCACTCTTAATTTGATGTTAATTTCTTGTATCATTATTTTGGATGTCATAAAACATTGGGTTTTGTTCATTTCTGATGTGTTTCATTCATTGTTAATGACTACATTCGTTACACTTTGTAATTATGTAAATCTGGAAGGGTGGTGTCAGGGGTTCTTACGACTACTCCAGAGTAACGACGCTCCCCATGCTTGTCTTTAAGCAGTTTTTATTAGTGCACTCTATTTACAGTGAGACAGGTGTGTAAAACATGTCTGCTCATTCCGATGCAGAATCCGGCACTGCCCCCCCCCCGCGTGACTTCCTCCAACATAAGAGTCTTGAGACAGTGTATCTCCTCCCCTTTTTTCTCCTGCGTAATTCCGGAACCGGAGGAAAGGGTCTACGCTCCATGCTTTCCTTTACCCCTCTCTCTCCTCCCTCCTGTGTAGCCGGGGCTCTCCCATGCTGCCAGAGCCCTGGCACCCTCTCTCCACTTCCTGACTGGCCTCCTCCGAGCCCTCGCTTCCATCACTGCTTGGGGAGGAGTTACTTCTGATGCAAGGGGGAGGTTCTCTATACTGTCTCCCCCTTACAGGTGGCATGCAAATTAAATGATGATGATGACTCCAATCAAAATGGGCACCAACCCAGAAGGTTTGCAAAGGAGGGTGACAAGATGAGGAAGGGTCTGGAAGTCAAGTCTTAGGAGGAATGGTTGAGGGAATTGGGTATGTTTAGCCTGGAGAAGACTGAGAGGTGAGATGGTGGCCATCTTCAAATATCCGAAGGGCTGAAGCATGGAAGAGGAAACAAGCTTGTCTTCCGCTGCTCCAGAAGAGAGGGCCTGAACCATGACCAAAAAAGAGAGAGAGAGATTCCAACTTAATGCTAGGAAGAACTTTTGGTGGCAATAGCCATTTGACAGTGGAACAGGCTACCTCGGAAGGGGATGGACTCTCCTTCATTGAAGGTTCCTGCGCTGCAGGGGGTTGGACTAGAGGACCTCTGGGGTCCCAACTGTACAACCCTATGATTCTATGAATGGCCAGGGGGTGAGATCTGTTGGAGTGTTAATGCTGTGAACTTTCCATCTTATTCCATCAGCCTGTATCTAATCCTGTACCTGTACCTAATCAGGGTCCCTTCCAACTCTAAGATTCTATGATTCTATGATCTCTGAGACACCCAAGGCCATCTTTAGCAGATGTGGCGCTGGGGTGCAAATATCTGCCCAATACCCCCAAATAACCACAGATAGTGTTGGGGTGGCCGTAGCTGCGCACTGCCAGCCATTGGGAGGGGCACAACTCTCCCCCATGCAACTGTGGGGGAGCGATCCCCGCAGCGGCTTGGGAGGGAAGCTGCATGCCCGCCAGCCAGGGCAGTCTTGAGCAGGTCAGCCGCCCTGGCGCTGAGGGGTGGAGATCGCTCCGGTGCCCCCGCCCTCATAGGGTGCAGCATGGTTTCCGCGCGGCGCCCTGCCTACCGGCTCGGTGCCCTAGCTCACTGCACCACCGGGGATCTACCTAGAGCCGGCCCTGCCGCCAGCCATATGGTTGGTGGGGCACAGCTGGTGGGCATGCAGGGAAAGGGGAAGCCGTCGGCAAAGCAGTGCAGCTCCCCCACTTGCTGGGGCGCCCCTCAGAGGTCGGCGCCCTGGTGTGACGCACCACTAAGCCCTATGGGAAAGATGGCTCTGGAAACACCACCTCACTGCTGCAGGGACCTTCAATCCAAGGAAGTCAAGCCCCAGGAAAGTGCTGAGGCACCTCAAATCTCTTGCTGCTTGGAGCCAGGTGTGTGTGCGCGCGCAATACAGCCCAGCGCTTGCAACTCCACCAAGCCTCTGACAAACTGCTGGCGAGGTCACCGTGGCTCCAAGCCATGAATAAACCCAGAGGGCTTTGCTGAATCGAAACACCTTTATGAAGAGTGGAGGAGCTGGGAGACGGAATTTGTCACAGCAAACCAGTTAGGCATACCCATTGTGCGGCAATAACTCATCTTCCTATTTACTTAGAGGAGCCTGGGACGGCTCCTTTGTGCAAATACACCCATTTATCTTCCTTCCTTGGACATGTGCAGTAATGAGGAGAGTTCGCTGCTCCAGGTTGCCAAATCGACCCTTTTGACTGCCTCATAAAGACCTGGCAACTCTGTCCTTCTTTTATTAAGATTTAGGGTCGGCCACAATCTTTTCATTAGCGCCGCAGACAGGAAGCTCATCGCAGGCCCTTCCAGAGCCTCTTCAAGCTGAACGACACTTCTCTTGCCAACTCCCCACTGGTCGCCCTTTTCAAATTTGCGTCTGGCAGGGAGGTGTCTCTGTCCGACACGGAGGAGCAGGCAGGATGCAACCTCCATGCTGACTCTGGCGCACTCAGCGGAAATGGAGGTAATAGCCTGGAAAGGAAGCTGGGAGACCCCGGACAGCGCAGGCAGATTCTGACAGATCACACGTCTCCAAGATCAGGCATCTCTTTTCCTTACTCCTTGCAAGGTTGGAGTCCGGTGTGGCCACAGTTTGGGGGAAACCTCAGATGGTCTTGCAGATCCCTGTTCTGTGCCATGAGCATTTCAATGCTACATTGGGCCCAAAAAAAAAAAATTGTGTGTGTGTCATTTGTGTCTCGCATGGGTAAAAGAAGAAGAGGCTTTTGTCACGGACTGGCTGGATACAGGAGGGTGGGGGTGGGAGGCACCAGCTGAGGAGCCCCCAAGGGCAGAAGGCTCAGAGCCAGGGGACGGGTGGTGGAATGACAAGGACTGCTCAGAGGGAGAAGAGGGAGCCAACTGGGAGGAGGAGGAGGAGGTATCAGAAGTTGAAGAGGTAACAGAGCGTAGTGAGCAGGAAGAGGCTGTGGCAGAGAGGAGCCCTGAATCAGAGGTGGAAGCAGAGGCTGGAGAGGAGGAGGTCAAGAGATAGAGATGGGACAGGTTGCTGAAGAAACCAGGGGGTCTCCCCCTCCTGCTGTGACCAGCTCCACCCCACCCCTGGTCTCCCAGAACCTGAAGAGGTATGAGGAAAGACAGACATGGTGGAGAAGACTCCATTAGGGGGGAAAACCCTGGAGAGGAGGGGACTTAAGGTGGGTATGGGAAGGTGGGAGCCTTCAGTCCCCATAACAGCCTCATTGGGGCAAGACCTGCTGGTAATAGAGTTGCTGTGATCACTAGGCCTGGGCTGTTTTGTTTCTTTGAATAAAGAGTGAACTTCATTGATGCCTTGTGAGTTTTTGCTAACCTGTTCACGACTTCCTCCATGACAGCTTTGGGGAGAAGCCAGCTCTGTGCCCAAGGGGCGGGCTCCACTAGAACCAGGGTGGAACCAGACTGTTGGCATTTAAAGCAAAAGGGGGGCAAAGATGGAGAAATAGAGCTGACTGCCATAAGCATACTGGCAGTACCTTGCCCCCCAAACTCCCGGAGCCCAGTGATCTTTGGGTGAAGGGTAGTATATAAATTTAATAACAAATAATTAGATGTTAAATAGCAGTGAAATGGGATTGAGAAAAGTCCGCTCCCTCTCTCCAACATGAGAACTTGTGGACATTCAAAGAAGCTGAATGTTGGGAGATTCAGGACAGACGAATGGAAGGACTTCATCATACAGCACAAACTGTGATTCGCTCATCCAGGAGGCGGTGATGCCACCAACTTGGATGGCTTTGGAGAGCCAGTGTGGCATAATGGTCAGAATGTTGGACGAGCACCAGGGAGAGCAGGGTTCAAATCCCTGCTGGGCCATGAAGCTCACTGAGTAACCTTGGGCCGGTCACCATCTCCTAGCCTAGCCTACCTCACAGGGTTGTTGTGGGGATGAAATGGTAAGGAAGAGAACCTTACACCACCTCGAGGACCTTAGAAGCTAAAGGTGGTAGATTAATGTAATAAAAAAGATAAGAGAATCAGACAAAGTTGGTAGAGGATAGGGCGATTGATGGTTACTAGCCACTACAGCTTGGAGGCAGAAATGCTTCTAAACACCAGTTGATGGAAATCACTGGAGGGGAGAGGATTCTTGTGCCTGGGTCCTGCTTAAGGGTTTCCCATTGGGGCTTTGGGTTGCCACTGTCCAAACAGGATGCTGGACTGGCTGGACCATTGGCAGGTGATCCAGTGGGCTCTCCTTGTGTTCCTATTGAACCTGAGACCTTTTGTCCATGGATGTGTGGAGAGGAGGGCAACCAAGCCTTATGGAGGAGCATTTGAAGGAGATGGGTATGTTTAGCCTGGAAAAGAGGAGACCGAGAGGAGAGATGATAGCCATCTTCCAATATCTCAAGGGCTGTTATGTGGAGGAGGGAACAAGCTCATTTTCTCCTGCTCTGGAGGGTTGGACTTGAACCAATGGCTTCAAGTTACAAGAAAGGAAACTAAACATGCGGAAAAACTTCCTAATGGTAAGAGCTGCTCAGCAGTGGAACAGACTCCCATGAGAGGTGGTGGACTAGAAGGAGAGTCTTGGAACTTTGCAGCTTGCTCCTCATCCTGTGTCGTTATAACCTTCGGGTGCATCTCCTTCCCTTCCCCCTGTGCTCCAAAGGGTAGGACTCGAACCCATGGCTTCAAATTACAAGAAAGGAGATTCTGGCTAAACATCAGGAATAACTTTCTGACAGTAAGAGCTGTTCGACAGGGGAATGGTCTCCCTCAGAAGGTGGTGGACTCTCCTTCCTTGGAGGTTTTTAAGCAGAGCTTGGGTGACCATCTGTCATGGATGCTTGAGCTGAGGTTCCTGCAATGCAGGGGGTTGGACTAGATGACCCTTGGGTCCCTTCCAACTCTATATGATTCAATGACATTCTCAAAATTCAAAAGTGCCCAGTGGCCCAAGTCAGGTGGGGGTCCCTGAGCTCACTAGACCAGCAACCTTGCTCAGAACAAAACTGCTTTCCATGTTGTTCCCATGGTTGAGTTTGGGGAGCATCAAATGGTACCCCTCAAAAGGGAGAGAAGAAGGGAGGCGCATGAGGGCCCTTCCTAGCAGACAGCTTGATGTGAGAGCCAAAAATTATTTCCCCCCCCCCATCTACCGCAGGAGTCTCTCTCTCAGTGTGCTTCCCCTCCCTTTCTGTTTTGCAGCGAATCCTCCTCTGGTTTTCTCTGTAGTTTTAAATGAAAGGAAATAGCTTTGTCCCCTGGAAGAGAGCGAATTGTTATTGAGGTCTCTGGGAGCGCAGCGGGGCGCTCTGTCAAAACTCGGCATCTGAGCCTGAGACGGAGCGCGAACGCTGGGCGAGTAATAAGCTAAATTAATTTCCACCAAATGAGCTGGTGACAGGATTTCCATAACTCATTATATGTTGATGCCACACCTGCTGCTTTCACACACGTGGCCCGCTTGCTCGGCCGCTGAGCTGGAAATGAGGGCTTTTGAGCATGAAGAGTGCTGCCGGGTTTGCTCCGAGAGCTTGGCAGAGATGCCACTTGCGGAGGAGGGCAGGGAATCACCCGAGGAAGGGCCAGGCCGGCGAAAGGTGCTGAACAGGCCAGTCTTGACCTGGCTCGAGGAGAGGGGAGCACTTTGCACATGCTCAGTGGAACCCTCACCCATAAGGAACCTTCTGGCGGTTCCCTCACTGCGAGAAGCGAAGTTACAGGGAATCAGGCAGAGGGCCTTCTTGGTAGTGGCACCCGCCCTGTGGAACACCCTCCCAGCAGATGTCAAGGAAATAAACAGCTACCAGACTTTTAGAAGACATCTGAAGGCAGCCCTGTTTAGAGAAACTTTTAATATTTGATGGATTGCTGTATTTTAATATTTTGTTGGAAGCCACCAAGAGTGGCAGGGGAAACCCAGCCAGATGGGCGGGGTATAAAGAATAATAATATGATGATGATGATGAAGATGATGATGATGATGTCAGTGCAGAAAGAGGCCCAGCATAAAGGCATCCTGAGCAAGTTTGCAGACGACACCAAATTGGGAGGGGTGGCTAATACCCCAGAGGACGGGGTCACACTTCAAAATGACCTTAACATATTAGACAACTGGGCCAAAGCAAACAAGATGAATTTTAACAAGGAGAAATGTAAAGTACTACACTTGGGCAAAAAAAATGAAAGGCACAAATACAGGATGGGAGACACCTGGCTTGAGAGCAGTACATGTGAAAAGGATCTAGGAGTCTTGGTAGACCACAAACTTGACATGAGTCAGCAGTGTGATGCAGCAGCTAAAAAAGCCAATGCAATTCTGGGCTGCATCAATAGGAGTATAGCATCTAGATCAAGGGAAGTAATAGTACCACTGTATTCTGCTCTGGTCAGACCTCACCTGGAGTACTGTGTCCAGTTCTGGGCACCACAGTTCAAGAAGGATACTGACAAGCTGGAATGTGTCCAGAAGAGGGCAACCAAAATGGTCAAAGGCCTGGAAACGATGCCTTATGAGGAACGGCTTAGGGAGCTGGGTATGTTTAGCCTGGAGAAGAGAAGGTTAAGGGGTGATATGATAGCCATGTTCAAATATATAAAAGGATGTCATATAGAGGAGGGAGAAAGGTTTTTTTCTGCTGCTCCAGAGAAGCGGACACGGAGCAATGGATTTAAACTACAAGAAAGAAGATTCCACCTAAACATTAGGAAGAACTTCCTGACAGTAAGAGCTGTTCGGCAGTGGAATTTGCTACCAAGGAGTGTGGTGGAGTCTCCTTCTTTGGAGGTCTTTAAGCAGAGGCTTGACAGGCATATGTCAAGAATGCTTTGATGGTGTTTCCTGCTTGGCAGGGGGTTGGACTGGATGGCCCTTGTGGTCTCTTCCAACTCTATGATTCTATGATTCCAAGAGCCCTTTGACAGTAGTGAGCTCTCCTTCACTGGAGGTTTTTAAGGAGAGGATGGATGACCAGCGTTTATTGAGCTGTGATTCTTGCATTGCAGGGGGTTGGACTAGATGACCTTGGGGGTCCCTTCCAACTCTACAATTCTATCTCTGCACCTTTCCACCCTGTAACTTGACCAGGAGCACTGCGGTTTGGCTGATGATTCTGCATGAAAATTTCCCATATCATGATTTATTATCATTCATTTAATTATTTATGGGCAAATATTTACCTGTCTGTCTCCCTAAGATCTTTAACATAGAATCATAGAATAGGAATCATAGCAGAAAGTTCTTCCTCATGTTCATTTTCTAGTAGGGCCATTCTACTGCATTCATCACACAGAAAAAGCCAAACCGCTGTGATTTTTCCCCACCCAGTTTTACGACTGCTAGTCCCTTTTGTTTTATTTTATCCACACACACTTCCATGACCTCCAGCCAGAGGAGGGGCAAGAAAGATGTTTCCCTTCTAGAAGATTCTCCAGTTATTCCCTCCTATGGCAACAAACCACCTGTACTTGGCCAGCTTTTGCAAAGGTCAACCTTCCTCCCAAAAGAAGGAAATGTGCCAGGCTATCTAATAGATGTTTGTTTGCTTTTTAGATATTGCAAAATCATAAGGCTGGACTGACATCTGGCCCAACCCCGTTCCTGCAACACTACGTCTTCCTAACTCCTACATCTTCCTAACTTCCTAATTCCTTGACTGTTGGACTTGACTCATCCAGGCACCTAGCTCAGTGCCACCAACTCTGACTGGCAGCAGCTCTGTGTGGTTTCAGGCAGGCCTCTCTCCCAGTCCGCCCTGCAGATGCTGAGAATGTAATTCCAGAGAGACTGTGGCAACAGAGAAGTGTGAAGTGGCTCATAAAAGTTGTCGGCTGCCTCTTCACACCAGACTTTCCTTTTCAGATGCCGAGTCTGGTAATGGAATTGAAAGCTTGCTGTATAATTCCCAAATCTTGCCTGATGACATTAAAGAAGGAAATAATTGTTTTGCCACTTAAGATTCCGATTTAGTAAGACAGGTCTGAGCAGCATCTGAAGGTCCCTAAATAATTAGATTCTGAGCTCAATATATGGAAAATTGGATGAGGAATTTTTTTGCTTGCACTGGAGCAAAATCAGCAAGGAGAGGCCTGAAAACTTTAATCGAAATGGGGGTGAGATACATGTTGATGTGACTCAGAGACTCTCTCTGTGAAGATGTTAATTCCACGATCAGCGAGCATGAAGAGGGTGGGGAAGCCTCTGAAACCATGCCATATCCCATTGTCAAGTATTCTGACGGCAATGATTTGTCAAAGCTTTACTATCTGTGACCAACATCTGATATATTCAGGATTTAATCTCTGATGTTATCGTGTTTGATCAAATGACATTTCTCATCCAAAGCATTGCAATCATCATCAGAGTCACATTTCCCCACAAATCTGAAGTATAATAGGACAGGCTTATAATGTATAAGAGAAGTTACACATCACTCCAGCAAAAACACTAAGAATTCAAAAATATTTGACCATGGGTAGGCAAACTAAGGCCCAGGGGCCGAATCCGGCCCAAGCGCCTTCTAAATCTGGCCCACGGTAGGTCTGAGAATCAGCATGTTTTTACATGAGTAGAATGTGTGCTTTTATTTAAAATGCATCTTTGGGATATTTGTGGGGCATAGGAATTTGTTCTTCTTTTTTTCAAAATATAGTCCGGACCCCCACAAGGTCTGAGGGACAGTGGACCGGCCCCTTGCTGAAATAGTTTGCTGGCCCCTATATTTGACAGTGGAACGGTCTCCCTCATGAGGTGGTGGAATCTCCTTCCTTGGAGGTTTTCAAGCAGAGGTTGGATGGCCATCTGTCATGGAGGCTTTATCTGAGTTCCCTGTATTGAAGGGGGTTGGGCTAGATGACCCTCAGGGTCCCCCCAACTCTACAATTCTATAACATCACAGAGTTGTAGAGTTGGAAGGGATCCCCAACTCCCTGCAGTGCAAGAATGAATTGAAATGGGTCTCTCTGAATCATTTCATTCGTTGAAATGAATCAAAAGGTGAGTGTGAAGCTTTCCAGTGGGTCAAATAACAATATTCAACATTGCTCCGTGCCACCTCAATCTCCGAGTGGTGTGAGGTCCCAGGGCTTCCAGGCACTTACCCAGGGTTTGTGTTTCCTTTGGTGAATGAGGCACAGCGGAGACCACAGTGTCTTTATGATATATGGTTTATTTGCACATATATACAACCTGAGCCTACCATGGAGGGGTTTACAGCACCGACACCCCATGGATTCATGCCATGGCTCTCTCTCGGCCTTGCCATCCTACAGCTTTTTCCTCTCTCTCTTTAAATAGACATACTTTTCAACTCCCAGCTCTGGCTTTTGTCCTTCTCTCTATCTTTGAGCTGCAGGAGGACCCCCCCCCCAACTTGCCATCTGGCACAAAAAAGCCCCTCTCTTTTGCTCCAATTATTATTATTATTATTATTATTATTATTATTATTATTATTATTATTTATACCCCGCCCATCTGGCTGGGTTTCCCCAGCCACTCTGGGCGGCTTCCAACAGAAAAATAAAACACAGTAATCTATTAAACATTAAAAGCCTCCCTGAACAGGGCTGCCTTCAGATGTCTTCTAAAAGTCTGGTAGTTGTTTTCCTCTTTGACATCTGTTGGGAGGGCGTTCCACAGGGCAGGCGCCACCACCGAGAAGGCCCATCACTTTTCCTTTAGGTGATCGCTTCCTGAGGAAGGTGCCCTGGCTTCTATTTCAACACTTGCTAGGATTATAGGGATTCTGAGTCTGGCAACAGCATCTCTGCATCTTCTGAAAGCAGAGATGTTTACGGTGCTTCTTTTTGCAGAGGGTGGAAACAGCCAGCACCACGTGGCAAACAGGGTCTCTCTCTCTCTCTCTCTCTCTCTCTCTCTCTCTCTCTCTCTCTCTCTCTCTCTCTCTCTCTCTCTCTCTCCCTCTCAATGCTTGCCGGGAAGAGTTATTGGAAACTCCCAAGTTCAGATTTTGCATTTGAGAGCTGATAACTAGCTGTTATTCCCGGGATTCCTCACCTCTCCGCAACACCGCCAGTCTTAGGAACGTAGGAAGGGCAGAGGGAGCTGCCTTAGTCCATCTAGGTCAGCAGTGTTTGCATTGACTAGCATTCTCCTGGGTTTCAGGTGCGGGTCTTTCCCAGCCACACCTGGAGATGCTGGAGACGAAACCTGGACCTTCTGCATGTAAAGCAGGTAGAATCGCAGTGTTGGAAGGGACCCCAAGCAACATCTAGCCAACCGCTAACAAAACAGGAAACACAACTCAAGAATCCCTCGCAGATGGCCACCCAACCTCCGATGGTGCAGATTGTGTCCTTCCCGGCTGCCCGCATCACCCTCATGTTACTTCTCAGATGTAGAAGAAACAGAGAGGACCTGATTCATATAGGAATGGGTCCAGGGTTTGGCATGGTGACCATGCTATCTTGGGCCGCCCAGTGTTGTTACCAGGCAGACACCTGATGGTACCAAGACAGAGACCTTAGAGTCTATGGGGTGAAAAGCCCCGTCCTCCAACCCTGATGAGGAAGGTCTGGTGTATCCTGCTCAGTCCATCAATTGCACAGTGACATTCTCATAATGGCACTTTGCCTTTTACAGTCCCAAATGCCTGCAGGGTTCTTTGTTTTGTATTTTAGGGGCCCAAGGGAGAGAGAATACAACTTAAGCATCATTCTTAATTTAGAAAATGCCCACAGCTACCGGTACCAGGTGTCACACAACTGCCTTTGAACCCTCGGGGTCTGCCCAGAGGCACTGAGCATGTCCTGGTTGGATCACCTGAGAGAACCTTTCGCCCCCTTCTCCCCCCATCGCATCAAAATTCGAGCCAACAGTTGAAAGGGAGGAAGTGCATTATTAAAGCTCAGCCTTAAAGCCTGAGGTTTTCAAAAGGCGAGTGGCTGCTTTGAACCAGTAGCAGGTCAGCAAAATCGCAGAATCTTCAAATAGCAGCTCCAGAATTTCTGAGAGGGATGTTCCAGGGGCCCTTTGAACTTCCCCACAGCCTGCAGGTCCCTGAAGGAGGCTCGGGGTAACCTATTGGGGAAGGGGAGGAAGCTCAGCCTAAAATAATATCCTTTCAGGTGCTTTCAAAGTGGAGGATGATGGGGAACACAATTGCTGCAGCTGGATCAGGCCAAGGCAGGTCCATCTGGTCCAGCATCCTGTTCTCACCAGGACCAGACAGATGCCTTCAGGAAGCCTGCAGGCAGGATCTGAGCACAACAGCACTGTGACCCACTTCTGATTCGCTGGGGGAAATTCCCCTTAGAGGGTTCAAGTACAGAGGCTCATGCCAAGCTCTCAATCGGTCAGCAATGCATTACTGGGCAGAGTCTACAGAGTCCAAAGGGGCATTTCCATTAGGACACATGCTAAAAGGTCAAATCTATATCCTCTGAGCTGCTCATCCTCTACCACCCCAGCATTTCATCTCTCACCCAACCACGGTCCATGACATCCAACATACTCAACTCAACCAGTTTGTACATCCATGTCAGAGCCCTCCTTGTACCTTATCTGGAGGGAGACCCACGCTCCTTCCACACCCTTTTCCAGGTGGGATTCAGGGTCACCCTGGCGATTTTGGTTCATGCAATGGAAGTGGATCTGGTCCTCTTGCACTTCCCAAAGTGGGTCATATGGGGAAAGGTAGTCCTGGACGTCTTGTGGTCCAGAGCCACTCGAGGCTTCAGAGGTCAAAATCAGCACTTTGAATTGGGCCCAGAGACAAATTGGCAGCCAGTGTAGTCGGGCCAGGGACCATTTCTGAACCGTCTTCAGAGGCAGCCCCACATATAATGTGTCACAGTAGTCAAGCCTTGGGGTTACCAGAGCCTAGACAAGTGTAGTTAGGCTACCCCTGCCCAGATATGGGTGCAGCTGGGCCACCAGCAAAAGCTGACAGAAGGCAGTGCAATGATTACCAAATTTGGTGGCTTTGTTGTTGTTGTTCAGTCGTGTCCGACTCTTCGTGACCCCATGGACCAATGCACGCCAAGGACTCCTGTCTTGCACTGCCTCCCGCAGTTTGGTCAAACTCATGTTCGTAGCTTCGAGAACACTGTCCAACCATCTCGTCCTCTGTCGTCCCCTTCTCCTAGTGCTCTCAATCTTTCCCAATGTCAGGGTCTTTTCCAGGGAGTCTTCTCTTCTCATGAAGGCATCTAGTTGGCCACTGTGAGAACCAGATGCTGGACTAGATCTTTGGCCTCATCCAGCATCTGGACTCTTCTTAGGTCCTTACAGGATGGCAGGGTTTTTTAAATGTAAGAAATGAAAAATACCACCCTTCCACCCCATGGCAAGCAAGCTGCTCACCCATAGACTACCTGCCACAATACAAGGCTGCAACAATTGCTTCAGAGCCCCATTCCCAGATGGCCCATGTCATTGAGCCAAGCTATACACGGCCACCTCGGTCATTTGAATGTTCTTCCTTTAAACTTCCTTCCAAAGGACATCCTGGCATCCACCTCGAACAAAATATATGTCATTTGGATACCAACAAAATTGTCCCCTCTTTAGGCATTTATAAAGGCACTAAATTAACTCGGGTAGAGGAGATCGTTAAAATTTATGCAGCCTAAAATGCAAAGCCATAGGAACTAGTTATTCCTACTCCATAAACTTTAACAATGGCTGAGGTTCATTTATGGAAGAGGCTGCATTTGTGGGGAGGGGGGGACCACGTCTGTTTGGGCCCCTTTGCCCCTTTGCAAAGCTGCGTTTCACTTCCAGTAGAGTGGATCATGATGGGAGAGGGGTCATTAGATCGCAGAGATCATCTTGCATCATTTCGTTAGCCGCATGCGGTGGGTCCCTTACTGGTCCTCACTTTTGCTACTCACTCAGTGTTTGGGGCATTTTTGTTGGGACAAAAGGAGAGTAAGAGAGGACATGAAAGAATCATAGAATCGTAGAGTTGGAAGAGACCACAAGGGCCATCCAGTCCAACCCCCTGCCAAGCAGGAAACACCATCAAAGCATTCCTGACATATGGCTGTCTAGCCTCTGCTTAAAGACCTCCAAAGAAGGAGACTCCACCACACTCCTTGGCAGCAAATTCCACTGCCAAACAGCTCTTACTGTCAGGAAGTTCTTCCTAATGTTTAGGTGGAATCTTCTTTCTTGTAGTTTGAATCCATTGCTCCGTGTCCGCTTCTCTGGAGCAGCAGAAAACAATATTTCTCCCTCTCCCTCCTCCATATGACATCCTTTCATATATTTGAACATGGCTATCATATCACCCCTTAACCTTCTCTTCTCCAGGCTAAACATGCCCAGCTCCCTAAGCCGTTCCTCATAAGGCATCGTTTCCAGGCCCTTGACCATTTTGGTTGCCCTCTTCTGGACACGTTCCAGCTTGTCAGTATCCTTCTTGAACTGGACAAAGTATTCCAGGTGAGGTCTGACCAGAGCAGAATACAGTGGTACTATTTCTTCCCTTGATCTACATGCTATACTCCTAGTGATGCAGCCCAGAATTGCATTGGCTTTTTAAGCTTTTTTAGTCTGGAAAGATAATGCATAGCATGGAGAAAGTGGGTGGAGAAAGGTTTTTCTCCCTCTCTTGCAAGACTAGAACCCTACCTGTCTGCAGACTGTCTGGCCACAATGGTGATGCCCTGGTTATCTCCCACTTGGACTACTGTCATGCGCTCTACGTGGGGCTACCTTTGAAGGTGACAACTAATCCAGAATGCACCAGCTGGACTGCTGACTGGGAGTGGCCTCCAGGACCATATAACACCGGTCCTAAAGGATCTTCATTGGTCCCCAGTGTGTTTCTGAGCACAATTCAAAGCGTTGGTGCTGACCTTTAAAGCCCCAAACAGCCTTGGCCCAGTAGACCTGAAGGAGTGTCTCCACCCCCATCGCGCAGCCCAGACACGGAGGTCCAGCTCTGAGGGCCTTCTGGCGGTTCCCCCACTGCAAAAAGTGAGGTTGCAGGGACCAGGCAGAGGGCCTTCTCGGTAGTGGCGCCCGCCCTGTGGAACGTCCTCCCATCAGAGGTCAAGGAAATAAAAAACTATCTGACTTTTAGAAGACATCTGAAGGCAGCCCTCTTTTAGGAAGTTTTTAATAACTGATGTTTTATTGTGTTTTTAATATTCTTTTGGGAGCTACCCAGAGTGGCTGGTGAAACCCAGCCAGATGGGCAGGGTATAAATATATTATTATTATTATTATTATTATTATTATTATTATTATTATTATTAACTCAAGGACGTCCCACAATGATGAATGTTGGAAGATTTGGGACAGGCAAAAGGAAGTCTTTCTTCACACAGCGCATAGTTCAACTGTGGAACTCCCTCCCACCAGAGGGAGTGATGGCCACCAACTTGTATGACTTTAAAAGGGGATTGGACAAATTCATGGAGGAGGGGAGGGCTTTCGGGGGCTCCTAGCCAGGATGTCTCTGTTCTGCCTCTACAGTCGCAGGCAGCAATGCTTTTAAATACCAGTTGCTGGGAACCACAGGAGAGGAGAGTTGCTCCTGGGCTCGGATCCTGCTCGTAGGTTTCACATAGGCATCTGGCTGGCCACTGTGGGAACAGAATCCTGGAATAGGCGCAGCCCCTTTGGCCTGATCCAGCAGGCATTTCTTACGTTCTTGCGTTATCTCCGCAGCAAAATTGTAAAGTACTTTTTTAAAAGTGCAAAAGAATTTTTATTGAATACACATATAGTACACACGCAGAGAGAGAGAAAGAACTAAAAGAAAAAGAGTTCCAGCCTCGCTTTTCATAATACATGCATTAATCATAGCTACAAATATTAACTCAATAAAAAAATTAAAATGGTACTATTTTTCTGTCTGTTGCTTCACAGGAATGTCTAATAAATCACAACTCATTGTGCCTATCAAAGTGTAGCCAAACTCTGAAGATGAGGAACAACCAGATTCCAAGTACATGTTGTGCTGGTGCTATATTGCAATCTTATAATTTTGTTAAATTTGTCTTATTCGCCCCCATAATAATCATACTTGGTTGTTGTTGCTGCTGTTGCTGTTGTCATTATTATTCATTAAATTTATTAGTTGCAATTTTTTGCCACAGAAACACCAAGCAGCTTACAATATTTTAAGCAAAAAATACATACATTAAAACCAGCATTTTAAAAAACATTAAAACATCCCACCCACACGAAAAGGCCATAGAGAGGTTTAAAAAAAAGTTACAGGGCTAGGGGTGGAGATGTTTTAGAATTCCACTGGAAATAGGAGCCGGATTTCCCACAATTCGAACCTCCATCCTAGGTTAGGAACAGGCAATCAGGCAAGCGAATTCTAGCAGTATTCCCTGACATAAGTTTTTATAAGTCCGCAAATGTAAACAGTTATGTTTTTGACGTTCCATTTCTATTCAAATGCCTTGAAATTGATGACGTGATGAATTTGCATAAGTGACATGGATAATGGAGGGTTGGAGCAGAGAATGAACTGTTTAGGGATGGAAACAGCATTAATTCCTGGAATATGCTGCCTCCTTGCACCCTGAGCAAAGAGCCTTGGGACAAATGCGATATCATTGCAGGGGATGAAGAGCTAAGCCTCCCCCCCCCCTTCTCACAATGGATATAGAATTGTAGAGTTGGAAGAGACCTCCAAGGGTGAGCTGGTCTAACTTTAATAATAACAATAATAATAATAATAATAATAATAATAATAATAATAATAATAATTTATTTATACCCCGCCCATCTGGCTGGGTTTCCCCAGCCACTCTGGGCGGCTTACAACAGAAAAATGAAATAAAACAATTAAAGATTAAAAGCCTCCCTAAACAGGGCTGCCTTCAGATGTCTTCTAAAAATCTGGTAGCTGTTTTTCTCTTTGACATCTGATGGGAGGGCGTTCCACAGGACAGGCGCCACCACCGAGAAGGCCCTGCAGTGCAGGAATCACAACTAAAGCATCCCTGACAGATGGCCCTGCAACCTCCGCTTAGAAACCTCCAAGGAAGGAGAGGTGCCTGCTTTGCATTTCAAGTGTCTGTCTTTTTCCTGGGATGGCGAAGCCTCCACTCCAAAAAATGCCAGGTTGATTGCACACAATCCTTTGAGTTCCACTTTCCCAGACGCCAAGATCTGCTGAGGAGCCTTTGCAAAGGTCTCTCCTTCCCAACAGAAGAACATGGGGAGATCTCTGCTGGATTAAGCCAATGGCCCATCTAGGCCAACATCCTGCTCTCACAACTGGCCAACCAGATGCCCATGATGTGAAACCCACAAGCAGGATTCTAGCACTTGAGCCTTGCAAAGGGGTGAGGAAGCAGGAAGGGAATCCAGAGGACAGGATTCCCATGAAACACTGCACATTTCTCAATGTGCTTCCCCTTCCCAACTCCTAGATCTCATTTGAGGAGGGCTGAGCAACAGGTTGCTGCAGGGCAGGGAAAGGTTTCGGGTTGTTGTTTTTTAAGGGTGATAAAATCAAGGGAAAGGCATCTGAATGATTACAAGAAAGGAAAATCCAACTAAACATTAGGAAGAGCTTTCTGACAGTAAGAGTCATTTGAAATTTGAAGTGTTCTCCTTCGGGAGGTGGTGGGCTCTCCATCCTTGGAGGTTTCTAAGCAGAGGTTGGGTGGCCATCTGCCAGGGATGCTTTAGCTGGGATTCCTGCATTGCAGGGGGTTGGACTGGATGACCCTCAGGGTCCCTTCCCATTCTACCACACTATGATTCTGTGATAACAACATCCCCGGGTTCAAAAGGAGGCAGAATGACTCTCTCTGCTCTCCAAGGAGGCCGATTGCGCTGCCTGCAGCTGCCCCCCCCCCCGCCTTCAGGGCAGTCTCGAGCAGGTCGGGCGCCCTGGCGCTGAGGGGCGGAGATCGCTCCGGCGCCCCCGCCCTCGCAGGGCGCAGCATGACTTCCGCGCCACTGGGACTCTAGACTCTACCTAGAGCCGGCCCTGCCCGCCTTATTGCTTTGTGTGACTGAGTTGGGGATGGGATTCTCATTTCCTCCAATTGGGATCCTTGCGTCCTTCGCAAGGAGCTTGGATTAGAGCCAGTTGATATCTCATCACACCTAAGAGGATCAGCATCTTGGAGACTCTTTCTTTCTTTCTTTCTTTCTTTCTTTCTTTCTTTCTTTCTTTCTTTCTTTCTTTCTTTCTTTCTTTCTTTCTTTCTTTCTCCTCTCCCTTTTCCTTCCTTCCTTCTCAGTGCTTGTTCCCAGACAACTTTGGAACTCCCTGCCTAGGGGAGCCAGACTGGCTTCCTCCTTGCTGTTCTTCCTTCTTGTCCCAACAGGCTTTTGGGAACTGACTGCTTTTCATGATAGTGTTTTGCTGCTTCTGTTATAATTATGGGTATGGTTTTAATAGATTTTAATATGCATATATTTTGTAATTCTATCAATGTTTAATGGTGTGGGGTTTTTTTAATTATTGCTTTCCCTATGTTTTTAGTCTTTCTTATTTTTATCTATAAGGGGAAAAGACAAGTTATAAATGAGTTTATTACTATTACTAATTATTATTATTATTACTATAAAAATAATAATTATTATAAAATTAAAAAATTATTTTATAAATATTATTATAAATATAAATATGATTATAAATATGATTATAAAGATAAATATTATTTTATAAAATTATTATAAAATAATAAAATTATTATAAAAATAATTATTATTATTATTATTAAAAATTTGTATATTGCTTTTCATCCAAAGATAACAGGGCAGTTCACAACATAAGAGTACAAAATGAGAACACAAAATAATACATAATAAAATAAGAACAGAACAAATAACCCCTCTCCCACAAGCACATATAATAAGCCATTGTTGAGGAGAAATATTTTCACCTAGCACCAGGTGACCCCACCTGGGGAGAGCTTTCCACTAATAATAAATGGGGAAAATGCAGCAGCAGCAGCAACAGATCCCTCCGCCTTTTCATGCTGCCCCCTGCTATGCAGTCAGGTAGGACAACCTCCTTCGGGAGGGGGTGCCATGAGAGGGTTGGGGGAGGAAAGGATAAGAAACGTTGAATGGCGGAGATGGAAGGGACCCCAAGGCTTTCCGCCCTGTCTCTCCCAGCCCTAGAACTCATGGGCATCGAATGAAGCTGAAAGTGAGGAGATTCAGGGCCGTTGGAGGCAGCCATGCTTCTGAACTCCTGTTGCTGGAAGCCACAGGAGGGAAAAGTTGCTCCCGCGCTTGAATCCTGCTTGCTGATTTCCCACTGTGAGAACAGGATCCTTCCTGCATCTACATCAGCCTCAACTTCTGAGAACGGTGAGGAGGACCGGCTGGCTGGTGATATGATAGACATGTTCAAATATATGAAAGGATGTCATATGGAGGAGGGAGAAAGGTTGTTTTCTGCTGCTCCAGAGAAGCGGACACGGAGCAATGGATTCAAACTACAAGAAAGAAGATTCCACCTAAATATTAGGAAGAACTTCCTGACAGTGAGAGCTGTTCGGCAGTGGAATTTGCTACCAAGGAGTATGGTGGAGTCTCCTTCTTTGGAGGTCTTTAAGCAGAGGCTTGACAGCCATATGTCAAGAATGCTTTGATGGTGTTTCCTGCTTGGCAGGGGGTTGGACTGGATGGCCCTCGTGGTCTCTTCCAACTCTATGATTCTATGATTCTTTCCCGGACCCCTTTCCACTTGGATCCCAGCACCGCAGCATCCCAGGTGAGGGGCTTGTGCCCTCACAGCCACCCACAAAAGATGGGGGGAAACCTCTCCCTCTTTGAAGTGCCTATCACTGTGTCCCAGTTGCTCCTCTCCTTCCATAGAGAACATGAGCTAATCTGGGCAATTGGACACAGCTGCTGCGTGGCTCTGTGGAAGTCACCTTGTCTCTGTCCTCCATCCAGATGAAGCGCTGGGGACAAGCAGCGCTGCCTCCTTCGCTCGGAGCTTCAGTTCCCGTTGCATTCCTTCACTTCTGCTCCCTGCTGCCGTCCTCTCCTGCTGGAGAATTTTATTAAGAGATTTCTTTTATTAAGAGGTCTGTTGAGAGATTTCTGTATGGCCCCTTCACCAGAAATGGGCATGGGAGCATAATGTTCCTCTGCAAACGTTCAAGCTTGTCAACATCCTTCTCAAATTGGGATGCCCAGAACAGGGCTCTGACCAAGGCAGAAGAAAGCAGAACTATGTCAGGGACCGTGCTAAGGAGAGCTGCACAGATGAGGAATGATGGGAGTGTCCCCCTCCTCCTGATCCTGATCAGGATCCTGAATCTTCCCAGGAGCAGTGGGACAGTATAGATTTGGAATAGTGGTTCACAGAGGGACATAGTTCAGAAGACAAAAGTTGGGAAGAACTGGGTGGTGAAAAGCTAGGGGAGAGAGAGAGAGTTAACAGACTCCGGTTTGCTGGAAAGTGTCCAGCCGATCAGTCCAAGGTCACGGATATTAGATAAGGTAGCTGCCCAGAAGGCACAGTGGTTGCGAGATCAGGTTGCAAGATGAGGAAGTGACAAGGGTGACCTGGGGGAAAACGTTAACTGGGAGCACCTTTACTCCGAGAATGGACTCTTTGTTCTTTCGCTGTGATCATTAAAATCTATTTAAGTGGTAAGAGACTATTTTTGCTTTGTTCTGCTTATCCACGGCCAAAGGGAGGGAGGAAGCCGCTTCCCCAATGACTTCCCTTGATCTGGACACTTATCTTCTGTTGATTCAGCCAAGGAATGCATTTTTTTTCCTTCTGTGTCCGTGAGTGGTGCCTGCCTGCCTGCCTACTTACCTGCCTGAGACACAAACCGCTTGCTGGTTTCTGATAGGCCACCTTGAGGACAGGAGGCTGGACCAATGGGCCAATGATGGGCCAATAGGCTGGCCCGGCTGCAGGACTCTTATTGCATTGGACTAGATGATCCCTGGGGTTCCCTTTCAACTGTACCATTTTATGGTTCTTTGATTCTAAGTTTACGGACACTGCCCTGAGGGAAATAAATCATCCCCTCTCCCCACTGGCTGTGAATTAATGCTTATCTTTATTTAGGCTCACCGCGGACTCTCTTTCCCATCTCCCTTTTTATTCATAACTGTTTATGGCTTTAATACACTGTGCACATTTTTGAAATCATCAAGTATTGCCATCTTTGAATCAATATTGCTTTATTGGGCTCTGCTCTCTGTGTAGTCTCAGCGTTCTCATTCTGATTTAGTTTTCTCATATTATGCAGGGAAATGAGTTTTTAAAAATCCATCCCTTTGTTTACATTTTTTTCCTAAATGAGATATATTGCTGTGGGAAATGTGCCCTGCAAATTGAGCATAAGAAACATCAGAACATAAGAGGAGCTTTGCTGGATCAGGCCAATGGCCCATCTACTTCATCATCCTCTTCTCGCTGTGGCCAATCGGATGCCCCAAACGGGAAAGCTGCATGCAGGATCCGAGCCGAGGAGCCCTCTCCCATTTTGCAGCTTCCAGCAAGCGGAATTTATTTATTGATTTCAAATGTTCTCCTGCCCTTCATCTGAGGATCACAGTGTGGTTTATAATACAAAAACATAAAGATGCCTAACATGATAACAAACGAACAAAAAGATCACTACCTAGTTTAAAAAGTCATAGATTCATACATTTGGAAGGGACCCTGAGAGTCATCACTCCAAGCACCTGTTATGCAGAAATCTCAACTGAAGCCTCTATGAGAGATCCATCATGCAGACATACATCATTTTATTTGTCTGCCACCTTTCCATAGTTAAAGCCATGCTCAAGGAAGCCTACAACACGAAACAAATCACATAATTACAAATATACCAAAAATAGTCATAAACGATAAATAAAACACATCAAGTAGAACACAACAGAACCGAGCAATTTCCATATTAAATCATAATAAGAACTTAAAATAAAGAGCACGAAAATTAATATCAATAGCAGCAACGAACCCCGGACCAAAACCCCATGAAACAATACCCCAATACAAGGTGGCCATCTAAGGGAGCCCATTGCACCGCTGGTCCAATGGATTGTTTAATTAGGTAAAGGTAAAGGGACCCCTGACCATTCGGTCCAGTCGCAGACGACTCTGGGGTTGCGGCGCTCATCTCACTTTACTGGCCGAGGGAGCCGGCCTACAGCTTCCGGGTCATGTGCCCAGCATGACTAAGCTGCTTCTGGCAAACCAGAGCAGCACACGGAAACACCATTTACCTTCCCGCCAGAGCGGTATCTATTTATCTACTTGCACTTTAACTTGCTTTCGAACTGCTAGGTTGGCAGGAGCTGGGACAGAGCAACGGGAGCTCGCCCCATCACGGGGATTTGAACCGCCGACCTTCTGATCAGCAAGACCTAGGCTGTGTGGTTTAACCCACAGCGCCACCCGCGTCCCTATTGTTTAATTAGTCAAATGCTAATGGAGGCAGAGAGCAGCCATCATGGTTTGTAGCCATCAATAGCCCTCTCCTCCTCCGTGAATTTTTCTAATCCTCTTTTAAAGCCATCCAAGTTGGACTTTCTTTTATCTGTCCTGATTCCTCTGACATTCAGCTTCATTGGATGACCACGAGTTCTAGAGCAATGAGCGAGGGAGGCAAACTTTCCTGAAGAGCTTCTGTGAGCAGGGAACCTCTGGCACCTGTGACCTTTCGGCCCTGACCATGCTGCCTCCATGTTCCATAAGTGTATCAGTAGGCCACGTGTTTTTTTGATAGAGTTACAAGATTGGTGGATCAGGGGGATGCTGCGGACATAGTGTATCTTGATTTCAGAAAGGTTTTTGACAAAGTCCTCCATGATATTCTCATGAGGAAACTGGTAAAATGTGGCTTGAACGAGGTAACTGTTAAGTGGATATGTAGCTAGTTGACTGACCAAACCCAAAGAGGACTTATTAATGGTTCCTCGTCATCCTGGGAAAGTGGCAAGTGGGGTGCCGCCGGGTTCTGTCCTGGGCCCATTGTTGTTCCTAGTCTTTATGAATTACTTGGATGAAGGAATTGAGGGGATGCTAATCAATTTTGCAGATGACACCAAACTGGGAGGGATAGCTAATGGTACAGAAGATGGAATCAGGACTTAAAATGACCTTAACAGATTGGAGAACTGGGCGCAAGCCAACAAAATGTATTTCATTAGGGACAAATGTCAGGTTCTGCACTTAGGCATGAAGAACCAGATGCACAAATATAGGATGGCTTACTAGCAGTACATGTGAAAAAGATCTGGGGGTCTTGGTGAACCACAAGCTTAACTTGAGTCCACAGTGTGATGCAGCAGCAATAGGAAAAAGCTAATGCTATTCTAGGCTGCATCAACAGTTTAGTGTCCCAATCAAGGGAAGTAATAGTACGATTCTTTTCTGCCTTAGTCAGACCACATCTGGAGTCCTGCATCCAATTCTGGGCACCACAATTTAAGAAGGATGTTGACAAGCTGGAATGTGTACAGAGGAGGGTGACCAAGATGATAAAATGAATAAATGAAGTTTGCCCCCAATGTGCTAAATTTTGCTGTAGGTTCGCTGTCGGGGGCAGTCCAAGGTTGACCGAAAAGACACAAAAATAATAATCAGATGTCAAATGCTGCCATTAAATATAAGAAATTTGCTGAATATTCATGTAGCTGGAGACTTTTGAAGAACATATGCTGTGAATTTTGCAGGGCAAATCTGTTTTGTCTGCTCAGCTTGCCCCTGAAATGCAGAGCTCTGATTTCCCCAGGACCCCATCGTGAACGAAATGGCGGGTGCTGGCAGAGGGACGCAGCGAGGTCTGCTCTTCATCCCAGCGCGAAGCCCTTTGATCTCTCCCTGCATTCATTTCCATACCTGATGAGTACACAGCTATCTTGTTTTGCAATCCCGCTGCTCAGCCAGGGCTGTGGGTGCAGAGGAGACTGTAATTATTCCAGGAAAGCTGCTTCATAATGGAGGCGTCTGCATTCTGAGCAGCTCCAAGGTGCGGCCTGCAGAATAATTCAGATGATTGTCGGAAGGGAAGAGGGGCCTCTTCTTGTACCACGTTCTGGGTTAAGTCCATCTCAGAAAGGCAGTTGGGCTTGTACTGTATCTCTCCCCTTCTCCTGCCACTTTCTTGCTAAGCAAAATGCCATGTTGAATCAACATTCTTCTTCTTTGACGATCACCTCCCATGAAACCAGGCCAGCTTCAGAGTCTTCTCAGCGGAGGCTGTGGTGTCTTCAGGATATATGGTTTCGTTGACACATAGGTACAAGGTGAGCATAGGATGCAGGGGCTCACAGCATCAACACCCAAACCGATCTTGCATTTGTTGCAGCAATGGAGCCAGCACAGGACAGGGAGGTCTCTGTGTCTCCAGCTTGCAGCCTGCTTTCCAGCTAAGTTCACACTCCAAAACTCTGCCTCTTTTACCCAGCAACTGGGTTCTCCTATCTAGCAGTTAGGTGAAGGGGTGGGGTGGGGAGAAAGGTCCACCCATTTGCCGGGGGGGGGTATCACTTGGTTATAGTTCTTGCAACCTGGCTCATTCTTTTGGGAGGACACTTAAGTGCCTAGCTAAGGTCATTGTCCTACAAATAAACTTGTCATAAAATCGTAGAGTTGGAAGAGACCACAAGGGCCATCCAGTCCAACCCCCTGCCAAGCAGGAAACACCATCAAAGCATTCCTGACATATGCCTGTCAAGCCTCTGCTTAAAGACCTCCAGAGAAGGAGACTCCACCACACTCCTTGGCAGCAAATTCCACTGCCAAACAGCTCTTACTGTCAGGAAGTTCTTCCTAATGTTGAGGTGGAATCTTCTTTCTTGAAGTTTGAATCCATTGCTCCGTGTCCGCTTCTCTGGAGCAGCAGAAAACAACCTTTCTCCCTCCTCCATATGACATCCTTTCATCCTTTCCTCTCTGAGATTCTGACCCTCACTGGTAGAGGACCCTAAGAACTGGAAGGCACTCGGTCCCTCAAACCTACAACTTTACACGTTTCAGAGAGTTTGAGTGACTTCTGTGTGTTCCTGGAGCCCCAGGTATACTGAGAAAAGAGTGTGGGGGGTTTTCTTCTTCTTGAGATGCTTCCAAAGAAAGCTTCAACTGCCCCCCCCCCCCGGGCCTTGCCCATGAGAATGTTTTTGCTGAATGGGGCCATCTCCATCAGGGGCGTTGATGGAGATTACTTCTGAGTGCTGTTCCTTCCCATGCTGCAATTCAAGGCGTAATCGGTGCTCTGGAGATGCCACGGAAATCAATATAGATTTATTGCCAAAGCCGTGCAAATGCAAAGGGGGTTTGCCTGCTCCTCTTGAGCGAAAGCTGATTTGGCAACCAGCCAGCAGCAACGTCCTGTCGGCTCGTGTCCCTGAACCTGCAACTCTGCCCATGTCTCTGGTGCCTGTTTGGAGAGCGAGCTTCCCCTCTTTCCCTTCAATTATTCATTTGGAAAATCGCTCCCTGCAAAGTTCCTTAAAACGTGCCGCGGTGGTTCCAGCCAGATGTCTGGAAGCGACGCCACTTTCAAACATGCATTTCGACAGGCTGGGAAGAAAGAGGTGTTATTTGTCTGCAAATAAATTATACCTCCAGATAAATTATATATAAGGCCTTATGCTGGGCTTTTAAAAAAAAGAACACGTTATTATTTTTTCTGCTGCAGAAAGGAATCACAACTTAACAGCTGTTCCCGTCGCTTCAGAAAGTGCCTGTTTTTGGAAAGCTGGCCAACTTTGCTCTTCCAACTTTGCTGGCTGGGATGCTCCTGCTTGAATCCTGCAATGCATTGCAGGGGAGGGGGAGCTGCCCTTAAAGATGACCTGGAAACGTCCATTAATGCAGAGCTCAGCTTCTGGAATCCTGATGGGAACCGTCAGAGGGATCTGGTAGAAATATCTGGTACGGTACAAATACCTGTTGAAAATGTAAAGAAAAAGAAGGCACCTTTTAACATATGTGGTGGACATGTAACGTAATAAAAGCATTCTGGGAAATGATATATAATGAATTGAAAAAAATGTTTAAAATAACTTTTATTTTTAAAATAAACCAGAAGCCTTTTTATTAGGAATTGTAAGTAACTGAGATTCCAAAGGAGCAGAAAAGACTTTTCATGTCTGCAATGACAGCCGCACGGATGTTACGAGCCCAGAGATGGAAAGAAGACAAAGTCCCTACCAGAGAAGAATGGCAAATTAAGCTGACGGACTATGCTGACTGGAAAGCTCAGGAACTTTTATTTTGTTTTGACTAAGAAGACCAAAACTTCAATAAAGAATGGGGTGGGGGTATAATTTACTTGAGAGACCACTGTAAGCAGATGAAAACATTAGCAGGATTGCAATAACACTTGTATTGTAGAAAATATTATGGACAAAATGGAGAGATATAAAATTTGGATGATGAAATAATATGCAGTTGAAATGGTTCATAATAGGACCCATGGAGGGGAAGGTGGGATGTCTAGCGATTCGTATAAATCTCTAAATATAGATATGTATTTTGTATTGTTATAACTCTTGTAAAATCAAATAAAATTTATTTCAATATAGAAAGACAGATACATGGTGTCTGTATTGAAAGATCTACACTGGCTGCCTAAGGGTTCCCTTTTCTAAACTTTCCCCCAATTTTACAACCTCCTTTTTTGAAGTGAGGCAGCCAGAATCTTACAAATGTAGTCCTCATGCTCCCTAACATGGAATTTTCCACAGCTGCCGCATCCTGGGCCAATGTCTTCACCTAGCTACCCACTGCCACCTCCAGATCCATCAGCGCCAATCCAGACCTTGTGGTCATATTTGCAAAATTAAGGGATCTTGCTCCAAAGTGCATCACTTTGCACCTGCTAACATGTTCCATTTCAGGAACTTGGATAGGTGGAGAGCAGGGACAGAGGGCTGAAACCCTTATTCCAGGGTAAAGAGACCAAGCCCTAGGTACCTTCTTCTTCCTTGGGTGCCAGGTGGTAACACTTTGCCTAGGGCTAGGATTGTGGATAGGCACCCTTCTGGAGATATCCAGGAAGTCAGCCCAATTGCATTGGGAGGGATGTCTGAACAGCCTGTCTTTTTAGCCAACAAGCATCTCAAAACTCTGCCCAGACCCTGGGGTGGGTGTTGTTGATTCGGCATGAGAGAGGAAGGAGAGAAGGAGAGGACCCTCCATCAGCTGAAAGATGAATATTGCTTTGGCACTGGTCTTCAAAGACCTACATTGGCTCCCAGTATGTTTCTGAGCACAATTCAAAGTGTTGGTGCTGACCTTGAAAGCCCTAAATGGTCTCGGTCCAGTATACCTGAAGGAGCATCTCCACCCCCATCGTCCACTGAGGTCCAGCTCCAAGGGCCTTCTGGCAGTTCCTTCCCTGCAAGAAGCGAAGTTACAGGGAACCAGGCAGAGGGCCTTCTCGGTGGTGGTGCCCACCCTGTGGAACGCCCTCCCAACAAATGTCAAAGAAATTAACAACTACCTGACGTTTAGAAGACATCTGAAGGCAGCCCTGTTTAGGGAAGTTTTTAATGATTGATGTTTTAATGTATTTTTACTCTTTTGTTGGAAGCCGCCCAGGGTGGCTAGGGAAACCTAGCCAGATGGGTGGGCAGAGTATAAATAATTTTTTATTTTTATTATTTTTATTATTGGCCTTCTTGGGACACCTTCTTGGTGAACCTGTAGAACGTTGACCTTAGCTCAGCCCAAATCTGTGCCGAGCTGTTTCCAAATGGATTTTATCGGAGAGAAACAGCATCTGTTCAATGAGCACCTCCTGAGTGGTTAACAGTGAGCAGAGGCATCTAAGCAAATAGCAGGAAAGCCAGAACAATAATGTGTTGACATGTGTCAGGCTCGAGAGTCCTGTAGAACACCTTCCAAGTGCATAAGGGATATGCATTATTTACGGTCACAGCACAGAAAAAGCTCTGTATCTGCTCTGTGTCAGTCAAGGAAGACTCTGCCGCAGAGACATCATCAGAGAGACTTTCTGCCACAAGAGAATTGCGGCCAGAGATTTGTCTGATGGTGAGTTCAAATGTGGCATGTGAAATTCTGTCCCTCCTCCGCCCCTTTGGGACCTGAAACCCAAGGGGATCTAGACCAGGCATAGGCAAACTCGGCCCTCCAGGTGTTTGGGGACTACAATTCCCACCATCCCTGACCACTGGTCCTGTTAGCTAGGGATCCTGGGAGTTGTAGTCCCAAAACATCTGGA
The DNA here is from genome assembly GCF_963506605.1 of Zootoca vivipara. Lineage (NCBI taxonomy): Eukaryota > Metazoa > Chordata > Lepidosauria > Squamata > Lacertidae > Zootoca > Zootoca vivipara. Next base: position 1,166,578 of record NC_083276.1, read on the forward strand.
GGGCTGGAGTTTGCGTATGCCTGATCTAGACAGCAGTGAAGAAGGAGGTCTGGGTTTCCCTTCAAGCAGGCCCCCAACTGTGTTTTTTTGTTTGTTTTTTGTCCTCCCAGACTGCTCAAGAGCAGCCACCATGTACACCAGTGATGGGCAACTTTTCAAGCTTGGTGTGTCAAAATTCGCCAAAAAACCAAGCACAACTTGGGTGGTGTGTCAATTTGAGAAAAAAACCATAATTTTACGATATTTATAGTTTAAATAACAAAAATGTACAGTATAATTATTAATAAACCAAAAACTATTTAACCAAACCAAACCAAAAAACCCTTATTTATCACAAAGTGCCCAGAGTTGTTGAGCTTTTGGGGGGGAGCTGCTGACCAAAGTTTTGGAGGGTTTTTTGGGGGCGTGCAAAAGTTGTTTTGCTTTTTGGGGGGCATGCCCAAAGCGGCTGCGCTTTTGGGGGGGGAGAGAACAGAAATAAATGACGAATAATACCTTTGTTGGAACTAACACACAGCACTGACATAGTCTGCAAAAGCACCAAAAAAACCAGCACAGAACGGGTTAAAAAATGAACGCTGTTACACCCAATCATAGTCTGCCAAAGCGCCAGAAAAAACAGCACAGAAAGGGTTAAAAAACCAATCTCTGGCTACCAGGAACAACAACAAAAAAGGATCTGGGTTTTAATAGCAGAGACAACGGAGACAAGTGGAAGAACAAATTGGGGGGGGGGACACAACAGCCACAGCGCGAATGGGCCGATGGGGCGCGTGCCAGCAGTGAGGGCTCTGCGTGTCACGTCTGACACGCATGTCATAGGTTCGCCATCACTGATGTACACTGTAGAAGAGAAATGGGGCAGGATCATCTCTCCGTCCTGATTCAGCTGCATCTGCAATGGGTGTGCCCTCTGGAGGACAGGAGAAGGATTCCAGCTGGATTTACTGATTCCCCTGCTGTGCACCCAAACAAAGGGTGACGCCAGAAAATGACTGGGCCTACAAAGAGCATCTGCTGGATAAGGGGAGTGGCCCAGTGAGTCCAGCACCTGGTTCTTGCAGGTGCCCTAAAGGGAAACCCAGAAGCAGAATCTGAGCACAAGAGCAACTCTCCCCTCCTGACCTTTCCAGCACTAAGAAGCATTGCTGAGTCCAGCCATGGAGGCAGGCGGCAGAGCCATCCTGGCTGGTAGCGATTCCTAGCCCTTTCCTCCATTCTAATCCTCTGCTGCTCCAGAGAAGCGGACACGGAGCAATGGATTCAAGCTACAAGAAAGAAGATTCCACCTCAACATTAGGAAGAACTTCCTGACAGTAAGAGCTGTTCGGCAGTGGAATTTGCTACCAAGGTGTGTGGTGGAGTCTCCTTCTTTGGAGGTCTTGAGGCAGAGGCTTGACAGGCATATGTCAAGAATGCTTTGATGGTGTTTCCTGCTTGGCAGGGGGTTGGACTGGATGGCCCTTGTGGTCTCTTCCAACTCTATGATTCTATGATTCTAAAGCCATCTAGGCTGGTGGCCCTCATTGCCTCCTGCAGTTTAACTCTGCACTGTGCAAAGAAGGGCTTTCTTTCATCTGTCCTGAAACGTCCAACATTCAGCCTCCCGGGATGTCCACAGCTTCTTCTAGTATTACGAGATAAGCTTTCCTCTATCCGCTTTCTCCATTCCATGCATAATTTTATCCATTTTCGTCCTGTCACCTCTCACCTTTTCTCTAAAAAGGTCCCGAACCCTGCAACCTTTCCTTGCAGCGGAGTCTCTCCGTCCCCTTGATCATCACTTAACCAAGCAACACCCATTTAAGCAAACAGCAACAATTATAATTCCATATATATGTATGAGTATGGGGACTTTTGATCTCGGCACAGTACCTAACACACAGTTTGCGGCCAATGAATATTCAGCAATAACAGTTCTGGAGACCTGTTGGAGCCGGAGGAGTTTCCGCAAGCCCTCGTCCTCCTCGTCTGACGCCACCTTTCGCCTGCAACATCCTGGAGGAGGCCTTTGCTGCCGACTTTGATTTGGGGCGCTGCCAAGGGCTGCCAATTGCGTCTCGCTCTTGATCTCCTTTCCCCCCCTTTCCCACATTTGCCGGCTGGGCCCCGCAGTTCAAAGGGTGGCACGCTTTGCATGCTGCAGTCGCTGCGGCGCAGAACAGGTTTCATCTCGATCCTGCCTCTCTCCACTCGGGGCTGCCCGCCACCGCTGCTCTTGCCGGCAAAATCCTTTCCAGAAGTGATTGCAATTAAAAAATGTGATTAACATTGATGCGCCCAGCCTCTCCAAGGCACTCAAGGACTCTGTGAGCACCTCTCGTCGGCTCAGAGCTGCTCTTATCACAGGTCGCTGCTGGTAAAGAGTGATTTCACCTGTTCTCCATCCCACCCCCAAATCCTAGGCTGGAGATGAAGAGTATAGCTGATGAGCTGCAGGTCCTTGCAGAAGCAGTGGGGAATATTTGGCTCTCCCCTTCCCCTTTACGTGGGAACCCATGGCTTCTGCTGCTTCATCCAGTTTCATTTATCCTCTCTGCAGTGCTTTGAGGCAGAAATTCTGCAAAACTCATTACCTCTATAAAAGGATGTCATATAGAGGAGGGAGAAATGTTGTTTCCTGCTGCTCCAGAGAAGCGGACACAGAGCAATGGATTCAAACTACAAGAAAGAAGATTCCACCTAAACATTAGAAAGAACTTCCTAACAGTAAGAGCTGTTTGGCAGTGGGATTTGCTACCAAGGAGTGTGGTGGAGTCTCCATCTTTGGAGGTCTTTAAGCAGAGGCTTGACAGGCATATGTCAAGAATGCTTTGATAGTGTTTCCTGCTCGGCAGGGGGTTGGACTGGATGGCCCTTGTGGTCTCTTCCAATTCTATGATTCTATGATTCAGTGAGGCCAGGATCATGTCTGCAAGAGTCCTGCAAGATCACTAAACTGATAAGAACCAGTTAAAAAGGTAAAGGTAAAGGGACCCCTGACCATTAGGTCCAGTCGTGACCGACTCTGGGGTTGCGCGCTCATCTCGCATTATTGGCCGAGGGAGCCGGCGTACAGCTTCCAGGTCATGTGGCCAGCATGACAAAACCACTTCTGGCAAACCAGAGCAGCACATGGAAACGCCGTTTACCTTCCCGTTGTAGCGGTTCCTATTTATCTACTTGCATTTTGATGTGCTTTTGAACTGCTAGGTTGGCAGGAGCTGGGACCAAGCAACGAGAGCTCACCCCGTCACAGGGATTTGAACCGCCGACCTTCTGATCAGCAAGCCCTAGGCTCAGTGGTTTAACCACAGAGCCACCTGGGTCAAGAACCAGTTAAGCAGCAGCCTAATAAATGAATGCTAGAAAACAGCTCCAGATAAGGTACAGGGGGGGGGGCTCAACGTGGACCTACAGTAAATAAAAAGGGTTGAGCAGGTGTTGGCCGCTTCTGACCAATGAATGCCCTCTCTGTGCTTGTATGAAGGGAAGCACCTTTGCCTAGGGAATTCCATTAATTTAAAATCTCTACATGAATCGTGCCATATCATCCACCGACCACCACAGTTCTGCATTGCTTGAGGGCTTTTCAGTGGACCTGACCAACTTACAAGATTATTATTGCTCCATGGCTGATCACAAAGTCCAAGGGTATTTTTTACTCACGAGCAGGGAAGTGGCAAGGAAGGAATTCTGCAAAACTCATTATTAGTAAGACACAAAACTGGTAAGAACCAATTTAGTAGGAACCTAACAGCTGACAGCTGGAGTCAAAAACAACTCCAACTAAGGTGCAAGGAGGGCTCTGCATATAAAGTTTAAAAAATATGGTTTGGTTAACTGTTTTCAAAGACCGTGGTTGGATGAGAGATAGAATCAAAGAACTGTCTTCTTTTTTGGCAATCGCTCATAGCCGAGTAAGATGGTATTGCATGAACACGGTCTTAACTGTGTGTCTGTAAGTGACTGTGGAGGCCAATTCTGGATCCACATGTCCTTCCACAGTGGGGACATAGGTTTCTGGGCAGGAGTGGATCACGGTGAGGGCTTGCCAAGCGTGCCTTCCTCTTAGCGCGTTTCTCCCTTGCATCCTGAGTTGGAGTGTCTTCAAAGCCCAGGACACCTTTAGTAAAGGCTGTTCTCCAACTGGAGCGCTCGCAGGCCAGTGTTTCCCAATTGTTGGTGTCTATACTACTTTTTTTAGATTTGCCTTGAGAGAGTCTTTAAACCTCTTTTGTTGACCACCAGCATTACGCGTTCCCTTTTTAAGTTCAGAATAGAGTAGTTGCTTTGGAAGAACTGTAGAGTTGGAATGGACCCTGAAGGTCATCTGGTCAAATCCCCTGCAAGGCTGGAATCTCAGCTCAAGCATCCATGACTCTGCTTAAATACCTCCAAGGAAGGAGAGTCCACCACCTCCCAAAGGAGACCATTCCACTGCCGAACAGCTCCTACCATCAGAAAGTTCTTCTTGATGTTTGGTCGGAATCTCCTTTCACGTCATTTGAATCCACTGGTTTGGGTCCTGATCTCCACAGCAGATGGTGAGGTGCTGGGATGGCAGAAGGTGGCCAAAAGTGGTTGGCTAGAGAATAAAGAGCCAAGATGACATATATTTTGCCTATATAGGCGGGGTGCTAATGGATGTACTCTCACTGATGCTGTTGGACTCTGTCCGGAAATGCGTTCCTGAATAAACTCGGGCTAATTGGGAATCTGGTGTGAGCTTCCATACTTGAACCCCAAAGGGGAATTTTCTCCTGCGGCATCCAATGAAAGTGCCATGTGGGTCACACTCTGGAGCCCTTCCAGGTGGGCCTCCTCCAGGCCTCATGGCACATGCTGCTCTTGTGCTCAAATCCTGCTGGAGAACTTCCCATTGGGGCACCTCATCAGCCACTGTGCAAATAATAATAATAATAATAATAATAATAATAATAATAATAATAATAATTTATTTATACCACGCCCATCTGGCCGGGTTCCCCCAGCCACTCTGGGCGGCTTCCAACAAAATATTAAAATACAGAAATCCATCAGACATTAAAAGCTTCCCTGAACAGGGCTGCCTTGAGATGCCTTCTAAAGGTCTGGTAGTTGTTGTTCTCTTTGACCTCTAGTGGGAGGGCATTCCACAGGGTGGGTGCCACTACCGAGAAGGCCCTCTGCCTGGTTCCCTGTAACTTGGCTTCTCGTAGCGAGGGAACCGCCAGAAGGCCCTCGGCGCTGGACCTCAGTGTCCGGGCAGAACGATGGGGGAGGAGACGCTCTTTCAGGTATACTGGACCGAGACCGGAGGCTGGACTAGATGGGCCTGATCCAGCAAGTGCTTCTTATGTTCTTATGGCTTTGTACATCGCTCCTCCTCACACCCTGGCAAGGGAGAGTTGCATGCTTACAAAGTGTGCTACTCCTGCAGTGCCACCCTCTCCACCCCCAGTGGAGCCCTCCCTGCCTCCTCCCTGAGGGGCACATTCATGAAGGGCTGAGGCTCCCCGGGGTGCCCGGGGACAGTGCCTGGCCATTGATATGCACAATTGATTCCCACGGCTAGTTTTATCTCTCCGCACCAACAAGCAGATGCTGTACCCAAGCAAGCTCCTGCTCTCTCAGCAACTGGTGATTTGGAGTTTTACTAGACATTATATTGTGCAACACAAAGTCATTGCCTCCCTTGGGCTCATCTAAACAGGTTCTTAAATCATTGTCAAATAGCACCCCCCTCCCCTGTTGCAAAAAATAAAATAAAAATCAGACAGCGCCAAAGCAAACGAATCAGATGTTGTTTTTAAGAGTCTGCGACATCTGTGCCTAGCCGGGGACCAGGGACTCAACATCCTCAGAGGCAGAAGACGAGGGAATTCATACATTTGAGGACGTCCCCTCCTTCAAGAACATTTGTATACAGGAGAAAACAAGATTTCTCCATCTTCCATGTGACAGCCCTAGAGATATTTGAAGGTCACTATATATAAGGTGGCGCTGTGGTTAAACCACTGAGCCTAAGGCTTGCTGATCAGAAGGTCGGCGGTTCGAATCCCTGTGACGGGGTGAGCTCCCGTTGCTCGGTCCCAGCTCCTGCCAACCTAGCAGTTCGAAAGCACGTCAAAATGCAAGTAGATAAATAGGAACTGCTACAGCGGGAAGGTAAACGGCGTTTCCATGTGCTGCTCTGGTTTGCCAGAAGCGGCTTTGTCATGCTGGCCACATGACCTGGAAGCTATACGCCGGCTCCCTCGGCCAATAATGCGAGATGAGCGCGCAACCCCAGAGTCGGTCACGACTGGACCTAATGGTCAGGGGTCCCTTTACCTTTATATTATAATAATAATAATAATAATAATAATAATAATTTATTTATACCCCGCCCATCTGGCCGGGTTCCCCCAGCCACTCTGGGCGGCTTCCAACAAAATACTAAAATACACAAATCCATCAAACATTGAAAGCTTCTCTAAACAGGGTCTAAACTATCGTATCTCCTCTCAATCTCCTCTTCTCCAGGCTAAACATACCCAGTTCCTTCAACCATTCCTCATCAGACCTGGTTTCCAGACCCTTGATCATCTTGGTCACCCTCCTCTGCCCACCTTCCAGCTTGCCAATATCCTTCTTAAATTGTGGTGCCCAGAATTGGGCACAGGATTCCGGGTGTAGCCCACCCTGATTCAGGATCATTTCCCACCAGCAGAAAACTCTCCCTAGGATGCTTGAGGAGGCTCGGCGGGTCAACGTCTCCCTGGAATATCAGCAGTTTGGACCAGTCCCAGATGGGCAAACTTTATGCCAACTGGATTGCTGAAGATTTACAACTCACCCACGAACCCCTCTTTCTTTCCCTTGGCATGGACCGTCCTGTTCTCTTTATTTATGAATGTGACCTTCCTCCCTGCACTCCTGGCATGGGCTTGATCAATTAGACTCGTCCGCTCCACTCACACGCCTACGCCAAGCATATTTCACCGTTTCAAGATTAACCGGGAAGCCTCTGGAAGAGCCTCACCTGCCAGGGGCTTAAAATATCCCTTTCCCTTTGATTCTTCACACTGCGGGAAAGTCCCTCCGGGACCAATAAGGCAGGCGAGCTGGAGAGAGCTAAACTCCTCTCCGTCAGAAGAAGAACCAGGACTAGGCTCCTCACAGCACATCCCCTGCGCATCACCCTCCCTACCTGCACGGCCTCCGCCTGGCAGAGGAGTGCAGGGGCGGCAGCTGGAAGGAGGTCCTCTGTCGCCGGAGCAATTCCACTTTTCCCAGGGCGGCCTCTGCTGCTCACCTTCCAAATACCGGTAAATGGAAGACGCTTCAAAAGGGTATTTCGGAGCTGGAGAAGTTTCAGAATATTATTAATAATAATAATAATAATAATAATAATAATAATAATAATAATACCCCGCCCATCTGGCCGGGTTCCCCCAGCCACTCTGGGCTGCTTCCAACAAAACATTAAAATACAGAAATCAAACATTAAAAGCTTCCCTAAACAGGGCTGCCTTGAGATGCCTTCTAAAGGTCTAGTAATTGTTGTTCTCTTTGACCTCTGGTGGGAGGGCATTCCACAGGGCGGGTGCCACTACCGAGAAGGCCCTCTGCCTGGTTCCCTGTAACTTGGCTTCTCGTAGCGAGGGAACCGCCAGAAGACCCTCGGCGCTGGACCTCAGTGTCCGGGCAGAACGATGGGCAACCAGAAGGTTCGAAGGGAAGGAGGGTCTCCCCGATGAGGAAAGGTTGCAGGCAGCGTTTGGGGCTTTTTGCTTCGGAGGAAAGGAGAGGAAGAGGGGACTTGATAGGAAACAGAGGAAAGTTTCCCCCCCCCCCTCTCATAATGCTGGAAGCCATGGCCACCCAAAGAAGCTGGATGTTGGAAGGTCATTAAAGAATCATGGAATCGTAGAATCGTAGAGTTGGAAGGGACCCAGATGGTCATCTAGTCCAACCCCCTGCAATGCAGGAATCTCAGTTAAAGCATCCCTGACCTCTGCTGAAAAACCTCCAAAGAAGGAGAGTCCACCACCTCCCAAATGAGACCATTCCACTCTTAAGAGCTCTTCTTGTCAGGAAGTTTTTTCCATCTGTTTAGTTGGAATCTCCTTTCTTGTAACTTGCAGCCATTGGTTTGAGTCCTACCCTCGAGAGCAAGAGAAAACAAGCTCGTTCCCATAAAGAGAATACTTCTTCATGCAGCGCATAAACCGGGCATCCCCAAACTGCAGCCCTCCAGATGTTTCGGCCTACAACTCCCATGATCCCTAGCTAACAGGACCAGTGGCCAGGGAAGATGGGAATTGTAGTCCAAAACATCTGGAGGGCCGGAGTTTGGGGATGCCTGGAATGGAACTCCTTCCAGTGGCGGATTTAAAAGAGGATCAGACAAATGAAACTGAGGAGAGACAAAAGAAAGTCTTGCTTCAAACATCTTCTCTCTGCATGAAATCTCAGATAGCAACCACTAGTCAAAATAAGCAGTAGCCAGCTATGTGGACCCCTGGTCTGATTTGGAACCAGTCCACTTCTTTTGGTCCCATATTAACTCTGATTCCTGCATTTCAAGGGGTGGGACTAGATGACCCTTGGTGTCCCTTCAAGTGCTGCAGTTCTATAGGTCAGTGATATTACACAAGCATTGCAAGGGGTGTCAATGGCTCGGTGCCCAACCTCTTTCTCCAGACTGTAAAGAGACGCGAGCAGAACCCCTGATTTCAATGCAAGCCACGTCGCGTTTGGGGCTGTTACATAAAGACTCTCACTTTTGTTTCCTTGGAAAAGGTCCAGATGGAATAATTGCTTGAACCATCCTTGATCTGCATGATCAAGGCAACCAGAAATACCAGGAGGGATAGCGAATCTAAATAAAACAATAGGAAACGGACACACACACAAAAAAGGCATCAGCATTTATTTCCATTTGGGACAGATTGATTTCAGAACCAGGCCAGTTAATGATGTTTATTCCGAAACTCTATTAACTGACAGCTGTTTGGCAAAGGAAAGTGCTCTCTGCAGTAGCCCAGCCCCATACAGACGCTGCTGCAAGTGGGCCGTATCCTCAGAAATCTTGGAAATGCAATGCAATGAAGTAATGAAGAGGTCTGTTCTAAAAAGAGAAGGGCAGACTCTTGTGGACACCCAGGTTCCAGCCAGTCCCTGTGCAGGCAGCCTGTGGCTCTCCGCTGGGGAAGGGACGCACTCTGCCCACACTCGGACAAACCAAGCTGAGTCCTCCAGTCTTGCTTCTCTATTTGTGGTAGCAATGGATCCAGCGCAGAGCAAGCAGCTCTCTGTGTCTCCAGCTTCCGGCCTGCTTCCAGCTCAGCTCTCATGCACAGGCTGGCTTTTGCTGGGAGTTGGAGAAAATGCCCAGCCATTAGCTGGGAGCAGGGGCATACCCAGGATCAAAACTTGGGGGGGGGGGCTAGCCATGGTCGTTCAGGGGCGGGGCCAAGGCACAGGAGGGGAGGGGCCACGAAGTGGGAACGTGGGCGAGGCTACAGGGCCAGCGGGCCCAATGACATCGCAGCAGCGGCAGCAGCGGCCACCTTGTGCTTCTGGGGCTGGCAGCATCGGCGGCTACCCTGCTTGGCCTGGAGAGGACAGGAGGGTCGGGCAGGCGAGAGGAGGTGGCAGGGTGGGCGAGGGCAAGGCAAGGCACGGCCGCAGTCATGACGGCTCCGAGGCGTTGCTGCATATCAGCATAATATTTCAACCATGTCGTGGGTTCAAGCCCCACCTTAGGAAAAAATTCCTGCATTGCAGGGGGTTGGACTAGATGACCCTTGTGGTCCCTTCCGACTACAATTCTATGATTCTATTGATATATTACCATAGCATATGCATCATTCTGCTTTCTTGAATTGTCCTAGGCATAGCAGCCAACTTCCAACCCTACAATTCTATGATTCTACCATTCTGCTGCACTGCAGAATTCAAAGCACAAATTTCAAACGGCGACCATAATTCAGTCCATAAATTATTTTGTAAAGCCCAAATCAGGTAGAATCTCCACTGAAATGCAAAGTGGAATCTGTTTTCTCCCCCTCCCCTGCCTCTGTTTATCATAGCCTCCCCAGCCTTTTTTTACACGGAATCCAGTTCCGAAAGGTGTCATTTCCCATATTTGGAGCTGGTCACGTGGTCAACTCCTGAAAAATCTGCCTCAAGGAACCATTACCGGTCCATGAATCCCACGGCATTTGACAATATTGCAAGGTAGTTTAAAAAGAAGTTTCCCCTAGAAAATGGCTGTTTCCTAAACCATCAATCTGCCCACAAAGGCAAGAGGCTGACAAACTGTCGCTTGGCATTGCAGAGAGGCAGAGCTCCTGCCAAAAGGCAAGGCAAAGTTACAAAAACCACCCTGAGATCTGTAGGTGAAGGGTAGTATACAAATTTTAAAAATAAAAATAAATGTGTGTGTGTGTATATAGTTGTTGTTTAACGCTGAATGCTCCGACTCATATATTCTCGTCTGCCCATCTTATCTCACCATCCTGGGAAAAGGTCTTGAATAATCTTTAAATGGAGGTCTGATGGCGATCCCTTAGACAGGAGCTCTTTAGCAATGCAAGCTTCCCAGGGCTTGCTTTAATCAACTTGCAAAGAAGCTTGAGATATCATCGCGGCTTCACCTGAAGGAAGCAATTAATGGCACAGGAGGTCTGCCAGGGAAAACATAGGTGGCAACTTGTCATTTCATTTCATTTCACAACCTCCTACCACTAATATTTTCGGGCTCCAGAGGAATCTGCCACTTTTCTGGTGGAGAAAAATGTCAAGCTCTGGGTCATCTGCTCGGGTGGAGCCTGAGCTCTGCTTTGGAGAAATTTTATTTTGTGAAGGATGCGGTTATTGTAAGGAGCTGCCGGGAGGTGACTCCAACCCTCAGCCTTCTCTGCCCACCTAAGAACATAAGAAGTGTCCTGCAGAATTAGGCCCATGGCCCACCTAGTCCAGCACCCTGTTCTCACAGTGGCCAAATACCCCTAAGAACCTAGGAATCTAGACAGACTGCCTTTGGACCTGGAAGCTACATAAGAGGAGCTTGGCAGCAGGATCAGGCCAAAAGGGGCCTATTGGGTCCAGTATCCTCCTGGTCTCACAGAGACAAGCCAGATGCCCCAATGGGAAGCATGCAAGCAGCAGCAACTCTCCAATTGTCATTCTCCATCAGGTGGTATTCACAGGTAGACTGCCCTTGGGTATGGAGGATCTGCTATTGCAGAACACCTCCTTAAGGAGAGCCTGGCTGCCGGATCAGGCCAATGACCCATCTAGCCCGGCATCCTGTTCTCACAGGGGCCAACCAGATGTCTCTATGGGAAACCCCTCCACCCCCAAGCAGGAACCGAGCATTATGGGCAAGTATAGACGCAGGAGCAGTTGTACTGAGGTCCAGGTTGGGGGGCGTCACAGAAAAGGCTTCTGTTGGCCTCTGTGAGAAGAGCAGGGTCCTGGGCTAGACAATCCCAAACAGATTTGCCCTGTGGATTTTCGTGGAACTTATTCCCAAGGAACTGTGTATCGGAATGCAGTCTCTGCGATGCGTCAGATAATGTTCTGTTGTCATGGCAGTGACGGACGGCCAAATATTTGCAAAATTCAAAGAGAGCAGGAGAACGAGGCGAGCTTCCATTTCCCTTTTTTAAATAAAGTAACAATAATTATATTTTCAGCAGGTGGCTCTCCGTTCTTTTCCCGCAATAAAGAAAATGAAATATACCTTTCTGGCACATTAATAGGATGTGAGTCGCCTTGTTGCAGCCTGCCTAACTGGCTCAGCTTGTAATTCTGGGCCTAATAACATGAAAGATTAATTACAGCTCAAAATAGTAATAGCAAGAAATATTACAGCTTTGCAATAAAGTGGAACATTTATATATGGATTTACCTAAATGGAATTTAAAATTAAATTAGCCTTTAGATCAGGTCGTACTGGCACAGTTGGAACAAAAGGCGCCACTCAGAGCTTCCCTATCCGCTTGATAACATCTGCCAGGAATATCTCTGGTGCACAAGCTCCTTGAGATGAAGGCAGGGGGCTCTCCTCTCCAGGAACCCCAGGCAGTTTGGCAGGGGGGTGCAAAGGGGATTGCCAGGGACCCATAGTCAGAGTCCTCCTTTTCAGGTGATGAGGTCGAGGTCTCCAAGCAGGAAGAGAAAGACACACGGGACCAGCCCCAAAAGCTCTGCCCACCCCCCACCCCGATGACCCTGTGGGAACAGTGTCCCTCTGGCCAAGGAGGTGGCAGTGCCACCCTCAAACTCAGAAGACCCAGGGGAACCAGAGGCTCCTCCACACCAGCACAGCCAAAAGCTAGCTGAGATGCCTTCATGAAGAACGTAAGGACATAAGACAAGCCTCCTGGATCAAACCAATGGACCTCACCTGGAGTACTGTGTCCAGTTCTGGGCACCACAGATCAAGAAGGATACTGACAAGCTGGAAATGGTCAAAGGCCTGGAAACGATGCCTTATGAGGAACGGCTTAGGGAGCTGGGTATGTTTAGCCTGGAGAAGAGAAGGTTCAGGGGTGATATGATAGCCATGTTCAAATATATAAAAGGATGTCATATAGAGGAGGGAGAAAGGTTGTTTTCTGCTGCTCCAGAGAAGCGGACACGGAGCAATGGATTCAAGCTACAAGAAAGAAGATTCCACCTAAACATTAGGAAGAACTTCCTGACAGTAAGAGCTGTTTGGCAGTGGAATTTGCTACCAAGGAGTGTGGTGGAGTCTCCTTCTTTGGAGGTCTTTAAGCAGAGGCTTGACAGCCATATGTCAAGAATGCTTTGATGGTGTTCCCTGCTTGGCAGGGGGTTGGACTGGATGGCCCTTGTGGTCTCTTCCAACTCTATGATTCTATGAATCCTCCGCCCCGTGAAGCGGGTGCAGGGTGGGAACTTCAATTTCCAGGGTTCCTATGCGGGGAGTCTGGAGCAGTTAAACCCGCCTCAGACAAATCAATTTAAATGCGTTGAGGGCATCTGCGCCCTTAAGCTCCAACTCTATGATTCTATCTAGTCCAGTATCCTCTTCTCACAGTGGCCAACCAGGAGCCACTTCTGGGAAGCCCACAAGCAGGATCTAGGTGCACCAGCACTCCCCACATACCTGTGGTTTCCAACAACCAACGTTCAGGTGCATTGTTGCTTCCAACTGTGGAGGCAAAGCATAGCAAACATGGCCAGCAGTCATCAAGAGGCCTCCCCTCCTCCATGAATTTGCCCAATCCAAGTGGGTGGCGATCACAGCCTCCGGCAGGAGGGAGTTCCCCAGTTTTATTCTGCATGAAGGACTTTCTTTATCTGTCCAAAATCTCCCAGCGTTCAGCTTTGCTGGATGTCCGTGAGTTCTGGTATCGTGAGAGAAGCCAACGGAGACCTTGCCTTGGCCTCGTGGCACATTCAGGACAGACAAAGGAACTCATCTGCTAGTTGTCAAGGCAACCAGGCAAGTGCTTCTCATCTCAAGCCAGCGAGGTAGAGCTCCCAGTCCAGCTGAGGAGATGAGCCTCTGGAAGGAGACATCTTTCCAGGCAACTCTCGCTTCTGAAAGCAGAAAGCACTGGACGAACGGGAATGTGTTGTCCATCTGCCTCGTGTTTGGAAGGATAAGAATATACAACGAATCCTGATGGACCAGGCATCCCGTTCTCACAGTGGTCAACCAGATGGGCCCCCAAGGGGGAGCCCACCAGCACGACCTGGGCACAAGAGCCTTCTCCTCTCCTGTGGTTTCTCGCCACTGACCTTCAGAAGCATTGCTGCTTCCAACCATGAAGAAAGAGCACAGCCATCATGGCTTGGAGCGCCAGCACATGGATGATGGGTTGAGTAGCTGGGTGGGCACCAATTCTGCACCCAATGGAAAGCTATCCCTTGCAGCTATTGATTTACAGTAGAACCTCTACTTACGACCGCCTCTACTTGGGCCCGAACCAAGTCGCGACCGTGGGAAAGCCGGAAGTAAATACCGGGTGTGCCGCAATTCGCGCACACGCAGAAGCGACTGCCGCCGTCTGCGCATGCGCGCAACGGCGCTTCTACCAGCGACCCGTTTCGCCTAAAGGACGGGCCGCCAGAACGGATTATGGTGGTAAGTAGAGGTTCCACTGTACCCCGCTTGCACGGGAGTAGGCAGACTTGCTCTCATGGTCAGCAAGTTCACACCTAAGGGCACTTTTCAATGCACACCAGGTACAAGTCACAGGATCCGGGGATCTCTTTCATCTTGCTGCACTGGACTGAGGTTCCATTTCAGGTGGCCTGGTGAGCCCTCTCGTTGGAGTACCAGCAGACGACAGCTCTCCGTTTGCAATGTTGACCAGGCTGAGTCCACAGTAAAGAAAAGTCACTCTCAGGAACAGGAGTGGATCTGCTCTGAAACTAATGAAGCTTTGGCTTTGGGGGGCCTAATCTCAGAGGGGCCCCAGAAGCAACTTTAGACCCACTTTCATCCATCTATGATGCCTCATGCATGTATATAACATTACTCTAATTCTCACCCCCCTCCCCCTAACTCGAAAACTATAAGGAACTTTTTATTCACACCAGTGACTTTGACATATGAGATAATCTGGCACAGCAATTTTAATCAAAATCTGAGTTGTAGTAGTTAATTAAAAGTAAAATAAAACGGAGGTGATCTCTTGTGGAACAACCGCATTGAAGAAGATAAGAGTGGTTGCCCAGATCTCGTGGCTGGTTGCAAAGGGGCCCCGTAACAGTTCAAGCTTCAGGGACCCAAAAATGTTGGTCCATCGCAGCTCAGGAGGGAAAGAGACAGGGCTAGAGATAAGTTTTCCTCCCTCTCTCATAACACTAGAACCTGTGGGATATAACATCCCTGAAGCAGTCAAGTACAACACTTCCTGTTTGCCCAGAGTGGACTCGCAGGGGGATGTTCCTGCAGCCAGGAGGACTTCCTGCCCCACCTGTCTGGAGCATCTTCCCCCTGCGTGTGACCCTGGCAGACCCCATCAAAGGGCTGGTCACGCAGCCATCTTCCTCAAGAGACAGCTGCATAATCTCTCAACTCTGTACTCCCCAAGAGTAAGAAAGACTCTTCCGTGATATCTATAACCTCGTTGATTCCTCTTTTTGAACAATTTTAGATCAAAGGGAATGCTACCAGGCATTGAGAGAAGCAAAGAAGGCACCCTAACTGAATATTTCATTTTAAAAAAAAGTTCTAATGGAAATGTTCCTGCAGACTCTTTGGACTCTTTCCTGCATGCATTACTGAATAAAACCTGACGCACTGGAAATTTGGTCTGAGCCGCAGTACTGACACACACACACACACACACCCTGGCAAGGGGAATTTCCTCCACAGCACCAAACTTTTAGGCCCTAAAATTTAAGGGGTGTCCTGCAGTTGAGATTGGAGGGTCTTTTCAGGGCATTAGTGCCCACCTTAAGGCTGGGGTGGGGATGAAAATCAAACTGAAGTGAAGCACCGCAACTATTGTGGAGTGGTTGGAAACACACCCATGTGGGATCTTGCATGTGCCTGAACAAACTGGAAGTTGCTGGACGGATGAACTCGGTGAAGCCGTTGGTTTGGAAGCGCTCTGGAGTGCCGTGTCAGATTATTTTCCTTTGCCCACCAGCTGTCCGCTGGCTTCCTCCGTGCACTCTTGCCTTCTTCAGAATTCCCCGCGCGAAAGGTTGTGCGCATATTGCTTGGAGGAGCGAGCATGTTTGCTGCGCTGTTGACTGTGCAGGAATTAATAGGAACATCTTGAGAAAGCAGAGAACCATAAATGCAACGGAGCTGAGCCAGTCCTGGGGAGGCAGCCACAGAGTCTGATTCTCCCTCTGCAATACAGTGGTACCTCGGTTTATGAACACAATTGGTTCCGGAAGTCTGTTCATAAACTGAAGCGTTCATAAACTGAAGCGAACTTTCCCATTGAAAGTAATGGAAAGTGGATTAATCTGTTCCAGATGGTCCATGGAGTACTTAAACTGAAGCGTTCATAAACTGAAGCAACCTTTCCCATTGAAAGTAATGGAAAGTGGATTAATCTGTTCCAGACGGGTCCGCGGAGTACTCAACCTGAAGCGTACTTAACCCGAAGCATGGGTGTAATTGGTTCCGGAAGTCTGTTCATAAACTGAAGCGTTCATAAACCGAAGCGAACTTTCCCATTGAAAGTAATGGAAAGTGAATTAATCCGTTCCAGATGGGTCCGCGGCGTTCGTATACCGAAAATTCATAAACCAAGGTGTTCATAAACCGAGGTTCCACTGTACTGAAAGGGCCTCCTTCCCTACAAACTTGGGTGTTGAGATCAGCAGAGAGGGGCCCTTTTGGGAGCTCCGCAGCCCTCAGATTTGGGGGGCAGAGAGAAGGCATTCTCTATGGCAACCCCAAAATAGTGGAATTTGGTGTCTGGCACCTTCACAAAACAGTTTCTGCCATATGCTGAATTGCACAGTAGAGTCAGAAGGGGCCTGAAGGGGGATCTGCGTAGTTCAATCCCCTGCAATGCAGGAATCACTGCTAAAGATGCCCCACTTTATCCTGACCTGTGATGCTCAGGGTGCATAATTGTGGAACCCACCCTACCTTCAGGGCCGGATGTACGTATGAGCTGAACAAGCTGTAGCTTAGGGCCCCACTCTCTTGGGGCCCCCCAAAAAAATATAAAGGGGGGAAAAACTGGATGTACATTTCCAAAAGATAAGATAAAAAAACAAATTAAAGTAAAACCTGCATACAGCAACAGTGTTTTGTATTGTGTAAGCTCCTATGATGTAAGTCATGGGCCCTGCCTGCTAGCCTGCTCCCTAAAATATCACTGGTTTGCTCCTTTCTATATATACTTTGGCCACCTCATGGGAAGAGAAGACTCCCTGGAAAAGACCCTGATGTTGGGAAAGATGGAGGGCACAAGGAGAAGGGGACGACAGAGGACAAGATGGTTGGACAGTGTTCTCGAAGCTACGAACATGAGTTTGACCAAACTGCGGGAGGCAGTGGAAGACAGGAGTGCCTGGCGTGCTCTGGTCCATGGGGTCACGGAGAGTTGGATACAACTAAACAGCAAATATATGTGCAAATGGCTTTAGATACCTATTAGGTCCATAAATGACTATATAGCATATATTCAACAACAACAAAACAGCGACAATTTGTTGTTGACAAAGGACAGCTGGACGTATAAAGGGCCCCACTACCTTCAGTAGCTTAGGGCTGTGTGTGGTTGTATTCTTTGCGACTGTACTCTGTAGTGGTGGACACATAGTCAGGGAGTTCTTGCAGGTGAGCTGTGTGAAAGCAAGCTGATTGGCAAGCTTAGCAGAGCCCTTTCTATTAGCACAATCTGCACATGTGTAGGAACAGTCTGACCTTTAGTGCTTTTACATCATGAGCTGGCACATATGTTTCCTCTGACATTTGCGGGACCTGCTCCACCACGTCATCTTCCTACCAAGTGGGAAGTGAGCCATGCCTCTCCAAAGGGAGGCAAAGGTCACAGACAGGACACGGTAGACTACTGAGAAAGCCAAAGGGGAGACCCAGGGCATGATGTTCAGATAGCCCCGGCTTGCCTAGGGGTGGAGGTTTGCCTCACGCCTGAAGGTCAGGCTGTGGCCTGCCAGGCGGAGGTTTGCCCCATGCCCAGTGGTCATTCCTTCATACTCTTTTGGAACTATGCTTGGCTTTGCATTTTGAATTGCTGTTGGCCACCCGGGATCCTCAGGGTGAAGGGCGGGTCATAAGTTAAAAGAATAAACCTTGCGATCATAACAAGGTGGGAGAATGGGAGAAACAACCTGGAGTACTGTGTCCAGTTCTGGGCACCACAGTTCAAGAAGGATACTGACAAGCTGGAACGTGCCCAGAAGAGGGCAACCGAAATGGTCAAAGGCCTGGAAACGATGCCTTATGAGGAACGGCTTAGGGAGCTGGGTATGTTTAGCCTGGAGAAGAGAAGATTAAGGGGTGATATGATAGCCATGTTCAAATATATGAAAGGATGCCATATGGAGGAGGGAGAAATATTGTTTTCTGCTGCTCCAGAGAAACGGACACGGAGCAATGGATTCAAACTACAAGAAAGAAGATTCCACCTAAACATTAGGAAGAACTTCCTGACAGTAATAGCTGTTCGGCAGTGGAATTTGCTGCCAAGGAGTGGTGGAGTCTCCTTCTTTGGAGGTCTTTAAGCAGAGGCTTGACAGGCATATGTCAAGAATGCTTTGATGGTGTTTCCTGCTTGGCAGGCGGTTGGACTGGATGGCCCTTGTGGTCTCTTCCAACTCTATGATTCTATGAATCCTCCGCCCCGTGAAGCGGGTGCAGGGTGGGAACTTCAATTTCCAGGGTTCCTATGCGGGGAGTCTGGAGCAGTTAAACCCGCCTCAGACAAATCAATTTAAACGCGTGGAGGGCATCTGCGCCCTTAAGCTCCCCGCCGTTCTGTGCAACGCAAATGGAGCTGGTTTTGGATTCTCCCCCTCGGCTTTTAGCAGTCTTGATAAAAACTCTCTCGCTGGATCGGCGAGGGAAAACAAATGGAATCCGTTCACTGTCGGATGTCGGGAATTTGCAGAAATGATGGTTGCCATGGCAATAAGATATGAATCTGTGTGCGTGTGCGGTGAAAGTTGCAGATGTGAGCAGTGCAGCTGTGTGCACAGCCGGGGTTTGCCGTGGACCCCCTGAGCTATTATCCGCTCTCCTTGCCCTGCCATCACCCCCAGCTTCCAGCTCCACCACTGCAGAAGAAAGAAGAAAAATGAGCCGCTCTCGCTCCATCTGTTAATCAGAAAAGCGGGCTTCGGGGGAGAGGTTTAGCGAACCGATTTTACTTGCCTTCAGGAATAAAATATGCAAATATTCCATACATTCCTACTCAAAGGCCAATTAGCCAAAATCAGGCGCAGTGCGGGCCGGGCTCAATGCCTGCCTTTCTGGTCCGCTCAAAAATAGCAGCGCTTTAGCCAGGCTTTGGAGAGTGTTTGTTCTGCGAGCCTTGTGTTGCAGAATGCTCCCCATCTCCTTTCGAGGATTCTTGTATTTTGTTTTTTTCCCCAGAGGGCTAAACTGGCTTCCCACACTGGTCTGCTGCTGCAAAAAATAATACAGAGGCCTGCAGCTTTTTAAAGGCGAACAAATTTATTACGGCATTAAAAGCTTTCCTGTGGATGAGGTGGACCATTAGATGCGAGGAGCGCTGTCCTCGGTTAAAAGGCGTGTTATGCACATTTGGGCAGGGATGTAAACACAGCAGCCAAATGTCAATGAAATGCAAAGCACACGGAAAGATACTGAACCCTGAGAGCTCAAAGTCAGTATACTGACCCACCAGTCGTAATGATAATTGATCGTAGTGCATTCCCTCCAACATTTCTCCATCGAAAAGAGGGAGATCACTTCTGCGTCAGGAAGCTTCTCCCTGTTCTGTTCTTGCTGGACATCGACATCGGCCACCTTGAGCCATCGGCAACCTCCCTAGAGGAGGGAGAAAGGTTGTTTTCTGCTGCTCTAGAGAAGCGGACACGGAGCAATGGATTCAAACTACAAGAAAGAACATTCCACCTAAACATTAGGAAGAACTTCCTGACAGTAAGAGCTGTTCGGCAGTGGAATTTGCTACCAAGGAGTGTGGTGGAGTCTCCTTCTTTGGAGGTCTTTAAGCAGAGGCTTGACAGGCATATGTCAAGAATGTTTTGATGGTGTTTCCTGCTTGGCAGGGGGTTGGACTGGATGGCCCTCGTGGTCTCTTCCAACTCTATGATTCTATTATTCTATGAATCCCTGCCTCACCTACCTTGCAGGGTTGTTGTAAAGGAAAAATGTGCGGTGGAAGGGATCGTGTTCAACACCTTTCACAGATAATTGGAATGAAATGACATTGTAGCTGTAAGCTGCCTTGAGTCCCCGTCAGGGGAAAAGGTGGCATAACAATAATAATAACAACAACAACAACAACAACAACAACAACAACAACAACAACAACAGAAATTGTGAGAACGATCAGGAAAATAGCAGAGAGTAAATCCTACTGAATTCAGTGGGACTTAGTTCTGGGGAAAAAATGCTTAGGGTTTCAATGGAAGGCTGCCCAGTTACCTGGGAGTAAGCTCCATTGAATACAGTGGGACCTACTCAGTAAAAGGGGCTCCATTTACAAGAAGGGAATCACCACTCCATGTGTTTCCTAAGAAATGGCTGGCTGCGGAAACACTGCAAAGAAAGGATTTTGAGTGACCCTTTCCTTCAAAATTATAGGAAGGGCTTCGTATGCCAGCTTCACCATTTCCTTCATTTGGTATAGGGATTTTATTTTCCGTATAAGCAGGACCTGCACACACAAACCCCTTTTAATTGTTCTCGGAGGTGTGGAGGGGAGGAAAAGGGAAAAGCGGGACATTCCAGGATCAAATCAGAAACTGGGATGACTTCTGGAAAATCAGAACAATTGGAGGGTATGTTAGCATTCTGGCTGAATGTTTCAGGACTAGGCTATTTCAAGGGCCATATTCTCACATACCAATTTCCCCAGGCCCTGAGATCTTCTTCCAGTCCCGCCAGCCTTGGTGGAGATGCAGGAGAGGGTCTTCTTGATGGTAGCTTCTCCCCGGCAGAATTGGAACTCCCAGCCTAGAGAGGCCAGACTGGCGGGTGAAGACCTTCTTGTTCCAACAAGCTTTCGCGAACTGACTCTTCTTTAAGGAAAGGGCATTTAATAGTGTCGTGCTGTGTTTCCTATCTGCATTTTTAATAGATTTTGTCCCTACTTCATTTTAATTCCTTTATAGTTGAATGTTGTTGTTGTTGTTTAGTCGTTTAGTCGTGTCCGACTCTTCGTGACCCCATGGACCAGAGCACGCCAGGCACTCCTGTCTTGCACTGCCTCCCGCAGTTTCGTCAAACTCATGTTCGTAGCTTCGAGAACACTGTCCAACCATCTTGTCCTCTGTCGTCCCCTTCTCCTAGTGCCCTCAATCTTTCCCAACATCAGGGTCTTTTCCAAGGATTCTTCTCTTCTCATGAGGTGGCCAAAGTATTGGAGCCTCAGCTTCACGATCTGTCCTTCCAGGGAGCACTCAATAGTTGAATGTAAAGGTTGAATATATATTTTAATTCCTTTATAGTTGAATATAGGACAGATCGTGAAGCTGAGGCTCTAATACTTTGGCCACCTCATGAGAAGAGAAGACTCCCTGGAAAAGACCCTGATGTTGGGAAAGATGGAGGGCACAAGGAGAAGGGGACGACAGGGGTCGAGATGGTTGGACAGTGTTCTCGAAGCTACGAACATGAGTTTGACCAAACTGCGGGAGGCAGTGCAAGACAGGAGTGCCTAGCGTGCTGTGGTCCATGGGGTCATGATAGAGTCGGACACGACTAAACTAAACAACAACAATAGT
The DNA here is from genome assembly GCF_963506605.1 of Zootoca vivipara. Taxonomy (NCBI): domain Eukaryota; kingdom Metazoa; phylum Chordata; class Lepidosauria; order Squamata; family Lacertidae; genus Zootoca; species Zootoca vivipara. The sequence continues at coordinate 1,187,944 of NC_083276.1, forward strand.
TGAATTATGTCTTAATAGCTTTTCTGTGTTTTCGGTTGCCTGTTTGTATTAAACTGTGGAACTCATTCCCACAGAAGGCAGTGATGGCCACAAACCGAAAAGTCCCAAACGCTGTGATCTTTCTTCCCATCTCCTTGATCATCTCGGTTGCCCTTTTCCGAACCATTTGCAACTCTGCAATGTCCTTTTTGAGGTGAGGTGACATAGTACACCACCCTGATATTTAGCGATACGGCAGCGCAGAAAATAATTTTATAAATAAATAAATATTCCTAGTTCCTTTCCCGGCAAATGGCTGCAGTTAGCAACAGTTTGAAACGTCACGAGCCAGCAGCAGTTTCCCAATGAAATCTGAAAAATGCAAGGGGGTAAATGCGGCCTGGCTAATGACAGCAAATTTGTTTGATTTATATTATATGCTGCTCTGTTTTCTTATAAAACGCTGGAGTGGAAAGCAGATTATTCTTGTTTGTCATTTTGAATTTGAGTCTCCGCAGGGGTCCGTTTGTGTACGAGACAGCTGGAGAAATGCCATTATTCCGGAGAAAAGGACCTTTCTCCCATCGTAGCATTTCAGGCTCTCCCCCCCCCCGCCCTCCCCCTCTTGCTTTGACATGAAATAAGCTTTGTGTAGCCAACTTAATTACGTAAAGGTTAGCGGGCAAAAAATGTAATGTTGTGCCTAATGGCTCTAACCTTTAAACGATGCCTACAAGCGCGGAGACATTTTTGCAAAGGTGACTTCCAGGGATAAAACACCATATTCTGAAAACTTTACAAGGGGTCTGCCAGAAGCCGTCTGTACCCACATTAAAATGGGGCTGCGGGCAACTCGTATCTCTGCAACTTTACAAGGTCCGTCCTTGTGTCTGGAGGAGGGAAGAAGAGCAGGGAGGCCTGGGGGGTACCTGGGGGCGGTGGGGGGGGGACAGAATTACTGCCTCCAGTGTGGACTTAAAGCATGGCCCTCCGGGCTAGCAGTTTTTGATAGCCCTCTCCCGAATGAAGTCATCTGATCCTCTCTGGTGGCCCTCCAAGTTGGCAGCCGTCCTTGCCTCCAAAATGCCACAGTTTAACTACGTGCCATAGGAAGAAGACCGCTCGTTGATCTGTCCTGACTCTTCCAACGCTCAGCTTCCCTAAATGTCCACGAGTTCTAGTCTTACGAGAGGAGGAAAATGTGGTTTTTTTCCCCATCCATTTTCTCCATGTCTTGCCTAATTCTATCAGCTTCTTCCGTGTCCCCTCTTCCTCGCTTTTCCTCTGAAGGAAAATGTCCCAAACGCTGCCACTTTTCTTGGTAGGAGAGTCGGTCATTTGGGGAATGGTTGAGGAAGAAGGACTGCTGAAGTGGTCCCTCTTGCGGCTGCCAAACACGGAAACGTCATGCCTTGGAAGAGAGACCAGAGAAGGAAAGGGGTTTATACCCAGCCAAGATATAAGAGGCTCTCGCTGCAAAGTGGCACGGGGGTGGCCTTATACTGTTGCTTCATCGCCCTGAAATAAAACACCTCCATTTGAGAAAACAAGGTATGCGGAGGAATATTTAGGGCTATGCATAGTGCAATTGATTGGTTTGATGGACCGTGGCGCCTCCTAAGCAGTCACTGCGGCCTGCCTGGCAGATATACGGTCCTAGGCATACTAAGCAGCCGAGGTCTTGCTTTATGGCCTGCGGGAACTGCTGCAGTCTTTAGCGTAAATCTGCATTTAGAGACACTGATCAGAAAGCACACGGTGCCAGACCCGGCTCCGGCCCAGCCTTGCCGAAAGAATTCGGCTTGCACGACCGGCTGGGCCGCCACCTCCTCCACACCCCGCAGTCAATCACAATGAGGCCTGTTGACGAAAGCTTTCGGCTGATGCCTTTTCGACACGTCAGATGCTAATGCCGCCAGAGGAGCCGTTTACAGCTCGCCTTATGATTGCGGCAGATGTGCCCAAACATCGGAGAGCTCGAGCTGGAAATCCTCGCCCGCTTTTTATTGCTGGGGAATGGCCTGTGCGTGCAATGCAACAACAGCTCTCTTTCCAAAACGCGCTCCCTCCTCCTGCTAGGAGAACGGCCGGCTCTGGGGGCCCAGAGAGCACACAGTGGTTGTATGCGCAGAGCAACCGCCATCGGATTTTGGCTCAGAAGAGTGAAAGCAAACTTGGAGAGTCTCAGTGCTTGGAAATCCAGCCGTTTCAAAAGGAAGCCATTCAAGTTCATCCAACCGAATCTTTTAGTTTACCAAAAGTTTGTCCTCGTGAAGGAAGCAATGCTTCAGAATATCAGTTGCTGGAAGCCATAAGAGGGGAGAGAACTCTGTGTTCAGATCGTGTTTGCAGGCTTCCCACAGGCCACTGTGAGAACAGGATGCTGGACTAGATGGGCCATTGGCCTGATCCATAAGGCTTTTCTTAAATTTTTTCTCTATTCAGAAAGTTACATGCTGCTTTGTTAAGGAATAGGGTCCAAATGTAAGCCAGGGACCACACACAATATGTCTTACAGACAGAAAGCCAACAGGTGATGCTTTCCCCATGCTTCTGTTTCCATACTAGAAAGGTTTTTTGCCTGTTTGACTTGTTCTTGTAAAAGGCACAAAGCATCCTTCGCTTTGTTCCTGAACTTCTCACTGCAAGCTGCTCCTGTTGGAAGAGGGCAAGTCTCTCAGTAGGGAAGACAGATGAAATGTCTCTCGTTCTGATTCTTTAGCAACACTGAGAAATTGACATGGCATTCTTAGCAACTGCAGCACCTCGGTATCTGCCTAATAAGCCTCAGAACGTTGACTCCACATTTTTCTTTCTAACTTGCTTTACACATGTCTAGATGAATTCACTTTCCTTTTGTTTGTTTTAAAGTAAGAGCTCAGGCCTCCTGGTGGAGTTGAGTATGAATATGAGCTTGAAATTGTTCACACTTCCACAAGAAAAGTAGCTTCATTCACCTTTAGTTCAATTATGGGAACTACTTTCTGGTGTTGTTCAGAGATTGTTTGGAACTTGCTCAGTGAACTTTATTCAACTGTAGTAGTTTGTTCCTAGCACTGGGCAAAACTAAATCCCAACTCATTTCTCCTCCAGAATAGTTCTCAAACATGGTTTTATGCTGGTTGTGGGTTGTGGGTTGAGATACAGTCATACCTCGTGTTACGTTTGCTTCACGTTGTGGCTTTTCAGGTTACGAACACAGCCAACTCGGAAGTGTTTACTTCCAGGTTTGTCGCGCGTGCGCACACAGAAGCAATCTGTGCACTTCACGCACGCGCAGTAGTGGCACTCTACTTGCGAACTTTTCGGGGTGTGAATGGCACCCCAAAATGGATCGCGTTCGTAAGTAGAGGTACCACTGTATCATGATGGTATCTAGGGCTAGCCAAACACATTTTGCTGCCTGCGGCAGAACATCAAATGAGGTGGCTGTGTGTGTGTTGCTACAGAGACTCTAAAATGAACAAGTTGGCACAGAATTGCACATAGAGCACCAGCATCAAGGACCAGGCTCTACGCACGTGTGTGTTCTCTCTCACACCCACACTTCCTTGCGCTCCTGTTTTCCTGCTCACCTTCTAACATAAGAGGATAAGAAGAGGCTGATCAATCAGGTCAACGGCACAGGGATGCTCTCATGAGATCTTGCAGGAACTCAGATTACCCTGAGAGAACATCCCAGAACCAATTTTTTTTAAAAAAAACAAAGTTGTTCTTGTTCTTGATTAAATTTGTATAGAGTGCTGCCTTTCATCTGTAGATCGCACGGCAGTTCACAACATAAAAATACAAGGTAAAAACACAAAATACATAACAAAAAAGAGAGAGAGAGAGAAAACCAATAGCCCCTCCTGCCTATTTATTGGGTTTAAGGAAGCACTAGCTTTGGGACAAACTAATAATCAAATCTCCAAACTGCCATTAACAGGACCACAAATTCAGGCTCCTTAGCAATCCTTAGCAATCTGGCTCTGTGGTTCTGTCCCTGCTTATTCTCATGGAGCAATGATTTCATCATACAACAGAATACTTTCCATAATCAGAGCATTGATCTTTAAATAAACCATTTAAAGTTATATTGGATGGGGGGGGTAAACAAGGTGCGCTCGCTGCGCATCTCTTGACAGTTTATTACACATGCCTTGCTTAATCATTCCTCTCCTTTATGAAGATGGGAAGACAATTAGTTCCATTAGCGCTCGGAGCCTAGAAGAGATGATTCATTTTTCATTTCTCCTTCAGTGAAATATATCTGGGGCAAGAAGGCTGGACACTGAATTATGCTCATGGCACTCCCCCGGCCGTAAATTTGACTTTTTAAGAATCACCTGCCTTGTCAACAAAAAGGAGTCTGGTGGCCTTCAGGCTCTGCGGTTCAGCCCTTCTCATCATGAGAAATGGAGGCTCATTACTTCATCTAATTAATATTTCCTCCCTGTCCATGTCTAAGCACACGGTGATCCCGTCATTGCAGTCGCCTGGGCAAGTCCATCAGATCTTCCCCTTCAGAACTGATGGCGGGAGTGGGAGAGGCAACTTCAGGGCAATTAATTGATAGGAACATGATGTCCTAATAATGTTGTTGCTGTTTAGTTGTTTAGTCGTGCCCGATTCTTCGTGACCCCATGGACCAGAGCACGCCAGGCACTCCTGTCTTGCACTGCCTCCCGCAGTTTGGTCAAACTCATGTTCGTAGCTTCGAGAACACTGTCCAACCATCTCGTCCTCTGTCGTCCCCTTCTCCTTGTGCCCTCCATCTTTCCTAACATCAGGTTCTCTTCCAGGGAGTCTTCTCTTCTCATGAGGTGGCCAAAGTATTGGAGCCTCAGCTTCACGATCTGTCCTTCCAGTGAGCACTCAGGGCTGATTTCCTTCAGAATGGATAGGTTTGATCTTCTTGCAGTCCATGGGACTCTCAAGAGTCTCCTCCAGCACCAGAATTCAAAATCATCAATTCTTCGGTGATCAGCCTTCTTTATGGTCCAGCTCTCACTTCCATACATCACTACTGGGAAAACCATAGCTTTAACTATACGGACCTTTGTCGGCAAGGTGATGTCTCTGCTTTTTAAGATGCTGTCTAGGTTTGTCATTGCTTTTCTCCCAAGAAGCAGGCGTCTTTTAATTTCGTGACTGCTGTCACCATCTTATGGAGCAGCCATAAGAATTGAAATATGATAGGTTCCATCCAGCGTTGGACATAATGTAAGAAAAGCCTGCTGGATCACACCAATGGCCCATCTAGTCCAGCCTCTTGCTCTCACAGAGATGCCCCAGTGGGAAACCCAAAAGCAGAATTAAAGTGCAAGAGCCACTTCTTCCTACCTATAAAATTTGCCAAGATGTATAGAGCTGCTTCAAATGTATGTTGGAAATGTAAGGAGAAGGAAGGCATGTTCTACCACATGTGGTGGACGTGCAAGATAACAAAAGCATTCTGGGAAATGATATATAACAAGTTGAAAAAAATGTTTAAAATAATGTTTGTGGGGAAAAACAGAGGAGGTTTTTGTATTAGGAATTTTAAGTGCAGAGATACCAAAGGAGCAGAAACAGTTATTTATGTATGCGATGACAGCAGTGTGGATACTACTGGCCCAGAAATGGAAAGAAGATAAAGTCCCAACCTGAGACGAATGGCTGATGAGGATGATGGACTATGCCAAAATGGCAAAAATGACCAGGAAAATCAGAAACCAGGAAGAGAGGAAATTTAAGAAGGAATGGGAAAAATTCTGAATCGGCCAATGTTCAGCTTCCCTGGGTGCCCACAACTTGTGAGAGAGGGTGGGGGATTTTTTTCGCTCTCCACTTTCTCCATGCCGGGCATCGTTTGATATGCTTCCATCCTGTCACCTCTTCCTTGCCTTTTCTCCAAACTAAAAAGCCCCACGTGCTGCAATCTTTCTTCCTCATCTCCTTCTCCATTTAGCTTCGTTGCATGGGTCCACAAGTTCTGGTGTCATGAGAAAGGGGAAAGAATTTCTCTCCACCCACTTTCTCCACGCAATAGCATCCTATATAATAAAGTGCAAGTGTCTCTGCGTCCAGTATTCCCTGTGTCCCTGGGTTTGCGCTACTGCGCATGTGCCCCACAGACACAGGGATTGGATGCAGAGACTTGGAACGCACACTCGCGTGCATGCTCTCCCCACCCACCCCCACCCCTCTGCCAACCGCTGCTTCCTTTGCCGCCACCGCAGAAAGAGGCCAAATCATGGCCTTCTCCTGGGCGCCCGCTGCCCTGCTGGGCTCAGCGGAGCGCCCCGACGAAGCGGCGGCCATGGGAGGGGCCAATCGGGCCCCCCACATGCCACCGCCGCCAAAAGAGGCCGAATCACGACCTTCTCCTGTACGCCCGCTGGCCAGCTGGGCTCAGTGGAGCGCCCCGACGAAGCGGCGGCCGTGGGAGGGGACAACCGGGGCCCCCACACGTCACCGCCGCCCAAAGAGGCCGAATTGCGGCCTTCTCCTGGGCACCCGCTGGCCAGCTGGGCTAAGCGGAGCGCCCAGATGAAGCGGCGGCCGTGGGAGGGGACAATCACCACCCCCCACGCGCCGCCGCCGCCAAAAAAGGCTGAATGCTCTAGCGCCCGTTTATTAAACAGGCTGAATGACACTAGTAATTCTATAAACTTCTATCATGTTGTAAAACAGTCTTCCATTCTGGTTTTGTGCTTTCCCACAAGGTGTGTTTGCTGAAAAAGCACACCCACAAGGATTTGAGGGTAGAAAATGGTGTAGAAATGGATTTAGACACTAGGAAAGGATGTATTCTTTGATTATTATCCTTCCTTGCTCAACTTAGTGAGTTCAGCAGAGTACGGTTCTTTGCAGCTTAAACTTAGAAGCTAAGACAAGGTTGATTTAACCTTCTAGAAACAACAATCCAGGATGCTTTAAGGCAGACTGGATTTTCCTGGTACTGTATTACCCCTTTCCCCCCCCCCTCTATTTTTAACAATCGCACACAGATTGTTTAGTGAAGACGTAAAAGTAGTATTTACTTGCATAATCTAGGTCTTAACAAGCAATTACAGGAGCAAAATGAAGGCAGGCTTATAACCATTATCTAATTTACAAAAGTACAAAATGTAAGTTCAAAAATGGTGTCTGAGCTGCAGAGCTTGGAAGCGCAATGAAGACAGAGAGAGAGAGATACCCAGGTAGGAAGGAAGTACGGTAGGTAGTGTTACAACTTCCTGCCAAGGCAGACAAAGGAAGTGATCTCACAGAGCGCTCTCTCTCTAGAACATTTTACAGGAATGCTCTGTGGGCCTCAGCCCCTTGATGTGCCCATCTGGCCAAGCATGAATTGTTGGCTTGACTGCAATAATGCCCCACAAATAGGGCCAATAGGTGGAAGGGATTCAGCCAGGAAATAGCTCACTTTTGTGGGAATGTTAGGGATGTGGATTAGGATATATTATTAGATAGATCCTATCCAAGCTTGTGTTAGCAAACTTCCAATATCAGCAGAGTGACATTCCCCTTTTGTGCGCAGCAAAGCGAGTGCGTTCAGGTTTGCTAAAACCTGTACAATAATATTATACTTTATACTTCAATATTATACTTCCTGGCATAGTCCCCTTTGTCCCTCTTAAAAGAAATACACAACACAGTGTTTATAAAATAAGATAGAGTTTACTTACAGTTTCATCCTGAGTTAACAGCATAATCTCAGAAAGGCAGGCTTGCTTAGAAAAGTTACAGATATATACATGTGGAGAGTACTTAGTAAAGTAAGGCTCCATCTGGTCTCTCTCTTGGCTGCAGGCCAAGAGGGAGAACCATCCTGACTAGAGATTCTCTGGAGATGTGTTCCTATCGAAGGAGAGAAGGCTAAGAGAGAGAATGGCTGCTGGCTAGGGGCTTTTGTCCCAGCTAATCCATCTCATCTGCATATCTGGAGGAACAGGAACTTAGTCAGGTGTCCCTCCAGGTGAGTTCCTGTTAGTGGACACTCTAGGAACTATTGTGACTTGTCTGCCCCAGTGTTCCATCCCACAACTTTGAGCTGTAGAGTTCCTCTTTGGCTCTCAGTCTACCACCTGATCTTCCTTCCATCTTCCAAAATCCTGGAATGCACCATCCACTTCCATGGCTTTGACATTCTCTCCTCCAACTCCTTTCTTGACCCTCTGCAGTTTCCTTCTACTCCCCTGAAATTGCCCTCACAGCGACGCCGTCCTCTTCCTCCTGCCAAGTGGACATGCCTCCATTTCTTCCTCTCTGCAGACTTTGACCGTCCTCTTCCTCTCAGCAGTCTCCGCATCTTAGATCTCGGGACTGACTCTGTTCTCAGCTGGTTGCACTTCCCTCCTTTTGAACTGCCAGTGCAACAAAATTCCATCTGACTTTCCGCCTGGGAATCCGGCATGGAAGCAGCACACTTTGTGTGCAGGATGTTCCTGCGGTTGCAAGTGCTCCTGAAGGAGGGAACGTGCTTTTGAATTCTCAGAGGCTTACAAGGGAGTTTTCTGTGGATTCATGGCGCAGCTACACTTTCCAGAGGCGTAGCTGCTCTGTTAGTCTATTGCAGCAAAGAGTCTGGTGGCTCTTACGAAAACTAACACATTTGTTGTGGCAAAAGCTTTTGGGCATAACAGCTCACTTCATCCGATGCATGCCATATGCATGTGACTACAGTCGCACCTTGGAAGTCAAACGGAATTCATTCCGGGAGTCTGTTTGACTTCCAAAACGTTCGGAAGCCAAAGCGTGACTTCTGATTGGTAGCAGGAAGCTCCTGCAGCCAATTGGAAACCACAAAAGCCCCATGTTCGGATGTTCGGATTCCAAAGAACGTTCGCAAACCGGAACACTCACTTCTGAGTTTCGATCGTTCAGGAGCCAAAACATCCGAGTACCAAGGCGTTCGGGATCCATGGTGTGATTGTATATAGATAAGATAGCAGAGAGAGAGCTTTTTCTGCTGGAACATACCAGAACACAGTTCCGGGACCTTTTTTAGGTCCAATCTGCTCACCTTCCCCTGTGGGCACACTTATCTCCCCGCGCAAAACCCTCTTCTCCCAGAGGGGCAAATCCATGCACCAGAGCAAGCACAAAGTGAGAGCGAGGGAGCTGCTGAGCATGCCCAAAGGGCAGAGTCCATGTGCTCTGGAGCAGCCATTCAGGGCTCTGCTGTTCCACGCAGAGTTACCTGGAGAGGAGATGAATCCCTCCATTTTCATGAGTCCCTCCATTTTCCCACCAGAGTGTGCAGCAGGGAGCGGCCACGGAGGGCAGTGGGTTAATATTTCTCACAGAAGGGGTTGGGTGGGTGGCAGGAAACACTGCCCTGCAAGCAGAGGTCAACCACTGACTAGATGATGGCAAAAACAGCAGGCACTCTTAGAAATAAGAGCCTCCAGCCCACCTGTAACTGACATTCTTCTGGTGAACTTGCAAAGCCATTCCCAAAACTTGCAGCCTGTTCGTCGACTCTCAAGCAAGGATGCAGGCATTGGGAAAGAGCAGCATGCCTCTGAGCAGTTGCAGAGTGCTGAGCAGTGCCAGTACCTTTTTTCTAGGAAAAAACCACTGCAAACACACACACTACTACAAGCCGCCCCCGTCTCCAAGGGGTTCCAGGACCTCCCCAGATTCAGCTTCCTTGGAATGAAGGTTCTATACACACCAAAGCAGTAAAGCGTCCTTTTTATATATATAGACATGTAACAGTCTCCTGCCGCGTGTTTCACTCAACTCACAGGCTTTTTTGTATCCTTATACATAGCCTGCAGTTTGCTCCCCAGCACCAGCTCGATGGAGCATGTTGCCGTTTAACCCCTGGGCCAGAACACTTCGCAAAAGGCTCCTTCTTCTTCTTCTTGAGCAGAGCTGGTCCTGTGGCGCTTGGATCCCCCTTGTGCCAGAGAGATAAGGCGGGTTTGAAGGCGCCTGTGCTTGGGGGCATGCCCAGGCTCTGCTCAGCCATCAAAGCGTCATCATAATATCCCTTTTACACCCCCCACATTTATTTATTTATTGATCGCACATAGCAAAGAAAAGAAGCGGCATTAAATACTCATGGCCAGTTCTCAAAGGTTTTCTTGGCAAGAAATTAAAGCTGGAATTCTACGCCTAGTCAATCGGCAAGCATAGGATTGGGTTGTAAGCTTCTGAGGAAAACCATCTCCCAGGCTCATTACCTTATTACATTTGTATCCCACTCCCTTTCCACCAAGAAGCTCAGAGCAGCATTCATGGATCTGCCTTCTCCCTGCCTTTTAGCAACACAGCTCTAGGCAGGCAGGTGAGGAGGACCAAGAGGGCAGGATTCAACTCCTAAGGCCCAGCAGTGAAAGAAGCCCTCCTCAAGGACTTCTTTGGTGCTGAAGGGGTCAAAAGAACACCCAGAACAATCACCTTGGGGATAAGTTGCCTCTACCCACCCAATGAGGGGTACAAGGTTACCCCCGGTGAGTTTCACAGCTGAGTGGAGATCTGGACCTGGTCTTCTCAGTCAGAGCCTTACATAGAATCATAGAACTGTAGAGTTGGAAGAGACCCCCTGGGATCATCTGGTCCACCCTTGGCAATGCAGGAAAAACAACTAAAGCATCCTTGACAGGTGGCCATCCAAACTCTGCTTAAAAACCTCCACGCAAGGAGAGTCCGCCATCTTCCAAAGGATTCCTTTCTACTGCCACACAGCTCTTGCTGTCAGAAAGTTCTTCCTGATGTTTAGTCGGAATCTCCTTTCTTGTCATCGGATGCCATTGGTTCGAGTCCTCCCTTCCAGAGCAGGAGAGAGCAAGCTTGCTCCATCTTCCACAGGACAGCCCTTAAGTTATTCGAAGAGGGCTCTCATCTCTCCTCTCCGTCTCCTTTTTACCAGGCTAAGCATAATCAGCACCCCCAACAGTTCCTTATAGGGTTTGGTTTCCAGACCCTTGAGCATCTTGTTCTCCCTCCTCCGCACACCTTCCAGCTTGTCCACATCCTTCTTCAATCGTGGCACTGAGAACTGGACCCAGTATTCCAGGTGGGGTCTGACCAAGGCAGAATAAAGTGGGACTATGACATTCTTTGATGTGGACACGCGACTTCTGTTGGTGCAGCCTAGAATAGCATTCACTTCTTTTGCTGCTGCATCGCACTGTTGACTCATGTTAAGTTTGTGGTCCACCAAGACCTCTGGATCCTTTTCACATGTACTGCTAGTAAGCCAGGTGTCCCCCCATCCTATATTTGTGCATCTGGTTCTTCCTGCCTAAAAGCAGAACCTGACGTTTGTCCCCACTGAAATTCATTTTGTTAGTTTTGGCCCAGTTTTCCAATCTGAAGCCAGCAAAGATAAGGATGTGAGGGCTACAATTGGAAGTTTAGCTGCTGTTGAGAGATTAGCAAGGCAGTAGACTGATGCACTCCACAAGCCAAAGCCTGGATTTTCTTTGAGATCACATCTGCTCTGGCTCTGCTTGCTTTAGTGTAATTGCTCTTCTCTGGCTTGGCTTGGCTTCATTTTAGAGTAAAGTCTGGGCTGGCCTTTGGTTCCCCCCCTTTTCAATACAGTTGTCTCAACACTCTCTCAAATCCTGAGGAAGAAAAGCTCAAGGGTCCCCTTGTGGCATTGGGGAATTGCTCGTTGCATCTCTACACTGCAGCTGCTCTCTCGCCTCAGTTCTTATTGTGAGGGATCCTGTTTGGAGGCAGCTGTGAGATAGAAATTCAGCAAAGCCATTGTCCGTAGGACCAGTTTAGTGGGAACTTAACTGACTACTAGAATGTATAAAAGCTCCAGGTGTGGGGCAAGGGGGGCTCAGCACGTGGAGCAAAAAAAAAAAAAAAACTTGGGTTGAGTAAGTTGTAGAATCAGAATCATAGAGTTGGAAGAGACCAAAAGGGCCATCCAGTCCAACCCCCTGCCAAGCAGGAAACACCACCAAAGCATTCTTGACATATGCCTGTCAAGCCTCTGCTTAAAGACCTCCAAAGAAGGAGACTCCACCACACTCCTTGGCAGCAAATTCCACTGCCGAACAGCTCTTACTGTCAGGAAGTTCTTCCTAATGTTTAGGTCGAATCTTCTTTCTTGTAGTTTGAATCCATTGCTCATTTCTGTTGGCTAAAATAATAAAGCATTGCTGACAGAAAACAACCTTTCACCCTCTTCTATATGACATCCTTTTATATATTTGAACATGGCTATCATATCACCCCTTAACCTTCTCTTCTCCAGGCTAAACATACCCAGCTCCCTAAGCCGTTCCTCATAAGGCATTGTTTCCAGGCCTTTGATCATTTTGGTTGCCCTCTTCTGGACACGTTCCAGCTTGTCAGTACAGTGGTACCTCGGTTTATGAACACAATTGGTTCCGGAAGTCTGTTCATAAACTGAAGCGTTCATAAACTGAAGCGAACTTTCCCATTGAAAGTAATGGAAAGTGGATTAATCTGTTCCAGACGGTCCTCGGGGTACTTAAACTGAAGCGTTCATAAACTGAAGCGAACTTTCCCATTGAAATTAATGGAAAGTGGATTAATCCGTTCCAGATGGGTCCGCGGAGTACTTAAACTGAAGCGTTCATAAACTGAAGCATGGGTGTAATTGGTTCCGGAAGTCTGTTCATAAACTGAAGCGTTCATAAACTGAAGCGAACTTTCCCATTGAAAGTAATGGAAAATGGGCTTCCGGATTCAGCGCCAGCGTCGATCGGCGGGGTTTCGTCTCGTCTCCGAGACGGCCCGTCTCTGCTAGGAGTGGGGAGGGCAGCGAGAGCGACGCTGCGCCCCTTAGAACCTCGGGAAGGGCGTCCCGAGGGCAATTTGCTCGGCACAGACCCAATCCGGACTCCCCAACTCTTCGGCTAGCTCTAATAAGAGCTCCGGAGCGAGGAGGGTAGAAGTCGCGGGGGCCATTTTGAGCGGCAACGTTATTCTAGCAGGGAGAAGCTTCAAGCCGAAGGCGGAGAGCGCTGGATTCTTCCGAAAATAAAATGATTGGAAAAGACTGTAAGTAACCTCATGATTTGGATTATTATAAAACAATTTGGATCTGGGAGAGAGGGGAGAAAAGAGGAAGCCACCCCCCCCCACGGCAACAAAAGAGACAGTAAATAGAAACCCGAGGCCATAAACAGAAGATTTACAATTCAAAGGATCCCTCAAAGGCATCAAAGAGAATCTCCCCTTTGATGCAGGGTGAAAAGGGGAGAGAGACTGCGGTTTATGATGCCCTGCAATAAGAGGTACAGCCTAAGAAAAAAAACCTTTCCACTCGGGAGCCGGCAGCCCAGACAACCCAGTGAGTTGTCAGGATTTATGAGTCAAATTTTACTTCACTTTGTATTTCTGGACTTTGTGGAAACTCTTTTTTGGCTTAAGTGTTTGTGAAATGTGAGTTCGAACTTTATGGTTAATAAGACTTGAAGAATGCAGCCAGCTTGTTAAAATGGAGTCGAAAAATAAACTGTGATCATATTCCACCCCACGTGACAAGTTTTGACCTTGGCAGGACTGAAATATGTCAACAAAAAAGTGTTCCCCTGAGTTCCAGCGGTCTGTTTTGACCTTAATGTGGGAAACAAGAATAGAGTTATGTCAAGAGGAGACACGACGGCAAGAGTTACAGGAAAAATTCCAGGAGGTGATGGCGGAATATGATTTTTTAGGAGATGAAGCTTTGGACACTGAAAAAGATGAATGTGAGAATGACAATGATGGGGAAGGAAAAGAAGAAGATGAGGATTGTGATGATTCAACACAAAATGAAGCACACCACGAAAAAAATGATGACTCTACTCTACAAAAAGTTGGATGGAGTGCCCTGCTTTTGAGGGGGGCACGATTGGTATCATTGGAACTCCAGAACGCCCACAGGGAAGAAGGAAAAAATATGCAGAGAAGAGAAGAAATTCAGGGGTCCTGTATGGAGGCCTGGATGACAAAAGACTGTAAACAGGGGGTGGGGTGAAGGGAAAGTGATGTTGTGATTAAGGATGGATTAACAGGTTTATAACTGGTCTGCTGATTTTGGAATTTGCTGGATTGGGGGGGGAAGCCGGCAATCGGGGATGTAAGGTTAAATTGAGAATAGTTATAGTTTTAAAAGTGAATGGATTTTGGAAAATGTGAAAATATGGAGGCTTATAGAGGGAGAAAAAACAAAAAATTAGGCACGGGAAGAGAAAATGGGAGTTTGATTTCTCAGTGATTTGAATATTAGATGAAAATGTTAACAATTGATTTATAAGTTGTATAAGATGCAAAGGTGTATTTTTATAAAGTAAGAAACTGTTGCAGATGATAAAAAAGGGATGAAAACCGGGGAAGGGGGGGGGAGGGGAAGCCCACAAAATATGGTTTTACAATTATGAATGCAAGAAAATTTTTTTTGTTTTGTATTGTTTTTTCTTTTTTCTTTTTTCGCTCTTTCTTTTTTTTTTCCCCTTTTTTCCTATTTCTATTTTTCTCTCTTTTTTTTGGTATGACAATAGATGGTTGGATGGATGTCCTCCTGCGTACTGCCCTGGTTTGCTGGAGCTCCCTGGTGGCAGGGGGGGGCTTTGGGGTCAGGGGAGGGGGGGGAGGACAGAAACCCAAGCATAAAATGGACCATCTCTGACTGTTCACATACATGGGATACTTCTGTGGCAGGGGAGGACCCATGTGGGTGGGTAGGAAGGAGGTGGAAAAGGGGTTTAAGTATGTACCTTTTTTTTTTTGCTTTTTTGTATTTTGTAAAATTAATAAAAAGTATGTACAAAAAAAAAAGAAAGTAATGGAAAATGAATTAATCCGTTCCAGATGGGTCCGCGGTGTTCATAAACCGAAAATTCATAAACCGAGGTGTTCATAAACCGAGGTTCCACTGTATCCTTCTTGAACTGTGGTCAGGCCCAACTCTAGGTGCACTCCCGGTGGCGCGGGGCCGGCGGGGGCGCTGTGTGACGAAGGCGCGCAGAAGCCATGCTGCGCGCTTCGAGGGCGGGGGTGCCGGAACGATCTCCGCGCCTCAGCGCCAGGACGCCCGACCTGCTCGAGACGGCCCTTACTGTGGTGCCCAGAACTGGACACAGTACTCCAGGTGAGGTCTGACCAGAGCAGAATACAATGGCACTATTACTTCCCTTGATCTAGATGCTATACTCCTATTTCAAGGACTGTGGTTGGACGAGAGGTTTTGGGGAGATGAGGTGGCAGAAGGTGGTTGGGGAGAAGATGCAACAGCCCAGATGGTGCCTATTCCCCCTAAACTGGGTGTGCATTCATGGAAATGCTCTCACAGACTCCTTGGACTCTGTCTGGGAATGCATTGCTGAATAAAAGTCTCACTCATGGGGAATCTGGTTTGTGCCTCTGTAAAGGTAAAGGGACCCCTGACCATTAGGTCCAGTCGTGACCGACTCTGGGGTTGCGCGCTCATCTCGCATTATTGGCCGAGGGAGCCGGCGTATAGCTTCCAGGTCATGTGGCCAGCATGACAAAGCCGCTTCTGGCAAACCAGAGCAGCACATGGAAACGCCGTTTACCTTCCCGCTGTAGCGGTTCCTATTTATCTACTTGCATTTTGACGTGCTTTCGAACTGCTAGGTTGGCAGGAGCTGGGACCGAGCAACGGGAGCTCACCCCGTCACAGGGATTCGAACCGCCGACCTTCTGATCAGCAAGCCCTAGGCTCAGTGGTTTAACCACAGCGCCACCTGGGTGCCTCTGTACTGAACCCCAAAAGGGAATTTTCTCCTACAACTGGAACCTACAGGGCTAGAGGGAATGCAGTTGGTGCTGTGGTCTAACCATTGAGCCTCTTGGGCTTGCTGATCGGAATGTCAGCGGTTTGAATCTGCATGACGGGGGTGGGGAGCTCCCGTTTCTCTGTCCCAGCTCCTGCCAACCTAGCAGTTGGAAAGCACGCCAGTGCAAGCAGATGAATAGGGACCACTGCAGCAGGTAGAGGTGGATCAGCCTAGAAAGGCAAATATTGTGGGCAAACCTCCTCCCCACCTTCCCATGTCTCCTCCAAGACATGGGACATGTAAATGGCCAAATAAGGCCATTGTCTTGCAAATAAACTTGCCTAACTAGCTTTGCAACCTCCTCTCTTTGAGTCTAACCCTCATTAGCAGAGCTGTCTTTACCATAGGGCTTAGTGGTGCGTCGTGCCAGTGCGCCGGCCTCTCAGGGGCGCCCCAGCAAGTGGCGGAGCTGTGCAGCTTTGCCGGCAGCCTCCCCTTTCCCTCCATGCCCGCCAGCTGCGCCCCACCAACCATAAGGCTGGCAGGCATGCAGCTTCCCTCCCAAACCTATGCGAAGATCGCTCTCCCGCAGCAACATGAGGGAGAGTTGCGTCCCCCCCCCCATGGCTGGCAGTGCACAGCTACGGCCACCCCAACACTATCCATGGTAATTTGGGGGCACTGGGTGGATATGTGCACCCCGGCAAGGCATCTGCTAAAGACGGCCCTGCTCATTAGGTACAGGACCCCGAGAATTGGAGGGGACTCAGGGCATCATCCGGACTGGCCCCCTCCAAACCCTCGACTACACTCACACAGCCTCCCTGTAGGGTTGCACCCCAGAGAGGAGACCCCCTGCCTCTCGGCCCGCCTTCCTCACCTGAATCTCCTGGTAAAAGAAAATGGGGAGGGAAGCAGCATCAGCAGACAACATTGCTCACATCTGCGTCTTTCATTTCTTTCCTTTCGTAATCATGTGTGCTCTGCAGAGTAATATTAAAGCTCTTGGAGTTTCTGTCCGCTCTGGGAGGAGGGAAGCCTGTTTAAGGACGTGATCTGGAGTGCTTCCCCTTTCTTCTTCTCCTTGCATTCGGAAAGTCGATTTGTCAGCACATCAGTCACACGGCGGGTTTTGCATCTTAAAGCTTCACAACTATCAAACTGGGAAAATCCTGCCTGAGCATGAGAAAGTGGGCGAGGGAGGGAGAGGGAGAGGGAGAGGGGAAAGGCGCCTTCATGTGCCAATTAAGCCCTTGCAGGTGCACATGTCTTAGGGAACAGGCTCGGGTGATGCATTTCTCAACTTTGCAAATTGACCTTAGATCTCAAATAAAATGACGGGGAAGCAGAGCGCCAAGCCCAAGCCACAGATGTTGATGTTTATAGAGGAATTAATTACACGGCAAAAAATAAAATAAAATATCGAGAACAATCACACGAGGCTTTTAAAACTTTATCCAAGCAAAATAATAAAATGCCGGGTTAATGATTGATCATGAATAATGGATTGGGTGCGTTGCTGCCTTATTTGCATTCTCAAGTTGTCTCTGAGCAGATCGCAGGTTCTCAAGTTTGTCCATTGCGAAGTATTTTTGGCTCAATCTAGGATGCCTCCCATGGCAGCAAGCAGCCTCGGAATGTACCGTTGGCAAAAACAGTTGTTAATGTCCCAGGAGGGTGACAGCTAAGTTGTGATTCACCAACAGCCAAGAGGCACTGAGCTCAGGAATACTTTAATACTGTAGCGCCAATTGAAACAACAGTTTCGGTTCTTCTGGCTTCCAAGGTACAAGATCTAACCAAGGCAACTTTCTGGAAAGACAAGATGTTGTTGTGGGGTTGGAGGGGGTCAGTCGGGTTCAGGGGACAGCGACCTTTTTTCGGCCGTCCCTCAGACCATGTGGTGGGCTGCACTATATTTTGAAGGGGGAAAATGATCAAATTCCTATGCCCCACAAATAACCCAGAGATGCATTTTAAATAAAAGGACACATTCTAATCATGTAAAAACACACTGATTCCTGGACCCTCCATGGGCCGGATTGAGAAGACGATTGGGCCGGATTCGGCCCCCAGGCCTTAGGTGGCCTACCCCTGGTCTGGATAATGCCCCCAATCCCTCCCTGTTCTTAAAGTCCTGTATCCTGGGAGGGTTAGAATTGGATAGAGGATTCTATTGCTGAACTAGCCAGACAAGTTGCTTTGCAAGACAATGACCTTAGCTGGCCATTTAAGTGTCTTCAGCAGCTTCCCAGGTTGCAAGAGCTGCAGTGAATGGATGGAACCCTCCAGGTTAATAGAGAGGCCTTTCATCCACCTTCCTCAATGGACACATAGTAAAATAAAAAAATTCCTTCAGTAGCACCTTAAAGACCAACTAAGTTTTTGTTTTGGTATGAGCTTTCGTGTGCATGCACACTTCTTCAGATACATAGGTAGGAGATCAAGAGGCAGAGGGGTGGGTGGGTGGGTGGGTGTTGTCGTCGATGCTGTGAGCCTTTCCATTCTATGCTCAGGAAGAAGCAAAGATCACCAGTGTTGAAGCAATGATTCTTCCACATCAACTTCGTTGGACTGGTCATGTTGTGCGGATGCCTGATGATCATCTTCCAAAGCAACTACTCTATTCCGAACTTAAAAATGGAAAGCGTGATGCTGGTGGAGAAGAAGCCTTTATAAAAGGTGTCATGGGCTTTGAAGACACTCAGGACACAAGGGAGAAATGTGCTAAGAGGAAGGCACACTTGGCAAATCCACATCGTGATCAACTCCCACCCGGAAACCAATGTCCCCACTGTGGAAGGATGTGTGGATCCAGAATTGGCCTCCACAGTCACTTACGGACTCGTGGTTAAAACTGTGTTTATGGAAGACAATCTTACTCGGCTATGAGGGATCACAGAAGAAGGAGGAGAAGAAGGAGAAGAAGGAGAAGGAGAAGGAGAAGGAGAAGGAGAAGGAGAAGGAGAAGGAGAAGGAGAAGGAGAAGGAGAAGGAGAAGGAGAAGGAGAAGGAGAAGGAGAAGGAGAAGGAGAAGAATCATAGAGTTGGAAGAGACCACAAGGGCCATCCAGTCCAACCCCCTGCCAAGCAGGAAACACCATCAAAGCATTCTTGACATATGCCTGTCAAGCCTCTGCTTAAAGACCTCCAAAGAAGGAGACTCCACCACACTCCTTGGTAGCAAATTCCACTGTTGAACAAGAAGAAGAAGAGGAGGAGGAGGAGGAGGAGGAGGAGGAGGAGGAGGAGGAGGAGGAGGAGGAGGAGGAGGAGGAAGATGCTCAGGCTGTATATATGTGCCAAAAAACAACACCCCCCAAACTGGGGAAAGTGCCTGGAACCACTGGAGTCTCTCATCGCCCTGAGAGTGTTTTGCCGTCTCTTTTCCACATTCCTTTAAAGAAAGATTCAAAAACTGCTGGGTGCTTGCCTTGGAGGGAGCTGTGAGAAACGAGCCAATTTAAATCTGGATTATGTTCTCTTTGTAATGGAGATGTCTAATTGGATGCTGTGGGACCCTTAGCGTGGATTTGGAGTAGCTGCCTGGGCCATAAATCCCTGGGACGCCTCCCAATCCCTTCCTCCATCGCTCTGTAGAAGCACTGAAGGCTTTGCCAGGGATGCAGCTGTGTGTTCAGGTGGGAGCTCTAATGCCCAATCATTGCCAGTCTGGGGATCCCAGGCTCTGCCCGCCTGATGGCAGGGATCCACGCACCCTTCCACTCCTCACGAGCAAATCCATTTGGAGGAATGGCAGCAGGCGATGTTTACGCTGAGCGCTTGCTTTGGAAAAGGTCGCAGCGCAGCTTCTACTACTTGCTCCCTGGGACACCAGAAGGTAAATTACCTTTCCTGGGAGATGCTACTCCAAATAAAAAAACGTTGATTTCTTTTTTTTTTTTCCTCCCCTCTACAAACATTGCAAATTCGGCTCCTACAGAGAACGTCCAAAGAAAACACTTTCCTTTCCAAGGCCCCGAGATCAATGATTTTATTGACTGGACTTTGCAAATTTACATTTTTCTTTAGTCTCTTCTCAGGTTTATAAGCTAAAAGACAGTGACAAATGTTACTTGGGCATCCAGGGCCAGACACAAGAAATGTAGGCCTCTCTCTTCTGATTCTCCTCCTTGGATGTTGTAACACTGAAAGATGGTTCAATGCAGCTTGTAGGAAATTCTTTTCTTCTCCAAGCACATGGAAGCCATCAGATGGTTGCGCAAGGACATGAGAACCTATGAAGAGGCTGCTGGATCAGACCAGTGGCCCATGTTGACCAGCATTTTGTTCTCACAATGGCCATCCAGACGCCTGAGGGAAACCAGAAAGAAGAACATGGGCACGAGAGTGACTCTCCTCTCCTGTCGTCTCCAGCAACTAGGATTTAGATTAGCATCGCTGCCTCTGACCGTGGAGACAGAAAACAGGCATCCTAGCCAGGAGCTGTCAATAGCCCTCTCCTTCTAATCCTCTTCCAAATCTATCCAAGTTGGCAGCCATCATTGCCTCTTGTGGGAGAGAGTTCCATAGTTTAACTGTGCCCTGTGTGAAAAAGTCATTTCTTTTCTCTGTCCTGGATCTCCTGGCATTCAGCTTCATTGGAGGTCCAGGAGTTCTTGTGTTGTGAGAGAGGGAGGAAGACTTTTCTCTCTCCACTTTCTACATGCCATACTTAGTTTTACGCGCTTCTCTCATGTTGTTTCTTACTCACCTTTTCTTTAAACTAAAAAAATCCCAAATGCGGCAACCTCTCTTCTTCATAGCCCTTCATCCTCTGGCTTGCCCATTTCTGAACCCTTTTCTACGGTACTCTCCAGTCTCCTGTGCATTGTGACCGTCCCCCTTCATTGTTGCTTTCAAAGATGAATGTGATCAGCTGTGACATGGATTTGCATTTGTGTGCTCTGGGGGCACCAGGACGGATGCAGACCAGAAGGCCTGGCTTGGCTCTTGCTCCCCAAACAGGTATGGAGAGAACAGCTCCCTTTGTCAGCCGTGGATGAGAGCTGAGTGTAAAAATAAACCTGCCGCAGTTCCCCCAAACTTTGCTTTCTCGGCCTCCCTATTCCTTTGCTGTGGTTCAACATTCAGATGGGTGTATAAGCAGATCTGAAACCCCTTTGAGATTTTGTTATCCTGAAACAAATGTGGATCGAGAACATCCCTGGCAGGAGATGGCTTTCAGCATTTAAGGCATGATTCCACCAGAGGGCAAAAGGCAGCTACAGTGTTATAAGGAAAAAAAACACTGCTCCCTTTCCCTTACATGGGGAATCCAAGAGCCCATATAGAGTCCTTAGGAAGGTTCTCTACCAGTCGGAGAAAATAACAGAGGCCAAGCAGAGAATATTGAGAAGAAAAGCAGCTTGTAAGCCTGATCTTTATTCAACTGTTGCAACAGGGTCCTCACTCACCACACACAGGAGGGAGGAGATGAACCTAGAACAATGGTGTGCAAGCTCTTATATGGACTTTTGGAAATTCCCACCCTGTAAGCATAACGCCACCCCTCCAATACATACACCACAGAAGAGGCGGTCTACAGCAGAAAAAACCTGTCTGCCAGGGTACCTGATAATGATCACTGATTGCATTACAGTACTTGGGCATCCTGGCCATTCCTTTGTGATGGTAAAATAAAAAAATTCCTTCAGTAGCACCTTAAAGACCAACTAAGTTTTTATTTTGGTATGAGCTTTCGTGTGCATGCACACTTCTTCAGATACACTGAAATAGGAGTCCCCAGGCACTTATGTAGAGAAGGGGTGGGGAGGGGGTGGGGAGGGGGAGGGGAGGGGGATCACTCAGAAGGGTGGTGGAAGTGGGTGATTGACTGACTGATAGCTGTTGATGACCGAAAACGACTGCAAATGGTTTTGCATGAAAAAGCAAGGGTTGAGATGGCTGAAGATCGCTTATCATGTATAATGAGATAAGAATCCGATATCTCTGTTCAAACCAGGTCCCTCCATGGTTTTGAGCTTGGTGATAAGTTGTAATTCAGCAACTTCTCTTTCCAGTCTATTTCTGAAATTCTTTTGTAGTAAGACAGCTACTTTGAGATCTTGTATAGAATGTCCTGGGAGATTGAAGTGTTCTCCTACTGGTTTCTCTGTCTTCTGGTTCCTGATGTCAGATTTATGTCCATTTATCCTTTGGCGTAGGGTTTGGCCTGTTTGTCCAATATAGAGAGCTGAAGGGCACTGTTGGCATTTGATGGCATACACAATGTTAGAAGATGAGCAATTAAATAGTCCTGAGATGGTATGTTGGATGTTGTTGGGGCCAGTAATGATGTTGTCCGGGTGTATGTGGCAGCAAAGTTGGCATCTGGGTTTATTGCAGGCTCTGGTACCAGTGTCCATGTTAAGTCTGGTGGTTGTGTTATTGTGGGTGAGGAGTTGTTTAAGATTGGGTGGCTGTCTGTAGGCAATGAAAGGTCTTCCTCCCAGAGCTTGAGAAAGGGAGCGGTCATTGTCCAGGAGAGGCTGTAGATCTCTGATGATGCGTTGTACTGTTTTAGCTTGGGAGCTGTATGTGATGACTAGTGGTGTTCTGTTATTTTCTTTTTGGGGTCTGTCTTGCAGCAGGTTCTCTCTAGGTATCAGTCTGGCTCTGTTGTTTAACTTCATCAGGTGGATATTTTAGTTCTAAAAAGGTTTGCTGTAGATCTCTTAGGTGAGATTCTCTGTCTGTAGAGTTGGAACAGATGTGGTTGTAACGTAGGGCCTGGCTGTATACGATGGATTGTTTGGTATGTTTGGGATGGTAGCTAGAAGCATGTAGATATGTTTGTCGGTCAGTTGGTTTTCTGTATAAGGTGGTGTCTATACGTCCATCCTGTATTTTTGTGGTGGTAAATACTCAGTTCCTGAATCCAGGTCACAGACTCACCCTATTCATACACACATAGGCCCTTAAGACAGGATTTGTGAGCAAAGGGACCATTTCTGCCCTCCCTTCCCTACAGGTGGGCGGGGTTTGCGGCACCAAGCGGGGGATTACCTGGGCGGGTCTTCCAAAGCAACTACTCTATTCCAAACTTTAAAATGGAAAGCGTAATGCTGGTGGTCCACAAAAGAGGTTTAAAGATCTCAAGGCAAATCTTGAAAGAAAAAAAAATGTAGTACTGTATAAACACCGACAACTGGGAAACACTGGCCTGCGAGCGCTCCAGTTGGAGAACAGCCTTGACCAAAGGTGTCATGGGCTTTGAAGACACTCGATCTCAGGACGCAAGGGAGAAATGTGCTTGGCAAATCCACACCGTGATCAACTCCCACCTGGAAACCAATGTCCCCACTGTGGAAGGATGTGCGGATCCAGAATTGGCCTCCGAAGTCACTTACGGACTCATTGTTAAAACTGTGTTTATGGAAGACAATCTTACTCGGCTACGAGGGATCGCCAAAGAAGAAGAAAGAACGACCTGGACGGGTGGCCCCCACCTCCTTGGGTTGGCCTTTGACCTGCCCTCGGCCAGGGAGGACAATGAATGGCCGGTCGGGGTGGGGCTAAGGCCAAAGAAAAGAGGCTGACCCTTTCGACCAAGCCAATCTCCAGGAACGTCTTCCAGGTTGCAGGACGTGTTCCGACGAGCAACCAGGTTGAGGTAAGTCTTTTGCGTTGTTTGTTTACAGGCGGCTTGCTAGCCTTCTTGATTGTTTTCCGTGGCGGTGGTGCTGGGAAGGCGGTGTAAGGCCCCTGCATGGTCACTTCCCCATTACCTTTGTCCTTGCAGAGAAACATTTGAGGTCAATTTGGGAGAGACAAAATGGTTTCAGGACTTTTTTTCCCTGTACTGTTTCATACATGTGATATATATATATATTTATGTATGTGTTTGCCTGGTACATTTATTTTATACCTTAAAGGTAAAGGTAAAGGGACCCCTGACCATTAGGTCCAGTCGTGACCGACTCTGGGGTTGCGCGCTCATCTCGCATTATTGGCCGAGGGAGCCGGCGTATAGCTTCCAGGTCATGTGGCCAGCATGACAAAGCCGCTTCTGGCAAACCAGAGCAGCACACGGAAACACCGTTTACCTTCCCGCTGTAGCGGTTCCTATTTATCTACTTGCACTTTGACGTGCTTTCGAACTGCTAGGTTGGCAGGAGCTGGGACCAAGCAACAGGAGCTCACCCCGTCACAGGGATTCGAACCGCCGACCTTCTGATCAGCAAGCCCTAGGCTCAGTGGTTTAACCACAGCGCCACCTGGTAGACCCTCTAATTCTAATAACAGCAGGATCTGGCCACAAGGAGGCCCAACAGCCAGTAGTCTAGTGGTTAAAGTGTCAGATTAGGACTTGGGAGGGACCAGGGTTCAAATCCTCACTCGACAATGAAGCTCGCCTTGGGGGATAGTCACTGCCTCTCAGCCTAACCTACCTCCCAGGGTTGTCGTGGGGATGAAACGAGGTGGGGGAAGGAAAGCCACCGTGAGCTCCTTGGAGGAAAATGGTGAGATGTAAATGCAATAAATGAAACAAACAAATGAGATGCCATGCCAGTGATACGTGGAAAGTCTCCTCCTGATATCCTCGCTTTCGTTCTTATTTCCCAATGAATACACACTTGGTGTTCGGTAGACCTTTGGAAGGTTTCGATGTGATGAAAGTGCATCGTTCCATACAAGAAAATTTCTAAAACGTGTTTGTTTTTACATTTCTATCCCACCTTTCCCACAAGGAGCGCCAGGCGCCATCCGCACGTCCCCTCCTTCTGCATTTATGGAAGGAGGCAGAGTGGGACCCTGTATCACACCTTGAGCTCCTTGGAGGAAAAGGTGGCATATAAGCAGAATTAACTAAATAAATGAATAAATAAACCTGCTGTCTGGCTGTGCCACATCATGGCTGCTATAGAGACGTTTGCATGGCTGCTTCCTCTACATTAAGCGCACTCGCCCTGCTAGTTTTGGAAGCTGCATTCACATGATGTGAGCCACAGTCCGCACCCAACCTGTAGTATCTGGACAAACCATAGCTGCCAAGTACCCCGTTTTCCCCGGGAAAACCCCGTTTTTACTTACCTTTTCCTGGTGGTCCCCCATATAACTTTGTCTCCCGTTTTTCTCTGTTATTTTCTCCTGCCGGCGGCCATTTTTTTTCTTTCTGATTTGCCCTTCTATGGGCACCAAAAATGGCCACCGGCAGCTTCAAAAGTCGCATCTACGCATGTCCGGAAGTGCATAGACGCGACTTCTGG
Source organism: Zootoca vivipara (assembly GCF_963506605.1). Classification (NCBI taxonomy): domain Eukaryota; kingdom Metazoa; phylum Chordata; class Lepidosauria; order Squamata; family Lacertidae; genus Zootoca; species Zootoca vivipara. Next base: position 1,212,821 of record NC_083276.1, read on the forward strand.
TGTCGGCGGCGGTCATTTTTGGTGCCCATAGATGGGCGGAGCGACACCAGAAGTTGCGTTGACGCACTTCCTGACATGCGTACAAGCGACTTTCCAAGCCACCGCCAGCCATTTTTGGTGCCCATAGAAGGACAAAGCAACACCAGAAGTTACGTCAACGCAACTTCCTGTGTCACACGGCTGCCGGTCCCGGATTCTGCAGTCCGGGACTTGGAAGGTAAGGGACAAACACTTCAATTTCTCTTCCCCCCCCCCTTCAATCCAGCTTCAATCCGTTTAGAAAACTGAACATCAAGCAAAAGCCCTGGGGATCCGTGATGCTGAGCAAAATGGTTTGCTCCTGCGTGAGACAAGACCCCCTCCCTCACAGAGCTCTCTAGAGTTGAAATATATATTTAAAAAAATTAAAATTGTCCAGTAGCGCCTTCGAGACCAACTAAGTTTGTTATTGGTATGAGCTTTCGTGTGCATGCACACTTCTTCAGATACACTGAAACAGAAGTCACCAGACCCTCATATATAGTGAGAGGGTGGGGAGGGGTATTACTCAGAAGGGTGGGGGGAATGGGTGATTGGCTGATAGGTGTGGTAAACCTGTGGATGACTGTTAATGACTGCAATTAGTCCTACAGGAAAAAGCAAGGAATAGTATGCAGATGATTAGCATATATCAGGCACCCCCAAACTTTGGCCCGCCAGATGTTTTGGACTACAGTTCCCATCATTCCTGACCACTGGTCCTGTTAGCTAGGGATCATGGGAGTTGTAGGCCAAAACATCTGGAGGGCCAAAGTTTGGGGATGCCTGGCATATGTAATGAGACAGGAATCCAATATCTCTATTAAGACCAGGTCTCTCCATAGTTTTCAGTTTAGTGATAAGTTGTAATTGAGCAACTTCTCTTTCAAGTCTAGTTCTGAAATTCTTTTGTAATAAGACAGCTGCTTTGAGATCCTGTATTGAATATCCTGGGAGATGGAAGTGTTCTCCTACGGGCTTCTCTGTCATGTGATTCCTGATGTCAGATTTATGTCCATTTATCCTTTGGCGTCGTAGGACCTCTCTAGAATTGGTTACAGTGGCACGTTGGTTTAAGAACAGCTTAGTTTATGAGCAACTTGGATTAAGAACGCTGCAAACCCGGAAGTAGGTGTTTTGGTTTGGGAACTTTGCCTTGGTGCAAAGAGCCAGTGTGGTGTAGTGGTTAAGAGCGGTAGACTCCTAATCTGGGGAACCAGGTTCGTGTCTCTGCTCCTCTACATGCAGCTGCTTGGTGACCTTGGGCTAGTCACACTTCTCTGAAGTCTCTCAGCCTCACTCACCTCACAGAGTGTCTGTTGTGGGGGAGGAAGGGAAAGGAGAATGTTAGCCGCTTTGAGACTCCTTTGGTTAGTGATAAAGCGGGATATCAAATCCAAACTCCTCCTCCTCCTCCTCCTCTTCTTCTTCTTCTTCTTCTTCTTCTTCTTCTTCTTCTTCTTCTTCTTCTTCTTCTTCTTCTTCTTCTTCTTGGAATAAGAACATGTTTCGCTTCCTGTTGTAAATTGAGTCCACCGCTGCTATGGGAAACATACCTGCCAAGTCCTGGATGGAAAAATCCGGGATCGGCAGCCCACGACACCGGAAGTTGCGTAGACGCAACTTCCGGTGGCGCTTTGCCCTTCTATGGGCACCAGAAAATGGTGGCGCCAGCGCCGGAAGTCGCTTCTATGCATGACTGGAAATGCGTAAAGGCGACTTCCGGCACCACCGACGCCATTTTCTGGTGCCCATAGAAGGGCAAAGCGCCACCGGAAGTTGCGTCTACGCGTTTCCGGACACGTGTAGAAGCGACTTCCGGCGCCGGCGGCACCATTTTCTGGTCCCCATAGAAGGGCAAAGCGGCACCAGAAAAATGGCCGCCGGCAGAAGCGAATTTAATGGAGAATAACAGGATAAAAACCTATACGGGAGACGGCCAGGAAACGGTAGGAAAAAGGGGGGTTTCCTGGCGAAAACGGGATACTTGGCAGCTATGATGGGAAAGCACACCTTGGTTTAAGAACCCATTGGTTGAAGAACGGACTTCCAGAACAGATTAAGTTTGTAAACCAAGGTACCACTGTATTGGCTTTCTATCTGCCCTGTGAGCACCAGCACCCAAGGGTGGCGTACGGAGGAACTGGCCAATCAGAGGAACGGGATAAAAAGCTCTCGCGCTCTTTTCCTGCATGGACACGTCTTTCCGCTCTCTTTCCAAGTCAGCAGGTATCTCTCGTGCCATTTGTTTTTGTCTCCTTAAGCCACGTGTCTGGGGGAACTCCAAGGCGTGCACTTAATGGGAGTGATATAGAGTTGTACTCCAAACAGCACACAGGCCATCTGTCAAAACAAAAAGCTAAACTCCGAGTAATAAAATCCACCGGGTGATTGATCTCTTGCATTAAAGGGGGAACTGGGGGGGGGGAAGCAATTTTGTGTATGGGCAAACTTGTGTTTGGTGCATTTTTCATGTCACATAAAGATGGAAATTGCCTCTCCTGGCTGTGGATTACAGATATATTTCAGCTTCTGTAATTGTGGCAGGACACTTCTGTGCTTATAACAAGCGGATAATTCCCCAACTATTGGTGAAAACAATCAGCTTTCTGAGACATGATTCCCCTCGGTCTTCCCCCAAAGGCCCACACGTTCCCATTTGTTTGCCACACTGTGGCTGATGAATCGTATGTTTTGGCCCTTAAATTGGGTGCAAATGCACACAAACCACAATTAGGACAATTTGGGGTCTATTTCAAAGCAGTAACTTAGACAGGAAAGCAGAGAAAAGTTGGGGCACTGTTTTTAACATTACCTAATGTGGGGGCTCTTCCAGTTTCTCCTTGAGGTCTGCTGAAATTATATCCGAGTGGAAGTTGCCCCCAAGGCAGTTCCATTGCTCCCTGGTCATTCTCGGATCCAAATCTTGCACCCATTTTCTCAAGTCATAGGCTCTTGCAATCATAGAATCATAGAATCATAGAGTTGGAAGAGACCACAAGGGCCATCCAGTCCAACCCCCTGCCAAGCAGGAAACACCATCAAAGCATTCTTGACATATGCCTGTCAAGCCTCTGCTTAAAGACCTCCAAAGAAGGAGACTCCACCATGCTCCTTGGCAGCAAATTCCACTGTCAAACAGCTCTTACTGTCAGGAAGTTCTTCCTAATGTTTAGGTGGAATCTTCTTTCTTGTAGTTTGAATCCATTGCTCCGTGTCCGCTTCTCTGGAGCAGCAGAAAACAACCTTTCACCCACCTCTATATGACATCCTTTTATATATTTAAACATAGCTATCATATCACCCCTTAACCTTCTCTTCTCCAGGCTAAACATACCCAGCTCCCTAAGCCGTTCCTCATAAGGCATCGTTTCCAGGCCTTTGACCATTTTGGTTGCCCTCTTCTGGACACGTTCCAGCTTATCAGTATCCTTCTTGAACTGTGGTGCCCAGAACTGGACACAGTACTCCAGGTGAGGTCTGACCAGAGCAGAATACAGTGGTACTATTACTTCCCTTGATCTAGACGCTATACTCCTATTGATGCAGCCCAGAATTGCATTGGCTTTTTTAGCTGCTGCATCACACTGTTGACTCATGTCACGTTTGTGGTCTACCAAGACTCCTAGATCCTTTTCACATGTACTGCTCTCAAGCCAGGTGTCTCCCATCCTGTATTTGTGCCTTTCATTTTTTTTGCCCAAGTGTAGTACCTTACATTTCTCCTTGTTAAAATTCATCTTGTTTGCTTTGGCCCAGTTCTCTCATCTGTTAAGGTCATTTTGAAGTGTGATCCTGTCCTCTGGGGTATTAGCCACCCCTCCCAATTTGGCATCATCTGCAAACTTGATCAGGATGCCCTCAAGCCCATCATCCAAGCCATTGATAAAGATGTTGAATAAGACTGGGCCCAAGACAGAACCCTGTGGCACCCCACTAGTCACTATTCTCCAGGATGAAGAGGAGCCATTGATGAAGAGGAGCCAATGATGCCTCGATCCAAATGAAAACTGGACAGAATTTCCCATTCGGTCTCTTTCCTGACTTCCCCATATTTTGCTATCAGGGAAAAAAAATAGCCCTAATGCAAACTTTTTAAATGATTCAGCGAACAGATTTTTCATTAATAAATCAAGGTCCCCTCTTTAACTTATCAGCCTGCTTGAAATGTTAATGAGACAGGGCATCCATTTCTCTGCCAAGGCTCCAGAAGAGAGTCGTATCACTCATAGAATAGAATCATAGAGTTGGAAGAGACCACAAGGCCATCCAGCCCAACCCCCTCCCTCACCCACTTAGATGCCCCAAACTTCCGTTTCTGCCATTTGGATTGTTCTGGCTTCCCTTTCTGCGGTCTCGTTCATACTTAGGAGTTTCCCCCGGAAAACACACTCTTTAGCAATAAATTGGAGCGAATAGAAATCTGCAGGAAACCCAATTGCCATTTGTCCCAAATCAGCACTGAGCCCCAGGTTCTCCCAGGAGGAATTAGCGGGGGGGGGGAGGAAATGTGGATGGGACATGACAAACATCTGGAAACAATTATCCACTATTCGTTCCACTTCAGCTTTCCAGTGACATGGTTTTATTTTACTTATTGATTCATTTGTCTTGTTTTGCTGTTGATCTTTCCTACCCAAAGGCTTTCAAAGCATCAGCAATATGATGCTGGTAATAATTTTAAAAAACAAAAACAAAACAGTGGATAAAACTGAGCTGTGTAGCATCAGGGTGTTGAGAGGAACACCTGGGGCTTCTGGGTTTAGGGAAAAGGCGAGTCAGAGGTGAGGTGATTATAAACTGGTTTGTGGTGTGTAGAAATTGGACAGAGAAAAGTTTCCCACCCTCTCAGTAGAACGAGAAACGGAATGTTGGAAGGATAAAAGGACGGATAAAAACTCTGGAACTCATTCCTGTCAGAGGCAATGGTGGCCGCCAATTTGGATAATAATAATTTTCTTATTTGTACCCCACCCAACTGACTTGGGGCCAGTCCCTGCCTTTCAGCCTAGCCTACCTCACAGGGATGTTGTAGGGATTAAATGGGGGGGGGGGAGAATAATGGGTGCCACGTCCTTGAAGAAAAAGTTGGGCTAAAAAAGGCAATAAAACAAAGCAAAGCAAAAGTCTCACCTGTTTCATCCCTGGAAGGTCAGGGTGGATCCCATTTGAGCAAGGCTAAGGGCACCTTCTTTACTCCAGAGGAGGCAAGGACCCCCCCCCCCCGCCTACCCCCCCCCCCGCGCCCGGCATTACAATGGAGCCCTTGTTCCTTATTAGCAAGAAAATCACATCTCCTTTGCCTCCTCGGCTTTCCACCACCCGTCTGTCACAGAGCCCACTCAGTGCTAGTTAACGGAACAAGCAGTGACATTTCATACATTTTAAATGTAATTTGTGGGAAATGTTTGCAAATTGGAACCGCTGTGCAAGAAAGGAAGTGCGGCACAGATTCCCCCCTGGGCCCTCTTCATTGAAGTTGCAGGTGCAGGAGGGCGGGGGGGAGGCGGCCGGCTGCCAGGGTGGAGAGGGTGGTCGTGGGGGGGGGCTCCCAAGGTGGGACTGGGGGGGCATTGGACAGATGAGGAGGGATGTCTTCCGGCCTCTGTAGCTGGGGGGTGTCTTTCCTCTCGGGCTGCAATGATTTTGCCACCACTGCCACCTCCACCACCCCCCAAAACAACCACACACATTTAGGTGCACTGCTAAGGATTTGTGCAAGTGTCAATCTAAAAGTGCAGGCTGTGAATGCAAGCAGTAAATATGTCTCTATCGATAACCTGGGACTACTGCTTTTTTTTGGGGGGGGAGGTTTCCTGCAGGCATCTGCTTGGCCACTGTGAGAATAGGCAGCTGGAGGAGATGGGCCATTGGCCCAATCATAGAATCATAGAATCGTAGATTTGGAAGAGACCACAAGGGCCATCCAGTCCAACCCCCTGCCAAGCAGGAAACACCACCAAAGCATTCTTGACATATGCCTGTCAAGCCTATGCTTAAAGACCTCCAAAGAAGGAGACTCCACCACACTCCTTGGCAGCAAATTCCACTGTTGAACAGCTCTTACTGTCAGGAAGTTCTTCCTAATGTTTAGGTGGAATCTTCTTTCTTGTAGTTTGAATCCATTGCTCCGTGTCTGCTTCCCTGGAGCAGCAGAAAACAACATTTCACCCTTTTCTATGTTGTTGTTGTTTAGTTGTTTAGTCGTGTTCGACTCTTCGTGACCCCATGGACCATAGCACGCCAGGCACTCCTGTCTTCCACTCCTGCAGTTTGGTCAGACTCATGTTCGTAGCTTCGAGAACACTGTCCAACCATCTCGTCCTCTGTCGTCCCCTTCTCCTTGTGCCCTCCATCTTTCCCAACATCAGGGTCTTTTCCAGGGAGTCTTCTCTTCTCATGAGGTGGCCAAAGTATTGGAGCCTCAGCTTCACGATCTGTCCTTCCAGGGAGCACTCAGGGCTGATTTCCTTCAGAATGGATAGGTTTGACCTTCTTGCAGTCCATGGGACTCTCAAGAGTCTCCTCCAGCACAATAATTCAAAAGCATCACTATACATACATCACTACTGGGAAAACCATAGCTTTAACTATACAGACCTTTGTAGGCAAGGTGATGTCTCTGCTTTTTAAGATGCCCTCTTCTATATGACATCCTTTTATATATTTGAACATGGCTATCATATCACCCCTTAACCTTCTCTTCTCCAGGCTAAACATACCCAGCTCCCTAAGCCGTTCCTCATAAGGCATCGTTTCCAGGCCTTTGACCATTTTGGTTGCCCTCTTCTGGACACGTTCCAGCTTGTCAGTATCCTTCTTGAACTGTGGTGCCCAGAACTAGACACAGCACTCCAGGTGAGGTCAATCAATCAGGGCTTGTCTGATGTTCTTATGCAGGGGTCGGCAAACTATGGCCCGGGGGCCAGATCAGGCCCAATTGCCTTCAGGATCCAGCCCACCGACTGTCTGTGGATCGGCGTCTGGATTCTGTTTGTTCGGACTGCGCCATTTTTTCTCCTGCGCCCTTCCATTCCCCCCCTCCCTCACACGCACCGAAGTGGCGCCTCCTCCCTCCCTCCTCCTGGCTTCTCCCCGCCCTGCCTAGAGGAGGAAGGGGGCTGAGCTAAGCAGCCCCTCTCCAGAGCAAGCCCTTTTGCGTCGCTCATCTTGTGGAAACCTCGGGATCCGACCAGAGCTCCAGAATGGATCCCATCCACAACCGGAAGTACCACTGTAATAATTTCACTACCGGTATTTATTCCCCGCCCATCTGGCTGGCTTGCCCCAGCCACTCCCCCAGCTTCCAACATATATAAAAACATAATAAAACATTAAAAAAAAACACCTTCCCTATACAGGGCTGCCTTCAGATGGCTCAGGGGTCACAGAACTCCATGCCCTCCAATATTTCGTTGATGAAAATGGGGGCATCCTAAGGAACAGCGGGACATTCCGGGATCAAATCAGAAACCGGGACAGCTTCTGGAAATCCAGGGCTGTCCCTGGAAAACAGGGACCCTTGGAGGGTCTGTAATTCAACGTTTGCAGGTTGGCAGCCCCATGCCAAGACGGGCACCTCAAGCCAGAGGTCCTGATCCAGGAAAGCATGTGCACAATCCAGATCTGCCTGCTGTTTTTCAGGACCAGGTTGTCTGAATCTGGGAGCAGATTTTGGGGGTTCAAATGTTCCCGCTGGATGAGGGCACATGAAAAGCAGCATTTTTTCATGGTGTGTGTGTGTGTGTGTGTGTGTGTGTGTGTGTGTGTGTGTGTGTGTAAAAGCCCTTGTGGATAAAAACAAAGCAAACAGTGGCCCCTAGTGAGAGAAAACAGGATTTTTAAGCACAGGGGAAATTATGCAATGGGAGGGGGAATCTATGAACTGGGGGGACGGACTGGATTTCACCCCATGATTTGGACATGCGATCAGAATCCACACAAAATGGGGGGGGGGGGTGTTTGACCATATTCAAGGAAGATTTCACCCCAATCTGCCATAGTTTTCTTGGACAAGATACTGGCCTTGTTTTCAAAGGAAGTGTGGGCTAAAGAAATACCTTAATAAATAAATAAAGCCAGTGCTTTTTTCTAAAAGAATGTTTAGGGGTACAGTACTCTCATTTTCCTACTCATATTGAAATACTGCCTCTCAGTGAGGCCAAACTTAGATTCACAAAATGTTTAGGGGTATCCATACCCCTGCGTCTCCCCAGAAAAAAGGCATTAGATGACATGGGCAGGAATTTGGGGAGGGGGGAGATCACAATATGTTATATATATGTAAGTTAAACCTCAGCTTAAATTGACAACACATAAAATATGTGTTGACAACATAAAATGGATCATTTATTATTTGGCATTTTAATTTGTACTATTCAGTGTGTGTGTGTGAGAGAGAGAGAGAGAGAGAGAGAGATAAAATTTGCAGAACCATCCCGTGCATGTTCACTCTGGAGAAATAGGCTCTCTGCTTAGAAACATGTAGGATTGCATTCGCACACAAAAAGAACTGCAACTTGGTCATTTGAAGGGGGGTGAAAAAGCCACAGGAAAGGGTTCAGGTCAGAAGAGCAGCTTCTGGGATCTCCAGATGAGATCAAGGGATCACCAAAGGAAGGCAAGCAGCAATTCACAAGCAACCCAGACCCTGGTGGAATCTACACACATATAAAAAACACTGTGAAAATGCTTTTTAAAAAACATTTTAAAAATATGTTGGATTTGCCATTGGCTCACCATCGCCATCTAGTGTCAGGTTTGTGTAATGCACTTAAAACAAACTTAAAACATTATTTAAAAATTCCTTCCAGTAGCACCTTAGAGACCAACTAAGTTTCTCATTGGTATGAGCTTTTGTGTGCATGCACACTTCTTCAGATACACGAGATCTGTGTATCTGAAGATACACACGAAAGCTCATACCAATGAGAAACTTAGTTGGTCTCTAAGGTTCTACTGGAAGGAATTTTTTTATTTTGTTTTGACTACGGCAGACCAACACGGCTACCTACCTGTAATTAAAACATTATATTTTCAGCTGTATAGCTGAGTCCCAAGCCATCAGAGGGTTGGACTAGATGACACTTGGGGGTATCTTCTATCCCTGCTCCTGTAAACTTATCTAAGTCAGTGGAATCCATTTCTCTTTTATTGGAGGACTTCATATATATAATGCACAGCTTAGAAACACTCCTTGGCTGCCCCTGGCATACCACCCTCTTCCTCCCGGAAAAATCAGGAAGCTGCATTTTTCTTCTCTCCTTCCTTCCGACTCCTTTGGCAGGGATAAATCCTCTTCTGCAAACGCATTTGCATATATTCACGTACACAAATGCCCGCCACCCTCCACCAAACAACCACATTCTTTCCTCGCCCTGATGAAAGGTTTTTTTTGTTTTTTATCTCTGCAGCTTCACAAAGACTAACCTATTTTGGGGGTTAAACAGGCAGGCACAACTCTCTCCAAATTCTGTAGCTCCCAGCTAGCAAAGATTAGATTATTCAGCTCATTAATCAAAATCTAGGTCACTCGTCAAGCTACGTGCATTATTAAGGCGCTCACTCAGATTTTTTACTCTGAGTGCAAGTGACTGTTTGGGGGCACTTTCATCTCCCTCTGGCACAAAGGATGCCCACTCAACCATCTCAAGGCACTCGGGACCATTACGCAGGCCTTCTGTCTCCTAACCTCTAGAGCAAAGCCCACCTCCCTCCCAACTGGCCACTGAATCACACGGGACCATACTCAGGAACCAATTTCATTGGAGTGCCTTCTTCCTCATAAACAGATTCACCAATGTAGGATGGGCGACACATGGCTTACCAGTAGTACATGCGAAAGGGATCTTGGGGTCTTTGTGGGCCAAAAGCTGGATGTGAGCCCACAGTGTGATGCAGCAGCAAAAAAAGTGAATGCTATTCTAGGCTGCATCAACAGACGTCTAGTGTCCAGGTCAAGGGAAGTCATAGTCATGCTTTGGTCAGTACTGCCCTGGAGTCCTGTGTCCAGTTCTGAGTGCCACAATTTATTGACAAGCTGGAAGGTGTGCAGAGGAGGGCAACTAAGATGGTCAAGGATCTGGAAACCAAGCCTTTTGAGGAATGGTTGAAGGAGCTGGGTGTGTTTAGTCTGAAGAAGAGCAAACAGGTGGCTTGAGAGCTATCTTCAAATAACTGAAGAATTGTCACATGGAGAGTGGAACAAGCTTTTCTCCTGCTCTGGAGGGTAGGACCCAAGCCAATGGCTTCAAGTTCCAAGAAAGGAGATTCCAACTAAACTTGAGGAAGAAAGTTCTGACAGTAAGAGCTGTCCGACAGTAGCACGGACTCCCTTGGGAGGTTGTAGACTCTCCTTCCTTGGAGGTTTTTAAGCAGGAGTTGGATAGTCATCTTGTCAGGGATGTTTGAGCTGACATTCCCGCATTACAGGGGTCTGAGCTGGGTGACCCCTGAGGTCCCTTCTGTTATAAGAATTCTAAGGTGTCATGAATAAAATGCGTTCATAAGTGCATAAGGTAAACACATATACAGAGAATCATAAAATCGTAGAGTTAGAAGACGAGGGTCTTCTAGTCCAACCCCCTGCAGTGCAGGAATCTCTTGCCGAATGTGGGGCTCAAATCCATGACCCTGAGATTAAGTCTCCTGCTCTACCAACTGAGCTGTCCCAACAGTACATAAACCACATGTCTGAAATAGTACAGGAGAGCAATCCCATTGTCTCTCAAGACAGACATATGCCAACACAAGTCACACACCATGAGCATTGGACGTGGTGATTGGGGCTGACTAGAGTTGGTTGTCGATCAACATCTGGAAGATGACAGTTGCCACATCCTGGTTTATTCTCTTGGCCGGGCATGTCTAACTCCCAAGAGACAGCGATCTACTCCCACTTTAGAGACCAACTACGTTTGTTCTGGGTATAAGCTTTCATGTGCATGCACACTTCTTCAGATACCTTCAGATGCACACAAAAGCTTATACCCAGAACAAACGTAGTTGGTCTCTAAGGTGCTACTGGACAATTTTTAAAAGTTTTTTATTTATTTCAACCCGAATATTTAAAAAAATGGCAGTGATATACCCCATTGGATTGACCAAAGTAGTTGAGCTTTTTGCAGGGAGGAAGACCCAAAATAGTTGAGTTTTAGTTGTTTGTTTTTTTGCTTTTTTCCCTGGGTTTTTTTTTGGGGGGGGAGGCGATTGATCAAGATCACATGATCTACCAGGATCGATGCCCCGCAATCAACTGGTACATCACGATCGACCGGTTGGACATGCCTGCTCTAGGCCACAAAAACATGAGGGCCTTTGTTGTGTGGAAGAAGATCAGGGCTCCATGATGTGTTTAAGGTAAAAGTCTGCTCCAGATTCCGTTTAATAAGACAAGGCAGCTGCGTTGGACCCGACCGGCCAGACTCTCTTTCTGAACTGATCAATAGGGTGTTCTTCCTCCCTACAGAGCTGTACAGGTTTTAAAGGGGGGGACAAACTTATCACAGCCTGGTTCATAAGAAATCACAAGAAACCAGGTTTGTGGGGAAAACACAGGACCAGCAGCATCGCTGATCAAAGTCTAAGATTTCCAACTTCCATCATGCAGACTCTCTTCTCACACTCTAACGGAGACGTGGTCTTAAGGCAAACTGGCTCAGGTCCCTTGTAGGCCCAGATCCTTGCAGACCCCAGACCCAGTCATTCTGTTTCCACAGTTGACGTGACAACGCTTGGGAGTAGATCAAGCAAGGAATGGAACAGAGTTTTGCAAGAGAAAGAGAATCAAAGTTGGGAGTACTGGACATCCCACTTTCCTTTCACATCTTAAGAAGGTGCATCTGAGGAGCAGCTGCCCAAACTGAAAAATAGCCCCCATTTTCTTTATTTGCAAAATAAGACGAGAGGGAGGGAGGAGACTTGTTGCTGGCATCCATTGCCAACTCGACAGTCTTCAAGTAGTTTCTCCAGGCTGAAGTGTATTGTTCATGCAAATTGCATGCAATTATGCAAACAAGATCTAATTAGATTGATTGATACTGTCATGTCAGCAAAATTCCTACCTTGCCTCAAAACCTATGAAAGATATGTGTCCAATAAGTATTATTATTTCCGTCATTTAGCTCAGGAAATCTGATTTAGCGTTTATTGTGGCTTCTTGCTCATCAGACCTTGAGTTGGGGGAGGGGTCTTTTTATTATTTTAATCACAGCTTTCAGTATTATGCTAATAATACTTGAATATTTCCAGCTGGCTTCCTCATATGCATTGCCACTATGGGCTATAATTAAAGCGTGTGTTTATCAGACAGAGAACATGGATGATTGACAGGCCATGGCTCATCTGGAGAAAAACTTTGAAAGCATCATACCGTCAACTTGGTGATCAGAAGCAGAACTTTACCATATTCCCTTTGTTCCACATGTTTTGGTCTATCTTATAAAGGTATCCAATTAAGTCATAGAATCATAGAATCATAGAGTTGGAAGAGACCACAAGGGCCATCCAGTCCAACCCCCTGCCAAGCAGGAAACATCATCAAAGCATTCTTGACATATAGCCATCAAGCCTCTGCTTAAAGACCTCCAAAGAAGGAGACTCCACCACACTCCTTGGCAGCAAATTCCACTGCCAAACAGCTCTTACTGTCAGGAAGTTCTTCCTAATGTTGAGGTGGAATCTTCTTTCTTGTAGTTTGAATCCATTGCTCCGTGTCCACTTCTCTGGAGCAGCAGAAAACAATCTTTCTCCCTCCTCCATATGACATTTGTAGGAATGGCTAAAATGACCGGAAGAATCAGAAATCAGGAAAACCAAAATTTTAATAAGGAATGGGGAAATTTTATAATTTATCTTAAAAACGATTGCAAGCCGTTAAAATCGTTAGTAGGATTGGAATAACACTTGTAGTTTAATGGTGAATTTTGGACATGATGGAGAGGTAAAAGATTTGGATCGTTATAAAATGATTTAACCAAAGGACCCACAAAGGGGAGGAGGGAACTCCAGGAGATTCCTTGGAATCTTGATTCTATGTTGTACGTTTGATATGTGACTGTCAAGTTTTAATCTGAAAAACTGTGTGTGGGTGTGTGGGTGCGTGCGTGTGAAGGAGCCAAGGTGCCGAGAGAGACCTGTTGATTCTGCCGGCTTTGACTCCTCACCATGAACCCCGGACCGCTGGGCAATGGGGCTCAGCATCCAGCAGGACACCCTCCTATCCACAAGGAGGGGGAGGTTTCTGGCCTCCTGCAGGTGAGAGATGCATTTGCAAAACACAGAGGGAGAGAAAAGAGAGAGCAACTGCTCATTCTCAAGCAGAGAACTGGGGGCCGAGAGGGTAGTCACCTCAGTCTTCAGGCTGTTTCCATGGCAACCAAGGACCTGCGATTTTGTTCTCCACCAGCCTCCTCCAAGGGCTGCCAAAATAAAATTTTTATAAAAGAAAAAAATAATAAGATTTGAAACAGATTGCTGGAATCCACCAGCCAGCGCCTGAGATGCGAATGTGGCTACTTAGTATGATCTGAAAGCCGGGAGTGGGCGAGGTGCTGTACCGCCTTCAGAAAATATTCGGAGAGTTTGCAATGAAAGCAAGAGATGAGAGAGGTTGAAGGCTGGAAGAGCCTTGGCTGCATGGTAAGGGAGGCGGGGGCAGGAGGGCTCAGTCAGAGGGGCAGGGATATTCTTTGGCAGTGATCCCCAAACTTTTTTGTGGGGCTGCCCCCGTGGATTCACAAACTCATCCCCAGTGCCCCCTACCCTACCTACAAAAAGGATTAATTAATATTAAGAATAGCCATCTGCATGACCCACTAAGGAAGATAGTGCATTTCATTTCAAAACTGTAACAACTGCTCATTTATTCCACAAATAAATACATGCCCAAATAAATATATATTCTGATCTACTCTTGCAGATACGTGTGTGTGTGTGTGTGTGTTGCATAAGAAATATCCTTACCCATTTTTACTAAGAAAAACATAAGGCAGAAGGAAATTTACAGCACAAAATGTTTATATGTACCGGTAAATACTTACCAAAGTATTGGCCAAAGTATTGGCCAGCTGCCCCTATACTTTGGCCACCTCATGAGAAGAGAAGAATCCTTGGAAAAGACCTTGATGTTGGGAAAGATGGAGGGCACTAGGAGAAGGGGACGACAGAGGACGAGATGGTTGGACAGTGTTCTCGAAGCTACGAACATGAGTTTGACCAAACTGCGGGAGGCAGTGGAAGACAGGAGTGCCTGGCGTGCTATGGTCCATGGGGTCACGAAGAGTCGGACACGACTAAACTACTAAACAACAAAAATACTTACCAAACATTCACCTACCACTGGTGAGTGGCAACTAATTTATAAGAAGAATAAATAGTTATTACCAATAATTGGTGACTTGGGACATCTCAGGACCATGAATACAAACAAAAGTGATCAATGGAAATAGCTTCAAAAGTGGTAAGAGCAGTAAATACGAAGAATGAAGGTTTTGCTCAACACTCTAGTTTGATCAATCACAAATAAGCAATCGCTGCATTTGGGGGCCCGACTCCAGCCCCCCCCCCCATGCCTCCCCAAGGGCCCAGGAGGGCTCTTGTGCTCTTGCGAACAGGTGTCTGTCAATCTGAACTTTCCCTATGCTTTGTTATCATAGATCATGGCCTGAGGAAGAGGCCACACCATCCTTTCCAACTCAAGATGTTACCTTAAGGCAGAGATAATTCCAGGTAACCCAGACTTGTTTATGGAGGGCTCATCGGCAAAGCCTTTAAATCAGCCTTCGTCAGCCTGGTGACCTCCTGATATTCGGGGCTGCCATTTCCCTCTGCCCCAGCTAGCCACGTTTGCTGGGGGTGATTAGAACCGTTGTCTCCAATATCTGGAAGCCAGAAGCAGAAGACGCTCCTCTGCACCTCTGGGTGAAAGCAAGGGCAAGCCAAACGGCGCACATCTGTGAGCGCTCCCTGGTCCCAGAAGCCTCTCCCCATTCATCTGAATTTCTTGACAAGATTCTGATAGAGCAAAGGAAACTGCTGACATGCTCGTTCCTCCACAAAGCGCTTTTTGTATAATTAGGATGGGAAGAAAATACTGAGCGGTGGAGGGTGGCGGCTGAGCACCGCTGCTTCCTTGCCATCTCCAAACACCTGCCATCAAATTATCGGCTATTACAAGGGTGGGGTTGGCCTGGATGTGGGCTGGGGGTGTCTCAACCTCTTTGAAGAGGCTCTGAAGCAGCTGGGGGCTGTGTCTGCTGAACGACTTGATAAATGAGCGGCTCAGTAGCAAATCCTCATTAAGATGCAACCAATACTCGCATTTCAAATGCAGCGTTAAAGTTTCTGGTGTACCCAAAGAAAAGTGTTTAATTGCCAGTTGCAGGGCAGGGTTTGATCTCGCTGGGACTGAAAAATTAAAAGCCTAGCAAAAGCTCTGTTTTGTTTGTAATCGGCATTAATGAGATCAAAGCCAACATTTGCATCATTAAGCAGCAGTAATTTGGAAGGGGCCCTCTCGACTGGCTGCTTTCTTTGTGGTTTCTCGCATTTCTTGCAAGAAAAATATCGATGGCTTTTGCAACAGTATTAACACACTGGCTTATTCATAATTGAGAAATTGATTCTGGCGGGGACTTTGATTCCAGCTGCACCCCAGCAGGGAGTTAGCCCGCTCGCTGTCCTCATAAGCCCAGGAAAGTGAGTCTCGGAGATGGTTCTGCTTGTAGTCGAAGCACATCTACAATTCCTGGTGACAGGAGAAGGGCTACTCAGTGAAGAGATGGATGCTGCTAAGAAAGAGTCTCTCACTCCTGAATTTCATCTGGTCTGCATCCACAAACCATATCCTCACCTTCTTTCTACTGCATCTTTCCAACCACTCAGAATGGTATATTCAGCAGGAAATTGAGCGGCTGTGTGAGGCCCCAGAATCTTCTAACTTTCATGCCTTATACTGTTCATACCAGAAGCTTGTGTGTGTTGGCAAGGCACCCCGTTCTCTGAGTGGAGAGAGGCTCTGTGGGTTCCAGGCACTGACCCGGGTTCAGTTTCCTTGGAATGAAGGTCAGCGGAGACTGGGATGTCTTTAGAATCTTTGGTTTTATTTGCACATAGGTACAACCTATGGTTTTCCCAGCAGTGATGTATGGAAGTGAGAGCTGGACCATAAAGAAGGCTGATCGCCGAAGAATTGATGCTTTTGAATTATGGTGCTGGAGGAGACTCTTGAGAGTCCCATGGACTGCAAGAAGATCAAACCTATCCATTCTTCAGGAAATCAGCCCTGAGTGCTCACTGGAAGGACAGATCGTGAAGCTGAGGCTCCAATACTTTGGCCACCTCATGAGAAGAGAAGACTCCCTGGAAAAGACCCTGATGTTGGGAAAGATTGAGGGCACTAGGAGAAGGAGACGACAGAGGACGAGATGGTTGGACAGTGTTCTCAAAGCTACGAACATGAGTTTGACCAAACTGCGGGATGCAGTGGAAGACAGGAGTGCCTGGCGTGCTCTGGTCCATGGGGTCATGAAGAGTCGGACACGACTAAACGACTAAACAACAACAACAACCTGAGCAAGAGATGGAGCGGCTCACAGCATTAAAACCCCAACAGATCTTGCTTCTCCATTTGTCACAGCTTTGGATCCAGTACAGGAGCAAGCGGGTCTTTGCATCTCCAGCTTCCAACCTGCTTCCAGCTCAGCTCACGCACCCCTCTCTCCCACCTAGCCAGGAGGGCACCATCACTTAGTTCTAGCTCTTGCAACCGGGCTCATTCTTTTGGGATGCTGATGCAGACACTTAAGTGACCAGTTGAGGTCAGTGTTTTGCAAAGACACTTGTCTCACCAGTTCAGTCATCTCCTCCTCTATTAAATTCTGACCCTCCCGGGATGCAGGACCACAAGAACTGGAAGGGACTCAGAGCATCATGCAGGCAAACCTCCCAAACTCACGACAATATTTATTATCTTCCTTTACACTGAAACCTTTAAAGTAACAGGTAGGTAGCCGTGTTGGTCTGAGTCGAAGCAAAATAAAAAAATTCCTTCTGAAATTTGTCTGTAATAAAACAGCTACTTTGAGATCTTGTATAGAATGTCCTGGGAGATTGAAGTGTTCTCCTACTGGTTTTTCTGTCTTCTGGTTCCTGATGTCAGATTTATGTCCATTTATCCTTTGGCGTAGGGTTTGGCCTGTTTGTCCAATATAGAGAGCTGAAGGGCACTGTTGGCATTTGATGGCATACACAATGTTAGAAGATGAGCAATTAAATAGTCCTGAGATGGTATGTTGGATGTTGTTGGGGCCAGTAATGATGTTGTCCGGGTGTATGTGGCAGCAAAGTTGGCATCTGGGTTTATTGCAGGCTCTGGTACCAGTGTCCATGTTAAGTCTGGTGGTTGTATTATTGTGGGTGAGGAGTTGTTTAAGATTGGGTGGCTGCCTGTAGGTAATGAAATGTATGCCATCAAATGCCAACAGTGCCCTTCAGCTCTCTATATTGGACAAACAGGCCAAACCCTACGCCAAAGGATAAATGGACATAAATCTGACATCAGGAACCAGAAGACAGAGAAACCAGTAGGAGAACACTTCAATCTCCCAGGGCATTCTATACAAGATCTCAAAGTAGCTGTTTTATTACAGAAAAAAATCAGAAACAGACTGGAAAGAGAAGTTGCTGAATTGGAACTCATTACCAAGCTTAAAACCATGGAGCCACCTGGGATGAACAAAGACATTGGATTCTTATCTCATTATGCATGATCAAGCTTTCTTTAGCGCCTCAGCCCTTGCTTTTCCCCCCAGGACTAATTGCAGTCATCAGCAGTCGTTAACAGCCATCTACAGGTTTACCACTCCCATCAGCCCATCACCCATTCCCACCCACCCCCACCACCCTCTGTATATACATAAGGGTCTGACTCTTCTGTTTCAAGTGTATCTGAAGAAGTGTGCATGCACACGAAAGCTCATACCAAAATAAAAACTTAGTTGGTCTTTAAGGTGCTACTGAAGGAATTTTTTTAATTTACCTTTAAAGTAGTTAATGAAATTCTGTTTCCTCTGCTCATGGGACTGTTGTAAAAGCTGAAAGTGACTTGGGCCTGAAGCTTGGACTCCTTCCTACCAAGATGAGCTCCTCTTCAGGAAGCAGGAAGTACAACTCATTTGTGCTTCTTGTTCCCTCATGTGCAAGTGTCGTGCACAGAGGCCCTCCGTCCCACCCTGTGTCCATGTGGCCACCTCCCTCCACTCAGGATGCAAAAGGAACTTGCTTCAGTTTGCATACAAAGGCAAACCTAGGTCCCAGGTGGTGCAGTGGCATAGCGGGGGGTTGCCAGAGCCCGGGGCCATGCAGAGAGGTGGGTGGGGTGGAAACGGACAAGAGTACGCATATGCATTCAACTGCATAATGGCATCCGCGTCACCTAGGAGATGGCAGCTACAGAGATAAGAAGAGTTGATCGTTGTCTGGAGAGGTCACATCCTAGCTTGCCTGGAGAAGCCATTTTCAACAGAGCCCAGCGACGGAAGCATGCAGCTGTATTGAGGCAGCACCAGGTGTGAAATTTTGCGCCCCTAACAATTTTGTGCCCAGAGCAACGGCCCCTACCGTATGCCCCCTATGCTACGCCACTGATGTGGTGTTCGATGGGGCACCCCAGGCACGGCAGCGTTGTGCACCTGTTTTCCCAACGTCACAAATGCACCCGACACTCTCCCCTCCATGTATCCCCAGCTGCCTTATCTGTTTTAAACCTCCTTCTTGGTGATCAGCCATGCTATGCCCATTTCCCACCCACCTTTCAGCTTGCAATGTAGTGACTAAGCTCGGCCGTCGCAAAACAATCTTCCCCAATTAGAGAGAGACCCCTGGCTATCCATTTTCATTTCTTCCGAGACAGCCCTCCATTTAGGACAGCATATCCATCACCCGGCAGAGATTTTGACACACTTAACAACCTCCGCTTATCCTCTAATAAAGCCCAGCGAGGTCCGTTATTTGGCTCTCTGTGTCAAAGTGGTTTGTTTTGCCGCTGGTTTTTATGAGGTCTCCAAAAGCTTTCACAGCACTTTTAGGAGGGGGGGGGGTAAATCAGGATCACAAAGCCGTGTGATTTCCAAAATATCAGAAAGGACTAGCGGTAGGTTGGGTTGGGAGGGAAAGGGATGCCTTTGCTGGCCTCTTCGGAAAAAGGGAGAGGAATCGGCAAAAAGTGAAACCTGTTGTTAAAGCCATCATAAATAACATTATTGAACTCTACATAAAAGTGGTTTATGGTTGGCTCTTAACGTAAACAGACACAATGATTCGGAGCCATCATGGAAAAGAAATAAAGGCTGGCAAGTCTTTAGTGAGGGATGTGCCATGGTCTGTGTTTTTTCCCTCCTTTGGTTCGTGGGGTGTTTGTTTCCGTCTCCCAAAATGCTATTGCATTGGACTTCATTATGCTGCTTATTGATTAGCCATCTCTGACGCGAGATTTATTTATTCTCGAAAACTCCAACTCGAGACAAGTAGGAGGGTGATTCCCACAGAAATCCTTGGTTAAGGGGGGGGGGAATGGCAGAGCGCAGGGAGGGCAATTGGATATATCACCCGATTCTCAAAGGCCGATGTCAAAATCAGTTTTCGGTAGCAGGAAAAGTGAAGTCTCTGAATGTGTTCTTCAATTTGAAGGGATCAATAAATGCTGGGAAGGGAAGGGATGGGCAGCTTCGCGGAAGCAGGTACCGCCATTTAATGCACCCCGAAGGATTCACCTCCACAAAGGAAAGGCCAGCGGATGTGATGGACAGGCAGGGTGGTGCAGGAGTGGGCCAAACTGGTCATCTGGCCACCCACCCCTAGGCTCTGCTCTCCAGGCAACACACAGGATGCTCAGGTACCTTCCTTGGCAGAGTCAAGGAGCAATGGATTCAAACTACAAGAAAGAAGATTCCACCTAAACATTAGGAAGAACTTCCTGACAGTAAGAGCTGTTCGGCAGTGGAATTTGCTACCAAGGAGTGTGGTGGAGTCTCCTTCTTTGGAGGTCTTTAAGCAGAGGCTTGACAGGCATATGTCAAGAATGCTTTGATGGTGTTTCCTGCTTGGCAGGGGGTTGGACTGGAAGGCCCTTGTGGTCTCTTCCAACTCTATGATTCTATGAGTCCAGATGTGATGGACAGTTCAAACGGTTAACTTAGGAACCGAAGAAGAACCTGCTGGACCAGGTCAACAGCCCATCTGGTCCAGCATCCTGTTCTCACAGAAGCCACCCAGATGCCTCCTCCTTCCTTCCCCATCTCTGGTGTGCACAGCAATGTCGAAAAGCTCCTTGCAATGCGGCAGGGGGGCACATTGGCTATGGCACGCGAGTGAGAAGGGAGAGGCGCTGAGAGAGGGAAAGTGGTGGTCATAGCTGCCAAGTTATCCCTTTTTTTAAGGGAAATTCTATTATGCTGAATAGGCTTCCTCGCGAGAAAAGGGAAAACTTGGCAGCTATGGTGGTGGTTTGAAACAAAGGCAGGAGACTGAATAAAGCAGGGATGAAGAAACACTGGGAGGAACAACAGGTAAAGTCTCTTCATTATCTGAACACTATGGAACCTTGGCGGGCTGCACAACCTTTATCTCTCTCACACAGGGCAGCTGAGGAATAGAAGAGGGAGAACTTTGAGTCTAGCAAATAAGGAAGACACTGAAAGGGAAAACAATGGTTGTTTTGAACTGTGAACAGCAGACGTTTGAGTCAAGCGGGGGTGCAGGATGAGAACGAAACAAACTTTTTATTTTTCATAATATTGCCTCAGATTAACTTGGGGAAATTAGGGGAAATTGTTTTCAGAAGATGTTGGGCAATGGATTCAAGCTACAAGAAAGAAGATTCCACCTCAACATTAGGAAGAACTTGCTGACAGTAAGAGCTGTTCGACAGTGGAATTTGCTGCCAAGGAGTGTGGTGGAGTCTCCTTCTTTGGAGGTCTTTAAGCAGAGGCTTGACAGCCATATGTCAAGAATGCTTTGATGGTGTTTCCTGCTTGGCAGGGGGTTGGACTGGATGGCCCTTGTGGTCTCTTCCAACTCTATGATTCTATGAATTGGCAAGCTTTGGAGACCTCACCCACAGCTTGCAAAAGGTGTCTCCGACTATAAACCTGCCTGACTCTTCTGAGAGCACCTGGCTCCGCACACTTGGAGCCCCCCCCATCCCTCCATTTACCTCTCCTCCCAATGTCACTGAATCATGCATTAGTGATGAGCGCGTGCAGAGCAGAGAGCATTGATCTTGCCCACAGTCCAGCGCTCTCCTTTCTCCTCTGGAAGGCTGCAGAGATTTCCTCCCTCTCCCCCCCTCCCTCCCCCTTTTGTTTTATTTTCTTGGCTGGTGGTCATGCTCTGCAAAACTGCAAGTACTCACAATCAGGCCATCAGGAGCAGGTTTTGTGAGTTATCTGACAAGGCCTTTCATGCGTTCTAAGAGGAACGGAAGCTCCTCGGCCAGAGAGCACCCTTGCCAGTCCCTGGCAGAGCCAATCACTCTTACGGGAACCGCACAACGACACGCCGATAAGCCAGTTTGGCTAGTAAAACATTTATGGGCAAATAATCTCCTCCGCTTGTACAGGGAGCCAAAAGAAAGAGAGGAAGAAGCTTTCAGGAAACCTTCGAGGCATGACACGGAACGTTGTCACTGAACAATGACAGTGGAGCAGTGAATGTCCCCCTCCGGAGAAGGGCAGAGTCTGCGCTGCCTCCCTCAGCTGCTGCCATGACGGCCATTTGCCAGCTATTCAGAGCAATAAAAGAGAAAGGATAGATATGGTCCTTACCTGGACGATTTACAAGCTGCCTGCAGCAGACAAGACCATAATGGGTGGATGGGGAGGGGGCTCAAGGATTGGCAGTGGGTGGTGCTGAACTGCCTTCAGCCCCAAGAAGAAGAAGAAGAAGAAGAAGAAGAAGAAGAAGAAGAAGAAGAAGAAGAAGAAGAAGAAGAAGAAGAAGAAGAAGAAATTATTTATTCCCCAGCCACTCTGGGCGGCTTCCAACAGAAGAATAAAATAATCAATTAAAGATTAAAAGCCTCTCTAAACATTCCTTGAAGGCTGGAATGAGTGCATAATGCCCAGGGAATCATGCAGGGCTTGCCAAAATTGGCTTCGGTTCCCTGTTTAAACAGTTCTGGGAGGGAAAGGTGTTGGCGACGGCACAGGTGCTAGCCAATTCATGCCCTCCCCATCAGTTCTCCTCATTCTGGCTGCATGATTCAGGAAATAAAGGCTGCAGAATGGGCAGGCAGGCTCCTTCCCAGCTTGCTCTGGAAAGGGGAATGCATGGGATTTTCACTGCTTGCAGGGAGGGTGTCTCCAAACACCACCAACCCCAGGCTACCCCCATTGGGAGGGGCCTGCCAAATCCCCTATTGCTGGGAGTTTGCCAAAATGCACTTGGATTATCTCAAAGTGCTTCTGTTGTTGTTGTTGTTGTTGTTGTTGTTGTTGTTATGTGTCAGCCACTTTCTCTTGCCCAGGGCATCCCAAGGGGACTTACCACCAAACAACCGCTTCAGATATCTCCCCAAGTTCCCTTAATGAGGCTCAGGTAAGCACCTCAGCTGTTGCTTGCAGTGCAATTTTCATGGCACCCACAGTACATGCACAGCTAGCTATTTTTACATGGGACTTCTCCATCCCACTGCCATGTTGAAGAACGTCAAACCCAGCAGAGACCCCCGCTGCTTCTCTCCAAGTTGCTGAGATGCCATTGATGAGGACTCTCTGGGTACAGACCACCAACCATTGTTGCTTGTGCTGCTCCCTGCCCCCGCTCCACCCCCCCCCCCGGGTGCTTCTTGGCAAAATGCAATGGCAAAAATAGGGAGTTCATGATGGTTGGGAGTTTGTTAAAAGGGAGCTATTAAAAGCACAACTTCAGGCAATACCATTGAGACGGAAACATGGCCCTGATCCAGTAGCCAAGCTCTCTTTCCATTCTGAACCACCAGCCTGAAGATGGAAGCAGAAGAGGAGGGAAAGCTCCAGCGTGAGTGAAGGACGGTGCAATCAGCCCATGGCCCCCGATGCTTTGCTTCATTTATCTCGGCTGAAAGGTGCTCCAAATGAGCCGAGACAGTCAATTTAAAGTTTGCTGCGGGAAAGAAAAGGGAAACTTCTCCCGCGAAACCGGCTTTTCCAATAATGGCGCTTTCAGAGTAAGCAACAAGAGATAAGAAAACTGCTGGTTAGGAGCCAGGGCTTAATTACTTAATAGGCAATCAGGATTCAAGTGTGGAGCTTAGCTAGAAGCTGCAGCAATCGAGGCACCCGGGAGGCCGGAAGCCTCACTTTGGAGAAGGACACAAGCGCTGGCGGGCTCAGGAACACGCTCACGCTTACTGGGGGCTTGTTGTTGTTTAGTCGTTTAGTCGTGTCCGGCTCTTCGTGACCCCATGGAGCATAGCACGCCAGGCACTCCTGTCTTGCACTGCCTCCCGCAGTTTGGTCAGACTCATGTTCGTAGCTTCGAGAACACTGTCCAACCATCCCGTCCTCTGTCGTCCCCTCCTCCTAGTGCCCTCAATCTTTCCCAACATCAGGGTCTTTTCCAAGGATTCTTCTCTTCTCATGAGGTGGCCAAAGTATTGGAGCCTCAGCTTCACGATCTGTCCTTCCAGGGGGCACTGGGGGACAAACGGCCTTCTGGTCTCACCTCTTCCCAAAGGAAGGGCTGCCCACTTGCCACGGTGCCAGGATTAGCTGAAATTCAAGCGAGAAGCCTCTTGCAGTGGTCCAGGGGAAACTGCAGAGCAGAGAACGAGGCAGGTGGCGAGATGCAGCTCATTTTCAGGATCTTGCATCAGGGATCTGGGATCTGTGGGCCTCCAGGTGTGGCAAGAGCACAACATCTATCCATCATCCTTGATCGCTAAAAAAGTCATCCAATGATATCTGAAGCGTCCCAGGGTTCTTTGAGAAGAAGAGTTTGGATTTGATATCCCGCTTTATCACTACCCGAAGGAGTCTCAAAGCGGCTAACATTCTCCTTTCCCCTCCTCCCCCACAACAGACACTCTGTGAGGTGAGTGGGGCTGAGAGGCTTCAGAGAAGTGTGACTAGCCCAAGGTCACCCAGCAGCTGCATGGGGAGGAGCAGAGACACGAACCCGGTTCCCCAGATTACGAGTCTAACCACTACACCACACTGGCTCTCTAAGGATGCCTTAGACGCCAAGCTACCTAGCAACTCAGGCTTATCCCAAGTTCACTGGTGTCTATTTTTAAATTTTGTGAACGTTTTTCCCCCGTATGACTTTTTAAAATGTGATTTCATTACAACCCACTTTGATATTTGTTTATGAACTAGTATTTTCTTTTATAAGTAACTAGCTAAATACTGTAAATTAGTATTAGACACATTCCTAGGAGACGAGGCTCTCTATGGCTCCTAGCCAGAATGGCTGTGTTCTACCTCCACTGCTGGAGGCAGGGTGCATCTGAATGCCAGCTAGAATCAGAGAATGGTAGAGTTGGAAGGGATCCTGAGGGTCATCTAGCCCAACCCCCTGCAGTGCAGGAATCTCAACCAAACAGATGGCTGTCCAACCTCTGCTTAAACACCTCCAAGGAAGGAGAGTCCACTACGTGCCTAGGGAGACCTTAGTTTTGCCTCCTTTCTGAGGAACAAGGGCGTGCATGCACACACTTTTTCTCTAGTCCAGCAGGGCAAATATATTCCTGGCAGACCTTCCAGAGGATGCTGAAATAAACCAGCGCGGAGAATGTGTGGGAATGTTCAGGGGGGCAGGAGAGGATATATTGTTTAATTATATCCTTCCCAACTTGTGTTAACAAGTTCTATGATTTACCAGAGTAACATTCCCCTTTTCAAACTTGTGCAGCGGATAACGTTTGCAAGTCTTGAATAAGCCTCTAAAATAGGTTTCCTGGTAATTCCCCTTTATTCCCTCTTAAAAAGAATAGACACGACACAGTCTTGTATAAAAGTATAAAAGAGTTTACTGACACATTCTGTTCACAGATGGATCCCAGAAGGCAGGCTTAAGTTACAAAATATACACACTGGAGGCTTCCGGTTCAGCGCCAGCGCCGATCGGCGGGGTCCCGTCTCGTCTCTGAGACGGCCCGTCTCTGCTAGGAGTGGGGAGGGCAGCGAGAGCGACGCTGCACCCCTTAGAACCTCGGGAAGAGCGTCCCGGGGGCGAATTTTGCTCGGCAGAGCCCCAATCTGGACTCCCCAACTCTCCGGCAAGCTCTAATAAGAGCTCCGGAGCGAGGAGGGTAGAAGTCGCGGGGGCCATCTTGAGCGACAACGTTACCCTAGCGGAGAGAAGCTTCAAGCCGAAGGCGGAGAGCGCTGGATTCTTCTGAAAAAAACGATTGTAAATAAGAGTGTAAGTAATCTCACGATTTGGATTATAAAATAATTTGGATTTGGGAGAGAGGGGAAAAAAGAGGAAGCCACCCCCCCCCCCCACCGGCAACCTAAGAGACAGTAAATAGAAATCCGAAGCCGTAAATAGAAGATTTCAACTTAAAAGGTTCCCTCAAAGGCATCAAAGAGGATCTCCCCTAGATGCAGGGTAAAAGGGGAGAAAGACTGCGGTTGTGAATACCCTGCAGAAAGAGGTTAAGATCAAGAAAGACCTTTCTTTTCCCCGGGAGCCGGCAGCCCAGACAACCCAGTGAGCTGATTAGGATCTATAAGTGGAATTTTATTTTTATTTCTATTTTTGGACTTTCTGGAAATCCTTTTTTGGTTTATATGCTTTTGAAATGTGAGTCTGAACTTTATTTCTAATAAGATTTGGAGAATGCAGCCAGCTTGTTAAAATGGAGTCGAGAAAATAAACTGTGACCATTTTCCACCACATGTGACAAGTTTTGACCTTGACAGGATTGAACTATGTCAACAAAAAGGTATTCGCCTGAGTTCCAGCGGACTGTTTTGACCATAATGTGGGAAGTAAGAATAGGACTATGTCAAGAGGAGACACAACAGCAAGAGTTAAAGCAACAATTCCAGATGGTGATGGCAGAATATGACTTCTTAGAGGATGAAGATACTGAAACTGAGGAAGACGAGTGTGAGAATGACAGTGACAGTGATTTGGAGGATTTTGACAATGATGGGGACTGTGACTTGGAACGAAAAGATGAAGATGAGGACTGTGACAATATAATACAAAATGAAGCCCACCACGAAAGAAAAGATGATTTTACTCTACAAAAAGTCAGGTGGAGTGCCCCTCCTTTGAGGGGGGTACGATTGGATTTACTGGAACTCCAGAATACCCAGAGGGAAGAGGAAAAAAATAAGCAGAGAAGAGAAGAAACTCAGGGGTGCTGTATGGAGGCCTGGATGGCAAAATACTGCAAAAAGGGGGTGGGGTGAAGGGAAAGTGAGGTTGTGATTAATAGGATGGATTATTAGAATTAAAACTGGACTGCTGACTACGGAACTTGCTGGATTGGGGGGTTGGAGCCGGAAATTGGGGATGAAAGGTTAGATTGGGAATAGTTATAGTTTAAAAGTGAATTGATTTTGGAAAAAGGTGAAAATATGGAGGCTTATAGAGGGGGGGGGAATTAGGCACGGGAAGAAAAAATGGGAGTTTGATTTTTCAGTGATTTGGATATTTGGTGAAAATGATAATAGTCAAGTTTTAAAGTAGTATAAGGTATAAAGGTAATTATTTCATAGAATAAGAAACTGTTGAAGAGGATAAAAAAGGGATGAAAACCGGGGAAGGGGGGAGGTTGGGGAAGTCCACAAAATATGGTTTATTAATTATGAATGGAAAAAAGATTATTTTTGTTTTGTTTTGTTTTTCCTTTTTTGTCTCTTTTTTTCTCTTTTTTTCTTTTTTTTTACTCTTTTTTTGGTATGAGAACAGATGGTTGGATGGATGCCTTCCTGCGTACTGCCCTGGTTTCCTGGAGCTCTCTGGTGGCAGGGGGGGGGCTTTGGGGGCAGGGGAGGGGGAGGGGGACAGAAATCCAACCATAAAATGGACCATCTCTGACTGTTCACCTGCGTGGGATACTTCTGTGGCAGGGGAGGACCCATGGAGGGGGGTGGGAAGAAGGTGGAAAAGGTGTTCATGTATGTACCGTTTTTTGTAATTTGTAAAATCAATAAAAAATTATGCTTAAATATATATATATATATATACACACGTGGAATCTATCCCATAAGGAGATACTGTAGTTCTTTTGTCCTCTCTTGCTTGGAAGCATCTCTTGGAAGAGAGCATCTCAGGCTAAGGAGATGTTGCTTCTTTGAGGAATGGAGTCAGAGAGATGGCTGCCTGCCCTGTGCTATTTTGTTACCTGCACAGGTAAGGTCACACCCACCTCTGGTCACATGTAGAGGAAGTTTGTCCCAGCACAGGAGGAAACAGGAAGTTTATCTACTGGCTGGACAAACATCCTTCTTCATGTCTAAACATGTCCACTCTAGGAATGTGTATTTGACTGCTCTGTGTGATGTAGTGGTTAAGAGCTGTAGACTCCTAATTTGGGGAACCGGGTTCGCGTCTCCGCTTCTCCACATGCAGCTGCTGGGTGACCTTGGGCTAGTCACACTTCTCTGAAGTCTCTCAGCCTCACTCACCTCACAGAGTGTTTGTTGTGGGGGAGGAAGGGAAAGGAGAATGTTAGCCGCTTTGAGACTCCTTCGGGTAGTGATAAAGCAGGATATCAAATCCAAACTACTCTTCTTCTTCTTCTTCTTCTTCTTCTTCTTCTTCTTCTTCTTCTTCTTCTTCTTCTTCTCACCCCACAGAATGTGCTACTCAAGGCAAGGGTCGTATAACCTCCTCCTGCTGCCTGCCATGTGCCAGTAATGTGAACCTAGGAAGCTAACTATCTTAGTTACAAGCAAAGAAAATTTGCTTGTATTTGCGGATTTGTCACTGAGGCTCATGGCCGTCTTCTTCTTTGGTGATCCCTTATAGCTGAGTAAGATGGTCTTCCACAAACATGGAAGTGACTGTGGAGGCCAGTTCTGGATCCACACGTCCTTCCACAGTGGGGACATCGGTTTCTGGGTGGGAGTCGATCCAAGGTGACCATCCAGCCAGTGAAGCTCATGGCTGTATCTCTGACGCGACTCACAAGAACTTTGCAGACCCAGCTGGGAAAGGAAATGGGTTGTCGACTTCCGGGTGTTCCTTCCTGCAGGGGCCACTTTGGGTTAGCTGGGGAAATATCGAGAACAATTCAGAGAGAAACTGCTTAGCTCATTACCTTTTCCTTTGTTCTTTTCCTTTTGAAAACTCCCCAGCTAAACTGCCGCTTGATTCAGCGCCTGCAGCCACAGAATGTAGATGCTAAGGATGAAGGTTGTTTTCATATTAATCTTCTGCTTCGAGTGGCAGCTAGAAGTCCCCGCTTGACAAGGCGCTGTCAGAAGGAATGAAGCCTGACTCTCTGGGGCAGCCGCCGAGTGACGGGATGGTGCTGTTCGTGGACCTGCGGCGAATGCTAAAGCGGGGTCTGCAACAACTGGCTGCGGCATCTGTTTCCAGCTACCTACCACTTGTCCTTGGAAACTTGCAAGTGGCTGCAGGAGAGGGACCCTGAGCAACATTTTGGGAGGGGGGGGGGCTTCCTGGGACAAAGGTGAAACTGTGAAGCGCCCTTGCTCTTGCGTGCTGCATGTTGCTTAAGTAATCTTGTTATATTTATAGTATTGAAATGTGGGGGGGGGTTGGTATGCAACTATATTTTCTCTTGCTTTGCTATATTATTAGGAAACTGTTTTGGAGTGTTTGAAACATGTCCCCATTTCATTTGTTGTAACCCACTTTGAGCATGATTTTTTTTGTGAAAAGCGGCATACCAATAAAATGAACGAATGATGAATGGCCATGATCCGGTGGCTCCTTCGCTGGCCTTGAGACCCCAGCTTTGCATGTGCCTGCCTGCATGTCAAGCATCCGTTCAGTCATTCTGCCCTTCTCCTCCTGCTTTGGGTGGGCCTACCCCCCACCCCCATCTCTCCATTTCTAAAAGTGGCATACATACCCTTGTTCATTTTTACATTCAGTCTTCCCTCTGTTAAGTAGAAGAACCCACAATCACACACATTTTTAAACAGTTCTGGGGTGTGGGACAGAGATGTGTTGGCGACGTTACAGGTGCTAGCCAATTCATACCCTTCCAATCACATTTCCTCATTCAAGCTGGATGACAGGGGGGGGAGGCTGCAGAATGGGCTTGCTTGCTCTGGAAAGGCGAATGCTGGGAATTTTCAAGGCATGCAAGGAGGGTGGACCCAACCTCGACCAACCCCAGGACACTCCCGTTGGCACAAGGTCTGCCAAATTCCCTGTTGCTGGTCACCTTGGGGAGGTCAAGGTTAAGGCGCAATCACGAGGTTAAGGCACGATCATGAGTCAACATCTCTTTTCAGATAGGGGTTTACTCTGCAAGCACAATCAGATGGCGCCTCTGGGCTGATCGTTACCTTGTCTTGCGATGGAAAAGGCCTTTTTCTAGAACAGTAAATAAACCTTCATTTCCTCTGGCGTGCAAGCATGACAAGCACATTCTCTGTGTTTGCACAGCTCATTTCGTTTTGTTACAAGACGAGCCAGCTGGGTGACAAACCAATCTGATCCATGACTCATGGTCCAAGGCGGAATCGTTCATTCGTAGACACACTCGCGCATCTCTCAGCAGCCACTGGGCATCAGGTGGACCTTCTTCTTAGGAATCCGGGATCTTAAGGAGAAGGGGGCAGGTGCAAATGTGACGCGAGGAAAGAAAACGGCTCCGCACAAAGGCTTGTTAACTCCAAAGCCTCTCCTTCTACTGTCAGAAACAGGTAATGCCAGGCACCCCCAAACCTTGGCCCTCCAGATGTTTTGGCCTACAACTCCCATGATCCCTAGCTAAGAGGACCAGTGGTCAGGGATGATGGGAACTGTAGTCCAAAACATCTGGAGGGCCGAAGTTTGGGGATCATAGAATCATAGAATCATAGAGTTGGAAGAGACCACAAGGGCCATCCAGTCCAACCCCCTGCCAAGCAGGAAACACCATCAAAGCATTCCTGACAGATGGCTGTCAAGCCTCTGCTTAAAGACCTCCAAAGAAGGAGACTCCACCACACTCCTTGGCAGCAAATTCCACTGCCGAACAGCTCTTACTGTCAGGAAGTTCTTCCTAATGTTTAGGTGGAATTTTCTTTCTTGTAGTTTGAATCCGTTGCTCCGTGTCCGCTTCTCTGGAGCAGCAGAAAACAACTTTTCTCCCTCCTTTATATGACATCCTTTTATATATTTGAACATGGTTATCATATCACCCCTTAACCTTCTCTTCTCCAGGCTAAACATACCCAGCTCCCTAAGCCGTTCCTCATAAGGCATCGTTTCCAGGCCTTTGACCATTTTGGTTGCCCTCTTCTGGACACGTTCCAGCTTATCAGTATCCTTCTTGAACTGTGGTGCCCAGAACTGGACACAGTACTCCAGGTGAGGTCTGACCAGAGCAGAATACAGTGGTACTATTACTTCCCTAGATCTAGATGCTATACTCCTATTGATGCAGCCCAGAATTGCATTGGCTTTTTTAGCTGCTGCATCACACTGCTGACTCATGTCAAGTTTGTGGTCTACCAAGACTCCTAGATCCTTTTCACATGTACTGCTCTCAAGCCAGGTGTCTCCCATCCTGTATTTGTGCCTTTCATTTTTTTTGCCCAAGTGTAGTACTTTACATTTCTCCTTGTTAAAATTCATCTTGTTTGCTTTGGCCCAGTTGTCTAATCTGTTAAGGTCATTCTGAAGTGTGATCCTGTCCTCTGGGGTGTTAGCCACCCCTCCCAATTTGGTGTCATCTGCAAACTTGCTCAGGATGCCCTCAAGCCCATCATCCAAGTCATTGAAGATGTTGAATAAGACTGGGCCCAAGACAGACCCCTGTGGCACCCCACTAGTCACTACTCTCCAGGATGAGGAGGAGCCATTGATGAGCACCCTTTGGGTTCGGTCAGTAAGCCAGTTACAAATCCACTGAATGGTAGCATTGTCTAGCCCACATTTTACCAGCTTCTTTACAAGAATATCATGGGGCACCTTGTCAAAGGCCTTGCTGAAATCAAGATAGGCTACATCCACAGCGTTCCCTTCATCTACCAGGCTTGTAATTCTGTCAAAAAATGAGATCAGATTAGTCTGACATGACTTATTTTTCAGGAACCCATGCTGACTTTTAGTGATCACAGAGTTTCTTTCTAGGTGCTCACAGACTGTTTGCTTAATGATCTGCTCTAGAATCTTTCCTGGTATTGATGTCAGGCTGACTGGGCGGTAATTGTTTGGGTCCTCTCTTTTCCCCTTTTTGAAAATAGGGACAACATTTGCCCTCCTCCAGTCTGCTGGAACTTCGCCTGTTCTCCAGGAATTTTCTGGGTAATGCCTGGGTAATGCCTCTAAATCCCAGTTGCTGAGAGATACAGGTGAGGACTGGAGAACATAAGAGTCCTGTACCTGGATGAGGCCAATGGCCCATCTAGTCATAAAATCATAGTTGGGAGGGACCCCGAGGGTCATCTAGTCCAACCCCTTGCCATGCAGGAATTTCAGCATCCATGACAGATGGCTATCCAACCTCTGCTTAAAAACCTCCAAGGAAGGAGAGCCCACAGCCTCCAGAAGGCTCTGCTCTGCTCTGGTCAGAACTCACCTGGAATACTGTGTCCAGTTCTGGGCACCGCAGTTCAAGAAGGATACTGACAAGCTGGAACGTGTCCAGAAGAGGGCAACCAAAATGGTCAAAGGCCTGGAAACGATGCCTTATGAGGAACGGCTTAGGGAGCTGGGTATGTTTAGCCTGGAGAAGAGAAGGTTAAGGGGTGATATGATAGCCATGTTCAAATATATGAAAGGATGTCATATAGAGGAGGGAGAAAGGTTGTTTTCTGCTGCTCCAGAGAAGCGGACACGGAGCAATGGATTCAAACTACAAGAAAGAAGATTCCACCTAAACATTAGGAAGAACTTCCTGACAGTAAGAGCTGTTCGGCAGTGGAATTTGCTACCAAGGAGTGTGGTGGAGTCTCCTTCTTTGGAGGTCTTTAAGCAGAGGCTTGACAGGCATATGTCAGGAATGCTTTGATGGTGTTTCCTGCTCGGCAGGGGGTTGGACTGGATGGCCCTTGTGGTCTCTTCCAACTCTATGATTCTATGAGACATTTCCACTGTTGAACAGCTCTTGCTATCAGAGAGTTATTCCTAAAGTTTAACCAGAATCTCCTTTTTTGCAATTCGAATCTAATGATCTGGGCCCTCACCTTGGGAGCTGCAGAAAACAGGCTTGCTCCATCTTCTGCGTATTATATGCCTGCTGTTTCCTTTGTCTACTGGCCCTTAACGAAATGTCCTTTTAACTCTGTGCGTGGCGGCCAAGGGATGAGCCACGTGCCGTGTGTTGGTGTGTGGAGCACGCACACTGCTTGTTTCTTCTGCCTCCGGCAGCGAGATGTCTTGGGACGGCCCAGGGCACGACCCGAGGGCAGGTGACAGGCTCCGGTCCCTAATTTCCAGAGGAAGTTTCAGAGCTGCTTGTCAGAGGCGAGGCTGACAACTGGAATAAATTAAAAGACCACTATCGCCGCTTGAAGCCCACGGAAACAGCACCTGCCAAGCAAAGATCTCCTCCCGTGTCAGAGGCCCTATCGATTCCAGGAACTGGCAAGCCAGAGTGCTGACCCAGCAAGGCCTTTCAGCCCCGCTGAGAGGTCTCGGTGTTTTGTTTTCTTTCTGCCCCCACCCC
Organism: Zootoca vivipara; assembly: GCF_963506605.1. NCBI lineage: Eukaryota > Metazoa > Chordata > Lepidosauria > Squamata > Lacertidae > Zootoca > Zootoca vivipara. The sequence continues at coordinate 1,245,630 of NC_083276.1, forward strand.
ATAAAACAATTCCTGTGGATGCAGCAATTGTTTTGCTGCTCACGACGGCCCCTCGGTAACCTTGGAACGTCTTGCTGGCAGATGAGCTGGGGGGGGGGCGCAGAATAATTCCTCCTCCTCCCGCTTCCCTCTTCAATTATCACCGAGGGAGAGTTACGTCCTCCATTCTTCAGGATGACAAACACCATGTCTGCTCGCTCTGACAAGGGCTAAGACTAAGAGGATGACGAGGGAGGGAGCCATGCTTCAGAACCCCAGTTGCTGGAGACCACAGGAGGAGGGGAGAGTTGCTCTTGTGCTCGGATCCTGCTTGCCGGCTTCGCACAATGGGCATCTGGTCGGCCACGGTGAGAACAGGAGGCAGGATTGGGTGGGTCATTGGCCTCATCCAGCAAGCGCATCTCATGCTCTGAGGTTCTCAACACCTAGAGTGGATTTTGGAGGAAGGGGTTCTGAGCCTGAAAAGAGCACGGCAAAAGGCGAATGTGGATAAGCCCCAAATCAAATAAAAAACCTTCTGGACCTCAAGCTTGTGCAGTTCATTCGGAGACACTGAGCACCTTTCACAAGGCTGGTTGTTGCTAGAATTGCCTGCAAGAGATTGATGTATTTCACTCATCGGTGAAGCTAATTTCTTGGTGGAGACGGAGTCAGGTTTATTAGTTCAACAGCAAGCCAAGCAGAGAGCGATGCTGAGAGGCATATCAATGAGCGGTGGACAGAGGCAGCCCTGACAAAGGCTGAGCCCGGCCGGATCCAGAAAGGCTCCAGGCCCCAGTTTTATAGAATCATAGAATAGGAGAGTTGGGAGGGACCCCCAAAGGTCATCCAGCCCAGCCCTGACAGATGGCCCTGTTGCACTAAAGCAAATCCTCTCTGTCCTCACCTGAGAGTGACTCCATCAACCCCTGGTGCTTGCTTCTGAGTAGCCCTACCTAGGACACAGTTCCAACAGAGTGTAAAAGCTTTCAAAGAGGGTTAGGCAAATTCAGGGAGCCGAGGGAGGTCAATGGCTACTTTGCTCTGCTTCCACATTGGGAGGCAGCCATGCTTCAGAAAAGAAAGGCGGTTTGCTTTGCTTTCTGCTGATTCCATTGCAACAAAACACTAAGGTTTTCTGGTGAACGGTTTCTTCCTTCCAGTGACTACTCATATCTGGTTATTTTATTCATCATTGCTTTATCCCAGGCCTTCCTCTAACACAGGCCTCTTGCTGGCACAGGATCTGTTCCCTGCATCTTTGCTTTTAAAAAACACAACAGCCCTTTTCATCATATTGCATTGGGCCGGGGCTTGGGCTTGTCTCACCCGTTGCGGCGAAGCTAAATGAGCTTTGAAAAGGTGCAGCTTTCGTTCGTCACACTTGCAGGCGATAGGAAACGGGGGCGTATTTGGGTCACGGCAGAAGGCAGCAGCAAAGCTTACCTGGAGAGAAGCAGGTGGAGGAGGAGAAATATTGCAATGCACCCTCAGGTCTGGATTCATTTTAATCCACTGGGTCTGACTTCTGCAGGGCTTCTTGAAACGGCTTTTTTCTTGCTATTTTGCTGCTGCTTTTAATTGCTGCAAACCAGCCTGAGCGATGCAAATGCGTTGGGGGGAGGGGCATGGGAGCTTGGAATATGCAGTCTCACTTGACAGGGGTCAGTTTTGGCTGTGCAGAAAAGAAATGTCCAGAAGTGTAGTGCAAGTGTATTGCAGGGGGGGGGCTGGGGGGGGCTCCCAACAGGCCTTTGTGAAGGGACTGGTTTTAATGAAAGGTCTGGTGCTGTGCTGCTTTCATTGTAATTATTGGCATATTTCAAACAGGTTTTATATATGCATATAGTTTCAATTCTATAAATATTTCATAGAATCGTAGAGTTGGAAGAGACCACAAGGGCCATCCAGTCCAACCCCCTGCTGAACAGGAAACACCATCAAAGCATTCCTGACATATGCCTGTCAAGCCTCTGCTTAAAGACCTCCAAAGAAGGAGACTCCACCACACTCCTTGGTAATAAATTCCACTGCTGAACAGCTCTCACTGTCAGGAAGTTCTTCCTAATGTTTAGGTGGAATCTTCTTTCTTGTAGTTTGAATCCATTGCTCCATGTCCGCTTCTCTGGAGCAGCAGAAAACAACCTTTCTCCCTCCTCTATATGACATCCTTTCATATATTTGAACATGGCTATCATATCACCCCTTAACCTTCTCTTCTCCAGGCTAAACATACCCAGCTCCCTAAGCCATTCCTCATAAGGCATCGTTTCCAGGCCTTTGACTATTTTGGTTGCCCTCTTCTGGACACGTTCCAGCTTGTCAGTATCCTTCTTGAACTGTGGTGCCCAGAACTGGACACAGTACTCCAGGGGAGGTCTGACCAGAGCAGAATACAGTGGTACTATTACTTCCCTAGATCTAGATGCTATACTCCTATTGATGCAGCCCAGAATTGCATTGGCTTTTTTAGCTGCTGCATCACACTGTTGACTCATGTCAAGTTTGTGGTCTACCAAGACTCCTAGATCCTTTTCACATGTACTATTTAGTTGTACTCAGTTGGGAGAGCATGAGCCTCTTAATTTCAGAGTTGTGGGTTCGAGGCCACGTTAGGCAAAAGATTCCTGCATTGCAGAGGGTTTGACTCTTGCAGTCCCTTCCAACTCTACAGTTCTATGATTCTATGATTTACTTGTCTATGTTTTTCGCGGTTTTTGTTTTTATCTATAAGCTGCCTTGAGTTCTGTCAGGGGAAAAGGTGGGGTATAGAGAAATTAGTAACAAGAACAGCAGCGGCAACTCAATAATTCTGTGATTCCAAGCCTCCCTTGAGGGATGTTATCAATTTTGGGGGCATCTGAAATTGGCTCGCTTCAGCAGTAGAGGAATGGGAGCAGGCGTAATGTCCAAGCAACTTCTCCTAAGTCCAACTGCATAGCTTTTGCAAGGTAAACAACACAATTGCTCCTAGCTAACATGTAGAAGAATAGCCTCAGAATAAATCAGCAAGCACGGGCCCTGGGGGGGCCTTGACAGAGAACATTTTCTCGCGGAAAACAGCTTCACCTGTGCCGGCCCCAGACCTCCTGATCAGCCAGTGTTGTTTTCTGGAGCTGCTCCATCAAATCTGGGGGCAGAAGCCCCCTCCTCCACCTCCTTGGATTTTGGGAACCCAAAGCAGGGGAATATGTTATGCACGGAGAGAGGGGCCCACCCTCCGGAGTGACCGGAGCACCCTGGCATAAACAAGACCCGGCATTTGAGCTAGTGGCAACTTTGGAGGGCCATGAAAGGAGGATGGATGGGAGAAAGTCCAGGAATGGCCTTGGTGGGTGTTTTGCAGCCATTCATTCTGCTCAAGTGCGAGGGGGAGAATAGCAACACGGCAGGAAAAGGGGACGCGTTTGTGCATTTGTTTTCCATTTGCTGGGGGTGGGTTGTGGGGGGGGGGGGAGAATTAAAAGAAATCTGTCTCAGGGTCACAGGAAGAGAGGGCAGGATTCCAGGCACATTCGTGCATTCATTCCCCCCCCCCCTTATTTGTTCAGGAGGGGCTGTGTGTGTTTCTTTTCTTAAAATAAAAATAAAAAGTCCTTGAATTGCAGGAAGTGGTCAGCCACGATCTCAACGCAAACCACCGTGGGAGAAATTCTGAGACAGGCCTGCAGTTGTGCACACCCCAGGCAAGGACTTGGCCACTTCCGACTCGCACATTTGCCACCAACCCGCACTGGAATGCACTTTGACACCTGGGGTTGCCAACTTTTTGATGCACCTTGCTCCTGTGCATTTGACAGGAGCCTGACGGTGCACAGCATTTTAGCAGGAGACTCTCTTTGGCCACAGCCTCCTTTTGGCACAGCTCACCTGGGTCTTAAGGGACCCCCCAACACTCTAACTGGGTGACTTATTGAGTAGGTGTGATACTATGATTGCTGGGGGGGGGGGGCGAAGCAAAATTATGGGGCATTTTGGGGTGGTGATTGCATGACATGGTTAGTACTGGTACAAGGATTCAGGAAGGTGGCTGCATTTGTTTGCAGAAATTCACAATTTTCTTCTGAGATCGGCTGTGTGAGGTGCTTTTTCTCTGACCAACTTGCTGTCTGTCCCAAAGGGGCTTTGAAGCTGCTTAACGTCTTGGAATGTCTTTCCTGCCTTGAGAGCTGGACCATCAAGAAGGTTGATCGCCGAAGAATTGATCCTTTTGAATTATGGTGCTGGAGGAGACTCTTGAGAGTCCCATGGACTGCAAGAAGATCAAACCTATCCATTCTGAAGGAAATCAGCCCTGAGTGCTCACTGGAAGGACAGATCCTGAAGCTGAGGCTCCAATACTTTGGCCACCTCATGAGAAGTGAAGACTCCCTGGAAAAGACCCTGATGTTGGGAAAGATGGAGGGCACTAGGAGAAGGGGACGACAGAGGACGAGATGGTTGGACAGTGTTCTCAAAGTCACCAACATGAGTCTGACCAAACTGCGGGAGGCAGTGGAAGACAGGAGTGCCTGGGGTGCTATGGTCCATGGGGTCACGAAGAGTCGGACACGACTAAACGACTAAACAACAACAACAACAACAACAACAACAACAACAACAACAACAACAACAATGTCTTGGAATGTCTTTCCTGCCTTGGGAGTGTGAAACCCATTGCAATTTGAAAACTGGATGACTGGAAGCAGGGGCGTCTTACCCATAGAGGCTAGTGGCGCAGGGCACCAGGGTGCCACGTTCTGGAAGGGAAGAGGTGGAGGCTGGACGAGTGCCTCCTGGCATCAGCTCCTCACCCTCACCCACCTCCGCCATGCTGCCCCGCTGAAGAAGCACCATGCCTGGAGCGTCCATCTGCCGTGGCCACCGCAGCATGAAGCGGCCAGCTGAGCCAGGAGGCGCTGGGTCCAGCCTCCGCCTCTTCCTTGCTGGAAGAGCCGCTTATTATTATTATAGTGAGTGGAAACACCTGTTCTCTGCTCCTTCCGCAGACGCTCACCCAAAGCCGGTTCCTTTATTTTGGGTTCTGTTCGTCGGCTTATTCTGATTTCTTCCTTTCATAAAATCAAGTCTCTCTTATGTGGCAGGGGAAACTCCGGCCTGGAAGCAATTCAGAAGAGGCAGAAAGAGCCGAGCCGTGGGATGACAATCCCAGCTCAGAATTCACAGCTGTCTCTACCTTTAAGAATTGCACTGTTGATCTCATCCAAAGGGACCTAATGGTGCCAATGGAAGATTTATTTATCTGTTATGGTCTAGTAGCAACTCAGGGAAGAGGGTTTTCAACCTCCCTTTGTACATGATATCCACTGGCCTGGACTCTTCCCTTCAATACTCCAAATATTATCTAAATTCTACCATTTATTGATTTCTCACTACCTCCAGCAATTATGGGTGCCCTTGCACTCCTCAAACTTTGTCACCCCAGGGCTTCCGGTCCAGCGCCAGCGCCAATCGGCGGGGTTTCGTCTCGTGTCCGAGGCGACCCATCTTCGCTAGGAGTGGGGAGGGCAGCGAGAGCGACGCTGCACCCCTTAGAACCTCGGGTAGAGTGTCCCGGGGGCGAAATTGCTCAGCGGAGCCCCAATTCGGACTCCCCAACTCTCCGGTAAGCTCTAATAAGAGCCCCGGAGCGAGGAGGGTAGAAGTCGTGGGGGCCATTTTGAGCAACAGTGTTACCCTAGCGGAGAGAAGCTCCGAGCCAGAGGCGGAGAGCGCTGGATTCTTCCGAAAGAACGTATTGGAAATTAAGACTGTAAGTAAGTCTCTAAATATTGGATTGGAAATTAATTTGGACTTGGGAGAGAGAGAAACAAAACGGAAGCCACCTCCTCCCACCGGTAACTCAAGAAACAGTAAACAAATACCCGAAGCCGTGAATAGAAGATTTTGGTTCCATAAGATATCCTCAAAGACGTAAAAAAGTTCTCCCCTGGAAGCAGGGTAAAAGGGGAGAAGGATATTGGTTATAAAAATTCCCTGCAAAGAGAGGAAAAAGAATTAGAAAAACCCTTCTCCTTTCCGGGGGCCGGCAGCCCAGACAGCCCAGCGTAGGATTTATAAAAGAGAAGAAGGAAATATTTCTTTGGACTTTTCAGAATTTATGTTTATATGTACTTTAAATAATAGCTTGGATCTTTACATATTAAGAATTGGAGAACGCAGCCAGTTCATTAAAATGAGTCTGGGAAAACAAGCAGCGACCATTTTCCACCCCATAAGATAAGCATTGACCTTGACAGGACTGAACTATGTCAACAAAAAGGTATTCGCCTGAGTTCCAGCGGATTGTTTTGACAGCCCTGTGGGAACTAAGGATAGGACTATGCGGAGATGAGAAACAAGCACAAAAGCTAAAGCAGCAGATGGTGGTCATTGAAAATTATTTTCTAGATGACGAATGTACCGAAACCGAAACCAAATGGAAAGATTGTGACAGTGACAGTGACTTGGAAGATTGTGACAATGATAGTGACAGTGATTTGGAATGCAAAGACAACGATGACGACAGTGATACTACAAAACAAAATGAAGTCCACCACGAAGGAAAAGAGGATTTTTTACTACAAAAAGACATGTGGAGTATCCCTCTTTTGTGGACGGAACGACAGGAACTAGCGGAATTCCAGAATACCCACAAGGAGGAAGAAAAGAACAACCAAAGAAGGGGAGAAACTCAGGGGGGGGCTGCAATGATGTTTGGATGGCAAAACACTGGAAAAAGGGGGTGGGATGAAAGGAGAATGGACGTGTGATAAATAGGATGGATTATCAGGATAGAAACTGGACTGCTGACCACGGAGCTTGCTGGAATGGAGGGAGGTAGCCGGAAACTGGGGAAGAGAGGTTATATCGGGAATAGTTACAGTGTAAATTAGAATTGGCCATGGAAAAAAGATTTAAGTTAAGGAGGTCTATTGAGGGGGGGAAATAGGCAAGGGAAGAAAAATAGATTTTGAATTGCCGGAATTAAGATATTTTATGAAAATGATAATAGTTAAATCTAGAAGTTGTATGAGGAATAAAAGTAATTATTTTATAGATAAGAAAACTGTCAAAGAAGATTTTAAAAAATAATGAAAATCGGGGAAGGGGAGAGGTTGGGGAAGCACCCAAAACATGGTTTATGGATGTTGAATTGAAAAAGAATTTTTTTCTTCTTTTTTTGTCGCTCTTTTTTCTTTTCACTTTTTTCCTTTTTTTCCTTCTTTTTTCTTTTTTTTTTTTTGTATAGTTTTTCTTTTTTGCCATGTGGATGGATGGTTGGGTGGACATCTTCCTTCTTTCTGCCCTGGTTTCCTGGAGCTCTCTGGTGGCAGGGGGGGCTCTGGGGCGGGGGAGAGGGAGGAGGGCATAAATCCAATTATAAAATGGACCACCTTCGACTGTTCACCTGCATGGGATTCTCTTGTGGCAGGGGAGGGCCCATGGAGGGGGTGGGGTGGGAAGAAGGTGGAAAATATGTTTATGCTTGTATCATTTTGTAATTTGTAAAATCAATAAAAATTATTTAAAAGCAAACAAACAAGCAAACTTTGTCACCCCAGATCCGTAACAGTACAAAAAAGCAAAGCCCAGCAAAAAATGTGTATGCAAAGGCAGACCAAGATGGGTATAGATAGAAGAAGAAATTCACACTAAGATGCTGATGAATTTTCATGAGCACTTGTTTGTGTGTTTTTAATTGCTAACTGATGCGGAAATGTGAAGAGCTAAACTTGTAACTGAGAGGAACCTCTGGTTGGGAGTTGCAAGGAAGGAGCCAGAGACAGGAGGTCCAATGAGGAGAAGATCTTAAGAGGCCTTTCCCTTCTCACAGAATCATGGAGCTGTAGAGCTGCAGGGGACCCTGAGGGTCATCTAGTCCAGCCCCCTAAGATCAGACCCTCCAAGTGTCCCTATTTTCCAGGGACATATCTGATTTAGAGAAGCCGTCCCAGTTTCTGATTTGATCCCAGGATGCCCCACTTTCCCTTAGGATGTCCCTGTTTTCATGGGAGAAATGTTGGAGGGTATGGAGTTATCCAACCCTGAGCTGTCTGAAGGCAGTTTTTTAAATGCTCAATGTTTTATTATGTTTTTATATATGTTGGAAGCTGCCCACAGTCTCTGGGGAAACCGAGCCAGATGGGCGGGGTATAAATAATAAAATTAGCATTAGGTAACGGGACGTCCCTATTTTCATCGGAGAAATGTTGAAGAGTATGGAAGATGCAGGAATCACATCTAAAGAATCCAAGACTGATGGCCACCCAAAAAATCTCCAAGAGGGAGATGAACAATTATAGATTTTTTTTAAAAAAAATGGCACCCCACATTTCGGGTGGTCCACACAACTGGAAGTAAGTCAAATACTCCCAGTGTCTCTCCTCCCCCCCCCCAAGATGCCCCCTAACTTTTCAGCCTGAGAAAAACCTGGAGAACTGTTAGGGAATTTTATAGGGGGGGGCACCCAAACGAGGCTTCATTTGGGAATCAAGATTGGCACAAATGCCCTCAAGGGGACCCCATTTGATCCTACAACACCACTCTAGTATCGCACCAACACGAACCCCTCAAGATCAAGCCCTGAGTAATAAAGGCTCCCTTTCCTACCCTTTCTCTGTTGCCTGAGACTCTATGTAACCATATTTCTTTATGAATGAATACAGTGTATCTTTATTTCTAAATGAAACCCCCCTTTTTCTACTCTGGCCAAGGGCTCTCAGGGATGCAGGGAACAGCCATAATCCCTTAAGCAAGAGGTCAGGTAGCCAGGGTGGTGCTCCTCTGCATATCCATTCAGGTACCATCTCCTGCCATTCCCAACCCTCTGAAGCCAGAGGCAATACTCACACCTGGACCCATTGTCCCCCCCCCCCCCGCCAGGTACTCAAGGATCCCCTCCCAGATACTTACTGGTACTTGCTTAACAATGTCCTGGGACATCGTGCATTGTTACCTTATGCTAATCCTGCTTACCTCCTGTTTACCTGTATGCTAATGCCCCTTGCACCTTCCCCTTTTCTGACGTTTTACCCTATCACAAGTGATGTATGTATGATGCTTTCGATGTGCATTATGGGATGGTGGTGGGAAGTTTTAAAAGTTCTTGCAGCCCTGTTCACGGTGTTCAGTCTGGCATTGAACCTGCTGCGCAGTAATAAACCTTGCTGTTTGCTCCGGATCGTGGCTGGACTCCTTCCTTTTATACTCCACAACGACCACAGGCCCTTGCCTGATGAGCTGGGTGGCTGAGCATTCTCGCACCCAGAATTTTGCCCTAACAAGGGGACTTTTAGACTTAGCCCTGGTGGGGGCGAAGAGCATGGTTCTCAGAAGGCATCCTTGCTCTTCTTGCTCAAAGTGCTGCAGAGTCTGCTCGTGGTAAATCCTGGTTCCTAAAGCTACCAGGTCTAATCCTGGCTCTGCCCTGAACACGCGCCAGAGTTAAGAGCTTTGCTGGTCCTCGGGAGACCCAGCCGGCTGGCCCACTTGGGGAGAGTCCTCCTCCTATTTAGCGTCTCTCTGCCATGCAACTGTTCAGTAAATGAAACTCTCCTTAAAAATACCATACAGGAGGGAATAGCAATAAAGGAGCCGTCATGGAGAAGCGTTTCATTTAATTTGTGGGAAGGGACAACTCTGGTTTGTTTGTGGAGATGGAGCTGAGCAGCTGGCTGGGGAGGCAGATTGATCTGACGGCTGATGGGCTGTTTCCTTGCTTTCTCCTCCTTCCCGCTAATCGACTACGACCGAAGAGGCCTCCGCGCTGGTTCTGATTTTGGGTTGCATCATTAATATTTTAAGGCTCACCATGATAAAATATTTAAAACCAGATATATTGATGTTAGCACTTTAGCAACGTCCCGGCACAAATCAGATTAGTGCGTTCTCATATGCAGGTTTTTAATTAAGCCCATAAACAATGCACTTTGTTTTTCTTTGAAGGCACTTTTACTGGGCTGCGTTGGGTGCAAGACGCTTCTCCCGAGTCACCCCAGCTGAACCTGACGAGGAGGGATTCTCTGGAGTGTGCAAGAGTAGGAGGGGAGGGCACAGGGGGCCCCTCCATCGTGGATTCTGTGGGAATGTTAGGGATGTGGATTAGGATATATTATTAGATAGATCCTATCCAAGCTTGTGTTGGCAAGCTTCCAATATCAGCAGAGTGACATTCCCCTTTTGTGCGCAGCAAAACGTGAGCGTTAGGTTCGTTAGAACCTATACAACAATATTATACTTCAATATTATACTTCCTGGCAAATCCCCTTTTTCCCTCCTAAAAGAAATACACAACACAATAGTATTAAAATAAGATAGAGTTTACTCACATGACATCCTGAGTTAACAGCATAATCTCAGAAAGGCAGGCTTACATAGAAAAGTTACAAATATGTACATCTGGAGTCTTCTCAGTAAAGTGAGGCTCCATCTGGTCTCTCTCTTGGCAGCAGGCCGAGAGGGAGAACCATCCTAACTGGAGATTCTCTGGAGATGTGTTCCCATGGAAGGAGAAACGGCTAAGGAGAATGGCTGCTGGCTAGGGGCTTTTGTCTGCCAGCTAATCCATCTCATCTGCATATCTGGAGGAACAGGAACTGAACTTAGTCAGGTGTCCCTCCAGGTGAGTTCCTCTTAGTGGACACTCTAGGAACTGTTGTGACTTGTCTGCCCCAGTGTTCCATCCCACAGATTCCTGGCAGAACAGCCCTCCTCGTTGCAGGGGGCAATCTCACAGTCCAGGCGACACCCAGCAGGAGCAAGCAGGGGACTTGGTCATAAGAACCTAAGAAGAGCTGGATCAGGCCCATCTAGTCCAGCCTCCTCTTCTCACAGGGACCAACCAGATGCCCCAATGGGAAACATGCAAGCAGGATCCAAGCACAAGAGCAACTCTCCCCTTCTGTGGCTTCAAGCAACTGTGACAGTTTCACGATGTGCAGGCATGTAGGTGGGGAAAGTGATGCTCAAACCCTTCAGGTTTAATGCAGCCGTGTCCTGCCAAATTCTCTGCCCCGAGATCTTGGAGAGGCACCTGCCAGTCCCAGAAGACAATTTCCTCTTCCCTCCCTGCCCCTTTTCCTTGTGTGCTGTGTTTTTCTAGCTTGCAAACCAATGTCTTGTTTTGATTATTATGTTAGCCACTCAGGGAGCCTTTTTTGGCTGAAAAAAAGTGTACAAATACTCTAAATAATAATAATAATAATAATAATAATAATAATAATAATAATAATAATAATGCCAGGCAAGGTGGACCTTCTTGTCTGGAGATGCCCATTTGCTGTGGTCAAAACAAAATAAAAAAAATTCCTTCCAGTAGCACCTTACAGACCAACTAAGTTTGTCATTGGTATGAGCTTTCGTGTGCATGCACACTTCTTCAGATACATCAAAACGGTGTACAAGATAAAAACAGGGTGAAACACAAAATCCAATTTCTAAAAGCAAGAAGGTCATATCTGCAAAACGCTAAAAAACCATGAACATGCACCTTACAATATCTGCATACATGAAATCAACATTCCCTATGTGACTGGGTCTCCCATCTGAGAAAGCCTTAAAAAAAAGAAAACATTTATTCAGCTTCTAAAAATGTTTGTAACAAACAATCCCTGTATATCGCTACCCCCAAGAAACATTTCATGCATAGGCAATGTAAATGGCACGGTCTTGAATACACTTGAACCATGCAGCTTCAAAATCGTCTTTGGTTTTTGTGTCCTTTAGTGCTCTAAGATGCTTCGTAAATTATTCCACAAGAGCTTTGTTCCAGAGTATATTCCACCATGCTTCTAAAATTCCCAAATAAAAATGTATTCAATCGGTGCCTGGACATCATGATGTTAGGCACCTGTCTTAATTTCAGCTGGCAATGGGTTCCGGGGAGCCAAAGGTGCAACACTAAAAGCCTAGTTTCTAGTGCAAGTCAAGCTTTAAAAGAGGGCCAAGCCCATTCCTGGAGGAGAGGGCTATTGAGGGCTCCTAGCCAGGATGGAGTCTATGCTCTGCTTCCACAGTCAGAGGCAGGGATGCTCCTGAATACCGGTTGCTGGAAATCACAGGAGGGGAGAGGGATCTTGTGCTCAGATCCTGCTTGCTGGTTTCCCATTTGGGCATCTGGTTGGCCTCTGGGAGAACAGGATGCTGGACAAGATGGGTCCCTGTCCTGACCCAACCGGGCTCTTCTGGTGTCCTCCTGCAGCACCCACAGAGAAAGCAGCAAGCTCAAGGCCCTGGCATCGCACCTGTTACAGAGAACGACCCTCTTTTCCCGTGCAGTAATGTGCAGACAGGTTCGGGCCCTCCTCCTGCTACAGAGAAACATAAATGCATAATATTTATAGATCCATGCGTCTCGTGCTAATTTAGCACCAGCCGCGCGCAGTACGTTTATTAAAGAGAGAAACCGGAGTGCCGGAGTGCCGGTGATTGAGTTTGTTCTGTGCCACAGTCACGGTGGGTAGTTCGCTCCATAACTCTCCTTGCCCTTTTGGCACTTCTCCCAGGATGAGGCCCTGCTGTGCCAGCCCTGCCAGGCAGGAGGAAGGCGGCCTTGTGACAGATGGGGCTTCCAGAAGGCCGCCGAATCGTTTTTCTACCGAACTCTCCCCCGTGAGCAGCTAGGGCAGCTCCCAGCTTATGTCATGGTGCCCAATAATGGTGTTTATTCACAAAAGCAGGTTCCCACTGTCATCCTCCCTCTGAGACAAAGTGCTTTCCCAGACCCATCCAGCAGGGAACTGTATCTAAGAAGAGAAGAGAAGAGAAGAGAAGAGGAAGAGAAGAGAAGAGAAGAGAAGAGAAGAGAAGAGAAGAGGAGTCGATGGCCTATCTAGCTCAGTCCAGCCTCCTGTTCTCACAGTGACTGACCGGATGCCCATAGGAAACCTGCAAGCAGGATCCGAGCACAAGAGCAACTCTCCCCTCCTATGTATGGGTCAAACCTTTTGTGCCAAGAAAGATACAGACAGGTGTGTTGTACAGACCAATTAATGCTTTGGGTATGTGCCTGTTTTTATGTTACCTTTGCTTGCCTCTTGTGTGAGATGAGGAGGAGATTGGTTTTGTACTATTGTGTGAATGAAAATTAAAAAAAATAACCACAAAAGTAGACAGAGCATCCTTGTTCCACGTCGGGCTTCTTCACTAGAAGTATTGCTGCCACAGGAAAGTGGGGTGTATGCTTGGCTAGAAATATCTCAGTGGCTTCCAAGCTTTGCCCCAACAGGCTGCTTGCTGAGGGTCTTGGCAGACCAATAATAATAATAATAATAATAATAATAATAATTTATTATTTATACCCCGCCTATCTGGCTGGGTTTCTCCAGCCACTCTGGGCGGCTTCCAACTGAATATTAAAAACAGTACAGCATCAAACATTAAAAACTTCCCTAATGGTTTCTCCATTGTAAAAAAACACTCTGCTAGATTGCTGTATGATTCAAAATTGCATTTTTACTGCTTCTTTTATTTCTTATATTGAATTTTATTGCAGTGCTGTTTGCGTCACATGGAATCCAGATTGAAATACAATATAAGAAATAAAAAAGCAGGAACAGTGCAATTTAAAAAGCCAATGAATATTGAACGCAGACACGGCACATGCCACCTGAATGAAGCTCACTGCTGGTGGTCCACAGCCTACAGTTGGGGGGACAGAGAGAGAGAGAGAGAGAGAGAGAGAGAGAGAGAGAGAGAGAGAGAGATCTTCTACTGAAGGTAAAAATAGGAGGACTGATGTCTTTCACCTGCTGTAAGACAGTCATCAGTGAGACAGACCAAAGAAGCATCTCATCCGAAGAGAAGCACACCTGAGCCCAGGCCTCATGGTCCAGGGGGTCCCCAAAGATGCTAAGGACCCACGTCTCAAAATCAGAGCTTCTGAGGGTGGTGGAAAACTAAGCCCCTCTGCCAATATTAGCACTCAGGAAGGTCTGCAGGGAAGGAGGCAGATTTTCAGGTACAGTATTTGGGGCCAAAGTCCAACATTTTGGACTTTGAACATGAGCAACTGTGAACCAGTGCAGCTGTTTTAAAACTTGGTTTGTATAAGATCTGCACCCAGCTGTTTCCAGTAGCTCCTCCATTTGGATTTTTAAAAAGAAATGTTTAGAGGTACTCTCCTTTTGACTCAAGAAAATCACCATTTTGTAGTGCAAATCAGGGGAAATAAATACAGTAAATGGACAAAAGTACAAAGATTCACAAAATGTTTAGGGTTATGTGTACCTCTGCGTCCCCCCAGGGGGGAAAAAACCACTGGTCCCTGCCAACATTGGGTAAAAGCCTCTTTCTGCAGAGCAATGATCAGAAGAGTTTGCCATCCTCTGGGGTTTGGATTCCATCTCGAGGGAAACCTTAGGGTTCCCCCTAGTGACCAACCCGAAACAACTACTGTATATTCCTGCGTATAAGACTATTTTTTAACCCAGGAAAATCTTCTCAAAAGTCGGGGGTCGTCTTATACGCCGGGTCGTATTTCTTATATGGCGAGTATATCCCAAACTCTACATTTTAACTGGAAAAGTTGGGGGTCGTCTGATACACCCAGTCGTCTTATGGTATACGCCGGAATATACGGTACCTGGTATCAGTTTTATCAGTTAACAGCAACCAAAAGGTTTGGGGTTCTGCACAAACCCAGAAAAGAACTGGAGAATGGGTCAGAACCTTGAGCCCCCATTTGCCAGAAATGCAGTTATTCTCTAGGATCAAAGGCCTTGAGAACACAGCCCCAGGGGGGAGCTTTCCTCCCCATGCAAGCAGCAGTTTCAAAGGAGGAATAAGAGCATAAGGAGAGCCTGCTGGATCAGGGCCATCAGCTCCAGCATCCTGTTCTCACAGTGGCCAGCCAGAGGACAGTTGTGAGAAGCCCACAAAGAGGATCCGAGCACAAGAGCAGCCCTCTCCCCTCCTGTGGCTTCCAGCAACTGCAGCTGTTATTCACAAGCACTGCTGCCTTCAACTGTGGATGTGTTAGCCTATTGGCTTACTAATGGTTCTTTAAGTTGCGCCCAGGCAGGGACAGAGACAGTCAATAACGACACCGAGGGTTGAATCCAGAGAAAGAGTTTAATCTCTATATAGAGAGACTCCTGGTGACAAGAGTAAAGAAAGACAAATTTGCAAAGATTCTTATACACTTCTTGGGCTCCTTCCCCCCCCTCCTCAGGAATCCACTCTGTAAGAGTGCACACGCAAGAGGGTCATAGGTTACAAATACATATATGGATCTTCCTGTGTCCTGTCCTTCTCATAAACACATGCTGACTCAACAAAGCCTTCAGCCTTCCGTAAGGCTAGTTTGTGCATCAAGCTAGCAACTTCCAGCGTCAGGCAGGAAGGGCATCATCCGCTGATAAGCCCCTCTATGCCTCTCGTTCTGTCTTCCAGACAAGGCCGGCTATTTTGGCCTTGATAGCAAGCAGGGCATCCTGTCTCGCTGTCTTTTGCTTACATTACACTTTGGCACAGAGACACAGAGGCACTAAAAGCATTTTAAGGAGAAAACAATTTCAGGAATATGGGGGCTAAGCCACACAGTCAGAATTATACAATGCAGGCAATGCAAACTATAGGATCAGATTTAGCTCAATAATACAATAAGCAAATCTCTCTCCTCCAGCTGCAGAGCATGTGGGAATGCTCAGGGAGGCAGGAGAGGATATATTGTTTATTAGTATCCCTCCTAACTTGCGCTAGCAAGTTCTGTAACTTAGCAGGGTTTCACATCCCCCTTTTAAACGCACAGTGGATAACTGGTTGCAGGCTCATGTAAGCCTCTCACTATTACCGGTAGGTTCCTGGTAAGTTCCCTTATATCCCTCTTAAAAGAATGAACACACCACAATCTTGTGTAAAGTGTATAAAAGAAGTTTACTCACACATTCAGTTCACGGTTGGATCCCTGAAGGCAGACTTAGTTACAAAGTATATGCGTGTGGATTGAACACATATGGGGGGGTTAAGCCCAGTGACTGCAGCCTGGCAGTCACTGCAGTTCACACAACGAAAGGAAGATGGAAAAGAGGGAGGAGGGCTGTGTGCCTTGTGCTTTTGTTACCTGCACAGGTAAGGTCACGCCCATCTCTAGTCACATGCAAGAGGAAGTATGTCCCAGCCCAGGAGGAAACAGGAAGTTCCGACTGGCTGAACCAAACATCCCCTTGCATGTCCACTCTAGGAAAACAAGGAATGTTGTATTTGACTGCTACCTATGTATCACATCCCCCATCAATAGATGTCTCCTCCTCCATGGATTAGTCCAATCTTCCTCTGAAGCCGCCCAGGGACTCATCCCCACTTACCTTTTGCCCCACACTTTCTAGGCACCGGTCCACACTTTCCTGCTCCATGTACGAGCATTTCGGTTCTTTTCCCTCTGCTGCTTTCCCCAGGGGGAAAAAACCCATTCTTTAACACTGATTTGGAACAAACAGCTATTTGAGTTTCTCACGGGTTGCCATTTGCTCTGATCCAGCGGCAAAGAGAGGGTTCTCATGGGGAAAGAGCCAGAGCAGCAGCAGCAGAAAGGACTCGGAAACATGGCACAAAAGGAAGTCTGGAGGAGCCCCAGGTTGGTGGCCGTCACTGCCTCCTGCCACCTCTGCGCTGCTGCATCAAGGAGTCCTTCCTTTCATCTGTCCTGAATCTTCCAACCTTTGGCTTTGTTGCCTGTCCACTGCTGAGCTGGGACAGGAAGAGGCAACCAGGACTTTCACTAAAGGGAAAGTGGGGCAAAAAGCATTTGGGGCTTTGTCATTTAGGGAAAGGAAGGGTCAGGTGGCAGACTTGCCAGAGGCTTATAGAAGTATGAACGATATGCCAGCTTGTTTAGATGAAGAACAGAGGAAGAGTCGAGTTGCTGGGTGAGGCCAAAGGCACAAAGAGCCCTGCATCTTGTTCTCAGAGTGGCCAACCAGAGGCCCCAGTGAGAAAAACCCACAAGCAGCGCCTGAATGCAAAAGCAGTTTTCCCACAGCAGTGGAGGTGGAACACAGCCACTGATGGCATCTATTGGAGAGAAGCAGAATTAAGCACAAAACTTTTAGGTGGCGCTGTGGTTAAACCACTGAGCCTAGGGCTTGCTGATCAGAAGGTCGGCAGTTCGAATCCCTGTGACGGGGTGAGCTCCCGTTGCTTGGTCCCAGCTCCTGCCAACCTAGCAGTTCAAAAGCACGTCAAAATGCGAGTAGATAAATAGGAACCGCTACAGCGGGAAGGTAAACGGCGTTTCCATGTGCTGCTCTGGTTTGCCAGAAGCGGCTTTGTCATGTTGGCCACATGACCTGGAAGCTATACGCCGGCTCCCTCGGCCAATAATGCGAGATGAGCGCGCAACCCCAGAGTCGGTCATGACTGGACCTAATGGTCAGGGGTCCCTTTACCTTTACCTAGAGAAAGAGGCCTGCTCAAAAAAAGGGGGGGAGAGACAATTGATCATTTGCAACAAGACGTTTGTGTAACAAAAATGCAAAAATCCAGCCTGGTGCTGGGTGTTGTGGCTCAGCTCAGCCACAGAACCTACAAACAACGTTATCGTGTCCTTAAGAGTGAGAACAGAAAAACGCAATCGAACATGATGTGCTGCCTTGTTCCTGCCCGGAGATTTTTCATTACATTCTGAGCTCTCTTATTGAAACCTTTCTCTCTGCTCCTCACCCGTCCCTTTCACAAGTGTGATATTTATCTAATACATGGAGCAGGCAGCGGGGGGGGGGGGAGTTAGAAAGAAGAAGAATAAGCCAGGGGGGGAGAGAGAAAACCCTCCCAATTTTAATTTCAGGGAAATCTTCCTCTCCTTTCCCCTAGCTAACCTAGCCCCAGTTCAAGATAACAAAACAGTGGCTCTGTTGCTTCTCATTCATTTCATGCGCTTCTGAGCATTGTCAGGAAATCATCCGGCTTTCGCAGCTTTCCCTGGACGCTCTTCCTGGGTCATCACTGCGGAAGGAGCCACATGCATAGCTGCCAAGTTATCCCTTATTTTAAGGGATTTTCCCTTATGCTGAATAGGTTTCCTCACGAGAAAAGGGAAAACTATGGCTATGGCCACATGCAGAGCCAAGCAGAACTTCTGGGAGGGTCCAACAAAAGGCAGAGATTTCCAAAGAGAGGCTAACCTGGTGTTATAAGAAAAAAGTGCTCCTTTCCCCTTGTGGGGTACCCAAGAGCCAGCATAGAGTCCTTAAGTGGGTTCTCTATCGGTAGGAGAAAATGACAGAGGCCAGCCAGAGAATATTGAGAAGCAAAGCAGCTAGTAAGCCTGATCTTTCTTAAACCGCTGCAACAGGGTGCTCCCTCACCACACGCAGGAGGGAGGAGGAACCCAGAACATTGGTGTGCAATCTCTTATATGGACTATTGAAATTGCCACCCTGTAGAGGTAAAGGACCCCTGACAGTTAAGTCCAGTCGCGAACGACTCTGGGGTTGCTGCGCTCATCTCGCTTTACTGGCTGAGGGAGCCAACATTTGTCCGCAGACAGTTTTTCCGGGTCATGTGGCCAGCATGATTAAGCCACTTCTGACAAAACCAGAGGAAACGCCGTTTACCTTCCCGCTGGAAGGTATTTATCTACTTGCACTTAGTATACTATTTATCTACTTGCGCTTAGTATACTATTTATCTACTTGCACTTAGTATACTATTTATCTACTTGCACTTAGTATACATACTTGCACTGCCTCCATTTCTTCCCCTTCTATTTGCCAGAAGATGATGGGACCAGTGGCCATGATCTTGGTTTTTTTGATGTTGAGCTTCAGACCATATTTTGCGCTCTCCTCTTTCACCCTCATTAAGAGGTTCTTTAATTCCTCCTCACTTTCTGCCATCAAAGTTGTGTCATCTGCATATCTGAGGTTGCTGATATAGCAAGCTGGGGTCCAAAATATCAGTCAGTCATGGCTCCCAGTCTCCAGGGGTGGATCTACACATGGGGGGAAGGGGACGACACACACACACTAAATAAGTCATAAATTAAATCATTATAAGAAAAGGAAAAAAACCTATGTAAAAATTGCTTAGAAAATATTTTTGCTCTCTGGCGCCATCTAGCATTGAATGTTGATAATGTATTCAAAACGTTTCTTGACTAATGTCCCAGGTTGCAGCCTCTCCAGCTGGCAGCCACGGTGGTTCTGAGCTCCAGTCCCACAATTGAGTTTGGGCCTGTCCATCAGCTCATGGAGGTCTGCCCTCGACCTCCTTCTTCTTCCCAGGACACCCCGCACCCAAAAACCAAGACACTTTGTCCTGTCACCTAGGACCTCTCTCCAGCATCTGGACAAGTCCTGTTTGTTGCTAGGGAAGCCATATTTCGAATTTCAAATTTGTATCTTTATTTTTAAAAAATTGGCCAAAATTGTTGAGATGCTTTTGCAAAATTGAAGAAGAAGTCCAAAACAACTTCTTCTTCTTCTTCTTCTTCTTCTTCTTCTTCTTCTTCTTCTTCTTCTTCTTCTTCTTCTTCTTCTTCTTCTTCTTCTTCTTCTTCTTCTTCTTCATAGAATCGTAGAGTTGGAAGAGACCACAAGGGCCATCCAGTCCAACCCCCTGCCAAGCAGGAAACACCATCAAAGCATTCTTGACATATGCCTGTCAAGCCTCCGCTTAAAGACCTCCAAAGAAGGAGACTCCACCACACTCCTTGGGAGCAAATTCCACTGCCGAACAGCTCTTACTGTCAGGAAGTTCTTCCTAATGTTGAGGTGGAATCTTCTTTCTTGTAGTTTGAATCCATTGCTCCGTGTCCACTTCTCTGGAGCAGCAGAAAACAACCTTTCTCCCTCCTCTATATGGCATCCTTTTATATATTTGAACATGGCTATCATATCACCCCTTAACCTTCTTCTTCTAAGGAACTCTTTTAAGGAAATTTGCCAAAATCTAGACTTCCAACTTGGGTTGCCATAGGTCTAGATTTTCCCAGACATTTAAGTGATTTATACCCAGACACTGCTTCCAACTACCGTTTTCTGGCTACGTCCAGGAAACTCCGGGCTTATGGCAACCCTATTTTGTGTAGACCTGGAAACTGCCTTTGATGTGTAGATGCCTGGCTATTGTTTCAGCGTAAGCAGCCCAGGGATTCCTCATCGGGCACAGTTCTGTAGCTTGCATTTCCCCTTCCTATCCTAAACATTAGCTGGTTTCTGACGTTCAGTCAATTTATTCAGTTTAGGGAGGGGAAAGAGAAGATAGCAAAGCAATAGGAAAGAGAAGATAGCAAAGCAGAAGGTATTATGCAGCATCAATGCAGACACGAGACATGAATATAGCATAAATATTGTAGGAATACTTGTACATATTTGGGGAAGAAAATGCTGCAGTAATTACTGTAGTATGTGTGCCTGACAGAAGTTCTCCCCCCCCCTCAAAAAAAAACCCCATCCTTGCTTTTTCTAGCATTGCGGATCCATCTTCAGAGCCAAGAGCAATCTGTTTTTTTTTTTAATCTCAAGAGCTGGATCTCCTCACAGAGTGTACATTCTCTAATGGTGTCTTAATATAACCTACTGATAACACACACACACACACACAATAAAGGAAAATATGTTTGTAACACTATTTTTGCACAGGGGAGCTAACCAATATCTTGGGGGGGGCAAGTGGAGGGGGTCTCAACTCTGCCAACTTTATATCCATCATGTTGATTTTAATTTTTTGCATTGCAGAATGATATTTTCTTTAAAAAATAAAATTAAAGTTTGCCTACTGAAAAAAGAGAGGTTATCTGAATACCCTTGCCTTCTTAGCATGAGTGTGCCATATGAATAGAGATCTAATATGATTAAATTATGATAAAATAAAATCATGAACTCATCAAGATACAATATTAAAAGTTGTTTCAAACAACTTCTGCATCTTGTAGATAACCTGGTGGAGAGGAGAGGAGGGAACATTCCATGAACCATGGGGCATTTTCTCCCCAGAGATGTGGGAAAACATAGTTGTCCTTATTAGGACAGCGACTTGAAAATAAAACGGCCAATATGCCTTTGGCTCCATATTTCACCTCCTTGTTTTGATGATTCCTATTGGGGGGGCTACCAGCCAACAACAACAAAAGATCTCCATTTTCATGGTTCCCTTCCCTATCCAAAGTGAGAGACAGTGTTGCGCAGTGGTTAGAGTGCTGGACTAGGACCTGGGAGACCAGGGTTCATATCCCTCCCGCCCCTTAGTCATGACGCTCACTGGGTGGTCTTGGGCCAGCCATTCGCTCTCAGCCTAACCTACCTCACAAGGTTGTTGTAAGGGTAAAATGAGAAGGGGGAGAACTTTGTTTGACTTCACTGGTGGAAACGTGGGATATAATTGCAATTAATAACAACGATATGCAAAAAGGATGACTCCTCACCCCCATCAACTGTGGTCTAACTGTGATGTTCTCTGGGACCTCCGTCCTTTCCACATGCGTTGAGCGTGCTTGTCTTGCAACCCGGCATCAGAAGAGCGACAACGAAATACTGTTTAGCCCCAAAGAGAGAAATAGCTGTTGTCGTCCCCGTCCCCCCCAGCTCTGCTCAAGATCTCTTGCAGGGAAGATCCTGCCAGGTGTATTTGTCATCCCTAATGACGGAAGCTAAACCTACATGTCTGGGGTGACCACTCCGCTCCACGAGAAGGTGAGAAATTGAATTGTAATGACAGGCCAGCTGACAAGCCAGGAAGAGACGGGGTGGGGGGGGGGCTCTTCTCTGTTTTTCAGAGAATGATGCTGGCCTGAGGTCGGACGGAGAGGCCTGCGTCGCATATAGTACTCTGTGGGCATATTGTGGCTTTCCAGGAGCTCAGAAGCCACCACCCTGGGCTTGCAGTCTTGTAGAGTGGGAAGGGACCCCAAGGGTCCTCTAGTCCAACCCCCTGCAATGCAGGAATCTCAACCAAAGCATCCCTGACCGATGGCCATCCAACCTCTGCTGAAACACCTCCAAGGAAAGAGAGTCCACTACCTCCAGAGGAGATTTATACAGCCTGTAGTGGACTTCTGAGTATGGCTGGTCAACTGTCCTTGACTGGACAGGTCACTGGTGGTGCAAGCCCCAAGCTGGACTCTGTGGCAGCCTGATCACAGCCTGCAGACTGATGGAAACAGTAGCCATAGCTGCTGCCGTCGTAGAAGAATGTTGTATTAGTGCTTGCACATTGATAGGATAATAATTCATAATAATAAGATTAGATTGTTGCCTTGTATGCTCCTTGGTGCGGGACCCATCCTCTTAAATTTTGCAATGCACTTGCACACTGATGGAATAAACAACAAGAACTTGTTTCTCATAGCACGTTAGCTGTTGCCTCGCAGCGTAGTGTTCCTTAGTTCTATTGAGTGGCTGGGGGAACCCAGCCAGATGATCAGGGTACAAATATAATAATAATAATAATAATAATAATAATAATAATAATAATAATAATAATAAATCATGCAACATGAAGACAGGCAATGTCAACCTGTATAACCTGAAATATGTCTCTCCTGCATCAGTCTCTACAGCCACTGCAGGCGCTGTAACTCTCCAATGGTCTTCTTCTCCACCCTCAAAGCCCTGAAGAAGTGTGCATGCACACGAAAGCTCATACCAAAATAAAAACTTAGTTGGTCTTTAAGGTGCTACTGAAGGAATTTTTTTATTTTACTTCGATCCAGACCAACACGGCTACCTACCTGTAACCTCAAAGCCCTGGGTCTCCTTCCAGAACCGGCAACCCTGTATCTGTCCAGTAGAATGTAAAAGAGCAAGCAGGCTCTTTGTTAAGGTAATAGCTTTCACTTCCCAGTTAAATGCACACCAGCATCTCAAAGGAAGAGCTGAGCACGGTTGCTCTCCAGGAATGTGGGGTAAGCATTTCCCCCCCCCCCATTCCCACACCTGAATGGAAGCCATGTGGTCCTAGGAAGAAGATAAAATAGCATGGGCGTAGGCAGGGGGGCAGTTGCCCCCCCCCTAGAACAGCGTTTCTCAACCGCTGTTCCGCGGCACACTAGTGTGCCGCGAGACGCTGGCTGGTGTGCCGCGACGTGCCGCGACGAGAAGGGCGATTTGTATTGTCACGTGCCTGGCGGCCGCCAATACCCATCGCTAACCCGCCGGAAGGCAATATTTCTCCTCCTCTTTCCCAAAACTCAGTGCAAACGAGCCTGGCGGCCGCCAATAATCAACCCTATCCCGCCAGAAAGCAATATTTGGCAAGAGTTTCTTACAGTCATAATTATAATATAGGGCAGCACAGAGTTAAATTTTTTAACCTTTTTAATGGTGGTGTGCCTCGTGATTTTTTTCACGGAACAAGTCTGCCGTGGCCCAAAAACGGTTGAGAAACACTGCCCTAGAAGCAGGGCCGCTGGCCAGCCTGCCCCGCTGCCGCTCCTTTTCTTTTACGTGCCCCACAGCCAGCCAGGGAGAAGGGAGACGTCCCGTCTAGCCTGCTGGCTGTGGGGCGGGCGGAGGGAAAGCCCCAGAGCCACGCACAGCGTTTGGCTGGCTTTCCCTCCACCCGCCCCGGCAATCGCATAGGGGGAGGAGGGGATCAGAACAGCCCAATTTCGGGCTGATCCTGGCGCCCCCTCGCCCCTTAACGACCATGGCTTGCCTTGCCCCCCCCCCTAGTTTTCATCCTGGGTACGCCCCTGTAAAATAGCCAGAGGAGTTGTGGGAGGTGGGGAGCAGAAAAGCTGAGTGCTAGAAGCTGCAGACAGAGAGATACATTTTGCTCTGGGCTGGATCCAGAGCTGTGACAAATGGAGAAGCAAGATATGTTGGGGTGTCAATGCTGGGAGCCCCTCCGTCCAATGCTCAGGTTGCATATGCAGTATGTTTAAATAAAGCCATATATCCTAAAGATGTCACAGACTCCAGTGACCTTCATTCCAAGGAAACCAACATAAGGAGAGCCTGCTGGATGAGGCCAGTGGCCCATCTAGTCCAGCACCTTCTTCCCAAAGTGGCCAACCAGATGCCTGTGGGAAACTGGCAAGCAGGATTCAAACGCAAGGGCAACTCTCCCCTCCTGTGGTCTCCAGCAACTGGGATTCAGAAGCATGGCTGCCTCCTGTAGAACAGAGCCGTTGCAGCTAGAAACCATTGAAAGCGGCAGGGAGTTCCATAGTTTCAGTATGTGCTGTGCAAAGAAGGGCTTTCTTCTACCTTCCCTGGGTAAGCTCTGGAACCCCTGACTCTCGGAGACCAAGTTTGGCTCAACTTCAGATGCTCAGCATCCTTCAACAGCACAGGTGTGTCTGTTGTTATCTGGAAAGAGGGGGGGTGCCCAGTGGTACCCTTTCCAAGTTCCTTCCTAGATGCCCCCGAAGAATACCAAACATACCGACACAAATCCCAAATCTATTGACAAAGTAGGATCCCGCCGTGCAAAGGATGCAGCCCCCGGTTTGAAGGCGCAGCTCTGTGTCTCCAGCAGGGTCTTTGCTGTGCCGTCACAATGGTGGCATCCTTGGGGGCAGGCAGGCAGGCAGAGCTCTGCTCGTGGGGCATGGGGGGAAAGCAGATTAAACCTTTTCAGGAGAAGCTTTCTTTGCCATCCCTCTGACACACCGAAGGAGAAGGCTGTTATCTTGGAAAGCAGCCTGGCTCTCTGCACTGTTCCGCGCCACGTTCCAAGCAATTGTGAACCGACATGAGAATATTTGTTATGACAATCATGATGTGCCGGGTTTTTAAACGACTCCTTGAAAAAAAAAAGGCGACAGGGGGTGGTGGGACACTGGAAAAATGAGGAGGGGAGAAGCAAGTCTTCTGGGCTTTTTCTGAGATCCTCCTCATTTCAGAAAGGAAACGCTTGGTTCATTCTGCTTTGCTCGGCCACCTGGAGTCCCGAGTCCAGTTCTGGGCTCCTCCATTTAAAGGGGATATTGACAAGCTGGAAGGTGTGCAGAGGAGGGACACCAAGAGGTTGAAGGGTCTGGAAACCAAGCCTTATGAAGAATGGTTGAGGGAACTGGGTATGTTTAGCCTGGAGAAGAGGAGACTGAGAGGAGCTAGGATAATCATCTTCAAGTATCTCCAAAGGCTGTCACATGGAAGAGGGAGCAAGTTTGTTTTCTCCTGTTCTGGAGGGTAGGATTCGAACCAATAGCTTCAAGTGACAAGAAAGGAGATTCTGACTAGACATGCAGAAGAACATTTTGGCAGTAAGAGATGTTCAACAACAAAACAAGCTCCCTCAGAAGGTGGTAGGCTCTCCTTCCTTGGAAGTTTTCAAACAGGGGTTGGAGGGCCACCTTTCAGGGGTTCCTGCATTGCAGGGGGTGGGACTCAATGACCCTTGGAGGTCCCTTCCAACTCTACAATTCTATGCAAGCCCATCCTAGGCCAAATATTATGCTTCAGACTCAGGAAGAGGCTTCAGTTTCAGGCCCTACAAAGATGCTTTGGAGAAAGTGCTGAAGAAAGTGCCCAGAGCGGCTGGCGCTGAAGATAATCCTCGTGCCAAACATTCTACCTGGTTCCCTGACTCACTTCCCCCACCAG
Source organism: Zootoca vivipara (assembly GCF_963506605.1). NCBI lineage: Eukaryota > Metazoa > Chordata > Lepidosauria > Squamata > Lacertidae > Zootoca > Zootoca vivipara. The sequence goes on from NC_083276.1 coordinate 1,271,078, forward strand.
CACAGCATGTTCTCCCCCCCCCCCAATAATTTCGTGGAATGAAGCAAGCACTCCTGTCTCCTTTTCTGTTTGGGGTCTTGCGTCAGAAGTCCTTTCGGCAAATAACAATCATAACAAAAGGATTAGGGAAACTATTGAGCTTATCCAAACATATTCCAAAACGCGGCTCGCTGGAATGTACACACAGCCTTGCGGTTCCATTATCTCTCGGTCGTGGCTCATTCGGTCTCATCCTTAATAGGGTTAAATGCATTCTGCGTAATAGGCAGGGCAACAAAGTGTGAAGGAAGCCCCACCAGACGGCGCCTGCTTTCGGGTTCCTTTCCAAGGCGATGGCAGAGCGCTCAGGGGAAGGCGACAAAACCCACCTCATAATTGGCAAAGTTACGCCGACATTGTAATTCCTGCATAACTAACAAGCCGCGGCTTCTGTAACTGAAAAGTGGTGATTTTCATGGAATGCTGCCCTTTTCATTACGGCATACATCTTTGATTTAATTTGACGTGGGACGCATCAACCTTGGTTTGGGAAGGCAAGGTTAAAGAGAACATGCAAGGCATGGAAATGAGCCCCTTCAAACAGAACGGGGGAAGCTTCTTTCTTTGGTACAGAATAAAAAGCAAAAGGAGGAAGCCCTGCGACTTAGTGGGAGAGGGTGGATTTCACTGGCAGGAGGATCCAGGTTCAATCCTCCATGGAGACTCCGAGGACATCATCCGGGGAGCAGCTGGGAGGCAGCAAAGCCAGCTCTGAGCAAGGCAATTCAAAGGTCCAGTTCAGCAGGTTCCTCAGCTTCTGCTTGTGGGCCTCCATCTGCCTGGAGAGACAATGGAGTGTGCCTTCAGGGGTGAAGCCAAACAGCTGTGTGAGCAGCACCCGAGTGGCATCCTCAGGGTGCAAGCAGTTCTGGGCAGTGTGTCTAGAAGTCCTGGGCTGCCCAGAGGACAAGACCCCACCTCTCCTCCTCTCTGATGGGGTCCAAAGGAAAACGGAGCAAGATGTTGGGCACCAGCTTGGCTGCAGGAGTTGTCGGGAGGAGGGGTACAAGGCACCACCCAACTGGCTTAGGGACTCCTCTTTTTCTCTCCCTGTAAGGCAGCAGAGGTTTAGGATCAGAGTTTTCCTTCTCCTCATTGGGTTCCCTTCCCAGGTGGATGAGCCCCAGCAGCCCCTCACTTCCCTCTACAGCACATGCAGAAACTGCCTTCTCGACTGTTGGACCCCCCCCCTTTCTTGGTCTTGTCCGCCCAGTTTGCCAGAGCCTGCCTTTGCATGCAGGGAAGTCCCTAACTCACCAAGGATTTGAGACATATCGGCTACCCTCGCCTGATTTAGCTGACCAGATGAAGCTGTTTCCCATGGTGTGGCTGCTTTCGCCTGCTGACAGCATCTAGGAGCTGCAGGTGGGAGGTGAGTGCAAGGTGGGGACCAAAGAATGGCAAACTATGCCAGGGGCACAATGTGCCCACCACCAGAGGTACTTCCCATCCCATCCCATCCCCTAACACTCCATTCACCCCATACAAGCTTCTGCAAAGCAGCAGAAATACGGTAGGTGCTCCTCTTCCTGACATTGGACAAACATATTAAAGTTTTTCCTCTTCCTTATATGTCCTCCTGAAGGGGTTTGATACTGAGTCAGGGATGGGTCCATTTAGCCCAATATTGTGTCTCTGGCTGGAGGCAGCTGTGCTGGTGCTCATACACCAGAGGGGGTGGGGACAGATAGGATTAGGACCTTCCTAGGGCTTATGCTAGGGACGCGGGTGGCGCTGTGGGTTAAACCACAGAGCCTAGGGTTGCTGATCAGAAGGTCGGCAGTTCGAATCCCCACGACGGGGGGAGCTCCCGTTGCTCGGTCCCGGCTCCTGCCAACCTAGCAGTTCGAAAGCACGTCAAAGTGCAAGTAGGTAAATAGGTATCGCTCCGGCGGGAAGGTAAACGCCGTTTCCGTGCGCTGCTCTGGTTTGCCAGAAGCGGCTTTCTCATGCTCGCCAACATGACCCAGAAGCTGTACGCTGGCTCCCTCGGCCAGTAAAGCGAGATGAGCGGCGCAACCCCAGAGTTGTCCACGACCGGACCTAATAGTCAGGGGTACCTTTACCTTTACCTTTACCTAGGGTTTATGCTAGGTTTATTTGGTCATTTACTCCAGCCCCCTGCAATGCAGTGGAAGTTCTGTCTTTGGGTGTTAGATCTGTGTTAGTTCATTCACACATGCAAATCATCCCTCCAGTCTGCAGCCATCGAAACATTCATGTGCTACCCGGCCCACAGAGCTTGTGTGAGGCACTGCCTTCGTTTTATCTGTAGTGGTGAAAAACTTGAGCTACAAATTTGAAGTTCTTCCTGGTTCCTACCTCAGCTGAGCCACAAACTGGGCACCCCTCAGCCAGCCACCATCTCTCAGCATCAGCTCTGTTTCCCACCTCCTCCTCCCTTGGTCATCTCTGTACAACGAAGACAGCAGCAGCCTCAAAGGGCTATTGTGTGGATTGGTGAACAAGAGTGTTTGAATTCCCAGCCTGTTTGCACTCCTGTCCCAGCGACATCTACATGGGCTTGGTCATATACACAGAATGGAAGAAGGACGTGTTCTCTGGGGAGCTGGCTTCAGGCACCAGGCCCGTTGGCAGACCAGCTCTGTGGCACAAAGATGGCTGCAAACATGGCATGAAGGCTGGCAACACCAACTCTGCCATGTGGGGCGTCCCTTGCAGAAGACAGCAGCGCCTGGAGACAGTCAGGTTGGGCATCCACAGCACTGACCAGAGGAGGAATGACCGCTAGGAGGAGGGCAGAGAGAAGAAACGCCCTGCCCTGGTGCATCTGCAGCAGCACAACTGGACGCCTTCATTTGCCCCGGCTGCAGCAAAACATGTCTCTCCCATATCGGTCTCTACAGCCACAGCAGTGCCGCAACTCTCCAACTCACCTGCAAAGGCTTACTCCAGATGCTGTGCGAATAGCTCTGAGCACTTCAGAAATCACCACTTGCATGATGCATGCTTTGAAATCTCCTAGGACAGATTTCTTTCCTGCAGGAGGTTGCCCTGCCCCTCCCCCAAAAGCACTTAGCTTAAAAGGTCGGTGGGTGTCCTTGTTGTCCCCCAGGAAAGGCTCCCTTTTCTCCCAGGATGCTCCCCCCCCCCCCGGCAAACAGGGAGAGATATGCCTGCGCCTCTCTGTGGAGAAAGAGCAGAATTCTCCTGCTGAGGACACAACTCATTTTTTAAAAAAGGGAAAGAGTGAGAAAGTTTTAGCTAAAGTTGAACCACCATTCATCTCCCTTTGCGCCTCCGCACAGGTCAGGACAGGCGTTGGGGAAGAACATGTTTTTTTCTCTTCCTTTTTGCCAAAGTCGCTTCGGCATGGCTTGTTCTTGATTTGAAAGTAGGAAGCAGAAGAAGAAGAGTGGGAGAACACCGGCCTGTTCTCGCAAAGGGCAATGTTTTTGAGGAGGAATCCAATCCCCTTCCTTTCGAGTGCTCTTTGGGGAAATGAAAATCATTTGACACGGAGACATTCCTAAAGAGGCAAAATTCTGCTCAAGCTTAAAAAGTGCTTCTTGACTCCTCACTGTGGCACCTTGCCTTGAAACTGCATTATCTCTTCGCTCCCCCTACCTGCCATTCCCTTTAAAATGGAGTTTTCTCATTCGCTTTGGACAAAAGGCCCTTTGAAAGGAGATTTGGCCCCGCTCTGTGAGGAAACTTCATTTCGGTTCACGGAGATGAGATGTGCTCTGAGCAAGTTGCAGAGAGCAGTCGTGAAGTCATAGAGGCATCTAGTCCAACCCCATTGCTGCAATGATGAGAGAGAGAGAGAGAGAGAGAGAGAGAGAGAGAGAGAGAGAGAGAGAGAGAGAGAGAGAGAGAGAGAGAGAGAGAGAGAGAGAGAGAGAGAGAGATGGCAGTCTGCCATGTAAGGAACCTGGCTCCCGAATCTGCGCAGGCCTCCCAGAGCAGCCGTCTTCCAGAGTGGAGACACTGCTGGAATCAGAACTCAGAACATGGGGTTCAAATCCTTGCTGAGCCCTGAGAAGCCCGGCAAGTCACTTCCTCTCAGCCTCAGTTTCCCCGTCTACAAAATGGGATCAGAGCATCAGAAGAGCCTAGCTCCTGGATCAGCACAGTGGCCCACCTGGCACAGCCTCCTGTTCTTGTCTACACCAGACCCTCCAGCATTCCTCAGGTGAAAAGAGGGATGTTTCTCGCTCCCCACCAAATGACCCTCCTTGACACCCTTCCCCCCCCCGAACATTTCCACCATCCCTTTACCAATGGGGCACCGTCCCGAGAAAACCCCTTAATCCAGGTTTTAATCTTATTCTTGGGCAGATTTACAAAACGTAAAAAACACCTACCAAGAAATAATGATTGAATGGTGAGATTAGACGCAGATGCGCAAGGCATTTAAAACAAAACCAAAAAGCCCAGGCTCCCCCTTTCTTCCTGCCCTCTGCCTGCTCTTGGAGCTGGCATGGCACACAGGGATAGACCCTGGTGGGGGCAGCCTCACCCCCTCCCCGGGCTTGGCAGCGGTGGTGGTGGTGGGGAAGATAGGGACATTCCTGGATCAAATAATTCCGGGGCTGTCCCTGGAAAATCGGGACACTTAGAGGGCATGAGACACTGACTGGCAGCAGAGGCCGCAAGTCTCAGTATTTAAGGCAGGGGATACTCTCAGCCCTACCGGGAGATGCCAATGGGGGCTTGGCCTTCTGCATGCCAAGCAGCTGCCCTATGGCTGAGCTACGTCGCTCGCCACAGAGGGACCCTGCAAGATTCACACTCCCATTTCCCAATTTTGGGTTGGGGGGAGATGCATTTGGGGGGGAGGGGAGGGAAGCTTCCCTTCCAAGCTGCTCCTCCTTTGACTTTTGTGCCTGCAGATGCGAATCTCCTTCTTCCCCGATTTTGATCATCCGTTTTTTCAAGGAGGTGTTCATTTAGGCCAGTTGCCATAGAAACCCCAGGAGCTCTGTGCCCTCCCTTGTTCCGTTTTTGATGGGAAATGGCCGCCTCCATCTCTTCCCGACATTTCCCAGTGAAAAGAGCCGGGTGGCTCGTCAAAAGGCCAGGACTGACACAAGAACCCCTGCCCAGAAGAGACTTTGCTGAGGATTATTCCAGGCGGATCAGTGGCCTTTGGGAGGGCAGGGGATGTTGCAAAGAAACAAGTTGCTTCCAGTTGAATGAGATTATTTTTAAAAAATCATCTCAGGCTGCAGAGAAAGTTGTGCGTGTTCTCTAGCCAAAAAGGAAAGGGAGAAAAATCAGGGACACAGGTGCACAGTTTTGTTTGTGTCCATATATAAAATATACGAACAATACCATTTGCAAAACTGAGCTTATAAATGTCAGTATTCAACAGGCAGCCAAGGTGATATGTTAGATCTAATCTGAAAACGAAAATAAAACATTGTGGGGTTTTTCCCATCGTACTCAGAGTAAACCCACTGAAGTCAATGGACTGGGCTACCTTAAGTTCGTTCATTTCAACAGGTCTACTCTGAGGATAATGATTAAGTTGGAGAGGACCCATTATTCATGTGCTTTTTAGCTGTTGCTTTTTTAAAAGGGCGTTTCCAGTCAATAATTTGGTAACCTTTAAGTAACAATTATGTGGCTAATTATGAATTTCAGAAGGGAATCCAGCCTGCTTACGAATTCTTCAAGCCTCGGAAGATGGAGGCCCTTCCTCCCAGGGAATGTTGTCCTCCCTCTGGCTTGTGGGCTTCCTGGAGGCATCTAGCTGGCCCTGGCAGGAGAAGGGAGACAGATCCTGGTCTCCATGGGCCCCCTTTCCCTCATCAGGCAGGAGGCAGAGATAGACCGTTGCCCACAGGACAATGCCTGGGCCTCAACGTAAATCTTCTTCTTTGGCGATCACTTGCAGCCAAGTAAGATTATCTTCCATGAACACAATTTTAACAATGAGTCCATTAGTGACTGTGGAGGCCAATTCTGGATCCACACGTCCTTCCACAGTGGGGACATGGGTTTCTGGGTGGGAGTTTTTTATTTTAGATTTGCCTTGAGAGAGTCTTTAAACCTCTTTCATTGACCACCAGCATTACGCTTTCAATTCTTAAGTTTGGAATAGAGTAGTTGCTTTGGAAGACGATCATCAGGCATCCGCACAACAGTCCAACGAAGTTGATGTTGAAGAATCATTGCTTCCACACTGGTGATATTTGCTTCTTCCAGTGCACTACGATGGCATGTGCTGAGCTTGACCATCTTGCCAGCATCTCATGGAAACGGAGATGTCTCACATGGGCCCAAGGCCTGGACCAGCGTGGTAACTATCTTGCATGCCTAGACATAGAACCATAGAGTTGGGAGGGGGCCCAAAGGGCGTCTAGTCCAGCCCCCTGCAAAGCACAGCTGGAAAGGCCTGGCTCAAATGAGCTGCCAGCTCTGTGGAACATTGTATGGGGGAGCTATTTCTTAGATGTTTGGCATCTGCTTTACATGAGGTCCAGCATGAAGGATGCCAGGTGTGGAGAAAGTGGATAGTTACAGAAGAGGCAGCCGCTGGATCAGGCCAATGGTTCACCCAGTCCAGCATCCTCTTCTCACAGGGGCTGAACAGACTATTGCTGGAAACCCACAAGTGGGATCTGAGTTTTCGAGTTTCCCCAGCAAATGGTATTCAGAAGCATTGACCGAGATGATTTGACGGAGGTTTCAGCCGAAATTCCTGCATTAGAACATGGCATTTTAGGGGGTGAAGATTAATATTTGCAAATTTCTTCAGCGAGGGGCCTTAAAATATATGTTTTGGGATGTGTGAAATTCAAATCTGCTAATTTTTTGTGGTTGGGCAACATTTAGCTCGGGAAATCTACGTTTGCTATAAAAGCACATAAACTGGTCTCAGAAAACCAAGGAATTTTAATTTTACCTTCTTGCAGTATCAAGCAATGCTATAAAAGTGTTAGTTTCTCTGCACGAAGCATATCCTGCTAATCATGCAACTTTACCTTGCGATCATAAATCAACATTGGGAAGTAATAGCATCAGTTAATAAGACATTTAAGCAACAAGTTTCCTCAAGTCACCCAGAGCAGCTGGGGCAACTCAGTCAGGTGGGTGGCATATAAATATATATATTATTATTACAATTAACAGTTGTTATTTCTTGCACTGTAGGGGGTTGGACTAGATGACCCTCAGGGTCCCTTCCAGCTCTACAATTCTCTGATTTTATGATTCCAGCTGTGGTAGCATTGCTGCTTCCAATGTTAGTCGAGCAGCGTTAGTCGAGCAGAGGATGGGGAAATTCAAGATCAGTCGTGGGGAGCAGCAAACCAGCATTTCCCCCGCCTGATTTCTCAACCATTGGCAGGTGCTGCTGGCTGGTGTGAGAGCAGCCCGAGCCCCTTGCTTTGTTCCTGTTCACTCAGACACTGCTTGGTGCATAGCTGCCAAGTTTTCCCTTTTCTCGCGAGGAAGCCTATTCAGCATAAGGGAAAATCCCTTTTAAAAAGGGATAACTTGGCAGCTATGGCTTGGTGCCTTGCGAATGCTCGAGGGATCCCTCTCCATGCCAAGGTGGGTGGCAGGTTCTGGGTGCAGCTGGTACGGGCAGCTCATTAGCTGTTAGTGGCTCTCCTTTGGCCACCAGTTATATGCCAGCTCGCTCTTCCCCCGTCCAGGGTGCCAGGAGATGAGAGATGGAGGCTCCTCATTAACTGGCTTTCTGCTGGCAGAGAAGGCTGTGTGCTCCCTGTTGCCTCTTTGCTTTGCTTTGCTTTGCAAAGAGTTGCCTGGACCTCTCGGAGAAGGAATCGCAGCAGGCTCTCTCCGCGGCACGTCGGTAATAGGGAACCCACCAGGCTGCGGAATTTGTGCAAAGCGGCCTTTTAAAATGCCAACAGGAGGGAGAGGAGGCATCCTGTATCACGGGGGCCTTTTTGGTTCCCCCCCCCAGTCAGTGCCTAAAAGGGTTGGAAACAGGCATTGAACACAGGCCCAATTCCAGCACCCCAAAACCTGGCATTTTTTAGGTTTGTAAGGCAGCTGAATTTTTACATCCAGCAAAAAAGAGAATTTCCACGCAACCTGTGGCCTTCAAGACATTGATGAACTCCAAATGTGTCAGTATTTGCTGGATGTGTGATTGTTACACCACATGTCTGTGTTTACATTCCATGCTTGGAAAGTGTGAGAATGGAAGCTACTTCTATCTCTTCCACTGTATTGTACTTTTGTAATTTATCTCTCTCTCTTTTTTGGAGAAGATGTGAGAGGACGCCATGATTGCTTTGTCCTGTATATATTGCTTAATAAACTACTTAGATGCCACACCTCATAGCCTCAGCTTCCAGCTTTATTCTGCTGTTTGAGTGTGTACATATTTTCGGATATGTGTCGCTGCCACGCAACAGGACTGAAGAGTTATGACCGTCCGAAGAATTGATGCTTTTGAATTATGGTGCTGGAGGAGACTCTTGAGAGTCCCATGGACTGCAAAGAAGATCAAACCTTTCCATTCTGAAGGAAATCAGTCCTGAGTGCTCACTGGAAGGACAGATAGTGAAGCTGAGGCTCCAATACTTTGGCCACCTCATGAGAAGAGAAGAATCCTTGGAAAAGACCCTGATGTTGGGAAAGATGGAGGGCACTAGGAGAAGGGGGCGACAGAGGATGAGATGGTTGGACAGTGTTCTCGAAGCTACGAACATGAGTTTGACCAAACTGCGGGAGGCAGTGGAAGACAGGAGTGCCTGGCGTGCTCTGGTCCATGGGGTCACGAAGAGTCGGACACAACTAAACGACTAAACAATGGGCTCTTGGGGAACCCCATAAGGGAAAAGGAGCAGTTTTTTCTCATAACAAGCTGATGGAGGGCATCCCAGGCCGCCAGTCAGAGGCAGCAATACTTTCAAATACCAGTTGTTGAAAATCACAGGTGGGGAGAGTTGCTCTTGGGTCCTGCTTAGTTTCCCATAATAGGCAACTGTTGAGCCACTGTGAGAACAGGATGCTGGACTAGATGGGCCCTTGGCCTGTCCCAGCAAGCTCTTCTTCATTCCCACTGCTGTGATTTCAGCTCCATCCCATCCTGCTCCCCTCAAGCCCAGTTCAGCTGCTGATGCAATGCCTGTCACGGCTGCAATTTTACCTACTAGGCTCTGGTGACATTTTTAGCGACGATTTCACAAGAAAAAAGCGCGGCTGATCAAGTCAAAAGCGGTTTGTTTCAAGGACCGGCAGATGAATAATGGATGGGCTGAAAGTCGGTCAGAGTTTATCAGAGCAATTCTGCATATTAAATGGAAATTAGCGGGCGGTGCTTGAGCACCCAAGATCCATTCTTCTTCAGGGCTCTCGTCTGCTCCAGAAACAGGGAGCTCCAAAGCCTCTGATCTGTGCTGTGATTTCCAGCATATCCTTATACGGCTGCCTTTCTGCTCAGCACAAGGCCCATAATTCTGCCTTAAATACCATGAAAAGGCAGCATTTGCCAGAATCCCTCTTGCCATTTACCTCTCAGATTAACAGGGACATCAGAGAGAGAGAGAGAGAGAGAGAGAGAGAGAGAGAGAGAGAGAGAGAGAGAGAGAGAGAGAGAGAGAGGTACGTAGGTAGGTAGGTAGGTAGGTAGGTAGGCAGGTAAGTACTATTTTTTGATGTACAGCAGTAGCAAAAAAAGAATAAAAAAAGCTAATGCAATTCTCAGCTGCATCCAGTATCCATGTCAAGGGAAGTCATAGTCCCACTCTCTTCTGCCTTGGTCAGACCACACCTGGAAGACCGTATCCAATTCTGAGTGTCACAGTCTAAGAAGGGGTGTTGACCAGCTGGAAGGGGTGCAGGGGATGGTGACCAAGATGATCAAGGCACTGGAAACCAAGCCTGATGAGAAACAGTTGAGGGGGTTGGGGGGTTTTAGCCTGGAAAAGAGAGAAGACTGACGGGTGACATAATGCTCATCTTCAGATATCTAAAGCAGGGGTTGGCAGCCTAAGGCTCATAGACCATGCGGCCCATGTGGGTTGTTTAACTTGTCCATGAACTGCCCACGAACTGAGCCGCCTGCTCGGTGAGTCCCCACATGCTGCACTAAACCGATGTGGCGCGGGGACTCTCTTCCGTGGTGCTGGAAATCACATCTGCGATGATTGGGCATTGGTGGTTTGGAAGCGAAGCCTTTCCTCCTCCCAGGATGGTCTGCAGCCTTATTACCCCACACACACACACACACACTCCTCAAACTTAATGGGAGGTGCCTTCGTCCAGAGAGGCCTTTTGCCACGCCACCTCTGGGTGCTGGATCCCTGCTCCTGAGGCTCTAAAAAGACTTTGCTGTGTTTGACTAAGAAATTGTGTGTGTGTGTGTGTGTGTGTGTGTGTGTGTGTGTGTGTGTGTGTGTGGAATAACCACACAGCACCCACCTTTTCCTTTCTGAATGAGAAAACTGCCCTCATTTGTAATAGGTTTTTTAAAAAACCAACACCAAGCCACGATAATGCGCAGCGCTCTCCATCTTCAAAGTGTTTTGCAAGCATGAACAAATTAGTTATTCTAACACCCCTCTGAGGAAGAAAATGTCACTCATTTCTTTCTTTCTGTTTCCCTTCTTTGCAGACGGAGAAACTGAAGCAGACGGATGTTGTCCTTTTTCCGGCACCTCCAGAGAGAGGCACTACTACTATCCTCATTTGTTTGTTTGTTTGTTTTATATCTTGTTTCCTGGGATGACTCTGCCCTCACAGCTGGAGGCTGTAAATGCTTCTGAGTCCCAGTTTCTGGAGACCACAGGAGGGGAGAGGGCTGTTCTTGTGCTTGGTTCCTGCTTGTGGGTTCCCCCAACTGGAGCATCTATTGACCCCTGTGGACTCGATAGATCGGCCATGGGCCTGATCCAGCAGGCTCTTCTGATGTGCTTATGATCTGTCGTCTGCTCACCCGCATCTCAGGCACATGCCTGCCGGATCCCAGACCTGAGTGTTTCTGGCATGACTGGCTTCTCATTGCCGCAAATCCCTCCGAGGCAGGTAGGCGAAAGCAGCGATGCTGCTCCACCTCTCGCTCCCTGTGAAGAGCTTATGCAGCCAGAGATACGATAACAGTGAACAAATTGGCTGGTGTAAGTAAACTGCCTGCGCTTTGTTGCCGAGGCCTTTGAGAGCAAGTGAGACAACAAAGGGCTGCCGGAGATAAGCATTAATCTGTCCTCCGTGCATGCCAAGTGTGTGGGCATGTGGGGGTGTCCCTAAACCCACATCAGAGACTTCGGCCGCTGCCTCCAGGCAGCCAATTCGACATCCAGGTTCATCCGGTTGGGAGGAGACCTTTCTCACCTGCGGAAGGACCCGAGTCCAGGAAGGAATGGGTGGAGAACTCTGGCACATCTATGTTTGGGTTCACGTATTGTTTCAGGAAGTTGGATTGAGGGTAAATTCATGATACATTTTCTCTCCCGTCCTTCTGTCAGAGATTCTTTAGTCGAGATTCCTGCATTCCTGCAGGGGGTTGGACTGGATGACCCTCGGGGTCCCTTCTAACTCTACAAGTCTATGATTCTATGATTCTGGAAGCGACTAGGCCCCATTGGGACACAAGGTTTAGGTTCCTCACCTGTTTAGGAAAACGAATGAGGACTAGAGCTTTCCTTAGATGGCCAGGACTTGGGAAAGTGCTGTAAGGATGGTGGAGGAGAATTGCAGAAGAGTCTCAGCGAAGGTGAGTTGAGGAGGAGAACATAGAGGAGGAGGCATGAAGCACTCGTGGTTGATGGAGGCGGGGAGAGGGTGCCGATTCCAGTGAAGCGAGAGGCAGATTGTGAGGGTAGCAAGACTGGGGGGGGGCAAAGGCTGACAAGGTCTTCTGGGATGCAGAAGGTCCCAAGTTCAGCTCTCAGCGAAAGAACGACTGACTTGAGGGGGTCGGCTCTTGCCCTCGAAGGCAAGCATGAGCAACTTCCAGATAGTGCAGTTCTAAAACTCCTGTCCCATGGAATTTGGCCTGCTTTGGTTCCTCATTGAGGTTTATCGAACCGGCTTCCCAGAGCAGGTCTGAATCCCCCTTGGATCCTGAGATGGAGGCAAGGGACTGCCTGGCAGTGCAAGCCCAGAGCTTGTCTTGCTCCCAGAAGTATCTCCGGCTGCTGCAGACAGAAAGAGGAATGAGTTCCTTTTTTAGAACAGAGGCGAAACCTCAGCCAGACAGAACCTCCTTCTCTTCCTCTCTCTCTCTCCTCCCTGATCTCCCTCCCACCTTCTGTTGGCAGAGAAAGAAGGGCATCCCCAGGCCAGCTGGGACTTGAATAGCATGTGAGAACCCTGGGAAGGAGGGCCACTTGCCCATCTAGTCCAGCATCCTGTTCTCCCAAGCGGCCAACCAGAGGCCCCAGTGGGAAACCCACAAGCAGGAACTGAGCACCAGAGCAGTTCTCCTCTCCTGTGGGTTTCTGCTAACGCGAAGCATCGCTGCCTTCAGCCACAGAGCACAGCCGCCTTTTCTGTGCAAAGAAAGTGCTCTCAGCCGCGCACTCGCTCTGTGCCCTCCCCTGCACTGCTCTGCTGGCTGGCTTAATGCAGGTCCTGGGCGAGGAGGCTCTGATCGGCTGCAACGGTTTGAATTCCCAGCTGCGTTTGCCCGCAGAGCGTTGCTGCCACCTGCCGGGAAGAGGCCAGGATGCCAGCCGCTGGAGCCAGAGGTAGATCTGTGGAAGGAGATTCCTCCTCAATCACCTGTGTCTCCCCGGCAGGACTTCACAGGGAGGCTGAGACTGAGTTCATCTCTGCATTGAGTGATGTAAAGAGGAGCTCAGGGGAGCTCACACTTTCGTTTGCCCTGCCGCCTTCCCCTTGGAAAGCCAGAGAGAGCCAGGGGGAGGCCGTTCCCTCCAGATATCAACTCCACAGGGCTGTCAGGTTTGCTTCTGAACACCAGAAGCTTTCCTATTAGGTATAACAGGAATGGATATACCGGTACCAGGACCACCAAAGGACGTATTTCAGTATGCAACTACAGCCGCACAAATATTGCTAGCACAACACTGGAAAGAAGGAGGTGTCCCAGCTAAAGAAGATTGGCAAGTTAGACGAATGGAATATGCTGAAATGGCAAAATTGACCTTGGAAACTAAGAGGAAGAGACGACAATGAATTCAAAAAAGACTGGAAGGACTTTATTGCGTATATACAGAAGCAATGTACGCAGGTCAATACATTAGCAGGATTCTAGAAATACTTGTGAATGGACAATAAGTAATCTCAATGTTTTTTGTTTTTTGTAAATTTAAAGTGGACATGTGGTATGGTGATAAACAATGGCGCCAGGGAAGGGACTAGCGGGAAGTCAATTTTCTTTTTTCTTTATGTTATGTACTATTGTTGTTTTTTATTTTTGTTGTTTTTTGAAAATTAATAAAATATTATATATAAAATAGAAGAGGCAGCAATGCTTGTGAACACCAGTTGCTGGGAGCCGCAGAATTGGAGAGGGCTCTTAGGCTCGGATCCTGATTGCGGGTTCCCCACAGAGGCATCTGGTCAAGTACTGTGAGAACACGATGCTCAATTCCTGCATTGCTAACTGCCTGGCAGCTCCACAGTGGGTGCCAAGAACCAAAACAGCCCCAACCATCCACAGCCAGCCAGTTAGTGACTGTGCCTATTATTTATTATTATTATTATTATTATTATTATTATTATTATTATTATTATTATTATTAAAAAACTTCCCTAAACAGGGCTGCCTTCAGATGTCTTCTAAAACTCAGATTGTTTTATTTCCTTGACATCTGATGGGAGGGCATTCCACAGGGCAGGTGCCACCACCGAGAAGGCCCTCTGCCTGGCCCATCTCTTCCCCTCCCTAGTAGTCTGGCTTCACCTGGTTTGGGAAGGCAGGTGGGATCAAGCCTGCCAGCTGGTCCTCTCAAGCCCTCTCCAGGAATATTAGGCACAGAGCGCTAGCAAGTGAAGCCCCCTGCTTTTGCCTTAACAGCAGCAGCAGCAGAAACTTTTTAAGAAACTAAAATCCAGCATGAATTCTATAGGCTTCAGCACCCCGCTGCCACATCGCTGCCTTCAGAACCTCGGAAAACAGCGTGACGACAATCTAGTGCAAATATAGTATAGAATATAGAGAAATCTGGTTTTGTTTGTTGCCCAAAGGAGGACCTTTAGTGTAGAAATACACATCAAGATGGTAAAGGACCGAGAGAGAGAAAAGAATTGTATGTTAAGTAAACTGGGTTTATACTTGCTTTCCCTTTTTTTATAGTGACTCATCAAAAACAATGAAATTTGGCCTTTGAAGCATCTCTTAACATATTATACTGTAATTTATATTTACTACCGGTAGTTGTCCTACAAAATCATTTGTCTAGGTTATGCACATCATTTATCATTTACAACAAAGGGTTATATGAATAATAAATGACATACATAACCTAGCCAAATTATTTTATGGGACAGCAAATGAATGTAAATAATATTATAGATACACTTCAAAGGCCCATATTTAATTGTTTTGTATGTTTCCAATCATTGCTTGTAATTGTCCCTGCTGCTTATTATAGGGCACAGCATGAGAAAAATCCCTGAGGCATGTTTGAAAATGCCCCTCTCCGCAGGGACCCATCCCAGTATCAGCTAGTCCACACAGGCGGCCACATTAAGCACATGAAGAGATGGAGAGGAAGAGCCACACTCCGCAGGCTGAAAGGACCACACTTCGCAGGCTGAAAGGACCAGGCTCGTTCCCTGGCGACATCTCCAGGCAAGGCTGGAAGAGACTTGTCCGGCCTGAAATTCCGGAGATCTTCTGCCAGTAACATGGACCAGTGCCCCCCACCCTTGCCCACCCACCTATGGCTCACTTAGTGGACTGCTGTAGATAAGTTATGGGATGCTTTTTAATTGTATTTTTGGACACACTGCAGAGCACGTGTATGTATAGCTGCTAGACTGGTCTAAGGGCTCATCCCCTGGGAAAACCCGCACTTCGCCACTGAACTGGAGCAAAGGTGCATTTGTTTTTCTGTTTTTCTGCTTGTTGATGTTTGCTCCAATTCAGGGCTAAACTTCCTGGGGATAGTGGTGGTGCAAATGGAAAAGCGCTCTCCACGTAGGCCAGAGCTTTCCAAACTGCGTGTCGCAACACGTTCATGTGTTGGTGTCTATGTGTGTCATGCAAACGCTCCCCACACTCCTCCCAGGGCTGGAAAGGGGTTAGTTTAACCTCTGGTTTTCAGTGTGTCGGAAAGCTTTGATGTAGGCCAGTGATGGCGAACCTATGACATGCATGTCAGACGTGACACGCAGAGCCCTCACTGTTGGCACGCGCAGTTGTTGTTTTTTGTTCTCCCGCTCCTCCTCACACTACAGCTTGTTGTTGTTGCTGGTAGCCAGATATTGGTTTTTAACCCTTTCTGTGCTGTTTTTTGTGTGCTTTGGCAGACTATGTCGGTGCTGCGTGTTAGTTCCAGCGAAGGTATTATTCGTCATTTATTTCTGTTCTCTTCCCCCCCCCCCCAAAAAACGCAGCAGCTTTGGGGCACCCCCCCAAAAGCAAAGCAACTTTTGCACACACACCCCAAAAAACCTCCAAAACTTTGATCAGCAGCTCCCCCCAAACAGCTCAACAACTCTGGGCACTTTGTGATAAATAAGGGGTTTTTGGTTTGGTTTGGTTAAATAATTAGTTTTTGGTTTATTGTTGTTGTTGTTTAGTCGTTTAGTCGTGTCCGACTCTTCGTGACCCCATGGACCATAGCACGCCAGGCACTCCTGTCTTGCACTGCCTCCCGTAGTTTGGTCAAACTCATGTTCGTAGCTTCGAGAACACTGTCCAACCATCTTGTCCTCTGTCGTCCCCTTCTTTTGGTTTATTAAATAGTTATATATTACAATTATACATTTTTGTTATTTAAACTATAAATATCACGAAATTATAGGTTTTTTTCTCTCGAAGTGACACACCACCTGAGTTATGCCCGGTTTTTTGGCAAATTTTGACACACCAAGCTCAAAAGGCTGCCCATCACTGATGTAGGCTATGCTCCAAGTCCTGCTGAGGCAGCCATGCTTCCGAATGCCAGCTGCTGGAAACCACGGGAGGGGAAAGGATTCTTGTGCTCAGATCCCGTTTGCGGGTTTCCCATAATAGGCACCTGGGTTGGCCACTGTGAGAACAGGATGCTGGACTGGATGGACCATAGGCCTGATCCAGAAGATTCTTATGGGTCAGAGGCTCCCAAATATGCTAGACAAATTCAGGGAGAAGGGAGGTCGGCCAGTGGCTACTGGTCACAACTAAATGGAACCTCCATTATCAGGGGCAGCATATCTGGTCGATGCCGGGGACTGAGACATGTTCCGCATGCAGAAGGGGTCCAGGCTCAGTCCGTGATCTCCATAGGCCAGGATCCCCCATGTGGTAGCCTCCTGACATTTTACTACAACTCCCAGCAGCCTCAGCATCACGTGAGTGTGCAATGCAGGGGGGGGGAGGGGAGGTAAAGCTGGAGTAGACGATTGTGGCCTCATCTGTATAAAGGCAGAGTCATGAATCCATTTTTTAGGTTCAGCTGGCTACAGCTATGGGTGCTGTCTGTTCCTCTCTGCGGCAGCGAGGGGCTGTGGAAGGACTGGCTGCTATTCGTTTTTAGGACGACCTTGATTGCATTCCCTTTGATGTGTATTTCGAGCCTCCCTTCGGACCAGCTCAGCGTCACAGGGCCACTTGGATTGTTTGCTCCAGCGCAAAAGCATCTCCTCCCCTCGCACTGCAGAGCCGCAACAGGAACAAGATGTGGCAGCAGCACAGCTGCCGGACATTTATCTGAATGCCAGTCCCCAGAGAAGCCGTCGCTTGGGTGGCTCCTTTTATAGCTCAAGTGAAAACGCTTCAGTTTAAAAATGGGACAGGGCAGATTCAACGGCGAAACGGGAAGCAGCATTTTAATCTGGGCCCTTAAAGCATGTCTCACATTTATTTTCACTTCAACTCATCCAGCTATTTTAATCTTTTTACACATACTGCTAGCAAGAAGACAAATGAGCTTGGGAAATCAGAGTGGGTGCACGGGGTTGGACTAGATGACCCTTGGGACCCTTTCCAACTCTACAATTCTATGATACAGGGGCGTGAGCTCCAGCTTGGGGGATGAACATCACCCAGGAAGTTCCCTAACTTATCAAGGAATTAAGCCACTTGTGTCGTACATTTATAGAGGTGTGAAAAAGGTAACAGATCCCTGGATGGTTAAGTCCAGTCTAATTCAACTATGGGATGCAGCGCTCAACTTGCCTTTCGGGCTGAGGGAGTCGGCGTTTGTCCACAGACAGCTTTCCGGGTCATGTGGCCAGCAGGACTAAACCATTTCTGGCACAATGGGACACCGTGACGGAAACCAGAGCACATGGAAACGCTGTTTACCTTCCCGCCGCAGCGGTACCTATTTATCTAGTCACACTGGTGCGCTTTTGAACTGCTAGGTTGGCAGAAGCTGGGACAGAGCAAAGGGAGCTCGCCCTGTCATGCGGATTCAAACTGCTGACTTTCCTATCAGCAAGCCCAAGAGGCTCAGTGGTTTAGAGCACAGCCCCACCCGTTCGCTCTGCTGTGCAAAAACAAACACATGCATGCGAAACTGAGTGGTGCAGCAGTTAAGAGAGTATCAGAAGAGACCAGGGTTCCAATCCCCACTCGGACATGAAGCTTACTTGGTTGCTGTGGGAATAAAATGGGGAGAACCACATATGCCACCTTGAGCTCCTTGGAGGAAAAGGATAAATGCCATACAAACAATAGTGATCTCACCAGTAGAGAGACACGCGGTCACCTCTGTAAAACGAAAGTCTGGGCAGGAAGTTTGTGACCAGAACAGAGCCTCTAAGATGGGGGGTGTAGTGAAATAGAGGACTTTGGGAAATGGGCTATGCCGACCTTTTTCTGGAATGTGTTCTGGTCTTCTTTAAGAGCCTTGTGTGAGGTGCCTTTCCGTGCTAATTGCCTTCTGTGTGAGATGGCAAGAAAAAGGGGGTAACTTTCAATTATGGGTTGATTGCAGGATAAGGCTTAGCTGTGAAAGGGCGTCTAACCTTTGCCAGCTGCATGGGGAGGCGTCCGGGAATGGGAGAGGGGCATAGCTGCCAAGTTTTCCCTTTTCTCACGAGGAAGCCTATTCAGCATAAGGGAAAATCCCTTAAAATAAGGGACAACTTGGCAGCTATGGAGAGGGGAGTGCCTTGGTTATTTGATATGGGTAAATCATATACATCTGGCTTTTGTCCTGTCAAGCTATAAGATGGATGTCTATCAACCGGCTATTGGCTAATCCCTAATTAAACAAGTATGTTAATTGGTTAATTCAAACTTTCCCTCGTGGGTCTGAGAAGGATAAAAGTCCTGTTCTTTGTAATGGAGATTGCTCTTAGCCCTGCTCTAAGCAGAGGCTTTTAGTCACTTCTTGGAGGAACTTGCCTAAGACTCTTGCCTGATTCCTACCTTCGGGAGGGGAGCCAAGGTGTTAGTAAATTCTCTTCTGTTTGTGAGTACTTTCTTGAGTTTAGTCAGTATATTTTACAATGTTTTTATTTTGTTTACCTGTAACCTGTAATTGGGAACTACGGTATGTAATTTTGATATATGTGGTTTTCTTTAAATAAACCTGAAAAAAGATTATTTCTAGTCTGTGAATTTTTTGGGAACTTCCATGAGGCCAAGCTAAGTCTAAAGTGCTCCAGACTACTCGCTCCTACTGTTTTGGAATTTAGTTGTGCTCACGGAAGTGAACACAGGTTGTGCAGCTGGAAAAGCAGAGGGACCTATCCCTTTCCCCCCCTGTTTGGGCTGGCAGCAGTTATTTGCAAAGGGTGGTGGCAGCATTTCTATCAATTGGTTTGTTTTGGGGAGATAGGGTTTGGGAAAAGCCCTCCCCTGGCTAGTGAAACCTTGCTACAGGGGGTGATGGTGAAACAGTGTTCAACTGAGCAGCAGGCTTTATTTCACTTGACTAGATTGTGTATTGTCCAAAGGAAGAGCATGGACAGGGAATGTTGGTTAAGTGTCTACTTTCAGTTATTATGTTTTGGGGCAGGGGAAAGAGACACACTTTTAGAGCTGCTCCAGTTCATTTGAGATGCCTCAGAGGGAGACCCTGGCAGCCACCCCCCCAAAGACCACAAGGTACAGTTACAAGTTTCCTACATGTCTGGAATTTTATTACTTGGAAATGATTTCCCAGGTAGGACCGAGGCATCTAGTCAACTGCAAAGACAACATTCACTCAACAACTGAGAACAGCAAACATGCTTCAGTTACTGCGCCTTGGACCATTAACTAGTCTTTCGTGTCAAAAGTCACTTCTGCAGTAACTCAGACCTAAACCTAGTTTCGGAGTGCTGCCTGGTCGCGTCAGAAAATGTTCCCTCGTTCTGCAGAGCTGGAATGCATTCAGGTCAGCTGCCTTGGCCACAACTGCGCCAGGGGGGGAAAGGAGGCGGGCACAACTGTCCCACCCAAGGAGCGCTGTTTGAGTCAGAAACCAGGAATGTCCTTCCTCAAGCAAACAGCAGGCTGCAAATGGAATGACCCCCTTTTTTGCACTTCCCCTCTCGGGGGCCATGTGCCAACAGAGTTTAAAATTTATTTTTTAATAAAAAAAAAATCTCCCACACCAACCAGGGCTTTGCTTCAAAAGTTGTGGGTCAAACAGAGAAATGTTATGGGATGCAACTGAGCCATCCTCTGTGGCAAAGGAGAAGCACACAGGAGCACACACCTGACAATGCCTCCATCTGCCCCCCCCCTCGGCCAACCTGGGGACCACCTCAGTGTTTTGGACTACAACTCCTATCACCCCTGCCATCAAAACAGTATTGGCGGGGAATGATGGGAGTTGTAGTCCAAAACACCCGGAAGGCCCCTGGTTGGCCAAGGCTGGATACCTCAGGGGATACAGGAGTGGAGAAGAAGGCTGCTTACTGACTAGCAACTGACTCTAAAAACCTTATCTTTCTCCCCCCCCCCAAAAAAAAGCCTGCAATATTTTTTATGCATGAAAACACGACACAAAAGGAAAACAACAGCAACAACGGGGCAGAGGGCTTCTTGTACACGGCATGAAGTGAGAGATCCAAGGCAGAAGACTAGGAACTGGGGCAGTCCAAGGCCCACTTTGCAGTGGAACTTACTGAAAGCTTTAAAAAGTTTAAAAACAGCATTACTCTAAAGAACCAGCCTTGGCTGACCTGGGACCGACCACCTTCAGCCGAAACACACATTTGGAAACCCAAGCTCTCAATCATTTCGCCATATATTTGAATGGTACTGAGGTTGCAGCCCACCTTAGATCAGGCTGTGACCAAGTGCTGGGTTCAAGGCTCTAAAGGGAGTTGGAGGCAACGACAAGCCACTTTCAGAGACAGGCAGGACCTGGCTAAACAGAGCAGCTGTAAGCCGGTCTCAAAGTTTTCCAAACGCATCGTTGGTCCTTTACAAGCACCATGCACCGTAAGATTTGGGAGAGAGGCCCCAGTTTTTTTTAGAAGCCGACTAGAGCTGAGCACAGAGCTTTCATGTATTCATCTAGAAAAAAATGAAACACCTATGAGGAAAAACTGCCTGGGATGGCTAAAAGTGGCCTAATCTTGAGTATGAAATGCCCTGTGCTCTGTGAGGAAACAATGAGGAAGTAAATACACTCAGGCTGTACTTAAAAGGGCAGAAAGAAAGCTGCTGGCCCCAAGGTGGAAAGCCTTCAAGAGAAGAACAGTGTG
This sequence comes from Zootoca vivipara, assembly GCF_963506605.1. NCBI lineage: Eukaryota > Metazoa > Chordata > Lepidosauria > Squamata > Lacertidae > Zootoca > Zootoca vivipara. Next base: position 1,291,832 of record NC_083276.1, read on the forward strand.
CGCCGTAGAAAAAGAGCAAATGGCCACAGAGGAAGAGAGAGAGACATAGAAATGCTAACTGCATTCACAGTGTCACTGGCCTTTGTGGTCTGCCACAGGAAGCTGCTCAAAGAGTCAAAGCCTCTTCTACAATACTGTGAGGAGTAATAAACTTTCAGTTGAGGATAGAGATAAAAAAGGCACCTGGGCAGAGAAACCAAGGACTGAGCCTGCTAGAGTCCCTATCCTTAATCTTGCAATCTACTTCCAAGTATTAGTTTGCAAGAACAAGTTAGAAGGTGACCGAACAGCTGACTTCACAACCTGCCTTTCCCCCTTGCATATGATTCACATCCCTTAGCCTCAAAGTCAACAAAGTTAGGGACACGGCATCTCCCAACTCCTTCATGGGGTATAAAAGCAGGAGGGGGGGGGAAGAAATAATACCCAGAGCCAAGCAGAGGGCCAAAATTAACAAGCCAAGACAACCAATGTTGCGTTAGGCTGGGAGGCTGGGGGACAAAGGACTGTTTTTGGGGTGCCCAGAGAGTTTGGGGCTCCTTCCCGGTTGGACAGCAGACCCCACCCAGGTCATTGACAATTGGCTTTGGAAGCGCCCCTAGGTGGTGGTGCTGGGGCAGCTGGCCAAGAGATGCAGGCCAAAAGAGCAGGCCCCTTCCTGAGCATGTAAAATTAGCTACATCGTTCCAATCTCCCTGCTTATTTCAGAGACCTGTTTCAGACACAGCTGCAGATTCCTTTTTTTGCATTCTGAAGAGCGAAGCTACTTTGAGAGGAGTACCCTCTTGTTAGCATTGGGAAAGGAAAGCAGACAGTGTGTCTGAAGACTCCTTTTCCGGACTGCCTCAGCATGACGAGGAAAGAATGCGTACACAGAGAAGCCTCATCGGGGACAGCTCAGGGAAACTTTCTCCAGCACTGCAGGCTGGCCATCAGAAACAACTCATGTGGATACCGACAGAAAGCCGTATATGTAACTTGCCCTTCTGCACTGCCCAAGGCTGCCACCTCCATTGCTTCAAATATCAAACTTTATCAAAGACTTGCTAAATCAAAATGTGGTTGCGCCCCCCCCCCTGCCCGCACTTCAAAGTGTTCCACGTCTGTTCTCTTGAAGGAGAGGAAAAGGAGGACTCCCTCCCCCTCCCCACTGAGTGTCAAGTAGTAACTCAGGAAGTCCAGAAAGGGAGCCAGCTGGAATTAGTAGCTACGACTGCTCTGCTCCAGCACGAGCAACAGGGTTTGCAGCACGCTGCCTCAGGGCGTTCGGTGGTTCTCTGTGCTCCACCTCGGCATCGGAAAGATCATCTTCCTCCAGTTCGTCGCCTGCTTTTTGTAAGAGCCGAGTAGACTCCGGTAGCTTTTCTGAAAAGAAAATATATCTTGACCTCTGGGCAAAGATGACCTGCTCAGGCCTACGGGGGATCCAAGCTTGGAGCTTTGCCCAAGAACCAGAACTCCCATTTTTGAAAACCACAAATTTTTACATCCATTTTGTAACTAGGATTCTCATGCTGTATATTTGGGGCATGGGGTGTGTTTGAGTAAGGCCACTGTCAAGAAAAAGGTTCTTTCGCTTAGACCTCCGAAATGTTGTTTCCCGTGGGATGAGCTCATCAGCAGTCGGGAGCACCTTCCGTCAACTTGTGCTACTTTGCTCCAAGACGGGAGACTGGGCCTGCCAAATCAGAATGGGCTTCAGCTCTGAGAATGTGAGTGAGCCTGAGTCTAGAAGCTTCTGGCTCCTCTAAGCCTTCTGACTGGCTCAGGGGGCACCCCCTAGTTGCTATCCCTTTTGGCTATGCGGTCAGCCACTTCCTTTGCCCCTTTGTCTCCTGCTTCCATGTTGTCCTGCTTGCTTCTTCTACCTGTTTCTACCTGGGATACGGTATTTCCTGTGCTATGGAACATCAGCTTTTGGGTCCTTGCTCCCTACTGGTGTTCTTCAGCTGGGATCCCCAGATGTTCTGGGACTACAACTCGCACCACCCTTAGTCAGGGATGACAGGAGTTGCGATCCAACCTCAGTTTGCAACTCAAGACACGCAACAGGACTTACTTGGATCATGGTGCTGCAGCGGTCTGTGCTTTTTGGAAGGGCAAATACAGTCTGCCAGAAATACCATTATCTGGAAAAGAAAAATCTTTGTTTTAACACTGCATTATTGCTTCGTGTGTGATGTGAGGTGTGACCTTCAAAGTTTCCAAGACATACGAAAACATCTACTTACAAGCCCCAAGAGGAGTCCTGAAAACAACGTTGCAAATGCAAAAATGGCATAGGACCCCCAGGCTGGGATGCCGAGGTTTTCTGTGAAATAGTTGTGGCAGTTCTACAAGAGAAGGAAGCTGGTTAGAGCAGAGGGTCCCCAAACCTTTAGTGTGCGTGAATTTTTGAGCTAATACCCTCCCTCTGATCACATATCGCTCCGCCCCACCCACAAAAATCCAGAAAGATAGAAATGGCACACTTTCCCAAAGGACCTGGGTAGGTATAAGACAGACCCAGCAGAACTACTATCTTCCAACTTCCTCCTTCAGGTCTATGTACTTTTCTATGAAAGAAAGGATAACCTCCCTCATCGGTTCAGAAGGAAGGAGGCAGTAAAAGGGGAGGAGGGCCCAGAGACTCGATGGGCAGCAGGGGAAGACCTCCGCAAGGTGGCCGTTGTGCCCACAGGAGCTACTATATACTGGCAACCCTTGGGTCACCATAGTCCACCATGGCGGACACTCAAGTGTCTTTGGCTCAAAAGGAAGATTTGAAACACACACATACCCTGATCCACATAGAGAGCTGGAACAAGGCAGACATGCTGCTCATCCTGCCAAAAAAAAAAAAAAAAGCAGAAGCGATAAAACAAAGGCCTTTTCTGCAATCAAAGAAGGCAACAAAACACCAAGTGTTGATCACTCCCATTGGGGCACTAATGAAACCTTTGTTCTGAATGCCTGATGTTTTCTCTGCCATACTTGGGATTCTGACGCCGGACGTTCGCTAGAGAAAGTGTGTGTGTGGCACAACTGTAACATCCTTCTTGTCTCAAAATTCACTTTTTAACATTCTGTAACCTCCTCTGGACATGGTTTCCTTGGCTCTACCATCAGTCTTTCTTCTCCTGACACAGTTAGAGGCTTTTGACCAAGACCAGATTGATTAAATAGGCTGTGAAAAAGGCCCTCGTCCGGTGCACATGATTTTCATAATATGGTTATAGGGAAGGGTAATTTTTGCTGGAAAATTTAGCAGCTTAAATAAGCCTCTTTAAGCAGCCTGGCCTAGGCGACCTGCAATTTCCACAAGGTGATACTGGTTTGACCACACTATCAGTGCTGGAATAAGTAAGTTTATTAAGTGGTCTACCAAGACCCTCAAGCAATTTTCAAGGTGACTGGATTTTTTTGTCAAAAAAGGATCTTAGTAGATAATTCAATCATTTGCATTTATTGATATTTGCAGAAGCCTATTAGGGAGGAGAAAGAGACTTTAGTTGTCACTTACAGGAAGGAAGATGGACCAAACCATGAAGAAATGGGCTCAGTGGACTTCCACTCCTGGTCGCTGATGAAATTGATGAAATCCGTTTTAGTTCGTGGACCTTGGTATCGTCTGAATTCACCATCTTTACAGCTGATCAAAAGAAGAGTTCTGTCAGTAACACAAAAATTCCCAGCATATATGTGAAACTATAGAGAAGACTGCTGGACTCATATGCTAAGGCTGAGTGTTGTTACAACACAAGAACACATTGTCAGCTTTATTCCCCAATGATTCTGGCATTCTCCCCTCCGCCCTTGTCTTTGTCCAAAGAAGACAGAGAGAACTGAAGTCTAGCATTATTGTTCCAATTAGAACTGGGGGTGAGGAATGAAGAACTAAGGACTCCCCCCCCCATAAAAAAACCTGTCACATTTAATTAGAGTACTTACTGGTAGATGGTGGGGAGTGCTGTTATGATAAACCGTCCACTCAGTCCTGCAGAAAGATCCAGAAGGAACATCAGAGCTAAAAGTTGGTTAGAAGTAAGGGTTTTTTCTACGCTACCGTGTTTCTCCGAAAATAAGACACCGTCTTATATTTATTTTTCCTCAAAAACCCCCACTATGGCTTATTTTCAGGGGATGTCTTTTTTATTATTAAGTATGGTACAGTTTAAGCTACAATGTTAAACTGTCTATCAGTATGGCTTATTTGGGGGGTATGGCTTATTTTATGGCTACGTCTTATTTTCAGAGAAACAGGGTATCAATATGTGTTGCTACTAAAGGCTTGTTAAGTCTTATTTTCCATAATTGCACATATTTTGTGTAACCCTTGAACTTTGTATTCTAAAGCCTTCTACAACATGCATAAGATACTCATGTAGCAATCAACTCTCCAACCCCACGTAACTTATAATCAATATTCAGACCCCAAACGGACAGGCAAAAAGCTCTTCATCTCTTCATCTCTCATAATAGTGACTTGAGTATTTTGCAGCAGCAGCAGCAACAACAACACACATATACATGCATGCTAGCAGGACATAATTAAGGTGGCGTACTGTTAATTAATACAGTAGCAGGTTTTAAAAAAACACTTGTAATATTAAGGAGAAGGTTTAAATTCGGAAACAATTAAAGATAAGGAAATCATTGAGATGTATAAATTAAGATAACATAAAAGAACCAGGGAAGGGAGTGGGGGATCTAAGTAATCCCAAAATATGAATTTATTATGGTGTGAAAATGTTATATTTTCTATTTTGTGTGGTTTATTCTTTTATACATATGTGATGATAATGTTTAATTGTTAAAATTAATTAAAAAATATATATATTAAGAAAAGGTGGTCTACTGTTATCCATGTTAATATTTATGGCACATGCTATTTGACTATAATTACTTCAGTTTTACGCATGCTCTCCTTTGCAACTGTCTTGCTGCCTATGGAACTTGTATACCTTGGAGAGGACTTCAGGGAGTGGACAGTCTGTACTGAGTGTTAGACAAACCTCTCGACTCACACTAAGAGCACTGCTATTTCTCATATTCTCATGGCAGAATCTCCCAAACCTTCTAAAGAAGCACCAGGCGTCCCAGGACACACCTCAAAGCTACTGCTTTACACCATTAAGTGTTCAAAGTAAAATTTAGCCCAGGCATAGGCAAACTCCTGCCCTCCAGATGTTTTGGCCTACAACTCCCATGATCCCTAGCTAACAGGAGCAGTGTTCAGGGATGATGGGAGTTGCAGTCCCAAAACATCTGGAGGGCTGAGTTTGCCTATGCTCTCAAAAGTTACTAACTAGCCTGTCATGGACTGGGGCCTTGAAGTCCTCTGTAACGTGCAGAGGTCTCCCTTCAGATGTCAAGGAGATAAAGAACTACAGAACTTTTAGAAGACATCTAAAGGCAGCCCTGTATCGGGAAGTTTTTAATGCTTGATGTTTTACTATGTTTTATATATGCTGTAAACCGCCCAGAGTGGATGGGGAAACCCAGCCAGATGGGCAGAATATAAATAATAAAATCATTATTATATCCTGCCCTCAGAAGTCCATTGTATTACTGCGGTGGCACAGAGGATGAAGTTGGTTTCTGTGTTGAGGTCACAGAGGAGGTCAGAGCACCTCACTCACCTGTGTGCAATTCCTTTTCACCTACAAAGTGAATGCTTAAATAAGAGGATTAAAAATATATAAACTATTTCCCCTATGACAGAAGTGAACCTTACCTGGCTGCTCTGTCACATCCACTTTTGCAATGTTAATTTCGAGATCCTCCCCCCATTCAGCAAAGCTTTCCCATTCTGGCTGTAAGTTCTGACAGGCAGGGCACCAAGGAGCATAACTGGAAAGGAAAACTTATGTAAGCAACTACTGCGTGAGAAAACACAAATCCCACTTTTGCCCCCCTAATGATTATGCAACTTTACACCACTTTTCTGGAAAGTTTCCTTTCCACAAAACCATCGTTTACAATATATTTTTAAGATCCAGTTCCCTGAAACACATTCACCATCCATGCCATGTCTATAGTGCTAAAAGCACAACTTAAAGAGAAAACTACTTACAGCCGCTCACAAGACAAGATATGCTCTTTTGTTCAATATTGGTTTTTGAGTTCATGGTTAAGAATGGATTTGGAGTCAGCCTCCTACATGGTCCACTGTCAATGGCATGATCCAGCGGCTCTCCTTTGGGAGGTAAAGATTTCCCTCCCTGCACTCTCCCAATAAGGGCTCACAGGAAAGAAACCAGAGCAGAGTGGGGGGCTTGCAAGGCCTCAGAACCTATCTTTAGACGATGAGATGGGTTCACAGCTGAGTGGGAGAGGAGGCAGCAATGCCAACATCCCCTGACTCAGCCTTTGGCGTCTCCACCTAAAAGGGTTTCAGGCTGCAAAATACCTTGTCCTGCATACAATCCTGTAGAGCTAATGCTCTCCAGAGCTGACAACTCTGGCTGGAACAGGGGTTCCCAACAAAATTTTCGCGAGGACCCCTCATCAAGCCGCTATTGTGACAAGGACCCCCATTAATTCCTAATCCTAAAATTAAAAAGTGAGAGCCAAATTAAGAGCCTTTTTATATTTTATATTTATACGTTTGTTACAGTTACAACAGAGTACTCCATCAGTATACAGTTAGTTTTAATTTTCAGTTCTTAATGAGATGAACCACTTTTTAACCAACGGTCCATTTTTAACTACGCGAACTGTATCTTCCGCGAAAAACAATGCTTTGTTTACAAACAGTACTGTTTTGCAAAGAGGCAGCACGCGCCAGGGAGGAGGGAGGGGAATGGAGAAGACAGGGTACCTGCGCAGTAGCGCACAAATGAAGCCGACGCGCGCAAAGCATCTTGGGGAGGTGAGCGTTAGTAGAATGCGCGCGCTGCCTCTTTGCAAAACAGTAGTGTTTGTAAAGCGCCACCTAACGGCATACAGCAGAACTACTGCCTCTATCTAATTCTAGTTTTGCGCTAGACTCTGCTCATGCAGGAAGCGGCCAAAACAAAAAATCTGTTATCATACGAAATATATTTAATATATTTTTTATTCTAATAGCATCTTGCAGACCCCTCTGGCATAGCTCGCGGACCCCTGGGGGTCCGCGGACCACCTGTTGGGAACCACTGGGGTGGAACACCAGATTCTCCTCTTAGCAATGTAACGCAGCTGCATGTGCTCCTTATTCTACATTCAGGTAGGTAGCCGTGCTGGTCTGATGCAGTCGAAATAAATACAAAAATTTAAAAAATGTCCAGTAGCACGTTAGAGACCAACTACGTTTGTTCTGGGTATAAGCTTTTGTGGGCATGGACAGGTATCTGAAGAAGTGTGCATGCCCATGAAAGCTTATACCCAGAACAAACTTAGCTGGTCTCTAAGGTGCTACCTCAGATATGCAGATGACACAACCTTGATGGCAGAAAGTGAAGAGGAATTAAAGAACCTTTTAATGAGGGTGAAAGAGGAGAGCGCAAAATATGGTCTGAAGCTCAACATAAAAAAAAACCAAGATCATGGCCACTGGTCCCATCACCTCCTGGCAAATAGAAGGGGAAGAAATGGAGGCAGCGAGAGGTTTTACTTTCTTGGGCTCCGAATCGTGCGATGAGCATACACAGATTTGGCGCTTCAGGTTGCGCACTGCTCTTGTCCCATTCACATCCAGAGGTACCACTGTATATATATATATTTAAAAATAAAAATAAAAAAATTACAAAAAAATATTTTGGAAAAACTATATATGTGTGTGTGTATAATTATATATGTAATTATTTAATTTTATATATATATATATACTGTATATAATAAATTTACAAACAATTTATTTTTGAAAACTAATGAAAATAATTTGGCAAGAAAGATTTAATCAATTAATATTATTATTAATAATAATAATAATAATAATAATAGGGATAGGGATATGAGAAGGGCATCCCTTTCCGTCCATCCCATGCCGGCCCTGCTGCTTCTATGCCCCCTTTCCCCGCGGAGAGGGGGCCTCTGAGCATGCACAGAGCGCCCCTTCCCCCTCAGCCCCTCCCGGACTCACAACTCGACCATCCACTCTCCCTGCAGGAGGTCCCGCCACGACCCGTCGCTCAGCGACCTCACTCGGCTCCTTCCCGCCCGCGCGGGCCCCGCCGCGAGGAAGAGGAGCAGGAGGAAGAGGAGGCGGAGAGGCGGCCGCGGCGCTGAGGAGAACGGGAAGCCGCCGGGAGCCGCCATCTTGGCCCTCTCCACTGCGCATGTCAAGAGGGAAGGCCGCCCCGCGGCATGCCGGGAAAAACGGGCAGCGTCAACGGTCGCTCAGAGGGAGCTGGCCTGCGCATGCGCTTCATTTCTCCCTGTCCGGCGGGCGGGGGGTGTCGGAGGTGGCTCCGCCCAGGCCCCGCAGCGGGACGGCGATTGGTCGGCTGCCCCTCCGCGGCGAGCCAATGGTTCCCTGGGACCGAGGCCTGCCCCGCCCCTCCTGGTTGGGCAGAAGCAGCCTCCGGTCCCGTTAGGATGACTCAGTGATTCTTATTGCATGACGTTGCGTTTTATGTAAGCGGCAATTCGCTTCGGGTGGCCTCGGGCGAGGGGAAAGAGGCCGGCCAATGGAACCGATAGATGATCTTCGGAGGAAGGGCGGTATAGAAATTTAATACATAATAATACAGTGGGACCTTGGTTCTCAAACTTAATCCGTTCCGGAAGTCCGTTCAAAAACCGAAGCGTTCCAAAACCAAGGCGCGCTTTCCCATAGAAAGGAGTGCAAAACAGAGCAATCCGTTCCAGACTTTTAAAAACAACCCCTAAAATAGCAATTTAACATGAACGTTACTATCAGACCATTGATCCATAAAATGAAAGCAATAAACAATGTATTGCAGTCACACAATCAATCAATCAGTAGCTGAACTGGGTTCCACACACTCACAAAAAAAGGCCACAAAAACAGAAACGCAAAATAAATAGCAAAAACAGACAGACCTCAGTGTAACGCTCAAATCAGAAGCGTAACACTGAAAATGGAGAATGTCCAGCTTCCGAAAAAAGTTCGCAAACCACTTCCAGGTTTGCAGTGCTTGGGTTCTAAGTTGTTTTGAGAACCAAGGTATTTGAGAAGTAAAGTACCACTGTGTATACACACACACACATCATATATACAATGCAATAATTACATTCATACGTCTTTTGGGGCCACCAGGAACTCAAAAGAAATTTACAAAATCTTAACTACCATTTCAAAAAGCTCAAATATTGTTCTTTTTCAAAAAGTGTTTCCAGCAGTGTGGGTGGCCAAGAGGGGGAGGTGCCAAAGGAAGAAGTGGGTTAAATGCACCTTTATTTTGCACTTATTTCAAAATTCCTACATCTTCGCAAGCTTCATAAATGATTGTCCATCTGTTAACTGCTGTCCTGATGCTTGTTTAAGTCTTAATGGCTATTAATGTTTCATTTTTTTATTCATTGAATGGAAATTTGAATCTCATTTTGTTCTTTTCAACCCTGGGGCTGCAGATTTTTTTTCAACTGAATCTATTTTTCTCAAGAAGACTGGAGGAAAGCATGTGAATCCAGGACACTATGACTGCTGTATGAGCCTGGGAACTGGAGACCTGGCTCCCAGCAACCTGGCAATTCTCTTGAACCAAAGGAAATATATTAGAAATTCATTTATCAGAATGATTATTTGGTCTAATTATTCCAGTTAAACACCAGTAGATTTCTTCCTTGCTTTGAAGGGTAGCTACATGTTTCTATTGAGTGTTTTATGTGTGTGTTTTTAACTTTGATTCTGGAAACTGAAAACACAGCAGAATTTGCTATGTAACTACCCAGGCAGTCCAGTGAAAACACGCTGAAGTGTGACAGCAGTGCTGTGCAGCAGAGGTTCTTTCACGCCAGCTCAATGGCTACCACACAACCCACAGGAGCGACACTGCAGTTTTCTGCAAAATAAAAAAATTCCTTCGGTAGCACCTTAAAGACCAACTAAGTTTTTATTTTGGTATGAGCTTTCGTGTGCATGCACACTTCGTCAGATACACTGAAACAGAATCCACCAGACCCTTATGTATATTCAGAGGGTAGGGGGTGGGGGTGATGGGAATGGGTGATGGGCTTATGGGAGTGGTAAACCTGTAGATGGCTGTTAACGACTGATGATGACTGCAATTGGTCCTGGGGGGGGAGCAAGGGCTGAGGCGCTAAAGAAAGCTTGATCATGCAAGCGCCTCAGCCCTTGCTTCCCCCCCCCCAGGACCAATCACCCCCACCCCCCACCCTCTGAATTTTGCTTCGACTCAGACCAACACGGCTAGCTACCTGTTTGCAGTTTTCTGTTTCTCAAGTAATGTCCAGTGGGGCAGCTCTGTTAGTGCCTTGCCTGGGACTTGTCCTTCTGTGTCAAAGACCATCATTTTCAACCTTTTAAGTAAAAAGGTAAAGGACCCCTGGACGGTTAAGTTGAGTCAAAGGCAACTATGGGGTTGTGGTCCTCATCTCGCTTTGAGGCCGAGGGAGCCGGCATTTGTCCACAGTTAGTTTTCCGGGTCATGTGGCCAGCAGGACTAAACCGCTTCTGGCGCAACAGAACACCGTGATGGAAACTAGAGCACATGGAAATGCTGTTTACCTTCCCGCCACAGTGGTACCTATTCATCTACTTGCACTGGCATGCTTTTAAACTGCTAGGTTGGCAGGAGCTGGGACAGAGCAATGAGAGCTCACCCCGTCACGGGGATTCAAACTGCTGACCTTCCGATCAGCAAGCCCAAGAGGCTCAGTGGTTTAGACCACAGCGCTATCCACGTCCCTTTCAATCTTTACTTGGCTTTGAAACTTGCTCTGGGCATGTATCTCTCTTTGCAACCTGGTCTGATTGGCAGAGCTGTTGTGCAGGGAGATGGGAATAGAATTTCAGGGTGCTGGTATTCAACAAAAAGGATTAATAGTAAGGTTCGAAAGAATCATAGACAGATAGGGGGAAAAGGGGACAGCTCCCAAGGAGCAGTCACTTTTGGGACTGGTGAATAAACTCCAGGAGCCGGGGGAACGCAACACTCTCCCAAACTGCTTGCTTTCACTGATTTATTTAGTCAACATCGCACAACCAAATGAAATACCGTTACAATGAGAAAAGAACATTATCACACTTAGCAAACACAAAAGAACAAGGAGGTTGCTGAGCAGGTTCCCACTCAACTCAAATGCCACCTTTGTAAACGGGGTGGGAGAACACGAAGCCCGCTGGTAGGAAGCTACGCTAGTTGCCCAGCAAACCCATGGAGAAAAACGGGTCAGAGTCGCATTGAAAGCTACAGTACATGAGGGGTCGGAATCCTGCTTTAAAAGCTGGCTTTGCCTTGGGCCAGAGAGGTGACAGCACACCCCATGTAAGGCAAAGAGAAGAGCCGTCACCCAGCTCTTCCAATGAGTTCAGAGGGGTTTAAGGCAAGCGTGGAGTGCTCATGTTCTCACACACAACGGAAGGGGTCACAAAGCAACAAGAATGAGCTTCGTTATCTCTGGTGGGTGGGCAAGAGGGGCAGATGCAAGCAAAGCGACAAACAGGTGCCCAGGGTAGCGTCACGGTGAAACCACAACACTTCCCAGTGTTCTGCATCAGGTCCTTTTAGGAGCTGAATGGCAACAGTCTTGTGGCACCAAGGAGCACCATGTGCAGCCCAGCATACCTCACACCTGCCGCCCCTTCAATCTACTCTGCTCTATGTTTCCTGATGGAAGGTGAGTGCGCTTTCAGGCGTGGGCAGTATGTCTGCTTCTTTCTCCTTGAGTCACCCATTAATGCAAATCTGACCGACAGCAGGCACACACTCCCCCTGATCTACAGTTGCTTTGCCACACGGGGATGATGACTTAAAGCAAGACCTTGTGCAATGTCTTACATGGAAAGGCCTTCTCTGAGAGACAAGACAGTTGCTGAACTGCAGCAAACTTATTGCAGCCTAGAAGTGTGACAGCTGGGCTGTTTGGTTTGCCTTATGCCTGAGCACTTAGGTGAATGGGAAAACGAAGCCCCCAGACAGAAGGGAGTCTGGCAAACTTGCTGAAATATGCCAATCCCTAGACTTGCATCTACCACACTCACAAATTACCCTGCAAGGAATCAATCCAGTCTTGACTAAAACAGTTATTTGCTCCTTAGCACACTGGTTTTTTAATGAAAGTGCTCTACATGAATATATTTTTAAAGAACTCATGAACATCTACAGGGCTAGATTCCAATAAGCTAACAATTTTGTAGGCTGCCCCATGAAAGTGCCCAGAGGCCCTTGATAAAAAGCTGCTACATCCAAGTTGGACCCTCTACTGGGTACTATATGCCGCCACCTTCCAACAGGGCAGCTTAGGAAGGGGCAACGGCCAGGATTCAATTACTGTGTTTCCAAACACATCCTTGGCTCAGGGGTCCTTAAGCATGATGAGAAACTGTCAGCTCTGCTTATGACGACAGACTAGCAGCAGTCATGCTTTGCAGGAGGCTCAAGGGGCACGGCAGATAACGAGGGCAAACATGCTCATCAAGGCCTTTGCATCCCGCAACCATTTCATACCCTCCCTCCCTCGCCCTCCGGTCATGCCTTGTGGCTAGGAGTTGCAATAATCGATCTGCTTCTAAGTTCAAAGGCACCTCAAAGAGAGCGAGAGAGCGCTAGCACACGTGAACCGTTTAACCAAGCTTTTTTCTTGAACTGAAATTGAGTAGTTCATGAACACAGAAGAACTGAAACAGCTTTGACGGCCTCCTATAAATTGCTTTAAGGTTTTCTTCGCGCTGTCCACAGTAAGCATCTCCAAAGGAAGCCTCACAGAAATGAACAGGAATTCCTCCAAGTGCACCATTCCGTACAGGAAAGGTCACTGCAACTGTTTGCATGATGCTATTATTGCTGAGGAACAAGAATCGACAAGCCACCCTGCAGCCACTAGGCAGAAAGTACTTGTCTGGTCATTTAGTTGCTTGAAAACGGCTGGACTCCCTTAATATCTTAAGGGGAGTTTAGGGAAAACACAGTACATGCAAGCGTAGATAGAAATGTGATGCAACTTTGTGCTCTCCTAGTGTCAGTCTAAATGTGAGCTCATGGGAGGAGGAGGAAGGAAGGAAGGAAGGGAGAAAAACAGCGTCATTTACCCTATTAGAACTTGGAACAAGTTCAGAAGTAGAAGGCTTAACACAAACTGCATACCCCATTGCTGTATGCTTGTGAATTATGAATAACTGGGGAGAAAGTAACTTGTGTTAAATAGAGAAAAAAGAGGGGAGAAATAATTTCGAGAGGAAGGAAAGTGGGAGAACACAACAGCAAAAGTACAGCTACCTGAACAAAACAGAGATATATGGGGGCAAACACACAAAACAGAAATCTGAAGAACTAGTTTCACAGTCATCTGTATGAAATGATGACCACACAGGGTCTTGCTTAACCCCTTCAGAACTTAAAACTAAGTTTAGATGACTATTTCTTACAGGAACTGCCCTGCTGGAGAGCAGTTCACCAGCACTGGGCAAGTCCTCCTGAAATGAAGGCTGGCTGAACAGCAGCATTTGAAGAATTGCTTGGAAAGACGGAAAGTAGCGGGATCAATGCTGCCTAATTATTTGTCTTAAAGGGAAAAGGCAAGAATTCTATACGGAAGAATATACTTTCCGTCCATTAAGAATCTGAGTTAGAGTTCTCCAAATGAGGTAATCTAATGAAATGTTATGATGTTAAATGTTCGACATGTTGCACAGGCACGGATGAAAGAAACGGAAGGAAAACGTCAAAACAAGAAACCACCAGCATGTAAACTGGCATCATTCACCACATCGGCTTCAGACCACCTCAGACTCGGCAGATCCTGCTCTTTTCGCCAAACCATCAAGACAGTGCAGTCCTCTCCTATTTACTCAGAAGCTGGTCCCTCTGGTTTTAATGGGACTTTGCTCCCTTGCAATTGTGCTGCGGGTGAGAGCCTTAGACTGCCAACAGCCTTGCTAAAAAATAAATCTTTTCTTAGCACCATGTTAGAATCAGAAGACTTTGAAAACTTGGTTGTACATTCTTTACAGCCATACATGGTCTAATTCATATGGATTGAAGTGTGAAGGGAGGGAGGACACTTCTATCTTTTTGAAGTATTTTTACACACATGCTGCAAAACTGATTAAACATGATAAAAACGCACACACACACACACAAACAACCCAAGAGGTGTGGGAAGGGTTTGCTGTCTGAACTGCTATCTGTGACAGGCTTGAAAGCTGTTGATCCTTTCATTCAGATAAGGAGAAGGGTTACAGGTTTTAGACAGGTAGGCAACTCCAAAAAGTGGAGGGCTAAAAAGGCATTCAGCTTATCAACTTAAGAGAGCCACCGGCTCGTCCACTCGCCAAATCCACACAAGCAAGTTAAGAAAAACAACAGGGAGTGGATACTAAGTGCAGGCAAACAGATGACGACCGCATCAGTTATTTACAAACCCGGAGTAAAGGGGGATGGGGGGAGAGGCAGCCCTTTAGTTAACTGTTCATAAAAAAATTGTGAAGCAATGATGGTCTCTCGCTGCAAAGATGAAGCCAGACATCAACCAGGCAGTCTTCACCAAGGTTAACTACGTCAGTCAGAGGAGGAGGAGGAGAAAGAGGACAAAGCTCCATGAGTCAGGGAGTTTCTACGCCTACTTCAGGCAACACAGTGATTCTTGCATCGAGATGAATTATTTTCATGTTAATGACAGTATGCAGCCTGAGTCCCTGCCAGGAACATGGCTCCATTTTTTTTCCGCCCTTCGCTTCTTTGTGATCAGCAATAACCAGGAACAATTCTCGTTAACCTGTCTGCATTTCATTTGAGCTTTCCCCCCTTCCTCCCGGCTCCAGGAAGTGCAGCTTCCGGACTCCACAGTCTGTGCCAGTTGCATCCTCAAGTGCTCCCACTTCATAGCGCCGTCAAGCCAAAATTGCACCGGCAGTACATCATGCCAGCCGTGTCCAGCCAGCTATCCGATATGGGGTCGTATTTCTGTACAGTGTTCAGGTAGGACGACCCTGAGTGTCCGCCAACTACATAAAGGTAGGTGTCAATTACAGCCGCGCCAACTCCTAGTGGGGGTGAGTAGAAAGGAGAAAAAGAAATGTTGAATGCCAGGAGATCACCTCCCCTTCTCTACAAAAGGAGTAAGAACATTGTAGGAACAGAATATAGGCCAACTGCAGAGCTTGGAAGACTGATGATAGGCAGGCTCAGATTGAAGCTCTGCTGAGTTCAACAGAACTTACAGATCCGAGTTTATTTTGGGGCCTAGTTCACCTGGGAAGTTTATCCACCTAGCCACATAAATATTTTCAGGGCAGTTCACAATACCAAATAAATACAGGACAATGCAAGTTAACATGGTCCATGAAACTAGCAGCAGGAAGAAATTAAAAGTTGAATTAATAGAGACTGCTGTGGAATCTCTGGGTGATGCCTTGGGTCTGGTTTATTGTGAAAAGGTGTCTAATAGAAGGGCCAGTACAGTACAGTACCAATCACAGAATGCACTTTGGACCTGCCTTCCAGAAACTCTGAAAAGACCACGGCTAAGCTCTCCCAACACCTAGCCCAACTCCCTTTCCTCATTCTCACATAATGATGATGCCTAGTTCTCACAAGGCCACAGTGTAGTAGATCCATGGCTTGAATTAGCCAACAACATGATAAGCAGAGAAGGCATATCTGGGAGGGAGGGGAAGTGCCAGACCCCTTGAGCATCTAGGCAGGGGAATGCAGGGCTGAGAAGAACACCCAGCAGAAGCCAGTGGCAGAAAATTGTTCCTTGTCCAACCTACAGTGTCACAAATGCATTCCCAGATGGAACAGAAGCTTCCACTGGTCTCTAGGCCAGGGTGATGGGAATCCATGGGCTGATCCTGCCCTTGAGCAAGCAGGACACCGCCCTCAAGCTCACAAGGGAGGCGCAACCGCTCGTTGGCTAACCATTGCTCTTGGGGCTCAGATTTGGGGACTCCATCTTAGCTACAACAAGCAACTCTATGGAGCTTATTGGGGTTATTCTGCAAGTCAGGGCTACCGACAAAGGAAATTGTTCCAAGGATCAAGCCTCACCCAATTCCTCAGCAACAGAAAAAAGTACACGGTTGGAAAAGAGGAAACTGGCAAAGCCACATTCAAAGACAGCAAAAAAAGCAATATATTGCCTGCGTATTAAAGGAGTCAGATGGAGGAAGATACATGATCAGGAGACACTGAAGCATATCAGTAACATTCAGGCTAAGGCCAGCCTTCTCCCAAGTTGGTGCGCTCCTGATTTTTTGGACTACAAGTCCCATCAGCCACAGAATCACATGGGTTGCGCTGGAGGGTAGTTGTAGTGTAAAACGTATGGAGGACACCAGTATGGTAAAGGTAGGCCTAAGGTATGGAAAGCATCTTAAGCTATGTTTGCATCGATAGATCAATCTAACATCCTCTTTCAGTGCATTTTCAGCTGCTGGGCTGCTCTCACCCAGAGAGGGCTGAAAGTGAGGAAGGAGGACTTCTATTTATATCCCTGAACCATCAGTTATTTGAATGCTGCTCAAGTAGGTCCCTTGCAGAGTTACTTAGTCTACTGCGGCAAGGACTACTATTTCCTTTCTGAAAAGCAAAGCCAAAGAGCCCTTAGGGGTATCCTGACAACTTCACTAAGCACTATCCTGCTCGGACATAACAAATGAAGAATGCATTCCTACAAATAAAAGGTATGTGAAGAGCACTGAGGCAAAGAATATTCTTGCACGTGGCCTCAAAGGAGGACCCTGTGCTGTTTCACTTGGTTCCACCCCAGCCCCCGGTAAGTCACAATGAAGTGACAGCAACTTCTAAGCCAACCAGAAGCAGCTCCTGGGATTCATCCTACCTGTTCGGGGTTCCTTCATCGGCTGGCAAACAGTCCACTGGTTTTGATGAGGGTCGTATCGCTCAATGCTGGACAAGTGGGAGACACCGTTGTGCCCTCCGACCACGAAAATAAAGCCCAGCATAACCCCAACGCCAAAGTTTATTCTTTTGTCCGCCATCGGAGCGACTGGCTCCCAGGAGTCCTTGCTGGGATCGTAACGTTCCACGCTGCAGAAGGAGACCAACAAAAGGGATTAGTGGCAACACTTTGTACCGATTTAATCCCTCAAGAAGCCACCGTAGCTGTGTTCATGAGGGATTCCCAGCACGTTGAGAATCCCCAGTGAGATAGAGCAGGAGTTACCAGCCTCAATATATTTTGCTGTAACAGAATAGCTCTGGGTATAAAGAGGAAAAGGTCCACCAATTGCTGAAGGGTCACCCAGTGCAATATCCTTGGCCCACAATGAAAGCAAGGCTGTGAACTAGCTGCATGTAAGGAGAAGGGCTGTAGTTCAGCAGCAGAATATCTGCTTTGCAAGAGGAAGTTCCCAGGTTCAGTCCCCAATGGCACCCCCAGGAAGGGCGGAGAAAGACTCCCTGCTCGAAACCCTGAACAACCACAGGCAGTGAGTGTAGACAAGGCAGAGCTTGATGGACCAATGGTCCGACTCCATTTAAGGCAGCTTCCTGTGCGCCTAAAACACCAAGACAACTGAGGAAAAAAAAAAAGAGGGGCACTGCTCAGGTACACCTGCCTCACCAACATGGTCAGCCCCTCATGGGCTCAGGCTGTGCTTCCTAAACGTTTTGATGGCTAAGGGGCCTTGCCTTCGTGGACATTTCTACATACCAGAAGTGCAAGGAATGCCACACATGCAATGAAGAATGATGCGGCCCACAGTAATTCTGCGCCCACACTATATCTTGGCTCAAGTCAATGGAAGCCACCTGTCCCAGCTCTACTTCAAACTCCACTAGGAAGGTAGAGTAGTACCGCATTGCCTGTCATAAGCTCCTTCATTCTGCACACCCTGCACAAAGATCCCTTCTCTCAGCACACTTTCTCGAAGAAGTGGAGGGATCCGAGGAAAATGGCTGGACACACCTCCGTGCCTCCCCCCCCCCTCAATGGGGCACCCCCGTGGGGAGGCAGCGAGGCACTGCATTCTGCGGCACGCTAACATCCTGCCCAGTTCTAGCAGGAGGAATAAAAAATGCCAAATGCGCTGGTGAAAGGAAGACGCTCCTTGCCCCAAAGAGTTGACGTATCAGGGCAGTGACTCCTGCCTCCAGCTACAAGAACATCAAGGCAACCCAAGACCCTGCTCTTTATACCACCCATATAACAAGCCTGGGAACAGACTAGTGCTGAAGCTCTGCTAGTGCAATGGACTTTCGTGTGCATAACAGAGCTTATTTTTCTTCTTCTCCTGCCCTCCCCACTCAAAATGAGTTCTGGAGGGTTGGGGGACCCTCCAGAGATCTTGAAGGCATGAAGGGGGAGGAGAGGAAATAAATATCCAACTGTGTCAAGGGAGGTCTTTAAGCAGAGGCTTTGGAGGTCTTTCAGCAGAGGCTTGACAGGCATATGTCAAGAATGCTTTGATGGTGTTTCCTGCTTGGCAGGGGGTTGGACTGGATGACCCTTGTGGTCTCTTCCAACTCTATGATTCTATGATTCTATGAATCATCCACAAGGAGCACTGGACACAAGTCTTAAGCTGTAGCTTTCACGCTATGTGCCTTTTTCTCCCCAAAGAGACCCACCTAAGTGTACCCACAGCAGGAAGAAGAGAAGATACTGGGTGCAGGGGGAGGGGGGGGGAGAAAGGGTAAGAAACCACAGTGTGTGAACCTGAGCATTTGCCAGCCACATTGCAAGGCTTCCTAGTTTAGGACTGAAATAGGGAAGGTCTGGGGCAATGGGAATTCTGCTATAAGAATGTGGAAGTGAATAGACAGCTTATTTACTCGTTTTAAGTGGGGCTGGTGTTTTTATGTGAGCTCATCGCTGAGTCTTGGGCATTGGTTGAGCTAGTAATTCAGTTATATAAAGACTATGGTTGCCAAGGCTGGACAAGAGACGCCGACTCTACGGGGGAGGGGGGGCACAGAGGAGTTCCTGCTCCAATTCAAATCCAAACACGAGCTTAACGAAGATGTTTCCATGAGGCAACTTTCCACTCTGCTTTTGCACCTTCCACCAAGTGAGCTGAGAGTATTCGGCCGGAGTAAAACTCAGCCTGGAGAAGACAAAGGGTACCCACAGGGGTGTCAACATCTTGCCCTGTAAAGGGTGCACAGAGACATTTCCGGACCAGGACTTAATATTAGCCTCAAGCCAACTAAAAGCTTCTTTGAAACCTTCAATTTCTCTTTCTAAGTTTGCAATGAAGGAAAACACATTGAGCTCTACTGCAGGTTTTAGCTGAC
This sequence comes from Zootoca vivipara, assembly GCF_963506605.1. Lineage (NCBI taxonomy): Eukaryota > Metazoa > Chordata > Lepidosauria > Squamata > Lacertidae > Zootoca > Zootoca vivipara. The sequence goes on from NC_083276.1 coordinate 1,311,139, forward strand.
GATCACAGAGAATCCCTTGGGCAAATCCTCCAGAGCAAGCTAATGAGGCACACTGGGAGCAACTACGGGTTGTTTGGAAGCAGCTCTTGCATGTGCCGACTCAACAGGGCTTAGGTCTGTGGGGGCGGGGTGTGTGTGTCTGTGTGCGTGCGTGCGTGCGTGCTAGGGGGTGCTTCATCCAATGCCCAATGGCCCAGCTCTACTTACCTGTTCATATGAGCGGGGCCGTAACCTCCAATGGCGTAGATCATTCCATCCAGAATGGCTGCGGCAAAGCAGCTCCTGGTTTTGCTCATCGGCGCCACAGGCTGCCACTCCTTCACCTTGGGAATGTACTTCTCCACAGACTGCAGGTAGGACTGCCCATCGTAGCCCCCCAAGGCGTAGATTTCTCGTGACAGAACCGCCACCCCCAGGGTGCTGCGGCTCTCGTTCATGCTCTCGAGGGACGTCCAGGTGTTTGTGTCGGGGTCCCAGCACTCCACGGAGCTCTCGTGCTTCCGATAGTTGATTCCTTGGCACATGTGGGTTGCGATCCCTCCTATGACGTAGATTTTCTGGTCAAGGACGCAGATTCCGAACTCATAGCGAGGGACGCTCAAAGGGGCCAGGCCTATCCAGGAGTCGTTCTGAGGGAAGTACATCTCAACGCTGCGGAAGGAGGAGGAGGGGGAAGAGGTCATGAGGCAAAATGCAAGAAGGTAAGAAGAGGCTGCTGTATTGAGCCAATGGCCCACCTGGTCCAGCATCCCATTCTCACAGGTGCCTAGGGGAAACTCTCAGTTGAGATTCGAGCAGGAGAGCAGCTCTCCGCTCTGGTGGTTTCCAGCAACTGACGTGCTGAAACACTGCTGCCTCTGACCAGCGCATGGCCATCAGGGCGAGGAGCCACTAATAGTTTGACCCTTCATAAAATGGTCCAATCCTTATTCAAAGCCATCCAATTCAGTGGCTACCTTCGGGTCCTACTTCTAGTTTGCTGGACTCAATGCCCTCCTGGATGTACAGAGCGACACCACTTCACGCATTGCCCAGCGCCAATAAGCATGGGTACAGGCAATCCAGCAGACATTGTATCTATGGACATTCAAAAGGTTTTCCTTCGCCAAAGTACTGAGCTGACTTAGCAATCATGGGATAAGAGGACAGGTCCTCGCATGGACCTGTATAATTGGGCTTATTTATTCTTCTTTCATAAAATTTAAAAACAGCTTGATGGTTAGGGGGGGAAACCTCAAAGTGGTTTACAAAAAGGCTAAAACAATAAATTGCCTCTAAAAATGTAAAACACCGCAGAAAGTTAAAACCACAGTAAAATAGACTAAAACAAATGAAAACTCATACAAACTTTTTAAACATCTGGGTAGGCTTGTCTACATAGGAATGTCTAACAACAAGAAGGCAACAATAATAATAATAATAATAATAATAATAATAATAATAATAATATTATTTATACCCCGCCCATCTGGCCGGGTTCCCCCAGCCACTCTGGGCGGCTTCCAAAAAAAAACCAGAAATTCTAAAATACAGAAATCCATCAAACATTAAAAGCTTCCCTAAACAGGGCTGCCTTGAGATGCCTTCTAAAGGTCTGGTAATTGTTCTCTTTGACCTCTAGTGGGAGGGCATTCCACAGGGTGGGTGCCACTACCGAGAAGGCCCTCTGCCTGGTTCCCTGTAACTTGGCTTCTCGTAATGAGGGAACCGCCAGAAGGCCCTCGGAGCTGGACCTCAGTGTCCGGGCAGAACGATGGGGGTGGAGACGCTCCTTCAGGTATACCGGACCGAGGCCGTTTAGGGCTTTAAAGGTCAACACCAACACTTTGAATTGTGCTCGGAAACGTACTGGGAGCCAATGTAGGTCTTTTAGGACCGGTGTTATGTGATCTCGGCGGCCGCTCCCAGTCACCAGTCTAGCTGCCGCATTCTGGATTAGTTGTAGTTTCCGGGTCACCTTCAAAGGTAGCCCCACGTAGAGCGCATTGCAGTAGTCCAAGCGAGAGATAACTAGAGCATGCACCACTCTGGAGAGACAGTCAGTGGGCAGGTAGGGACTCAGCCTGCGTACCAGATGGAGCTGATAAACAGCTGCCCTGGACACGGAGTTGACCTGTGCCTCCATGGACAGCTGTGAGTCTAAAATGACTCCCAGGCTGCGCACCTGGTCTTTCAGGGGCACAGTTACCCCATTCAGGACCAGGGAGTCCTCCACACCCGCTCGCCTCCTGTCCCCCACAAACAGTACTTCTGTCTTGTCAGGATTCAATCTCAATCTGTTAGCCGCCATCCATCCTCCAACCGCCTCCAAGCACTCACACAGGACCTTCACCGCCTTCACTGGTTCTGATTTAAAAGAGAGGTAGAGCTGGGTATCATCAGCATACTGATGGACACCCAGCCCAAACCCCCTGATGATCTCTCCCAGTGGCTGCATATAGATGTTAAAAAGCATGGGGGAGAGGACAGAACCCTGAGGCACCCCACAAGTGAGCGCCCAGGGGTCTGAACACTCATCCCCCACCACCACTTTCTGAACACGGCCCAGGAGGAAGGAGCGGAACCACTGCATGACAGTGCCCCCAGCTCCCAAGCCCTCTAGACGGTCCAGAAGGATGTTATGGTCGATGGTGTCAAAAGCCGCTGAGAGATCCAGCAGAACTGGATAAACTATAGGAATAAACTGAGAGTTCTCCAGGATGGAGGCCAGTGAGCTGTTGGGTCCTGCAGTTATCTGTACTGGGGCCTTTTAATCTTGTTCATAACCAGTATTTGGGGGTGAGAAGTGGAGTGGTTAAATGACATGCTGACGACATGAAATTACAGTACTGTACAGTACTGTACAGTAAGAAAAGCTATGAAGAACTGTGAAAGGATCTCTCCAAATTAGGTGAATAGTCAGTAAAGCTATGTGTACTGGGGCACCTTCACATAGACCCTGAAGTGATCCAAACTGGGGGTGACTGGTCAGAAAAGGATCCTTGGGAGCAGCAGTGCGTAGCTCAGTGTGCAAGAGATTTGATGAAGGCAAATTCCTTGCTAGGATAGGGGCGAAGAAGAAAAACTGTCCCCCTTTTCTCCCTCTTTCATAAAACTTGGGAGTCATCCAATGAAGGTGATTATTGGGAGTTTCAGGACAGACAAAAGAAAGCCCCTTTTCCCAATGCACATAAATTAAATCGTGGAATTCGCTACCACAGGGAAGGCCAGCAACTTGGATGGCCATAAGAGATGAAAATTCATGGATGTTAAACCTCTCAGTGGCTCCATGCTACCTCCAGGATCAGAAGTACCATGATTCTGAATAGTAGCTGCTGAGGGAAAGCGAGCATGAAAGCCCTATTGCTCTCGTGTCCTGTCTCTGGACTTCCCGGAGGCACCTACCATCAGCCACTGCAGAAAAGAGGGTGCTGGACTAGGAAGGAGTTTGGTTTAACCAGGGGTCAGCAAGGCTTACTGGCCATGGACTGGATCACGCCCACGGAGATCGTTCGTGGGCCGGGCCGGTGCAGCGCAACGCCAGAAACTGCTTCTGCACATGCCCAGATGCAATTTCCGGTATCTGCACGTGCGCAGACGCAATTTTTGGCGCCGCTCAGCGAGTCCCCGTCCCGCACCGGTTTAGCACAGTGCTTGGGGGACTCGCTGAGTAGGCAGCTCGGTTGAGGGGTGGCTCATGGGCCGGTAAAACGGTCTTCGCGGGCCGCATCCAGCCCATGGGCCGCACGTTGTCGATCCCTGGTCTAACCCCCCGGAGATACTAGTTGCCTTTACAGAGTAGTGACCAGTGTACAGGAAGAACAGAATAACAATGAATAAAGAGCATTACATATTTAAGCATGAACTGATTGCCTTCAGGAAGCTGTTTCATCCCAAGCCTTTCCTCGCTTGACCCTTCTGCATGCTCTACGAGACTCGGGAAATGAAAGGCCACAGAAGGCTGCCCACCAAGCTGGTATGCTCAACTACGGGGTGTAGAAACCATCGCTCACTGCCGTGGCTTCAGAACAGAAGCGCTAGGCAAAGCAAGACCGCTGACTCCGAACCCTTTCCTGGCTCCCGCTATTCCTCACCTCTCCAAGCAAGCAAAGAGTCCAGCCTTCCCTCCCACGGCGCAGATGACTTTAGGAGAGCAGCGGGGGCGTGTGGTGAGCACCGTCTGGTACGACAGCCTGTGCTCAGGCATGAAGTGGTACTTCAGGGCTTCATTTAGCAGGTGCTTGCAGGTGTGGTCATCGCGAATGAGATGGTTGGCTTCGTACAGCCTGGTGAGGAACTTAACGCTCAGCAGAGGCAGCCGCACGCAGTGGAGGAGCTGGGCCAGGTACTGCTGACGTTCCTGCACGTCATACTTGATCCAGGATTCCAGCGCGTAGAAGACCATCTCCTCGGTGGCCACATTCAGGCAGTCATTGGAAACTATTTCGTCCAGCTCGGAATGAGTCAGTTCAAAAAACTCTTCCGTCTGGCAAACATCTTCAAAGTTCTGGCAAATGTATTTGTTGGCGGCCAAGTAGAGGTCGTGGCAGCCGTACATCTCCGCAAAGCGGGAGATCCCAATGCAGTTTCCAGGGTCCAGCTGGCTTTCCAAGAACGTGCAGCATTCCTTCAGCACCAGCTTGATCTGCAGGAGGTTGGCAGCAGGCAGCAGGGACTCCACCGTGTCCTGAGAGATGAAGACGGTCCCTGTGTAGGCGTATTCCACTATGGCCTGCAGGGCAGCCTCGGCGATGCACTGGAATTCCACCTCAGAGTTCTCTTTCTCTGAGAGGTTGCCGCCAAACATGGCTTTGAAGTACGGGCTGATGCTGGCGAGCACCACTTTGTGGGCGTGGATCTTGACGTCTCCAACGCGAAGGATGATATCGCACAGCTCATGGTGCTGCCGGAGGAGGTTCAAGCCCTGCAGGAGTTGTTCCGAGTGCAAAGGGGTCAAGTTGGCAATCATGTAGGTTGGGGACGACTGGTCCATCTGCAAGAAATGGAAGGGAAAGTTGGAAAAGCGTTAAGCAGAGCTGAAACCTCAAAGCATAGCCCATGGGCAACCCTGGCTCATGACTGCACATGGAACATCCCTAAACACACAGGCTGGGATTTGTGTTAGTGCTGGAGATTGCTCTATCAGCACAAACACTTCTGCTTGCCTCCCCATTCCTCACCTCGTGCAATTCTCAGGGTCTTCCCTGCCCCCCTCTGCTAGAGCCGACTGGGGGTGGAGGAAGGGAGGGGGAAAGCCTTGTTGTACTAGTGCAGGCATGGCCTAACTTGGCCCTCCAGATGTTTTGGGACTACAATTCCCATCATCCCTGACCGCTGGTCCTGTTAGCTAGGGATGATAGGAATTGTAGTCCCAAAATATCTGGAGGGCCAAGTTTGGCCATGCCTATACTAGTGGGTGGCGCTGTGGGTTAAACCACAGAGCCTAGGGCTTGCCGATCGGAAGGTTGGTGGTTCGAATCCCCGCAACGTGGCGAGCTCCCGTTGCTCAGTCCCTGCTCCTGCCCACCTAGCAGTTTGAAAGCACACAGTGCAAGTAGATAAATAGGTACCGCTGTGGCGGGAAGGTAAATGGCGTTTCCATGCGCTGCTCTGGTTCGCCAGAAGCGGCTTAGTCATGCTGTATGCGAGATGAGCGCCGCAAACCCCCGAGTCATCCGCGACTGGACCTAATGGTCAGGGGTCCCTTTACCTTTATACTAGTGGGACCTGTGCTGAGTCCACCTAGAAATTGGATGCAAGTCCTGTGTGGCCACACATATTTTTTCTTAATTTGTTAGTCTTCCATGAGAGCTCTCTCTCTCTCTCTCTGGTTGGGCTTCATTATCCTTGCTGCATTTATTTCTTGTTTCCCTCCGTATCTGGCTTGGATTGCCTATCTTGCGTGGAAGCTGCTTGAAGTGCACAGTTCTTTGATACCACCCAGGATGAATCATTTCAAAAAGACTTTTCGAAATAATTTGGCTTGCCACATTCATAGGGCTATGCAGAGGGTCTTCTCTGTGGTGGCACCCTCCCTGTGGAACACCCTCCCTTCAGATGTCAAGTAAATACAGTAAACAACTATCTGACTTTTGGAATGAAAAAATTCCTTCCAGCAGCACCTTAGAGACCAACTAAGTTTGTCATTGGTATAAGCTTTCGTGTGCATGCACACTTCTTCAGAAACTTTCGTGCATGCACACGAAAGCTCATACCAATGACAAACTTAGTTGGTCTCTAAGGTGCTGGTGGAAGGAATTTTTTTATTTCGTTTCGACTACGTCAGACCAACACGGCTACCTACCCGTGACTTTTAGAAGACATCTGAAGGCAGCCCTGTACAGTATTGGGAAGTTTTTATTGTTTGATGTTTTACTATGCTCTGATATATGCTGTGAGCTGCCCAGAGTGGCTGGGAAAACCCAGCCAGATGTGCGGGGTATAAATTATTATTATTATTGTTGTTGTTGTTGTTGATGATGTTGTTGTTGTTGCCTTGCCTTATACGAAGAAAAGACCATTACTCCATCTAGCACAGCATACTCTTCTGTTCTAACAGTATCCTTTACCTTTTTTTACCTACTACGTATAGCTGTGTCTCTTCTTCCTTCCATTTCATGGTTGTAACGGTTTATCCATTTCATTTATATGCTAGTGCTGCAACCCAGCCTGGGACCTTATGGGTAAGAAATATAATAAATAAGGAAATATTGTCCACATTGCCTGGCAGTGACTCTCTGGGGTCTCCATTCATCCTGGAGAGATGCAGGTGGATTGAAGCTAAACACATTTTATTTGCAAAACACGTGTTCTACCGCTGAGCTGCGGAACTTCAGTAAGCAAGAGAGGTAATGAGAGCTTCTATCAGAGAGAGGCTAGACTGGTGCCAAACAGACCAGGCAAGATGCAACTCATGTTATTCCCATATCCCCCACCCCCCACAACTGCTTTCTCAAACCCTGGGAATTGGCAACTGGCAGCCTCTGGTCTAAACTGCAGCCAACCACCCCGTAAGCAGGACCAGAGCACAGCAGCAATTCACAACCAGGGGCATCGGGAGACAAACTGCCTCTAAACGTGGAGGGAGAACATGGTGACATTGTGGCATCAGGAGTAGAATGCTGCTGGGGAGAATACCAGCATGGCCCATCCTCAAAAGGACATGGCCCATCATCAAACAGACGATGACTTGGGAGAGGCCAGGGCTCAGATCCCCCCCAACTCAGCCATGGAGCTCATTGGGTGACCCTGGGCCAGTCTCTCCGCCTAACAGGTTTGTTGTGAGGAAAGCCGGGGACGGACAGACCTTGAACTCCTTTTAGAGCTGCAATGGGGGGAATATATATAGTGGCTCACGGAGCCCAGAAAGCGCTACCCAGCCATTCAGCCTCTTGAAGAGGTTCCTTGCACCTGCACACTGTCTTCTTTGGGGTATTGAGTACATGGGGCCAGGCAATGAAAAGATGCGACCACTTAAAACTCCCTTGGGGTGTCCTTGGATGCCTTGCTTATGCTGCGTAGTGGGGACAGAGGGCTTGCTGAGAGCCGGGGAAAGGCCAGGGTTCAAATCCCACACCCCGGCCATGAACTTCACCCTGCGAGGTGGGCTAGGCTGGGAGGGGGATTAAATGGGAGGGCGGGAGAGCCGCGAGGAGGTCAAAGGGGGCCGATAAATGCAGTAAACAAATGCAATGAAATGCAGCCTTTGTTGTCCTCATTTTCTCTCCCTGGGAGGCGGCCTTGGAGGGAGCAGCCCCCGCCTCCTCTCAGCCTGGCCTACCTCGCAGGGCTGTTGGGGTTGTGGCTGTTGCGGGGTCCCTCTTCCTCGCAGCCCGCCTCCCCCCTGCGAGGGACGGAGAGCGAAGGACCCCCCCACGGCACTCTCCCCTGGGGGGCGGGGCTGAGGGGGCGGCTCACCTGAGTCACGTGGCTGCCGTCCGGTCGGGAGAGGGGCGGGGGCGGCGACCTCCGCAGGCTCCTCGCAGCCACAACAACACAGGCAGAGGAGGAGGAGGAGGAGGAAGGGGAGGAGTGAGGGAGAATGCGTCACTTCCGGCGCCCGCAGACTCCGCCCCTGAGGAAAGCTGGGTGGATTCCGGCCCTGACTCGCGGGGTAACACCCGCCCCCCACACAAATGCCCATAACGGCTTTTATTTCCTGGCATCTGTATGCATGCATGTATCTGTGTATATATACGTATGACGTGTCCCCGCCCCCCCATCCCGTTTCTTGAGGCGAGGACTACGACTCCCAGCGCGCCCCGCGCGGAGGAGGAGTCCGTCCGTACCACGTGACCGCCGCTCTTCTCCTCCTCCTCCTCCTCCTCCTCCGACTGCGCTGCTGTTGCTGCTGCCGCGCCTTGCGTGTCCGTCAGCGCAGGCGCAGTGGGCGCGGCCTCGGCAGGCTGCCTGAGGCGGCGTCTCGGCGGAGCGCAGGAGGAGGAGGAGGAGGCGGCGGCTGAGGCGAGGCTGAGGCGGCGGCGGCGGCGCTGGGGACGCGTTTCCCTGGAGACGGCGATGCTCCCCTGCGCGGGGCCCGGGGGCGGCGGCGGCGGCGGCCTGGGGTCGGTCTGGCGTCTGAGCCGGGCGAGGCCCCGTCGGGGGTCATGGCCAGAGAGGAGCCCGAGGGCGGCGGCGCTGAGGCGGAGAGGCCTGGCCGTGAGGCGCCGGGCGGCGGCGGCGACTGCTCTTCTTCCTGCCGCTCTTCCCCTTCGCCGCCGCCTCCCGCCGAGGGCCTCCGCTTCGGCCTGGTCCCCGCGGAGCTCCACGCGCGGCTGCTGGACCAGCGGGACTACCGGGGCCGCGTGGGGGCGATGGGGCAGCTGAAGCGGGTGCTGGGCGAGGCGCCGGCCGCGTCCCTGGCCTGCCTGCCGGCGCCGAGCCTGCTGGGCCTGCTGAGCCTCCTGCGGGCGCTGCTGGACGACTCCAACTTCAAGGTGGCCCTGGGCGCCCTGGAGGCGCTGCGCCTGCTGGCCGCCCGCCTGGGCCCCGCCGCCGGCTCCCGCGCCCGCCTGGAGCCGCTGGTGTCGGCGGCGGCCAAGGTGCTGGGCGACGCCAAGCTGGCCGTGCGCCAGGAGTACCGGCAGCTCTTCCTGGCGCTGATGCGCGCGGCGGGGCCGCAGCCCGTGCTGGACCTGCTGCTGCGCCCCGAGCACCTGCGCCACCGCAACGCGCGCGTCCGCGAGGTGGTGCTGGCCATCTCGGTGGCGGCGCTGCTCACCTTCCCCTCCGAGGACTTCGAGCTGCCGGCCCTGGCCGCCGCGCTGGCCCCCGCGCTGGCCGACGCCAAGCGCCGCGTGCGCCACGCCGCCCTGGAGGCCTTCGCCGTGCTCGCCTCGGCGCTGGGCCCGTCGCGCGCGGGGACCCTCCTGGAGGCCGTGGACGCCGTGGAGCTGCGCGGCGACGGCGAGGGCGTGCTGGGCGCCGTGCAGGCGCGGCTCGCCAGGAAGACGCTGCCCCGGCTCACCGAGAACTGGTTCGTCGAGTACGCCGTGCCGCTGCCCGACTCGCCCCACGCCGGCGGGCGGGCCGCCCCCTGGCCCCGCGGCGCCGACACGGACTGGCTGCTCGAGGGCAACCGCATCCAGAGCGCGCACAGCGGATCGGCCGGAGACAGCGCCCTGGCACCCTTCGCCGAGCAGGGCGGCGGCTGCCCCAGGAGGGTCCTCAGCGCCGGGAAGGGGAAACTGCCCTGGGAGAGCGACAGGCCCCCCGCTGGACGCGGATGCTGCTTCGCCAAGGCCAGCGACGCTGCCACGGTGAGTCCCTGCCTCCGCTTCATCGGGTGCCTTCCGGGCAGTTGGCAGCACAGCTTTCCAATTCTAGGGACATACCTTTTAGACGTGCACCTTTTCGGGACACAGTAATTCAGTTTTACTAGCATCTCGGACTTCTAACCCCTTTCCAGTTGCCGGTGCTTCATCACACATAGTTTGGAAAGCTGGTTTACTGTCATAGACCAGCAGTTAAAAAATAGCTGAAAGACAAAACTGTAGAACAGAGGTAAGGTAACTATAAAAACGGAAGGACAAAAGTCGCTGACCAACAGGTTAAAACAACTAAAATTGTAACTATTAGCAATCCAGTTGAAGACCTCACAAGATTTCATAAATGGAATACTAGTGGTGTTTCTCTAAGGCTCACTGTCCTTGTTTTATCAAGGAGGGGAGGTGGAACCAGGGCGCTCTTGCCCTCTTGCGCATTTTGCACCTGGCTGTTGGCACCTGACATCTCCACCATCTGGCTGGCACACGGCAGCGTTTATTTGTTGCCATGGTATGGTGTGAGTCAGGTTTTAGCTGGACAATATATTTGTCATCTAGGTTTAAGGGGTTATATGGCGAATAGCTTTTATATCTCTAGTTTCTAACATTGCTCTCGCCCTCCTGGTCTAATACCCACAATAACCCTGCAAGGTAGGTTAGGCTGGAAGAAGGCAGTCACTGGCCTACAAGGCAACACGTAGTGTGGGATTTGAATCCTAGCCCAGAGCCGTGGGGAGGGTAAGCTTGGCAGGTAGTTTAGAGAAGCAGATGTGTTGGATGGGGCAGCTATAGAAGATGGAGTGTTCTTAGTTCAAGGTAGGGCGACAAAAGATACATTTCTAGCCTTTCCACTCAAGGTGGCATGTGTGGTTCTCCCACTCCTTGTTTTATCCCCACAACAACCCTGGGAGGTAGGTTAGGCTGGGAGAAGGCAGTGAATTGCCCCCAAGGTCACACTCAGGGAGCTTCATGGCCAAATGCGGGATTTGAACCTTGGTCTCTCCCAGGTCCTAGTCAGACACTTGTAACCACTGTGCCACCACCGGCTTCCATAGGGTAGGTCAAGGAAGGATACTGACAAGCTGGAACGTGTCCAGAGGAGGGCAACCAAAATGGTCAAAGACCTGGAAACAATGCCTTATGAGGAACAGCTTAGGGAGCTGGGTATGTTTTGCCTGGAGAAGAGAAGGTTGAGGGGTGATATGATAGCCATGTTCAAATATATAAAAGGATGTCATATAGAAGAGGGTGAAGGGTTGTTTTCTGCTGCTCCAGAGAAGCGGACACGGAGCAATGGATTTAAATTACAAGAAAGAAGATTCCACCTAAACATTAGGAAGAACTTCCTGACAGTAAGAGCTGTTTGACAGTGGAATTTGCTGCCAAGGAGTGTGGTGGAGTCTCCTTCTTTGGAGGTCTTTAAGCGGAGTCTTGACAGTCGTCTGTCAGGAATGCTTTGATGGTGTTTCCTGCTTGGCAAGGGGTTGGACTGGATGGCCCTTGTGGTCTCTTCCAATTCTATGATTCAAGACGAGGAAATGGCTGTTCACATTTTCTCCAAACTGGCACCTGCCGAGTAGTGTGGATGCTGCAGCTTCAATGGTGTGGTCTCTGCACTCCGCAGGAGCCGAGGGTTTTGCAGGTGCAGTAAAGAGCTGTGGGGAGGGAAAGCTCAGCAGACAGTTTGGAGAAGCAGGTTCAATGGATGGGGCAGCCTTAGAACAGGGAACAATCCTTAAAGTGCAAGGTGGGGTGACGAAAGGGGCATTATGACTCTAATATGCCTGTGGTTAAAGGCTAATAGTTCAGCACATTAGAAGCTTGAACAGCGTTGTTGTTTTTTAAGGTAACGTAATACCTTTCAGCTACCCATCACACACTTCTTGTCACACCCTTGGAAATGTCTTCATAGGAGCTAATGGTGAATGGCTTCCCTGGTCCATCTACCCAGATATGTTTAGGGTTACATCAGCTGAGACCAAAAAGGAGGGTGGGAGTTCTTGGTCCAAAAGCTTATTTGCCTCATCTCCTGGAGGCAGTTTTTCATCCCCATAGACCACCAGGCAAGTAGCTATTTGCAAGCTTGTGCTATCCATTAGACTAGGGCTGTCCAAGTGGTAGATCATTGGACCCGCCACAAAAAGCTTTGACTTTCAAAAAAAACGCTGAACAACTTTTGTAGATCAATGCCAGTTTTTTAGATTCAGAGTAGATCTCAGTCTCTTGAAAGTTGGACATGCCTGCATTAGAGCATCATTATTGTTTTATTATCCAGATTTGCTGACTTTGGGGCACTGTACTCTTGCACAGGTCACATGACTAACCAGATTCAGCATAAAATCAGACTCAGATTGAAGCTTGAATTTTGCAGGTACCTGTAGAATTTCAGGGAGGAACTATTGTGGTTTCCCCACTCTAATTTTGCTTTAAGATTACTACCACTACTACTGGGCTTGTAGTAGTTTGTTACTTACTGAAAAATGTAAGTTTCTTAGGATTTTCTTCTGTATTTTAAATGTTTGTCAGTTGAAAGATGGATTTAAGCAGTATAATTCTCATGGTCGGGCATTGATTCTTGAAAGTAGCAGCAAAAAGGTTTCCCAGGATCGTGGAGGAAATTAATTATTACCTTCAGGCACATTCCAGTGAGCTCATATTTTGCTACAAATTAACACAAGTTGTTCAGTAATAGCTAAAAGAATTTATAATGAGGAATGTTCATAGTGATCCAGTAACGGTGGTGAAAGGCAGTGGAAGACTAGCAGCCGCAGAAATACTGAGAGGAAGGGTAATATAATGAAAAAATCCTCTCTGTTTGTCTGATCAGCTTGCAGATTGTTCTGTTACGAGTGTGCTAGAAAATAGGCAAAAGTATGGTACATTTCTTGAAAATGCTGGAACATTTGTAAGACGGCTACCCAATTAAAACATATATCCTGCAGGCTCCCCGTGGTCTCCCAAAATCCAGATTCAGCACAGTTGTCTATTGCATGTGACCACATAGCTTTCTAGTTTTACAAGGAAGAAGGCTGAATTGCATTTTAATGCCTCCTCTGTCCTGTTTCTCTTGCAGCTCTCGCCATCAAACGATTTCCTGCAGTCTCCAAAATTGAGGCCTTCGCAAGGTAAGTGCTACATATGTGTGCCGACCCAAGTGACTCACTGTCATGCGATGGTGCAAAGGAAGAGGGGGCCCTGTCCTCCAAATCTTCCATTTGCTCTTAATATGACACAGGGGGTGGCATTCCCCACCCCCAACTCTGTGCTGAATCTGGGAGAAGTGCTTTCTGCTAAAACAAAGCCACAATTGGCTACAACCCAGTAGATTTTATCACAATCCTTTTTTAGAACCCTTTGATCCAACTGCATACTGGACTGATTTGGCTCAGCCATGGTTTGTTTGAACATGTAAACTCTGGCCAGTAAACTAACTGTGGTTTGTTCCAGCAATGGTTTGGCATTGCATCTGAACCCAACATCCTTGCTTAATCTCAGTTTGTTTGGCCACTCCATACCAGAAGTGAACCAATCTACAAAGGCACATGACAAGAGCCTTTGCTGGTCTGTAAGGCAACCTGGGATTTGTTGAACAAACCATGGCTTCCTGTTACGAGTGAGCACAGCTGTTGTCAGTAGGGATTTCCCATGGGTGGGGAGAGAGTGCTCACACTGCAGAAATGAAAGCAGGGTGGATAAAAATCAATATTTTTTTAAAAAAAAATAAAAATTGGATTTTTTTAAAAATTTAAATCAGATTTTTTTTCATTTAAATTGGATTTTTAAAACAAAATGCTTTTGGAGGAAAAATCTTTCTAAAGATAGTTTTCTATTAAAGTTACATTATAATCGAAAGGCTATTCATCAGGAAATAAGGATTTGTTTTAAGTTATTCATGTGTGCTAAGGCTCAGTCTAAGTTTTTGTAAAAGAAACCCGTTTAACAACATCAGTTAACAAACATGGATACATATGCTATAATGTTATTGTTTAGTTAATTAAATTGTTATTAAGGAAATGATTATTTTTCTCCTTCCAATAAAGTACAGCAGAAAAGTTGTCCAAATATAAACAGTTAATTACTAAACCTCACAAAAATTTCGTTCTATGTATTTCTAATAGTATAACCAAATCAGTAATTTTTGATATAACTGTAAAAACTACTCTGAAAGTTTATTATTCCAAAAATGAAACCTTCATTGGGTTGTAAATATTAAGATTATACCAGCAAGAATGAATCTTCCTGTAACAAAGAATGGTTTAAATCAAGTCTTACTGATGTGATTTAAATTGATTTGTTTTAAATCAAATCTACCCTGAATGAAAGAGCAACCTGAGCACTAATTTGGCTGCTTTAAGGAAATGACCCTGAAGAAGCTGCTTCTGTTGTCCTGGAAACCTTTCCAAGAATCTTGGTTCTTTGGGGAAAGCCCTAGACACTGAATGAAAAGGTCTATGGAAATAGCAGAATCTAAGCCAAGCCCCTGAACTTCTTTTAAGAAAACGTTGTTATAATTATTCCTCCATTGCACAGTTCAGTTCTTGCCTTTTTGAGTTTTTCTGTCCCATCAGAAAGGTACGGTCTTTATAGTCTTTTATTTGCCTGTGAAAAACCTTTGTTTTCCAGCAAGCCTTTTAAGTGGTGTTTACTGACACAGAAATCCCTTTCTCTCTCTCTCTCTCTCTCTCTCTCTATATATATATATATATTTATTTGTTGGTGGTATTTTTTATTATTAATTTTTTCTAAGCTGTTTCATGGGAAATGACTAATTTCCCCCTTTTTAACAACTGTGGGAAAGTTCAGAGTAACAAGTAGTGGCGATGTGAGTGAGGAGAATGCCTGGAAGTTGGCTTGGAGCCTGCCCACATGTTATTGTCCTACCTATGGCCGCATTCCTCCCTTCCTTTTAAAATTGCAGTCATCTACTTTTGAAATGAATGTGTGAGTAAAGCAGTTTTCTTATTTGGTGAGTCCCTCATCTTTAGGAGAGATTGAGCTACTGTACTTCTAACCCTCTCCTCTTCACCCTCATAGCTAGCAGAAGTGCTAGCTATTTCCCATTCCTTTGCATTTGTGTAGAAAACGTGGTCTTGGTGTGGGGCAGATCACTGAACCCCACTGTCTTTCTCAGTTAGGGGTGGGGAACCTCCAGTCCACGGGCTGAATTCCATCTGGTGCAGGTTCTGGTTTGGCCTGTGAGGCTGTTTTCCCCAGACCATGGCCACCTACCCAACATACGCGATGCCAGGTAGAGTTGTGGGTTTGATTGGATGCACAACTCAGTTCCCCATAGCGAACTTGAGCATACAGTTTGAAGTCACCACCCCATCGCCTGGCAGTCCGTGACTTCAAGCCTAGTAGGTCAGGTGCCCAGCTCAGTTCCCCGGTGGGGAACTGAGGACCAGTAGTCAGGGACCAGTAGTCAGGGATGATGGGAATTGTAGTCCCAAAACAGCTGGAGGGCCAAGTTTGGCCATTACTGAGCTAATGGATCTGAAAGCTGTAACCAGACACCAGGCTATCCCTGGGAAGGTGCTAAATCTGGTGTATTTAACTGGTTTGTAGGAAGTTATTGCCAGGCCTGTGCCAGTCCTTAAGCAGGAGAACTTAATGGGAGTGAGTCTGGAATGGTTAGCATATTTGTAATAGTGACTCCTGAGGAAGTTTTTTTGCACTCTCGTAGTAAGAAGGAGCCGGGCTTTGTCACGTTCCACTATAGTATTGAAAAGGCCATGCTGGACAAGACCAGCCTTGCTTTGCTCCCTTTGTATGGGCATTGCATTGTGCCCCTGCCTCTGATTGGACTGTGCCAGTTTAGAGGGACTTGAGAGCTCATTTAGGGTGAGCTCAATTAGAATGCAAGTGTGTGTGTTTGAGGGGCGAGCGGGAGACATGAAATTACTGCATTGTACTTTCAGTTGTATGTATTTTGTGTCTTTTTAAGGGCTGCTTTTGATTTTTATCTTTCCCTGTCCTGGATCAATTAGGGCAAAAAATACTTAGGAGAAACTGCCGTGCCACTTTCGATGTGCCCCGAGAAAAAGGAACTCGGTCTTTTCTGTGTCTTTCCAGTTAAATTATTCTGCCTTGTGCACATGAAGAAAGCTTGTTGTAAGGTTGCCTTGGGAGCTTCTTCACACTTGGTACTGGGAATGCTCACAGGACGTTCCAGAGTCCCCAAAGAAGTGCATGAACTCCCAGAAGAGGGGCTGTGTGCTTGCGTGCCTGTGTGTGGTCTCTTTGCTTGCTAAAGTTGCTTTTGAAGTGTTAGTGCTTATGGAAGCTTACTTGACTGCCCTTTCTTTTTTGCTTGAAAGGTGTGGTGGCCTCTCATCAGCCTCATATTCCAGGGAAATGCGGGCTGCTTGGTTTCTCCCACACTCGCGGGAAGAGCGGCAGTGTGGATTCTGATCTGCAGTTTCTAGGACTGAGCAATCCCTGGCAAGATAAAGGTATTTGTAGAATAACCATCTTTTAAGCATTTGTGCATGCCAGACCCATTCCAGTGTGCCCTGTGCATTGCATATAAGAGGGTGGCTTGCATTGATCCAGATGATTGGTTCAACTGGCAAAGCACTTGCAACGGTTTTCCGGGCCATGAGCAGAAGTCTTTCCTGGCTTTCTGCTGTCTAACATCTTTAACCTGACATGCACAGAGCATGGCCGCAGAACTGTAGCAATAATAATAGGAGTCATTATGTTCTGAAGCCCTTTAAGGTCAAAGCTCTGTGCTATTGATTACTTCCTCACACAGTGAATGCATGTATGGGTCAGTTTCCTCCTCTGAAATGAATGGTGAGCCCTTGCAAGCAGTGAGTGCCCAGTGATGCAGATACAGCGGCCTTTTTTCTTCTTTTGCTTGTTAGGAAGCAGGAACACTGGCAAAGAGCACGAGGAAAGTATGGAGCCCAGCTCATTCAGCCGGCCTTGGGCACAGGACCCTTGGTTCTTCCTCCAGCCCAACTGCTTATTCACCAAACCTGTAGTGCAGAATTACATCTGCGGTAGGGGGCAGAGAAGGAACAAATTTTGCAGAATAATAACAAGAAAGATTCCACCCGAGTGTCATGTTGATTGGATGGACTCAGCTAATTTGCATATAATGAATGATATATGAAATTTGAAAAAGTTATCTGGATACAGTGTTGGGGAAATGTCTTTAAATTGCTGAAGTTCTGCTTGGATCTCCAAGTAACAGATATGCCGGTAGCCTGAAAAAAATAAAATAAAATAAAAGTTGTGTGCTTGTTTATTTAGAGGTGATTTCCCTGCCAAGGCACCATCTGCTCTGGTCACCTCCTTTCCTCCTTCAATCTATGCACACACAGGCACAGCTCACCCACCACCAGTGCTTCTTGATCCCCTGCGATCATTAGAAAGGGCTCCTGTTGTCCAGTGGAAGTAAGAGTGTGCAAAGAACTTCTCTCAGACAAGGAGCAGCACAGGCAGACCATTTAAATCCAGTATTTACTTTAGTAATCTGGTGTGGGAGGAAGTAGCCTGGTGAGCACCTTGTCTTTTGGATTTTAGTCTCTCCAGTGAAGCCAAGGTGGCAGGACCCGTTTGTAGGCCACGGACCATCAGTTAAGCAATGTAACATGTCCTTTTGATATGCTTTTGACTTCAAGGAAAATCTCTCGGTGTGACTGGTGCTTGGAGATTGGTTATCAGACAGGTTCGACAAGAAATAATTTTAAAATGGTTGTGTTTCCTTTCATGCTTCTTTAACCTGGATTCTGTGTTTCTTTTCCCCTTCCACCCAGTGTGTGCCAGCCTCAGTTTCCCCAGCAAGCCTCAGCGGACCTTCTGCAGCCCACCTGAGCATGCACCGCCTCTCCTGGGCTCCCACCCCAGCCAAGCAGCTTTCATCCTTCCGTCCTATCCATTCTCATCACCCAGGCACAGTCCAAAGCACACCTCCCCTCCTGCGGACTCGCTCAAGAAGCCACAAGACTTCTCTAATTCCTGGCCTCTGAAGAGTTTCGAAGGGCTTCCAAAACCTAGTCATCAGAAGAAGTTTTCCAGCCCGATGGCAGGAGAGGACGCAGGTACGAGCCCTGGCGGAAATAGCTTGATGCAGTCTCCAGTAATGCATGCTGAACCTGGTATGGAAGGGTTGCCAAAGGCGGAAAGAGAAGGAGAAGGAAAGTGCCACCTCACCCTGCTGCAACCCAGTCTCCAGCAAGGGGGTCTTCCTGGGCCCCAGGAGGGAGGAGGGAGGCTGGGGTCAGCACTGGCAAGAAGCAGGCAACCATGGAAATCTCTGCGTTTCTCCTTTGCACACGGCTTCCCCCACACACTTCCTTTACATGTTACTGATCAGTAACTAAGCATCTGCCCAAATAGGGGGAATCTTTCTTTGCCTCTAGAAAGGGGTTATAGCTTCAGGAGTTGGCAAATTCCAGAGAAAGGGAGTTTCACAGCTGGTGAGTAACTGGCATTGTGGCAGGACCGGGGGGGGGGGGAGGGGGAGAAGAAGCTGTCTCGGGGTCTGCAGGACTCAAGTCATTGAGGGATTTATAGGTCAAAACCAGAAGAGGTTAATTCGGTGTCCAGGGCAGTTGTCTATCAGCTCCATCTGGTACGCAGGCTTAAACCCTACCTGCCGGCAGACTGCCTCGCCAGAGTGGTGCATGCTCTGGTTATCTCCCGCTTGGATTACTGCAATGTGCTCTATGTGGGGCTACCTTTGAAGGTGACCAGGAAACTGCAACTAATCCAGAATGCGGCAGCTAGACTGGTGACTGGAAGCGGCCGCCGGGACCACATAACACCGGTGCTGAGAGATCTACACTGGCTCCCAGTACGTTTCACAGCAGAATTCAAAGTGTTGGTGTTGACCTTTAAAGCCCTAAACGGCCTTGATCCTGTATACCTGAAGGAGCGTCTCCACCCCCACCGTTCAGCCCGGACACTGAGATCCAGCGCCGAGGGCCTTCTGGCGGTTCCCTCATTGCGAGAAGTGAGGTTACAGGGAACCAGACAGAGGGCCTTCTCAGTAGCAGCACCCGCTCTGTGGAATGCCTTTCCATCAGATGTCAAGGAAATAAGCAGCTATCCTAATTTTAAAAGACATCTGAAGGCAGCCCTGTTTAGGGAAGCTTTTAATATTTAATGCTGTATTGTTTTAATATTCAATTGGGAGCCGCCCAGAGTGGCTGGGGAGACTCAGCCAGATGGGCGGGGTATTATTATTATTATTATTATTATTATTATTATTATATCTAGGAAACAATATTAAAAGCCAATGTGGGCTGTGCATCAGTAGTGCAGTATGTTGTTCCCTTCTGTATATGAAAAGAACTCTACTTTTAAAATGTTCTGAACGTGTTCTGCCTGTGTGTTTTCTGATGCAGAGGCAAAGCCACAGGATACGCCTCCCATTCAGCTGAAACCTGCCTTTGTGAGATCGCCAGCTTCGCGGAGAGGCCTGAGTGGAACAAAACCAGTGCCTCCCATCCCCAGGGGCCTTAGTCCCTTACCTGACAGAGTGGAAACCAACGTAGTGGGACACAAGAACGGGGAGCCAGAAGACATCTGGCTGAATGAGAGGGACAGGAAGCTGGCCATTGATCTTTCAGAGTTGAATGTCAATGAAAAGGAGCTGGATGAGGAAGAGGTGGGGGCTCAGTGTGGTGTTTTTACTGTTACGAAAGGGTGAATAGCCAAATTATTTTCCTGGACTTCCCATAGAATGTATACACACAGCAAACACAGGTTTGCTTGTAGTTTCTGTATTCCATGTTGCTTTCTTATCATAGGCACTGCCTGGGGTGGGGGTGGGGGCGGGTGAGATGATGATTCTTTTAAACAAAATTCCTGCTCCTCACTCCAGCATCCAATCATAGGGGGGGCAGCAAGTAATTCTGTAACCTCACACTTGCGCTTCCTCACAGTATCCAGCCGGGATCACGTCTCTTCCCTTCTTTTCAGATGCAGAGTTCTCTCCGCTCCTTACGTAACAGTGCTGCCAAAAAGAGGGCAAAGCTAAATGGCAGCACTTCCGATCTCGAAAGCCCAGACTCTGTCCTGAAACTCGACCTGACCTCAGAGTCTCCTTCTTGCTTGTCGTCCCCAAGCACCAGCTCCTACAGCGAAAGTGGAGTGTATAGCCAGGAGTCCGTGACGTCCCCGCTTTCGACAGCCCCTCAGGGAATGAGAACAATGTGAGTGTCATTCATAGCACAAGGGGAGGAATCCACAGCCCATGGCTAGGAGTAAGGGGAGGTTTCGTTATCCCGTGCGGGCCTTTTCCTGGAGGTGCTGGTGGGAGGGTACTGAACCACCTGGGATTTCCTGCATTCAAAGCAAGTGTTCAGTCACTGAGCTGTAGAGGGGCAGTCCTTGTGTTCTTTTGGAGACTTCAAGGGTTGCTGAGCCCTGATGGGGGCGGCTGGGGACATGTTATGCCAGTGCTCCAGAATATGCGCTTGCTGAAGCCTTCCGGGTGCCCTTCTCCGGGCTCGGTAGTTTGTGCTCCTTGCCCCTCATTTGAACTCCTATAAACAACAGTTAAAACAACAGCACACGCATAGAAGCAGTGCATATCCAAGGCAGACACCAACTGGGACCAAGGCTTTAGAAGGCATGTTGAAAGAGAAACTTGAACTTGCCATCCTTGTTCTGGGTGCTGGGAGCTGCCATTAGTGGCTCCAGTTCTGTGTGCAGTGAAACACCCACTTGGAGGGATGGTTTCTCTGGGCCATGTGAAGAAGTTCTCCATTTCTCGTGTGTTCTCGGTCCTCGGAGAGCTGGTTCCTTCCCGCAAATTCTCTCGGATGAGTAATGGTGAAAGCTGGAGCACTTTGTGCAGGGTAGGAGCGAGTTAACAAAAGCGCCTTTCTTGCTGCCACAGGTCGGACATATTCCCTCTCCTTGGAGGTAACTCCCAGCCAATGAAGCTCTCACCAACACGGAATCGAGGTCCTGTAACTGTGGAGCAGAGTTCCAGCACAGGTAGTCTGTAGGGCACATAAAGAGAGGGGGGTGGATTTAATGGGGGCCAAGTTGCTCTGTTTGCAATGTCTGTGGATGCTCCAGTGGGTCTCCCTTTGTTGACCTTCCAGGTCAGCGAAAGAGGGTGGGCAGGCAGCAGCCTTAGACCCAGCCAGCTTTTTAATGCGGATTTGCAATCAGGTCGCATCCTATGTGGGGGTTGGGCTCTAAAGGTTGGACATAATATGGGGAAATGCATATAGCAAAAATTACGTTTTCATTGGGCTGGGAAAGGAAGGCAAGCCTCTTCCATGTCTCTGCTGGC
This sequence comes from Zootoca vivipara, assembly GCF_963506605.1. Lineage (NCBI taxonomy): Eukaryota > Metazoa > Chordata > Lepidosauria > Squamata > Lacertidae > Zootoca > Zootoca vivipara. Next base: position 1,332,142 of record NC_083276.1, read on the forward strand.
TCCCCTCCTCCCCATGTAGTGACTCCCAGAAAGGATGGAGGCAGGCAGGCAGGCAGAGAGAGGGGGAGAGATGGGAGGAGGAAGGCTGGCAGAGAGTGATGCAGGCAGAAGAAAAAGGAGACGTAGCTGAACATGTAAAGTTGAATTTGCGTAAATACAATGCACATAGGATGTGACTCAATTGTATTGCTGGGAGGGGTCGATACAATCTACACATTAAGAAAATAAAGGCACTGCAAACTGTCAGCATATTACTTTTGATGTCCTAGAATGACATGCTTTTTATGAGATTTGCCTTAAAGAAGTTAGTAACAACTTTGACTTGGCATTTGGCTGGTATTGGATCAACTTTATGAAGCAAGGTTTCCTGTCAGAAAAACATAGTACAGTAGTGGAAAGGTTTCTACCCCAGCCACATTACCTACTGGGTGTTCTGCTACTTCCCCAAACATGTACTGAGACCTAAATTCTAGTTTTCCTTGAACTATCTCCCAAAGCCCATATGTTAACTCTTTTCATCGGGTTGTGACAAAAATTCGCCAGGCAGATCTGCCCCCTGCAAGCAGTTTCTACACACAGAATTCACACTCTGGCCACTTTGGGACGGGCATTTGCAAAATTAGGTGGCTTCCCGTGTTGCTCTTCGGAACAATTTGCTATGGATTCTGCCTTCCAGGGATAATGTTCCATGAAAAAGCAGCTTCCAGCGTGAGCATCAGCGGCCAGCGCCTGAGCTACGGGAACGGATCAGGAGATTATGAAGAGGACAGACAGAAAGTGGCATCGCCTGCCATCCTTAAAGGGCAGAGTAAAGAGCACCAAAGGCACTGTAAATCCACCAAAGGTAATCAGGGGGAGGGTGCCACTGAGTGGGCAGCTGGAAGGGAGGGCCTTTTACTCTACTCCTCTAAATTTGGGCCTGAATCCTCTTAGTCTTCCTTCCTGATGCTCTGTGTGTAATAGAGAGAGAGTAAAGTGCTGCCTTCAGATGTGGTAGTTTCTAGCTTTTCATTTTAAGGTTAAACTGGAGGGATGTTTCTGGGGGGCATGGGAGTGACGGCACACATGTTGGACCTGATCCAGAGCTGTGTGATGCTACAGTAGGCATGCAGGGCCTCCGCGAGAGCATTTGCTTCTCTGTCTTTGGATCAGGCTCCTGAGGGCAAGTGGAGGCCCACCTTGTGTACTGGATCCACTGGTTTGGGCTGTTGATATGAAATGCAAAACCAGAAGGGAACTTTCTCAATGTCGTGGGTGCAAAGCAAAAATAACTTAATGAGGAATTATAGGTAGTTTTAACACCTGGTTTTTCTTTGCTTTTCTAGGGTTTACAGGGCCCACTTCGAGTTTACAGCAGCTAACTAGCTTAGACTTCATTTCACCGAGTGCCTTGTCAGAAGACTCTGTAGTCATTGTTGGAAAAGGTATTTCGAACAAGCACATGTTTATTACAATGCTTCTTCTGCTGGCCTGAAAGATAGTCTCACCCCTTATACAGCCAGTCAGTCACTGCTCTGCAGGTGAGGGCCTCCTTCAGAAACCATCCTATCAGGAGGTCCACTCACCCCAATGGAGGAATTGGACCTTTAGTGTCGCCTCCCCCCTTGAATATTGGACAGGCGCCGTGTCTGTTGCCTTTTCAGCACCATCTGAAGATCTTCCTTTTTCAATAGCCCTTTTCAATTCCCAGTCTCCATTTGGAATGAAATTGTTCTTAAGATGTTTCATCGCTTTTGCCAGGACTCGTTTGGGGAAAAGCGTGGGATATAAATTTCATTGATATATAAATAATAAAGAAAATGATCAGGAAGGCTGAAAATATATTTTGCTTTATGATCCTTGTTGGAGTGGGAGGTCACATGGACCTGTGCAAACATTTCCTGCTGAGCAAATAATATACTCGGTGTGTGCAAAAAATGGCACATTGGTCACTGTGCTTGCCTTTTCCTGCTGGCAATAAAAGAGGCAAAGAAAGGTAGAAAAGAAAACAGTTCCTGCGCACATTGAATGACATTGGTGCTGTCGTCGCCTTGTTTAAACCTGTGCATAAAATGGTTGTGTTTAAAGAAATAATGTGTGCCAGGAAAAAAAAACATTCATCATGAGTGCTGGATCTTACATGATAACCCAATGAGCCATATATCTATTTTTAGGAGTGTTTGGAAGCCCGCCTTCAGCTCCACTAAGTTATGGTCAGTCCCTGATATTCTCCATGGAGAATGGAGATGCACCTTCGTTCAAGCAAAGCATGGAGCCGCTTTCCGGGATCTACGGGAGAGCCGTCCAACAGCAGAACCCTGCACTTTATTTTGATGTAGAAAACGAAAGAGATGTAAGAATGGAAAAGATGTTGCAGACGAGCTTTCTGAAAATGCATAATGCACCTGTGTGCCACGGTTTCTGCGATCACATTTTGTTCTTGTTGATGTTGTTTAATGTGTTAAGATGTTGCATGTGGCCAAATAATGCGCCTACAGATAATGGGCTCAGGAACGAATTGCAAATAGTTCCTGATACAAATTGCGGCACAGTGACAAATGCTGACATGATCCCATTCTACTATCCTAAATGGCTCCAGCAAGTTTAAACAATAAAGCACAAGCTTTTTTTCACTAGGCTACAAAATGCTTAGTGAGGCCCTATTTTTTTCTTACTCTGGTTAGCAGAATAGAGAGAGACTTACTTTTCACTTTGGCTCATTTCTCCTTTGCGCTAAAGTATCTGGTACAGCCATCTGCAGCCTCTTAGCAATTGCTGACCTCTCAATAGCTGATCACTCATGGATATGCAGTGTCTTGCAGAGTGCATCAGAGTTAACATCGCAAACATGGTGTTCTTTGCATGACTGTTTCTTGAATCATCTTGTTTTTCTGCTGTATAAATGTTCTTTTGAGTACCAAAATGGTGTGTGTGTGTGTGTGTGTGTGTTTGAAAAAGTGAGGAGATGATTGTGAGGGAAAGGGGACTTGTCCTGTTTCTTTACTGAAGTGTTATGTCGCTTCATCCATTAAGATAGTGTTGGCCTCCAGGAATGAAGTCATATGACTGGAGAATCCACCAATAATATTCAGAAATTTTGACATTCAGGTGTCTCTTGAAGACTTTTCATGCCAACGGTCCTTCGTAGCTGTTTTATTTTTGATGAGCCTGGCACATGCGTTTGCATTTTTAAAACATTTTTTGTTTTTACATTGTACGCCACCTTGATATTTTTTTGATAACAGTGGGTATAAAAATACTTACTATAAAAAAGTACACTTTCCTGTTCTATGCAGATGAAAGTTGCCTTATCCAAATCTGCCCGGGAGAAGATGAGACAGAAGAAGAGAGAAGAAAAAGAATATCAGGAAGTTAGAGATCTTGAAAGAAAAGAACCGCACACTTGGGAACTGCTTAAGCACAATGAATCGGAGAAGAAGACAACCGAAACCAGTAAGCCAAGTTGTTGTTTTTAACTGCTCTTGCAATGCCACCTTGTAAATAAGCCTGTGAAAGTCACTGACCTTCAAGTCCAGCTCCATCACTTATTTCTGTGCTGTGCATGGAGGGAGAAGCCTTTCTTCCTCTGGCAGGCTGCTTGGTCTCTGTGTGCAGATCGCAGAGTAAGGATGAAACACTGAAAGCAACAGTGCTTTAAGATCCATTGAGCTCTGTTTCTTACTCCAAATGCGATTTATTTCTGGTGTGGTTTGGGGTGTGCGTAGCACTTGTTTCTCTAAATCGGCTGGGGGCTGTACAAAGATTAAAAGAGGCTTGTGATTTAAGTAACTTATGGAGATGTGCTGTTTAATGAAATCTGGTTCTTTGCGCTTAGGAAATGCTGCTTTCAGTCCTCTGTTGAAGAGAATGTCAAGTGTAAAAAGGGCACAGCCTTCGGTCTTGCTAGAATCAGGTGAGACGTCGCAGCTCAGATGTAAAAAAGAGATTGTTGCAGTGTCAGATATTGTGGGGTGTCTCAGATAGGTTGCTTCTACCGTTGGGAACATCTGTCCATCCCTGGGGCTGGGGCTGCATCTGGTTGCTCTGCCTATGCAGCCACATGCTTGTCATGTGTTTCTAGTCCCATTGCACTTTTTGAATCACCAACTGGGCAATGCTTGCAGGTGAAGTCTCTCTGGGTCCACGAATGCAGTTGAAAGATCGGGTGCTGTCTGTCACGCACAGTCCAGAGATAATGGAACCATCCGAACTGAGACCCTTCCCTAAACCTGAACTTGCTCTTTCAGAAGCCCTGCATTATCTTGCTGAAGATGACTGGTAGGTGACCCAGGTTATCTTTCTCTTCTTTATTTTTATTGACTTTGTCATGCAATCAGCAATTAGAATTGAAGTCTGCCCTTTGCTGCTTGCATAGCTTTGTGTTGTTTCCATTTTCAAACACAGGGAGAAGAAGATTGAAGGCCTGAACTGGATTAGGTGCCTCTCTGCCTACCACCCTGATGTGTTGACGGCAAAGCTGCACGAAACCAGCCTGTCTGTTGTTCAGGAGGTTAACCTCACCTCTCCTATCTAGATCTTTTCCTGCAATTTTTTGGCTGATGGTTTTGAGGGGAGCATTTTTACCTCCCCTGAAGCCTTTATCTAAAAGTTTGATTGTTCATTCAGCTTGTTACTTCCACAACGTATGGCAAAATCCTAACCACGATTCAGTCCCAGCTAAGAGGGGTTAGGGTCACAGCCTAAATTCGCAAGCACATAGGGCAGCCGATAATTTTATGTTAGATACTGAAGTTGGGATTTTGCTTGGCTTCTTTTTCACGTCTGTCAATTAATGGGATGCAGGTAAAATACTATTTTTGGTGGCTTTTTTGGCCTACCAAGCCTAAGCAAAGATGGTCCTCGAATTCAGTCCCTCTAATTTCATTGGCATTTTCTACTGGACTGAGTTGGGGCTGCAGGTGGTTCTGAATTATAGAACAACAGCCATGTTACTTTGTAGTGGCAAACAAAACAGTTGATTTAACAGAATGCATATACCACTTGAGTGTAACAAAACCTTTGAGCAGTTTGCAAGAAATTAAAATTACCAGTAACAATAAGTAGTTAAAACATTTGAAAGGCAGTTAAAACCAGCAGTAAACTAAAAGGAGATTAAAACACATTGGCTTTTCTTTTACATGTCTATGTAGGCTTGCCTAAACAAAAACGTTTTATGCAGGTGCTGAAATGACTATAAACAATACACCTGCCTAATTTTAATAGGCACGGAGTTGCAAAGTGTGGGTGCTGCCACACTAAAATATTTTTTAGGTTTTTAAAAGAAGAAATGTGGAACAAGTATTCTGTGAGACATGTAACAATGCCAGTTCCGCAGAATGGGCCCTTTGGGGTAAGGCAACCCTGCAGGTAAACTCTTCCCAAGCTGTTAAGGGTTTTATATACCCGTAGCAACACCTTGTGCCTTGGCCAGTGGCAAATCTGCAACCAATGCAGATCTCAGAGCACATGTGTTACATGCTGACAAGGTCTCCCATCAGCAGCTTGGCTGCAGTGTTCTGCACTGACTGTAGCTTCCAGGTCAAGCCCAAGGGAAGCCCCACATAGAGTGCATTGCAGTTATCCAGCCCTAGAAGTCCCTGTTGCCTGAACTACTGTGGTCAGGCTCTCCCACTCCAGGAACAGTCGTAGCTGCCATGCCAGTGGCAAAGCTAGACCCAGAAGCGCCCTCAGACTGCAAACCTGCTCCTTCAGGGGAGAGCAAACCTGTCCAGGGCAACCATTTCCTCAAGACTAAGGAAAGATTCTCAGTGTGTCTGCTGTCTCATCTGGATTTAAGGCAACTGTTGCATTTGCCTTTTGCCATCATCATCTGACTCAAGGTCTTTTCTTCCGCACAGGTGAAGAATTTGCGTTCCGTTGTTTCCCGAGCTGCCGTGGTTTGCTTAGGGGACTTGTTCAACTTCCTGAAAAAGAGCATGGATCAAGAACTGGATAACACGGTGAAAGTCCTCCTGCACAAGGCTGGGGAATTGAACACCTTCATTAGGGAGGATGTTGACAAAGCCTTGAAGGCCATGGTGAACAATGTGACACCAGCACGGGCGCTCTCGTCTCTGATCAACGGAGGCCAAAGGTGAGCCTCTTGAAAATTTTGCACTGGGGCTCTGCAAAGCTTCTCCTGCTTCTTATTTGCTCCTTTGTAGGCCTCTTTGTTGTCAAACAAATGTAGTTCATAGTAAGAGCCAGTGTGGTATGGCGGCCAGAGTGTTGGACAGAGTGTTGGGGTTCAATCCCGCTCTTGACCATGGAACTCACTGGATACGACCTTCGGTCAGTTACTGCCTCTCAGCCTTACCTTCCTCATGGGGAGGAGGAGGAGGAGGAAGACTTAAGTGTGTCACCTTGAGGCCTTGGAGGAAAGGTAGGGTTGAAATGAAATGAAATGAAATGAAATGAAATGAAATAGCAGTAGTTAAGCCTTGCTGTGTGAGCTCCTCTGGAAGAAATGGGACTTGCACAGGAGCACTGTTGAGATGAAGTCCGGTTAGAAATTTGTACAAGCTGTTTTGAAAGGTGTGCTTGGTAGAAAGTTGGGACAGGCAAATTCTGTGTGAGTGCAGAAACCCTGTCACATAAACCAGTCACTCATCACACTTCAGAAAAGTCTTTCTTTCCTGCAGCAGAACTTTGAGAGAGCTGCTTTATTGTTTCCCCTCCTGAGCAACAGTGATTCATATGAGTTCTTCCTTGGTTGCTGCTTCTTCTGCATGAAACGAAACTGTCCGTTGGTGAAAGGTTTCGTGTCAGCGCATTCCTACAAGGCACCTGCTCTCTGGTCCAGATTCCGTTGGGAGAATGGAGCGGGGCTGGTGATTGGTCAGCCGGCCAGATCCACTGCTTTAACTCCAGATGATCTCCACATTGCTGTGATCAGGGGCTTAAAGGAAAGGTTCTGGTGTGTGCAGCTGTGGAAGTTTTTAGGGTCTGCTTTCAAAATCATTGTTTCGAGGCCAGATAACCACACACCTCTCTCTTGTGGATGTTTCCCTTTCTTCTCATTCCCATTAGCCACTTGAACACAGCAGTGAGAAGATGTGCGGCCCAGCACTTGTCAGATGTGGTGGAGCACATGGGGCCGGGCCGAGTGTTGTCGGGCATTAAGGATGTGACCGACAAGCTTCTGTCTGCAGTAGCCAAATTTGTCCAAGACGGATCACAAGAAACAAGGTGGGTGAGCAGAGGCAGAGCTAGAAGGAATACGGGCACTTGTTAGGGTGCTGTGATCTCCAGCTTGTCTGGAAACCTAGATTCTAGCTTCGCACATGAAGAAATGTGAAGATTTAATGGCAGAAATAGTTGACGGATCAGAGACAAGGAAGGAAATGAAAGAAGCTCATTACATTTTTTCCCCAGCTGATTTTTCACGCTTGAAAAATATGAGAGACAGAATAACGAGGAAAACACCCAGAAACCCAGAAGACAAAAGTCTTTCTGACTGGCCACTATTGTTCCCATTTTACAAAAGGACATCTTTACTCAGAGTTAAAAACTGATCTACCCCCTTTTTTTGGGTTCAGATCAAAGTTGTTGAGCTTTTTTTAAAGGAAGGAGGAAGGCCAATTTCCAATTTTTGAGGGGTTCAGGTCAAAGTTGTTGAGTTTTTTCAGGGAAGAGGTAAAATGTTGAGCTTTTTTTAAAGGGGAGCCACAGTTGTTCAACTTCTTTGGGGGGAGCCAATGATCTACCAGTGATCTACCGCAGACGTCCAGTGATCTACCGGTAGATCACAATCTACCTGTTGGACATGCCTGACTTAGAGCATATATTTATGGTGCTTCATAATGTACATCCCAGGGAGGTGGGGCAGGGTGTGAACAGCCCTGAGATCTACAGGTGAAGGACAGTATACACATTTAATAAATAGACAATGAGTCTGTGACTGAGCTCGGGTATCCTCAGTCAAGCATTGGGTTATGTTCATGGCTGTAAATCTACTTGGTTGATTTGTGGCGGATGCAGGTACTATGGGCGGAAGATGCTCTTCACTTTGATGACACATGCAGACTTTGACAAGATGCTTGAAAAGTATGTGCTGCCAAAGGACTTGCCTTACGTGAAAGAGACTGTCAACAGCCTGCGACAGAAGGTAGGCTGGGAAGAATGTAATGCCACGTATAAAAACAAGAGGAGGGAGGATTTGTCAGATTTTGGAAGCAGTGGTGAACTTACCGCTACTGCCAAGGTTTTGCCAACTTGACAATTCCAGCTTCTCTTTTGAAGAGTCGGGACAGATAGCAGAGGCCTGTCTTTGCCGTGTTCTCTGGTTGTCACTTAGATGACACCTAAAATACCCAGAAATACTTTAGACCAGGCACCCCCAAACTGCGGCCCTCCAGATGTTTTGGCCTACAACTCCCATGATCCCTAGCTAACAGGACCAGTGGTCAGGGATGATGGGAATTGTAGTCCAAAACATCTGGAGGGCCGAAGTTTGGGGGTGCCTGCTTTAGACCATACAGTATATGATACCCTTCCTGAGAAACAATCCTTAGTTCTAATTATCACAGACAGTGAAGAAGCTCACTGGTCTTCCCTCAATAGCTTTTCACAAATCCTGCTTTCAGTCCCTGGCTTGTAAGATAATTAGTTGGTCCACGTTACAAACAGACACAATTATTGTTTGCTGCTGCTTTTATTATCTTGTCTGAGAAACTATCCTTGGAGGCTGATCATTAGCCTCCTGACCCTTGGGTTGTTTCAGAAACTGACTTAACTGCTTTTAAAACCCTGTAACTAATGCCCTTTCCACCCTTTCTCATAAATATTTTTCCTTGTGCACCCCCAAAATTTGCTCTTCAGGTGGAGAGAACTCATGAAACAGCACTTGGCGGGCGATTGTTCTGTCTGGCAAGTTGATGTGCTTGTGCAGATGAAACATTTGCAATAGCACAAGGTTGAATTCTACCCTTAATTTTTTAACCCAGATGCCCTCTTGGAGTTTTATCCAACGGTAATCCTACTCAGAGAAGACCCCTTGAAGTTTGTAGACATCTTAGGCTGATTCATTTCAGTGGGCCTTCTCTGAATAGAACTTAGTTGGCTATAACCCAAAAGACCCTCCCTGTCTTTGTAATGCAATTTCAGGGTCTGGGGGAGATGCCGATAGTCACACCCTCAGCCAAGGGCGGAAGAAGGGGTCACACCAGCAACATGGACAATTCGAGATCAGCCTCTGTGTCGCGAGAAGCACTCAATGCTGGTGACAGGTACAGTTGTGCCTTCCTGCTTCAAAACCTTTTGGGGGCGGGGCACATGGGCTAAGGAGTTGGGAATCTCTCCTGCGTAGCTAACTGGACGGGCCTTCTCCGAAGTTATTACAAAGGCTGCAGAAGTAGGAAAGTTCCACTGCAAACCTCGACGTTCTTCTTTTCAGCAGAGAGATTAGAGAAGTACGCGAAATGCCCCGGAAACTAGCTCCCCGTAACGCCTTGGAAAGTGCGGAATATGTGAAGGTCATAACGACCCTACTGAATGCAAAAGATTTCCGGGATCGAATTAATGGAATCAAGCAGCTGTTGGCAGACACAGAAAATAACCAGGACCTTGTTGTTGCAAACATTGTGAAGGTAACTGTTTAAAGAAAAAACCCTCAACATCCTTGTTGGAGCTAGCAGGAGATACCATAGAGCAGAAACCATGAGATTTAAATTGGAAAATATCATGGCTCTGAGGGGAAATGGAGGAGCGCTCTAAACAAAGGAGGAGCCTGTTTTGATGCTATAGGTAGAAGCACAGCTATATAGGGGGAGAAATGATGCATGTGACCACCGTTCCAGCTAGCCCTGTGTTGTTTACTGCAACTGGCAGCAGTTCTCAAAGGGCGTCTTGTGGCCCCACCACTGAAATGTACATGGAAATGCAAAAGTGTTTGATCTCTTTATGGGACTTTGCATGCCCTGCCCTCCTCCTGGACACATGCTCTGCTCACCCCTTTGCACCATGGGATTTGGACCAAGACCCCTCATGGCCTGGGACTGGGCACCAGGTTTAGACACTAGGGACTGTTGCTAGGGTTCTCCCTGGCACAAGGATGTGTTGCAGAGCCTTTGACAAGTTAGCCTTTTCGGTCTCGGCTGCCGATAAAATGGTCAGTAAGAATTTACCACACTGCAGAATGAGCAGGAGAACAGGTCGGAAAGGAGCCTGGTTTCCCTGCTTCCTTTTTGATTATCTGAGATTAACTTGTTTTTCATATACTGTATCGGCTATTTCTTAAACAAAAGCAGCCCAGAATTCTAACTCCTTCACTGACTGTAGTTTTCAGAGATGATGGGATGCACGCTGACCAAAGTGGTCTGCAGCCTCTTCCTTTGTTTTGCCCTCCCCACAAGTGTTGGGAGTAGGCCACTTGGTGTGTGCTGTTGTCATGGGGCGTCCACCGTGTTTAGATCAGCATGCAGAGCCTGGTCAGCTCACTGCCTCTGCGTGAGGAAATGGGCTTCCAGCTGCTGTGGTCCTGTGCCCTTGTCTAGATCTTTGATGCCTTCAAGTCCCGCCTGCACGACTCCAACAGCAAAGTCAACCAGGTGGCCCTAGAGACAATGCACCGCCTGATTCCTCTGCTGAAAGAGAAGCTGTCCCCCATCATCAATATGCTGATACCTGCCTTGGTGGACAACAACCTGAATTCCAAGAATCCAGGCATCTACGCTGCTGCCACAAACGTTATCCAAGCTCTTTGTCAACACTTAGGTAATGGGACCCTTTCAGCTACCAGCCACGGTTCAGAAAACAAGGTTGCGAAAAAGAATTCGCAGCAGGTTTGGGGCTGAGCAACCAGGAACTCTTGTTTCTTTTCCCACTGCTCAGTTTACGCATCTGTTCACTGTGCAGATGTTGGCACACTGCTGCTTTGTGTGTGCTTGAGGAATGTTTCCAAACTGGAGCAGGCCTTCAGCCAATTCTGATGGGGTGGGTGGGTGTTTAGGATTCCAAAGGCCTCATCCTGTATACTTCCCTGCCAGGGAATTCCAAAATAGCCCCTTCCTGGCTATTCTGTATCAAACACAGGATAAATGTAACCCTCCTGGGACTCCCATTGAGTTGGTTTTCTGTGTCCCTCCCTCCTCTGCATCTAGACAACTACCTGCTGCTTCAGCCGTTCTGCACAAAGGCCCAGTTTCTGAATGGGAAAGCCAAGCAAGACATCACGGAGAAGCTTGCAGGTAAGGCTCTTTTGCTTTGCTTCCGTGCCTTCGTACCCGGAGTTCACCCTTCCAGTATGAGCCTACGCAGGACCTGCTTGCCCGAAATTCTTTACTGCTCTACAATGGCGTAGTTTGCTCTGCAGGGTCCGTGATGATGCCAGGCAGCTTGGAAGGTTGTTGGCAACCTAAAGGGTGTAAAACCAATGTGAAATAGCCCATTGATGTCCCATCCCATTATAGCAGCTGAAAGCAGAGCAGTTGTTTAAGCTTAAGAACAGAGGAAGCCGCCTCACACACAGTCAGGCCATTGATCCATCTAGGACAGTACTGTCTACACCAGGCATCCCCAAACTCAACTCTCCAGATGTTTTGGGACTACAACTCCCATCATCCCTAGCTAACAGGACCAGTGGTCAGGGATGATGGGAATTGTAGTCCCAAAACATCCGGAGGGCCGAGTTTGGGGATGCCTGGTCTACACGCATTGGCAGCAGGGGTCTCCCCTAACCCTACCTGGGGATTGAAGCCAAGGCCTTCCACTGCTCTGCTGCTGAGCTGGGCCCTTCCCCACAAAGCTTCTTTGGAGCACCATGGGCTTAATGGATGGCCTTTCCAGAAGATGCTCTGACTTTGCATGCTTTTAGAGTTGCATTCTTGCTCAAGTTGAGCAGGCCAAGCCTCCTGCTGTGCATTTGGTGTGACCAGTTACTCCCCCTCTTTCCGTCTCCCCCCCCTTTTTGTTGTTCTGAATCCAGAGCTGGTGGTGGAGCTGTATCCTCGCAAGCCTCACGCTGTGGAGCAGAAGGTCTTGGTGGTCCTGTGGCACCTGCTGGGCAACATGACAAACAGCGGCTCCTTGCCCGGAGCTGGCGGGAATATTCGGACAGCCACTGCTAAATTGTCAAAAGCGCTTTTTGCACAAATGGGTCAGAACCTGCTGGTCCAAGCTTCATCCCAGTCCCCCCACATCAAAAGAACTCTGGAAGAATTCCTTGACCAAGCTACCTGAAGCAGACTGAGCAGGTGCAGGTGTGTGCATGAGTAAATGCACCTACATGGACAGTACGGTTCCTACAGGTTACTGAATAGCTGACAGCAAACTATTTTCCATGGGGTCGAGTGGAGCACCCCCCTCCCTCGCTGCATTCCTTCACAGTGCCTGTGCTTTTCACGTGGAAGTGGATTTGGATCGACTGCTTTTAATTACTGGGTTTTCCTTCCCCCTGGTGCACGTCCTAGGCCGAAACCAAAATCAAAATCAGTATGATGCTTGGGAACTCTCCCCCCTCTGGTGCTGTTCCAAGAATTCTGTGGAGTTGAGGAATGGATGTCTTGCGAAAGCAAAAGTCAGCTCTGCTTGTTTGCACTCTTCTTTAGACTCGGTGGGACAATGCCCTGTGTGTGTGCTAACGAAGATGAGATTTTAAAAATAGGAATAGTTCTAATCATGAAATCATGTTATGGCATGTCTTCTCATGTAGCCTTAAGAGGGAGGGGGGAAAAACTTTTGAGAGGCACATTCATAAAGAACAGGGTTCTGTGTGATGTTTGTGGAAAAAAATTGTATTTTTAAAATCAGTCCCAGTCATGATTGTGCAGTGTTCGCTTGCTTTTGCTGCTGCTGTTGATGTATTACATCTGCTTGACAGTTGGGCATCATTATCTGCACACTCTTGTAAAACTTTTAACAGGTTATAATGAAGCATGTTGACCAAAATTTATAGAAAACAAATAATTTTTACATATTTTGAACAACACGTCTTAAAAGAAATGTCATGTTTTGAATATAGCTTCCATATTTTAGTGTGAAAAATAATACTGAATTTATCTGTCCAGAATTTATAAAGGTGTTCAAGTTTTCTGCCCTGCTGTGCAATCCTCAGCGATCTAGTGCCAGTTATTCCTTCTGCTCTCGAAATTTTACCATCTACAAGTACTGTATTCATTTGAAACACACAAAACAAAATGTTATAAAAAAATAAATGGATTTATTTCTGTAAAAATGATTCCCTCATGTTGCTGGACTTGAAATTTACTTTGGGAGCTTCAGCATAAAATGTATGCAATGAAAATCCCCATGGAAGGAGGGGGGAAGTGGCAGGCAAGATGCACCATTCTGGAAAGAAATTGTTGGGAGGTCAGGATCGGACCATTTAGCTCACTACTGTACTGTGCATAATTAGTCTTCTATGTGGAAAGTTTGCGAGTTGGGGATATCCTATGCTGCAGCCATATGAACCTTCTAAGAAAGTTCATGTCAGCAACGCCACTTTCAGAGATTGCTTTATGGAACAAACCTTTTGATGGAGGGAAGAGGTGAGGAGTGGGGGAAGCAGACACACTAATCCTCTTTTCCAAAGGATTGGCCCCATCCTTGCAAAGTGTAACCAAGGGTGTCAGGGGTACTCAGCTCATGGCACAGCCTCTATTAAGGGGGAGCAGTGGGCTTTGTCCAGTTGGGGGGATCTGGAGTGTGTGTTCCTAGCATTAGGCAAGCAGGATAGGTTAGGGATTGTGCTGCTTCTGCCCAGCAGTCTCCCTGCCCTGAGTTGACAGCTGGCCCAACACGTGGGGAAAGACACACTCTGGACCTTGTTTTCTTGACTGGGCAGGAAGAGGGTGGTCTGAAAGTGGGGGGCATGGACATCAGCCCCGGTCAGATCACTTCCTGTTGCGAATCAGGCTTTCGGCACCTTTTCTCCTCCACGAAGGCGGGGGATCTACCAGTATTAGGATGGCCCAGCCTCAGGGACTCTTTAGCAAGAGCTGGGAAATAGCAGCTCAGCTAAACTAGATCCAGAAAACACCAACTGGAGAGCAGCATGAGGCGTAGAGGAACAGGCAGGGGATGGCTTCCCAGGTCCCAATAAAAATGTCACCCCCACCACACGGGACGTGGACTGCTCTCTTACTTAAGAGGCTCCTGCGGGGCCACAATGTTGAGGAGCTTGAACTTCTGATGTGTAAACACAAAAGCACACTTGAGCTCAGGGGAAATAATAGGTAATTTTGCTGTGGGGATCCTACTGGATGCTTAGATGAGAAGTTTGGTGCCTGCAGGTATTCAAAGAAGATAAATCACTATATGGGTAAAAACCACAAATTTAAACTGTTTAATAGATGTGCAATTGTTTCTTGAACATCTTAACCAGGATATTTTTTATATAGCCTGTTTACTCAAGGTGGTTTTTATTGTATTTTCCTTAATCATATGGCAAATCCCATCTTACCTCATTTTTTGGCAATTAAAGTGTCCATTTGAACTGGGCTATCAACTTGTTTTGCTGCATCTATTTTATACATAAAATAACGTCCATAAGTTATGATCCAATTTTGAGAGTAACTGCATATACTTTTTTTAAATGTGCTTTTCTCAGTGCTGCATGGTCAGGAATTGTTCCTCTTTGACTAACCCTCCATCCACTCACATCCCATTCAATGCTCTTTTCAAAATGACTTGCTGGCTTCCCGTTCTGCCACACTTCAAACCTGCCTAGTCTCCACTGCTACCCACCAGAGCAGAGAGCCTCATGGGCACAATTTGCTGCCCATGAATGTTACCCTGAACAGCTGTCACCTGACAAAGCCTGGAAATTCCAACTATGAACAAAAAAACCAACAAATGAATTGTTACAAATTAAATGATGGGTGTAATGATCCTGATGAACCTATGTGGGCAGAAACACTGAATCCACCTGCAGACACTCCAAGTGGAGTAACTGATCCAGGATCTCCTCCAAAGTCTGCAGTGCTCTCTTGGGACCACTTGATCCAGTAGGCCCATTTCCATGTGCAAGCTCATCCCCGGCACGGGAATGAAGGAAAAGCACAGAGATTCAGGTGGTGTTGGGGGTTCAACCAAAGTTCAAATCCCCACTCAGTCTCAGACCAGGAACCATATTGCCTCTTCTGCTTCACAGCTGGTTCTGATGGTGCAATAGGGCTGCCCAGAGCTGAAATCCTAAGCGACTTAGCTGTCTCCTTCCTCCCCCTCCTCCTCATTTTGCTCCTCCTCCTCCATCCTTTCATCCTCCTCTTCGTTCTCATCGCCTCGGTTCTTCTCAGGGTCTTCTGGATCTCCCTTCTTGTCTTTGTCTTTTTTCTTTAACTCTGAGGCTCCCTTTTTGCCTTTCTGCTCACGCCTGTAAGCTAGAAGGAGAAGCAACCATCAAAACAAGCCCAGGCAGTGGCTATTATCACCACACACCTGGGCACAGGTGAATGCGAACCAGAAGCTGAACAGAGGAAACTTGAGCATTTACCTTCTAAGGATTCCTTTAAGGGGACGACAAATCTCTGGAACTCCATTTCCTCCATGGCTGAGAGGACGTCTGCAGCATTCAGCGTCTTTCTTTTCCCCTTCATTGCAAAATTATTGGCACTAATTAAGGAGAACGCAAAGGAAAAATTACTCACCCATCACTAGTGAGAATCTTCCACAAGTCTTTTTCCCTTGGAAAAATTAAACTTCGAATAATTAATTATCTTCCCCCAATTATCTGCCCCCATAAAATTAAACAGCAGCAAAATGAATGGCTACACAGTGCAACGATGTGGTTTCAAAGCTTTAATTTTTTTCCCAGGTGACTATCCGTATGAAAAACATACATGCACATATATCAATGCACAGCTCTTTTGAGGGTACTAAAAAAACATCTTAATTTTCAAGACCACCATTGTTTAAATAACTTTTTATGGGGAGGCATGGCTTGCCATGGTGCAAGATGGCAGCATGACCTAATTTCTCCCATCAATTGGACCAATAGGATTTGTATTGAAGCCTTTGTTGATATACAACAATGTCTGCGTTGTTCTGTACTGTCCACCTTATGGAGCTTGAGGCTACTGGAAGGCTGGAGCGCCACCAAACTTATTGCATTATGTTTGTGTTTGTGTTATTAAAACTGGTATGGTCATTATTCTTATAAACAACATATAAATTGCAAGTCAGTGTTGTGAAATGTCACACAGGAAAGGTGCGTGTTGCACAATTGTGAAGGGACAGCCCAAGCTCTCTTTACTTTTTGTAGACCGAGTAAACAAAAAAATATTAAAACCTATCGACATGACCACAACCAGTTCCACTAGCCACAGAGCACTGTCAGTAAGTAAAAATGTTGAGAGGCTTGAGCTTATCCAGTCCGGCTCATGGGCCTCACCAGCAGCAACACTCACTCACCATGATGTGGCGTACAACACAAACACACTGGCAGCTCGGGAGATCGCACTTCGGGCTTCTTTGGAAATATTTACTCCGTCAGGAAGCTGAGGGAAAAGAGGTGTGTGTAAGCCTGGGAGATCCATGTCGTGTCTGCATTTAGCAGGCACCAGCTGCCAGCAGCGTTCTGTCCCACTCCCAATCAACACACATCCGACACAGCACTTCTGCCTCTGTTGAGTTCTCCCTCTCCCTCTGTCTTGCACACCAACCACTAGCGCCTGTCTTCTCCAACGCTCCAGATTCCCAGCATCTTGTCCACTTACTCATGGCTCCCACGGCACCGAAAGTATTTTTACAGGAATTTCAACCATATAATGAAACATGATTTTATAAGACAAATACGTAAAAACCAAACCAAGGCTGGCACGGAATGTTACATTCAGCGGAGAGAATGTTAAAGCAGGTTGTCTGGGTAGCGGCAATAAGATAAAGGCAGGTAAATAGAGAGCGAATGAGAGAACAAGAGGCGAAGCCCACAGGACTTGTAAGTTGTACAGAAACACAAACCTTTAACTGAAGCCAACAGAGGCACAAGGAGTACTAAGAACAGGGCTCATCCACACGAGGTTTTTTCTTTTGTTGTGCCACTTTCCCCGGAAAAACCTGCTGTTTGTACTGCTGAACAAAGGCCAATCCACAGAAAACCCCATCGATGTTTGTTCCGATTCAACAGCAAACAGTGGGTTTCCCTGGGGAATGCGGCTGGAAAAACAAGAAAAGAAACTACTGAGGGCAACCCTGTATCGGGAGATTTTTAATGTTTGGGTATTTCTGGAGGGCTGGGGAAACCCAGCCAGATAGGTGGGGTATATTGTCGTTGTTATTATTAATTGAGTTTATATACCGCTCTATACCGGTAGGTAGAATATAATAAAGTTATTATTCTAATTTTGTATGATAACAACCACCATGATATAATTGCTGCTCTTGCCTGAAGCCCTGGGGCAAAAGGTGGAAGTGGGCCTGAGCCCCGAGAGGTTGCCTATTACTCACGGCTTCCTTCATGATGCGAGTGATGACAGCGTTGGGCAGGTTCAGGTCTTCGGGACGTTCTGCCATGGCGCCCCCGGAGCCTGGGGAAAGGGAGGGGGGACACGGCGACCAAGGGGGTTATTTGTGCGCCTCTCCCCCCCACCCCGACCTGCGCAGCGACGGCCTTTGGGCGGCTCTTTCCCTCGCTCCGCGTCCCTCACGAGACCCCCTGGTCCCCGCCTCCCTCACGGACAGGCCTTTGGTTCTCGCAGGCGCCTTTGGAGCTCCCCGCGCAGGGGAAGAACCGCCTGAATAAATCAACGGGCCACCGCTCCCCCCCAAAGGAATGTCCGCCCACGGCCTCCCCCCTCACCGCCCCGGAGTCTAGGGCCGACCTTTCGCCCTCCGCAGCCTCCCGCGCGAGGGTGCCCCTGAGCATGCACAGAGCGCGGCGCCCACTCACCGCTCCCCTCCGTCGCCGCCAGCAACGGTCGCTCGGAAGGCGCGCCAAGAGGGGCCGCCTCAGCGCGCTCCCGGCATGCAGCGCGCCTGCGCACGCGCGGCGGAAAGAGCGCCTCGTCGCCACAGGGGTCGTCGCAACGACGCTTCCGGCTGCTCTGCCTCTGCTGTAACGGAGCGGTTGTTTGCCCTCACGCCGGTCGGCTCCTGCCCATGGCTGCCAAGTTTTCCCTTTTCTCGCGAGGAAGCCTATTCAGCAAAAAGGAATTTCCCTTAAAAAAGGGAGAACTTGGCAGCTATGCGAAGGAGCCGCGGAAAAGGGGGCGGCGACCCTCGACACGCTTCGGAGCCCTTGTCCCGCATATGGCGGCGGGACGAACAGGAGCCGGAAGTTTGGGGCCGCGAAGTAGCGCCACCCCGACAACGCTTTGCGAAGAGCGCTCCGCGTCCGCGCCTCTCTGTCCCGCGCAGTGCACCCTGGGAAGAGGGCGCGGGAGAAGGAGAGGGCGCTTGACGTTGCTTAGCAACCAGAGAGCGGCCCGGCTTAGCCCAGGTGGGGGAGAAAAGGGCGGGAAAATGGGTCGAGGGCGGGGGGAGGGGAGTGCCGGAATCCTTTCCTCACAGAACAGCCCCTCCCCCCCCGCGCGGTCGTCAGTGACGGGGGGGTCGGATTAGCACGGCGATGTGGCGAAGGAGCCCCTGAGCATGCACAGAGCGCTTCCCCCCCACACACACACCTCGGTGGTTGACTCTTTGTTCCTGTCCTTCTCAAACTCTGGGGTGCAACATTTCCTTTAAATTCGTATCCTCTTTACCTCCTCCTATCTGGAGACGCTTTGCAGCATAAGGAACAAAATTGGGGGGGGGGGGAAATCACAGCACATTTAAAAACATCAGCAACAAAATACATACTGTACAGTAGTAACAAAAACAAACTAGTTAAGATGACAGCTAAAAGAATCAAGACAGCCTTGAAATAATGATTGTCCTGATAGCGGACTTACTTCCGAGTAGACACATATGGGATTGGCTCTTCCCTTACACACGCCACCTGTTTTATCCGGACAACAACTCTGCAAGCTAAGTCAGGCCAGCAGAGAAAGATGGAGGGAGAGCCACCAGCCCCAGGCCATGGGGAACCAGGCAGCTTCCCATCCCATCCGAGGCTGTTGTAATCGGTGTGCAAGGTCTTCCGGCCCTGGGCATCTCTTGGTTTAAAAAGCACGACAACTACTCTTGCACCCACATCATCTCACTTAAAAAGTTGTAGTTACAGGTAGGTAGCCGTGTTGGTCTGAGGTAGTCGAAACAAAATAAAAAAATTCCTTCCAGCAGCAAAAACACAAAAAGTTGTGTTTGCCAGGTCAGGTTTTCACCAGGGGCATCTCTGGATTGTGCCCCAATGAATGTTTTTCCATACTTTTAAATACAATATATTTTTTGCATAAGAGCCCAGTTTAAGGTGTCTTAAAGGAGGGGGGGGTCACGAAGAGTCGGACACGACTAAACAACAACAAAGGAGGGGGAGGGAGTTTTTATGCATGCAGCTGTGTATTTATTCTGTAAAGCACCATGTGATCCTCGGATAAAGGCCGGTATATAAATTTGATTAAAAATGAAGTTACTTTGCCATCTTTCCCCTTTGCAAACCAGAGGAAGGTTTTGCCTTTTTTTCTTCAGGAAATAAGCAGGCTATTGGATGGGAAACGAATGGCTTGGACACCTCTTGACATGCCCTGGTTGCCTTGATCTCTGCTCACATGATCTGGACCAGGAAGGCTCTCTCCATCTTAATGAAGGGGAGGTTTTCTAAAGACCCAGGACTTAGCTATACAGCTGTAAAGAAAATGTTTTAAAAGTGTTGTAAAGTGCAATATACAAATGTGGCACTGACTAGATGGTAACAGTGAACTATGCAAAAATCATTGTACTTTTTCAACAACAAAATTTTTTTTAAAGCATTTCCACAATGTTTTTTATATATGTGTGCAAATTCCACCCCAGTGGGGTTCTAACCAGCAGCAGGACAGTTACTGGCCAGCAATCTGTCATAGAATCATAGAGTTGGAAGAGACCACAAGGGCTATCCAGTCCAACCCCCTGCCAAGCAGGAAACACCATCAAAGCATTCCTGACATATGCCTGTCAAGCCTCTGCTTAAAGACTCCCTGTCCCTTCTGAAAAATTTGCTCACTGTTTCCCCTTCTTTTCAGGCTGCTCTAGAAAGCCAGGATGGCGACCATCGATGCCAGTCAGTGGGATGAAACCATTTGTGATAGGATTGCCTGCCAACACCCTCCCTGCTGGGAGACAATCCAGAGGATCGTGAAAGGGCAGCCCCGGATCATGTTGAGAAGCCTTGACTCTCCGGAGGGAGATTCCCCCGAACCTGAAGGTAAGCCAGAAAAACTCTCACCCTGCACAATACGCTAAATTTATTGATTAAATTTATATATCACCCTTCATCCGGGGAGCACAGGTTTACGGTATAAAAACACAAAAAGATGTAACATAATAACAAATAACAACAATTTAAACAACAACCCCCTCACCGTTTAAAAGGCCCAAGATGGTTATTCTTAGTTATTAAATGTATATGCTTCTGATAGAAATTGAATGCCAAACTATACTAGCCAAGTTTGACCCTATAGCTGTTGCAAGCAGTCTTCTTCTTTGGCGATCCCTCGTAGCCGAGTAAGATTGTCTTCCATAAACACGGCTTTAACAATGAGTCCGTTAGTGACTGTGGAGGCCAATTCTGGATCCACACGGCCTTCCACAGTGGGGACATTGGTTTCCGAGTGGGAGTTGATCACAGTGAGGGTTTGCCAGGCATGCCTTCCTCTTAGCACGTTTCTCCCTTGTGTCCTGAGATCGAGTGTCTTCAAAGCCCAGGACACCTTTGGTCAAGGCTGTTCTCCAACTGGAAGTCTCACCACCCATTCCTTTCTGCCTTTCCTTCTGTAGCTGGAGGGCTCTTCACTTTGGTTTTTCCATGTTTCAGATGAACTGCCAACGCTAAAGATTGTGGACCTTCCCCTCAACTATTCTCAAAGAGATCAGATCAGATCTGCTGAAAATTTACTTTCCATCTCGAAAACTATCTCAAGCATCAAAGATTATAGAAGTTACTTTTCAGATACCACCCTGAACAATGCTTTGGTGCCCCCAATTTCGCGAATCAGGTGAGCACTTTGAGGTTTCCCATAAAAATATGTGCTTCTGGAATCACAGGCTTTGGGTGTCTGATGTGACTAATGCATTCTTTTGCTGCTTCCATGAATTAGATCCATTCTGGTGCCCTTGGGGAAAAATCCTCATGACAGCCGCCCCCCCCCCCCAGACAGAGGAGGAATCTATAGCAGGAAAGATAACCTCCCATGACACTTGCCTGCACAACCCCCATTGAAACAAACTGGAGCTGAGCAGATACATTGCAGTATCATTATGGAAACCCCATATGTTTAAACGAGGCGCTTGCAACAGTTGAGCTGACTGGTGGGTTGTGCCCTGTGTCAATTCATGCTTTTGGCCATGTGGTTTTTCCCAGTTCCGAAAGGTATCCCTTCCCAGGACTGAACTCCAGGATGGAAACTCGCACTTCCCACTTCACACCGATAGAGAAAGTGAGTTCTGTGGATTGCTGGGAAGCCGGCTGTGGGTTGGGGGGTTGGAGAGAGACAGTAGGTCATGAGGGGCAACTTACACATGGCCAGGGTCCTGCTGGCTCAGTAGTACTTAGTAAGCACTTCCAGGAAGAGGCTGCTTTGCGCTGCTCTCTCTGTCTACCTGGCTGCTTCCACAAGCTTCCACAAGCATAATAGCTGAAGCATTGCCTACCAGCCCTTTGGTAGTTTATTATTTTGCTCCATCCCCAGCCCCTCCACTGGCCCTTTAATTGGTAATTTCCCCCTAGCTTTGGATACAGTTGGCACTTTAATCGATTGCTTTCCCTTGGCAGCCTGAGTGCTCCTACCTCCTGCTTTTTAACTCCCTATATATTTTTATTACTGTGATTGCTCAATTAACGACATTGATTACTGCAGTTGCTTGATGGGATTTCTTTGTAAGGGTGATAGAGAATTTGTAAGAAGGAAATAATATGCAAATGAAATTAATGGAGAAAAAAAGATAATATGGATTATGTGATTGGAAGTCTAGTGCACTAGGTGGGTGGTGATGGGGTATGATGTTGTGTGTGAAATGTATAATTTGTTTAATGTTTCCTTAATTTCTTTAATATATATATATATATATATATATATATATATATATATATATATAAATTTCTCTTTATTTCTTTTTTAAGTATGAAAGATTGTATGTAAGATGATGTATGTAAATATGTAATTTTCTAATACAATTTTTTTAAAAAATTAATTCCATCTAGCCCAACCCCCTGCTGATGCTGGAAACTCACTACAATTGCTAGTTAAATTAATTTCCTTTAACTTGCAGTTGCCAAACTTTTGGCATTACGATTGATAATAATAAGCAGCACAACTCCACATTCTTGTTATACACCTCCTGCCCAAATAATGTTTGGATATGCATAATGGGAGAGCTCATAGCCTTCCCTAAACTCCTAAAACAATCTTTATATTATACAGATTTCTTTTTATCTCACACATGCTGTTTACTTACACAGCATTGCCTGAAACCTTGGAGAGCTCCTGACGCTGAGCTGGCTGGGCCCCAAAGGCATGACTTGGGGCAAAGCAGCTTCCTGTGTTCCTAAGCAGGCAAGAACTGTGTGTTCCTTCTTGCCAGCTACATCACAAAGATTATTTAATGGCCAGCCATGGCACTCTACCCATGAAATATCATAAACACTGACAAAAGCTGCTTCAAAAACCACTTCTTGGGAAATCTTAGTTGTGTTTTTCTAGTGACCTTTTATAAGTTCTTTGGGGGCAGTTGGCTAAACAGAGCATCTCATTTTCCCACACGTACAGATACAGGTGACAGACTTCAATGAGATTGCTGTGCACGGGCTGTGCACACACCTGCCCCCCTGTGGAAGCTTGGTGGTGACATGGGTCCCAGACAGGCGCCACAGGCTTCTGCGACCTGAGAAGCCGGCCACAAGAGGGTAGGTAGCAGGATGTGGATCCACATTGTCCCATGTGCATCTTAAGGGTTCCCCCTTGTGCTGGAGGCTTTACTGGCATGAACTTCTCTGATGGCCTATAGACCAGGCACAGTGAAGCTGACTCCCCTGGGCAGTTCCTAAATACAGAGTCTGAGGACCTTACCCTGCTAACACCTGTAGGAAATGATCCTGCTCACTTATTTTTTTCTTATATCTTTATTCTCCTTTTCAGCCAGTCTAGTCATGCCCCCCAAAAGCAGCTCACACTAATTAAAATCCAAAATTAAAACTGAATAACGCGTACTGTATGGTGAGTGGGGAGTCTCAGCTGGGTATAACAAGAAGAAGAAGAAGAAAACATTATGTCAGGGGGTTTCAGTGGCTGGTTGAGAGGGGAGTTCTCTTCTGGAGAGTTCCCCTTCCCTTCCCTTCCCTGCCTGCCTTCCTCTCCTTCTGATAGCCGCAGCAATGGTAGCTGAAGGGCTGGGTGTAGGAAGTTGCCTTATTAGAAATGAGAGTTTGCAAGAAATTAACTGTGGGGCTTCTCTTTTATTAGAGTGCGGGTGAGAGACCTTGCTTCAGAAAGCACCCTCATGGTTGTGGAGAAGAAGGAGATGGTAAGTTGAGCTTATTGCACTGCCTAGATCTTGCTCCTGCTTTCTAGGTCAGAAGCCGCCTGCCCAAAGCGTGCTGCCTCTTTCCTTTTCTTGGTGTGCTGGCCTGGCTCCTGTGCCTTTAATGGCAGCCTGAAATGCTGAAATGTAACATGTGAAGCTTTTGCTGGCATTGGGAGAAAGGGCTGAGGGAGCACTCTGCCTGCTACATTTTTGTTGGCTGCTGATAAAGGCAGGTGAACGTCTAGGTGTCCCACTTCCAAGCTGTTCCAAGTCTACAGCCGGGGGGAGATTCCGTCGGGCTGAATTCTGTGGCAGCAGGTGCTCAGTGATGTTGAGTTGGGAGCAAAGAGCCTGCCTGTTGCAGGGTGTTTTGTGTGAGCCGTGAGTGCCATGTGCCAGTGGGTGGGCCTGCCTTTTTCGAGCGGGTGGGAAGGGCAGAACAGAGGTGGTAGGAGCAGTGGGAGAGTGTTTGTGGCTTTCCTCCCCTCCTGCCCACTGGAATTATCTCATTTCACAGAAAAGAAAAAAATCGAATAAAGTTCCTACAGGTGGTCAGCCCTACCTCCTTCATCTAAGGAAGAAGCCAAAGGAACCTGCCAATTTGCCGAGGTCAGCTCCTAAACCACACCTCTTAAAGAGCCAGGCCTTTATCTTGGTCCACAGGCTTTGGTATCCTGAC
This sequence comes from Zootoca vivipara, assembly GCF_963506605.1. Taxonomy (NCBI): domain Eukaryota; kingdom Metazoa; phylum Chordata; class Lepidosauria; order Squamata; family Lacertidae; genus Zootoca; species Zootoca vivipara. The sequence continues at coordinate 1,356,329 of NC_083276.1, forward strand.
CCCCCAAGAGCAAAGAAAACCCTCAAGAAGCCCATGAGCCTGGATGCATCACCAGCATCATCCTCCGGGGCTTGGCCAAGTTACTCCCAATTCTGCAGAAACTGCAACAGCTGGGTGGGCAGAGCATGTTCCCCATTCTGTAGTCATCATGTGCTGTTGTTTTTGCCCTAAAGTATCCTTTCAGGTAAAGAAAGGGTCCCCAAGGGAAGCCTCCTTGTGAGTAAAGAAAGGGAACCCAAGGGAGGCCTCCTGAGGGAGAAGAGCTTCTCATCCTGTCACTCGCAGCCAGCTCCTGTTGCACCCCTCCTGCCTCGCTCCAAGAGCCTCCTGCATCTAGAGAACAGGAGGGGGGAAGTGGCAGCCAGGAAGGAGGAGCTGCAGTCCCCCTTCACTGTGCAGAAGGCACCCAGTGCAAAGGTAAGCAGTAACTGGGAGGGAGTTGGTTGCGTGGGTCCATATGTTATCATTATACTAAGGTGTGCCTTTGGCCTGATGGTCTCATGTTCAAAACTCCTATTGTGTTCAAGCGCTGTTGCTTTTCAGATGACGGCATCCTTGACACAAGGATAAAGTGGGGTAGGGGAGGCAAGCACTTCTGACTTGGCCTGAAGACCTGTGGGGCTCCAGATCTTCTGCCAGGGAGAGGAGCCCCTGCCTCCCCGCTGCAGTGCCTCATAAGAGGCTGCGGCAAAGGTGTGTAGGCTTCCTTCCCTGTGTTCGCTAGAGCAGCCACCTGTTGCTCCTTCAGCTGATGCCATGATCCAGGCCTTGCTTCTGGGGCAGGGGGTGCTCAGCAGGGGTGCAGGTTTTACCATGTGCCTCAGTGACTCCGCAGTGTTTTTGTGGAAAGGGAGAAAATGCCTTTAGTTGCCACATGCAGCAACTTTTGAAACATTTTGTTGCTGTTACAGAGTCCTGTAGAATAGGAGAATCCACGCGCACAATCCACAAGTCTTTGAGAGATAAGATTATAACCCTTGATGCCTCCTCAGTTCACCCTGCCTCTAGTACCCAGCCTGGCTTTTGTGGGTTGTTTGCATGAGGAGCACTTTGAGTCAGGCAATGTGCTTTTTTATGTGTGTGTTAATTTTTTATTATTATATGTGCTTTTGTGGTTGTAAGCCCCTTTGAGACACCTTAGTAGAATGTGATGAGTAAATGTGATAATCATAATAGAAGCAACAACAGCACACCTTGGTGTGTCTGTGATGGGTCATTAAGAAATAGTATGCATTTATTGGCCCATCAAGCAATCCTACATGTGTTTGGTCAGAAGTGGGAGGGAACAGAGTCCGCTGGGGCCAGGAGTGAGTGAGTGCAGCTGTGGTCTCCTAAAAGCTGCACCAGACAAAACCAAATCCACCAGAGAAGAGATCCTTGTGTGGAATGAGAAGGTTCAATGGAATCCACCCTTGGACTGACCCAATAAAGACACAGCTATATTGCAATTGTGGACTGGGGGCAGGAGGGTTGCAGAAGTGGAAACTGGATGATACTTCTACATCTCCAGTTCGTTTCCGTTGCATTTTCGTTCATCTCCACCCTAGTAAGGTGGAGAAGGCACAAATATCTATCTATCTATCTATCTATCTATTCCAAATTGGAGTTTTGTTTTGAAGTCGTACCAGGTAAGGATGTTAGTCCAGTTTCTTCTCCATCCTGTTACTGACATGTGGTTTTGAAACTTGATGTGGCGGCGGCGGCTTAGAACCAGGTTCAATCTCACATGTTTGCTCTTGACTCGGGTGGTTTTTGTTGCATTTGGCTCACAAGAAACCCATTCAGAGGAATAATTGGTTCCAAACTGCTTTCTCTTCTCTTCTTCCTTCCCCTCCATTCTTTAGATTCCCATGAAAGAAAATCTCTTGAGACGGACCCCAAGCCGACTAAAGTTTGCCTTAAGAGGTTTGGATAGCGTATTTCTAGCTGTAGGTACTGCCTAAATCTAGCTGTGGGGGCAGGCATCCAAGAGATTATCTAGGAAAATCTGATCTGTGTGTTCCGGTTTTGCTCTAGACTCTGTGGCTTTCAGGCGTCCGATGCCAATGCTAGCAGAGCAGCAGGAAGGTGTGGATCCCAGTTGCAGTGGAGGAGGAGGCCTCCCAGACACGGCCCAGCTCTACCAGGAAGGCATAAGTGCTGTCAGAGCAGGACAGATTTCTCAGGTAGGTTAAGAAACTCCATTTCCTACCCATGCACCAACTGAGTATGTGGAATTTGAACAGTGGTAATCAAGATGATAGGTTTTTCGAAAAAGCAACATGGTAGAACAACTTGCTAGAGAGTAGAGAGGTGGGCTTGCTTTGTTACTTATTAAAATGTAAGATATAGAAATGCAGGACAAGAAAAGAAAATATTTTGTAATGTGTAATAATGAATAAAAAGGAGTGACTCCCCCTCACCAACCCATTGCATGTCTTTTCAGGGTGAATTTGAGTCTTCCATGGCCCAAATTGGGCAAAAGGTGTGAAACAACTGGATTAGATTTTTTTTGGGGGGGGACTGTTCTCTTCTGCATAATTAAGGTTTCCATCACTCTGTCCCCCACTGGGCCATAACAGACTTTTTTAAAAAGGGTACCTCATTTATCCACCCCAGCTGATAACAACCATCCCATCTTTGAACATCCATAGACGATAGATTCTGCCTTTGGGAAAGTTCTCAGAGGACACCATGGTGGTATTTTAAAGATGTTATTGTCCTTCGCCATGAGGGCTAGAAATGCAGACATTTCAGACACTTTAGGTTTAGTGTGTGTTTTGGTTCCCCAGTCAAATCTCTTATCTATCTTGGGCAAGCAGTCCTAAAGGGTGGGGTAGAGAGATCCACCATTGCCACTTATTCTCCTTCTCAGCCTGCAGAAAACAGCAGAACACAGGTGGTGCCGCCGCCGCCGCCACCAGCCACGGCTGCCACTGCTGCTGATGGGCAAAAGCCCTCGGTCAAGTTTGAGTCGCACAAGAGCAGCACGGGTGCTTCGTACATGGAGGGTGAGTGCTGCCAGCACCTTCTGCCTTGTGGCAGCTCTTGCCATGCACTGTGCTGTGGAATGGAAAGGTGGGCAGGTATGTGCAGGCACACCATCTAGGGAGGGGCAGTCCCCACCCCAAAATGTAAATGTGCAGGCCAGGCCCTCACAAAGTTCTGCAGTGTCTTAACAACAGGCTAAACGAAGACCAGGCCCAAAGGGCTGTTGTTGGGGTTGGGCTGGAGAAAAAAGATGGGCAGAAGGCCAGCAGCCCCTTGGCCTGAGGCCATGGACCTCTGCAGGCCACTTTGCTTATTGAGTTGGGGTTGTTGTTGTATTGAATTGATTATCAAAAAGCCAGCAGTCAAATAACAACAGCAATGACAGATGGACCAATAATTTGCCTGAGGGTGGCGTGGAGGGGAAAAGAAAAGAGGAGATCCGCTCAGGTGCAGGAGAGCTGTTTGTTGATCCACATAACATAAGCCTCTTTTCCAGCATGTTGCACACAACAAGCTCTTTCCCAGGGGACTTTGCAAAAGGAAATGCAAGTGGCCCTAGAGGAAGGTCAGGTCTTGTGAGGCACAGGAGCACTTCCCTCACTCAGCCCAGGGATCTGCTGTGCCTCCTCTTAGTCTCTGCCTTGTGGTGCTGACGTTTGGTTGTGCTGTTTTCCTTAAGGACCTTGGAAGGGGGGGGAGCAAAGAGGAAGTGCTGTGGCAGAGGATGCAAAAGACATAGGTTTGTGTCCAGTGCTATTGCTGCTCAGAGTAGACCGATTAAAATTAATGGGCATGATCCACCGAGGTCTGCTAATTTAAATGGGTCTGCTTTGAGTGGGATTTAGCTGGATATGTCCAACAATAACAACAAATTTCTTTGAATGCATCAGTAGCAGGACACCCATCTCAACAAGCAGTTGGACCATTGGATGTCCAGGGAGTCCGAGATGTTCTAAAATAAGGAATTTGCAGTGAAGCCCAGTAGATCCTTGGTTTGTTCCTCAAGTGGACTGACCAGCCCCATGGTCACAGGGAGACTGTCCTCCTCCCATACACCTTTCCTGTCCTCCTCATGTTGGAAATCCTCAGGGGGCCAAGTTTTGATCACATGGCCAGGAAGTCAGCGTTATGCGCATCCCTGTCCTTGTGCCTCACTCTGTTTCTGTTTTCCTCTTCTTCCACAGCTGAGAGAGAGTTCTGGCTGAAGAGAGTGGCTCAGAAAACAGAGAAGACCCACTTGCAGTTCCAGTCCATAAATCCTCCTCCTCCTCCTCCCTCCCCACTCATGTCTGACAGCAGCGAGGAACCTCTAGACCTGGCTTGAAGTGACACTCCGGCAGTAATTATTATTAAACCCTCAGAAATGCAGTTGCCTGTGTTATTCTGCTCCAGTTCTGCAGAGTGTGCACTGCTCTCCCACCGTTGTCTTCTCATAGTTGCTTGATGAGTCTTGCAAACGAGTTCGCAAAAGCCGCTAGCCCATGGAAAATGTTAGTAGCCCAGTCTGCCCCATCCTACCTGTTTGAATCACTTGTGGCACATGGGTGGCCTGAAAGGAAGAAAAAGGGAAATGAACAACTCTTACTGGCTTTATTCAGAAATGTCTTTGCCTGGAAGATCCCTTTTTCTCCACAGACGACCAGAGGACACAGTGGCTGTTGAAAAGCCTGGTTTAGCGTAGATGCAACCTACATTCTAACCTAATTGTAGTGCAGAAATGTAGTTTTTCCTCAATCCAGAGTCATTCACTCTCATCATCAACATACCACTTTCGATCAAGATTGATCCTAGCATGATCCTGCCGTCTGCAAGGGTGAGTGTGGCTGCTTGATACACGTTTGGAAATGCTCCCCTTGATTAGGTTATCCACGCCTTTCCCAGGAAAGGGGGCGGGGTGGCAATCCTGCTATATGGCCACCCACAATTTCACTGAGCAGTAGGACTGCCTACATCGGTTTGTAAGTGGACACACTGCAGAGTAACACAAAATCAATCTGCAGTGAGCTTTTATTTTTGGAATGGAACCAGTTTCTTAAGAAGTGCTTTTCAGGGGCAGGGCAAAAAATATGTGATTGATCTATATTGTGGGTGGGCTGCATAGAAAAAGCAAGCACTCGGTTTCCATTGATTGTAGGATAAAATTCTTGCATAAGGCAATGAATTAACACAAAGCAGGTGAAGCCAGTTTTTGTTTCTCCCTGCTGCTCTGAGAAGTAGGAAATTCAGGGAGGAGACTAGGGGCATCTTGAGGTTTTAGAAATAATGACCCCCTTCTCTCATGGCTTCGGATGGAGGTGCAGGCTCCCTGGGAGGAGATGGCAGACACTTTGCACTTCCCTGGTTTGTTCTTGGCTGCAGCTTGTGGCTGAGGAGGAGAGAGCAGAACCACCAACCTGAGCTTGGATGACCACCTGAGCTAAGCCATGGTTTACTGAGGAGCCACAAAGCGGGTGGGAGCTCCTGGAAGGGGCAGGCAGGACGGTTGCATAGTTTGACTTACCATGTCACAAGGTGAACCAGTGCATTTAAAAAACGATTATTGTGTACAAATGGACAGGGAGGCCTTTCTTGGCTCCAGCCCTGCCCTGGCTGTTTCTGTTGACATTTGCCCTGGCTGTTTCTGTTGACATTTGCACTCCATGCTGTATTCCAAGCATAGTCCCATGACAGAATTGTGCAAGAATATTGTGTTGCTGGCGGTTCTATTTTCAGTGCTTTCTCAGGCATCCCTTGTGTGGAATTTGCCCTTTTCATCGCTGGCACTGGAGCTCAAGTTCTCCTCCTGGTGTGTGTGTGTGTGTATGTGTGATCTCCAGGTCAGATCCTTATATATATGAAGTTTCCCCAAATGGGCATCACTACGACCCGGAAGCTGTCTGCAGACAAACGCCGGCTCCCTCGGCCTATAGAGCAAGATGAGCGCCGCAACCCCAGAGTTGTGCATGACTGGACTTAATGGTCAGGGGTCCCTTTACCTTTACCTTTATGTGGAATGGAATCAAATGGTATTTGCCCCTTTTCATTTCCTGCTCACCCAGTTTGGAGAGACCCTTTTGGAGCTCTTTGCGACCCCTTTCAGCTTTTTTAACCACCCTGAACAATCTGCCAACTCAACCCCCTCACCCTGCCCCCCCCCCAAACTCCAGATCATTTGGGAACAAGTTGAAAGACCCTTGCAGGAGGAAATAGCTTCACATCCTGCCCCCTGGCTCCTATCCAAGCACCTACTTTGGCCTTGGCAGAAAGGTTTTCAGAAGAGGCCAAACCTTCGCTCCATGCTGGGGATTCTTCTGGCAGCCCTGCGAAGCCGCTGTGGGCAGAGGCCCCTCCTGCCTCCCTCCTTCCAAGTTGCTTCTTCTAATCCCCACCTTCCTCCTCCTGTGCTTTGGTCTCTTGGCATCAGACAGGACTGTCTGTTGCAAATGAGACTTAAGTTGGTTCCTCATTCTTGATTTGTGGCCTCTCTAACTCCTTGTTCAATTCAGTGATCCAAGTAGCTTTGGACAAATAACGTTTGACAGTCCAGCCAAAAAAACAAACACCAAAATACCCCATATGCCTCCAGTTCTGGCAACCCTAGGAAGATTCCCATGCATAATCATTTTTGACAGTTGCCATTTTTGATGGGCCTGGGTAAAAAAAGGTACCTAGTTGTGCTATGATGGAGTTAACGTCCCTGACCAGAGGTCCTGGCAAATGATTTATGCTATTCTTGGACTGGAGAAGGAGGAGGCAGGTTATCCAGGTAGAAGGCAGGTTATCGAAAACTGCCTGCTAACTGGCCCTTTTCTGTTGCTTCCCAGGCTCTGAGGGGCAAAGTCCTCGCTGCTTGCTGGGGGTTCTCTTGGCAACGCTACCCTTCTGAGGAAAAGAGCCCTTTCCCAGGACTCCTCCCCCTCAAAGTTGTTAATTCTCCTTGTCTTCTCCCTCCCTCCCTCCCACTGGCTTCCATCCATGCTAGTCAGGCAGTCCCAGTGCAAAAAGGCTTCCCTGCAGCTTCATCCCTTCGTTCCTTGGAGAGCAGGCGGGTTCTTCTACAGGACGCTCACTTGCCTCATCTGAAGGTAGGTTCCAGGTGGCCCCTCCGTAAGTGCCCCTTTGCTTGGCGGCAGTTGTTTGAGGAGGCTGGTGTGATCTGCTTGAACTTGGGGTCCTCGGGCTTGGCTGCTAGTTTGCTTTTAAATACAACCCTGCTTTCTGCAAGGAGGTAGCTGTGCAGATCCAAGGTCTGACCTGTGCAGCAAGGCAGCAGCACAGGGGGCTGGGGGAAGTGGGGTGCTGGTTTGATGACCCGGAGTTTCCCTTGACACCAGTATGAAAACCCTTCTCTTCCAGGCACTCATGAGGTGAGTTGCTGTTGGCCTCCGTTTCCCATCTGTGAAATGGAGTGAACAGTGGGACTATGGCCTAGTAAGGCTTTGTGCGCTGTCCAGCATTTTGGTCCATGGACCCCGCCAGTGGTGTGTAAGCTTCATCCAGGGGGTCTGTAAAAATGCAGTTTTTGCTTTTAGCACTGGCTGGTACGTTACAATTGCTACAACAGGTAGAAAAATCACACGTGGTCCGCCAAGACCATCAAGTGCTTCTCAAGTGGTCTGGGGGGGGGGAGGAGAGAAATGTTTGGGAACCGTAGAATTTCAGAGTTGAAAGGGACTCTGGGGGAATATGCAACCTGTGACCTTGGCATTATCAGTACCATGCTCTAACCAAGTTTGTAAAATAATGCATAGTGTGGAACTTGCTGCCGCAGGAGGCAGTAATTGCCACCAACTTGGAAGGCTTTAAAAGAGGATTAGCCAAATCCATGGAGGAGGAGAGGGCTATTGACGGCTACTAGCCAGGATGGCTATGCTGTGCCTCCACCGTTGGAGCAGCCATGGTTCTGACTACCAGTTGCTGGAAGCCACAGGAAAGGAGAGTTCTCTTGTGCTTGAATCCTGTTTGTGGGCTTCCAGCAGTCATCCGGTCGGCCCCTGTGAGAACAAGTTGCTGAACTAGATGGGGTTTGGTCCTCCTCCAGCAGGCTCTGCTTATGTTCTTATGCTTGATGCTCATTGCTGCACATCAATCTGATGCCAATCGTGGTTGCAGGAGCAAGCGAAGCTCTTGTTTTTCTGTGCAGTTGGCAACTCCAAAGAATGCAGTAAAAAGGCAGCGTCAGGAAGCTGTGCCTAAAAGATGGAGGGAGTTTCTAGGAGACACACAGTGGCATGTCAGCCAGGCCAAAAGGAAAAGCCCTGCCTAGGAAGCAAGAGATGCCGCCGGGGGGCGGGTGGGTTGGTGGATCAGAGCAGGTGGGAGAATTTAAGGGATGCAGAGCGGGTTATCCAAGGGGATGTCTAGAAACCACTCCAAGTGCCCTTGTCTGGCTGAAGGGTGTGTGTGTGTGTGTGTAGAAAAATTAGTCTGGAGGCTGAGAGAGGAAAGGGAAGCTCCCAGGTGAGACAAGAGAGCTTTTTATTTCTTCTCTCTTTTTGTTGAAAATTTTTTCATTTTTATTTAGATTAATCTGTATTTATTGTATTCTCTGCTGAAAAGTATTTAGATTAATCTGTTTTTATTGTATTCTATGCTGAAAAGTTCCATTGAAAATAAATATATATACACACCCACACCCCACATGAAGACTATGAGTTAAGAGATGATAAGGAGCTACCACTCAGTAGGTCATGCCATGTGTCCATTGATCCCAGGGTGGTCTAACGGGATTTCCGGAGGTTCTTCCCTTAAGTCTGTACCTCTTTGTCCTGTCTTCAATTTGGTCCTGTGGTAGGTGTTCCCACTCGTAGTTTTTGCCTCAGAGCCCTGAAGCCCCATGTTTCCCTATTTATTCTTCCTCTAATCAAATGTCTCCACCTTCAGCTCTGCCCACCTGTGGCAGAGAGTTAGAAAACCAGATTAGGCAATCCTTTGATTATTGTAACTCGCTTTACGCGGGGCTGCCCTTGAAACTGACCCAGAAACTCCAGTGGGTGCAGAATGCCACAGCGAGGCTCCTTACGGGGTCCCAGCTGCGGGATCACATTCATCCAGTGCTTTACCAGCTGCACTGGCTCCCGGTGGAGTACAGGGTCAGGTTTAAGGTGCTGGTTTTGACCTTTAAAGCCCTATGCGGCTTGGGACCCTTGTACCTACAGGACCGCCTCTCCTGGTGTGCCCCGCGGAGGCCCTTAAGGTCCACAAATAACAATATTTTGGAGATCCTGAGCTATAAGGTGGCTAGATTGGCCTCAACTAGGGCCAGGGCCTTTTCAGGATTGGCCCTGAGTTGGTGGAACACTCTCTCACAGGAGACCAGGGCCCTGTGGGATTTGACATCTTTCCGCAGGGCCTGCAAGACGGAGCTGTTCCGGCTGGCCTTTGGGTTTTGATTTGGGCCATTTTAAAATGAGGCTGCTTTTTAAAACAATTTTTAAATATAAATTGTATTTTAATCTGCATTTTAATCAATTCTTTTTCTTTTTTTACGTTTTATTGTAAATTTATTGATGTCAGCCGCCCTGAGCCCGGCTCTCACTGGGGAGGGCGGGGTATACGTAAAAATTTATTATTATTATTATATTATACAAAAGGAACCGTGACCCTTCCAATGTGTATCATTTAATACTTATTACAATAAAAAGAAATGAGCAGGAACGCAATGTTTTACTTGTATGTTGTTTGATTTTTATATGAACACTAAACAGGGGAAAGTAAAGTAAAAGATTTAAGCATGCCAAGTAAACCCTAAGTGTGCTGCTCAGAGCTGGAGGGGAAAAAACTGGGGGAAAGACCCTGCAGGGTAAGGCAGAGAAAGAAGGAAAGGAGATGGGAGTGGATCACCCACAACACAGCTCCCGGGAAAGCATGCAGAATTTTGCTCTGTTTCAGCAGTCAGCTTCAAGTTTTCCTAGGAAAAAGGACAAAAACAAAACAAAAAAAACAAAAACAATCAGACTCATCATAATAGATTGATACAAAATACTAGTAATCATGGGACACATGCCAGTGTGGATGGGCCTAGAGCCCTGCTTCGTAGCCCACCTGATCTCTCTCCTTCCCACCCACCCACCTTTTTTTGTATGGTGCCTTTCTGCGGCTTTCAGCAATCCACAAAAGCAATAAAATTCACCAAACCATATTAAACCAGAAGGATGAAAATAGCCATTGGTAAATAAAAGCAACAGCTGAAAAAGGATCTTGAGTCCCTGCGAGCGCTTGGAAGGACCCACAAGGTGAGGGTGTCCAGGGAGGAGACCCATAGAATGTGGCCACCTGCAAGAGTTTCGCCCTCAGGTCCCCACCCCAGTCTGACACAGGAAGGTGGATAACACTGGCTGGAAAGGCTGCAGTAATTGTTCCTCCTCCTGCATATTCAGGTACTGACCAAAGGCACCAGCAGCTCTCAGCATCTACCTAGCAAGCTTCTCCCCAGAGCTCTGCTTTCCTTGCAGGTATGGAGCCCGACACCTGTGCGGAGGAAGGCCAGGTACCTGCACATCATCTAGAAAGCAGTAGCAGCATTTCCAGAGCTCACACTTCACCAGGGAAGGCGCTAGAGAAGCTCCAGAAGAACCGGAGGAGGAAGATCAGCCACTCCTGTATTAGAGGCAAGGGTAGGTCCTGGTAGGTGGAAGTGGGCTGGGGGCTGGCCTGGAAGCACATTGCAAAAGGGAGCTGGGGCAAGTGGAGTCCATGTGAGCGGAGCCCTGGCAGGACTTTGCAGAGCCAAAGTAAAATACCCTGCTCCATTTCAAGTGTTGCGTTTCTAAGGGTGTACACTCAGCATCTTGTAAGGCAGAAAGCTTGCTGCTTAAAAAGATTCTTACAAATACCCCAAAGTCCCAACAAAAAACCTACTTGCCTATTTATATAGCAGTCTAAGTGGGGGTACACTCTGGGGAGAGAGAAGAGACTAGCTGAGTGGCACAATAACGACTTTGCCTGCAGAAGGTCGCAGGTTGAGTGGCCCCCTTCCTGTGCTACATCCAGTTTAAAAGATCTTGGGCAGATTAGGTGATGGGAAAGACCTTTCTTTCTTTCTTTCTTTCTTTCTTTCTTTCTTTCTTTCTTTCCTTCCTTCCTTCCTTCCTTCCTTCCTTCCTTCCTTCCTTCCTTCCTTCCTTATTTCTTTCTTTCTTTCTTCCCTCCCTCCCTCCCTCCCTCCCTCCCTCAAGGCTGAAGAGCCACTGCCAGGCAGAGAGCAGACAATGTGCTGGAGTAGACGGAAGGCATAAAAGGGTCCATGGAAAAGGACCAAGTGAGCAGGGGCTGCAGGAGACCCTGGAGACAAACACTAGGTTTGATGATGGACATGTTGGCTGCCTCCCCCCCCCCCAAGTACCCTGCCCCATAGAAGTTTCCGCAAAGCCAGCGTTAGCAGTGCGTGAAATCAAGCTGTGACTGTTTGTGTTCTTTCCGGCATCGGGGAGTTAGAAAACAGGCACTGGAGAATATTCATATGCTCACAGATGAGTAAATAATTGCTATAATTCTATTTAAAAAATGTTAATGTACGTGCATGCACGCACCCACACCAATTAAGTGTGGTGCACACCCACAGACACAGGCTGGCGGTGCAATTTTGTACTTTGCCTTCAAGGCGGGGTGGCTCTCTCTCTCTCTCTCTCTCTCTCTCTCTCTCTCTCTCTCTCTCTCTCTCTCTCTCTCTCTCTCTCTCTCTCTCTCTCTTTCTCTCTCTCTCTCTGGTGTGGGCAGGTGCAGATTGGCTTTCAAATCCACCAATGGGCATCAGTGGTGCCTTTTGTCCTGTTCAAATAGTGGCGGTTAGGGGAAGCCCAGGCCCCAGCGGCTGCTTCCTCCTCCTCCTCCTCGGAGGCAATGACTTTGAAGCCTCTTTGAAGCTGCCCGGCTCAGCCCAGCGACTTGGGCTGCTGGAAAAGCAGGTGCCTCCAGTAGGAGAGAGTGGAGGAGCCGGGGTGCTCGGCTGGATGGGTGGGTGGGGGATGGAGCACGGAGGTGCCCCCCGAGCCTCCCTCTGTGTCAGGTCAGGCGACCAGCTGGAGCCCCCTCCCTGCTATGTGAAAACCTTTGGTGAGTTGGGGAAGCATAGAGCTTGTTGCCAGCAGGAGTCCCTTGTTCTGGCAGGCAGGAGGGGAGTGGGGTGGGAGGTGCTGCTGTTGGCGTCTCTATATCAGGTGTCAGGGGAAGGAGCCTGTGTGCAGCCCTTGCAGCAGAGGCAGGCCGTGGCAATTCCTTCAGGGGCAAGGGCAGGAACTCTCCTGCTCAGCTGCCCTCCCTGTGTGCGCAGGGGGTGTGAGTGTGTCTCTAAGCAGGGAGCTGCAGCCGCTCATAGCTCCCCTTCACACGTGTACACACAGCAGCATCTGTGCACACAGAACTTTCCTGTGTGGCATGCATGGAAGGGCTCGTGCCATTTCCTCACATTTGTGCCAGGACTTTGCTATGGCCCCCTGTGGATCTGCACCATGTCAACCAATGGGATTTACTTCCATGTAGAAAGTGATTGACGTGGGATAATTTGTGCCATCTCTAGGTCAGGTATCTTCGCCCTTTTCAGACCCAGGGCCTGTTTTTGACCAAAACATGCATTTGGGGACCAATTTCTTAACCTTTTACTGTGCTTCTATCTATATGGTGGCAGGGCTCCTGTTATGACCCAGCTTGGATCAGGCCATGACCCACCAGCTTCTAGGCTTCTAGACTACCAGCCAGTTTCTAGCAAGAGAGGTGCTGGGCTGAAGCTTGTGTCCTCTGATCTTGGGGGGGGGGGTCATCTCCTTTATGTTACTTTTAAAGGGAGGAGCTCTCTGCAGGCTGAGGACCCTCTTTTGTTTAGTACATCTTCAGAGCTGACCTTTTAGAATCAGTTTAACCATGATTGGCTAAATGGAGCCTCCGTGTCCAGAGGCCGTCTACCTCTGAATACCAGTCTGTTCCAGCAGCAAGAATCTTCTTACACTCACGTAACCAACTCTTGGCTCAGAACTCAGCCTTGCAGATGGAAACGGATTTGAGCCTGGACAGGACCCTAACCCTAACCCTAACCCTAACCCCTGGCAGAGGCAATGCTTACAGGGAGGAGTAAAAGCCACGTGAAATGTGGAACAGGATGTCCCTTAGCACTGGTGCAGATGTAGGTACTCCTGCCTTGTCTGTCGATGTTTATGATTCCACATCCGATTGCCTGAAGTTCAGTATTAAACACATGGGATTCAGCATCCCATGAGCCGGAGCACTTGCTTGAAAGCCACACATGAGTCTCTGGCCTCTGTGCTTATGAATATGGCCTTCTAATGGTGCCTCTAAGTTGGAATTTCTCATGCTACTTTCCCCTGCCCCACTGGCTTTGTTTACTGGGAGGGGATTCTGCTCCTGGCAAATTCTTCCCTGCTGGGCCTGGCTGTTGGCTGGCAGGATCTGCCAGACACGCTTGGCTGGGTCAGCGCCATTCCGCTTTCACAGCAGGCCCTTTGTTCGGTTGACCGGCTTGTTCCCACAACTTATGAACTCAGAGTATACCCCACTGGTGAATGAAAAGAATCCAAGATGTGGCAGGCTTTCCAGAGGGACCGCAGACTGGCCCTTGGCTTTCCTGGTTGAATTTCAGCATTGCCTGTTGCTGTTTTATGAAGGAGGGTTTCTGCTGGAAAATAAAAATGGCAACAAACCATGCATGGATGCTGTGGAGAGCTGAATATGAAGAACTAGTTTAGGTGGCTTTTGGAAAGGCTTAAGACAATCTTATGAAGGAGAGGGAGAGAGATAAGGATCTTTCCATAGCTGTTAGCTGTTAGCCATGACTGCGAAATGGAACCCGCAAGTTCAGATGTAGGCGATCAGATGCTGCATGGTTACAATGAGGGACGGTTGTCACTGCCTGTGAATTCTGCCATTGGAGCCTCTGGCTGGCCTCCGCTGGCGAAAGGATGCTGGGCTTAATGGGCTCTTTTTCTGATCCAGCTCTATATATCTCCCCCACCCGCTCCCCACTTCCCCCTTCTGTTACATCCCTGAATATTCGAGGTCCTGGGTGCAGCACCAATGGCCATGCCTCCTCTTGCCCACCAGGGGGCACCCTCCATGCACTGCTCTCCCATGGATCTTTGCTGTGTGCCCTGAGGAGGAGGAGGGAAGACTAATTATGCAATGAGGATTCCTGGGGTGACTGGCTGCCTGTCACAGCTTCCTGGCTGCCCTGACACTTATTAAAGCAAACCATAGATCAGAGCCATCCTTAGCCTAGTGTTAAAAAGCAAACTGCTGACTTGCTTTGTTTTGCAAACAGTGTGCACACATAAACACACACACATACACACCATGTGCAAACCACAAAAGTGTGCACAGGGGTTCTTTTGATATTTTTGTGGGGTTCTGGGGTGTTTCTTTAGTTCGTTTTTCCAACTCCTGCTGGCTTGGTTTGGTTGATTCCCTATTATGGTTTTAGCTCAGGGGTCAGCAAACTTTTCCAGCAGGGGGACGGTCCACTGTCCTTCAGAGCTTGGGGGTGGGGCTATATTTTGAAAAAAATAATGAACGAATTCCCATGCCCCACACATAACCCAGAGGTGCATTTTAAATAAAAGGGCCCATTCAACTCATGTAAAAACACACTGATTCCCGAACCATCGGCCTTAGTTTGCCTACCCATGTTTTAGCTCTTCATGTTTTGCTTATTATCTTTGGGGGGATCTTACTGTGATTCATTACTGTTATTATCATCTTATTGCATTCTAATACAGTGGTGCCTCGCTAGACGAATTTAATTCGTTCCACGGGTCTTTTCTTATAACGAAAAATTCGTCTAGCAAATCCCATAGGAATGCATTGAATTTTTTTTGAATTATTTTTTGCCCATAGGAACGCATTAATTGAATTTCAATGCATTCCTATGGGAAACCGTGATTCGCTAGATGAATTTTTCATAAAACCTCCGCTCGAAAAAACCTTTCGTTAAGCAGAAATTTCGTTAAGCAGGGCATTCGTTAAGCAAGGCACCACTGTAGTTACCCACATTGGATATTTTGAGTATCTATAAATTTTATCTCTTTGTCATGATTGGGAAAAGTATGCACCCAGTCTATGCGTCAGTAATGTAAGTCACCTGTTGCTACTGCATTTCCTATGTTGGAGGCCTCCTTGGCTTCGTTCTCCATCTCATAACCACCTTGAGCATTTGGGTCAGGGGGATGTAAGAACGTCCTCAGCATTCAGTTGCTCCTGGGGCCCAGTATCATCACCCACAACAACCACTGTCCTTCCTATAGTGTTTGCATTCAGAGTGCCCCACTGGTTCTCTCCAGGCACATAAGGAAAAGAGACTAGAAATGAAACTGACAATATCATAATTCCCTTATACAAATCTATGGTGCAGCCATACTTGTACATTTCTGGTTGTGCCCCCACAGAAAGGGTATTGTAGATTTGGAAAAGGAAGGGGTTGGAGTGACTCAGATTACAACATCTGGGGCCTTTTGCTTTAGAAACTGCTAGCAAGGGGCCACATGACAGAGGTGTATAAAGTTATGCATGGATTGGAGAAAGCAGATGGAGAAAAGTTTTTCTCCCTGTCTCCTAACTCTAGGCCTCATGGGCATCCACAGACAGACAAAAGAAAGTACTTCTTAAGCTTGTGGTCTTGGTGGACCAAAAGCTTAACATGAGTCAACCGTGTGATGCAGCAGCAAAAAAGCTAACGCTATTCTAGGCTGCATCAATAACACAGCGAAAAGAAGAAAAGAAATAAAGGAAGCCACACATAGGTGGAGGGAAGTCAAGATTTAGTTTTTATGTTTAGTCTCTTTTGTAATTTATGTTGTTGTTGTTGTTGTTTTGCTAATGTATGTTTAATTGTTTTCCTTTGTAGAAATTAAGGAGATGTATGTATGTATGTATGTATGTATGTATGTATGTATGTATAATAAGTTTGTTTTGTGTTTTGTTTTGCGTTTGTGAGTATTGTATTGTGAGTATTGTATTTATCAATAAAAGCTAAAGAGGGGGGATATGCGAGCCAACTTCAAATATCCAATGCATTCAAGCCAATGGATTCAAGTTACAAGAAGAGGGATTCCGACAAACATCCAGAATAACTTTCTGATGGGAAGAGTTGTTTGGCTGTGGAATGGGCTCCCTCAGAAAGTGGTGGACTCTCCTTCCTTGGAGGTTTTTATGCAGAGGTTGTATGGCCATCTGTCACGGATGCTTTAGCTGAGATTCGTGCATTGCAGGGGGTTGGACTAGATGACCCTTGGGTCCCTTCCAACTCTCAGATTCTATTATTCTTCAATTCTTCACACAGCATGTATTTAAATTCTGACACAGGAGGCAGCGATGGCCACCAACTTTAAAAGAGGATGAGGCAAATTAATGAAAGATAAGACTATTAGTGGCTTCTAGCCACAATGGTTGGAGATAGTAGTATGCTTCTGAATAGAAGTTGCTGTTATGCTCATGTCCTGCTTTTGGGCTTCCCACTGGGGCAGCTGGTTGGCCGATGTGAGAACAGGACTGGATGGGCCTTTGACCTGACCCGGTAGGACTTTTCTTAAGTTTTTATGCCTCTCCTGAGGAGAACTGACTGTGGTGCATAATTTGTGTGGGCAGGAGAGAGAGAGAACAAACTTATTGATTCTGATGGAAGCCAGATAGCTGTCCCCAGTTGCATATCTAGTTGCATTTAATACAAGTCCCCATTGTTCCCATTTCACAGATGAGTAACTGAGGCCAGTTAGTGAGTCTCTGCCTGAGGTAGTTCTCAGTGTCTCCCAGATTCGAAGTCCAGCTTCTTTATACACTCTCAGTCATAGCCTTTCTTGTATCCTCTAGGGCAGCTGAAGCTCTCCATCACCGCAGAAGGAAAAGACCTGAAGCTCTATGGTGAGTAAGCAACCTGGGAAGCCAAAGGAACTGAGGAGGTGGAAGAAGTGTGTGTGTTTGGATTTGATATCCCACTTTATAACCACCTGAAGGAGTCTCATAGAATCATAGAGTTGGAAGAGACCACAAGGGCCAATCCAGTTCAACCCCCTGCCAAGCAGGAAACACCATCAAAGCATTCCTGACAGATGGCTGTCAAAAGCGGCTAACAATCTCATTTTCCCTTCCTCCCCCACAACAAACACTCTGTGAGGTGAGCGGGGCTGAGAGACTTCAGAGAAGTGTGACTAGCCCAAGGTCATCCAGCAGCTGCATGTGGAAGAGCGGAGATGCAAACCCGGTTCCCCAGATTACTAATCTACCGCTCTTAAGCACTACACCACACTGGTGGAGAGAAGCATCTGTTGGGTAGCTGAACTGTTCACTTTTCGGGGGGGTGGCCATTCCACCACCACCCCAGCTGCATTGGTGGCTTTGCTTTCTACTGGTGGTCTATGAGTATCTCCTGAGGGTGTCTGACCCCCAGCTTTAAAATGGGGCTTTATGCTTAAGAATGTTGACATAACTGGATGTTCCTTGAAACATTCAAGTTTCACATTCCCTGCCCTGCCTGGCTCATCTCGCTCAACCTCTCTGTGTTTTGATTTGTTGCCTTTGGGCAGGTCTTTTAGGGAAGCTTTTAATGTTTAATAAATTATTGTATTTTAATATTTCTGCTGGAAGCCGCCCAGAGTGGCTGGGGAAACCCAGCCAGATGGGCGGGGCATAAATAATAAATTGTTGTTGTTGTTGTTGTTGTTGTTGCTCTGCAGCTGACCAGTTTCAGAGTTTTTGCGTTACAATACCAGGATAGGTCATCACTCAGCTGTGTGCATGACTATGGGATTGTTGGGTGTGGGGAGCACTGAATCCCTGTTATGTGTCTGGCTCTGCCCCAAGGCAGTATGTTCCACCTGGCTCTGGCTGGTGGACACTTCTGAGGATTTAGTAAGGAAAAAAGTACATCCGGGGTGTGGGGTGGGGAGGTTTACATCCCTGCCACTTGCAATCCCTGTGTCTGCTTCTCTTCCTGTTCCACTTCTGTGCTTGGAATGGGCAAAAGTAAGAGAGAAAGAAAGTTCACTCAGCCAGGGCAGACCCAGCCGTGTGCAGAAGAGCATCCTGGCTCTTTCTTCCATGGGGGGGAGCAAGTGCAGGGTGGGGATGGAGTCTGGATTCTGCAGCCCTGCCCAGAGAAACTCCAGCCTCTCCTCCGCTGTGGTCGTGGCACAGCTGCGGAAGGATGAGACTGAGCTAAAATCAAAATGCAGCCTCTTGATATTTAGCTTGATGGTGCTTTTGTGCCTCCAGCACAGATCCTGTCATGGCGAGCAGGAGGAAGTCAGGCGCATGAAATGCAGTTTGGCATCTGGAAGTGGAGCTGCGCCTGCCTCCAACCAAATGCTCAGGCCTGGGT